>NC_091067.1:107128948-109528948 GCF_000393655.2 Nicotiana sylvestris
GGACAGACATGTTAGAAAGCTGAGGTCAAAGAACATTGCATCAGTGAAGGTTTAGTGGCGGGGTCAGCCGGTCGAGGAGGTGACCCGGGAGATCGAGCAGGATATGCGCAACCGTTACCCTCATCTTTTTACTACCTCGGGTATGTCTTTATGCTCGATTGAGGATGAACAAATGCTTAAGTGTGGGAGGATGTAACGACCCAGCCGACCGTTTTAAGAATTTACGCCTCGATCCCCTATTAACTACTTTCCCCGTGTTTGTTTCTGCTATTGTGAGTTGCCAGGAGGAATTATTTGGAGTTTCGGAGAGTTTTGGGACACTTAGTCCCTAAATGAGAACTTATGTTTTGGAAAATTGACCATAGTCAGAACAGTATGAAGACAGCCTCGGAATAGAATTTCGATGGTTCCGTTAGCTCCGTTGGGTGATTTCAGGTTTAGGAGCGTGTTCGGATTGTGTTTGGAGGTCCGTAGCTAATTGAGGCTTGAAATGCCAAAAGTTGAATTTTTGAAGTTTCCAGTTCGATAGTGAGATTTTGATCCGAGGGTTAGAATAGAATTTTGGAAGTTAAAGTAGCTCCGTAGTGTTGAATGTGACGTGTGTGCAAATTTCAGGTCATTCAGATGAGGTTTGATAGACTATTTGATCGAAAGTGTATTTTGAGAGTTTTTGAAGTTCTTAGACTTGAATCCGATGCTAATTGGTTTATTTGATGTTGTTTGAGGTATTTGAAAGATTGGTATAAGTTTGGATAGTGGTATATGACTTGTTTGTGCTTTTGGTTGAGGTCTCGGGGGCCTCGGGATGATTTTGGGTGGTTAACAGGAAGTTAGAAAGTTGGCGTTTGCAGCTGAAGTCTTTGGGCTGCTATCATAACCACATTTGCGGTTGAGAATCCACAGATGTGACTCCCGCATATGCAGAGCCAAGCCGCATAAGCGACCAAGAGGAAAGTGAGCAGGAACCGCAAAAGCGGATGTGTTACCGCACCTGCGTGACTACAGATGCGGCATATGGGTCGCAGGTGCGAAGAGGGAATTTTAAGTGAGAACCACAGAAGCGGTTCCCTTGACCGTAGAAGCAGAATTGCAGATGCAAAAATTGAACCGCAGGTGCAACTTTGCTGGGCAGAAAAATCAGAATTCGAGGGTTTAGTTTCAAAAGTTAGAAATTGATTTGGAGCTCGGGAGAGGGCGATTTTGGGTGGAATTTGAAGAGGAAATCAGTGGGTAACAATTCCTTAACCCCTTCTAGTAGTATTCCATTAATCTATTGTTAGTTTTGTCATTTAATTTTTGATTGGAGATGAAAATTGGGAAAAAATTGGAAGAAAGTTCTTAGACCTAGAATTTAAATTTTGATTGGGAAATTGACCTTGGATTTGGATAATTTTGGTGTAGATGAACTCGTGAGAGTATGAGGATTCTGAAAATATAAATTTTACCCGATTCCGAGATGTGGGCCCGAGGGGCGTTTTGGTCATTTTACTTAATTTCGCGTATTAGCTTAGAATATATTTGTAGAATCAGTTACTTGAAGTGTTATTTACATTATGCAATTGAATTGAATAGATTCAGGTCATTTGGAGTCGAGTACTCGTGGCAAGAGCATGGTTTCGGGTTGATTTTGAGTTGGTTCGAGGTAAGTGGCTTGCCTAACCTTGTGTGGGGAATATTTCCCTTAGGACTTGGTATTGTGGTAATTGAAATGCCTTGTACGTGAGGTGATGAGTGCATACTTGTTCTAATTGTTGAAAATCCTGCCTTCACTAAAGTAGCTTTAATTGTGTTTTCCTTTCCTGCTTTCTACTTGAAATTTAAGCCTGTTGTTAGCTTAGAGAAGTATGTTTAATTGACTTAGTTGCTTTATTGCTTAAATTGCCTTATTTGTATTATGTGAAGCATGTTAGGTTAGAATTACCTATTTTACTTTGGTATGAAATTGAGTTTAATTTAGTATTCTTCGTGTTATTGCTGTGTGTTTTACTTTGGGACTACGGGACGTCATCCTGAGAGATCCCCTGTATGTATTTATGATTTGAGCTGAGGTGTGGGATACCGAGAGATCCACAGCACGTATATTGAGGATACAAAGAGATCTTTGGGATACCAAGAGATCCCAAGCATTATAATGAGAATACCAAGAGATTCCTGGGATACCAAGAGATCCCTAGCATACATTGAGGATACCAAGAGATCCTCGGGATACCCAGAGATCCCTGGAATATATTGAGGGTACTAATATATCCTTGGGATATTGAGAGATCCCCGGTTATTATCTTTGTAAAGAGTGGTATTCCTTGTGATTATTTTGCCTCTGTTTCAGTTGTTGTTATCCTTATTATCCTATATTATTTCTTATTGTTATCTTTCAACTGTACTGCTTGTCTTATACTGTCATACCTTATATTTTTAATTAACCTCAGTAGGGCCCTGACCTTCCTCGTCACTACCCGACCGAGGTTAGGCTAGGCACTTCCTAAGTACTGCTGTGGTGTACTCATGCCCTTTCTGCGCATGTTTTTCATGTGTAGATCCAGGTACCACCACTCAAACTTATCACGCATGAGACGAGGCGCTTGTAGAGACTCCGAGGTATATCTGCCGCGTTCGTAGAACAAAGAGTCCCTTTCTACTCTCCTTGTTGTATTAGCCCTTCTGTACTTTCGTTTCTTTGTTAGATGTTCTGGAGTTAGATGCTTGTAGATATTCAAAGGCTTGTGTTAATGAGATTCCAGGGTTTGGGAAATGTTATTAGTTTCAAGAGTTGATATTGTGTATGCCGAGCGGCACTTTTAAACACTGTTTTATCTCACTATTTCGGTTTTGAAATATTTCTTCCGAAAATTTTGTTTATTTTCCGCATTGTTAGGCTTACCTAGTCGTAGAGACTAGGTGCCGTCACGACTGTTCACAGAGGGTGAGCCGGGGTCGTGACAGTACATATGAAGAGGACTTTCAAGATTAGCTGAGGAGTATTGTTACATCTCGCGTTTTTCGTACGTTAAAGTTTCGTCTTCAGTTAATTGACGTAGACTCGGAGATGGGATTATCTGGAAGTTAGCATATTTATGCTATTTATAACAAGCAATAAGCAAGTGCCATGAAGGAAAGGGTACACAAATTAAAGAAAATGAGTTTCGTTGAAGGTTGTCGATTTGGGATAAAATACGGGCCGAACGTTAATACCCGATATTTATGGACTAATACCATACAAGATACCATATGACCATGGTAGTAAGATATATAAAGTATATTTAAAATAAGTAAAATTTTATGTAATTTGAGACAATTCTTAATTATGTGGGTAAGTGGTTAATTACCGGGTAACAGAACATTACCTAATTACCTAATAAGTGATAAAGAATAAAGAAAACCCCACCCCACCCCATGTGGCAACAAGCCACTAGAAATTAAGTGACTCATGGTCACATTAGAATAGGTGGCATCTTAGTGCCTTATTTACAAAACACCTCCTACTTTAAAATCTTCAAAGCAAACCTTGCAAGTTCATTTTCGAAGGTTCAATACCAAGACCGAAAACATATTCATTCTTAAAACTCTTGCGAAGGCATTAACAGAAGGGTAAAAACGTAGTTACTCTCAAAATTTCATTCTCAAAGAACACTCCCAAATCAGATTTTAGTCATTAAGTAACATGATTACCTTGTAGCAGCGTACATCTTCAATAGCTCAACGAAGAATTTTAGAATTTTAGCAACGTAAAATCTTGTGGTTCTAAGGGAGTACGGTGTACCCTTTTTCAAGAACATCATACGAATTTTTCCCCATTCTAGGTATGTTAAGGCTAAGCTCTTCCTTCATTTTGCATGATCTCCTAATTACATAAGTTTGATAACGAGTCATAAAGAAAAATTCATATCCCAGGATTTATGTATATTTTGCTAGTCTCGCGAGTTACGTCCTAGTCTTGTAAGTTATAATATTCTCCTTATCGGTACTTCATATTCAATTGAGTATTTCCTTCTTCCCGTCAAAAGAGTAGAGAATTTATATATACAATATTAAAGTATTTTCATTACCATTGAGCTATAATCTATGGTCAGGACCCTATTGGCCAACCTCTTATCAGATGGTAAGTTATACACTGAACCTACTCTGGCCGAGCGCCAATGAGCGAGCCTAGTTGGACGAGATACAGATCCTAGTATGGCCGAGCTCCTATGAGCGAGCCTACTACGGTAGAGAAGTTATATATATATATATATACCGAGCCTTATAGGGCCGAACAACTATTTTACTTATTGTATTGAGAGAATTGAGTCAGTATCAGCAGGTAAGCATATGTTTAAGTTATCAGTTTAGTTTCAGCTTTCAGTATATTGCCTTACATACTCGGTACATTATTTCGTACTGACGTCCCTTTCTGGGGAGCTGCATTTCATGCGTGCAGGTTCGGACCGACAAACGGGTAGACCTCCTCAGTAGGTGTTTGCCCGAGTTAAGCCTTATCGTTAAGCTCCCCGTCTTTCGGAGTTGCCGGGTCTAGTAGTTTGGTGTACATCTTGTGAATATATTTAAATAGGTTATAGGTAGGTCGGGGTCCTATTCCGATCATAGTAAATCTATCAGTAGAGGCTTGTAGACATATCCTGTCGGTTAGTGCATTATATTGGGCTTGTAGGCCATGTACGTATATTTTGTTGGCTTGTTAGTTGTAGTACTTATGACGGCCTTGCCGGCCCAGATTTATATTGATATTTAGTCAGCGTTAGTTTCTATTCGATTTTATATTTTGCATTGTACATTATCTTGTAATATGGCTCGTGGCCAAAGTATGACATTGCATGTTCAGAGTCTCGTAGTCCCAAGTGGTATGGAAGGATAGGTAGGCACTGGGTACCGGTCTCGCCCCCAGGCTCGAGGCATGATAAAAGTGGTATCAAAGCAGTTCTGTCCTAGGGAGTCTACAAGCCGTGTCTAGTAGGGTCTTGCTTATAGATGTGTGCTGCACCACATTATATAAGCAGGGGACTATATGGCATTTAGGAGTTGGTTACCCTTCTTTCAAATCTAAATTGTGCTGTAGCACCGAGTTATAGAAATTTGAGTTAAACTTACATGTTGACGTTTTCTTGCATAGATGACGGTAACTAGGAAGACTACGGCTAGCCAGAGGAGAGAAACAACAGTAGGTGAGGGGACTAGCAGGGTACCCCTAGTAGATAGGGCCAATCAGAGTCGCAGAGAGAGACCCATACACAGCAATTACCGCCTCCTCCGCCACTTGAGGAGATTCCTAGGGAGACGATACATCCTGTTCCCCCTCCGCTTCTATTAGACTAGAACTTAAGGAGTGATGTGCATTTGTTGGCACAATTGGTAGATACCCAACAACAAACTAGGGCATTCGCTAGTACAAGACCTTCTGAGGGATCTGGGAGTTCAAGGGTCCGATAGTTTATTGCTTTGAGTCCCCAGAGTTCACGGGAACAGATCAGAGGGAGGACCCGCAGGATTTCATAGACCAGCTTCATAGGATATTTCGGGTTATGCATGCCACGGATAAAAAGACAGTTGAGCTAGCAGCTTTTCGACTTCGAGATATAGCCATCCTTTGGTACGAGGGATGGGAAAGGTCCAGGGAATGTAATGCATCTCCAGCTAATTGGGAGAATTTTTCAGATGCCTTTCTTTACCAGTACTTACCACGGGAGATCCAACAGACCCGAGTCGATCAGTTTCTATCCCTCAAGCAGGGCAACATGAGTGTTCAAGAGTATAGTCTCCATTTTGACTCATTGGCCAGATATGCACCATCCATAGTTTCTACTATGCGGGATAGAATCCACAGGTTTATCGCAGGGTTAGCCCCAGAGTTAACCGAGGCATGTGCCACCGCTACATTACAGAATAGTATGGATATCTTCCGGATTTAGTCATTTGCCCATAATATAGAAAGGGGTAGGCATCAACAGTAGGGTATGGAGAGGATTGAATTAGGTCAGCGGAAGAGGATAAGATTTACCAGATCTCAAGAGCAGTCTCTGGATAGTTATATGCCCTAATACTTCGAACGGCCACATAGACCTCCTCCACCTCAGTCACAAGGTTATAGGTATGACCATTATACTCATTCAGTACTAGGTGAGAGCTCATAGGTGTCAAGTTCGCAGCAACAACGAGGTTCGAGGCAGACATGGCCATTTCTGCCACGGTGTGTCATCTGCGATAAAGGACACTTGGGCCAATGCCAAGCCGGTTACGATACTTGTTACACATGTGGACATCCACGGCATATGATGCAAGATTGCCCAAATAGAGATTCTGGGTTATGGCACAACCAGCGAATTCAGCAATAGGATCAGCTATGTCCGTGCATCCTTCAGGGCACGAGTCTTAGTCTTTGGCTGGTAGAGGTCCAGCCAGAGGTAAAGGGTCTAGTTCAGGTGGTAACCACAATCGTATCTATGCACTAGCAGGTCGACAAGACCAAGAGTCCTCACCAGACGTTGTGACAGGTATATTGACCATTTGTTCCCACGATCTTAATGCTTTATAGACCCAAGATCTACTTTATCATACATTACCCCATTTGTCGCGAGGAAATTTTGTATAGTGCCTGAAATACTAAGTGATCCTTTTGTGGTATCTACACCGGTCGGAGAATCGATTATCGCTAGACAGGTTTATCGAGGTTGTACGGTATCAGTTTGTGGTCATCAGACCTCAGTTGACCTAGTTGAGCTAGATATGTTGGATTTTGATGTTATCATGGGCATGGATTGGTTGGTAGCTTGTTATGCCACAATTGATTATCGAGCAAAGACAACAAGATTTCATTTTTCGGGTGAGCCAATCCTTGATGGGTAGGTAATACAGCGACTCCCAGAGGTAGGTTTATTTTCTATCTGAAGGCCAGGAAAATGATCGCAAAAGGGTGCATTTATCATATTGTGCGAGTTAAAGATGCGAATGCTGAGATACCTACACTTCAATCTATTCCAGTAGTCAAAGAGTACGTGGATGTATTTCCAAATGAACTTATAGGTATTCCTCCAAAGCGAGAGATTGATTTTGGCATAGATTTCCTTCCGGGAACATAACAAATATCCATCCATCCGTATAGAATGGCACCTGCTGAATTGAAGGATTTGAAGGAGGAGTTAAAAGATTTACTGGAGAAAGGTTTCATTAGACCCAATACCTCACCTTGGTGTGCATCGGTACTATTTGTATGGAAGAAAGATGGCTCGCTGAGGATGTGTATCGATTATAGGCAACTGAACAAGGTAACTATTAAGAATAAGTATCCACTTCCAACGATAGACAACTTGTTTAATCAGTTACAGGGAGCTAGATGCTTTTCAAAGATAGATTTGAGGTCAGGATACAACCAGGTCAGAGTTCAGGAGAAAGATATTCCCAAGATATCCTTCAAGACCCTATATAGCCACTTCGAGTTCCTTGTTATGTCCTTCGGGTTGACGAATGCACCTGCCATATTTATGGACTTGATGAATAGCCTATTTCATCCATATTTAGATATGTTCGTGATAGTCTTTATTGACGATATTCTGGTTTATTCACATTCAGAGGATGAGCATGTGGACCACCTGCGAGCGGTACTCCAAACCCTCCATGATAATAAATTATATGCTAAGCATTCTAAGTGTGAGTTCTGGTTAAAGTCTGTAGAATTATTGGGGCACACTGTATCCGACGGAGGTATAAAGGTAGACACTCAGAAGATTGAGACCATGAAATCTTGGCCTAGACCTACCACTCCGATAGAGATTCGTAGCTTTTTAGGCTTAGTAGGATACTACCAGAGGTTTGTAGAGGGTTTCTCTTCTCTTTCAGCACCATTAATGAAGCTGACGCAGAAATCGACTGTTTCAATGGATAGAGGCCTGTGACCTGAGTTTCTAAGAGCTTAAGAAGAGGTTGATCTCAGCGCCAGTTCTAGCACTTCTAGAGGGTCTAGATGGTTATGCCATATATTGTGATGCCTCAGGTATCGGGTTAGGATGTGTCCTGATGAAACATGGGAAGGTAATTACGTATGCCTCAAGGCAGTTAAGGAAGCACTAATGGAATTATCTGACCCACAACCTCGAATTAGCTGTGGTTGTCCATGCACTTAAGATATGACAGTATTATTTATATGGTGTTCATGTTGATATATTCATAGATCATAAAATCCTACAATATATCTTCAAGCAAAAAAAATTGAACTTGCAACAGAGGTGGTGGCTTGAGTTATTAAAAGATTACGATGTTAACATTCTCTACCATCCAGGAAAAGCTAATGTTGTAGCATATGCCCTGAGTTACCGATCTATGGGTAGCTTAGCACATGTAGAGGCCAAGAAAAGACAATTAACTAGAGAGATTCATCAATTGGCTTGTTTGGGGGTTCGATTAGTAGACTCTGGTAATTGAGGAGTTGTACTCCAAAGTACTGCAAAATCATTTCTCATAGCTGAAGTAAAGGAGAGGTAGTACGAGGACCCAAAGTTAGTCGAGTTGAGTGAGCGGGTTCCACAATAGAAGAAGCTGTTGTTAGAACTCAAAGGAGATGGGGTTCTCAGATACATGGGTCGTTTGTGTGTTCCAGATGTAGTAGGGCTACAAGACAGGATTATGTCAGAGGCACATTATTTGTGGTACTCCATTCACCCTGGGTCGACGAAGATGTATCATGACATTAATGAGGTGTATTGGTGGAACGATATGAAGAAGAACATTGCTGAGTATGTCGCTCAATTCCCTAGTTGCCAGCAGGTGAAGATAGAGCACCAGAAGCCAGGAGGGCTAATGCAGACTATAGAGATCCCGACATGGAAATAGGAGGCAATAAACATGGACTTTATCACGGGTTTACCTCATTCTCAACATAAGTTCGATTCCATATGGGTGATAGTTGATAGGCTCACGAAATCAACCCATTTCCTACCGGTTAGATCTATATATACAACAAAAGATTATGCAAAGTTATATATTAAAGAGATAGTGCGACTACATTGACTGCCAATATCTATTATATTTGACCGTGGGTCCTAATTTACAACACATTTTGGAGGTCATTTCAGAAATGTCTAGGGACTCAAGTGAATCTCATCATAGCTTTTCATCCACAAACCGATGGACAAGCTAAACGCATAATTCAGATGCTCGAGGATATGTTACGAGCATGTGTGTTGGATTTTAAAAAGGAGTTAGGATGAACATCTACCTCTTCTCGAGTTTGCATATAATAATAGTAATCATTCCAGTATCTAGATAGCTCCGTACGAGGCTTTGTATGGTGTAGGTGTAGATCTCCTATAGGGTGGTTTGATGTTGGAGAATCTGGGTTACACGGACCAGACCTGGTTCATCAGGCCATAGAAAAAGTATAGCTTATTCAGGAGCGACTGTTGACAGCTCAGAGTTGTCAGAAGTCATATTATGACGTGCGACGACGAGATTTAGAGTTCGGGGTTGATGACTATGTATTCTTAAAGGTGTCACCTATGAAAGGTGTGATGAGGTTTGTCAAGAAAGGCAAACTTAGCCCACAGTATATTAGACATTATAGGATCATTCGAAAAGTGGGCCAAGTAGCTTATGAGTTAGAATTTCCCTCATAATTGGAGTCTGTTCATTTGGTTTTTCACGAATCTATGTTACAAAAGTGCATTGGCAATCCTACCCGAGTGGTGACCACGATGATGTATAGAATGCAGAGGACTTGTCATACAAGGAAATTCCGATTGCCATCCTAGACCGATAAATCCGCAAGCTACGAAATAAGGAGGTAGCCTCCGTGAAGGTTTTATGGAGAAGGAAGAATGGGGAAGAGATGACGTGGGAAGCGGAGGAAAAAATAAAGTCTAAATATCCCCACCTTTTTCAAACTGGAGATATGGCTCGAGATTTATGGGATTCCTCAGCACAACTCTACTCAAGCCAGTAAGTCATCAGGTAAGCTCTCATTTTTACTCCCAGAATTTATGATGAACAGTTGTGTGAAGCCAGGTGTTGCTATGTATTGACAATGTCCATGTGTGACGTGTATAGTATGTTTTCTAGCTGCGTACATATTTTTTTTAGTCTAGTACACGGAGGAGACTCTGGCAAATTTTTTTTCAAGGTATCTAAAAGTTAACATTCGAGGATGAATGTTTCTAAGGGAGGAAGGATGTTACATCTCGCGTTTTTCGTACATTAAAGTTTCATCTTATGTTAATTGACGTAGAGTCGGGGATGAGATTATCTGGAAGTTAGCATATTTATGCTATTTATAACAAGCAATAAGTAAGTGACATAAAGGAAATGGTACACGAATTAAAGAAAATGAGTTTCATTGAAGATTGTCGATTTGGGATAAAATATGGGCCGATCGTTAATACCCGATATTTATGAACTAGAACCATACAAGGTACCATATAATCGTAATAATAAGATATATAAAGTATATTTAAAATAAGTAAAATTTTAAGTAATTTGAGATAATTATTAATTATACGGGTAAGTGATTAATTACCAGATAATGGGGCATTACCTAATTACCTAATAAGTGATAAAGATTAAAGAAAATCCCACCCCACCCCATGTGGCAGCAAGCCACTAGAAATTAAGTGACTTATGGTCACATTAGAATAGGTGGCATCTTAGTGCCTTATTTACAAAACACCTCCCATTTTAAAATCTTCAAAGCAAACCTTGCAATTTCATTTTCAAAGGTTTCAATACCAAGACCAAAAACATATTCATTATTCAAACTCTTGTGAAGGCATTAACAGAAAGGGGAAAAACGTAGTTACTCTCAAAATTTCATTCTCAAAGAACACTCCCAAATTAGATTTTAGTCATTAAGTAACATGATTACCTTGTAGTAGCGTACATCTTCAATAGCTCAACGAAGAATTTTAGAATTTTAGCAACGTAAAATTTTGTGGTTCTAAGGGAGTATGGTGTAACCTTTTTCAAGAACATCATACGAATTTTTTCCTACTCCAGGTATGTTAAGTCTAAACTCTTCTTTCATTTTGTATGATCTCCTAAATACACATGTTTGATAACGAGTCATAAAGAAAAATTTATATCCCAGAATTTACGTATATTTTGCTAGTCTCGCGAGTTATGTATATTTTTCTAGTTTTGTAAGTTACGATATTCTCCTTATCAGGACTTTATATTCAATTGAGTATTTCCTTCTTCCCGTTAAGAGAACAGAGAAATTATATATACAATATTAAAGTATTTTCATTACCATCAAGCTATAATCGATTGGCAGGCCCCTATTGGGCAATCTCTGATCAGATGGTAACTTATACACTGAGCCTACTCTGGCCGAGCGCCTATGAGCGAGCCTAGTTGTCCGAGATACAGATCCTAGTATGGCCGAGCACCTATGAGCGAGCCTACTACGACAGAGCAGTTATATATATATATACCGAACCTTATAGGGTTGGACAACTATTTTACTTATTGTATTGAGAGAATTGAGTCAGTATCAGCATGTAAGTATATGTTCAAGTTATCAGTTCAGTTTCAACTTTCAGTATATTGCCTTAGATACTCGGTACATTATTTCGCACTGATGTCCCTTTCTTGGGCGCTGCATTTCATGCATGCAGGTTCAGACAGATAGACGGGTAGACCTCCTCAGTAGGTGTTTGCCTAAGTTCAGCCTTATCGGTAAGCTCCCCGTCTTTCGGAGTTGCCGGGTATAGCAGTTTGGTGTACATCTTATGTATATAGGTAGATAAGCTTTGGGTAGGTCGGGGACCTGTTCCGATCACAGTACATCCATCAGTAGAGGCTTGTAGACATATTATGTCGGTTAGTACAGTATGTTGGGCTTGTAGGCCCTGTACGTATATTTTGTTGGCTTGTCAGTTGTAGTACTTATGACGGCCTTGCCGGCCCAACTTTATGTTGATATTTAGTCAGCGTTAGTCTCTATTCAGTTTTATATTTTGCATCATACATTATCTTGTAATGTGTTCCGTGGCCAAAGTATGACATTACATATTCAGAGTCTCGTAGTCGCAAGTGATACGCAAGAATAGGTAGGCACTGGGTGCCGGTCTCGCCCCCAGACTCGGGGCGTGACAAGTATGGGGCAAGCGGATGAGTACAGTAAGGTAATTGGTCAAGATTTATTGAAATCTCCATCCAAATATTGGAGTAAGGTATTTTTTGATACTGTTTGCAAGACCGGTTAGTGGACAATACTTGACTGAGTCATTCAATGCATAAATTTTGCAAGCAATACACAAGCCTATTAAGATGCTTGAAAATATTAGAATCAAGTTTGTAAACATGCTTAGCGAAATGAAGCTGAGGTAATGGGAGAGGGAAACGAAAACATTCCCAAAACCATAGATTTGTATAACCAATTCATGAGATTGAATTGAAATGTCATATTAATGGCAGTTTTGATGAAGGTTATGAGGTGACTAAAATAATGATACACATATTGTGAATTTGGTGTTAATAAAAAAAATACTTGATGGGCATGAGATCTTTGTGGAATCCTTTATCCTCATGCAATTTGTCCTTTAATGTACAAGAATCTTGACCCTCTAAGTGAGATGCATTGTACCTTATCAAAGATAATTATCTTCTAATTTATTCACATAAGTTATAATCAATGATAGAAGAAAAATTCTAGAAAATAGACCATTCACAATACATGGATCCACCTAGTTTGGTAAAATGGCTGGGAGGCCAAAAGTTAAGAGAATAAGAGAAAAAATTGAGGCAATTAATAGGCAAAGGCTATGGTCTTAATTAAGGAAAGGGAGGGTAATGGCATGTAGCACCTGTGGTGAACCTGGATACAATGCTAGGGTATGTGCCAAGGTAATCAGTAGTTTCACCATACTGTTTCCAATTAAATTTTTGTTGCTTTCATCATCTAACAATTAGTTTCTTTCTTATAAATAACACTCGAAAGGAAAGCAGTCCATTAAAGGAAGATAAAAGGGAAAACGAAAAAAAAAGCAAAAACTTTTAATTGATGAAGCCACTGATGATGAACAACCTAGATATCCCAACTGCTGCAGCTGTACCAAATAAAGATAAAATACAATTATCAGCATCCTAGCCAAGTCAGACTAGTCAACCTAGTTAGACAAGTCAATCCAACAACTTCATGTTTATAGCAACCCCTTCATTACAGAGGTATCAACCAACTGAAAGTGTTTGTGCAGATTTTGGCTGCCATAACTTTGATGTTGAATCTAAAACTGCTATAAGGCCAAGAACTATCCCAAAGACAAAGACTAGACTACAAAAGAGGCAAGAACAAGGTACAATAGTTGAAACAAGGACAATTGGGTTTGTTGGTGATGCAAGTGGTGTGACTGAGCCATTAAAACTTCCCTACTCACCAAAAATCTTACTTGGCAGGGTAAATCTACTATAACTAATAATCAGCTTAAGAAATAAAGATTAGCCAAGTTGCAAGGGATAACGGCATAATTAATTGGATTTAATGTTGTATTATGCTTTTTAGGTTGTATATTTTTTGTGTTTAATGAAGTGATGTAGTTACTGCTCAGATAGTAAACTCAATATTTTGGTTGCGCGATTGATCAATTGGTAAAATTTGGATGCCATGTTATAACTTAGTGGTGATAATCTTTTGAGTTCATAATGTGACATCGTCTTGGATTTTTTATTGTACTAAAAACAGTTGATAGTTGGTATATTATGACCGTTGGTGAATGTTGAAAAATTAAACAACTTTTATGAATTTTCTGATGCTCTAGTTTATTCATGTCCATTTAGTTCATTGAATTCTGCAAGTTCATTCGTTTTATATGCTGTCCAATATATTCATTAGCCATTTAGTTTACTGAATTCTGCAGGTTAATTCATGTTATAAGCTGTTCAGTTTTCTACTTTACCATAGCTAGACATATATTCACCCTAGATACAGCTAACACACATAACTAAAGAGTTGAAAAACATACCTTAAATACATACAAAATATAATAGGCTGTATACATCATCTTATAATAAAGGTTTGAAATAAAATACAACATAAATATAATATCTATAGAATTTCAACCTAGGATAAACCTACATATTCAAACTAGAAATCACTATAAACATTATATATACATATTCACCAACAAACATAATAACAATACACATCAAGATGATTCTATAGAAAGCCGCTTTATCATCGACGCTGCAATAAATCCAACAAAAAGCTAGCAAAATCATAAGCATCATCATCGTCTCTAAAAATATTTCTTTGGCTTTGGATGCTTCAACTTGATATATTGCTTCCATGACAAACTAATTCTTCTTTCAATTTGTCCCTTTCAAATTTAACAACTTTGAAAGATGACGTTAAATCTTTGGTTATAATCAAATCACTATTCTGAAATATTTCATCTTCACATTCCTAACCACCACAAGAACAAATCTGTGGAAGACAAACCAAAGAGGACTAGGAAAGCGTTAACAATAGACAAGAAATCAGAAAAAATTGAGAATCAAATAACTTTTGTGACATAATTACTCTTACCTTAGGCTTCAGATATTTATAGAATCTCCTTCCGCGACTAGATGGAATCTTTGAAGCAAAGTAGTTAGCAATGATACCACAATAATGCCTAATCTGAGATTAACAACTACCTTGCGACGTTGAGGGGAGAGGAAAATATATGAAAGATATGAGCCCGATTTTTCTATAATGGAGGAAATACGTGAGGGAGATGATCTAATATAGGAGAATGGGTGGGTAGAATTGATCAAGTTTATAGATTTAGGGAGTTTTAATTTGGTAAACCCATCTAACCTGGCTGCTGACATGGCAAAATTTTAGAGGGGATTAGGTGCCACGGTGGAGGGGCGTTAGGGTTATTGTCAATTCAAAAACGTTTGTTAGCGGTTGGGATGTAACAGCCCGACTGGTCATTTTGAGCGATTACACTTCGCTCGATTGTTTGAGGGTATGAGTAGCTCCGTAGGAAGTATTATGACTTATGTGAATCGTCGATTTTGGTTTTTAGGTTATTCAGAATTGATTTGGAAGAATGATTCTCAGCTAGATGCTTTAAATTTGAAATGTTTGACCAAGTTTTGACTTTTTAGAATTTGACCTCGGATTGGATTTTTGATGGTTCCGTTAGCTCCGTTGGGTGATTTCGGACTTAGGAGCATGTCCAGATTGTGATTTGAAAGTCCGTAGTAGAATTTTGCTTGAAATCGCGAAAGTTGGAATTTTGGAAAGTTTGATCGGGAGTGGACTTTTTTATATCGGAGTCGGATTCCGATTCCGAAAGTTGGAGCATGTCCATAATGTCAAATGTGACTTGTGTACAAACTTTTGAGGTCAATCGGACATGAATTAATATGTTTCGGCATCGGTTGTGGATGTTTGAAGTTTCAAGTTCATTGACTTCGAATTGAGGTGTGATTCATCGTTTCGATGTTGTTATATGTGTTTTGAGGCCTCAAGTAGGTACGTGTTATGATATGAGACTTGTTGGTAAGTTCGAACAGGGTCTCGAGGGGCTTGGGTGAGTTTCGGATATGTTTGGATTGTGTTGCGCTCGTTTTTGACGTTTCGACGTCATTTTCAAGCATAAATGGTACTACATTAAGCAAATGAGATCCAATTTCTATTTTTATTGAAGTATTATATCCGTATCGTAATTATAGAGTCATAACAAAAAGAATAATCGAATTGGAACATCGTATGAGAATTTTATGGCCATTTTACTAAGAATTGAGTTGCTGGATTTTTTAGATTAATTACGAAATTGCCATTGGATTCGTATTTAAAAATCTGCATTATTTTTAAATATTGAAACCAACATATCTCCTTCAATATAAGGTCAAATGGAGTGATTCAAGATCCTAACGTGACTAGAATTTCACAAGGAATCCATTGGAGATATCAAAATCAAATTTCGGGATCGTTTAGCATATGTATTGGGGTAAGTGTTTTCTACTCGATTTTGGTTTATATTTCATGAATCCGTCTTCGCTTTTGGCATTTGATTCATGATTTCAAAGTGAAATTTAGGGGTTTTGCCTAAAGTTTCATAAAGTGAATTTTTCAATTTTGAACATCGATTTGGAATCGAAATTGGATGAAACTGCTATGGTTGGACTCATAATTGAATGGGTTGTCAGATTTTATGAGTTTTGTCATGTTTCGAGGTGCGGGCCTGGGTTGGGCTTTTGATTAAAGATTCGACCCTTTTCAATTCGGATTGGTTGCTTTAGCATTGTTTGATGTATTTGAGTTTTTTTTTGGGTTAGTTGCGAGCCGTTCGGAGATCGGAACGCGTGAGATGGCATTTTTGGAGCATCGCTTGGCTTGCTCGGTATTAGAATTGGCTTGTTTGAGGTAAATAATGATTGTAAATCTAGTCTTGAGGGTATGAAACCCCGGATTACACATTGCTTTACTATTTTGATGTGACGCACATGCTAGGTGATGGGCGTGTAGGCGTGCACCATTAGGGATTGTGATTTGGTCCGTCCCGTAGCAACTATAAAGTTGCGTATTTGACTTAAATTATATGATACTTATGTGTTTTAGATATAATTTCCTATAAATTGGGCTGAATGCCATATTTGGGCATTGTGCTAGAGATGTGTGGACCCTTAGGGACTTTTTAGTATTATCCTCTCACTATTTTTAATTTAAGATCTGTACTCAGTCATGCTTTGTTTACTGATTTCATAACTCAATTTTAATTACTCCGTTTTGATGCATAAAATGATATTTTTGGGCTGAGCACCCTGTTGTACTGTAGACTGAGTGGCTTGAGAGGTTTCTGACTGAGTGAGGCCGAGGGCCTGTATTGTGTGGATATTATGGGATCGGGCTGCACGCTGCATCATGTTGTTATTGATTCATGATTTTTGTGAGGCCGCAGGCCTAATTGATTTATGCGACGAGGTGGCTTGTTATGAGGCAGAGGGCTTGATTATTTTATGCTACGAGGTGGCTTGTTATAGTGCTTGGGATATAGGAGCTCCTCCGGAGTCTATACACCCCCAGTGAGTGCTAGTACCTTGAGTGAGTGATATAATGTTTTGCCCGAGGGGCTGTTCTTGATTCATATTGTGCCTGGGGGTCTATTTACGAGTGATTGTGAGGTAATTCCTGAGGGGACGTATATGAGTGACTGTAAGGTTTGCCCGAGGGTCTGTTTATGATTCATGTTTGCCCGAGGGGGCTATTCACGAGTGATGTTCGCCGAGGGGTTATTCTTGAATTATATTGCCAGAGGGGCTGTATACGAGTGAGTTTTGCCTGAGGGGATATTTATGTTTTCATCAATTTTACTCACTGTTTCATCACTTCGTTGAAAACTATTGAAAGATGTTTTAAATGGTTTTACTGAAACTGGATTCAAATGAGCCGAGTTGATTCAAAACCCTTATTTTAAAAGCATGTTGTATTTTACTGAGATTTCATGATATGAACTATAAATATTTTATTGCTCGTCACTACTGCTCAGTCTCTATTTACTTTTATTACTTACTGAGTTGGTGTACTCATATTACTCCCTACACTTTGTGTGCAGATCCAGGTATTTCTGAACCTAGTAGCGGGTGTTGATTACTCAGTGGCAGGTCCATCGGAGTTAGTAAGGTAGTTGCCTCGTGATCGCAGCCCTACTTTTCTCCATCATTATCCTCCCTTAGTTGTATTCAGTTATTTCCAGGCTATATTAGTCTTGATATTGTCAGACGGTTGTAGTAGATGCTCATGACTAGTGACACCCCGATGTCGGGCTTTCTTTCTGCACTGTTGTTTTGATTTAAGCTTCTTATGCAGGTTTATTGTTAAATAACTTTGGTTTTTATCTTAAAAATGTAAATATTGATTGGTTTTGGTAGTGTGTCGGCTTGCCTTGTACCATGTTAGGCACCATCACGACAAGGTTAGTTTTGGATCGTTACAAGTTGGTATCAGAGCCTAGGTTACATAGGTCTCACGAGTCATGGGCAGGTTTAGTAGAGTCTCGCAGATCGGTACGAAAATGTCTGTACTTATCTTCGAGAGGCTACAGACACTTTAGGAAGTCCCACATTCTTGAATTCTTATCGTGCGCCATTGATTCAGCTTGATATATAACTTTTGAAATTCCCTCAACGAGTTTGTATGCACGCATGAGCGCTCGGTATTAGCTGTGCATCGATGTCTTGTGATTCCCTGAACGAGAGGCGAGATATGATTTATGTGCGCTGATGTTGGGCCAGTATGGAGGACTTGGGGCCGAACTTTGCCTATAGCTTGAGCACTGAGGTGTTGATTGTGTGAGCGCATGCTTTTGGATTTATATGTTCGATAGTGTCCCTATTAGTGGAAGTGATGGTTGGATGGCTACATGATGAGTATGATTTGACTACGAGATGTGTTCATATGATTTGGATGTGACGAGGAGGGTCTTCTTGAGGGTAGAAAAGAACTATTTGGTGCTTGATTTCCATCTTGATTTGATGTATATCCCTGAGTTATGGTTGTGTTGAAGGATCTTTTCATATTGTTTAGTTGGGGAATGAAGTAGATTTTATATCGTGATATGAGTTCAGACTCAGGAAGATTAAGTGATTGCGTGATGTTTATGAAGGTGGAAAGGTATAAAGAGATATTAGTTTGAAACGAAGCAAATGGGTTATCTCCTGTGGGGTGTACTGAGGGCGTGTGGTCCCTATACCATTTTGTAGCGAGTCCTCCTTTACCAGTGAATTATATATGCTGCAGATTGAGTTTGGATCGCGTATGAGAGTTTTCTTGACTGTTACGAGGGTGAATGCGAGATTTGCAGATAATTTAATGTACTAGATAGTTTGTGTTGCACGAGCTTATGAAGGAGTTAGTTCAATCTCACTATGGTATTATGGCAGTAATAGCGTATGGGCATTGTGAGTTTTTATTTGATATGATCTATGGCTTTGAGCCAAGTGGGGGAGTCTGCTATTGATAAGTTAATTGGACGACTAAGTGTCGTATTAGTTTCAGTTTGAGGTATACTGGTGAATCAGTTATGACTTGCAGAAGTTGAGATCAAGGATGACTCGAGTAAAGGGAATTTCTGGATACGAGTTGTATTAGGTTTTATGAGTATACGAGAATCATGGAATAATTTGAGCTGTTATTGGTGAATGATGTAATGTGCGTGGAGAAAAATTTTTATCTGGTTGCATTGAGGTGGGGTTACATCCTTGGGGGTTGGAGTGCTAATGGGGCTCATGTCGATTGGCCCATTTGATCAGTCTAATTGAGATTTCAGCAGAGTGGATAACTCTCGAGAACGGTTCTAATGAATTCAATATTTATATGTGGCAATTGAGAATTTTTGCGGGTTCGTATATGGCTAGAAGTTGAGATTTACATTGGATAGTATCGAGGCTCGCAATATTTCTACATCATTGTGAATTCTACATTTCAGCATCAGGAAAGTAGGATGAACAACTTGAAATTCATAGAAGGTCTCTTCAGAGTGGGTATCTTGATTGTGGTACTTTTGGGGGTGCTTAAGAGAGCATCCAATGACTTATGAGCCTTAGGGCAGTGTGGTTTATGTTAGGGTCTCGTGTGGTGAGTCTGGGTTGAGGATTGAGGTACTATGGCGAGGAGAAGTATCAATGTGAATGCAATTTAGAAGGAACTCGGATAGATAGGACAACTTGATAGTAGGTTGGATCAGCATGGTAATGGGTATGATTAGTTCTTTAGGTGTTTATGAGGTAATGAGCTTCTACAGGTGTTTCATGGTAATGCGCTTGAGTTTTAGTGACCTGCGTAGCTTGGTTGGGTTAAAAGGATTCAGTCCTGACGGTTGGGTTTTGAGCAAGTGGGATTCAAAGAGTTCTTGATGGTTTCTAGCACGGTTAGAGAGGTATATCTTCTACTGATGTGAGGAGCATGTGATGTATAGTGATCTTCTCTTATATGGGGTCAAATGGATAGTTCTTGGCTGTGACTCAGAGTGGATTATGAAGTTCTCATATTTATCATGGGATGGCATGTTATATGCAATATGTTGTGTAGGGTTGGGATTTGCATGTGTAAGGTCATGGTTCAGTTCTGAAAGAAAGGTCATAAATTCTTAGGCAACATGGATAGTTTCTGATAACTAGGTAAATGATATTACTAACTAGTATGGCTTGATGACAGTATACATTTCAGAAAGGGCGATGGGTGGGAGTTATGAATACTTTATTAGTATTGCGACACTCTCTTGTTTGACCGACTGCTGGATTTCAAATTTTTCTTTGTGGCACAGAAGAATTTTAGAAGTTTTCCTCATGGGGTGACTGTGTAATTAGAGAAGTGTGGGCATTCAGGCGGTGAAAATGAGATCAGAGATAGCGATTCGTATGTTCCATGGATTTAGAGACTGAGAGTTCTCGTGAGTAGATTGTTTTGTGGTTGTGGACCGTAAAAAGTAGCCAAGGTTAGTCAGAGGTTAGTATATGTTGTGATTCAGTCATTGTAGACTTTCGGAGGGTTATTTATCTATCGTGGGGGACAAGAGCTGATTTGGGGTTCATTGGTAGGCCCAACATGGAGGTGTGTTCTATACCGGGTTGGATTTCTTGACTCCAAACTACTACTGTTGAGAGATGTGCCATTCGATTGTTGTTGAGCTTATTCATGTTCTGGAGTGATCTATGAGCTATCTTTTATGTTATGAGGGGTTATGATTTGTTGGTTATATGCAAATATGGTGTGGTTCTATTGGGGTCTTATAGCGGAATTTTAGTGGGAAGAGTATTGGGTATTGCTTGGTGGATGGCATATTGGTTATGCTCTTTCGGGTTTCGTGTGGTGTTATGTCATTTGCTTCTCCGTGGTTATGGTAATGCACTTTGAGTACTTGATGCCGTTGTATGTGGTTACTGATTTTGAGCAAGGTGGCTTGAGGTATATGCCATGGATTAGTATTTGGATGGGGGAACACATTGCAGCAAAATT
Source organism: Nicotiana sylvestris (assembly GCF_000393655.2). Taxonomy (NCBI): domain Eukaryota; kingdom Viridiplantae; phylum Streptophyta; class Magnoliopsida; order Solanales; family Solanaceae; genus Nicotiana; species Nicotiana sylvestris. The sequence continues at coordinate 107,149,869 of NC_091067.1, forward strand.
ATGTTGAGGTATGAACATTTATGTTAGATTGGTATAATGGTCCTACGGGGTGTGATGGATTTTCAGTATTTCGTTATGGCAGTACTTGTTAAGCTTGTAGGACAGTCCTCTCGTTTGAGTCATTTTTTTCATTATTTGAGTACATTTGGGATGTGGCTATTGGGTGCACGAGTTGCATAGGTTATGGATTAGGATTGTATTGATGTTCCATGTCATCAGAGTGGTCGTGTTGGATGAGATGAGGTCATTGGACCTAGAATGAATACTATCAGAATTGGTTACGGCATGGTTGGAAGGATAATATCGGAAGTCGACTTAGAAACCTGCAATAGTTCCTGTCAGAGAAGAGGGAGCTCCATGACTTGTTGATCTAACGAATGGTTATGAGTTTCTGCGTGTTTCTTTCATTATTGGCAGTATATGAAAGTTTTAGAATGAGGCTTTGTTTGTTAAGAGGTGTATTACCGGTATTGGGTTGTTTTGAGCAGCTAGTATGATTAGGAGTTATAGCCATGAGTGTTTGGGTAATGTGGTATATCATGTGATTACATTTTAGGTTACAGATATGATTTGATACAACTTATTCGGACTTATACAGTGTGTAGATGCAAGGTTTTAATCTTATAGAAAATTTTGAATGTTGGAAATTGGGCCCTATGACTTATAGACTAGGTTGGATTAAGAAATTTCAGTCATGTTGTGTTATCAGACCTATATGGGTTAGGGTGATGCGGGATCACCCTCGGGTATATGCATTGTGAGATTATACAGCGAGTTGATGGCTTTTGGAACAACTCTGGGTACGTTCGATGACGAACGTATGTTTACGTGTGGGAGGATTTAACGACCCGACCAGTTATTTTGAGCAATTGAACTTCGCTCGGTTGTTTGAGGGCATGGGTAGCTCCGTAGGAAGTATTATGACTTATGTGAATCGTCGGTTTTGGTTTTCAGGTTATTCGGAATTGATTTGGAAGAATGATTCTCAGCTAGAAGCTTTAAATTTGAAAGGTTTAACCAAGTTTTGACTTTTTAGAATTTGACCTCGTATTAGATTTCTGATGGTTCCGTTCGCTCCGTTGGGTGATTTTGGACTTAGGAGCGCGGCCGGATTGTGATTTAGAGGACCATAGTAGAATTTGGCTTGAAATAGCGAAAGTTGAAATTTTGGAAAGTCTGATCGGGAGTGGAATTTTTTATATCTGGGTCGGATTCCGATTCCGGAAGTTGGAGTAGGTCCATAATTTCAAATGTGACTTGCGTCCAAAATTTGAGGTCAATCGGACATGATTTGATAGGATTCGACATCGGTTGTGGAAGTTTGAAGTTTCAAGTTCATTGATTTCGAATTGAGGTGTGATTCATCGTTTCGGTGTTGTTATGTGCGTTTTGAGGCCTCAAGTAGGTACGTGTTATGATATGAGACTTGTTGGTATGTTTGAACAGGCTCCGAGGGGCTCAGGTGAGTTTCTGATAGGTTTGGGTTGTGTTGCGTTCGTTTTTGATGTCTCAACGTCATTTTTCAAGTATAAATGGTACTATATTAAGCAAATGAGCACCGATTTCTGTTCTTATTGAAGCATTAGACCTGTATTGTAATTACGGAGTCATAGCCAAAAGAATCATCGAATTTGGACATCGTATAAAAATTTTATGGTCATTTTACTAAGAATTGGGTTGCCAGATTTTTCAGATTAATAACGAAATTGCCACTGAATTCGTATTTAAAAATCTACACTATATTCAAATATTGAAACCAACATATCTCCTTCAATATAAAGTTAAATGGAGTGATTCAAGAGCCTAACTTGACTAAAATTTCACAAGGAATTCATTGGAGGCATAAAAAGTGAATTCTAGGAGCGTTTGTCTTGAGAATCGAGGTAGAATATCAGACAGAAAAATATATAAAATAAGAGTTTGTTCATTCTGTCATATTTTAAGTTGGGGAGCTCGGATTTGAGCGATTTTAGAGGCGATTTTCACCATATGTATTGGGGTAAGTGTTCTCTACTCACTTTTGGTTATATTTCATGAATCCATCTACGTTTTTGGCATTTGCTTGATGATTTCAAAGTGAAATTTGAGGGTTTTTGCCTAAAATTTCATAAAGTGAATTTTAAGTAAACATCGTTTCGGAGTCGGAATTGGATGAAACTAGTATGGTTGGACTCATAATTGAATGGGTTATCGGATTTTATGAGTTTTGCTGGGTTCCGAGATGCGGTCCCGGATTGGGTTTTTTGGCCGATTTTGGGCTTTTGATTAAAGATTCAACCTTTTTCAATTGGGATTAGTTGATTTAGCATTGTTTGATGTATTTGAGTTGTTTTTGGTTAATTTTGAGCCGTTCGGAGGTCGGAACGCACGAGATGACATTTTTGGAGCATCGCTTGGCTTGCTCGGTATTGGAATTGGCTTGTTTGAGGTAAGTAATGATTGTAAATCTAGTCCTGAGAGTATGAAACCCCAAATTTCACATTGCTTTACTATTTTGAGGTAACGTACATGCTAGGTGACGGGGTATGTGGGCGTGCGCCGTTAGAGATTGTGACTTGGTCCGTCCCGTAAAAACTATAAAGTTGCGTATTTCACTTAAATTATATGATACTTATGTGTTTTAGAAAGAAGTTCCTATAAATTGGGCTGAATGCTATATTTGGGCCTTATGCCTGAGCTCTTTGGACCCTTATGGGCTTTTTCATATTATCCTCTCACTGTTTTTTGATTTAAGACTTATACTTAGTCATGCTGTGTTTACTGATTTCATACCTCAGTCTTTATTACTCTGTTTTGATGCATAAAATGATATTTTTGGGCTGAGCACCCTGTTTTACTGATAACCTGAGTGGCTTGAGAGGTTTCTGGCTGAGTGAGGCCGAGGGCCTGTGTTGGGAGGATATTAAGGGATCGGGCTGCACGACGCATCATGTTGTTATTGATTCATGATTTTTGTAAGGCTGCGAGCCTGATTGATTTATGCCACGAGATGGATTGTTATAGCGTTTGGACTGTAGAAGCCCTTCAAAGTCTGTACACCCCTAGTGAGCGCGGGTACCCTGAGTGAGTGATATGCTGTTTTGCCTGAGGGGCTATTCTTGATTCATATTGTGCCTGAGGGGCTATATACGAGCGATTGTGAGGTAATGCCCGATGGGCTGTATATGAGTGAATGTGAGGTTTTCCCGACGGGATGTTTATGATTCATGTTTGCCCAAGGGGGATATTCACGAGTGATGTTCACCGAGGGGTTCTATACGAGTGAGTTTTGCCTAAGGGGCTGCTTATGTTTTCATCATTTTTACTCAATGTTTCATCACTTCATTGACAACCGTTGAAAGATGTTTTAAATGATTTTACTGAAACTGGATTAGCTGAGTTGATTCAAAACCTTGATTTTAAAAGCTTGCTATATTTTACTGAGATTTCATGATATGAACTGTATATATTTATTGCTCGTCACTACTGCTCGGTCTCTATTTACTTTTATTACTTACTGAATTGGCTTACTCACATTACTTCCTGCATCTTGTGTGCAGATCCAGGTATTTCTGTACCCGATAGCGGGTGTTGATTACTCAGTGGCAGGTCCATCGGAGTTAGTAAGGTAGCTGCCTGGCGATCGCAACCCTGCTTTTCTCCCTCCTTATCCTCCCTTAGTTGTATTCAATTATTTTCAGGCTATGTTAGTCTTGATGTTGTCAGATGGTTGTAGTAGATGCTCATGACTAGTGACACCCCGATGTCGGACTTTTTTTCCGCACTGTTATTTTGATTTAAGCTCCTAATGCAAGTTTACTGTTAAATAGCTTTGGTTTTTGTCTTAAAAATGAAAATAGTGATTGGTTTTGGTAGTGTGTCAGCTTGCCTAGTACCACGTTAGGCTCCATCACAACAGAGTTAGTTTTGGGTCGTGACATGGGATTAATCAGGACGAAAAGTATAAAGGGGACAAATGCAAAAAAATAAACCATAATAGAGAGGCAAATCCGGAACTTTTCCCTTAGTTAGATTAATGTGTTACTTTATTATTGTTAATACTCCCTCCATTCCAAATAAAAATTTATTAATAGTCATTCTATGAAGCAGATGCACTAAAATGATAACTTGTAAATTTGATAGTCGACTTGAAAGACCGGTGCAAATTGCGGAATTGTTAGGTCATAATCACTTTACTGATGCGCAATTTCAGCTTGAAATTTTTATTAACTTAAATTGAAATTCCCAAAAAATTTTTTTAGAATCTCTTGCTTCATATATATATATATAAGTTGAATGGATCAGAACTGTAGCTAGCTAATTTATTCTTTTATTATAGTGAGTGCTACGTGAACGCAAGATGCTTTATGCATCGAGCTGTATTCCTTTTATGGGCCTCGTTGCAACTCACCCATGCTACACATAAGAAGATCACACAAAATTAAAGAGTAAGTATTTGATTGGGGTATACACACATAATTTTTTTATGTAATATATTAAGATTAGGGATTCCATCATCATACACAGAAATTTTTATGTTTGTTTGGGGTATTTAAATGGGTTAAAACACTAATCCTGATTTATTAAGTAAATTAGTTGATTGGAGTGCCACGGTCAGCTTTTAAGTGAGTGTTTCTTAACAATTCAGCCAAATTTATTTTTTAGTTAACCAGAGGATAGTAGCATCTCGCAATACAGCCTTCCACCAAATATATCGATGGTTGCAACTAGCTTATTTCTGCATCTCTGTAACTCTTTGCAAAATAGATGAAATGCTTAATTATACGTCGTAATGTATCACGACCCCAATTTCTCTCCGAAGGGTGTCGTGATGGTACCTAGTCTCTACGATTAGGTAAACTAACAAATAATAACAATTGAACAAATATAAATTAACAAGCTACTGAAAACAACTGAATAATAGATAAAACTTTCCGAAAAAACAAAATCTCACAATACACACCCCAAAATTGGTGAAAGTAAGTCTTAAGCTCTACAGAATACAACTAGAGTACTACTACATCATTGTCCAAAAGAAAATGCAATAGGAAGTAAATAGGGAAGTCCGAGGCCTGCAGACGTGGAACAGGTATACCTTAAAGTCTCCCAAGAAGCAGCTACGTCAACCTCTAACGACTGGCACGAGCAGACGTACCTGGATCTGCACAAAAAGATGTGCAGAAGGTAGTATAAGTACACCATAACGGTGTTCATTAGATATCAAGCCTAACCTTAGTAGAGCAGTGACGAGGCCAAGTCAAAACGCCTACTAGGATATAGATAAATAGTATGAAAATGTGATATGGATATGTAAAGAAAAAGGAAGAACAACTGAAACGAAACTGAGATAATAAATAAAATAGTACCGGAAACCAACAATGAAAATAATATAAAGAAGCAACTAAAGAGCTGCAATGATCATGTACGGATCATAACTGCTAGAAAAATTAAGAGTGAAACAACAAGATATATTCCTACCAAAACACTTTGAAACATAAAATAACAACAAGAATCACAATAAGGTATCGCCTCGTGTATATTGAATCAAAACCGAGGTACCGCCTCGTATAATCAAGAATCACAACGAGGTACCATCTCATATTCACTTTTCACAAATTCAATCACAATCTTTTCCTTATACTGCCGGGTGAGCCTTACATTTTAAAATAGATTTTGAAAATAGTTTTTCTGAAATAGCTACACGCACTCTACCTCACCTTATGACACCGCGTGACTTCACGTAATTCCTCTACAAGAAACAGGCACATAGGTGCCACCTTATACCACCGCATGCACATTGACCCAAGCCTTATACCACCGCCTATGCATTAATATCATATCACAATAACAATTCATATCACACATGCCCATATATCACAACTTGCCAATAACAACATTATCAATGCTTCCACAATAATAGCCCGCGACTCCACCACAACGTATACAAGATTATCAACAACAACATTGGATGAAAAATGCTTAATAAGATAGATGTTTCAACAATAACTAACATCGCCTCAACGTATTAACGACTTTCACTACTTCAACACCAAATAACTCAACAATAAGATAAATAATGTATAACCACAATGTTAAATAAGACTAAATCATAATAAAAGAGATAATATTTAACAATGAGCCCCAAACAACGGAAATAAACAAGTAAAAGGATAATATGAATATTTACTTCAATTAACAAAAATCAATAAGGAAAGACATAGCACGATCAATAGCTTCATATAATGATAATTAACAATGAAGAGACAACATGTAACAATAAAGGGAACAACAAGTTCAACTAAAGCATGTGAGCAATTTAACAAGTAGGATGTAGAACAAATACTAGATAAGTCAACTAAGGCATTTAAGGTTAGTCTAACACAATTAGGGATAAACTTAGTATAAGAATTTCAAATATAATATGGCATTTCAATTAAAGTATGAAAATAGTCTAAGTAACCTAAACCGGTCAAATATCACGTACAACCCATGTACCCACACGTCGCCTTGTGTACAAGGATTTCACTTAGCATAATTGAATCAAACAATACCAATCCTAAGGGGTAGTTCCCCCACACGAAGTTAGGCAAGATATATACTTCAACTAGGCCAATTCAACACTCAAAAATAGCTTTTCCCTTAAAATCCACCTCCACACGGCTCAAATCTAACCAAAATTGACTCAATATCATCAAACACTAGGGAATTCAATTGCAATAGATAAAGTTAAGATCTTTACACTTATCCAAAAAGTTAAAAAAGTCAACCCGAGGATGGCCGGTCAAAACCCTAGTCTAATGATAGATTTCATCTATCCATGACCCCACAATTTCATATATGTGATTAGTTTCAAAATTCGAGTCCAAATCGACTCTCAAAACTCAATTTCTTATTTTTTAAAAACTTAGCAAATTTTCACAAATTTCTACTTTGATTCACATGATTTTGATGTTAAAATCTAAGATATGTATATGGATTATGATTAGAAATAGATTAGAATCACTTACCCAAGATTTGTAGGTGAGAATCCCTCTCCAAATCGCCTCCTACCAAGTCTAGGGTTCGAAAACGTGAAAATGAGTTCAAAAATTCCCTTCTCCCAACCTTTTAACCAACTGCAGATGTTGAATTTGTGAACCCTTGCAATTGCAGACCAGGGCTTGCATTTGAAAACCATGCCATACCCAACATATTTCGCAATTGCGATAAAGCCTTCGCAATTGCGAAATGGGGAAACCTCGCAAAAGTGGACAATTGTTTGCATTTGCGAACACTATACAATTCCAATTGGCTTCGTCAATTTTTAATCCAAATCTATCTGGATCATGTCCGAAACTCATCCGAGCCCTCAGAGTTGCAAACCAAATATCCACACAAGTTTAAAAACATCATATGAACTCGCTCGCGCGATCAAAACACAAAAATAACATCTAAAGGTACGAATTGAACTCTAAAGTGCATGAAATTCAAATAAAATTTCAAGAAGTTCTAGAATTACAACTAAGCGTCTGAATCCAATCAAATAAATTTCAAATGACACCAAATTTTGCGGACAAGTTCTAAATGCCATAACAGACCTATTCCAAATCCCAAAATACAATTTTGAGCTTGATAGTTAAAATTCAACCTACGGTCAAACTTTTCAACTTAAAATTTTCTAATTTCGGCAAATCAACACAAATCAACCTACGGACTTCCAAAATCAATTCAGGGCATAAGCCCAAGTCCGAAATCACGATACGAAGCTATCAGAATAAAAAAAACACGGTTCCGGGGTTGTTTTTACAAAAGTCAAAGTTTGGTCAATAACTTCAAATTTAAACTTCTAGGTCAAGAATCAAGGGTCGAAATCATCCTGAAAGCTTTTCGGAATAAAACAAATCAACCTCATAAGTCATAAAAGAATAAACACACATGTGTGAAGAAATAAAAAGGGTCACGAGGTGCAATTATACAAAATGACCGATCGGGTCGTTACATTTCCCCCCTCTTAAAACAAATGTTTGTCCTCGAACGTGCATCAGGACATACCTGAAGTGGTAAATAAATGAGGATAACGACTCTGCATGTCGTGCTCAGTCTCCCAGGTCCCCTCCTGGACCAGATGTCCCCTCCATTGAACCTTCACTAAAGAAATATCCTCTAATCTCAACATCCGGACTTGCTGTTCTATGATAGCCACTGGCTCCTTGATGTAAGTCAAATCCTCGTCCAACTGGACTATACTGAAGTCTAGAACATGATATGGATCACCATAATACTTCTAGAGCATAGAGACATGAAACACCAGATGAACCACAGATAAACTAGGTGGCAAGGCATGCTTGTAGGCGATCTCTCCAACCCTCTCAAGGATCTCAAAAGGTCCGATATACCTAAGGCTCAACTTGCCCTTCTTCTCGAACCCCATCACACCCTTCATGGGTGAAACACGGAGAAAAACTCGCTCTCTAATCATGAATCAAACACCGTAAGACTTCATATCCGCATAACTCTTTTGCCTCGATTGGGCTATACGAAGCCGATCCTGGATCATCTTGACCTTCTCCCAAGCATCTCGAACCAGATCTGTACCTAATAACTTAGCCTCTCCCGACAAACCACCCAATAAAAAAATGACATCGTCTCCCATATAGAGCCTTATACAGAGCCATCTAGATACTCGAATGGTAGTTGTTGTTGTAGGAAAACTCTGCGAGTGGCAAGAACTGATCCCAAGCGCCCCCGAAATCCATAACAATTGCACGAAACATGTCCTCTAATATTTGAATAGTGCGCTCGGATTGTTCGTCCATCTGAGGGTGAAATGTTGTACTCAACTGAAATCGTGTGCCTAGGTCACACTGGACATCCTTCCAAAATGCGAGGTAAACTGCATACCTCGATCAGAGATGATAGATACTAGTACGCCATGAAGTCGGACAATATCGCGGATATAAACATGAGCTAGTTGCTTTGAAGAATTGGTAGTCACTACCGGAATGAAATGAGCTGACTTGGTCAACTTTCACAATACTGCATCAAACTTCCTCCGAGTCCGTGGGATCCCAACAACAAAGTCCATAGGGATGCGCTCCCATTTCCACTCAGGAATCTCAAGCTGCTGAAGCAAACCACTCGGTCGCTGATGCTCAGTCTTCACCTACTGAAAATTTAGGCACCGTGCTACATACTCCACTATGTCTTTTTTCTTCCTCCTCCACCAATAGTATTGCCTCAAGTCCTGATACATCTTAGCAGTACCCAGATGAATGGAATACCGTGAACTGTGAGCCTCCTAAAGAATCAACTCACGCAAACCATCCACATTGGGCACACATAACTGTCCCTACATCCGTAACACACCGTCATCCTCGATAGTAACCTCCTTGGCATCGCCATGCTGAACCACGTTCTTGAGGACAAGCAGATAGGGGTCGTCATACTGACTCTCTTTGATACGGTCATATAGATAAGACAGAGAAACCACTCAGGCAAGAACTCAACTGGGATCCGAAACATCCAATCTAACAAACTGGTTGGCTAAGGCCTGAACATTCAATGATAAAGGTCTCTCTGCTACCGGTAGATATGCTAAACTACCCAAAGTCTCCGCCTTTTGACTCAAGGCATCAACCACTACATTGGCCTTCCTGGGATGATATAGAATGGTGATATCATAGTCCTTAAATAACTCTAACCACCTTTGCTGCCACACGTTAAGATTTTTCTGCTTAAATAGATGTAGACTCCGGTGGTCGGTAAAGACCTTACAAAGAACACCGTACAAAAATGCTGCCAGATCTTTAACGCAAGAACAATGACTTCCAACTCCAAATCGTGGACTAGATAATTCTTCTCATGAGTTTTCAACTGTCGATATGCACATGGAATCACCCTACTATCTTGCATCAACATCGCGCCAGTAGGTAATACCAATATTGGGGCTGTAGTCAAAACAATCTTGAGATTTAGAAAGCTCGCCTAACACTTCTCGCTCCATCTGAAAGGAGCACCCTTCTGGGTCAATCTGGTCATAGGTGTAGCAATAGATGAGAAGCCATCCACAAAATGATAATACCTGACCAAACCAAAGAAACTCTGGATCTCAGTAGCTAAAGATGGTCTAGGACAACTCTGCGCTGCCTCAATCTTCTTCGGATCTACCTTGATCCCCTTAGTCGACACCACATAACTCAAAAGCACCATTGAATCAAGGTCTGTAGCATGATCCTTAAATGCTACTCATGATCTTCCCGACTGCGGGAGTATACCAAGATGTCGTCAATAAATACAATGATGAAAGAATCAAGATAAGGCTGGATTACATTGTTCATCAGGTGCATAAATGCTGCTGGGGCATTGGTTAGACCACATAAGATCACGAGGAACTCGTAGTGACCATAAGTAGTCCTAAAGGTTGTCTTCAGAATATCTGGATCCCAAATCTTCAATTGGTGATAACTTGACTGCAAATCAATCTTGGAGAACACTGTGGCACTCTATAGCTGATCAAATAGGTCATCAATGTATGGCAATGGATATATGTTCTTCACTGTGACCTTGTTCAACTAACAATAATCAATATACATGCGCATAAAACCATCCGTCTACTTCACAAATAAGACCGGAGCACCCCATGGTGACACACTAGGTTGAATGAATCCATCATCAACCAACTCTTGCAACTTCTCCTTTAACTACTTCATCTCCACTAGGGTCATACAATATGGTGGAAAAGAAATGGGCTAAGTTCCCGGTAACAAGTCAATACCAAAATTGATAAACTTGTCGGGCGGCATGCCCGATAAAACTCTTGGAAATATATCTGGAAAGTCTCTCACTATCGAAACAGACTCAATGCAAGGAGTATCAACACCAACATCCCACACAAAGGTTAGATAAGCATTACACCCCTTTTCAACCATCCGCTGAGCCTTTAGAAATAAGATACCCTGCTAGGAATATATAACGACCCGACAGGTCGTTTTGAGTATTTTCACATTGCTCGATTTTTTGAGGGCATGCGTAGCTCCGAATGATGTATTATGACTTATGAGAATCATCGATTTTGGCTTTTAGGTTATTCAGAATTGATTTATAAGAATGATTCCCAGTTAGAGCTTTAAATTTGAAAGGGTTGACCAAGTTTGACTTTTAGTATTTGATTTCGAATTGTATTTTTGATGGTTCCGTTAGATCCGTTGAGTGATTTTGGACTTATAAGCATGTCCAGATTGTGATTTAGAGGTTCGTAGTAGAATTTGGCTTTAAATGACAAAAGTTGGAATTTTGGAAAGTTTGACCGGGAGCATACTTTTTGATATCGGGATCAGATTATGATTCTAGAAGTTGGAGTAGGTCTATAATGTGAAATATGACTTGTGTGAGAAATTTGAGATCAATTGGACGTGATTTGATAGGTTTCGGCATCAGTTGTGGAAGTTTGAAATTTCAAAGTTTATTAATTTCGAGTTGAGGTGTGATTCATCGTTTGGATGTTGTTATGTGTGTTTTGAGGCCTCGAGTAGGTTCGTGTTATGTTATGGGACTTGTTGGTATGTTTGGATGGGGTCTCGAGGGGATCGGGTGTGTTTCGGATTGATTTCGGATCATATTCCTTGATGTTTCCACTGTTGTGTTCTGCTAGTTTCTGGTGTCTCAATCCTTCATCGCGTTCGCATGGAAAGTGCCGCGAATGCGTAGTGTATTATGAAGGAAGAATAAAATTTTTCTTTGCGATTGCGAAGTATGTCCCACATTCACGTAGAGTTGGGGTAAGTCCTCTTCACGTTCGCGTATGGAGGATCGCTTTCGCGTAGTGTTGAGGTTGGCAGCTAGGAATTGGAACGTTCTTCGTGAATGCTTTGGAAGCAGTGTTCATTTCATTTGTATGGGGTGTATCGTGAATGCGTAGAGTCTTTATTGTAGTGTGAGTTTTATTCATCGCGAACGCGATGAATTTCCCGTGTTCGCGAAAAAGGAGGCCTGGGCAGATTATAAATACTCTATTTCAACGGTTTCGCCCATTTTTATATTTTTTGAGCTATGGAGATCGGATTGAGGCAATTCTTGAAGCAATTTTCACCATATGAATTGGGGTAAGTGTTCTCTACTCAGTTTTGGTTATATTTCATGAATCTATCTTCGATTTAGTGTTTGGTTGATGAATTTTAAGGAGGGTATTGGGGGTTTTGGCCTAAGGTTTAATAATGTGAATTTTTGAGCTTTGAACATCGATTTGGAGTCGGATTTGAGTGAAAATAGTATGGATGAACTCGTGATTGAATGTGTTGTCAGATGTTTTGAGTTTTGTCGGGTTCCGAGGCGCGGGGCCGATTTTGGGTTTTGATTGAGAATTCAATTTTTATTATTTGGAAGTGTTTCCTTGGGATTTATTTGATGAACTTGAGTTGCGTTTGGCTAGTTTTGAACCATTCAGAGGTCGGTACACGCGAGATGGCATTCTTGGAGCATCGCTTGGCTTGCTCGGTATTGGAATATGCTTGTTAGAGGTAAGTAACTCTTCTAAACTTAGTGCTAAGGGTATGAAACCCCGAATTACGTGCTATGTGATTTATGACGAGGTGACACACATGCTAGGTGACGGGCGTGTGGGCGTGTACCCTGTGAATTGTGACTCCATTATTTCCATGGCATTGTATAGTGGTGCTATTTGGTTGATATTTGTGTGTTCACCATGTGATAAAGTAACTGAGCTGTCAATCATGCTAGATATCATGTTTAGGCTTTATGCTGATATTGTTAGGACCCATAGTAGTCGTTTCTCACTGCCATCTTAATGATTTCATTAATATTTTGTAAAAAGTCATATTCATGCATTCATATCATATCTCAGTCTCAGTTGTTGTTTATTGATACGTCATATGATTGTTACCGGGCTAGTTTCATGACATTGTGATCCCGTGAGTGAGACTGGAGAGATTGATGACTGAGGGAAATTGAGAGCCTAATTATGAGTGACAGTTATGGGATCAAGCTGCACGCCACAACATGTTATATCGATTTATGCTTGGATCTAGCTTATGATAGCACTTGGCCTGTAGTGGCCCTCCGAGTATGTACACACCCCAGTGAGCGTAGTTGATTATATTGAGGGATGGATCTTCTTTGGACATGGATCTTGTCCAAAGCATTTATATACCTGGAGATGGATCTTCTTTACTGGCCGGATTGACCTTCCTCGGTGTTGAGTGACTCATGGTCAGTTGAAGTATATATTCCAGGATGTATCTTCCCTTGGCCAGATTGGTCATACAACAGTACTGAGTGGTTGAGCGTGATGAGTGAAAAGTATGAGACAATGAGATTGAGTACTCTGAAAGTGCGAGTACATGATTCATCTCTGAGATACATGGCATTGGCATGCACATATGACATACAGGCATATAGATGCATTTTTCCTCATGCTGTATGGTATCATGCCATTTATGATTTTTTTACACACATTGATATGTGGGCATAGAGAGGTATTTCACACTTGCTATCTGGAAAGAAATTGAAACATCTTATTTATTGTGGTAAGGATTTTGGAAAAATTACAATTTCAAACTATCTCATATTTTTCGACGATTTCAGTAAAGGATTTGGGTTTTCACTGATATTCTTGAAAAGCGAAACTATTTTTGAAAAACTGTGAAAAAGCTGATTATTTTATCTCTAAGTTACATCCTTATTTATATGCTCTACATTGTTATGAATTGTCGTTGGCTACTCGTGTTGGACCCAACCATGTTCCAGCTCGTCACTACTTTCAACCTAAGGTTAGGTTTGTTTCTTATTGAGTACATGAGATCGGCTGTACTCATACTACACTTCTGCACCTTGCGTGCAGATGTTGGCTGTTGTTGTTGCTGTGTTCGATATGAGCTGGATTTGAAGATATACTTGTGTCCCTGTTGTAGCTGCCTTTTGTTCATAGTATCCTTAGATTGTAAAACTCTATTTATGTACTTTTCAAAAAGAAGATGTATTTACTTCATATCTGCTTGTAAATTATATTTCTTAGAAGCTCATGATTTGTACTACCAATTCTTGGAGAATGTATAAGATTCAGATAATTCCTTTTGTTTAATTGTCTTATTAGTATTATTGGAATTCGATAGTTATTAGTTAGCTTAACTAGTAGGTTGGGTTAGGTGCCATTATGACTAGTGGATTTTGGATCGTGAAAGATTGGTATCAGAGCCCTAGGTTCATAGGTTCTACAAGTCATGAGCAAGTGTCTAGTAGAGTCTTGCGGATCAGTATGATGAAGTCCATACCTATCTTCGAGAGGCTACATGACATTTAGGATATACTTCCCATCTTTCCTTCCTTATCGTGCGACATTGATTTCGCTTGAAGCGTAACTCTTTGAATTCCTTCCGTGAATTCTTATGCGCATTTGAGCGCTCGTTATCAGTTGTGTATTGACGGCTTGTGATTCTATGGATGAGGTGCAATTTTAGTATGCTGATGATGGGCCAGTTTGGAGGACTTAAGGCCGAGTTTTGATTGTAGCTTGAGCACATAGAAGTTGATTGTGTTAGCACTTGCTTTTCGATTTATATGTCCGATAATGTCCCTATTAGTGGAATTTGTGGTTGGATGGTTACGTGATGAGGATAATGTGACTGCCAGATATGTTTATATGGTTTGAATATGATGAGAAGGGTTTTCTTGCTTGATTTCTATCTTGATGTGACACATAGTCTCGAGTTATGAGTGTATTGGAAGATCTTTCATGTTGTTCAATTGTGGAATGAATTAGATTCTCATGTCTTGTTGATGATCTCAAAATCACGAAGATTAAGTTATTGCATAGTAGTTGCAACTGTGGAAGGGTATATAGAGATGCATGTTTGAGGCGAAGCATGTGGGTAATAATCTGCGAGGTAATCTATGGATGTGTGATCTTATGATGTTGTGTGGAGGCTTTCTTTTATACCAGTGGGTTATATTTGTGCAATTTGAGGTATTATATGGTGTTTTACATAGGTTTATGAAAGATTTAGTTTAATCATATTGCAGTATTATGCCAGTATGAGGATGGATATTGTAAGTTATTAGATGCTTTATTCCTTGGCTTTAAGCCAAGTGGGGGAGTCTGCTATCGATGGATTGATTGCACGGTTATTTGTTGTGTTGGTTTCGGTTTGAGGTATACTTGTGAATCAATTATGACTTGCAAAGGTTGAGATTGAGGATGACTCAAGTAAAGGAATTTCTTGATACAGGTTGTATTATGCTTTATGGGTATATGGGAAACATTGAATGATTGAGTTGTTATCCATAAAGGATGTAGTGTGCATGTAGTAGGGATTCACTCGGTTGCTTAGAAGTGTGGATTATTCTTAGGGTGTTGGTGTGCAAATGGGGCACTGGTCGTTTGGTCCATTTGATCAGTTTAATTGAGATTTGAGCAGAGTGGATGATTCTCGAGAATGGTTCTAATGAATTCAAGATTGATATGTGGCAATTGAGAATTTTACGAATTTGTATATGGTTAGAAGCTGAGAGTTACATTGGATGGTGTCGAGACTCGCAATATTTCTATATCATTATGGATTCTACATTTCAGTATCAGGAAGGTATAAGGATCATCTTTAGATTTGTAGAAGGTCTCTTCGGAGTAGGTATCTCGGCTGTGATACTTTTGGGGTACTTAAGAGGGAAGTCAATGGCTTATGAGCCTTAGGGCAGTGTGGTTTTATGTTAGGAACTCGTGTGGTAAATTTTGGTTAATGATCGTAGTGTTGTAGTAAGGAAAAGTATCAATTTGAAGATAATTCGGGAGGAACTCGGAGATTTAGGACAACTTGTTAGTAGGTTGGATCAGCACAGTAATGGATATAATTGGATGTTTAGGTACTTATGATGTGGCTAGTCTCTACAGATGTTTCGTGGCGATGCTCTTGGTTTTTTGGTGACGTGCGTGGCTTGGTTGAGTTAGAGAGATTTAGTTATGATGGCTTGATTATGTGCAAATGAGTTTTGAAGAGTTCTCAATGGTTTCTACCACGGTTCGAGGAGTATATTTCCTACCGACGTGAGATAATGATTTTCTTCTAGATGAAATCAAATGGAAAGTCCTTGGATAACTGAATTATGAAGTTCTCATATTTTTCATATGATGGCATGGTATATGCGGTGTGTTATGTGGGATTGATATTTGCATGAGTGAGGTCACCGTTCAATTTTGAAGGGAAGGTCATAAAATTCTTAGGGAGCATGGACGATTTCAGATGACTAGGTAAATTATATTACTATTTGGTATTTCTTGATGAGAGTATACATTTTAGAAGGGGCAGTGTGTTTTGATTTATGGATACCTCATTGGTATTGCGACACTCTCCTAGTTGATCGACTGCTGATATTCAAATTTTGCTTTGTGGCACAGGAGAATTATAGAAGCATTCGTCGTGGTATAATCTTGTGTGGGAAATGTGTTAGACATTCAGGCGGTGGAGTTGGGATCAAATATGGTGGTTCATGTGTTCTATGGATTTGGAGACTGGGAGTTCCTAGGAGCAGATTGTTTCATGGTTATGGATTGTGAAGTTGTGGACGAAGTTAGCCAGATGATATTATGTGTTATGATTCAGCCATTGTGGACTTTCAGAGGGTTATTTATCTATTTGTGGGTGACTAGAGCTGAATTGGGGGTCCATTGGTAGGCCCTATTAGGACGTGTATTCCACACCGAACCGGATTGGTTTGGCTCCATACTGTTATTATTAAGGGATGTACCATTCGGTTGATACTAAGCTTATTCGTATTTTGAAATGATCTTTGAGTTACTCTTCTATGCTACGAGGATTTATAATTCGTTGGTTATATGCACATATGGTGAGGTTCTATTGGGGTCTTATGGCAGAATTTGAGTAAGAAGAGTATTGGTTATTGCTTGGTTTATGGCGTATTGGTTATGTTCTTTTGGGTTTGTGTGGTATCATTTACTTCTCCGTGGTTATGGTAATTCACTTTAGGTACTTGATGTCAAATTGCGCGTGGTTATTGATTTTTACCAGGGTGGCTTGAGGTATTTTATATGGACCAGTATTTGGATAGGGTCGCGCATTGCAGCGGAGTTATGTGGAGATATGATCCTTTGTGTTAGATTCGTGTGTTATGGTTCTATAGTGTGTGATGGGTTTTAAGCTTTGTGTTGTGGTGGTACTTGTTGAGCTTGAGGGACGGTCCTCTCGTTTGAGTCATTTTCCATGATTGAGTACATTTGGAATGTTGCTTATTGGTGCACGGATTGCACGGGTTGTGACTTTAGATTGTATTGATGTGACATGTCTTTAAAGTAGATGGTATTTGATAAGATGAGGTCGTTGGATCTAGAATGGATACTAATGGAATTGATTTCAGTATGGTTGGAAGGATAATATCGAAAGTCGGCTTAGAAAGTGGCTATAGTTCTTGCCAAAGGAGAGGGAGCTCCATGACTTGTTGATATGATGAATGGTTATGAGTTTCTGCGTATTTCTTTCATCATCAGCAGTGTAAAGGTTTTAGACCGAGGCTTTGTTTGATGTGAGGTTTATTACCGGTATTGGGTTGTTTTGAGCAGCTATTGTGATTAGAAATTATCGCTATGAGTATTTGAGTTATGCGGTATATCATGTGACTACATCTTGGGTTATTGTGAAGGCTTGATACAACTTTTTCAGACTTATACAGTGTGTAGAAGCGAGATTTTGATCTTATAGAAATTCTGGATGTTGGAAATTGGATTGTAAGGCTTATGGTCTAAGGTTGAAGTAACGATCATCTATGTTGTGTTGTCAGTCCTATATAGAATAGGTTGATGTGGGATCACCCCGGGTATGTGCATGGTAAAGTTACATGGCTATTTGATGGATTTTAGAACAACTGTTGGTACGTTCGAGGACGAACACATGTTTAAGTGAGGGAGGATGTAACGACCCGACCGGGCATTTTGAGCATTTACACTTCTCTCGGTTGTTTGAGGGCATGAGTAGCTCCGTATGATGTATTAGGACTTATGTGAATTGTCGGTTTTTATTTTCAAGTTATTTGGAATTTATTTAGAAGAATTATTCTCAGCTAGAAGCTTTAAATTTGAAACAGTTGACTAAGTTTGGCTTTTAGTATTTGACATCGAATTGGATTTTTGGTTGTTCTGTTAGCTCCGTTAGGTGATTTTAGACTTAGGAGCGCGTCCGGATTGTGATTTGGAGGTCCATAGTAGAATTTGGATTGAAATGGTGAAAGTTGTAATTTTGGAAAGTTTGACCGGTAGAGGACTTTTTGATATCGGAGTCGGATTCCGATTCTGGAAGTTGGTGCAGATCCGATTCTTGGCAGTTAGTAATTGGAACGCTCTTTTATGCGATCGCGTAAGGTTAGTCGCGTTTGTGAAGCTTTGGTGGCAGTGTTCATCGCATTCACATAGGGTGTATCGCGAACGCATAGATTCTTTGTGGCAGTGTGAGTTTTATTCATCACGAACGCGATGAATTTCCCGCATTCACGAAAGAGGAGGCCTGGGCAGATTATAAAGTACTCTATTTCGAGGGTTTCGTCCATTTTTACATTTTTGGAGCTATGGAGCTCGGATTGAGGCAATTCTTGAAACAATTTTCAACATATAAATTGGGCTAAGTGTTCTCTACTCGATTTTGGTTATATTTTATGAATCCATCTTCGATTTTAGTGTTTGGTCGATGAATTTTAAAGAGGGAATTTTGGGTTTTGGCCTAAAGTTTCATACTATGAATTTTTGAGCTTTGAACATCGATTCGGAGTCAGATTTGAGTGAAACTAGTATGGTTGGACTCGTAATTGAATGGGTTGTCGGATTTTGTGAGTTTTGTCAGATTCCGAGGCACGGGCCCGAGTGTGACTTTTGGCAGGTTTTGGGTTTTGATTGAGGATTCAATTTTTATTATTTGGAATTGTTTCCTTGGGCTTTATTTGATGAATTTGAGTTGCTTCTGGCTAGTTTTGAACCATTCGGAGGTCGGTATGCGCGAGATGGAAATATTGGAGCATCATTATGCTTGCTTGGCATTGGAATTTGCTTGTTAATGGTAAGTAACTCTTTTAAATTTAGTGCTGAAGGTATGAAATCCCGAATTACGTGCTTTGTGATTGATGATGAGGTGACACACATACTAGGTGACGGGCGTGTGGGTGTGCACCCTATGAATTGTGACTCCTTTATTTTCATGGCACTGTATAGTGGCCCTATTTTGTTGATATTTGTGTTTTCAACATGTGATAAAGTAACTGACCTATCAATCATGCTAGATATCATGTTTAGGCTTTATACTAATATTGTTAGGAACCATAGTGGTCGTTTCTTGCTGTCATCTCACCGATATTTTGTACACAGTCATATTTATGCATTCATATCATTTCTCAGTCTCAATTATTGTTTATTGATGCATCATATCATTATTGTCGGGCTAGTTTCATGACATTGTGATCCCGTGAGTGAGACTGGAGAGATTGATGAGTGAGGGAGGCTGAGAGCCTGATTATGAGTGACAGTTATGGGATCGGGCTGCATGCCGCATCATGTTATACTGATTTATGCCTGGATCTAGCTTATGATAACACTTGGGATGTAGTATCCCCCCTGGAGTCTGTATACACCCCAGTGAGCGCGGTTGATTATGTGGAGGGATGGATCTTCCCTGGACATTGATCTTGTCCGAAGCATTTATATACCTGGAGATGGATCTTCTCCACGAGCCGGATTGGCCTTCCTCGGTACTGAGTGACTCATGGTCTGCTTATGTATATATTCCGGGATGGATCTTCCCTAGGCCGAATTGGTCATATACACTACTGAGTGGTTGAGCATGATGAGTGGAAAGTGTGAGACAGTGAGATTGAGTACTCTGAGAGTGTGCGTACATGATTCATCTGTGAGATACATAGCATTGGAATGTACACATGGCATACATGCATAAAGATACATTTTTCCTCATGTTGTACGGTATCACGTCATTCATGATTTTTTTACACACATTGATATGTGGGCATAGAGAGGTATTTCACACTTGCTATCTGGAAATAAAATGAAACATCTTATTTATTGTAGAAAGGATTTTAGAAAAATTACACTTTTCAAACTATCTCATATTTTTCGAAAATTTTGGTAAAGGATTTGGGTTTTCACTAATATTCTCTAAAAGCAAAACTATTTTCGGAAAACTGTGAAAAAGCTGAGCACTTTATCTCTGAGTTATTTCCTTATTTATATGCTCTATGTGTTATGAATTGTCGTTGGCTACTGGTGTTGGACCCGACCATGTTCCAGCATATCACTACTTTCAACCTAAGGTTATGTTTGTTACTTATTGAGTACATGGGGTCGGTTGTACTCATACTACACTTCTGCACCTTGCGTGCATATGTTGGCTGTTGTTTTTGCTGTGTTCGATGGGAGATGGATTTGAAGATGTACTTTCATCCCTGTTGTAACTGCCTTTTGTTCATGGTAGCCTTAGACTATAAAACTTTGTTTATATACTTTTCAAACAAAAGATGTATTTACTTCATATCAGCTTGTGAATTCTATTCTTAGAAGCTCATAATTCGTACTACCAATTCTTAGGGAATGTATAAGATTTAGATAATTCCTTTTGTTTAATTATCTTATTAGTATTATTGGAATTGGATAATTATTAGTTGGCTTACGTAGCAGGTTGGGTTAGTTTCCATCACGACTAGTGGATTTTGGGTCGTGACAGAACATATTCTAATGCACCCCTCCACTATAATCTTGGTAAACCTGCCATATCCAGCATTACAGTCTTGGCGTGACAATCAAGGATAACATGATAGGGCGACGTCCATACCGGAGATAACATCAAAGTATACCAAGAAGGATCATAATTCTTTATGTTTGGATACCAAAGTATCTTATCAATATATTTACGAAAAAGCCCAAACTAAGTAATAACGAATCAACTCTGGTCTCAAAACCACAAATAACAACCAAACACTACTGATACACTCGGTCCACAATAATTTAATTTTCCAACGGTGTAGACAAATAAACAAGAGAAGTCAAAGAATCATGAGATACATCCAAATACGGAGAAAAGTAAGATGAAATATATGAATAGGTGGATCCCGGATCAAATAAGACTGACGCATCTCTATGGCAAATCGGAACCATACCTGTAATGACAAAGTCTGAAGCAACTGCCTTTGTCCTACTTGGAAGAGCATAGAATCTGGCCTGGCGTCCCTCTTCTAGGGCGACCTTTACCCGCCCGTCCCCCACCCTAGCTGGCTGAGTAGGTAGAGCAGCAATTGGGGAAGCAATCATGGCCTGAGAAGTCTATGGACCTGACTGAATTTGTGGAGCCTGAGTAGTCGGTAAAGGTCCACCCTTCTTGAGTCTGGGGCAGTATCTGACCATGTGGCAGATATTACCACACTCAAAACAAGCTCTCGGTAGGTGTGGTAGCTGGGACTGGCTTGGGCCTAGTCGACTACACCGATCGCTTAAGTCACCCCATGCAACAGGTGCACTAGAAAGTGGCTGAGCAAAGTGTGCAACCTGAGACCTCGATACAATCGGAGCACCAATAGAAGTTGGAAGTGCTGAATGAACTGGACGACTCAAGCCTCTACCATAATGGGCTATAGCTGCAGTGTGACCACCACTAAATCCTCTCGTACCACGAGACCTCTTGGCCTCCCTATCATATCTATCACGGTCTCACATACTCGCCAACCTCTGTGGAATCTCAACCACCTGCTGATACGGAGTGTCTGATTCCAACTTCCTAGCCATGCTGAATTTAATACTCTAGTTGAGCCCCTTGATGAATCGATAGACTCACTCTCTGACTGTAGCAACCAAGACTAGTGTATGTCTGGACAAATCACTAAATCAGATAGGAAACTCCGACACTAACATAGTATCCTGGCGCAGCCGCTCAAACTCCACGTGCCAAGTATCCCGAAGGGTTTGAGGAACAAACTCTCTCAAGAAAAACTTTGAAAATCGATCCCATGTAACTGAAGCTTCCTCGGCAGGGCTACCCACCTCGTACACCCAGCACTATTGATATACCGCTCCCTTTAGCTGGTATGTAATAAAAGCAACCACATTCATCTCCACAATGCCCATAGTGTGGAGAATATGGTAACACTCCTCAAGAAAACCATGTTCATCCTCTAAAGCCAAATCACTAAAAGTAGGAGGGTGGTACTTTTTGAACCTCTCGAGCCTAAGCTGCTCCTCCTCAGATGCTGCTGCCCTAAACCACGGGCTGAACCAGAGCAATAGGTTGTACCAGTATAACCTGTGAGACCTGATCAACCTGGACCCATTGCACTAGTGTACGAGACACAGGAGTATGTGAAACTCCCTCAGCCTAAGATATAGCTGGTGCAAGTGGGATCAACCCGCCTGAGCTAAGGTACCTAACATGCTTAGCAGTTGTGTGAGGGTCTCCTGATGTGCTTGGGAGGCAATAAGCGCCTTGGGTTCCTATCCCCCCATTGGAGCTCCTGGTGGCTCCTCTATCGCAGCTCGGACAGGTGCTTTGGCTGCACCACGTGCCCGTCCTCAGCCTCTGTCCCTGCCCCGACCTCTCCCGAGTCTAGCAGGGGCATGAATGTCTGATCTTTTGATCTTTCGGTGTGTGTAATCACCATTTTTGAGAGAATAAAACGTCAAAGATTCAACTTTCGAAATCAACCAATTCGCACAATAAGGAATCAAAGAAGTGAAGTTTTCCTAACACTTCCGTAGCCTCTCGAAGATAAGTACAAACATCTCCGTATTGATCCATAAGACTCTACTAAACCTGCTTATGACTCATAACACCTATGAACCTAGAGCTCTGATACCAACTTATCACGATCCCGATTTCCTTCTGAAGGATGTCGTGTTGGAATCTACTCTCTATGACTAGGTAAGCCTAACAAATAATAACATCTAAACATATATAAATTAACAAGATACTAAAAATAAATGAAATAATAGATAAAGCTTTCAAAAAAACAAAATCTCACAATACATACTACAAAATCGGTGGAACTAAGTCATAAGCTCTAAAGAATACAACTAGAGTACTACTACGTCACTACCCAAAATAAAATGCAACAAGAAGTAAATAGGGAAGGTAACTCTAAGACATACGGACGTGGAGCAGGTATACCTTGAAGTCTCCCAAGCAGCAATTACGTCAACCTCTAACAATCAACACGAGCAGACTGTACCTAGTATGTATCAAGCCTAATCTCCGTAGAGTAGTGACGAGGTTAGTTCAAGACACCTACTAGGATATAAGTAAATAGTATGAAAATGTGATACAGATATGTAAAGTTTAAAAGGAAGAAAAACTGAAATGAAACCGAGAGAATAACATGAAATAGTACAGGAAACTTACAACAAAAATAACATAAAGAACCAACTAAAGAACTACAATGATCATGTATGGACCATAACTGCTAGAACAATTAAGAGTGAAACAATAAGATATATTCCCACCAAAACACTTTGCAACATAAAATAACAACAAGAATCACAACCAGGTACTGACTTGTGTATAATGAATCAAAACCGAGGTACCACCTCATATAATCAAGAATCACAACCAAGGTACCATCTTGTATTCACTTTTCACAAATTCAATCACAATCTTTTCCTTATGCTGCTGGGTGAGCCTTACATTTGAAAATAGGTTTTGAAAATAGTTTTTTGGAAATAGCTACACACACTCTAACCCACCTTATGACACCGCGTGGCTTCACGTAGTTCTCCTACAAGAAACACGCACATAGGTCACACCTCATACCGCCGCACATTAACCCAAGCCTTATACTGCCGCCTGTGCGTCAATATCATATCACAATAACAATTCGCACCACACGTGCCCATATATGACAACTTGCCAATAACAACATTATCAATGTTTCCACAACAATAGCCCGCAGCTCTACCACAACGTATACAATAATATCAACAACAAGATTAGATGAAAAATGCTCAATAAGATAGATGTTTCAATAATAACTAACATCACCTCAACGTATTAACCACTTTCATTGCTTCAACACCAAATAACTCAACAATGAGAGAAATAATGTATAACCACAATGTTAAATAAGACTAACTCACAATAAAATAAATAATATTTAACAATGAGCCCCAAACAATGGAAATCAACAAGTAAAGGGATAATATGAACAATTACTTCAACTAATGAGAATCAATAAGGAAAGAGATAGCACAATCAATAGCTTCAAATAATGATAATTAACAATGAAGAGACAACATGTAACAATAAAGGGGGCAACAAGTTCAACTAAAGCATGTGAGCAATTTAACAAGTAGGATGTAGAACAAATACAAGATAAGTTAACTAAGGCATTTAAGGATAATCTAACACAATTAGGGATAAATTGAGTATAAGAATTTCGAACATAATAGGGCATTTCAATTAAAGCATGGAACTAGTCTAAGGGACCTAAATCGGTCAAATATCATGTACAACCCATGTACCCACTCGTCACCTTGCATACACGGATTTCACTTAGCACAATAGAATCAAGCAATACCAGTCCTAAGGGTTAGTTCCCCCTACACGAAGTTAAACAAGATACTTACCTCAACTAGGCCTATTCAACACTCGGAAATAGCTTTTCCCTTAAAATCCACCTCCACACGGCTCAAATCTAACAAAAATCGACTCAATATCATCAAACAATGCTAGGAAATTCAATTGCAATAGATAAGATTTTTACACTTTTTCCAAAAAGCCAACAAAAGTCAACTGAGGCCCGCTCGGTCAAAACTGGGTCCAATGGTAGATTCCATCTACGATGACCCCATGAGTTCATATACGTGATTAGTATCAAAATACGAGTCCAAATGGACTCTCAAAACTCAATTTCGTATTTTTCAAAAATTTAGCAAAGTTTCACAAATTTCTACTTTGATTCACATGATTTTGATGATAAAATCTAAGATATGTTGATGGAATATGATTAGAAAGAGGTTAGAATCACTTACCCAAGTTTTGTAGGTGAAAATCCTCTCTCCCAATCGCCTCCTACCAAGTCTAGGGTTCAAAAATGTGAGAATGAGTTCAAAAATCCCATTTCCTGACCCTTTAACCAGCTGCACATGTCGCATTTGCGAACCCTCACAATTGCAGACCAGGGCTCACATTTGCGAACCTTGACCGACTCAGTATTATTGCAATTGCGATAAAGCCTTCACAATTGCGAACTGGGGAAACATCGCAAAAGAGGACAGTTGTTCGCATTTACAAACACTGTACAATTCCTACTGGCTTCGCAAATACGAAGCTGATGTCGCCTTTGCGACAATTGCCCATCACCTATCGCCTTCGCAAATGTGAGCTTGGTGTTCACATTTGCGACAACAGAGAACCTTATATTAGTATTCTGCAATTCTTAATCTAAACCTCTGCGGATCATGTCCGAAACTCATCTGAGCCCTCGGGGCTCCAAACCAAACATCCGCACAAGTCTAAGAACATCATACGAACTCTCTCGCGCGATCAAAACACAAAAATAACATCTAAAACTATGAATTAGACTCTAAAATGCATGAAATTCAAAGAAATTTTTAAGAACTTGTTGAATTACAACTAAGCGCCCGAATCCTAACAAATCAACTCCAAACAACATCAAATTTTGCAGCCAAGTTCTAAATCCCATAACGGATATTTTCCAAGTCCCAAATAAAATCCCGAGGTCGATAGCTAAAAGTCATCCTATGATCAAACTTTTCAACTTAAAATTGCCAAATTTTGACATATTAACACACATCAACCTTCGGACTTCCAAAATAAATTTCGGGCATATGTCCAAGTTAGAAATCATGATACGAAAATTGTTTTTACAAAAGTCAAAGTTTGGTCAATATTTTCAAATTTAAACTTCTAAGTCAAGAATCAAGGGTCCAAATCAACCCCAAAGCTTTCTGAGACAAAATTAATTAACCACGCAAGTCATGAAAATATAAACACACATGTGTGAAGCAATAAAAGGGTAACAGGATGCAATTACAAAAAAAAAAAAAACGATCGGGTCATTACATAATGAGAGCTCTAAAAGTAAAGTAAAAACATTCTTTTTTCATACATTTGACTAGTAGGACTAATAAATAACTGTTTTATCATTTATATATATTTCTATGTTTTCACTTGGGTGTGAATGAGTGAAAAGAAGAAGCTTTAGACCAATGTAGAGCTGTCAATATGGGCTGTGCCGAGTTAGCCCAGCCTAGCCCACATGGGCTTTAGCAATTGATGCGCTGGGGCTAGCCCACCATGTTGATGAGCCTTATAATGGACACCCCACCCCAACCATATATGGGCCGCAGGCCCCCACGGGCCTGTTCATCATTTTTTTAAATATAATTTTATATTTTTTCTTTTAGTTCTTACCTAAAACAAGATAAAATTTAAAAGTTTATTATATCTTATTGGAAAAATTTGGCAAAACATAATAACTTGTTGTACTATTCCAAAATATCACAATAACCACTAAAAAAAGTAAAAGACGAGATTATATTTTATTTACTAAAAGTCAAAACTCAAAACAAACTATTCAAGAAAACGTCCATGATGCTTATGGGATATCCAACACATCATCTTCATCAAACATATTTGAATCCGCTCGTGACAAGATTATCTTAACATCTTTACTTTCATCTATGTCTACAATTCATATGCAATATTAATTAGTTAAATATTAATGATGCCGTGAGATAATTCCATATATTTTGACATTATTTACCCTAGTTGCTTGTTGTTTGGATGCTAATTTGTGCGACAATTGCGCTAAATAGAGCTTATTTCATGCGTAGATATGCTTGGACATGAATTGGATAAAAGTTGCACGAAATGGTACCTCAGGACTAAGAAATGGAGCAATAAAAGAAGACGGGAAAGGCAACAAAAAGTCAGTGCCATAGACAGTGCAAGGTATTGTCCAGGGCATTGTCATTGGCGCCCCAGACAGTGCCTTGCACAGTAACAACAGTGTCGTAGTCATTGCAAGGCATTGTCTAGGGCATTGTCATTGGCTCCCTAGAAAGTTCCGTGAGCTGAAACAATGGCGCCATAGACAGTGCCTTGCGCCGGCGATGCCATCCAAGCAAATTTTAATTTCTCATTAGTGCTGGACATGTAGAATTCCGCCCCTGCCCGATAAATACCCCTTAAAGTTAGTTTTTGAGGGTTAGAAATCATTAGGGGGGACATTATAGAGAATACATCATTAGAGAGGGGAGGCAAGAACACGCTAGGAGCTAGGCGGAGAATTCTTCTACGAGTTTTTCACTTCCTTCTTCCTATTTTCATTATTGGTTATGAATTCTAGTATTGTAATTTTGCATACTATTATGAATAGCTAATTTTTTATCTAGGGTTTTGATGGAACCTTTTGTAAGATAAATTCTCCTTATGTTTTTATATAATTTAACCGTTTAATTTCTCTACTTGTTCAACTACGTGTTTACTACTATTGATTGAATGGCCATTAATTGACTATGCCTATTTAATGTGTATTGCTTGAGAGAGGGTACATATTTAGGTAGTTGTTAAACAACATCACTCCTAACACGAGAGATCAATATAGGTGGTTTAAAGGCGGGATTAGAGGTATCGAAACCTTGGTATGATCGTAGTGAGCAGTGAATTAGTTCCAGTTAGCATTGTTTAAGAGAATATGTCTAATAAATTGTGTTAGTTGCTTGAGTGAGAATTACAACACCTGATGTACTCACGATCGGTAGAGAATACTTAGGCGAAATTATAGAAGACATAGCGAGAATGATTCCGACAATTAGAGAAATTATAACTCTAGACCTCCTTAATCTTTTCTCTAAACCCTATTATATTTAGCTGTTAATCTACTACTTTAATTTGTTAGTTAATTAGATATAATAATTTTATTATTTATAACTTAGAAATTGTTCGAGCTTGTCTTTTTAGTGATAGTAAACAGTTGTAGCTAAACCTTAGATCTCTGTGGGATTTGACTCCGGAATTTTATACCGAATTATATTTATAGGTGCTGCTTATCCTTTTTAGGACTATAGTTGGGCGTGATCAAATTTTGGTGTCGTTGCTGGGGAACTAACGGTGAAGTTGTAGATGTATATATTTGTAACGACCCGACCGGTCGTTTCATGAGTTACCGCTCCATTTCCCTCAATTTTTCTTCTTATTGCCTTGTTCAGCTATATTATGTGTTAATAGGTTGGTTGGCTCGGGTTTGGAGAGGTTTTGGTAAGGTTTGAGACACTTAGTCTTTTTTGAGTAAGCTTAAGTTGGAAAAGTCAATCGGATGTTGACTTATGTGAAAAAGGGCTTATGTGAGTTCTAATGGTTCGGATAGCTTTGGGAGGTGATTTGGGACTCAGGAGCGTGATCGGAATGTGTTTTGGAGGTCCAAAGTAGATTTAGGCTTGAATAGGCGAAATTAGAATTTTGGTTTTTTCCGGTTGATACGTGGGATTTTGATATAGGGATCGGAATAGAATTCCGGAAGTTGGAATATGTCCGTTGTTTCATTTTTGATGTGTGTGCAAAATTTTAGGTCATTCGGATGAGGTTTTATAGACTTTTTGATCGAAAGCGGAATTTGGATGTTTTTGGAATTCTTAGACTTGAATCCAATGCATATTTGGTGTTTTGATGTTTTTTGAGCGTTCCAAAGGTTGGAACAATTTTGAATGATGTTATGGGATATGTTGGCATATTTGGTTGAGGTCCCAAGGGCCTCGGGTGAGTTTTCGGTGGTCAAGCGGATCAAATTTCATGTTGGGAAGTTGCTGATTTTCTTCAGGTCTGTTGCAGACCTTTTGTTCTTCGCGATCATGTATAAGGGGCTGCGATCACATAGGCTTATTTGGGGGCTGAGGTAGAGTTTACCTACGTGATCGTATAAGGCATGTTGCAATCGCATTGGTCTATGTGGTGAAGCTTCGAGATCGCGTGGAGTTGGTTGCGATCGCGTGGGTCTATGTGCTATGGCTTCACGATCACGTGGAGTTTGTTGCGATCGCATAAAGTTAAGTGGGGTCAGTCAGCATTTGTGCTTCGCAATCGCGAGGCTATTTCCGTGATCGTAGTGAAGGAATTTTAGAAGCCGGACAGAATGTTTAAAAGGCCATATCCGCGATTTTGGGTCTAAGTTTCACCATTGTTGAGCGATTTTAGAGCTTTTTGAAGAGGATTGAAGAGGAAATCAAGGGGAAACACTTGGAAGTAAGATTTATGGACTTAATACTCGATACTAATGTGATTTCTACCTAATTTAACATGGAATTTGTGGAATCTAAAGCCTAAATATTGGAAGTTAGGGCTTGGAAATTGGAGACCTAAATCTAGGGGTTTGAGGTGCCGTTTGTGTTCGGATTTTGATGTATTTGATATGTATGAACTCATGAGAGTGTAAGGATTCTAGTTTTGTGATTTTTATCGGAATCCGAGACGTGGGCCCATGGGTCGGATTTGGCCAATTTCGGGATTTTTGATGTAAATATTTTAGTTTCGAGTGGGCTTTGTTCCCTTAGCATATTTTGATGGTATAAATCTGTTTTTGGATAGATTTGGAGCATCCGAAGGTTGATTCGAGAAGCAAAGGCATCGCGGACTAGAGTTTTGACCGGATAAAGGTAAGTAATGATTATAAATGCTATCCTGAGGGTATGAAACCCCGGATTTCACATTGTTGTGTTACTATGAGGTGACACACACGCTGGATGACGAGCATGGGGTTGTGCACCGTTGGGGATTGTGACTTAGTCCGTCCCGTATGACTATTTAACCGCGTATTTGATTGAAAATTGTTTGCTATCATCATGTTTTGGGCTGAATGCCATATTTGGGCCTCGTGCCGACTGTTTTGGACCCTTAGTGGAATTTTACTACTATTCCTCACTGTTTTGACTTTGTATTTGTACTCAGTCATGCTATATTATACTGTTTTCATGACTCATCAATCTTTACTCATTTTGGATATTTTATATGATATTTTGGGCTGAGCATCATGTTTTACTGTTGCCCGAGTGGCTTGTGATATTCTGACTAAGTAAGGTCGAGGGCCTGTGTTGTGAGGATACTATGGGATCGTGCTGCGCGCCGCAACAGTATTATTCTGATTTATGATTATGATTCCGAGGGCTTAATTTGTTATTCCACGAGGTGGCTTGATATGAGGCCGAGAGCTTGTTTGATTATGCCATGAGATGGCTTGTTATTGCACGTGGGCTGTAAGGAGCCCCTCCCGGAGTCTGTACACCGCTAGCGAGCGCGGGTACCCAGTGTGAGATGTGATATCGCCCGAGGGGCTGATGTTGTTCTGTGTTATTACCCGAGGGGCCGATACGAGTAATTGTGAGATAGCCCAAATGGTTCATTTTGTTGGTATTTTGCCCGAGGGGCTGATTTTATGCGTTTATCTTTTCTCCCTATTTTTCATTCACTCGTTTAAACTGCTAAAAGATGTTTTAAAGAGGTTTTTATTGAACTAAGGTGTTTCTACGAGCTTTTACTGTTTTATTGTATTGTTCTGGTTTTATACTGTCTCGTTGTAGCATATGTGTTTTACGTGTTTTCACATTTCTCATCTACCTTTACTTTTATTACTTATTGAGTTGGCGTACTCACATTACTCCCTGCACCCTGTGTGCAGATTCAGAAGTGTCGGGCCACACTAGCTAGGGCTGATTTGCTTCCACCGCAGGCTTGTTCGGAGTTGACTAGGTAGGTCCTCGGCGTTCGCAGCCCAATTCTTATCCTTCCTATCCTTATTTTCCTTTGTACTAGCTTTGTATTAGACTATGTAGTCTATTCATACTCTTAGACGGATGTTTGTATGCTCATGACTGGTGACACCCCGATGTCGTGTTGTGTTTGTTTCCGCCTTGTTCTATTCTACTCTATGTTTTAGGATTTATAGCTTATTAATGACTTAAAAATAAATTATTATAACTGTTTAATTGGTTTGGGGGTTTGTGTCAGCTGGCCTTGTTTCACGATAGGCGCCATCACGACCGGGTCCGGTTTAGGGTCGTGACAATATTGCTAGGTTTCAAGTTTGAACTTTTATTTATTTTGTTTTCTTTTATTTTTTAAATTTTATTCTAATTGTTGATTTGAGAAACATGACATCTTGGAATTATGGAAATTTAGGTGTAGATAATTCTACTATTGATCCTAATACATATTTTGAAGGAAATCACCCGTGTAAAAATTATCAAATTATTTCCGAGAGTGAGTTATGTGTGCCAACTCAATCTTATTTGTGGAATGTGTGTGATGTGTGAGGTAGTAAAAATGGTCCCTTTCATGATTGTGTTTATATTTCTTATCCTCCCCCAATCCCTTACTATGATGGTTTCACTTATTCTTGTGAAGTTAATAGGAACAAAGAATTTGAGTATGCGGACCTAAAGGATATCAAGGATATGTTAAAGTGCCTTCTGGAACAAAATAATGAGAAACAACTGTAGATAGAAAGGCAAGAGGCAACTATTCGCAACATGGAGGCTCAAGTGAGTCAAGTGGTCGAAGCTTTTAATGCTCAACAAACCAGCATTGGGGATAATAGCCAAGAAGAGCATGAATTCGAGGTACTAATGGAGGAGGTCAGAGTAGAACATCAACAACCTAGCCAACTACAATTTGAGGATGTGGATGTTGAAAATGTGAGACTAGAGTCAGCCAAGGACATTGAGGATATAAAATTTGTTGACTTTTGTATCATTGATGTTGAGGATGTTGGAAGTCCTGAAGTTCATGTGATTGAGTGCATTTGTGACGACCCGAAGGGTCATCACCGTAGTACTTCCTTGTTCCGCGCTTTTCGAGGCCTTGAAAACCTCGCTTTTAGTTGCCTCGATTGGCGTGCGCAGTTTGGGCGCGTAGCCAGAAAGTTTTTATGTTAGAATATGTGAATTATGTGAAACATTTGATGAATTTTGGTATTAATATGCATAATGTTGATCCAGTCAACATTTTGGGTAAACGGACCCGGACCTGTGATTCGACGGTCCCGGAGGGTCCGTAGAAAAATATGGGACTTGGGCATGTGCCCGGAATCAAATTCTGAGGTCCCAAGCCCTAGAAATAAATTTTTGAAAGAAATTGTTTTTCTAAAATTTGATATGAAAATTTGAAATGAAAAAGGGGTTAGAAAATATAGGTATCGGGTTCGTATTTTGGTTCCGACGCCCGGTACAAGTCTTAAATATGTGTTAAGCACTATTTGTAAAGTTTGGCTAAAAACGGACGTCATATGACGTGTTTCGGACTAAAAATGGAGAATTTGAGTTATGAAAGTTGAAGAAAGAAAATCATGTGTTTGAGGTTGATCCTATGTATATGATGTTATTTTGGCGATTTGATCGCACGAGTAAGTCCGTAAGATGTTTTTAAGGTTGTGTGCATGTTTGGTTTGGAGCCCCGAGGGCTCGGGTGAGTTTTGAATGGGGCCCGGGAGGTCTTGGACTTAAGAAAATGCAGGTTCAGGTGTTGCAGACACCAGCGCGGCCGCGGTCATTTCCGCGCGGTCCGCGCTGGAGCCGCGCGGCCGCGATGCCTTTCTGTGCGGTCCGTGTGGCTGAGTCTGAGGGCTAGGGTTTCAGGTCAACCAGCGCGGCCGCGCACCAAAACAGTGCGGTCCGCGCTGGAAGGGTTCAGAGAAGCCCCAATTTTTCTCCCACTCGGCGCGGCCGCAACACATTTTTGTACGGTCCGCGCCAGGTCCTCAGAAAGGTATACAAGTTCGGAAAATCTCAGTCATTTTTCACTTTTCAAAAACCCAAAACCTAAGAGGCGATTTTCCAAACAACTTTTTTTCTCCAAAACGATTGGTAAGTGATTTCTAACTTAATTTCTTTATTCCTTAACATCTTTTAACATAATTTCAACTTCAAATCAAAGATTTTCATGGGGAAAATTGGGTGTTTTGGGTAGAACCTAGGTTTTCTACAAATTGAGAAGTTGGACCTCAATTTGGGGTCCGATTTAAAAACAAATCATCTATTGGGATTCATGGGGGAATGGGTAACCGGGTTTTGGTCCGAACCTCGAGTTTCGACCACGTGGGTCCGGGGGTATTTTTGACCTTTTTGGGAAAAACCTTGAAAAATCTATTTTCATGCATTGGGGATGATTCATTTAGTAATTATTAATGTGATTAAGTAACTTATGACTAGATTCGAGCGGATTGGTGGTGGAATCAAGAGGTAAAGCTATACTAGAAGCGTGAGTTGAGTTTGGAGCATTCGAGGTAAGTGTTTGTTCTAACTTTGGCTTGAGGGAATAGGATTAGGATGATATTTGCTACTTGCTAATGTGGAGTACGGTGTATAGGCATGGTGACGGTTATCTATGCACCGGAGTCTAGCATGACCGTGAGTCTTGATTGCTTTTAATTCGAATAATGTGACACAAGCTCCTTGTTTATTTGATAAGTTTCATATAATGTGAACGGTTGAGGAAGAATGATTTAAAAGGAGAATGTTTGGAGCGTTAGCTCGAACATGAATGTGTTAGTTGAGGAAGAATGGATTTAAAAAGGAGAATGTGTTGTGAATACTCCCTTGCTGGGATGTGTAGACTGATATATATATTCTCCCTTGTCGGGATATTTTGGGCTGTTAACTGTACCCTTGCCGGGTTAAAGGTATTGAGTTGTTATTCTCCCCTGAAGGGGTCTACTATATGAAGTCAGATATTATGAACTATATTATGGGATCGTGTGGCACGCCGTCCACTTATATATGATATTATGGGATCGTGTGGCACGCCGTCCACTTATATATGATATTAATGGGATCGTGTGGCACGCCGTCCACTTATATATGATATTATGGGATCGTGTGGCACGCCGTCCACTTATATATAATATTATGGGATCGTGTGGCACGCCGTCCACTTATATATGATATTATGGGATCGTGTGGCACGCCGTCCACTTATATATGATATTATGGGATCGTGTGGCACTCCATTCCGATATTTCATTTTTACCTGTTACTCCCCGATAGCATGTCCCCTCCTAGCTTTACTTTGTAGTATCTTGTTATTGTTTTTTTCTTGCACTTGTATATATATATATCTGTACAGGTTAATTGTGGTAGGTCCTGTTTAGCCTCGTCACTACTTCGCCGGGGTTAGGCCAGGCACTTACCAGCATTTGGGGTCGGTTGTGCTGATGCTACACTCTGTGCATTTTTGTGCACAGATCAGGGAGCAGCTTACGGACCACAACAGTAGGATTTTTGGGAGCTATCTTCAGTCCAGGGACTCTCGAGGTAGCCTAGCTGGTGTTCGCATGCCGAAGTCCCTTTCCATGTTTTTCGTTTGTTCATCTTGTATCAGACAAACATGATGTATTTCCTTTCAAACATTGTTTGTAGTATTCTGTAGTAGTCTGTGAGCTAGTGACACCAGACCTTGGGTAGTGATGTGTATTAAACTTCCGCACTTTTGGTTTTCAGTTGCTTTAGATTTAAAGTCTTCCGCTTAAATTTTGTCTCGTTTTTTATATTGTTTGAAAGAAAGCAGGAAAGGTGTTTTAAATATTTGGCTTGCCTAGCTCCGATAGTAGGCGCCATCACGACACCCGATGGTGGGAAATACGGGTTGTGACAAGTTGGTATCAGAGCACTAGGTTACTTAGGCCTCACAACTCACGGACAAGCTCAGTAGAGTCTGAGGGATCGGTACGGAGACGTCTGTATTTATCCCGCAGAGGCTACTGAGTTAGGAAAACTTCACCTTGTTCATTCTTGTCGTGCGATTCTATTTCTCAAGTACTGATTGTCTTTCTACTCTGTTCTTTCGTAGATGGAGAGGACACGTGCTTCCTCTTCTACCGTGCAACAGCCTGAGCCCCCAGCAGCAGCCCCTATTAGGGGCAGAGGGTGAGGCCAAGGCCGGGGCAGAGCTCAGCCCCGAGCAGTATTTCCAGCGACGGAGCCTCAAGTCGATTTTGAGGAGGAGGTTCTGGCCCCAGCTATTCCAGTGGGCCCAGCTCAGGTCCCAGAGGGTTTTATAGCCACTCCAGTGCTTCAGGACGCTTTGGTCCGACTGGTAGGCTTTATGGAGGGCATTTCTAGAGCGGGTTTGCTTCCCGTAGCTCCAGCCACATCTCAGGCTGGGGGAGGAGTTCAGACTCCCGATACTCGTACTCCAGAGCCGGTAGCTCCTCAGGCTCAGGTTCCAGCAGTTCAGCCAGCCGTGGCAGTTCAGCCAGCAGTGGCAGCCCAGCCAGGTATTGCGGCTCAGTCAAGCGATAGTGCAGCTATGTCCGCGGATGCTTTGTGGAGGCTTGATCGTTTCACCAAGCTCTTCACAACCACATATAGTGGCACCCCCTCAGAGGATGCTCAGGATTTCATATTCAGCTGTCATGAGGTTCTACGGACTATGGGCATTGTAGAGACCAATGGGGTCGACTTCGCCACTTTTCGCCTGGCAGGATCCGCCAAGACTTGGTGGAGGGATTTCTGTTTAGCCAGGCCAGCAGGGTCGCCATCATTGACCTGGGATTAGTTTTCAGAGTTATTTCTGGGGAAGTTTCTTCCAGTTACTCAGCGAGATGCTCTTCGCAGACAGTTTGAGCATCTCCAGCAGGGTCCTATGATGGTCACCCAGTATGAGACCCGGTTCATTGATCTTGCTCGTCATGCCATTGTGATACTCCCCACCGATAGAGAGAGGGTGCGGAGGTTTATTGATGGGTTGGCCCAGCCGATCCGTGTTCAGATGGCCATGAGTGCCGGTAGTGAGATTTCATTTCAGGAGGCGGCAGATGGTGCCCGCCGGATAGAGATGGCACTTTCTCAGGGAAGTGGTCATGGGTCTGATAATAGGCCCGAACATTCGGGTAGATTCAGTGGTACCTCGTCTGGAGGTAGGGATTCTTATGGTAGAGGCCATCCTTCGAGGCCCTTTCAGTCAGCTCTCCAGGCTTCTCATGGTATACCAGGTGGTCGTGGTTCTCAGCCGCAGTATTCTAACCAACAGCTCTTCAGTTCACCATCAGCACCTATCAGTGCACCACCACTCCGTTATTCTCAGCAGCCGAGGGCTTGTTATACTTGCGGCGATGTGAGTCACATTGCCAGATATTTCCCTCGAGCTTCCAGAAGCTCGCAGCAGCAGGGTCCTCGACCGATGATCCAGGCACCAGTTGCCCCACAGCCTGCCCAGCCAGCTAGAGGCGGGGGTAGAGGACATAGAGGTCGAGGTAGACGTCTTAGAGGTGGAGCTCAGACCGCTAGAGGTAGGGGTCAACCAGCAGCAGATCATCCCAGGGATATGATTCAGGGAGGTGGGCCCCAGCCCTGTTGTTATGCTTTGCCAGCAAGGCCAGAGGATGAGTCATCAGATGTTGTGATTACAGGTACTATTTTGGTCTGTGATAGGTGTCACGACCCAAATCGAAGGGCCGTGACAGGCACCCGGTGCCTTACTCAACCGAGTACCAACGCAACATATCTTTCTTATCGTATTAACATGAGTAAATGAGCCAGAAAACCCGTCATGAGATAACAAGAATAAAACATAAGGGAATAATCAACCTATGAAGACCCAACATGATATACAAACTTATATATGTAACATACGGGCCTATAAGGCCGACATGACCATTAGTAAACTCGAAACATAGGCCGACAAGGCCATACAAGTATCCATACACCTGATATCTCTCTACAAGCATCTAAGAGTACATAAAATCATAAAGGTCGGGACAGGGCCCCGCCATACCAATCAATATATATCCAAAGCATACTGACCAAATAGGCAACTCCGGAGCAAGTGGAGTGCACCAACACCTTCGCTGAGCTGATAGCTTACTAGGAGGACTATCAAGCTATCAATCGGGACCTGCGGGCATGAAATGCAGCGTCCCCAGGCAAAAGGGACGTCAGTACGAATAAAGTACCGAGTATGTTAGGCAGGAAAGCATAAACAAGAACAGTAATGTAAAGAGAGAGATAGAGGAGATACAACCTGTAACATCTGAGTGCCTCTGGGGGTTACTGATATGAAATGCATAATACATATATATACATAAACTTTTTAAAACATTCACCTCTGTGGGCATCATCATCATCATATCATACCCGGCCTCAAAGAGGACTCGGTAACAGCGTACCCGACCATCATAATGTTCGGTAGAATCGTACCCGGCCATGTGGAGCTCGGTAAACCAACTGATCAGTGGTTGCACAATAGGTGCCATACCCGGCCGACTATAGCGCGACTCGGTAGAGTAAAATAGATATATATAAATAATGCATGCTCAACTCATGGAATCACCTTCTAAACCTTTTGGAGTGACTTAAGAGCACTATGGACATCCATACCCTCAATATGAACCTTAGTAGGATTCAAGGATCATACACACTTGCTTAGAATAATTTTATAAGGAAAGAACAACATGGACAACCTTAGTTGCTAGGAGTAGATCCGTTATGAAGTAGCGTATTCATTTCACTTTAGATCATGCCAAAAGAAAGAAGAAAGTGCCTTAACATACCTTAAACCCGTTGAGTCCTTAATCACTTCCAAGCAACTCTTCAAACAAGTCAACTCAATCTATCATAGTATAAGGAGATTCAAAATCAGTGCTGAGCAAAGGCTAAGTCTATAACTTAAGCTAGTAGCTCGTTTACGTAAATTTTGGCAGCATCTCCCTTGTAACAAGGGCCTCCTCCAATACCATATACAAACAAAAATGACCAGAGCAATCCATCCATACATAATTATCAATATCAAGACACCATATAACAACAACAAGTCACAACTACATTACGACGAGCGGCAAGCTCCGATTGGAATCTGTATGCCCCTTATCAATCCTTATAGACTTCTTAATTCAACATAAAAGTATCATTAACATGATAATGAAGTAATTAATCAATGATTCCAGCCTTAAACCATATATTTATAACAACGAAAATAATCCACAACTTCAACTATCCTCAATTAGCAACTTTATTCACTAGTTCATGTCTAGCCCATCCATTTAACTTAATCAACATCAAGATAACCTTAGGCACAAGCAAGATCACAATATACATACCTTATACAGTAACTTCAAGTCAAAATCCAAGTTATATTCAGTTTACAACAACCCTTAATAGCAATACAACACCATAGAAGTGACTTAAGCTAATCCAAGTATTATCTTGTAGTTTATCATCCTAACAACTTAACCAACATACAAGCAAGATTAAGCACAATTAGTAGGCTGTTATACTCACCTTAGACAGCAGCAAAAACTTGGAATTTCATCCAAATACAGCCCACAACAATCCTCAATGACAACACAACCTCAAAGAGGTGTTGTTCTTCACTAGAACTAAGTTTTGATGTTGAAATATGGTGTAATCACTTTGGAATCACTTCAAACCCTTGTGGTATATGTTTAGGAGGGTTAGGAGAAGTTTGGAGACGAATTGTAGTTGAAAAATGAGCAAAAATAGGCGTCCAAATCGTTTATAAATTGAAGTAGGTCAACCACCGCCTAAGTGGGTCCCATTGGGAGCTGCTTGCGCGGTCTCGCAAAAATGCGAATATCTCTCTACTCCAATATTGTATTGACAAACGGTTTAAGTATTTAGAAACTAGACTCGTAGACCTTCAATTTGGTAGGTAGAACACCCCATGATTCCAAGTATATTTGGAGAAATTCTCAGATACATTTGACCTAAATTTCAGCAAATTTATGAATGTAACTTGTGATGACCTTTGCCAACTCTTGTTCCACAACTTGCTTGCCTTCAAAATGTAGAAAATGAATATCATACGACTAAAATAACTCATAGAATAACCTCCTTATCATGTTAATAACCCTAGTCTCACCCCAAAGTACATGTTATAACATTCGAAACTTGTCGACTTTCGACGAAACTTATTTTCTTCAATTGGTTTAGCTTCTAAGATTTCCAACCCTCTTGGTACTCGTTATTCATGATCTTAAATATTTGTAACCTCCAAGGTAACATGATTAACTTACTTTATTTGCTTCCAAATATAATCTCATTTCCGAGCTTACATCAATGACTTACGACGTACTCTCACGTATGAAAACTTGGGGTGTAACATCATTCCCCCCTTTGGAACATTCGTCCTCGAATGTTGACTGATGCGCTTATCAGTTTCATAAACTATGGCTCTTACGAATACTTTAATGCTCATCTTTCCATCTAAGCAACTGTTTTGTGAATAAATCCAAACGCTTGGGCATTCCCCCCTTTTAGGCCTCTTTGTCACACCATGACATGTGGTTGGAATTCTTCCAACATCGTAACATTTGATACCTTATGTCATTCAGTATGTACGAATGTGTCCTTGTATGAGCACCTAGCGACTCGTCTTCTCTTTTTCCTCCATCTTTTAGCCAATCTCTAAGCCTCACTTTATGAACATATACAGAATTATGACAAGTTGTCCCTCTAGGCATCTATAGGTGTACTGATGTCTTTCGCTTGGTACTTTATCGAACTTAAGACTATTTCTATCTCTTGTTTCATAGCCTTGTATATCTATCCTTATGGATTTACTACATCTAGGTAGGTTATACTATACCATAAAACTTACTTCGGTTTATTATTACCGAGGTTTGCTACCCAACTCCAGGTTACTCTCTCGCTGCTTATCCTATATGTATAAATCTAAGTCCTTTAGTGCTTCCTCATTATTATTCATCTAAGAATAACAAACAAATCTCATCTCGAACTTTGGAACTTGTACCCATCTATTGTTTATTCACCTTAATGTTGATCTATAATCTATCACTGATAACTTGCAACCTCTTACGTAATACACTGTCACTAGGGCTCACATCTTATCGGGGAACATATGAAGTGATTTTCCTGATCCACCTAGGGATAATACTATACTTCAATAACCGTATTTCATTGCATCCCAACGCGATTCATCTTATGGGGGTATTCTAATCCCGTGCAATTAATGAAATCCCTTTCTCGTTAAATCATTACTCAATCAAAGGCCTAAGAATCATCCTCTTATCTATCACAATTACACCCTTATTCTACCGCCAGGGCAACATTCCATCTCTTCTAAATGCACCTAGTCTTAGACTCCTCTGGGTTCATTCAGGCTGTATAGAGTTTTTTATTCATATGGAAATCATCAGCTCCCTTGTTTTGATGGGTTTAATCCCGAGGACATACATATTCTCGTCACCTTCTCACTCATCTTTTCATATCCTTACTCCTATCTACCTAAAACCTTGTTGCTCTACAATACTTTACCTTAGGACCTACACCGATCTATTTATACTACTCCCAACCTTCCTTTAACTTGATAGCACCATAAATTTCCTTTTGTGCCTTCTCAGTTGTCCTTAAATGTAAGCAATTACTTTTGATGGTCGTTCTATCACTTGTTGCATGAATACTTGGCTTGTCCTTTTTGCCCACGAATACTATAATTTCTTGTACCTTATATGATCTCAAACATCACCTTTGATAGCTTCTTTTTTTACCATTCATTTGCCATGATAGGTGCCACTTTTTTATGGAGTGTATACAATATTTTAGTGAGACTGTTGTTACAGGATCATTTACTCTTTAGCTCACTATGCTTAGGTGGAAACTTTCTTCCTTATTTCCTCAACTAGTCTTTCATTGTAGTACTTAGGGAGAACTTCTGGCTCTTGTAAAGTTGCGAGCTTGATATATCGTACACTCGAAGGTAATTTTCGTTATTCTTACTCGCCTATAATAATCCTTAGTTACATAAATTTATGCCTTTGTGCTCGTAGGGTTACTTCTAAGCTCGAATTTTTATTGTCTCCTTAGTGTCACTCTCTCTTATTTTTATAAACTTTAAAAATGGTACCTTTAATTGCCTTAACTCCTATCTGAAATTTTTCCAAATGATTGCGATCTCGTATCTACGAGACTGAATTCACTATGCCGTGGTTCACTACATTTATCTTGCATGATCTATTGATTTATCCGTGACCTCTTGTCTAGCCATAACTGGGCTCTTCCTGAATCAACTACTAATTACTCGTAGGTCCATTCTCATATATATATATATATATATATATATATATATATATATATATATATATTCCGCATAATCCCTCTTGGGATATATCCTTTGTCTTAACTTATCTCTCACCACTAGCTCCTGATGTATCAAGTGTCCATTCACACTTATTTATCAATAACATCCTGGCCAGAAACTTTTACTGCCTCTCCCCGGTGTCGTGCTTGTATAATGTTCTGGAGTTGCAACATATCTGCAGGAACTGAATAAATGCAACATCATCCCTTTCTCCTTTTTACCACATTCTTCCTTTACCATTCCATAGTTAACTGAACCGCTTAACTCTGACTTAATATCATATCACACCATATTCCCCCCTTCAGGGGAGTACTAAGATTTAGTACTATGACGATCTACCTATAGTTGTTTTACCTCTTCATCTTTGGAGTCTTTTCACATTATCAATGAACCTTAATCACCTTATGGTAACCTTCTGTACCAGAGATAACTAAATTTCTTACGCACGAAGGTGACACCTACGGTAACTGGTACACTTAGTCCCTTAAGATTAACTCTGCTCAGAGTGCTTGCTTTAGGTAAGCGACTTCCTAAATAACCTTTAAAGGTTATTCGTCTGTTGTCTATTCTATTATTGTTGGAGCACGATCTTTGAAATTCTCACGATGTCGACCATTATCAAATCCTCCGGTCCCTAATTCATGTTCGGTTTTATCTTGTTCACCAGCCCATACTGATTTTTATTACTCTGGGGTCTAACCTTTCCTCCTGGTAATCACGTTGAAGTCACCAACTCATTTCTCGAAATAAGAATATGACTTTATGGCTTATACTCTTTTATTGCCTTAAGGCTTGTCACCTCTTGTATTTTCCTTCACTTGACTATAGACTCTATCATCGTGTCATATTTTGATTTACTGTTATTACCCATATATCACATCTTACTCATGATGCTTCATTTATTTTCTTCTTATTCTCCGGATAATATTTCTTTTGTCTATCACTTTATTCTGAAAACTTCAACAAAAAGTTCTTTCCCTATAAGTTCCTCTAGCTTAATCTCACTGGCTCTTGGGATTGCCTAACATTCTTTTTTTTTACACGGGGCTAGAGTAATACTAATGTAAATATTTGTCCCTTCTAGGATCCCACTGCCTATCTTCTGAAATTTTTGAATATTCCAGTATTCGTATCTGATTGTACTACTCTAGAGTTCACCATCTAGGTGTCTTAGAAGGAGATCTATTACAACATTTGCACCATCTTTCGGAAACGTTAGTTAATGATAACAACCTATCCACAATTTTTGGGTTACTCTAACTCCAACTGGATCCTAATATCCCATCTTTCTCTTAAATAATATCTGTTAGCTCCCATAGAACATATCTGAGATGGGTGTGGCCAATTGTACTTACCTCTGTCATTGATGAAGGTACCAAAATGCTTATATTTCTCTGCCTGATTTGAAAATATTGATAATATTCATTATCTGGGTGCATCGTACCCCTATTCACCTTACTTCTTTTACTTGTTAAAACTTGTATCTAGCTTCTGAATTCCTCATAGATTTTCACCATATTCGTGAATAGATATCCGTGCCTTAAGGCTCCTTATTAAGAAGAATACACATCTTAGTACACACATGACTTGTTGAAAACCTCATATTTACTCATCATAAGCATGATGTGAAATCGAGTTCCTCTGACTCAACTCTTCCACATCCACATGCAATCTCTTACCAACTGTCTTTGTGGATGTAGGTATCATTGTATTACGACTAAAGTCGAATTTAGGAGTTTGAATTCTTACAACTGAGCTCTACTGCACGATCTAGAGTAAGAAGAAAGAGTGACAGACCTAAATGCCCTGTAGCCTCCTGCTTATAAGTGTGGTGCACAACACACCCATAAACAAGACTCTACTAGACACGGCTTGTAGACTCCCTAGGACAGAACTGCTCTGATACCACTTCTGTCACGACCCAAACCGAAGGGCCGCGACGGGCACCCGGTGCCTTACTCAACCGAGTACCAACGTAACATATCTTTCTTATCATGTTATCATGAGTAAATGAGCTAGAAAACTCGTCCTGAGATAACAAGAATAAAACATAAGGGAATAGTCAACATATGAAGACCCAACATGATATACAAACTAATATATGTGACATACGGGCCTATAAGGCCGACATGACCATTAGTAAACTCGAAACAT
Source organism: Nicotiana sylvestris (assembly GCF_000393655.2). Taxonomy (NCBI): domain Eukaryota; kingdom Viridiplantae; phylum Streptophyta; class Magnoliopsida; order Solanales; family Solanaceae; genus Nicotiana; species Nicotiana sylvestris. The sequence goes on from NC_091067.1 coordinate 107,193,095, forward strand.
AGGCCGACAAGGCCATACAATTATCCATACACCTGACATATGTCTACAAGCCTCTAAGAGTACATAAAATCATAAAGGTCGGGACAGGGCCCCGCCATATCAATCAATACATATCCAAAGCATACTGACCAAATAGGCAACTCCGGAGCAAGTGGAGTGCACCAACACCTTCGCTGAGCTGATAGCCTACTAGGAGGACTGTCAACCTATCAATCGGGACCTGCGGGCATGAAATGCAGCGTCCCCAGGCAAAAGGGACGTCAGTACGAATAAAGTACCGAGTATGTTAGGCAGGAAAGCATAAACAAGAACAGTAATGTAAAGAGAGAGATAGAGGAGATACAACCTGTAACATCAGAGTGCCTCTGGGGGTTACTGATATGAAATGCATAATACATATATATACATAAACTTTTTAAAACATTCGCCTCTGTGGGCATCATCATCATCATATCGTACCCGGCCTCAAAGAGGACTCGGTAAAAGCGTACCCGACCATCATAAGGTTCGGTAGAATCGTACCCGGCCACGTGGAGCTCGGTAAACCCAACTGATCAGTGGTTGCACAATAGGTGCCGTACCCGGCCGACTATAGCGCGGCTCGGTAGAGTAAAATAGATACTATATATAATGCATGCTAGACTCATGGAATCATCTTCTAAACCTTTTGGAGTGACTTAAGAACATTATGGACATCCCTACCATCAATATGAACCTTAGTAGGATTTAAGGATCATACACACTTGTTTAGAATAATTTTATAAGGAAAGAACAACATGGACAACCTTAGTTGCTAGGAGTAGAGTCATTATGAAATAGCGTATCGTTTATGTTCATTTCATTTTAGACCATGCCAAAAGAAAGAAGAAAGTGCCTTAACATACCTTAAACCCGTTGAGTCCTTAATCCCTTCCAAGCAACTCTTCAAACAAGTCAACTCAATCTATCATAGTATAAGGAGATTCAAAATCAGTGCTGAGCAAAGGCTAAGTCTATAACTTAAGCTAGTAGCTCGTTTACGTAAATTTGGGCAGCATCTCCATTGTAACAAGGGCCTCCTCCAATACCATATACCAACAACAATGACCAGAGCAATCCATCAATACATAATTATCAATATCAAGACACCATATAACCACAACAAGTCACAACTACATTACGACGAGCGGCAAACTCCGATTGGAATCCGTATACCCCTTATCAATCCTTATAGACTTCTTACTTCAACATAAAAGTATCATTAACTTGATAATGAAGTCATTAATCAATGATTCCAGCCTTATACCATATATTTATAACAACGAAAATAATCCACAACTTCAACTATCCCCAACTAGCAACTTTATTCACTAGTTCAGGTCTAGCCCATCCATTTAACTTAATCAATATCAAGATAACCTTAGGCACAAGCAAGAACACAATATACATACCTCCTACAGTAACTTCAAGTCAAAATCCAAGTTATATTCATTTTACAACAACCCTTAATAGCAATACAACACCATAGACGTAACTTAAGCTAATCCAAGTATTGTCTTGTAGTTTATCATCCTAACAAATTAACCAACATACAAGAAAGATTAAGCACAATTAGTAGTCTGTTATACTCACCTTATAAAGCAGCAACAACTTCGAATTTCATCCAAATACAGCCCACAACAATCCTCAATGACAACACAACCTCAAAGAGGTGTTGTTCTTCATTAGAACTAAGTTTTGATGTTGAAATATGGTGTAATCACTTCAAACCCTTGTGGTATATGTTTAGGAGGGTTAGGAGAAGTATGGAGACGAATTGTAGTTGAAAAATGAGCAAAAATAGGCGTCCAAATCGTTTATAAATTGAAGTAGGTCAACCACCGCCTAAGTTGGTCCCATTGGGAGCTGCTTGCGCGGTCTCGCAAAAATGCAAATATCTCTCTACTCCGATGTCGTATTGACGAACGGTTTAAGGAGTTAGAAACTATACTAATAGACCTTCAATTTGGTAGGAATAACACCCCATGATTCCATGTATATTTGGAGAAATTCTCAGATACATTTGACCTAAATTCAGCAAATTTATGAATGTAACTTGTGATGACCTTTGCCAACTCTTGTTCCACAACTTGCTTGCCTTCAAAATGTAGAAAATGAATATCATACGACTAAAATAACTCATAGAATAACCTCCTTATCATGTTAATAACCCTAGTCTCACCCCAAAGTACATGTTATAACATTCGAAACTTGTCAACTTTCGACGAAACTTATTTTCTTCAATTGGTTTAGCTTCTAAGATTTCCAACCCTCTTGGTAATCGTTATTCATGATCTTAAATATTTGTAACCTCCAAGGTAACATTATTAACTTACTTTATTTTCTTCCAAATATAATCTCATTTCCGAGCTTACATCAATGACTTACGACGTACTCTCACGTATGAAAACTTGGGGTGTAACATCATTCCCCCCTTTGGAACATTCGTCCTCGAATGTTGACTGATGCGCTTATCAGTTTCTTAAACTATGGCTCTTACGAATACCTTAATGCTCATCTTTCCAACTAAGCAACTGTTTTGTGAATAAATCCAAACGCTTGGGCATTCCCCCCTTTTAGGCTCTTTGTCACACCATGACATGTGGTTGGAATTCTTCCAACATCGTAACATTTAATACCTTATGTCATTCAGTATGTACGACTGTGTCCTTGTATGAGCACCTAGCGACTAGTCTTCTCTTTTTCCTCCATCTTTTAGCCAATCTCTAAGCCTCACTTTATGAACATATACAGAATTATGACAAGCTGTCCCTCTAGGCATCTATAGGTGTACTGATGTCTTTCGCTTGGTACTTTATCGAACTTAAGACTATTTCTATCTCTTGTTTCATAGCCTTGTATATCTATCCTTATGGATTTACTACATCTAGGTAGGTTATACTATACCATAAAACTTACTTCGGTTTATTATTACCGAGGTTTGCTACCCAACTCCAGGTTACTCTCTCGCTGCTTATCCTATATGTATAAATCTAAGTCCTTTAGTGCTTCCTCATTATTATTCATCTAAGAATAACAAACAAATCTCATCTCGAACTTTGGAACTTGTACCCATCTATTGTTTATTCACCTTAATGTTGATCTATAATCTATCACTGATAACTTGCAACCTCTTACGTAATACACTGTCACTAGGGCTCACATCTTATCGGGGAACATATGAAGTGATTTTCCTGATCCACCTAGGGATAATACTATACTTCAATAATCGTATTTAATTGCATCCCAATGCGATTCATCTTATGGGGGTATTCTAATCCCGTGCAATTAATGAAATCCCTTTCTCGTTAAATCATTACTCAATCAAAGGCCTAAGCATCATCCTCTTATCTATCACAATTACACCCTTATTCTACTGCCAGGGCAGCATTCCATCTCTTATAAATGCATCTAGTCTCAGACTCCTCTGTGTTCATTCAGGCTGTACCGAGCTTTTTATTACATATGGAAATCATCAGCTCCCTTGTTTTGTTGGGTTTAATCACGAGGACATACATATTCGCGTCACCTTCTCACTCACCTTTTCATATCCTTACTCCTCCTAAAACCTTGTTGCTCTATAATACTTTACCTTAGGACCTACACCGATCTATTTATACTACTCGCAACCTTCCTTTAACTTGTTAGCACCATAAATTTCCTTTCGTGCCTTCTTAGTTGTCCTTAAATGTAGGGTTGTGATCGCCAGGCAACTACCTTGCTAACTCCGATGAACCTGCCCCCGAGCTCAAAAATACCTAGATCTGCACACAGGGTGTAGGGAGTAATGTGAGTACGCCAACTCAGTAAGTAATAAAAGTAAATAAAGACTGAGCAGTAAAAAATCACGTAACCTATGTCATAGCACCACAGTGGGTACAGTATGTTTCCAATATAGGATACAAATCAAATCATCTCATTAAACTCTGATTTCAATAAAATCCTTTGAAAAATGTCTTTCTAATAGTTTCAGTAGGGGTTCAATGTAGTTCATAGTGAAAGTGATGAAAATCATAATCGGCCCCTCAGGCAAACATAAACCATAAACACCTCATAACAGAAAAAAGTCCCAGAGAAAATAACAAAGCCAAATCAGTGATTAAATTCTGAACACCTCGTAAAAACTCCAGTTTTAATTAAAGTTGTTCAAAACATTTGTTTAACATTTTCAATAGAGGCTTAGTATAAAGATGAGTGAAATCAGTAATTTATTCAACATATTCAATTAAGACTCACTTTAACGAGGAGTGGAAATAGTAATTTCATAAAAACAAGCCTTTCGGGCAAAGTATCACTCACACATATATATATATATATATCCCATCGGGCAAGCCTCTCAGTCACTCGAGACTCAACACTCGAAACTCAGCAGTCATCAACCTCACAATTAGACCCTTGATCCCTCTCAATAACCAGCCTCACAAGCCACTCGGGCTAACAATAAAATAGGGTGCTCAGCCCAAAATATCATTTTATGCATAAAAACAGAGTAATAGAGACTGAGTTATGAAGTCAGTAAAACGTAACATGACTGAGTGTAGATATTAAACCAAAACAGTGAGGAAACAGTAGTAAAAAGCCGTTAAGGATCCAAACAGTTGGCACAAGGCCCAAATATGGTATTCAGCCCAAAACATAGTAATATTTTCCAGAACACAATGATATCAAACAATTTTCAATCAAATACACGACTTAAAAGTCGCACGGGATGGACCAAGTTACAGTCCCCAATAGTGCATGACATCACGCTCGTCATCTAGTGTGTGTGTCCCCTCAAAGTAGCACAACGATGTGAAATCAGGGGTTTCATACCCTCAGGACAATATTTACAATCATTACTTACCTAAAACCGGACGAAAATCTCCATCGTGATGCCCTTGCCGCACGACTCGGCCTCAAATCACCTCGAATCTATCCAAAATCAGAATAATATCACCAATACATGCCAAAGGGACAAAGCCCGCATGACAATTATCAAATTAAACTCAAAATCCCGAAGTTAGCCAAACCCAACCCCGAGCCCACATCTCAAAATTTGATAAATATCATAACATTAGAATCCTTGTCCTTCCACGAGTCTATACATACCAAGATCATAAAAATTGGACCTCAAATGCCCCCTCAAATCCCCAATTTTACTATACAATTTCAAGCCCTAATTCCCAAATCATTCTCAGATTTTCCCACAAATTTCATGATTAAACAATGGAATAATCACCATAAACACAAAATACAAGGCCCAAATAGCTTACCTCTCTGAAAACACTTGATTCCCTCTTGAAATCACAGCTTGGAGCTCCAAAATCGACCAAAAATGGTGAAAAAATGACTGAAAATTGTGAAGGAGCCTTTATATACATACTGCCTAGCACGTCCGCATCTGCGGTCCCCATTACGCATCTGCAGGGCCGCATCTGCCCAAAAATCTCCGATTCTGCGAAATTTCATAAAAAAGGAATTTGCGCTTCTGCGGTCAACGTAGATGTGAGGACCAAATCGTACCTGTGACCCCTATTGCGCATCTACGCCTCTCTCATGCTCTTGTGGAGCTCGCACCTGCGGTCCCCAATCTGCAAGTGCGGATATGATAGAAGTAGCAATACCAGCTGCAATTTCTCAAGTTCAAACTCTCCGAAATCAATCCGAAATCATCCCAAGGCCCCCGGTACCTCAGCCAAAAATACAAACAATTCACATATTATCACTTAAAACGACATCGTAACACCAAATCACCCTCGGATTCAAGCCTAAGAATTTCAAAAACTTCCAAATTCCGCAACCGATCCAAAAACCTATCAAACCTCATCCGAATGGCCTACAATGTTGCACATACGTCATAAATGACACAACAGACCTACTCAATTTTCGGAATTCCATTCCGTGTTAACTCCATATTTTCGTACGTGCAAGTACATCGTAAGTCAATTGATATAAGTTCAAAAATAAGATTTTATTTGGAAGCATATAAAGTAAGTTAATAATGTTACCTTGGGGGTTAAAAATATTCAAGATCATGAATAACGAGTACCAAGAGGGTTGGAAAGCTTAGAAGCTAAACCAATTGAAGAAAATAAGTTTTGTCGAAAGTCAACAAGTTCGGAATGTTATAACATGTACCTTAGGGTGATACTATGGTTATTAACATGATAAAGAGGTTATTCTATGACTTATTTTAGTCGTATGATAGTCATGTGCTACATTTTGAAGTCAAGCAAGTTGTGGAACAAAAGTTGGCAAAGGTCATCACAAGTTACATTCATAATGTGCTGAAAATTAGGTCAAATGTGACTTAGCTTTTCTTCCAATAAGATTGGAATTAATGGGTGATATACCTACAGAATTGAATATCTATGAGTCTAGTTTCTAACGCAATAAACCGTTTCTCAATACGATATCGGAATAGAGAGATATTCGCATTTTCGTGAGACCGCACCAAGCAGCTCCCTAAGGGACCCACATAGGCGGTTTAGATACATGGATATATATAAGAAGACTCAACCCCGTTTTAACTCATGTTTTTACAGTATATTCAGACCCTAGACACCTAAAAACACTCTCTTAAGGTTCTCTCATGATCAAAGACCCAAACAAAGGGCAAACAACACAAATCAAGTGTCGAAAATCCCGTCGCTCTAGTAAGTTTCTTGTTCTTCTTGTTGTTGCTGATTTTTGGGTGGTTCCAGCTCGTGTGGGAGATTTTTTTAAGTGGTTTAAGTTCTGTAAAATACTACCCCATGGTTTTTATATCAACCCTAAGTTATTTCAAGTCTTGCAAATGGATTACACCATATTTCAACATCAAAAATTAGTTCTAGTGAAGAACACCTCTTTGAGGTTGTGTTGTCATTGAGGATAGTTGTGGGCTTTGTTTGGCTAGATTTTCACATGGTTGATGCTGGTTTAAGCATGTATACTACTCTACTACATGATTTTGAAATTATTTGTATGTCGGTTGCATTATTTGAGCAAGATACTACAAGATATTACTTGGATTAGCTTAAGTCACTTCTATGGTGTTGTATTGCTATTGAAGGCTGTTGTAAGCTAAATACAACTTGAATTTTAACTTGAAGCTACTTTAGGAGGTATGTATATTATGTTCTTGCATGTGCCTAAGGTTATCTTGATGTTGATTAAGTTTAATGGATGGAATAGATATGAACTAGTGAATAAAGATGCTAATTGGGGATAGTTGAAGTTGTGGATTAGTTTAGTTATTATAAATATATGGTATAAGTATGGAATCATTGATTAATGACTTTATCATCATGTTAATAATAATCTTAAGGTGAATTAATAACTGTATAAGGTTGATATGAGGTATACGAATTCCAAGCTGAGCTTGTCGCTCGTCGTGAAGTAGTTGTGACTTGTTGTTGCTATATGGTGTCTTGTTATTGATATTTATATATTGCTGGATTTCTCTGGTTGTTGTTGTTGTTGGTATATAGTATTGAAGGGGGCCCTTATTACAGGGGATATGCTACCAAAATTTACATAAACGAGCTACTAGTCTAAGTTGCGGACTTAGCCTTTACTCAACACTTATTTTGAATCTTTGTATGCTATGGTAGATTGAGTTGAGTTGTTTGAAGATTAGATTGGAATGTATTAAGGACTCAATGGAGTTACGGTATGTTAAGGCACTTCCTTCTTTCTTTTGGCATGATCTAAAGTGAAATGAATACGCTATTTCATAACGGATCTACTCCTAGCAACTAAGGTTGCCCATATTGTTCTTTCCTTATAAAGTTATTCTAAGCAAATATGTATGATCCTTGAATCCTATTGAGGTTCATATTGATGGTATGGATGTCCATAATGTTCATCAAAATTGCAACGACCTTAAGTTATTCCGAAAGGTTTAGAATGTGATTTCATGAGTCTAGCATGCATTATATATAGTATCTATTTTACTTTACTGAGCCGCGCTATAGTCGACCAGGTACAGAACCTATTGTGAAACCACTCATCAGTTGGGTTTACTGAGCTCCACGTGGTCGGGTATGATTCTACTGAGCCTTATGATGGCCGGGTACGTTTTTACCGAGTCCTCTTTGAGGCCGGGTACGATATGATGATGATGATGCCCACAGAGGCATATGTTTTTTAAAAGTTTATATATATATATATATATATATATGTATGTATGTATTATGCATTTCATGTCAGTAGCCCCCATAGGCATTTAGATGTTACAGGTTGTACCTCCTCTATCTCTCTTTACATTACTATTCTTGTTTATGCGTTCCTGCCTTACATACTCGGTACTTTATTCGTATTGCCGTCCCTTTTGCTTGGGACACTGTGTTTCATGCCCGCAAGTCTTGATTGATAGGTTGACAATGGTCCTACTAGGCTATCTGCTCAGCAGAAGGTGTTGGTACACTCCACTTGCTCCGGAGTTGCCTATTTGGTCAATATGATTTGGACATATATTGATTGGTATGGCGGGGCCCTGTCCCAACCTTTATGATGTGTATGTACTCTTTGAGGCTTATAGACACATGTCATGTATATGAAAGATTGTATGTCCTTATCGGCATATGTTCAGTGTACGAGTGTTTATTTTGGTCTTATAGGACTGTATGTCACATGTATAAGTTTCTACATCATATTGGGTCGTCCTATGTCAAGTATTCCTTTATGTTTTATTCCGGTTATCTCATGACGACCCTTTTGGCCCATTTACCCATGATAGTATGATAAGAAATGATAAGTTACGTTGGTACTCGGTTGAGTAAGGTACTGGGTGCCCGTCGTGGTCCTTTGGTTTGGGTCATGACAGAAGTGGTATCTGAGCAGTTCTGTCCTAGGGAGTCTACAATTCGTGTCTAGAGAGTCTTGTTTATGATTGTGTAGTGCACCACACTTATAAGCAGGAGGCTACAGAGCATTTAGGACTGTCACTCTTTCTTCTTACTCTAGATCGTGTGGTAGAGCTCAATTGTAAGATTTCAAACTTCTAAATGCTATTTTATTCATAACACAATGATACCTCATCCAAACAGATAGTTGGTAAGAGATTAAATGTTGTTGTGGAAGAGTTGAGTCAATGGAACTCGGTTTTGCATCATGCTTATGATGAGTAAATCAAAGGTCTTCAGTAGATTATGTGTGTACTAAGATGTATATGTTTCTTAATAAGGAGGTTCGAGGCATGAATATCTATCCACCCATATGGTTTAAAAAGCAATGAGAGAATCAGATGGTATATACAAGTTTCAACAAGTAAAAGAAGCAAGGTGGCAAAGGTTACGAGGTACCCGTTTGTGAAGATTTTGAGTTTTTACAATTCAGGCAGAGAAATATATGTATTCTAAGTTACCTTCAATAGTAATAGAGGTATGTACAATTGGCCACACCCATCTTAGTTATGCCCTATGGGAGTTGACATATATAGTTTAAGAGAAGAAGGAGATAGCAAGATCCAATTGGGGCTAGAGTAACCCAAAATGGTAGATGGATTATTATCATTAGCTAGCATTTTCGAAGGATATTGCAAATGTGGTAATAATTCTCCTTGTGAGACACATGATGAGTGGTGATTTTTTCACTCATTCTAGTCTCTTTTCTTTAGCTTCTATTTCCTTTAACTATAATATGAGGTCGTTTATGGTGTGTATTGTTAGATTTTCAGGTAAATGATGCCATGCAAAACTCCCCTGTGATTCTGCATCTGCGGAAGGTTGGTCGCAGAAGCGACCCCACTTCTACGTGAAAAGGCCCGCTTCTGGAAGTTATCTGTTCTTGCAAAAAACCGCATCTGTGTTAGATTACCGCTTCTGCGGTTGCACATCTGCGTCTGGTGAACCGCATATGCGGTGACAGAGTTTAGTTGACATTTCGCTTCTGCGATGAGTTCTCCGCATCTGCGGAGCCGCACCTGCGTGAATATTTCCACAGGTGTGCTCAACGGGCATCAGACCTGGGCAATTCAGGCATTTCACATATTCTCAACCCCAAACCATTTTTATACATGACCTAGCAGATATTTTGATCATCTTTTGGCATATTTTTCAGTTCTAAAGACTAGGGAGAACACGGGGAAAGCTAGGGTTTTGCACACACACTTGGGTTTTGGAGATTTCAAGCTTGTGGTTAAGGATTTCTTACTCATTTATGTTTATTTCTTCATTTCCTTGCTTTGTATTGTATATTTAAGTGTGTAGTATTTATTTCCAACACTTGAATCTTGTATATGGAAATATTCATAATTAGAGTGTGGATTAAATACCTTGTTGTGCTTATATATTGAATGATTTTCATTTATTTATGAGGTGAGTTGTTGTTTCTTTAATTATTCTTGTTCTTTAATGTTTCCAAAGGGGTTTGCTAACCCTAGGACTCGTTCACTAACTCTGAATTAATTTTGGAAAAGATAATTTGGGTTGGGAAAGATTAATTAACAAGAACTTAAAGTTTTAACCCTCATTTTATAGATTCTACCTAGGGATAGGATTGAACTACTTGTAGCCATTCTGGGTGTTCTTAATCTCTTAATTATTTTAGGGATAATTCAATTAGGAAGTCTTGTTAGTCTTCGGAAGAAGCTAATATAGAATTATTATCCGTGGCTAATTAACATAAACTCGCTCATATTTGTAAAATTGTGAAATACATTGGATCGTTACTTGAGTGTAATTCCCGATGCATTCATCCTTGTAGCCATTGATCATTTTACTTGCTTTCTAGGTTAGTTTACATTTCCGCATTTAGGTATAAATATTTTCTCAAACCAATTCTATGTTTTTGGCATTGCATCATAAGTGATAATTCTCTTACATTTCTAATCGTCTACATATTATTCTCTATGGGATTCAAATCCGACTCATAGTTGGTATATTATATTGCATGCGACCGTGTCCATTAACTTTTTAGTAGTGGATTTAGACGTCATCAAAATTGGCGCCGTTGTCGGGGAACAATTTGGCGTAATTTAGGTTGTTTGACAAATAAGCGTAAGTGCTTTGGTCTAAACTTGTGAATATTTTTGTAATTATTTTTCTTACCTTGGTTTATTTTTCTTGTTTATTTTCTTATTTTTGAAAAATGATATCATATAATGAAAATTGGTCGGATGGTAGTCGTTCATACTTTGATGACCCTTGTCCTTATTGTGGAGGATCACACTCGTGGCAAAATTGTTTAAATTCTCCCAGGGGTGGATTGTGCGTACAATCTCAAACCCACGAGTGGTGTATTTGTGATAGGTGTGGTTGTCAAAATGGTCATTGGGAGTATTGTGCTTATTTGTCCTTCCCTTCCCCAAGCCCCCGCTATGATGATTCTACTTTTTGTGATGAAAATGATAGGGCTATGGAAATGGAAGAAGTTGAGCATGGTAAAAATGGAGAGTTCAAGCTCATGTTAGAATGCCTACTTGAAGGGCAAAACAAAGAACAAAGTGCCTTGGAGGAGATTTTGGAGAATAGTCTCCAAAATGACTTGTCACTTGAAAGGTTGCACTCACAAATGGGAGAAATGCTTAAAGCTTTAGAGGTCCAAAATTTCTCAGAAGTTAATGATAGCCAAGAATTTTCCTTAGATGTGGAAACCAAAAATCCTTCCTTGGTGCTTGATCAAAACCAATAAGAAGTCTCAAATGCTCAAAATAAGAAGATGATGCTCATGTTGGAAACCATTCTTGAAAATGAGGAGAAACACAACTTTGCACTCGAGGACTTGAAACAAGGCTTGTCTCACAATGATGAACATATCTGCACTTTGGAAACTCAAATGAAAATATTGGTTGAGGCTCACTATGCCCACCAACTTGAGAGTGTGGAAGGAAGTCAAGAAGAGTCCGATTTTGAGGAAGATAGTGAGCTATACTTTGTGGTATCAAGAATTGAATATCCGTCAACCGACTCCATGAGTGTTAGTGATGCCAAGAAAAATATTGAATTAGAGTCAACCGGTGTAAATGAAAATGTGGTTGAGATTGAGTCTAGTCTAGGGGAAAAAGAGGATGTCAAAATTCGAGAAAAATTGCAAGTTGGAGGTTTGAAGTCACATTCCAAGAATTATTCAACATTGGAATTGTGTGGTGATATGGAAGTTGAACTACACGAATCAATGGAGGATTGCGAGGAGGAAAAAGTCATACCATACATCTTACAATTTGAGGGAACAACAAGGCAAAATGACATTCCTCACATGAAAGCCAAGAAGTGCAAAATGAAGAATTTAAGGATTGGCTTGATCATCTACTTACCACCCCCCCCACCGCCCGTGGTCACAAGCTTGATTCCAAGCTAGGTGCCCAATTCATATCATCCAAGTGGAGAGAAAAGTGGTAAAGTTGTTTTGCATCGTGCCACGACGTTAAATGCGACGCTTGGTGGAAGGCAACCCACCGTTTTCCAAAATTTTTGGTCGTTTTTAAAATTTTCTTTTTTAGAATAGCTTAGTATATTATTTTTGACTAATCTGACAAGTTTCAGATTTTTTGGAGTTAAATTAAGTAGTTTGGGACGTTGAAATGGCACAAAACAGTGCCTGAAATTCTGGGCACCAGTTATCTAGTGTAACCGCATCTGCGGAATATTACATGCAAATGTGGTCACACAAAAGCGAATTTCCTATCGTAGAAGAGGCCACTATCGCAGATGCGATTCTTTGGCCGCAGAAGCGGTAAATAACTGCAGATGCGGAAATTGGGCAAAGTTAATTAACTCAACCCTCATTTCATCAGGTATTTTCTGAAGCTTTTTCCCCCAAAACCCAAAATTCCCCATCACTCACATACTCAACTGCTCTTGTTCTGTTGATCTCTATGACTCTTGCACAAGATACCACATGTATCTCCCATCTACTCCTCTCTTCTACTTCTCTTTTCTTCTTTTTCTTCTCCATCTCTCAAGTTCCCATGGCTAATTCCCCTCTGATTTGTGTGAGAATACGGTGAAGAAATTGGTTGAGAGTGTATGTGTGTGTGCTATGTACTATGAAACAAATTTGTGGGAAATCTGAGTACCCAAATTGCGTGTAGAAGAGGGAATTTTAAATTGCTTGCAAGGTGTTCGACAAAGTGTTTAAAAGAAAATTTCTTGCTAAGTACCACAAAATCAGTCTCAATAGAATCAGAATTTCATGTAGTGCACTAATTTAGAAGTCTTGAGTATAAATTAGGTACCAAAATCGGGTTTAAGAATTGAAAAATGTTAAAAAACATTTGGGCGTTTGAACCCTTGCACGAGCACCGCACATGCGGAACTTCAACCGCAGATGCGGTCTCGCACCTGCGTTGAATGTTCCGTATGTGCAATTTTTGGAAACCTGAGAAAAACCGCAAATGCGATAAATATCCTACAGAATAAGGACCGTTCCTACGTTGACTATTCCGCATATACGAAAACTGGGCAGAATGCCAAATTCCAGTAGCTTTGCAACAGGCCATTCCCGGGCCCGTTCAAGTTGATTTCTTGGCCTAATTGCAGTGTTTTAAATTTCTTAACATGATTCTATTGCCGGACTGACTTTGTTCTGATTTTATGAAGGTACTTTGATCTAAAATCTATCCGAACATGAACGAAAATGTTCCAAAACAACATGAAATTGAGGAGGAGGTTGAGGAACCATTTGATAACTCATACTTCATGTCGGCTGACTGTCACTCGCAGATATTATGAAAACCTCATCACCAAAAAGATAGTGCTTGAAAAGGGTATCAACGAGGAGAAATTGGCCGAACAGCTCCCAGATTTCTATGCCCGTCTCCTTGCCTCCGGATGGTCATGCTTCATTCCCACTCCATCCAAAGCCAATGAGGAGTGGGTTCACGAATTTTATGCGAATCTTAAACGCACAGACTTTGCCAACCCACAACTCGTCATTAGAGGAAAATTGGTAAGGTTTGGGATAAAACAGATAAATCACACCTTTGGTATTCGTAACTATCCAGTTGAGCCGGTGCGAGAGAAGGACCAGTGTGACAACGGGGAATGGCTTGTCTCCAAACTCTACCCTCCAAGCATGAGAGCAAAATGGGGAAATAGGAGAAAAGGGTTGAAGTCTATTGATTTCACAGTTGAAGCAAAAATGTGGTTGTACATCCTATGCAACAGGGTGTCACCTTGTGGAAATGTCTCTGATGTCTCCTACACCAGGGCATTGATCATTGCATGCATCCTGGACGGCATTCCTGTGAATGTCAGTTATTATATCCTGCGGGAGCTGAGGGAGTATTTGCTGGACAATGACGCAGGATTGATGTTCCCTTCGTTGATCACACAATTATGCATGAGGGAAGAGGTTAAGGTGCGTAGAACCATTCGATGGTTAGCAGCTGATAAACCTTTTCACCCACTGAGAGTGACAGGAGAGGGTAGTGCAGTCAAAAGCAAGAAAAGGAAGGTCACCACTACGGCTGCCGGTCTAGAGTCATCTTCACAGGCAGCTACACCTGAAGGAGCATTTGGGGTGCTAAACTCTGAGCTTGCATCCATCCGAGAGTTAGTCTCACAGCTTCCGAGTGGGCCCTCATCCTTCCGGCCTGGGCCCGCGTACTTCTCCAGGGAAGAAATGAGAAGTTACTTAGATGCGTAGAAGAGTCATAAAGAGTCTCATGAGAAGATGGCAGCATCAGTTAGCAGACTCGAGACAGCTTACGTACTTTGGCTAAGGCGCATGTAGATCTCCAGTTAGACTTCAAGAAGGAGAAGGAGAAGAACAAGAAGAAGAGCAATTTCATGATCAAAATGTGGAGAGGCATAAAGGCCATATTCAAATGGGGGCAGCCAGGCAGGAATATACTAGTGGGGGATAAAGATGATAGCGATGAGTATTCCTTCATGTTAGAGGCTGGTGATGGTGATGATGATGATGAGGCTACGAGTTCAGCACATCATTGATCAGGCTTCCTCCCACAGTCTTCTAGTCTGATTCAAACCTCAGGGAGACCCTCAAACTATTTATGCTTTATTTTTGATATTGTGCAGTGATGACACTGCAATGCTTTTAGTTGGGGGTGTCTTGTATTCATACTGTGATATTGTGTGCCCTTGCCGGGCTTATTTTGTGTTATTATGGATATTGTGTGCCCTTGCCAGGCTATTTTGCTGCATCAGGTGCTCTTGCTGAGCTTGGTGTGATTAGTCTATTTTTATCTTTCTTTTGTTATTTATTTTCTTTAGTAGCTTGTTGTTATTAGTATTAGTCGCTTTTATTTTAGTATCCTCTTTAGTAGTTTTGTTCTTTTATTTTTATTTTCTCAGTAGTATTTCCTTGGGTTTTGTTCATGCTACGTTTCTTTCCCAAGGAACATTTTTGAACTGAACCGGGTGACTTTTCCCTATGATAGATGGCGTGACAACTTTCTTAAGGGAATTAATTTTGTTTTGCTAGGAGGAGACTTATGAATTATTTGGTACTAACAAAATTAGTCTCTTGTATGTGAAATGTGAATTAAGAATACCCCTCTGAATTTTGGTTTCGAACTAAAACAAGTAAGTTGCATGATGAAGAATAATTGTTATGATAAATTTTTGGCTCTTTTAGTGACTCTTTGCCCACTAGTTTGAATAAAATTGCTCTAGATGCTCTAAGTAGAAAATGAAATTGATCCGTCTTGATTAATTCATGCACCATGTGTGTTATTGTTTGTACAAATAAATCTTGTGTTTACTTCTTTCATCTAGAACTTGCCTGGTTGGTCTTTCAACGCTAATGTTAGTATGTTTGGTTGGAGGGATGATCTTAGGCATTCTTTGCGATATTTGTACCTCTTTAGCCTTTCAAGCTTACCATTGCATAAATACTATCACTAGTACCCTCTTTGAGGCTTCAACCTTTTCTTTGGCCACCTCATTACAAACTTTTCCCCTTTTGTAAAATAATTCCCTCTTTTGAACCCGTCCCTCCTTGAACATTGAGAATGAGGCGAAAAACCTAAGTTGGGGATATGGTGTCAAAGTGAAAATTGGTAAGGTTGTACATTGAGTGCAGGAGAATATACCTCAAAGTGTTCATATTAAATTGTTCAAGCTTCAAAAGAAAAATATGTATATATAAAAAAAGAGAAATATATGTATGCATATAAATATGGAGCCTTGAAGAAAATTTGAGAGGTATTTAAGGTGATTCTATGTTGGTGACTAGATGCCAATGAGGCTATGTGATTTGAAAAGAAACAAAGTGCAAAAAGAAAGACAAATGTGAGTAGTGTTCAAGGAGGGTGAAGTCACTTGTATCCAAATGCTTATCAGACCCTTCCCTAAACCTACATTACAAGTTTCAAAAATCCTTATGGGACCTCCAACCAAATGTTCTTGAATAGGCGATGAATTAAATAAGGGCAAGCTTATGGTATGAGATGTTGTAACACTTGAAATTCTTTGTGAGAGTGAGTGTTTTTGTAAATTTGTCCCTTATGTTGTATTGTAAATATAGTAATTTTGGGACTTTCTTTCTTGTGAGGGCACTTGAATTAGGAAGGATTGGTGAAATTGAGTAAGTTGAGCATGTGTGGGGGACTAGTGCTTTTGAGTCACTTCTTGAGGCTTATTCTTGTCACTTGATTATTTTGAAATTCCCTTGCACTTCTTGAAGTTGCTTATAAATGAGGAAGTTATTCGGGTAAGATGCACATACTTGAGCCTAATTATTAGTACCAACCAAATACATAAGTATGGTGCTTAATTGGAGAATGTGATTTGTAAATAATAGCAATGCTACTTGTGTTTTAAATGGTAAAGCCTCATTGATTTGTTGGTTTTAATTTGCTTGAGGACAAGCAAAACCTTTAAGTTGGGGGTGTTGATGAGTGGTGATTTTACCACTCATTCTAGTCTCTTTTCTTTAGCTTTTATGTCCTTTAACTATAATATGAGGTCGTTTATGGTGTGTATTATTAGATTTTTAGGTAAATGATGCCATGAAGTGATTTGAATTCAATTAGAGTGGAATTGAGCAAAAAAGGGTGAAAACCATGCAAAACTCCCCTGTGATTCCGCATCTACGGAAGGTTGGTCGCAGAAGCGACCCCGCTTCTGCATGAAAAGGCCCGCTTCTGCGAAGTTGTCTAACCTTGCAAGAAATCGCATTTGCGGTTGTGCATATGCGCCTGGTGAATCTACGGTGATAGAGTTTAGTTGACATTTCGCTTTTGCGATGGGTTCTCCGCATCTACGGAGCCGTACCTGCGAGGATTCTTTCGTAGGTGCGGTCAGCGGGCATCAGACCTGGGCAATTCAGGCATTTCACATGTTCTCAACCCCAAACCATTTTTATACACGGCCTAGCAGATATTTTGATCATCTTTTGGCATATTTTTCAGTTCTAAAGACCAGAGAGAAAAAGGGGGAAGCTAGGGTTTTGCAAAAACACTTGGGTTTTGGAGATTTCAATCTTGTGGTTAAGGATTTCTTACCCATTTATATTTATTTCTTCATTTCCTTGCTTTGTATTGAATATGTAAGTGTGTATTATTTATTTCCAACACTTGAATCTTGTTTATGGAAATATTCATAGTTAGAGTGTGGATTAAATACCTTGTTGTGCTTATGTATTGAATGATTTTTATTTATTTATGAAGTGAGTTGTTTCTTTAACTATTCTTATTATTTAATATTTCCAAAGGGATTAGCTAACCCTAGGACTCGCCCATTAACTCCGAATTAATTTTGGAAAAGATAATTTGGGGTTGAGAAAGATTAATTAACAAGAACTTGAGGTTTTAACCCTCATTTTATAGATTCTACCTAGGGATAGGATTGAACTACTTGTAGCCATTCTGGGTATGCTTAATCTCTTAATTGTTTTAGGGATAATTCAATTAAGAAGTCTTGTTAGTCTTCGGATGAAGCTAATACAGAATTATTAATCGTGGCTAATTAACATAAACTCGCTCATATTTGTAAAATCGTGAAATATATTGGATCGTTACTTGAGTGTAATTCCCGATGCATTCGTCCTTGTAGTCATTGATCCTTTTACTTGCTTTCTAGGTTAGTTTACATTTCCGCATTTATGTATAAATATTTTCTCAAACCAATTCTAAGTGTTTGGCATTGCATCATAAGTGATGTCCATTTACTTTTTAGTATCGGATTTGGACGTCATCTACACCCTGATGGTGCAATCTAGAATACTACATTTAGATATGAATACCAGAATGTCTGGAAAAATTTAGAAGATTGGCACTGGAATCCAATAAGGGATAAATATTTACCTTTGTATGGCTCCTGTTCCTAGTAAAGAGAGAATGCTTGGTGACCTGAAGAGCCAGTGAGATGAAGCAAGGGGAGCTAAAAGTGAAATAATGTTTTGTTGAAGTTATTAGAATAAACTGATAAGCAGAAATATTAGCGTGAGAATAAGAAGAGTGTAATTGAAGAATTATGAGTAAGACATGATAAATGGATGATAATGCTAAATTAAAATATGATAAAATGACAGAGTCTACAATCAAGTGAAGGAAAAGACAAAAGATGACAGGCCTTGAGACAATAAAAGATTATAGGCCAAAGGCTATATCCTCATTCGAGAATTGAGTTGGTGACTCGAATGTGATTACTAGAAGGAAAAATTAGACCCCCATAGTATTAGAATTTAGTATGGGATAGTAAACAAGATAAAAAAAGAACATGAATTAGGGATCTAAGGAATTGGTAATAGTCAGCATCGTGAGAATATCAGAGATCATATTCCAACAATAATAGAATAGACAACAGATGAATAACCTTTAAATATCATTTAGGAAGAAGCTTCCCTAAAGCGAGCACTCTGAGCAGCGTTAATCTTAAGACTATGTATGCCAGTTACACTAGGTGTCACATTCGTGCGTAAGAAATTCCGTTATCCCTGGTATAGAAGGGTTACCATAAGGCGAGTAAGGGTCATTGATAATGTAAAAAGATGACAAAGATGGAGAGGTAAAACATCTATAGGTAGATATTCATAGCACTAAGTTTTAGTACTCTCTTAAAGGGGGGAAGATGGTGTGATATGGTATTAAGTCGGAGTTATTGGTTCAGGTAACTATGGAATAATAAAGGAAGAATGTGGTAGAAAGGAGAAAGGAATGAGAATTGCATTTATTCAGACCCTATAGATATGTTATGACTCTAGAACATTATGCTAGCATGCCGCCGGGGAGAGGCAGTAAAGGGTCCTATACCAGATGTTATTGATAAATAAGTGCGAATGAACACTTGATACATAAGGATCCAGTACAAGTGGTAAGCTAAGACAAATAAAATAACCCAAGAGAGATTACACGGAATATAGATATGAGAATGGACCAACGAGTAGTTAGTAGTTGATTCGGGAAGAGCCTAGCTATAGCTAGACAAGAGGATACAGACAAATCATGCAGATTGTGCAAGGTAAACGTATTGAACCCCAACATAGTGAATTCGGTCTCGTAGATATAATGACATCGTGATCCTTGAGAAATATTTGGATAGGATTTGGGGTAGTTAAAATTACCGTATTAGTGTTACGGAGATAAAAGAAAGTGCCACCAGGGAAATAGCCAAAATTTCAGTTCAAAAGCAACCTTACGAGCACAAGGGCGCGGAGGTAGGTAACTAAGGATAATTATAGGAAAGTAAGAACATCAAAAAAATTCCTTCAGGTATACCACGTAATCATGTCGCAGCTTTATAGGAGTCAGGGGATCTCCCTTAAGTACTACAATGAAAGACTAGCTGAGGAAAATGGAGAAAGGCTTCAGCCTAAGCATAGTAACTTGAAGAAGAAATGGTCTTATAACAATAGTCTCACCACAACATTGTATACACTCCATAAGAAAGTGGTACCTATCGTGGCTAATGAACGGGAAGTAAAAAAAATCAAAAGCTGATATTTTAGAACATATGAGTTACAGGAAATTCTAGTATTCGTGGGCACTAAGATAAGCCAAGCATTCATGCAACAAGTGGCAGAAGGACCAGAAAAAGTAATTGCCTAAGTTTAAAGGCAACTGAGAAGGCATGAAAGGAAATCTATGGTGCTAGCAAGTTAAAGGAAGGTTGTGAATAGTATAAATAGATATATGTAGGTCGCAAGTTAAAGTATCATAGAGTGACAAGGTTTTAGGTAGATATGAGTAAGGATAAGAAAAGACGAGTGAGAAAGCGATAAGAATAGGTAAGTCATTGGGATTAAACACATCAAAACAAGAGATTTGATGGCTTCTGTAAGTTATTGAAAGCTTGGTACAGCCTGAATGAACTTAGAGGAGTCTAAGACTAGGTGCATTTAGAAGGGATAAAATGCTGCCTAGTAGTAGAATAAGGGTGTAATTATGGTAGATAAAGTGGATGACGTTTAGGCCTTTGATTGAGTAATGATTTAACGAGAAAGGGATTTCATGAATTGCACAGGATTAGAATACCCCCATAAGATGGATCACATTGGGATGCTATGAAGTATAGTTATTGAAGTATAGTATTGTCCCTAGGTGGATCAGGAAAACCACCTCAAATGTTCCTGGATGACACGTGAGCCCTAGTGACAATGTTTTACGTAAGAGATATCAATTTATCACTGGGAGATTATTGATCAACATTAAGGTGAATCAATAAATAGATGGATAAATGTTCCAAAGTATGAGAGGAGATTATGATGCCATTCTTTAGATGAATAGTAATAAGGAAGCATTAAACGACTTAGATTTATATATATAGGATAAGCAGTGAGAGAGTAACTTGGAGTTGGGTGGCAGACCTCGGTAATAATAAATCGAAGTAAGAGTTATGGTATAGTATGAACTGCCTAGTTGTAGTAAAGCCATACACATAGATAACTGAGGCTATGAAACAAGATATAGCAAAAGTCGTAGGTTCGACAAAGCACCGAGCAAAGAACTTTAGTACACCCATAGATGCCCAGAGGGACAACTCATAATACTATATATGTTCACAAAGTGAGCCCTAGAGATTGGTAAAAGCTGGGGAAAAAAAGAGAAGAGTCGCATAAGCACACATACAAGGTTAGAATCGTACAGGCTGCATGAAAGAAGGTAGAAACAGTTACGAGATTGGAGGAATTTCGACCATAAGTCGTGGTGTGAGAAAGAGGCCTAAAGGAGGGAATGCCCTAGCCTTTGGATTTATTCGCCAAATATCTCCCTAGATGGAAAAGACAATATAAAAGTATTCATAAGAGCTATTGCTTGAGAGATGGGTAAGTGCATCAGTCAACATTCGAGGATGAATGTTCCAAAGGGGGGGATGATGTTACATCCCATGTTTTCGTACGTGTGAATACGTCGTAAGTCAATTGATGTAAGCTTAGAAATAAGATTATATTTAGACACATATAAAGTAAGTTAATAATTTTACCTTGGGTGTTAAAAATATTTAAGATCACGAATAACGAGTACCAAGAGGGTTGGAAAGCTTAGAAGCTAAACCAATTGAAGAAAATAAGTTTCGTCCAAAGTCGACAAGTTCGGAATGCTATAACATGTACCTTAGGGTGATACTATGTTTCTTAACATACTAAGGTGGTTATGCTATGAGTTATTTTAGTTGTATGATAGTCATGTGCTACATTTTGAAGTCAAGAATATTGTGGAACAAAAGTTGGCAAAGGTCATCACAAGTTACATTGATAATGTGCTGAAAATTAGGTCAAATGTGACTGAGATTTTCTCCCAATTTTCTTGGAAGTAATGGGTGATATACCTACCAAATTGAAGATCTACGAGTCTAGTTTTTAATTCATTAAACCGTTTGTCAATATGATATTGAAGTAGTGAGATATTCGAGTTTTCGTGAGACTGCGCCAAGCAGCTCCCTATGGGGCCCACATAGGCGGTTTAGATATATGGATATATATAAGAAGCGTCAAACCCATTTTAACTCATGATTTTACAGTATATTCAGACCCTAGACACCTGAAAATACTCTCTCAGGGTTCTCTCATTATCCAAGACCCAAAATAAGGGCAAACAACACAAATCAAGTATCAGAAATCCCGTCGCACTAGTATGTTTCTTGTTCTTCTTGTTGTTGCTGATTTTTAGGTGGTTCCAGCTCATGTGGGATATTGTTTTAAGTGGTTTAAGTTCTTAAAAGTACTTCCCCATGGTTTTTATATCAACCCTAGGTTATTTCAAGTCTTGCAAATGGATTACACCATATTTCAACATCAAAAGTTAGTTCTAGTGAAGAACAACGCCTCTTTGAGGTTGTGTTGTCATTGAGGATAGTTGTGGGCTGTGTTTAGATGGATTTTCACGTGTTTGCTGCTGGTTTAGGAATGTATAATGCTCTACTACATGCTCTTGAAGTTTTTTGTATGTTCGTTGCATTATTTGAGCAAGATAATACTTGGATTAGCTTAAGTCACTTCTATGGTGTTGTATTGACATTGAGGGCTGTTGTAAGATAAATATAACATGGAGTTTAACTTGAAGCTACTATAGGAGGTATGTACATTGTGTTTTTACATCTTCCTAAGGTTATATTGATGTTGATTAAGTTAAGTGGATGGAATAGACATGAACTAGTGAATAAAGTTGCTAATTGAGCATGGTTGAAGTTGTGGATTATTTTCGTTGTTATAAATATATGGCATAAGGTTGGAATCATTGATTAATGACTTTATTATCATGTTAATGATACTGTTAAGGTGAATTAATATGTCTATAAAGGGTGATATGATGTATACAGCTTTACCGAGTCCTCTTTGAGGCCGGGTACGATATGATGATGATGATGCCCACAAAGGCGTATATTTTTTAAAAGTTTATATATATATATATATATATATATATATATATATATATATATATATATATATATATATATTATTCATTTCATGTCAGTAGCCCCCAGAGGCATTCAGATGTTATAGGTTGCATCTTCTCTATCTCTCTTTACATTACTGTTCTTGTTTATGCGTTCCTGCCTTACATACTCGGTACTTTATTCGAACTAACGTCCCTTTTGCTCGGGGACGCTGCGTTTTATGCCCGCATGTCCCGATTGACAAATTGACATTGCTCTTAGTAGGCTATCAGCTCAGCGGAAGGTGTTGGTGCACTCCACTTGCTCCGAAGTTGCCTATTTGGTCAGTATGATTTGGACATATATTGATTGGTATGGCGGGGCCCTGTCCCAACCTTTACGATGTGTATGTACTCTTGGAGGCTTGTAGACACATATCATGTATATGAAAGATTGTACAGTCTTATCGGCCTATGTTCAGTGTACGAGTGTTCATTTTGGTCTTATAGGATCGTATGTCACATGTATAAGTTTCTACATCATATTGGGTCATCCTATGTCTAGTATTCCTTTATGTTTTATTCCGGTTTATCTCATGACGATCCTTTTGGACCATTTACTCATGATAGTATGATAAGAAATGATAAGTTACGTTGGTACTCGGTTGAGTAAGGTACCAGGTGCCCGTTGTGGCCCTTCGATTTGGGTCGTGATATTCCGACCCCGATTTCAAGATTTTTACTACCGACAGGAAAAATGTCGAATTTTCAATTTTGCCAATTCAAGTCTAAATCTACCACGGACCTCCAAAATACATTCCGAATATGTTCCTAAGTCCAAAATCCCTCAACGAAGCTAATCAAATAATAAAAATTCAAATTCGAGATCGAATACTAAAAAGTCAAGACTGGGTCAAACCTTTCAAATTTAAAGCTTCAAGCTGGGAACCATTCTTCCATATCTATTCCGATTAACCTAAAAACCACAACCAATGGTTTACATAAGTCACAATAAATAATATGAGGCTAGTCATGCCCGAGAACTGGGAGCTAAGTGCAAATGCTCGAAACAACCGGTCGGGTCGTTACATCCTCTCCCACTTAAACATATGTTCGTCCTCGAATATGTCCAGAGTTGTTCCAAAAGCCATCAAATCGCTAAGTAACCTTACCATGAACATACCCGGGGATGATCGCACGTTAACCTATCTCATATAGGTCCGATAGCACAATGCAACTGAAATTTCACCATCCAACCTAGCCCATAAACCTTAGAACCAAATTTCCCCTTCCAAAATTATCTATAAGGTCAGAATCTCACATCTACACACCGAATAAATTTGAACATGCTGTATTAAACCATAACCACAATTCAAGATGGAAATCATATGATATACCACACAACTCACACACTCATAGCGATAACTTCAAATCACAACAGCCACTCAAAACAACCAAATACCGATAATAAACCTCTTATCAAATAAAGCCCCATTCCAACACTTTCGTATACTGCTAATGATGAATGAAACATGCAGAAAGTAATAACCATTCCACATCCCAACCATTTATGAAGCTTCATCTCCTTTGGCAAGGACTATAGTAAGCTTCTAAGTCGAATCCCATTATTATCCTTCCAACATGCTAAAACCAAATCCGATAGTATTTATTCGAGATCCCAATGACCTTATCTCATACAATACGGCTACTCTAGTGACATGACACATCGATAAAATATCAAACCACAACTCGTGCACCAATAAGCAACAGTCCAAATGTACTCAAATCATGGAAAGTGAATCAAATGAGAGAGCTAAACCGCGAGCTCACCAGTACCACCACAACACGGTGCTAAGAACTCATCACACACCATAGAACCAGAACACACGAAATCTAACCCGAAGGATCATAACTCCACATGACTTCGTTGCAATGCGCGATCGTGTCCAAACACTGGTCCACATGAAACACCCCAAATCACCATGCTAAAAATCATCAACTAAGCGCAATTCAAAGCCTAGCACCCAAAATTGAACCATCATAACCATGGAGAAGCAAATGACGCAATGTTATACTAGTCTAAAAGAACATATCCAATGTGTAACAACTCATGCAACACCCAAATACCCGTCTCATTCAAATCCCGCTATAAATCCCAAATGGAACCGCACCATATATGCGTACAACCAACGAATCACAACTCCTCATAACACAGAAGAGTAACATCATAGATCCATCCAGAATACGAATAAGCTCAACAACAATCGAATGGAACATCCCTCAACAATAGCAGTTCGGAGTCAACAAATCCGACCCGGTGTAGAACACACATCCACGTTAGGCCCACCAATGAACCCCAAATCAACTACAGTCACCCACAACAGATAATAACCCTCCAAAAGTTCACAGTGACTGAATCAAAACACATACTACCCTCTTCCTAACCTTAGTTACATTTTCACAGTCCAACACCACAAAACAATCTACTCACGAAAACTCTCAGTCTCCAAATCCATGAACATACGAATCACCATCTCTGGCATCCACTCCACCGCCTAAATGTCCATACTTCTCCGATTACACGATCATCCTACGAGAAATACTCCTAAAAAATTTCTGTGCCACAAGGCAAAAATCTGAACATCAATGAAGCCACACCTGTTCTGAAATATCCATAACTCAATCACATTACCTGTTCTGAAATGTATACCCTCATCAAGACACATCAATTAGCAATATCATTTTCCTAATCATCTGAAACCGCTCGTGCTGCCTAAGAATTTATGACCTTCTTTTCAGAACTGAATTATGACCCTACACATGCGAATCTCAACCCTACACAACATACCGCATATACCATGCCATCCTATGACAAATATGAGGACTTCATAATCCATTCTGAGCCACAAGCAACTACTTACTCCACTAGCTAAGAACTTTTCCATTTGATCCCATCTAGGAGAAAATCACTATATATCCCCTGCTCCTCATGCCAGTAGAAAATGTACACCTCCAACCATGGTAGAAACCAACCAGAACTCTCTGACTTCAATTTGCACGAAACCAAACCGTCAGTACTGAATCTTTTTTAACTCACCCAAGTTGCGCAGGTCACCAAAACTTAAGAGCATTGCCCTGAAACCCTAGTAGAAACTCATTACCTCATATGCATCCAAAGAACTAGTCGTATTCCTTATAATGTCGATCCAACCTACTACCCAGCTATCCAAGTTCCTTCTAAGTTACCTTCAATTTGATACTTTTCTTTGCCATAATACCGCAAATCCTCAACTCAGACACACCACACAAGACCTAAGGGTAAGACTACACCGCCGTAAGGATCATAAATCGTTGTATTCTTCTAAAACACCCCCAAAAGTACCACAACCGAGATACACACTCTGAAGAGACCATTCTGTGAATCTAAAGCTATTACCTTCGCTTTTCTGATGCTGGTATGTACAATCCATAACGATACAGAAATGCAAAAAGTCCTGACATCCTCCCATATAAACCTCAGTTTCTAGCCCACACAGATCTTGAAAATTCCCAATTGCACATATAAATCTAAAATTCTGTTGAATTGTTCTCGAGTGTTATCTACTCTGCTTAAATTCCCATTAGACTAATCGAACGGACTGGATGACTTGTGCCTCACTAGCACTCCAATACCCAAGGAAGTAACCCCATTTTAATGCAACCAGATAAATTTCTTCTCCATGTACATTACATCCTTCATAAATAATAGCTCAAGTCATTCCATAATTCTTATACACCCATAAAGCATAACACAACCCCTATTCAAAATTTCCTTTATTCGGGTCATCCTTGATCTCAACCTCTGTAAGCCATAACTGATTCACCAGTATGGCTCAACTAGAACCAACATAGCATATAACTGTGCAGTCAAGTAATCAATAGTAGACTCCCCCACTTGGCTCAAAACCATAGATCAAACACACAATAACTCGTAATGCCTATACTCTATTACTGCCATAATACCATAGTGAGATTAAACTCAATCCTTCATAAGCTCGTGCAACACAGACCATCTAGTACTTCAAATCTTCTGCAAATCTCGCATTCACCCTCGTAACAGTCAAGCCCATTCTTATAAACGGTCCAAAATCAAATTGTACTACATATAGTTCACTAGTAAAAGAAAACTCACTACTAACAACATAGGGATCACACACCCTCAGGACGCTCTGCAGGAGATAACCCACCTGCTTAGCCTCTATCTCTCTATACTCTTCCATAATCATAACTATTAAACAATCACTTAATCTTCCTGAGTCTGAACTCATATCACAACAAGAATCTACTTCACTTCCCAACTAGACAACATGAAAAGGTCCTTCAACACACCCACAACTTAGGGCTATGCATCAAAACACGATGGAACTCAAGCACCAGATAGCTCGTTCTATCCTCAAGCAGGCTTTTCTCGTCACATTCAAATCATATGAACACATCTCGTAGTCATATCGTACTCATCACGTAGCTATCCAGTCATCACTTTCCCTAATAGGGACACTAGCAAACATATAAATCCAAAACATGTGCTCACACAATCAACAGCTCAGGGCTGAAGCTACAGGAAAAGCCCGGCCTCAAGTCCTCCAGACTGGCCCAACATCAACACACAAAAATCACATCTTGCCCCTCGATCAGGGAATCACAAGTCGTCGATGCACAACTAATACCGAGCACTCATGCGTGCATACGAACGCGTGGAAGGAATTTAAAGAGTTACATTTCAAGCTGAATCAATGACGCACGATAAGAATTCAAGAATGTAGGATTTTCTAAAGGTTCTGCAGCCTCTTGATGATAAGTATAGACGTTTTTGTATTGATCTGTGAGACTCTACTAAACTTGCTTATGAATTGTGAGACCTATGTAACCTAGGCTTTGATACCAACTTGTCACGACCCAAAACCGACCTGGTCATAATGGCGCCTATCATGGAACTAGGCCAGCCAAGCCAAACCCAAAACCAATTAGTATTTTCCATACTTAGGATAAAATCAATATATTTAACAATAAACCTTTATATAGAGTTCAAAACAAATAACAGTGCGAAAAGAAAGCCCAACATCTAGGTGTCACAGTCATAAACATCTACTACAACGGCCTGAAAACTCAAGACCAATATGGTCGGGGAAAATTACAAAATACACTAAGGGAGAATAAGAAAGGAGAAAAATAGGGCTGCGATCGCCAGACAGCTATCTTGCTAACTCCGATGAACCTGCCACCGAGCTTAGAAATACCTGGATCTACACACAAGGTGCAGGGAGTAATGTGTGTACGCCAACTTAGTAAGTAATAAAAGTAAATAAAGACTGAGCAGTAAGAAATCATGTAACCCACATCATAGCACCATAGTGGGTACATATATTTCCAGAACAGGATACAAATCAAATCCTCTCATTAAACTTTGATTTCAGTAAAATCCTTTGAAAAATGTCTTTCTAACAGTTTCAGTAGAGGTTCAATGTAGTTCATAGTGAAAGTGATGAAAATCATAATCGGCCCCTCGGGCAAGCATAAACCATATACACCTCATAACAGAAAAAAGTCCCAGAGGAAATAACAAAGCCAAATCAGTAATTAAATTCCGAACACCTCGTAAAAACTCCAGGTTCAATGAAAGTTGTTCAAAATATTTGTTTAGTATTTTCAATAGAGGCTCAGTATAAAAATGAGTGAAATCGGTAATTTAACTAACATATTCAATAGAGAATCATTTTAATGAAGAGTGGAAATTGTAATTTCATAAAAACAAGCCCCTCGGGAAAAGCATCACTCATATATACATATATAGCCCTCTTGGGCAAGCTTCTCAGTCACTCGAGACTCAACTCTCATCAATCAGCGCTCACACTTAACACTCACACTCAATAGTTACCTTATAATAACCGTTGCAGCGTGCAGCCCGATCCATATATCACTGCGGCATGCAGCCCGATCCATATATAGAGTCGTCTGCACTCACTAGGGGTGTGCAGATTCCGAAGGGGCTCCTGCAGACCAAGCGCTATATCGCTGCGGCGTGTAGCTCGATCCAATATCTATATAATATCGCTGTGGTGTGCAGCCCGATCCATAATTATATATAATATCGCTACGACGTGCAGCTCGATCCATAAATATATATAATATCACTACGGCATGCAGCCCGATCCATAAATATATATAATCCTCACCACTAGGCCCTCGGCCCCTCTTAGTCATCAACCTCACAATCAGACCCTTGGTCCCTCTGAGCCACCAGCCTCACAAGCCACTCGGCTATCAGTAAAATAGGGTGCTCAGCCCAAAATATCATTTTATGCATAGAAATAGAGTAATAGAGACTGAGTTATGAAATCAGTAAAACGTAGCATGACTAAGTGTAGATATTAAACCAAAACAGTTAGGAAATAGTAATAAAAAACCCTTAAGGGTCCAAACAGTTGGCACAAGGCCCAAATATGGCATTCAGCCCAAAACATAGTAATATTTTCCAAAACATAATGATATCAAATAATTTTCAATCAAATACGCGACTTAAAAATCGCATGGGAGGGACCAAGTCAAAATCCCCAATAGTGCAGGACCTCATGCTCGTCATCTAGCATGTGTGTCATATCAAAGTAGCACAACGATGTGAAATTCGGTGTTTCATACCCTTAGGACAACATTTACAATCATTACTTACCTCAAACCGGACGAAAATCTCCACCGTGATGCCCTTGCCGCACGACTCGACCTCAAATCACCTCGAATCTATCCAAAATAAGAATCATATCGCCAATACATGCCAAAGGGACAAAGCCCACGCGAAAATTATCAAATTAAACTCAAAATCCCGAAATTATCCAAACCCGACCTCAGGCCCACGTCTCGGAATTAGAAAAAAATCATAACATTAGAATCCTTGTCCTTCCATGAGTTTATACATACAAAGATCATAAAAGTTGGACCTCAAATGGCCCCTCAAATCCCCAATTTAACTCTCCAATTTCAAGCTCTAATTCCCAAATTCTTTCTCATATTTTCCCACAAATTTAATGATTAAACAATAGAATAATCACCATAAATATAAGATACAAGGCCCAAGTAGCTTACCTCTCTGAAAACACTTGATTCCCTCTTGAAATCACTACTTGGAGTTCCAAATTCGACCAAAAATGGTGAAGAAATGACTAAAAATTGTGAAGGAGCCTTTTTATACATGTTGCCTAGCACTTCCGCATCTGCGGTCCACATTACGCATCTGCGCGGCCGCATCTGCGCAAAAATCTCCGCTTCTATAGAATTTCATAAAAAGGGCATTCCCGCTTCTACGGTTGCCTAACCGCACCTGCGGTAATCGCAGATGCGGGGACCAAATAGCACCTGCAACCCCTACTGCGCATTTGTGCCTCTCTTCCGCTCTTGCGGAGCTCGCACCTGCGGTTCCCAATCTGTAGGTGCAGATATGCCAGAAGCAACAATACCAGTTGCAATTTCTCAAGTTCAAACTCTCCAAAAATAATCCAAAATCATCCCGAGGCCCCCGAGACCTCAGCCAAAAATATGAACAAGTCACATATTATCACTCAATCCCATACCAACCCTCAGAACACTCAAAACGACATCTTAACACCAAATCACCATCGGATTCAAGCCTATGGATTTCAAAAACTTCTGAATTCTGCAACTGATCCAAAAACCTACCAAACCTCATCCGAATGACCTGAAATTTTGCGCACACATCACAAATGACACAACGGACCTACTCCAATTTCCGGAATTCCATTCTGACCTCGATTTCAAGATTTTCACTACCGACCAGAAAAATATCAAATTTTCAATTTTGCAATTCAAGCCTAAATCTACAACGGACCTCCAAAATACATTCTGAAAATACTCCTAATTCCAAAATCACCCAACAGAGCTAATCAAATAATACAAATTCAAATTCGAGATCGAATACTAAAAAGTCAAGACTGGGTCAAACCTTTCAAATTTAAAGCTTCAAGCTGGGAACCATTCTTCCATATATATTCCGATTAACCTGAAACCCACAACCAAAGGTGTACATAAGTCACAATACATAATACGGGGCTACTCATGCCCAAGAACTAGCGAGCGAAGTGCAAATGCTCAAAACGACTGGTCGGGTCGTTACATCTGCTGATTTACTCCGTGTGATATTCTCTTTAATTTAAGGGATACTTACTTAATTCTACTTATTAATTGATTTGTGTTAGCCCTAATTGACTGACTAATTGATCTCTTTGCCTTATTTGTGTGCAATTGATTTCCTACCTTATATATTTGCCTTAAACTCTTGCTCTCATTCAAACCTTTTTGTTACTTGTATTTGCTACATTGTCTAGCCGGCTGAAAGCCAAGGCTAGACTATTGGATTCTGCATACTTTCAACTTCTTGTTTGCTATTTCCTAACTGGAATGTCTCCATTCCTATTATCATTCAATATGTTATGGAGTTGAACCTTTGTGCTTTCCTATTTATTGCTCAATCAGAATGACCACTTCTATGTAGTTCACTCCTATATTTCCTGTTTATTGCTTTAAATTAGCAAGACTACTTCTGTTGCTATATCATATTCAGTATGTTGTGGAATCTGACTGTTATAAGATGCCAAACTGTCGTTGCCTATGTTATGTTTCTGATAACTAGCATTCCCTTAACTCTCATGAAATTATCTTGTTCAATATATCAGTATGGTTCACACACTTTAGCATGATCTTATTTGATAAAGGATGTTTATCTACTTGTTTTCTCAACTAACATTCTTGCCCTGTTTTATGTGTTCTTGACTTCTATGTTCCCAACCCCTGCTACCTTTCTCTATGTAGTTGTATATTTATTTTTTTGTTCCCAGCATACTATCTGACCACCCAGTGATGATTAATGAACTAAGTCAAATCTAGGCAATGTGAAACTTTGCTTGAAGTGGTTCTGATCCTATTTCTGTCTACTGTTTGATTGCTGGAATCTTTGTTTGAATTCTAAGTGTTTAAATGACTCTATTTGTTACTATTTACTCCTAAAATCCAAACTGTTTTCTGAAAACTATCTCTTATTTTCATGTACTATTTTCAACTACTACTCTTAGAATATCTAGAGTCCTGCCTCTCCAGTGTGAGCACTGCCTAGGAGTCCATGAGGCTCCTCCGAACTCTGACACACTGGGGCTGGCTTTTCTAAACTTCTTCACAAAACTATTTCTTTAAAAGGGTTTCTGGTGTGAGCATCGTCCGGGGTCCATAAGGCCCTTGGGAACTTTGACACACCAGAAGGCCATTTGTTGTACTAAGAGATACTGGCATATTTCAGACTTGGTTGAAGGCCTGGTTTCCAGGTTTACTTTTAGGCCTATCCAGGCTCCCTATAGTATAGCAGTTCCATTCTGTAATTCATTTATATCTGGTCTGTAATAATAGTTCCTGTAAAAACAGATATTAGGTTATTAGTAAAACTGGGAAGGGATTTTTATTTATAACTTTGTGGGGATCAGGTAGGAACCATGTGTATAGGACTATTATCATTATCTTTATTTGCATTAGAAACCATTTTCATAGGGTTTATCTCATTATGTTGAATTCGCATCCTAGAAATCATGCTTCTAGGCCGTTTACCCATTATGCAATAATCATGTTTTCAAAACCTCTATGTGTGCATTAGAAATCATGTTTCTGGGATATTTTGTTGCACTCACTTGACTATAATTGATACCTTTATTCGCCTAGATATCATGCCAATAGGAATATATATATATATATATATATATATATATATATATCATCGCTTAACCGTCATCCCTATAAGGAATTGGTATAAAAATAGTTCCAACACTTAGATATTATGCTCATAGAGATAAACATGTATAATCAGTTCTGTAATGCTTGTGATCATTTCCAACACGTAGATACCATGCCTATAGGGTCTAAATGGATAAAATCTGCCTATTCAACATAGTCACTGGTTTATAATACATTTAGACATCATACCTATAGGATCCTACCGGTTATCTCCTAGGAAAGCTTGTATAATAATTAAAACCCTGAAGTTGCCAAAAACTGTGTTTGTTTGACTGCTTATAAACTGCCTAGACTAAGGAAGTAATTAAATCAGTATGCAAACTGATTAGGTATTTACTGCCTCGCCTTAATGAAACTGCTGCCTACTTTGTGCTCATCTAGATAACATGCTATAGGACTTTAAATCGTTTAAAACTATTTGTTTGAGGCGTGCAATTATTTGCTTATTTGTGGAGGTAAATGTGAGCCCCCTTTAATAGCTCTTTATGTGACAGTCCTACCTGTTTTGTTTGACGCCTAGTTTTCTCCTTTTAAGCACCATAGGTAAGTCTAGAACCACCTTAACTAGAAGTCCTAAGCACCTCCAGGGCCCTAGGCAAGGGAGGGGTAATGCACGCATAGGGTACGTATTTGATGCTATTAGAACGCTTAGATAATAATTAAGGGGAGGGTAATTGGGTAGTAAAGGATATGATGACATGTGTGCTAATGCTATGCGTAACACCTCTATTTGAAGAAAGTTTACCGAGTATTGCACAGAAGTGATCCTATAGGCTAACAAACCTAGGACCCCTTTTATTCCCGTTTAAATAATCTCTATTTGTTTAAAATACTTATGAATAATTAATTTAAATTGATTTTGGCCGGGACCCACCGTTGTGGACCTCGAGGGGTGCCTAACACCTTTCCCTCAAGGTTATTTCGAGCCCTTACCCAATCTCTGGTAATGTAAACTGGTTTATGAGTTATTTGCTTTAGGTGTCCTAACGCACCTTAAATCTGTTAGGTGGTGACTCTTCAAATTCCATACCCCTTCCCAAAAGGAAATGAGTTGTCCCAAAAAATATCGAAAACCCAGACTCCGCGAGGAAAAAGGGGGCACGACAGCATGGAGACTCTGCTGGGGAAATTTTAGGCTCTTACCATAACGAACTTGTTTTGTGAATTAGTCTTAAGCATGTTTTATCCTATTAATACATGTGCACCCTTTCCCTTTCCCCCTTTATTTGGATTTAATTGCCTATTTCCAAGTATTTATGCTTTCCTTTATTACAGAAACTTATTTGTCTTCTTGTTTTCTTTCTTAACTGTCTTTCAATTATTAAATACCACATTTATCATTTTTAACGTGCAAATACGTGACAACATGATATTTATTGTTGCATAAATCATGCTCAACATCATATTCCACTCGTGCATAATCAATCCTATAGAAATGCTTGATGAGTGTTTGCGCTCTTCCTATATATCACCCTTTAAATTTGGAAAGGTGTATTTGCGGTAAAACTAGTTGATCAGCGATGCAGTCGACGATTCTGTGCCTTTCCCCCTCAAGTTGTCCACTTGAGGGTACTAGTCTAGACCTCTTTAGAAACCTTACTCTGATTAATTGTACATGCATAATGGTTAAACCTAGTTGGGTTAATATGTTGTCAGTATAATAACCCTTTTAAGAGAAGCCTCGTCCAAAAGTCCACCGGATTTTCCATAATCCCAACGGACACAACAATGATTGTGCGCATTAATTTTGGAAAAATAAGTGCCAACATATTAATCATTGTTGTATAAATAGTCGGATCTGGAGGGGGAAAGGGTCTAACCATATTTGTTTTGCAGAAAATAAGGCACGAAGTTCCAAGGTTTGGCATGGTCCGTAACATACCTCCAATGTTGCTAGACTGGTGGGAAGATCTTTCACCAAGTGATAAAAATCATGTGAAAAGGGTTTTGGGAAATTTGCCTTCTCTGTTGGGCCTCCACCCGAACAACATGTTGATCGAAGCTGCCACAATGTTTTGGGACAAAGAAAGAGCCGTGTTTCGCTTTGGAAACACAGAAATGACCCCTCTCCTGGAAAAATAGGGGGATTTACTAGGCTACCTTGGGATAGTCCTAGTTTATTGGTGCCGGTAAATCGCTCTACTAGGGGGTTTCTGAAGATGGTGGGGGTTAAAGAAGAATGATGACTTGGAGTGCCTGAAGAATTCCTACATGCCCTTCGACTTCCTCTATGAACGATACAGTCACAACAGATCTTATTGTATCTTTGAAGATGAATACTCCATCACTTCTTTGGGTTGGATTCACCGCATGATTTTTGTGTTCATTGTCTATTTCTTGGGTATGTTATTGTTCTCGATCTAAGGGGATATAATCCACACCACACTGGCCATGGTAGCCAAAACCATGATGGATGGAATCGAGGGGTAAACATATACCATTGTCCCTATGATCATAGCAGATATTTACCTGGCCTTAGAGTGCTACCATAAGGGGTACAAATACTTTGAAGGTTGCAATCTACTGTTACAAGTTTAGTTGTTAAAGCATCTCCAAAGGGGTTCCTAACAGCTTCCACTCAAGGTTATTTCTAACCCTTACCCAATCTCTGATAATGCAAACCAGTTTATGAGTTATTTGCTTTAGGTGCCCTAACGCACCTTAAATCCGTTGGGTGGAGACTCTTCAAATTCCATACCCCTTCCCAAAATGAAATGAGTTGTCCTAAAAAATATCAAAACGCAGACTCCGCGATGAAAAAGAGGGCACGACACCCCATACAGTTTCTTGCGCCATAGATAGTGTCTCGCGCCGACGATACCATCCGAGCAAATTTTATTCCCTCATTAGTTCTGGACATGTAGAATTTGTCCATTGCCCTATAAATACCCTTTAAAATTAGTTTTTGAGGATTATACATCATTAGGGGAGACATTATAGAGAAGGCGTCATTAGAGAGGGGATTCGACCCAAGGAGGCAAGAACATGCTAGAAGCTAGGCGAAGAATTCTTCTACGAGTTTTTTTACTTCCTTCTTCCTATTTTTATTATTGGTTATGAATTTTAGTATTGTAATTTTGCATGCTATTATTAATAGATAATTTTATATCTAGGGTTTTGATTGGGCCTTTTGTAAGATAAATTCTCATTATGTTTTTATATAATTGAACCGTTAAATTTCTCTACTTGTTTAACTGCGTGTTTATTGTTGTTGATTGAATGACATCAATTGACTGTTCCTATTTAATGTGTATTGCTTGAGAGAGGGTACATATTTAGGTAGTTGTTGAACAACATCACTCCTAACGTATGTGAGATATCAATACAGAGGGTTTAAAGGCGGGATTAGAGATAACGAAACGTTGGTGCGATCGTAGTAAGCGGTGAATTAGTGCTAGTAGCATAGTTTGAGAGAATATGTCTAGTAAATAGTGGTAGTTGCTCGAGAGAGAATTACGACACCTGAAGTACTCACGATCGGGAGAGAATACTTAGGCGAAATTACATAAGAAATAGCGGGAAGGATTCTGACAATTAGGGAAATCATAACTCTAACCTCCTTAAACTCTAGACCTCCTTAAACTCTAGACCTCCTTAATCTCTTCTACAAACCCTAATATCTTAATTGTTAATCTACTACTTTAATTTGTTTGTTAATTAGATATAAGAATCTTAATATTTATAACTTAGGAATTGTCCGAGCTTGTCTTCTTAGTGATAGTAAACAATTGTAGTTAAACCTTAGTTCTATATGGGATTCGACTCTGGACTTTTAGATCGAGATTATATTTGCAATGACCGTGTATCCTTTTTGGGACTAGAGTTGAGTGTGATTAATTAAGAATAATTAAATTGTAAAAATAATTTTCACATAAAAAATATTACTAGTTTGAGTTTGGGAAAAGCCGTGCAGTCAATTTTCAAGGGGGATGCAACTTCTGTACTTTGTCAGAACACGCCCACTAATGCTAAATGATAATTTCGATGCTACAATATCACGCACCATCACTGAATGATTGGGATATTTTTCTAGAATAGCCCTTCC
This sequence comes from Nicotiana sylvestris, assembly GCF_000393655.2. Classification (NCBI taxonomy): domain Eukaryota; kingdom Viridiplantae; phylum Streptophyta; class Magnoliopsida; order Solanales; family Solanaceae; genus Nicotiana; species Nicotiana sylvestris. The sequence continues at coordinate 107,229,661 of NC_091067.1, forward strand.
AATACATGACAACTTCCATCTCTTGAAACTTCTCAAGATCAAGCTTTGGTTCCTCTAAGTAAAGATCCAACTCTGACTTTCTATCGCTTAGAGGCAATATACTTTTTATATTTTATATATTTTAAATAAATATTTTTATTACGCCCACGGGCCGGCCCAGCTCAGCCTTAGTCAAGCCTCACGCACCACAGGCTTACTCGAGCTAGGCTTAAAAGCCTAGTTTTTAAATAAGCTCCAAAAATTCTAGCCCAACCCCGCTAAATCACGGGCGGGACTAGGCTGGCTCAACGAGCCAAGCCCATATTGACGGTTCAAGATAAATGACTTTTCATGTAATAGTCAAAACTTATTATTCAATTTTACCAATTCAAAATTATATGGTCAGTTTGTTTAATGGCACTTCCACTGCTATTCAAAATGGATCGGACTGATTTGGTTAAGTGTGAACTCCATAATCTTTTTTCCGTGGTCCAACCCCTTTTCCCTAGCCAAATATTTAGGACAAGTTACACATTTGGCGGTCGGTGAATAATATATAAATTATATACACTAATTATATATAAAATATGTATATTATACGTTAATATATAAAAAAAATTAGTTATTATTTTTGGAAGCTGCTAAAAGATAGTTTTCCCAAATATTATACACCTAGAAAAGTTGGACACTGCTCTCGTGCATTGATATAGCTCCATGTTATGCTGATTGTTGTTTAATACTTTTACCACCACACTTCCGCCTCTCCCTTTCTTATTTTCTCTCTGGGATTGTCTAATGTCTATCATGCATTTGCTGCTATTGTAACACGAAAACATACTCTGTTGATCTTAGCCAAAAGGCCGAGCAATTTATCACGAAAATTAGTGCATTGTTAAGTTCTCTTCTTTTACTTAACTATGATTAATTGATATGCATTCTCATCTCATTAATTCATTTAATTATGATAAATTAATATAATTGGTGTACATGGCTAAACTCGGAGAGTCCGATTTTGTGATCATTATGACATTCCATAGCCCGTCTTTAGAAGGCTCGATGCACAACTCGAGGTTCTACCTTGAGAGTTCAATATGCTCGGTCTAGGGTCAGCGCAAATCGGTGGCTATCATGGACAAGTGGGAAATCCCCAAGGCACGTGATCAAAGCTGACAACGCCTGCAAGAATAGTACAAGTCCGTACCGGACCATTAAGTAGTTGTACCAGCTACGTTTCTTTGTTATAATTATACATGTACCATGTTGGGATTCCCCCTCTTATATAAAGGGGACCCTTGTTATTTCTTGCACACATGACATTCAATACAAGAACTAGAACATTCTCTACTATTCAACTTAAACATATTCTACTGTCGCTCATTTGATTTTATTGCTTACATTTATTGTTTTTTATTGATTATTCTTCATTTATTGCTCATCATTGATCATAAAGAGCCACCACCAAGCCCCTTAGAACTGTTAGTTCTTCATCGACTATCCCCAATCAGGTGCTTTAGCTCAACCTCGAGGCCTAGCGTAGGGCAGCTTGAGACCTCGATTTACTACTATTTGGTTTGCATAAAATACTGCCTTGAGCTCTTATCGCATCCCCCTAACTCACACTTTGCATCTATCGCTTAACAGCTAGCATTAAAATAAATCACATATTTTTAGAGCCACAAAATTAAATTTAATTGTAATTACCATTTTCAAGGTAAACAGTTTGGCGCCCACCGTGGGACTAGAAATAATAAAGAATATTTTCGTGCTGGTTTATTGAAAACACAAGTTATTCTTCACACTTTTTCTTGTCCAAGAATCTTTGATTTCAGGTTAAAATATCTAACTTAGTAAATGCACCTGAAAACAACGGTCCTGAGGACCATGGAGAGAATAGTGTAGCTATTCTAGGCGCCGGTGCACCACTGCGAAACCCTGAGGATGCACCAAAGCCAATCTCCATGGGTACGAGCTCATAAAATGCCCAATACGTCGATATAAGCTCCCACACTAACTGGAGCATACGCCAAGAAAATCAATAGGAAGCTCGGAAAACTCCAGCTCGGGAGGAAAGAGAGGCAGATAGGAGGAACAGAACGGGAAAACCTCAGCACATCATTCATATGATCATTGGGGGGACCGACGTTCCTCAAGGACCCATGGTCAAGCGGACAAAAGTTTTTGCTGCAATAGAAAGGCAAATTCGGGGCCGCATGCCCGAGGACATCCTTGCATTCAATGAAGAGGACTTCGAGACCTTGTCTCATCCGCATAACGATGCGCTGGCAATTTCATTTCTCTTGAATAACGTTCAAATTAAACGTGTACTCGCGGATCCAGCTAGCTCAGCCAAAGTAATTAGGTCAAAGGTAGTAGAATAGCTCGGACTGCTCGATCAAAACATACCTACCTCCCGAGTCCTTAACGGCTTTAACATGGCCGGCGAAGCAATGAAGGGGGAGATCGTCCTACCGGTCAACATGTCTGGTACAGTTCGAAATGCCAAATTTCATGCCATCGAAGGTGACATAAGGTACAATGCATTTCTCGGAAGGCCATGGATACAACATGAGGGCAGTACCATCAACTCTTCATTAGATGATGAATTTTCCAACAAAAGACGGTATAAAAATGATATATAGAGAACAGCATGTGGCGAAGGAGATGTTCGCGGTTCACAAAGAGGCACCAACTTCCATACACTCTACCTCGGAGGAGATGGAGGGCAAAAAGACCCCCGAGGAAGATAAAGAAGACTTCCTCGCTCCTTGAACCTTCGTCGCCCCCGAAGAATCGGATGCTACAAAATCAACAATTGAAGAACTAGAGTAAGCTGTTTTGATCGAGCATCTCCCAGATCGGAAAGTATACCAGGGAACGGGATTAACCCCCAAACTCAAGAAAAAACTCATTCAATTTCTTATTAATAACATCGATTGCTTTGCTTGGTCCCATTTAGATATGACAGGCATCCCATCGAAAATAACCACCTATCGACTAAGTGTCGACCCCTGGTTCAAACTGGTAAAGCAAAAAAGGAGACCTCAGTCTGAGATAAAACACGTATTCATCAAGGACGAGGTAACAAAACTCCTCAAAATAGGGTCTATTAGGGAGGTAAAATATTCTGAATGGTTGGCTAATGTGGTGGTAGTTCGCAAAAAGGGGAATAAGTTAAGAATGCGCATAGATTATAAAGACTTAAATAGAGCGCGCCCCAAAGATTCATTCCCGTTGCACAACATCGACCACTTGATTGATGCCACGGCCGGCCACGAGATTCTCACCTTTATCGATGCCTACTCGGGGTATAATCAAATTCAGATGAACCCCGATGATAGGGAAAAAACTTCATTCATCACGAAGTACGGTACGTACTGCTACAATATGATGCCCTTCGGGCTAAAAAATGCGGGAGCCACGCACCAACGCCTAGTTAATAAATTGTTCGAACATCAAATAGGAAAATCCATGGAAGTTTACATTGATGATATGCTAGTTAAGTCCCTGCACGCAGAGGACCATTTGACTTATTTACAGCAGACATTTGACATTCTCAGAAGCTACAACATGAAACTCAATCTCGAGAAATGTACCTTCGGAGTGGGTTCGGGCAAATTCTTAGGCTTCATCGTGTCAAACAGGGGTATTGAGATCAACACCGACAAAATCAAAGCCATTGAAGAAATCACGGTGGTAAATTATGTGAAGGTCGTGTAACGGATGACCAGGCAGATAGCAGCCTTAGGCTGATTCATATCGAGGTCATGGGACAGGTGTCATCATTTCTTTTCCTTAATCAAAAAGAAAAACAGCTTCGAATGGACTCCGGAATGACAATGTGCCTTAGAGGAGTTGAAGGGATATCTTACAAGACCACCTTTACTCCATACCCCAAAGGAGGATAAAATGTTGTATTTGTACCTGGTCATATCCAAGGTAGCGGTAAGTGGTGTGCTGGTTTGAGAAGAACAAGGTACACAATTCCCTATTTATTATGTAAGTCGGACCTTGGGAGATGCCGAAACCAGGTATCCACACCTAGAAAAATTAGCTCTTGCATTGATAAGCGCATCTCGAAAATTAAATCCTTATTTTCAATGCCATAGTGTTTGTGTTTTAACGATATATTCTCTTCGAAGCATATTGCATAAGCCCGAATTATCGGGCCGACTGGCCAAATGGGCCATCAAACTCGGGGGTTACAATATCTAGTATGAACCCCCCGAACGATTATCAAATCCCAAATTCGGGTGGATTTCGTGGCTGACTTTATGCCCGCCCTCGTGCCCGAGGTAGAGAAAGAACTTCAACTAAAAACGAGCACATCTTTGGGGGTATGGACCTTGTTCACTGACGATGCCTCGAACGTGAAAGGGTCCGGGCATGGCATAGTTCTGAAGCCACCTATGGGCGTCATGATTATGCAATCTATAAAAACTACAAAGCTGACTAACAATGAAGCCGAGTATGAGGCTATGATTGCATGTCTAAAATTGGCCAAAGGCCTAGGAGCGGAAGTCATCGAAGCAAAATGTGATTCCCTTTTGGTGGTAAATCAAGTAATGTGAACTTTGAGGTTCGAGGATAGAGGATGCAAAGACACTTAGACAAAATTCAAGTCACATCACCGCTTCAAAGAATAGACTCTGGTCCACATACCTCGAGAGCAAAATAGTGAGGCTAATGCCCTTGAAAACATGGGATCATCTGTCGAGGAAGATGACATACTCCCCGGGGCTGTTGTTCAGCTATCCAAATCAGTGATAGAATAAGGCCATGCCGAGATCAACTCCACTATCCTGACATGGGATTGGAGAAATAAATACATCAATTATTTGGAAAATGGGAAACTACCCGCGGACCCAAAAGAGTTGAGGGCCCTGCTAACCAAAGCAACCCAATTCTTACTCGACGAAAATGGAACTCTATACAGAAGAACCTTTGATGGGCCCTTAGCAGTATGCCTGGGACCGGGGGACACATATTACGTGCTCCGAGAAATCCATGAGGGAACCTGCAAAAGTCACTCTGGTTTCGATTCCTTAGTCTGAAAGGTGATCGGAGAAGGCTACTATTGGGATAGCATGGAGAAGGACACCAAAAGAATTTGTCCGAAAATGAGACAAATGCCAGAGATTTGCACCAATGATTCACCAACCCGGTGAACAGCTGCATTCTGTCCTATCACCATGGTCGTTCATGAAGTGGGGGATGGACATCGTTGGACCCCTACCAATGGCACCAGGTAAAGCTAGATTTATTTTATTTATGACTGACTACTTCTCAAAATGGGTGGAAGCACAGGCCTTCGAGAAGATAAGAGAAAAGGAAGTCATTAACTTCATCTAGGATCATATCATGTGTCGATTTGGGATTCCCTCCGAGATAACATACGATAATGGGAAGCAGTTCATCGAAAGCAAAGTAACAAAGTTCCTTGAGGACCATAAAATCAAAAGGATCTTGTCAACACCCTACGACCCATGTGCAAATGGTCAAGCCGAGTCCACAAACAAGACCATCATTCAAAACTTAAAAAAGAAGTTAGAAAATGGGAAAGGAAAATGGAGAGAAATGTTTCTCGAGGTGCTATGGGCATATCGAACAACTCCAAAATCGAGCACGGGAGAAACGCCTTTCTCTCTGGTGTATGGCTCTGAGGCTTTAATACTGGTCGAGGTTGGAGAGCCAAGCACCAGATTTCGACATGCCACCGAGAGCTCAAACAATGAGGCCATGACTGCAGCCCTTGAACTATTAGATGAAAAGTGAGAAGCTTCACTGGTCTGAATGGCTGCCCAAAGACAAAGAATCGAAAGGTACTATAACAGGAGAACAAATCTCCGACATTTTGGAGTCGGAGACTTAGTCCAAAGAAAAGTCACCCTAAACACTCGAAACCCTAATGAAGGGAAGCTAGGCCCGAGCTAGGAAGGACTGTACCGTGTCCCCGGAGTTATCGACAAAGGGTCATACAAGCTCGGTACCATGGAAGGCGAACAAGCAATTGGAACATATCGATGCTAAAATGCTATTACTGCTAAGGTGTCCGATGGATGACACCGAAAGATCCTCTAACTCAAAGACCTTGGGTTTTAAAGCATGCATTGCACTCTTTTCCTTCGATCGTATTGTATCCCAAAATGGATTTTACTGGCAAGATTTTTAACGAGGCTACATCTATATGCTACCTAAGAAGGACTCAACAAGTATTCAAGGCTTCTCTCCAACCACCCTCGAATACTAGGGGGCATCCCCGGGAGATCGCCTCATCGGAGAGATCATAATAATTCAAAGAGGGTCACAATAGGAAGATGATATATCGGGCCAAACGGTCAAATGAACTGTGTCCGCGTAGAATAATCGAACCCTCAACGGCAAAAACTATGTACACTTATTCCAAGTAATCAAGGAATATTTTTTCCATAAAAATACTTTGTGCTTCAAAGAAGTTTGCTATTTTCACAAGAAATGGCCCTAGGGCCAGAAATTTCCCGAACAATCGGAAAGTGACACCAAAAACGTGAAGCCATAAGACCTCTGGGCTGGAAATTTCGAGCTCACAAGCCCTCAATGAGGCAACATCATTTTTACAAGGAACAGCTCCAGAGCCAAAAACTTTCGATGTCTTGGGGACTGTCGTCGACTGTCACCCCATCGAGCTATCAAAAACTCGAGGCCATAAGACCCCAAGTGGGCAACCTCGAGCCCGAAAGCCCTCCATATGGCAGTAGTAGAAAATGTAAGACCTCCATGAGGCATTATCAACTGTGTAAGACCTCTATAAGGCAACCTCGAGCTCATAAGACCTCCACAAGGCAATACCAAATCTGTAAGACCTCAAGCAAGGCATGAATTATACTTGTGCTAAGTAACCTATCTGTAAGATCTCAAGTAAAGCATGTTCAAATTTATAAGACCTTACAAAAGGTGTAATCCTGATCTTAAAGTCAAGGATATATTTTCGAACTTGTAAGAACCTTAAAAAGGCATACCCTCAATATAGACGCTGAGGCTACCTCACTCGGGGACTAAAAGGCTACGGCCAAACACAATGACTACAGTCACAAGGCTCCAACCAAACTAACGCGACGCAAGGACGCCCGACCGTCGCCATAAAATCATAGGACTTCAAATACTTCGAAAATACTTTGAAAAGAACAAGTTAATTAGGCTACCCTGGGCATAAGCAAAAGAGCTTCGATCATGTCAACTTCATACAATGAAAAGGCTTCGAAACAATTCAGCCGTCGATCAAAACCTCCCGAGGCGCTCATTTATCATTACATAACGGCTCACAATCAAAGTTCTTATCGAACCGTCGAAGAGTCGGACGAACGCAAAAACATCAAAAAGTCTTTAATGATGGAAAAATAAAGCCTATATTAGAGGTCATACCAACCTAATGCGTAAGAGCCTTAGGGCCAGCTTAAAAGAGCCTAAGCGACACTCTATGATAGAAGTCATACCGACCCAATGCGTAAGAGCCTAAGCGCTAGCCTATGTTAGAGGTCGTACCGACCCAACGTGTGAGATCCTGAGCGCCAGCCTATAATAGAGGTCGTACCGATCCAATGCATAAGAGCCTAAGGGCCATTTTAAAAGAGCCTAAGGGCCGATTAGAGGTCGCACTAACCCAACGCGTAAGATCCTAAGGGCCGGCTCAAATAGCCTCAGGGCCGATTTTAGACCTAAAGGTCGATGAACTTAAGTCAAAACTTGACCCGGGGACTGAGCCCCAAACGGTCAACTTGCGACTATTACAAATCGCTCAGTAATAGCAAGAAACTAAGGGTTTAATTTGAGGTCCAATTTTTCGTACCAATTGTCAACAAGAGTCATAGTTTATTCCTAAAAAAGCAAAGGAAAAATGAGAAATGATAAAAAACAAAAGGCTTTATATATATATATATATATATATATTGAAAGTTCACAAAGGTGCATTTACAAGGCCTATGCCTAAAGCCCTTACAAGGGAGAGAGCAAGTAAAACCCTATTCTACCACCGAAGTTGTGCCTTCGACGGCTCCCTCAGAGGTTGTGCCTTCAATAGCTCCGGCCACAGCCCCCAGGTCTTCAACGGCCTCTTCCATTCGGGGATTTAGCCTTTATCTTCTGAGCCACTACTCGACTCACCTTCAGAAGCAACCAGCGCCACAGCCTCCTCTTCTAGGGTCTTCACCCTCTCGATCTCGACAGACAAATCGATGCCCCCTACATGTATATCCTCAAGATCCTACCTTCGAGATTCTAATCGGGCATGTTCCACGGCTCGAGTCAATTTTAGCTCGGCCTCATCGAACACCTTCCTAGCTTGAGCATTTGCAGCAACAACATCCTTTTTGTGCGAGGATATGAGCACCTCGGCTTCAGCCCTAATCCCGGATAGCACAGCAACTAGCTCAGTATGAAGATCTTTATACTTATTACTCTTCGCCCTCGTATCATGAAGTTGATGTCCAATTGAGACCACCTTCCCCTGGAGGGTATCTCTCTTAGAGGCTATCTCACTCACGTGCCGTTTGAGTTCGAGAATTTCAGATTCTCTGGCTTGAAGCTCCTCCTTCATTAGGACATCTTTCTTCTCAAGCTGCATAGATCAGCCCAAAGGTTTTAAAACACTAAAGTCGGGTAAACATGTAGATAAAAACAAACGGAAACTACATAACCTACTTAATGAGTCCTCTCTCGGGACGCCGCCTCCAAACAATCCCGAAGGCCATAGAATTCCTCCTCCTTCTTGGTAAAAAGAGCTCTAAGCTTATCGGCTTTCGGGATGAGTTTCTTATGCTCACCCTCATAACAAGACAACTCGGCTTGAAACATGGCAAAGGTCTGATTATAAAGGACATTGCCCTGGAACCGTGAAAGAAATAAAGTTATAAAGATGAAGATCAGGATGACAAATAGAATTTACAAAAAATTACCTGCTCATAGAGCATATCAATCTCACTGAAAATAAGTGATTCGTCGAGCTCAGGGTTCTCCTCGAGCACAGCAAAAGGCTTTTCAAATGCATCTTTATCTCCGACGGGCACCCCCATATCGGAAGATTCTTTATTTTAGGCATCCTACATCTCCCTCAAAGGCAAAATCAGTCCTAGAGGGGAATTTATCACTTCAATAACCCCGACTGGATCAATCGGGGTCGTCTCTTATTTCTGGAGAGTTTCAAAACTAGGCTCCTCCGAATAGCCTACCAAATGTACCTCAACTCGAGGAATATTTTGGCTACTAACCGGCTTGGGGACATTACCCGATACACCCTCGAAGGCCTCAGAGTTTTGGCAACCATGGCCAACCTAGTGTGGATTCTTCCCTTTTTCATTGGGAACACTATCAGCCCTAGAAAGCACACAATGAACACGAACACTCTGCGGTGGATGTGACCCAGTGAAGTGAGGTAGATCTCGTCATGATAGTGAGGAAAGACTTGTTGTGGACATACCTCTTGTAGAGATATTCGAAAGGTATGTAGGAGTCCTTCAAGCACACTAGGTCGACATTCTTTTTCAGCCCCATCATCTTCAAAAATCCCCTGCATGTACGGTTTTCTGGCACCAAAAGCCCGGGACTGTCCCTAATCAGCCCTGCAAGTCCTCCTATTTCCTCTAGGAGCGGTGTTATTTCTATGTCACCGAAACAGAACACATCTCTTTCACTATCCCAGAATACGGTAGCAGCCTCGATCAATTTTTTGTTTGGTTCAATATCTAGCAGAGAAGGCAAGTTACCCAGGTACTTTTTCACATGCTTCTTGTCACTTGAGGAAAGATCTTCCCACCAGTCTAGCAACAATGGAGGGATATTGCTAACCATACCGAATCTGGGGACCTCATGCCTCATTTTTCTACAAAACAAAAGGGTTAGGCCTTACCCCAACCGGACTCGAATATTTATACATTTATGATCAACATATCGACATTTAGTCCTCCAAATTAATGCATAGAACGTGACTGTGTCCGTTGGGATTATGGGAAAACCCGATGGAATTTGGATAAGGTTTATCTTAAATAATCATTATGTGGACAACATAACTGATCCAACTAGGTTTGACCATGATGCATGCATAATTTAAACAGAGTAAGGTTTCTATTGGGTTTTAGACTGGTACCCTCAAACGGGAAACTTGAGGGGGAAGGCACGGAACCATCGACTACACCGCTGATCGACTGGTTTTACCACAAATAAGCCTTTCTGAATTTAAGGGTAATAAATAGGAAGAACGCAACCACTCATTAAAGCGTTGCTATAAGATTTGAGATGCACGAGTGGAATATGGCGTGGAGAATGATTTATGCAGTAGTTAATAACATGTATGCAAGTATTTTCACATAGGAAAAATAAATACAGCATTTAAATAATTGAAAAGACAATTAAATAAAAAGGAAAACAAAGAGACAAGTCAGTTTTCTGGGTAATAAAGGAATAAAAAATGCTTGAAAAATAGATAGTTAAATTCAGATAAGGGAGCAGGGTACGGGATAAGCATGCTTGGACTAATTTGTAATGACAAGTTCATTATGGTAAGAGCCTAAAAGATATCCCCTGCAGAGTCGCCATGCTGACGCGCCCCCTTTTTTTCCTCCACGGAGAAAAGTCCGGGTTTCGACATTCACGGGGTGTAATGACTCATTTTCTTTTGGGAATTGTGTATTTGAAGAGTCGTCACCTAAGGATTATGGTGCGTTAGGGCACCTAGAGTGATAACTCTTGAGTTGGTTTGCATTACCAGAGATTAGGGTAAGAGCTCGAAGTAACCTCGAGGGGAAGGTGTTAGGCACCCCTCTTAGTCCATAATTATGGGTCTCAACCGAACTTATATTGACAAATTAGTCCATATAAATAGTTGAATCAAATGAGTTGCAAGTAAAGCACGTTGGATAGTTCAAGTAGCAAGATAAAGGTTTGAACAAGTTGTAAGAGATAAAAAGTTTTAGATAAAGAGATGATTTGGTAGAGAGGGGTCCTAGGTTATTTGTCCTATAGGATCACCCCACGCAATGTCCAATAAACACTCCTCGATGAGGGGATACACGTGACTTTAACGCGTAGTCATCATATCCCATGTCTACCCTTCCAATCCCCTTATTGGTCATGCAAACCGAGTGTTTGGTCACTAATTCCTATTGTGTATTGCTACCAGTCCCTTCTTAATGGTACCGGAGGGAGTTAGGACCTCTACTTATAGGTAGTTCTAGACATACCCTTAAGGTTTAGAAAGGCGAAAAACTCTAAGGCGACAGTCAAAACATTTAGGACTTTCACATAATGGGAGCAATTAATAGGCTCACAGTTTCCTCCTCAAACAAACATACAAGCAACAAGTCTCAAGCATAGTTAAAGTCCTTATTAATCAAAGTCCTAAAGCAGGATCTCTAAGTGACTATGCAGAAACAGACCAAACCTTTTATACCCAGAAGTTATAAACTAGTAGTTGCCTAGGGATTCCCTTTTTTTAAAAAGCTTATTAGAATCAGAAACATTAAAACTACAGAGACAGTTTCAGAGAAATACAGTTTTTTTTTTAAAAACACCCTAAGGCTTGCCTATATGAAAAATACAGGTATTTATGCAGAAACAAACAAGTTTTTCGAAACTAATACTTATAGGCATGATATCTAATGCGATTGAGACTATTTTGAAAGAACTGGTTTCAGGAAATATTGACACTTAATAAGACCAGTTTTAAGACGAAAACTAGGCGAAATGAAATTGATTTATTAGGCTAATTAGATTATCAGACATAATTGCGAAGAGAAATCCCTATAGGCATGGTATCTAGGTGTATTACTGGTTTTAGTCAATTTGTAGTAACTTATGGAAAGACCTATTAGAACTGAATCGGAATTAAGTCCTATAGGCATGGCATCTACTGATTTAAGACATAATGGTTTGGAACCTAGCAACATGGTTTCTAACATGACAAATGCAGAATCGTATGAAAATGGTTTCTATTTGATGCAAAAGAAATTGGAAATGAGATCCTATAGGCATGATTTCTATTAGGCAAAAGCAATCAAATTCATAAGAGCAAACCTATGAGCATGTTTTATACTGAGTAAGGCAGGCAAATTTGAAAAGTAAGATCCTAATAGCAGGATTTCTACCCATATTACCCACAAAGTATACATCTACCCACCCTTTTACTAAATACCCCCAAATATCTAATTACTAATTATTATAGGATAATCAATGAATTACATAAGTAGAAATAGAAATCAAGAAACTATTTTATAGGGAGCCTGCAATCAGGCCCAAGTTTCCCAAAGTCTTCAATGGTCTCACAAGCCTCATTTCCATAGACAAATCAGAGTCTAGGTGCATCAAAGTTTCCTAAGGGTCTCAAGGACCAAGGGCAATGCTTACACCTAAACTTAACAACCAAGCATTGAACTGGTGTAGTTTGGAAAGGTCAACCTCAGCATGCCAGAGTTCAGAGGGCTTTCAAGAGGATTCCAAGGTAGTATACATACTAGAGGGGGCAAAACTTATTAACTAAGAGTGAAGTGAAAGTGCAGGACGCAAGTTGAAAGAGGTTTATTAACGATTGGATTTAAAAGTCTATTTTGAAAGCCATTTGTAAAGCAACAGAGGTTGTTTGAAAAGAGGTTAAAGTGGTAAACAGAGTCAGGCACTTCATGATAGGGTCACACATAGAATCCAAATGAATTCAATAGTCACACATGGGTCAAGGCGTTTAGGGATACACATACATTTGACTGCAAACACACCCAGCAAGGGTCTTAGGACTGGTTTGGACATACTCAGAAATAGTTGACACTGGCATAATCACAATCTAGTCGGGGAGAACATAAACACATAGAGGGGGATTGGGATTTGGGATTCATAAGATGGTAAATAAAAGACAATTGACAAGGCATGCTTTGAAACACAGATAAGGGAATACATTAATCTAAATGGAAGGGGAGACATAGCATGCTAGTAATGTAACTCAACTACAAGTTTCACAACAGAACCACAAGTAGAAGCAGACTAGAAATAAGAGAAACTGAAGCAATAAGAGAAACATGTTGTTATTGAGGCTTTAAATTAAAACTAGGACATAGCAGTGAAGAGAGAAGTAAGCAGAATTAAAGAAGAAGAGAGCACAAATGATTAGCCTTGGCTTGCAGCGGGCTAATAGCAGCAATAGCACAAGAGAGAGGGGAGAGTAGAGATTTTTTAGTAAGAGAGGTAGTTTCAAACACTAAGTGTTTGTCCCTTCTAATTTGAAAGACTTAGAGTATTTATAGTTGAAAGTAGGTAGTGAAATAAGGTAAGAATCATAGTAGCATAATAATTGAGGAACTCAAAATCAATAAATTAGAGAATCAAGGAAGTATTCCCTTAAGTTAAGGGAATCAAATCAAATGGGAAGATTCAGTATCATATAAGGCAAGAAGAAAAAATCAGTGCATGCCTAAATAAGGAAGGAGTCAAGGTTTAGTAGGCTCTAGTAGTCGATTAGGACTAGGTTCAGAAAAACTCAATTAAGGAATGACTCAGTAAAAATAAAGTACCATAGCAGATAAGGTAATGAAATCAGTCAATTTAAACAAATGAGTAGAATTTTAGGGTTTTGAAAGAAAATCTTTCAATCAAGCCATCAATTAAGGAAATTAGAATCAAATCAAGAGAGGGTCATGATTCTATATTGCAACATATAAATAGAGAAGAACGAACAGACGTAGAAAACAGGCAAAGTCAGCCATATCGACAGAAAGAAGCAAGAGACGAACCAACAAAATGAACACAGTCTTGCAAAAGTGACATACCAAAGACTCAGTAGAAAACACATTCGAAGCATGGTAACCATGGAAGATTATCAATAATCAAGTAAACATGCTAACACATAGAACCAAAGTAAAGAAAATCTTAGAAATTAGGGCCTTTTGACATAGGTGAATTAAAAGCAGTAAGAACATAAGATTGGTCAAAATAAGCAAGGAAAGAGGTTTAAATCATAAAGAAAATCGGTTAAAACAAGTGTAGAAAGAACTCCGAGAAAACCTTAATTTTTTAAAGAAAGTAAAAATGGTTTAAAGTTGAGGATCTTGCAAAAGAAGTTCGAGAATAGTGCAAATCATAAGAAGAAACAGACTTAAAGCGTTAAAAATAACACAGATCTAAGGGATTCAAACGGGAGTTAGGGTTTCAAAGGGAAACCCAAATAGAACGAAAGAACCTATCGTAAACTTCACTGATCATGACAAATAAGGTGTGATTTTGCCCAAAATCACACCGGAGAACCCATGAGTAATAGAAACAGAAACCCTAGATCCAAATTGTCACACCTCCTTTTTTACCGCGCCCGCGGGAGGCGCGTAGGGAGTTTTCTCCAATTAAAGGACAGTCGAAACGTGATTTATTTATTTGTTTCAGAGTCGCCAACTGGGAATTTTAAGGCGTCCCAAGTCACCGGTTTTAATCCCTGAATCGAGGAGAATATTACTCTGTTTGTTATTCTGCGAACCAGACATCCTGAGTAAGGAATTCTGTTAATCCGGAAGAAGGTGTTAGGCATTTCCGAATTCTGTGGTTCTAGCACGGTCGCTTAACTGTTTTTATTCTTGGCTTAATTATCTCGATTTTACATTTTTATTGCATGATTTTGTTACCGCTTCTGTTTATTGTTTACAATTTATATAAACGAATTACGCATACGTATATTCGTATTATATACCTTTTATAATTGTAGAGAATCGTTCCACGCATACGTGTACACAAAAAGGTTGATAATATTTTTATATTTTTATTATATATATAAAAAAATTATTTGATATTCGAAACTGCGCTTAAAATAAAATTAAGAACGTTCGTCTTTCTTAAATAGTGAACCGCACATCTCGGGTTTTTAGGAAATTAATTTTCTATTCTCCGAAAAATCCCTTTTATTAAATATTCGCTCGAAGTTGCGCAAACGCATAATCCGAATTGCTTTTAGAAATATAATCAGGTTACGCGAACGTATCCCTAATTACAAAAATATTCTTGATGGTAGTATAAATTTGTTTACAGATTGTTTATTATATCCACGTATTTTTATATGAACATCATGAGAAATAAATATTCCTCTAGTCTCTAAATTCCTTGAAAAGAATTTACAATTTATTGGACGTTGATTGCTAATTATATTTTTCGCGTATGAATTATATTCTTCAAACCATTCAAATTTAAGGAGTAAAAATAAACAACGTGTGATTAATACTACCATTTAGTGAATACAATATTTGCCTACCCAAATAAACAACGTGCGAATTACGTATAAAAATTGGGAAAGAATTGATGTAAGAAAGGAAATGATATTTTCGAAGAATTTTCATTATTCTATTTGAGGCGAATGCTATTTTTATATCTTTTTTTTTAAAAAAAAGAAGTTATAATCTATAAACCTAATCACCTTCTACATTACTTGTTTTTAATCCAAAGTTGTAATTGTTTGGTTAATTTGTTTACGATGGTAGATAGGCATCAAGTTGGTAAGAAAGGGAATTATTATACAAATCGATTCAATAAAATTGTCTTACATGCAATATAGTTGTACGTCTAAAACATTCATAACATTCTAACATCGTAATGAGCTATATCAAATCACCTTCCACTTATGGTTCTATATATATACCTGTTATCATGCCATATATGAACGTACAACTTACATCATTCAATCCACAACTAAATAAGATATTAGAATAAACTAGCAATATGGTTTTTGACATTTTCATACTATTCTTTATTCAACTAACAATGCCACAAGGCTTAGTTAATGGCCAATATTTATGCCATATTTTCCTATCTTGGCAATCCAATCATAACTATGCTTTTAATGAGATTCCGAAATAGGCAACATTATTACAACGCTCATACGAACTTCAAAAGAGAAATGAT
This sequence comes from Nicotiana sylvestris, assembly GCF_000393655.2. Taxonomy (NCBI): domain Eukaryota; kingdom Viridiplantae; phylum Streptophyta; class Magnoliopsida; order Solanales; family Solanaceae; genus Nicotiana; species Nicotiana sylvestris. The sequence goes on from NC_091067.1 coordinate 107,245,528, forward strand.
CAACTAATAGTTATTATATCAAGCATATTACTATATTAATCAGTATGAAACAAAACTGAATTTTAAAATAATGAACTTAGACGAATGGAAAACAGAATTATAATTCCCAAGCTTCATTTATTTGTCATGTTGAAGCTTTTCACAACATGAGTTTAAAAGATATGTACCTGGAAATGAAGGTAGAAGGAGTAAATTTCAGCAGTAGCAGCAGTAACAAAATCAGCAGAATACCAGTATTTCCACAGATTTGAGCAATAATAGGACCCGAGGAACCTAGATGCACAGTAACAGTATTTTTAAGAAATTTCAGATATTTAACTAAACAATGGGATCAAATAAATCCGGACAGATTCAATGAAAGAATAATATTTCTGATTTTGAGACTTAGGACAAAGCAGACTTAAAAAGCTTTCAATTTCAAAACACAGAATCAGCTTCAATACTAGTTTCCGATGTAGAATTCTGTTTTACTGTTTCTGTTTTCCTTTCTTAACTTCTATCCAGATTTTTCTTTCTGTGTATATGTATTTCTTTGTGTATTAAAATCTCAGTCTCTCTCTCTTAAAAAAAATCTGCCTTCTTCCTCTTTTTCAAAAATCTGAGTCCTCTATTTATACAGGTCTGCCCCCCTTTCTCTTAAGTGCTGCCTGGACCTCTTTCTTCTTTTAAAAATCAGAAAGTCCCATTAAAATTTGCTTTTTCTACTTTAAATCCCATTAAGTGATCTTATCCTGAATTTCAGCAGCCCCATTACCCTTTGTTTCCCATTATCTCATTAAGTAATAGCCATTAACATTCCACTTTCAGCCCACTATACTATCATATTACTCTCACTGTTCTATCCCAGAAATACCCTAGAAATCCTACTGTAATTACTGTTATTACTGCTTTTAAACTAAAATTCAGAATCTGATATAGAACAGACTTTATAATCTGTTTAAGCATCTATAACCAATCCTATACTTAACCTCCTAATACAATTGTATCTAAACAACACTTTGTAAAAATTGAAATTAAACCTAATCATTACAATAACATCACACTGAACAACAGAACAATTTAAACTGAATTTCAACATTGGACTAAAATCAAACAAACACAGGAGCATTGTCAATATACTGACAATGCCCTGAAACTTAATGTTCAGGAAACAATATATACACAACATTTATTTTGACAGACTCATTGAAATATAAACAAGGGTGATTTAATTGACGAGTATTAATTAAACTGATTATCTACAACAATTGTCAACAAACAGTCTATAAAAACAGAAACAGATTGTTTCAATCAGTATTATCATAAACGAGAATTCATAATATAACTAATCGACGAACTTAATCGAGTCGATTACACACATTGTAAATAATCATACCAACAGAAACAATAGTATAATTTTGATCAAATAGACGGGTATGAGACAGAATCACCGAACCAACTAAACAAATATGAAAAATTACACCAACTACTGAAACAAACAACATTATACACATAGGAAACAAAAGAAAAATAGGGAAAATATCTTTACTTCTTCAAATTCACACAGACAAACGGGCAACTTGGATTCGAACTTTTGAAATCAAACAGACCTTAGTCGAAGTATTCTCAACTGAAAATACTTCGACTAAGGTCGATTAGACCCCAACCTTTTATTTAATTTGGGGCAGAACCCAAAAATTGAAATTTTTAGGGTTTCTGATTCTTTGATTTCAAATCCGAACATTTCTAGGTATATTCGAATCAAACCAATGATATTCTAGGCACGAGGGAGGTCAGGTGGGTAACTGATGTGAGTTTGAGGTAGGTTGGGATAGGGTCAGGTTTCACTCGAATCTTCAAATGGAGATTCGAGTAGTTCCAGGAGGATTCGAGGCATTCTACTAACAGATCTGTGGTGAGGGTATTTAGGGGAAGCTGTGGTGTTACTTTGGAGGCCATTGGAGAAGATAAGGTTTTCAGGCCAACCTTTGATTTAAGATTCGAAGAGTTGGGGCCTGATTCGAAGGAAACTAATGCCAGATCCGTGAAGAGGAGGTTGTGAGGAGTCTGGGGTGTTAAGGTGGTGACCGGCGGCGTTGTTGCCGCCGGGTTTCAGGCAATGGGGAATTAGGGCGGCTAGGGTTAGGGGTGTGGTTTTTGGAGACGATGATGAACAGTGGAGATGGGGGTGTTTAGTTAGGGGGCCGGGTAGGGGTTTGTACTTATATAGGGATGGGGTGGATGAATATTGACCATCCGATCAAGTAAGATACACGGTCAGGATCAACTCACTTAACCAAACGACGTCGTTTGGTTTAATTCGGGGGAACGGGTTGAATCGGGGCAATGGGTCGGGTAAGGGTTGTAAGATCTCAGTCGTTGGATGGATTTGATCCAACGGCCCTTGATGAAATACGACCAAACGTTGTCGTTTGGTTCGTTTGAATTGGAACGTACATGGGAGTGTTGGGATTGGGCTGTGGAGGGTTAAAAAATTTTGTTTCGGCCTGGATTTAGGTCCAGGTCCGATTTTTACTTTTAAAACTTATTTTACATTTCCTAATTTTAATCCTAAGTATAAAAAATCCTAATAAAAATTATAAAACAATTTTAACTTTACAAAAATATTAATTACTTTTTAACAATTATTTAACACATAGACAAAGCGTTAATCACACAGTGAAACATTAAAACTAGAACAAATGCATATTTTTGTGATTTTATTTCAATTATTTTTTAAATGCATAATTAAATCCTAGATATGCATGCAACATGTATTTTTATTTTCGTTTAATTATAACAACGTTAACATTTACGGACAAAACACAAACAATTAATAAACGCAACACAAATTCTAAAATTGCACACTAAAAGAAATTAATTTTATTTTTGATTTATTTTGGAGTAGTTTTCGTGAGGCAAAAATCACGTGCTCACAGCTGCCCCTCTTTGTGCGGAAACTCGAAGAGTTTTCGTGCAAAGATAAAGTGAGCGGATACGAGCGATTTTTGCCTGTTTGAATACTCCGTGGGAAGCATTTTTTGAAAGATTTGACCGAACCTCTGTTTCAAAGGTTTCCTACATATCCTTGGCTATAAAGGAATCAGGTCAATGTAGTTCGGGAAATTTTGGGTAGCTGGGACTACCATGGGACTGTGAAGTTACTACTGTTTTGTGCTGCTTTTACTGCTTGCTGACCTCCTTATTACACCTTGCTTCAAAGGTAATACAAAAAGCTAAACTAGACTATGGTACATGAATTATAAAATCTTATCTAGATCATGCCCTTGCGTTTCTTGTTGTCTTGATATCTTGGTGACTCTTGGGCATTTGGCTTATTCTGCATTTCCTTTCATTGTGTCCCGTATTTCCTTTTCCTGTTTGGGACTCTTGTGTTTCCTGCTGGGGATTTGGTTGGAATCCTCTGCTTTATTGACTTTACGTGTGCTCCTTTCTCACATGGTCGAGCTTTTGACTTCATCCGTAATGTCAAACTATATTGCCATTCTGTTCTTCATGTGGGCGCCTGACTGCTGATCCTTCAATTGTATTTCCTTATTCTCCAGGTGGATGCCTGATTGCCTTTTCGATCCTTCATCCTTGTTATCCAGGTGGACGCCTGACTTCTTCTTAATTTTTTCATCCTCATTCTCCAGGTGGACGCCTGATTTCTTCTTAAATTCTTCATCCTCATTCTCCAGGTGGACGCCTGACTTCTTCTTAAATTCTTCATCCTCATTCTCCAGGTGGACGCCTGATTTCTTTTTTAATTCTTCATCCTCATTCTCCAGGTGGACGCCTGATTTCTTCTTAATTCTCTCATCCTCATTCTCCAGGTGGACGCCTGATTTCTTTTTTAATTCTCTCATCCTCATTCTCCAGGAGGACGCCTGATTTCTTTTTTAATTCTCTCATCCTCATTCTTCAGGTGGACGCCTGATTTCTTTTTTAATTCTTCATCCTCATTCTCCAGGTGGACGCCTGATTTCTTTTTTAATTCTTCATCCTCATTCTCCAGGTGGACGCCTGATTTTTTCTTAAATTCTTCATCCCCATTCTCCAGGTGGACTCCTGACTTCTTCTTAAATTCTTCATCCTCATTCTCCAGGTGGACGCCTGACTTCTTCTTAAATTCTTCATCCTCATTCTCCAGGTGGATGCCTTATTTCTCCTTAAATTCTTCATCCTCATTCTCCAGGTGGACGCCTGACTTTTTCTTAAATTCTTCATCCTCATTCTCCAGGTGGATGCCTGATTTCTCCTTAAATTCTTCATCCTCATTCTCCAGGTGGACGCCTGACTTCTTCTTAAATTCTTCATCCTCATTCTCCAGGTGGACGCCTGACTTCTTCTTAAATTTTTCATCCTCATTCTCCAGGTGGACGCCTGATTTCTTCTTCAATTCTTCATCCTCATTCTCCAGGTGGACGCCTGATTTCTTCAATTCTTCATCCTCATTCTCCAGGTGGACCCCTGATTTCTTCTAAAAAAATTTACCGGGTGTTTCCTGACACAAATGATGTTTTTGCCCCTGTTTCAAATCACAGAAAACTTCGTTAGTTTAAAGCAGGGTGGTTAACTGGGCATTCTTGCCGACGGTGGGGCTTCTCTTCGTCTTGTTTTATCGCCTTGGAATGTTTGTAAAGACTGTTTTGTCCTTGTAATTCATTCTTAACTATAGGATCCCCAACTGTATGTTTTCATTTCAAACCCTTTTAACCGTAATCATACGTCTCTCCTGACATTGCTGATCCATTTTTGATTCCACTTTCTTACACCCATATCTTTTTTTTATTATTATTATTATTCTATTACCTCCTACCCATCATGGCCGTATCTTTGTCCTATGCAATATTGAATCTTGGTAGTATACCTTGACATTCCTTCTTATTTGTTTAGAACAAAACTCATCTCAAAAACTTTAAAAGAGTAAGATTATCAGTGACGAAAACATGACGATTTCGAAAATCTAGAATGAAAAGAAAAATCCAAATTTGGATGACTATGGGAGAAAAATAAAGGACTTATCTGATTGGAGTCACTGGCACCAATGATCATGGTATGCATTTTGGATTAATCAACCCAGTCTTTTTAACCAACCTCTTTTCAATTGTTTCATTTTGTTTTCCCAAATTTTCCACAACCCAATTTGGGTCGCTGTATCTAAAAGAGTTTTCACCGACAAACCTTCCTTATTTGTTTATTTCTTCATTCCTTTTCGCCTTATGGTGCCTGCGAAGGTTTTCACCAATAAGACTCTCTCATTTTACTTTCTCTCAACTTTCGTCATCTCATGGTGCCCGTGTGGGTTTTCACCTATAAGACTCTCTCATTTTTACTTTCTTTTCTTGTTTGGACCAGAGTGTTAGGAACCATCTTCATTTGCTCGACTCGACATTTTTCTAAGATCGGTCAAAAGGTCTTTTTGGTATGGGGTTGGAACGGAAAGGTATCAAAATTTAAACAGTTTTGATATGGGTTTAAAATTACAACTCTTGAAATCTTTTTCTTATATCTAATACAATTCCTGCCCCAGTTTCTTGATTGGGGTCTCTTAATGTTTCTTTTTGTGCACATTATGCATATTGTGCACCCTATGACCGAGCCGTGAGGCGCCTACGTATCCTTCTTTGAGGAATCAGGTCAAACGTAGTTCACTAAATAATAGTGATTTTCTTTTTTTTTTTCTTTTTTTTTATTAATTATTTTATATTTGATTTTCGTTGATTCCAAGAGAGGGTAGGAAAGAAACAAATATGGCTCAAAGGGGAAGCAAAGGGTATAGTGTTTGGATAGCAGAATAAATTGCCTTTGTCATTCCAATCTTCGAAATAATGCTAAATACAAACATTCAAAAAGTTATGCATAATATCTCTTTACCGCGTCAGAATTGATAGCCATGTCTATGCATTTGCCTTCAATATCTGTTAAGCATAGTGCACCATTCGATAATACTCTGGTCACAATGAATGGTCCTTGCCAATTCGGGGCAAATTTGCCTTTTGCCTCAACCTGATGTGGAAGAATACGTTTCAACATATGTTGACCCACTTCAAACTTCCGTGGACGCACATTTTTGTTGTATGCTCTTGCTATTCTTCTTTGATACAATTGACCATGACATACTGCGGCCAATCGTTTTTCATCAATCAAGTTTAACTATTCCAGACGGGTTTTGACCCATTCATCATCATCAATCTTTGTTTCGGCGATGATCCGAAGGGAAGGAATCTCAACTTCTGCAGGAATTACTGCTTCAGTGCCATATACCAACAAATAAGGAGTTGCTCCTACTGAAGTGCGAACAGTAGTGCGATATCCCAATAACGCAAATGGTAGTTTTTCGTGCCATTGTCTTGAACCTTCTACCATTTTCCGAAGTATCTTCTTTATGTTTTTGTTGGCTGCCTCGACTGCTCCATTCGCCTTGGGCCGATATGGGGTAGAGTTGCGATGTGTAATCTTAAACTGTTGACATACTTCCTTCATTAAGTTACTGTTAAGATTAGCACCGTTATCTGTGATGATCACCTTTGGGATTCCGAATCGACATATGATATTTGAGTGAACAAAATCGACCACAGCTTTCTTGGTCACTGATTTGAATGTTTTGGCCTCAACCCATTTGGTAAAATAATCAATGGCTACCAGAATGAACCTGTGCCCATTGGATGCTGCCGGCTCAATTGGTCCAATCACATCCATGCCCCAGGCAACGAAGGGCCATGGTGCCGACATTGTGTGCAACTCGGATGGTGGAGAATGAATCAAATCTCCGTGTATCTGGCATTGATGACACTTGCGCACAAAACTGATACAATCTCGCTCCATGGTAAGCCAATAATAACCAGCTCGGAGGATTTTCTTTGCCAATATATATCCACTCATGTGGGGTCCACAAACTCCCGAATGTACTTCAGACATGACAGTCGTAGCTTGTTCGGCATCTATGCATCTTAATAATCCAAGATCTGGTGTTCTTTTATACAAAACTCCTCCTTTTAAGAAGAATCCATTGGCTTGTGCGGGAATCCATTAAGAAGAATCCAATCGCCTAATGGTCCTCTTTTGATCTCCTGTGGCTTGTGCGGGATATATCCCCATCCTGATATACTCCTTGATGTCGTGGAACCACGGTTCACCGTCAAATTCCTCTTCAACCATATTGCAATAAGCGTGCTGATTGTGGACTTGAATATATAGTGGATCCACATAAGCTTTGTCTGGATGGTGCAACATTGATGCCAAGGTGGCCAATGCATCGGCAACCTCATTATGGATCCTTGGAATATGCCGGAACTCCACTGATTGAAACCGCCGACAAAGATCATGTAGACATTGTCGGTATGGTATGAGCTATAAATATCGGGTTTCCCATTCTCCTTGAATTTGATGTACCAGAAGATCCGAATCTCCCATGAGTAAGATTTCTTGGATACCCATGTCTGCGGCTAGCCTTAACCCCAAAATACAAGCTTCATATTCAGCCATATTATTGGTGCAATAAAATCGTAGTTGAGCCGTAACAGGATAGTGATGCCCTGTTTCATAAATGATTACAGCTCCTATCCCGACTCCTTTCATGTTAGCAGCCCCATCGAAGAAAAGTTTCCAGCCAGGTTTTTCAATTTGCTCGACCTCATCGATATGCATTATTTCTTCGTCGGGAAAATAGGTTTTCAACGGCTCGTACTCCTCGTCGACCGGGTTTTCAGCTAAATGATCAGCCAGTGCTTGGGCTTTCATTGCAGTTCAAGTCACATAGATGATGTCAAATTCTGTGAGCAATATTTGCCACTTTGCAAGTCTTCCCGTTGGCATAGGCTTTTGAAAAATATATTTTAACGGATCCAAACGCGAAATGAGGTAAGTAGTGTAGGACGACAAATAGTGTTTCAACTTCTGAGCTACCCACGTTAGGGCGCAACATGTCTTTTTCAGATGAGTATACTTAACCTCATAAGCTGTGAATTTCTTGCTAAGGTAGTAGATGGCCTGTTCTTTTCTGCCGGTGAGGTCATGTTGCCCCAATACACAACCAAATGAATTTTCCAAGATCGTCAAGTAAAGAATCAGAGGTCTTCCTGGCTCCGGTGGGACCAGCACGGGTGGGTTTGACAAGTATCCTTTTATCTTATCAAACGCTTCTTGACACTCATCGGTCCATTTGACCGCAGCATCCTTTTTCAACAATTTGAAAATAGGCTCACAGGTTGTCGTGAGCTGAGCAATAAACCTGCTGATGTAATTCAACCTCCCTAACAAACTCATTACTTCAGTTTTGTTCCTTGGAGGTGGCAATTCTTGGATGGCTTTGATTTTTGACGGGTCTAGCTCGATGCCTCGTCGACTGACTATGAATCCCAGCAACTTTCCAGATGGAACTCCAAATGCGCATTTGGCAGGGTTAAGCTTTAGGTTGTACCTGCGAAGTCTTAAGAAGAATTTCCTCAAATCCCCAACGTGGTCGGCCTGATGCTTTGATTTTATGATCACATCGTCCATGTATACTTCAATCTCCTTGTGTATCATATCATGAAACACTGTGGTCATTGCTCTCATATAAGTTGCCCCGGCGTTCTTCAAACCAAAAGGCATTACTCGGTAGCAATAAGTTCCCATGGTGTGATGAATGTTGTCTTTTCTGCATCTTCTTCATCCATTAGAATTTGATGATACCCGACATAACAATCCACGAAAGATCCTATCTCATGCTTGGCGCAATTATCGATTAAAATATGGATATTGGGTAATGGGAAATTATCCTTTGGACTTGCTTTGTTGAGATTGCGGTAGTCGACGCATACTCTAATTTTGCCGTCTTTCTTTGGTACGGGAACGATATTAGCTAACCAAACAGGATATCGAGTGACTCGAATGACCTTTGCTTCCAACTGTTTGGTGATTTCTTCCTTAATTCTCACACTCATATCAGGCTTGAATTTTCTCAGCCTCTGCTTGACAGGAGGCACCATTGGATCGGTGGGCAATTTGTGAACCACTAAATCAGTGCTCAAGCCCGGCATGTCATCATATGACCATGCAAAAACATCTTTGAATTCTATGAGTGCTTTAATTAACTCTTCTCGGATCCCTGGTTCAAGGTGGACACTTATTTTAGTTTCTTGGATATTATCCGTGTCCCCTATATTGATGTCTTCGGTATCACCCAAGTTAGGTTTGGTTTTTTCTTCAAAATGAATTAACTCTTTACTAATCTCTTCGAAAGCCTCATCCTCATCATATTCTGATTCATAATCACAATATATTTCTTGAATTATTATTTCGGAACCAGATTGATTTTTAAGACTGGGCTGAGGATTCCTCATGCATGCCATATCACTAGAGCCAGCGTAAAAAGAACTGTACAGGAAAGAAGAAAAAGAAAAAGAAAACTATCAGGAATGATAATAAAAAGGAAACTGCTTTTTATTGGATGATGAAAGATAACAAGGTTTGCACACTTCAAACAAACTGTAAGATAGACATTGGGGTTACAACCCTGAAGTAACCCAAACAAACTGAAGGAAAATCAAAATAAACTACCAAGATTCCTTTCGAATGGGGAGAGGAGTGGTTTTCCAATTATTAAGCTTTGTTTCTGGCCCAATGAATTGAACTTCTGTGTTGCTACAGCCTTCACTGCTTTCCACCATATTCACATCGTCAAACAATTTCTCGAATCTTTCAATTAATTCCTCCTCAGGATTGACCAGGGATTTAGGAATTGTTGTTATCGGGCGATTTTTAGCACCGGTCTTGACAAAAGACTTTGATAGATGTGGGACTGGTTTTGGAAGAACCCATGCTTTTTGTTTCAGCTTTCTGGCCTTTCTCACATCGGTGACAGTGGGTATGAATCCCAAACCAAATGTTCCCCAGTTCTCGGGGAGAGATACTGGTTGTATGATTTCTTGTAAAGATGAACCCAGACCTTTGTCGGGTATAAAACCATTTTTTAACATTTCATAGGCTACCATAACTGATGCAGAGGTTATCTTTGGATTCAGAATGTACTTCCCCTCTGGAATTTTCTCTACCGACACTGTATCGGACACTTGGTATACCCATGGTCCCTGGTAATTTTCTATTCCCTCGACCGGTACAATGGCACTGTTGTGAGCATTTAAACTTTCTTCCCTATGCACAACTATTTCTTGATGATCCCATTCAAACTTGACCGCCTGATGTAGTGTTGACGGGACTGCTTTAGCAGCATGGATCCATGGTCGACCCAACAACAAATTATAAGAAACAGTTATGTCCAGTACTTGAAACTCCATCATGAATTCAACCGGCCTTATATTGAGTTCCAACACTATGTCGCTAAATGAATCTCTGCTTCCACCGTCAAACCCCCGTACGCAAATACTATTCTTTTGGATCCTCTCCTCTTTGATTTTCAATTTGCTTAAAGTGGAGAGAGGGCAGATGTTTGCACTTGACCCGTTGTCAACCAATACCCGGGTTACTACGGAGTTTTCACATTTCACGGTGAGGTAAAGAGCTCTATTGTGCTCAGTCCCTTCCACAGGCAATTCATCATCAGAAAATGTAATTCTATTCGCCTCAAAGATTCTGTTGGCTATTCTTCCCAAATGATTTACAGAGATTTTATCTGGAACGTGAGCCTCATTCAGGATTTTCATCAAAGCCAGACGGTGCTCCTCTGAATGGATCAGTAATGATAATAATGAAATTTGAGCAGGCATCGTCTTCAGTTGATCCACAACAGAATAATCATGGAGCTTCATTTTTCTTAAAAACTCTTCCGCTTCTTCTTCCATCACAGCTCTCTTTATTGGTGTTGGATTATTTTTAGTTTTTCTTAACTCTTCGGGAGTAAAACATCTTCCCGAACAAGTCAAGCCTTGCACCTCACAGACTTCTTCCTTGACTTCTTTTCCCTTGTACATTACAGTCACACGTTCATAGTTCCATGGAATGGCCTTGTTGTTGATCACTGGTAGTTGGGTTACAGGTTTGATAATAACCCGATCTGTACGGGCTCCTTCCACGAATACAATGGGTTTGCTGGCAACCCCTGGTACTATCACTTTTGGCCTTTCTGGCTTTGTGGCTACTTTGCTCGAAGATCCCTTCTCGACTACCACAAATGGTTCATCATCATTTCTGTTTTGCTTAGGTACCAACTTCTCCTCTGTTAACTGCTTATCCAGCTTGGCTTCACGAGACCTGATCATCATGACGGTTTGTGATGGCTTCTTTGTCTCCCCATCAACTTGTACTATTTCTATCATATTAGCCTCCTGATGGGCTGGCATTAGATTTCTATTGATATTGGGAGCTTCGGGGGTTTGAACCTCGATTTTATTAGTATCAATCAGCACTTGTATTGCATTTTTTAAATGCCAGCATTTTTCCGTATCATGGCCTGGTGTACCGGAACAGTACTCACAGCTAATTGTGTAGTCCAGATTCCTTGGAGGAGGATTGGGTATCTTGGATTGTATTGGTCTTAGCATGTCCAGTTGTCTCAACCTGTGGAACAGACTAGTGTAGGACTCTCCCAATGGAGTGCAGGTTTTCTTTATCTGTTCCCTTTCTCCCCTGAATGCTGGCCTAGGCCTGAAACCTGGTCCGGTATAGGCTCGTGGGTAAGTACCTGGTATGACAGGAGCACGCCAGTTAGCGTGTGCCGGTGGATGATTGTATGCTTGTGTATGGTTGATGGAAAAATGAGGTTCCGAAGGGTGATAGTAGTGTTGAGATGAATTGTGGTGGTGAGTTGATTGGTGAGGTCGATGTTGATTATAGTAAGGAGGTGAACCTCTTGATCCCAACCAAGTTCCTGAATCAACTACCGATGCTTCTTCCCTTTTCTTTCTTCCGATTCCTCCTACCCCGTCTTGAATAGCTTGAGTAGTCGCTTTGATGGCCGAATAGATCATGATTTTATTTGTCTTGAGGCCTTCTTCCACCATACCTCCCATCTTCACTACTTCGTTGAATGATTTCCCTACCGCTGAAACCAAATGGGCATAGTAAGTTGGTTCCAAGGCTTGGAGGAAGTAGTCTACCATTTCACTCTCCTTCATAGGAGGATCCACTCTTGCTGCCTGTTCTCTCCACCGGAAGCCATACTCTCTGAAACTTTCATTGTGTTTTTTCTCAAATTTTGTCAAAGATAGTCGATCTGGGATGATTTCCAGATTGTATTGGAAATGGTATGCAAATGCCTGTGCCAGGTCATCCCAGGTGTACCATCTCCCATGGTCCTGGCGTGTATACCACTCCAAAGCTGATCCGCTTAAACTTTGACTGAAGTAAGCCATCAATAATTCGTCCTTTCCCCCAGCTCCTCGCATCTTGCTGCAGAAACCCCTTAAGTGGGCTACTGGGTCGCCGTGCCCATTGTATAGGTCAAATTTGGGCAACTTGAAGCCAACTGGCAATTGCACATTTGGGAATAAGCATAAATCTTTGTAGGCCACACTGACATGTCCTCCTAACCCTCGCATGTCTCGGAACGATTGTTCTAGGCTTTTGACCTTTCTAAACATCTCTTCTTGTTCAGCATTTTTGACTGGTTTGTCAATTTCGGTTGGGAGGTCAAAAAGAGGAGTAGTTGAATGGATTTCGGAGGCCTTGAAGGTGGGCTCCGGGGGGTAATATTGATTGTCCTGGGCCTGGAATATGGGCTCACTAGGAGATTTGTGGAATGTAGCCGTGGGAGGTGCTACGAAAACAGGAGTCACTGGTGGAGGAAAGTATGGAACTGGTTTAGGAGGGGAGACTGCGGTGTCTGAGAGGTGGTGCCTCGGTAGTGTTGGTAGATGGGGAAATTTGGGGATAATTCAGTGGTAAGATTATCCTGAGTGTGGGCCATTGATGGAGCAGGGTTAGTTGGGTAAGATGGGGGTGACTGCCCTGTAGACCAGGCCTGGTACATCTTAGCCATTTGCTGCTTGAGTTTAAATATCTCTTCTTTCATTTTCCCGACATCCATCTCCTCTATCTCAATACTTGTGTCAACATCTGGGATAGACATACTTTCGGGTATTGGTCCTTTTGATCTCGTGTGATAATGATAATATGCCAGTATACTCTTTAGAGAAACTAACTGCTTGAATACTGGAAATGAGCAAACTTGTTAGTTTTGAGAGTTTAACACATATACAATTACACGTTGAGATGCGATGCTCCTAGACAAATAACCCATTTCTATTATGCATTTGCTCGGCTGCTTGCGTCATCCCAGCTTTTCTTGGTCTTTTATTGTTGTTCACTCTTATTTTATTTTCTTATATACATTTTTTATTGTATTGTGGTCGAATCTTATAGAGATTGCCTACGTATCATGCCCCCGCATGAATCAGACCTTGCGTAGTTCGGACGTAAGGCAAACACTTTTATTTATTATACAAAGATGGAACAGACATTACATTTGAAAACCTTTATAAGAAAATGGTTTGAAACACACATACTCAAATCAAATAAAAGATACAACTCTTAACATCTCACAACATGCCCCACTTTCAACTTTTGTTGTCAATCATTGGATTATTTGCTCAATGTGGGGCTTGACCTGGATGACCTCCCAGCGTACGATACATCCTTTCCAACTCCATTGCTAGATGACTGGCAAAAATGGGTGCATGCTCTGTAAACCTTTCATAATCCATTCCTTGGCAATTTACATAACTTTGAGAGGTGTAGACAGCCAGGTCGTGGATTTGTGCCCTGAAATCTTGGAGACGTTGGTCTTGGTTCTGCAATTGCTGTTGGCGAGTGGTGGCTATATCTCTGACACGGTCTTCACGATCTAGAGCTGACTCTAATAGAGCTCGGAGTCTGGCCTGCTCTAATCTTGCCTGCGCTCTTTCTATGTCGATGTCCGCTTGTTGATGTTCTCTGTTGTATCTTCTTGCCTCTTCTAGTTGTGCACGAAGTTGGTCTTCTGAACGTATCCAATGGTCTTTTTCCTTTTTGAATTGTGCCATGTCTTCTTCGGATTGCCTTACTTGGCGTTCCTTATTAGATCTGGCTTCTTCGTTTAATTGTTGGATTCTTTCTTTCGCTTTGCTCAACGCCCTTTCGTTTTTAGCAAGAATGGAATCATAATCTTGCATTTTTTCAAAAAGATTGGCGATGGTTTTTTGATCCTTCCAACTCCTCATTGGTGTTTCAGAAGCCTTTTTCATTTTTTGAAATCGAGCATGAAGATTTTCCTTCTCACAAGCTAGACTCTTCTTCTCGCCTTCAGCTTCTTGTGCTTGCAAATCTTTCTCCAGACTGAGGCTCCTCAGATTTTCCTTTAGGGCATGGATAGTTGCTTTGTACCCTTTTTCCTTTTCTCCCCAAATCAACCGCTCTTGGATTTTATCATTAAAGTTTTGAACATGGGGTCTTTTTGTTGGCCTTCTTAGCTCGGGTTCTGGTACATCATCCACGCGAGACCGTTTCTCAAACCACCTTGCATACCCAGGATTTATTTCACCCCTTGTAGTGTCTGGGACTTGAGTATCACTTTTCAAGTATCGACATCCATTCCACATCTGCTGAATTAGAGCCTCGGGAATAGTGGCTTCAGGGTGTAATTCGATTACTTGCATACTCAAATATTCATCATCAGGAACTACTTGGTATCTCCCTAGTTGTCTTAGGACTCTTAGTGGCGCATATGGTTGGATGCTTCTCAATCCCAATAGTAGCAAATAACTATTTGAGGTTTACATGTGTATCACTTCCCTCATCGGGAGCCATCCCAAAGTCCACTCAATTTGATTTGCCGTTAAAGCCCTTAGATGAGATACCCATGCTTCTATCCCTTTTGGGGACTTATAATCTTTTATTCTTTCCTCATAACTCTCGATGAAATTATCATTGCTTGGCCCATACTGTATGATCTTGGGCTGATGTTGGAGATATTCAATCACCCACATTTGCAACAAAATTTTGCATCCTTCGAAGACTTTTGCTCCTGATTTACATAAAGTCAACGCCCGATAAATATCTGAGAGAATGATCAGGACAAGAGTGTGATTTTCCTTGGTGGTGAGGACCTGTACAACTTTTACCGTGCGAATATCAATTGTTCACTCTTTGTTTGGGAAGACCATGATTCCTAGAAAAGCCACCATGAAGGCAAAGCGACGGTGAATCTGCCAAGTGTCTTTGTTTTGCTTGTTAGTAAGGCCTTTCTCATGAATTTCGAACCCATCTGACTTTCCGAACCTTGAATACAAAAAGTTGAAGGAACAACATCCATTGATGACATTGCTTTTCCTGATTTGACTGCTGATGTTCAGAAGACCGAAGAATCGATGTACCGAGGGAGCCTTTGTGAATATCAGGCTTTGATTTCTTAGACTTCCGTCAAAACCAGCATATCCAGCTATCTCCTCTAATGTAGGAGTAAGCTCGAAGTCAGAGAAACGAAAGACATTGTGAACAGGGTCCCAAAAAGTTACTAACGCCGCAATCAGATCATCACGGGGTTTAACTTTCATAATATCCGTGAGATTTCCCAAATGCTTGACGACCCATTTTTGACCATCTTCGCCTAATTCATACCACCACATTTGAAGCTGAAATAGAAACTCGTCTGTATTCGTGGATGGGGGGTTTTGTGTGGTGCTCATTTTGTATCTGAAATTTAATTTTAATAAAGTCAAGACTCATTTTGAAAATATACACTAAAAAAATCATTTTCAATTTTTTATTTATTAAACACTTTTTATTTCAAGATTTAAAACTATTTTTGGGAATTTTCTAAAAATAAGCCATTTTATTCCTCGGTTCTCACAATGATTTCAATTAAGCTGGTCAACAAGCATGTTCGAGGCAAATGAATGCACAGGTAGCAAGTAGGATGCATCAGGATGGTCTTTTTATTTCGGGTTCACCTGTCCTAGACAGACCCAACCCCTGTGTTGAGTCTCCAAGGCCAAATGTACATGATGCAAATAGACGTTCCTACTAGGGATCCGGTACATGGCTGAGTTATTCTAGGTGAAAAACCTGAGGCATATTGTTCTAAACCTGGCTCACCCAAACGGACAGTTTGAGCCGAAGTGGGGGCAACGTACCGGGAGCACGAAAGTCTACTCGGCCTAGTTACTTGTCCCAACTTCGTCTTATTTGGTATGACTTTAACAGAAAGGTGGGCCACGCGCACGTGTGCACCATAAATTTAGAAGACTCAGAAAGAAGGGGATTTCGTAGCAGTTGTATATATTCATAATTCAAATAATATTAAAGCGGTAAAAGTGTCATTTAGCACATTGGGCATATATCATGTAAAAAAATCAGATAATAAATAAAGCCAAATATAACAGTTATTTAAAGCTCGAATTCTTTAAATCCTGAACCAGTGGTTCTGGGTTACGGTTTTCAATACCAGTTCAAATCCCTAGCAGAGTCGCCAGAGCTGTCACACCTCCTTTTTTACCGCGCCCGCGCGAGGGTGCGTAGGGAGTTTTCTCCAATTAAAGGACAGTCGAAACGGGATTTGTTTGTTTGTTTCAGAGTCGCCACCTGGGAATTTTAAGGCGTCCCAAGTCACCGGTTTTAATCCCTGAATCGAGGAGAATATGACTCTGTTTGTTATTCTGCGAACCAGAAATCCTGAGTAAGGAATTCTGTTAATCCGGAAGAAGGTGTTAGGCATTTCCGAATTCCGTGGTTCTAGCACGGTCGCTTAACTGTTTTTATTCTTGGCTTAATTATCTCGATTTTACATTTTTATTGCATGATTTTGTTACCGCTTCTGTTTATTGTTTACAATTTATATAAACGAATTACGCGTACGTATATTCGTATTATATAACTTTTATAATTGTAGAGAATCGTGCCACGCATACGTGTACACAAAAAGGTTGATAATATTTTTATATTTTTATTATATATATAAAAAAAATTATTTGATATTCGAAACTGCGCTTAAAATAAAATTAAGAACGTTCGTCTTTCTTAAATAGTGAACCGCACATCTCGGGTTTTTAGGAAATTAATTTTCTATTCTCCGAAAAATCACTTTTATTAAATATTCGCTCGAAGTTGCGCGAACGCATAATACGAATTGCTTTTAGAAATATAATCAGGTTACGCGAACGTATCTCTAATTACAAAAATATTCTTGATGGTAGTATAAATTTGTTTACAGATTGTTTATTATATCCACGTATTTTTACATGAATATCATGAGAAATAAATATTCCTCTAGTCTCTAAATTCCTTGAAAAGAATTTACAATTTATTGGACGTTGATTGCTAATTATATTTTTCGCGTATGAATTATATTCTTCAAACCATTCGAATTTAAGGAGTAAAAATAAACAACGTGTGATTAATACTACCATTTAGTGAATACAATATTTGTCTGCCCAAATAAACAACGTGCGAATTACGTATAAAAATTGGGAAAGAATTGATGTAAGAAAGGAAATGATATTTTCGAAGAATTTTCATTATTCTATTTGAGGCGAATGCTATTTTTATATCTTTTTTTAAAAATAAAAAAAAATGTTATAATCTATAAACCTAATCACCTTCTACATTACTTGTTTTTAATCCAAAGTTGTAATCGTTTGGTTAATTTATTTACGATGGTAGATCGGCATCAAGTTGGTAAGAAAGGGAATTATTATACAAATCGATTCAATAAAATTGCCTTACATGCAATATAGTTGTACGTCTAAAACATTCATAACATTCTAACATCGTAATGAGCTATATCAAATCACCTTCCACTTATGGTTCTATATATATACCTGTTATCATGCCATATATGAACGTACAACTTACATCATTCAATCCACAACTAAATAAGATATTAGAATAAACTAGCAATATGGTTTTTGACATTTTCATACTATTCTTTATTCAACTAACAATGCCACAAGGCTTAGTTAATGGCCAATCTTTATGCCATATTTTCCTATCTTGGCAATCCAATCATAACTATGCTTTTAATGAGATTCCGAAATAGGCAACATTATTACAACGCTCATACGAACTTCAAAAGAGAAATGATCAACTAATAGTTATTCTATCAAGCATATTACTATATTAATCAGTATGAAACAAAACTGAAATTTAAAATAATGAACTTAGACGAATGGAAAACAGAATTATAATTCCCAAGCTTCATTTATTTGTCATGTTGAAGCTTTTCACAACATGAGTTTAAAAGATATGTACCTGGAAATGAAGGTAGAAGGAGTAAATTTCAGCAGTAGCAGCAGTAACAAAATCAGCAGAATACCAGTATTTCCACAGATTTGAGCAATAATAGGACCCGAGGAACCTAGATGCACAGTAACAGTATTTTTAAGAAATTTCAGATATTTAACTAAACAATGGGATCAAATAAATCCGGACAGATTCAATGAAAGAATAATATTTCTGATTTTGAGACTTAGGACAAAGCAGACTGAAAAAGCTTTCAATTTCAAAACACAGAATCAGCTTCAATACTAGTTTCCGATGTAGAATTCTGTTTTACTGTTTCTGTTTTCCTTTCTTAACTTCTATCCAGATTTTTCTTTCTGTGTATATGTATTTCTTTGTGTATTAAAATCTCAGTCTCTCTCTCTTAAAAAAATCTGCCTTCTTCCTCTTTTTCAAAAATCTGAGTCCTCTATTTAAACAGGTGTGCCCCCCTTTCTCTTAAGTGCTGCCTGGACCTCTTTCTTCTTTTAAAAATCAGAAAGTCCCATTAAAATTTGCTTTTTCTACTTTAAATCCCATTAAGTGATCTTATCCTGAATTTCAGCAGCCCCATTACCCTTTGTTTCCCATTATCTCATTAAGTAATAGCCATTAACATTCCACTTTCAGCCCACTATACTATCATATTACTCTCACTGTTCTATCCCAGAAATACCCCAGAAATCCTACTGTAATTACTGTTATTACTGCTTTTAAACTAAAATTCAGAATCTGCTATAAAACAGACTTTATAATCTGTTTAAGCATTTATAACCAATCCTATACTTAACCTCCTAATACAATTGTATCTAAACAACACTTTGTAAAAATTGAAATTAAACCTAATCATTACAATAACATCACACTGAACAACAGAACAATTTAAACTGAATTTCAACATTGGACTAAAATCAAACAAACACAGGAGCATTGTCAATATACTAACAATGCCCTGAAACTTAATGTTCAGGAAACAATATATACACAACATTTATTTTGACAGACTCATTGAAATATAAACAAGGGTGATTTAATTGACGAGTATTAATTAAACTGATTATCTACAACAATTGTCAACAAACAGTCTATAAAAACAGAAACAGATTGTTTCAATCAGTATTATCATAAACGAGAATTCATAATATAACTAATCGACGAACTTAATCGAGTCGATTACACACATTGTAAATAATCATACCAACAGAAACAATAGTATAATTTTGATCAAATAGACGGGTATGAGACAGAATCACCGAACCAACTAAACAAATATGAAAAATTACACCAGCTACTGAAACAAACAACATTATACACATAGGAAACAAAAGAAAAATAAGGAAAATACCTTTACTTCTTCAAATTCACACGGACACAGGGGCAACTTGGATTCGAACTTTTGAAATCAAACAGACCTTAGTCGAAGTATTCTCAACTGAAAATACTTCGACTAAGGTCGATTAGACCCCAACCTTTTATTTAATTTGGGGCAGAACCCAAAAATTGAAATTTTTAGGGTTTCTGATTCTTTGATTTCAAATCCGAACATTTCTAGGTATATTCGAATCAAACCAATGGTATTCTAGGCACGAGAGAGGTCAGGTGGGTAACTGGTGTGAGTTTGAAGTAGGTTGGGATAGGGTCAGGTTTCACTCGAATCTTCAAATGAAGATTCGAGCAGTTCCAAGAGGATTCGAGTCATGCTACTAACAGATCCGTGGTGAGGGTATTTAGGGGAAGCTGTGGTGTTACTTTGGAGGCCATTGGAGAAGATAAGGTTTTCAGGCCAACCTTCAATTTAAGATTCGAAGAGTTGGGGCCTGATTCGAAGGAAACTAATGCCAGATCCGTGAAGAGGAGGTTGTGAGGAGTCTGGGGTGTTAAGGTGGTGACCGGAGGCGTTGTTGCCGCCGGGTTTCAGGCAATGGGGAATTAGGGCGGCTAGGGTTAGGGGTGTGGTTTTTGGAGACGATGATGAACAGTGGAGAGGGGGGTGTTTAGTTAGGGAGCCGGGGTAGGGGTTTGGACTTATATAGGGATGGGGTGGATGAATATTGACCATCCGATCAAGTAAGATACATGGTCAGGATCAGCTCACTTAATCAAACGACGTCGTTTGGTTTAATTCGGGGGAACGAGTTGAATCGGGGCAATGGGTCGGGTAAGGGTTATGGGTAAGGGTTGTAAGATCTCAACCGTTGGATGGATTTGATCCAACGGCCCTTGATGAAATATAACCAAACGTTGTCGTTTGGTTCGTTTGAATTGGACCGGACATGGGAGTGTTGGGATTGGGCTGTGGAGGGTTAAAATTTTTGTTTGGGCCTGGATTTAGGTCCAGGTCCGATTTTTACTTTTAAAACTTATTTTACATTTTCTAATTTTAATCCTAAGTATAAAAAATCCTAATAAAAATTATAAAACAATTTTAACCTTACAAAAATATTAATTACTTTTTAACAATTATTTAACACATAGACAAAGCGTTAATCACACAGTGAAACATTAAAACTAGAACAAATGCATATTTTTGTGATTTTATTTCAATTATTTTTTAAATGCATAATTAAATCCTAGATATGCATGCAACATGTATTTTTATTTTCGTTTAATTATAACAACGTTAACATTTACGGACAAAACACAAACAATTAATAAACGCAACACAAATTCTAAAATTGCACAGTAAAAGAAATTAATTTTATTTTTGATTTATTTTGGAGTAGTTTTCGTGAGGCAAAAATAACGTGCTCACACAAATCAGCATGGCCCAGGATCCTTGAATGCCTTAGAGATGATCAGCAAGGCGGTGGAGTGACCATTGGAGGCTTGGGGTTGAGAGGTAGTCGCCGGAGATGACCAGAGAAGGAGGCGGCAGTTGAAAAGTGATTAGGGTTAGTTTAAGAGAGAAGAGGGATATAAGAGCATCTGAAGGTGGCAGATTGGAAAAGTGATTAGGGCTGGGGGGGTTGATTAGAGTCAAAAAAGGAAGGGGCCTGTTTGGACCGTTGATCTAGGAGATTAACGGTCAGGATTCAATCGGATAGGTGGGTTCCGGGTTTGGGTAGGGGTTTGTAGGGTATAAGTCGGGTTATTTAATAGGAAATTGGGTTATGGATTGGGTCCGATTTGGGCTACAATTGAAAGCCAAATCTGGCTATTATTTTAATAGCCAATTTTTTTCTATTTTAATTTATAAAAATAATAGGTAATTTCTGGAAAATAATTTAAGGTGCAAAAATGATTTGAAATACATAATTATCATTTGAAAAATATAGGAATCAATTTTATGCATATAAAATATAATTGTATCTTACAATGGGCTAACATTGCAATTATATGCAATTTAGCTTTAAAATGCTAAATATAATTATAAAAATGCATAAAAATTATATTAGCCATATTTTTGTATAAGTATAGAAATTAAATAAATGAATTATCATAACAATAATTTTGAAAATAATTATTGGGGATTTTATGAAAAAAAAGGGAGAAAATAAATTAATTTAAACCCTTAAAATTGTGGAAAAAATAATAAAAACCTTGTGCATGATTATATATGCATATATATATATATATATATATATATATATATATATGTATATATATATATGCTATTTTGAAGGCATTTATGCATATTTAAAATATATAGGGAAAAATTGGATATCAACAGAGGGTTGTAAGGAGTTTTCTGCCTTTGGAACCCTATTCCGTGCCTTTTTCCACCATAATTAATGTATATGGCAGTGATAGCTTCTGAGGAACAGGTCCACTTTAGGTACTTTTCATGATCATTTTTTACTCTTTCCAGATCAGTTTGGAGGTTCTTGTTTTTCTCAATTTCAGCACACATCCTAGTTCTCACAGCTTTCAACTCATTTTCAAGCCTAATGTGTTCCATACTGGCTATCTCTTTTTCTTTTCCAGAATTTTCAGGTTTTGACTTAGTCTCTGGTATCTCTATTATTTCCCTTAGGTCTGCAATTAATACCAGGAAATCATTTCTTTCTTCTTTGAATTTTTCAATGGTTTCCTTATGGTCAATAACTACAGTCACTAAGTCATCTCTAGTTTGATCAGCTTCTCCTAGTTCTACGGTCAAGGAATCCTTATCCTCCATAAGACTATGATAGAAATTAAATCAATACACTAGCTAAAGACATGAGTTTCTTAGAAGAGTAGGATTTCAGATTTCTCTGAACATCCCTGAAATTTACCTCCTTGTTGTTATCGTCTTCAACATCATCTGATTGGGACATCAAAGCAAAGGTTGAGTCATATTCATTTTCCTCACCTTCAATTGCCGTCATAGAACTATCACCAATATCAGTTTCATCTTCAGACCCACCAGATGAATCTCTTTTTGTTGCAAGAGCCTGTTTCATCACATTGTTAGAAAATCATTTTCTTTTGAAGTCCTTGAATGGAACCGGGTTCCTCTTAGCTGCCTTTTCAGGGTTGTTCTTGGAGAATTCTTGCTTCAAGAGAGGACAGTCTTTGATGATGTATCCAGGTTTTCCATATTTATGACAGAGATCATAGTTTTTTGGTTTGCTAGAGCTGCCCTTTTTTAGCATTTCTCCATTTCTTCTGACCATCTTCTGAAACCTTTTGATTAAGTAAGCCATGTCAACATCTTCATCACATGAGTCATTTCTATGAGCTTTGAGTACCAGGTTCTTTTCTTTCTTTGGTTCCCTTCTTTCACTATCTATCTTCCTCTTCATCTCATAGGTCTTCAGATTTCCAGTAAGCTCTTCTGTGGTCAGCTCCTGCAAGTCCCTTGATTCAGTAATAGCATTCACCTCGCTTTCCCATGGTCTAGGTAGAATACCGAGGATTTTCCTCACTATCTTGTTTCTTGGAATGGTTTTGCCAAATGAGTGTAACTCATTTATGACGAAAGTGAATCTTGTGTGCATATCTTGAATAGATTCATCATCCTTCATCCTGAAGAGTTCATACTCGTTAGTGAGCATATCGATATTAGACTATTTTACTTGGGTAGTTCCCTTATGAGCTGTTTGCAAAGCTTCCCAAATCTCCTTAGCAGTGTCGCAAGAGGAAATTCTATTATATTCTTCAGGTCCTATTCCACACACCAGAATCTTCTTGGCATGAAAATTCTTCTCCACAACTTTCATGTCTGAATCAGTGTGTTCTTTACTAGTTTTTGACATTGAAAATAGGAGTTCTTCCAGTACCTTTGTTGGAACATAAGGGCCATCACATATGATATCTCATAACTCAGAATCCTCACCCATGATAAAATCATGCATTCTTGTTTTCCACAATCCATAATATTGTCCATTGAACCTAGGTAGTCGGTATGTAGATTGACCTTCTTCAAAATTTGGTGGAGCAACCATAAGGATCCTTCCTAGGTGTTAGCCTGATAGGAGGAACCTGCTCTGATACCAATTGTTAGTTTGTATGAGTACCAAACAGTAGTGTACCTGGTCCTCTACGAGATTCCACTGAGAATGCTAATAAACTGTAAGTAAATGAGACAAGGGATTTTTTACGTGGAAAAAATCCCACACAAGGGGACCAAAAACCACGACCTACACATGTAGGCTTTCAACTTCACTAACTTGTAAAAACCTATTACAAGCCACTTTGTAATGACTCCATTACAAAGAATTCAACTCAATTAACTTGTGGTACTCTTACCACAAGCCACTTTGTGACTCCCTAGTTACAAAGACTTTCACTAACTTGTGATGCTCTCACCACAAGCCACTTTGTCACTCTACAGTTACAAAGGCTTTTGCTTATGACTAAACCTAGTCACAACATAAACTCAAAGAGTTTACGGATTTTACAAGAGGATTCCTAATCAACGCTTCTAGATAAGCAATTTAGGAGATACAATAAGTACAATAACAAAGTTACAAATCAACTAAGGACAAAAAGATACTGACTTTAGGAACCGGTATGTAGTAGCGTTCAACTTTGTTCATCAAGCTCGTGAGAATTGATTTCTCTGTTTTTGCAAAAGGCTTGAATGAGAAACTGAAACATTTAAGTGATGTTTCAATATAAACTTATTGTTGGTACACCTTGATCACATCACTTGAAATAATGTGAGCACTTTAGTTGGTCAAGGAATGAATGGGCGATGGAAACAGTACAGTGTGGCAGAAACAGTGTAGGAAGTCACTTCGTTTCAAGTTGTGTCCAATTGACTTTGTACTTCTATGAGGGAACCACAAGGGTATTAGGTCCTTGTTTGGTTTCCTAGCTCTTGAAGCTGTAGCAGTTCACATTTAGCTGGAATCCGTGAAACTTGCAATATAGTCCAAGTAGGTCAGGTTCCCTATCTGGTTCTTAACAGTAAGTTTGTTAGCTCATCAAAACATAAGGCAAGGACATTTAAAACCTATCAGGTTGGATACCTTTTGGCCTGCTCCAACGTACATGATTGGCCTCTATAAGTACTTCTTCCTTCGCCCCTTATTTTCCATTGTATCATCAAGCCTTCAAAATAGTTCTTCTTACTTATCTCTTGTGTTCTTTCTCTGATTACAATCTCTTCTCTCCTTTGAAATCTTTTAACAAGAATGGTGAAGACCTCCACCTCTATTCCTCAGGAAGATGTGCCTTTTTCTTCTTCACGCTCGTCTAAGGGCAAGGCAACAGTACCCCTTCATCTTGAAGAATGCATCCCAGGACCCTACGAAACGACCTACGATTTCAAGGTCGGCAAGCCTTCTTCGAAGCCGGGACAATGTTAACCCATGTCCAGATATACTAGTTTAGTAGCAGATGCCGAGAAGGTGAAGACTAACTGCCACTAGGGGGGACACAGTACTGGTGGAGATTCCTTCCCGGGGAGAGGACATAATGGCATACAAGGTCAGCTTCCTTAGTGTGTATACCTATCCATTTACTCTTGGACCGGTGAAGCCATCCTCGCCTTCAATAGACCTCGTGATCCTCGACTTTTGCGAACGATATTGAGTGACTCTCAGCCAAATTCACCCGTCATTTTTGGCGTATTGTTTACATGGTCAGATATTTTACGAACATGATTAAGGCGATGCCCTTCACCCTCGTCCACTTGATCATAATATACAGTCCCTGACTATTCCGCGGGGGCCTGATTAAGCTCTGATGTTGGCCCTTGAAAGCCTTTATTTCTTGTACTGATGAGGTTAGGGACGGAGGGTGGATGAGCCGTTTTGTCCGAGTTAGGACCTCGGACCTGATTCTAGTGGAGAAGATGTCGTTCCCTGAGAGGTGGAACACGAAATGTAAGTGGATATGCTGATTAAGTATTTTCTTTTCCTTTTGAATCAATTTCCCCATGAACTGACTTCCTCTGCTGATGTAGTTAAAAGGTGTACCCTGGCACGGTTAGGGATCTCTCGGGCTGGGTTAGCCGGCTAAATTCGACTTGCCCATATGCTGAGCATGTGTGGCATGACTTGTCTACAGCTCGATGGGAGGTTAAGAACCATGGTGAG
Organism: Nicotiana sylvestris; assembly: GCF_000393655.2. NCBI lineage: Eukaryota > Viridiplantae > Streptophyta > Magnoliopsida > Solanales > Solanaceae > Nicotiana > Nicotiana sylvestris. The sequence goes on from NC_091067.1 coordinate 107,271,147, forward strand.
CCCTCACTTTTGCTACAATTTAATATATCAGAAGAACCATCACCGATTGTGCCCTCATTTCCTGTGTTTATATTTTGTATTTGTGCAGGTTTGGGAGAGGCCTCATTGATAAGAGAAGCACCGCTTGGGAAGCAGATACCCCAAGACCTGTCAAAGAGAAGAAAAAATGAAGGAAATCATCGATTGAGCCTTAGAAATCCAAGAAGGCCAAAGTGGATGAACCTAAAGCTGATTCAACAGCCTTAACTCCAAAAGTATCGGCGAGTCCCCGAGCTGAAGGCGAGGAGAAAGATGATTCCTCGGTAGCATCCAAGGGAGGAGAAAACTCGATCGTCCCATACATTACTGAGCCAGTGGCTTCTAAATCGGGACTTGATGCTGTTGTTGTCCTACCTCGGGCTGAAATGAAGGGGATTAATGGACAGACATACACCATAGTCCCCATGATCGTAGTTGATATCTATAGGGCCCTAGATCGCTGTCAAAGAGGGATCCAGCATTTCGAGGGTTGCAACTTACTACTGCATTTATGGTTTTTGGAGCATCTCCAAAAGGGTCGCTATCGCCAAGAATTTTCGTGAAGGGCTTGGAACAACCACATTGCTTTCCATCACCCTAAGCAGATGACCTACTTTCCGGACAGATTTGCTCAGCCTGAAAGTGCCAGCAAATGGGTAGAGTTCTTCGACAATCTGACCGAGGAACAGGTATAGTGGATGGTTGAATAGATTTCAACGGATAAGTTCATTATCAGGTCCAGGGATGCTCCGCATTTGGTGTTAATCGGGTTGAGAGGGATATATCCATATGTCCCTATGCGAGTTATGAGGCAAGCAGGCAGAAAATAGGTTGTACCAAGGGTCGTCAAGATGAGTCACTTCAGGGCGGATTTCCAAAACGATGACATACCTTACAAGTTCCAAGCTCAGCACATGTGGCACTGCAAAATCATTATGGAGAAAAGCATTGTTGAGCCAGACAGATATCACGCGGGGTGCGAGCCACTCTACCCTGCATGGTTGGAGGACAATCTGATAGGAATGGTGACACCAGGGACTAGTCGAGGGAACAGAATCATAGACGAGGAAATTGAAGCCCAAGTCAAATACAACAGGCTGCGTAAGAGGGTCCACGACTCTGAGAATGAACATCGGGAGATACATGAGAGGAACTTGATGTTACTTGAGGAATGGAAAGAGATGGCAATCATTTCCAACAGAAAATTGGAATACCTGGAGGGAGGAATAGTGGAGCTGGAGGGCAAAGTCATAAAAGGATTAAAAACTGTCAGAATGCTGAAGGGGCCGAGGGAGGACATCTGGCCCGAGCCTACTTGCTGCTGGGACTGCACGAGCTGGGAGATCTGCTTGATGGAGTCCGGAAGATCGAATCTGCGGAAGGTCCTTCTGGGACCAAATAGACTAGATTTACTTGCTTTTCTTAAAATGTAATAATGCCAAGTGCCAGTAGTGACTTATTTTATTATTATGATAGTGTCATTTTGGATTCGTCTACTTTTATACTATGAAATGAAGCATTTAGTGGCATTTGAAGTTCTCCAAATTTATTTGTTGCTAGGCCTACCTCAGGCACAACGAGGCTCCCAAATTAGGATATGAGTTTATATCTCGCACTATGTGTTTAAATACTGCAAATATTTCAGAATCCCAACTAACTTGTTACCTTTTTGTTTTGTTTATTTTTTATTATTATTATTCCCATCCCCATAGGTTGGTTCATCTATACTGGCCTCATCAGCATATCATACCAGATCTAGAGGCCCTCCACCTCCTCCTCCTCCAAGCAACACAAAAAGTAGAGGGAAAGCAAAGATGGACGACTTAAGTGGAATACGAAAGGAAAACATTGAGAACGCAAATACTTTCGATGGTCGTAGTACTCTAGCCCCGAACGACCTGGTTTTGAGACTTGAACAAAAGATACTAGAACTGCAAGAAGAACTTGAGCAAGTCCGCAATTTGGCAAACTTGTCACTCAACCTCAATGTCCCTGATATCCACCAACAGAACGCGAAGAACCTAATACCTCCTCAAAACACACAAAACCAACAGCCACAAAATCCTACCATACCAAATCAATACGCAACTCCATCTCAAAATATCAATCCATTGCCGGTACCAACTCCCCTACAACAGCATCAACCAATCCCGTACCCGCCAACCACCACTTACCACACTCCCCAAAATACACCACCGCTCATTCCCGATCCACAAAACTCCACCAATGACCATCACTATACCCAAGTTCCTGGAACCCATCAGAGCAACCCCATATGCGTGGAAACTATACCACATTCTACCTGGCCAATATCCTATGCACCAGAATCCTCCGAAAAGGACCTACTCATTACGAACATGGCCAAAGAACTCAAGAAATTGACAAGCCGAGTTTGAGGTGTTGAAAGCGACAGAGGAATAGAAGGTTTGAACTACAAAGATCTTTGCATATAGCCCGATGTGGAACTGCTAGAGGGGTACAAACCTCCCAAGTTCGAAATGTTCAATGGTACAGGTGATCCCAGGGTTCACCTAAGGACTTACTATGATAAGCTGGTCGGGATTGGAAAAGACGAAAATATTTGAATAAAGCTCTTTATGAGGAGCCTTACCGGGGATGCGTTGTCTTGGTATATCAGCCAGAATCCCAAGAAATGGTCAAAATGGGTAAGCATGGCGTCAGATTTCATGAACTGGTTCAGGTTCAACACAAAAATACACCTGATATCTTCTACATTTAGAATCTTAAGAAGAAGCCTACTGAGACTTTCCGCGAGAATGCTACTCATTGGAGGTCGGAAGCCGCCAAGGTCAGGCCCTCTTTGGACGAAGAATAGATGAATAAATTCTTTGTCGGAGCACGGGATCCACAATATTATGAGAGACTGATGGTCATCGAAAATCACAAATTCTCTAATATCATCAAGCTGGGGGGAAAGGATCGAGGAAGGAATCAAGAGCGGGATGGTAACAAATTTCAAAGCACTGCAAGCCATGAATAAGGCACTCCAATCAAGTGGCATATCGAAGAAAAGAGATGTTGGGGCATTAATGGTGGCCCAAGGCCCAAAAACTCCACTCGCATACCAAACGCCCCTACCCACATACCAGACACCTCCACCTACATATCAAACACTTCCACCCACATATCAAACACCTCCATCCACCTATCAAACACCTACACTCACATATCAAGCATAGCCACCTATATATCATCCTTCATCTCCCAGATATTCCCAACTAGTCGATGTCCATCATACCTATAATTCCCAACCATCCCACTTCCAATCACCACTAACTCGCCAAAATTGTCCAAGACCAAGACCCTACTTTGACCGTAAGCCACCCAGACAATACACCACCATTGCTGAGTCCATCGACCAATTGTATGAAAGGTTAAAGGTATCAAGTTATGTCACTCCTATTCCCGCTGTGGCACCGGAAAATCCATCCCAATAGGTCAATCCGAACAAAACCTGTGCATACCACTCATGCATGAAAGGGTACACTACTGTTGAGTGCCGAACATTGAAGGAAAAAATTCGGACACTAATTGACAACAAGGTCATACAAGCGAAGGAGGCCACACCTAATGTCCGCAACAATCCCCTCCCTGATTATAGAGGTGATGGTGTACATGTTATTGAAACAAACGAGGAATGGGACCATGAGGGGTCAATCGGGCTTATCCGAGAAGGCGATAACTTTAAGGTCGCGGTTACACTAACTCCTATTGTGGTTCAGACTCAGGAACCTATTGACATTGAGGTAACTACATCAGTTCCATTCAAGGTGGAAGTAGCTCCGCCCGCAGCCACCTCTGCTCCATTTGAGGTAGAAGTGGTCACACCTTTTACTGTGACGGTGTCAACCACACCCCCATTCAACTCAAAGGCGATACCCTGGGATTATGTCGCCGAGGCTTGACGAAAAAGGAAGACTAAGATAGAAGAATCTAATGCCACACAAGGAATGACTAGAACTAGAAGAGTCTACACATCTGAACACTTGGGATGTTCAAGTAAGGATGCCACTGCTAGGCAGCCTATCATTGAGACAGGGCGGGATGACCTATGGAGGAAAGTACAAGCGAAAGAGTATTCTGTTGTTGATCATCTGAACAAAGTCCCTGCTCAGATATCTATCCGGTCACTACTACAGAATTCAGAGGCACACAAGAACGCCTTGATGAAAGTTATGAGTAAGGCTTATGTACCCAATAATATCACTGGTGGAGAAATGGTCAACATGGTCGGTCAAGTGCTGGAGAGCCATAATATTATCTTCCACGAAGATGAGTTGTCGCCCGAAGGTCTGAATCATAATCGAGCATTGCACATTACGATACAATTCGAAGACAAGTTCATTGCCAGGGTCCTAGTTAATGGAGGGTCTAGTCTGAATATTTGTCCACTGGATACCCTGAAAAGGTTGGACAAAGGTTTCCATGAAATACAGACAAGAAACATGAATGCGAAGGCTTTCGATGGGTCCTAGAGGGCCACGATCGGGGAAATCAACCTTTGCTTGCAGATGGGACCAACTTGGTTTGATGTTGAATTCCAAGTGCTTGACATACCAGCCTCATAAAATCTTCTATTGGGCCGCCCATGGATCCATGTTGTTGGAGCCATGCCCTCCACACTACACCAAGTCGTAAAATTCGAATGGAACCGTCAGGAGGTAACCATTTATGGAGACGGGAGTAACCCCATCTACACCAGTCCAACATTCCGGCCATCGGACGTACAAGGAGGCTAGGAGGACAAACCTACCATCATATTGAACGGGTCAATGCCGTCAAGAAAGGTAAGTGTTGGAATAACAAAATAGAAATCACACTAGCATGGTCCAGATACAAACTCGGCAAAGGGTTGGGAAAGAACCTCCAGGGTATCACCAAGCCGATACGGCTGAAAAATCATGGTACCACCTTTGGGCTCGGATACCAGTACACATGGCAGGAGTACAGGGAGTGGTCGTCTCCGTGGCATGGACCGTATTACCCTCATGAGAAACCGGTACCCCATTTCGAACAAGCTTTCCATCAGGCGGACACAAATGGGGAACTACTGAAGAAGAAACACTAGCTGAGTTGAAGGATCTATTCTTTGAAAATGAGGATATGGACTGCAGTGCAATAATTGAGGAGGAGGATGAAGAAGGCATCTCCATTCAGACTGTGGCAAAGGGAACTGTTCTTAGAAACTGGACCACCACACCATCCTGAGCCTGCCGAGTCCCTGGGTAGCTTAGCAGAATTTATAGTTGTTCTAGGCATTTAAATTTTTCAGCAATTTTGTTTTAAGATTTCTTTGCTTCAAATAAGTGCTCGATCCGCTGAGCCAAGCTTTGTTTGAAAAACTTTCTCAGTTTTAATCAAATGCATTTATATTTCATCATTATTCATTACTATTTTTGTAATTTTACCTTCTACAGCGTTATTATTACTTTTCCTGATGAACCAGTGACTATGACATGTAATGACGTAACGCAACATGAGAATAGTGACTCAGAGGAAGAATATGAGATACCCGAGGAAATTATCAAAGAAGTTGAGAATTTTGAGAACAAGCCTAAATCCAACGTGGACGAAAAAGAAGCAGTAAATTTGGGAGATGTCGAGACCATCAAAGAGACCCGCATCAACATTCACTTGTCGCCAATAGAAAAGGAAGAGTACATCCATTTTCTAAAGGGATATGAGGATATCTTCGCATGGTCGTATGGCGATATGACCGGTTTGACCACATCTATAGTAGCTCACAAGTTGCCTACCAATCTTATGTGTCCGCCAATCAAGCAGATATTCAAACCAGACATGAGATTGAAGATCAATAAGGAAGTTACCAAGCAGACTGTAACCAAGAAAGACGTCGCAAATTTTGTCAAGGATCGTATTGCCTGCCGATTCGGAGTTCCTGAGTCCATTATTACTGACAATGTTGCCAACCTCAACAGTGATATGATAAAAGCTATATGTGAAACCTTCAAAATAAAGCACAAGAATTCCACCGCCTACAGACCTCTGATTAATGGAGCCGTAGAAGCCGCCAACAAGAACATTAAGAAGATACTAAGGAAAATGGTAAAGAATCAAAAGCAGTGGCATGAGAAGTTAACCTTTGCTCTGTTAGGGTACCGCACCACAGTTCGTATGTCAACCGGGGCAACCCCCTACATGCTGGTTTATGGTACCGAGGCTATCATCCCGGCCGAGGTAGAAATTCCTTCCTTAAGAATCATACAGGAAGTTGAACTCAGCGATGCGGAATGGATAAGAAGTCGCTATGAGAAATTGGCCCTTATCGATGGAAAAAGGATGAACGCAATATGTCACAGCCAACTTTATCATAACAGAATGTCCAGAGCTTTCAACAAAAGGGTCAAACCAAAATAGTCCGCACTAGGGCAACTGGTATTGAAAAAGATTTTCCCACACCAAGATGAAGTCAAAGGGAAATTCTCTCCCAACTGGAAAGGTTCGTATATGGTTCACAGAGTACTAATATAAGTAGCACTCATACTTGAAGAAATGGATGGAGAAATCTGGCCAAAACCAATCAATTCAGACGCAGTCAAGAGATACTATGCTTAGATATTTCACATTTCTTTTCTGATGTAATTGAACTACGCTTGACCTGATTCCCGTTTAAGAGGGGATACGTAGGTAGCCTTATGGGTTCGATCATATCATAATAAAATTTTCATTTTCCCCCAGAATCAGAAACTGGGATAGAATTTTAAGGAGGGTCCTCAAAATTCCGGAACAAGTCCAGCCAGTGCCATCACATGCTAGGAAGTCAATCATTAGTCAAGAACTGGGGTAGAATTTTGAAAAGGATTCTCAAAATTTCGAAGAAGACTCAGCAAGGTCTGTCATCCACAAACGGTTCAAAACCATCTACCAAATTGGGGCAGAATTTTGAGGAGGGTCCTCAAAATTCCAACATAAGAGAGCTGCAATGCCTTTGAAATGTATCACCGTTGCTAGTTCATCAAAAGTTACTTTATATATCAATACGCTTCCAAAAAAATCCTATTTTATCAATGAACGCATATTTTTCAAAAATTCTAATTTTTTTAACAATCAGTTGCTACCTATGGGCACTCGAAGGGGGCTTCCAGGGCGGAGAAAAGCAAGACCGGCAGAGAAAGCAAGAACCAACCTCCTCTCATGAAACTTACAATTTTTCTTTGAACGCAGGCATACTTGATGATAGCATTGGTACACAAAACAAATTCACCATCCATCCGGTCGTTAGATGCTGAACCTATCCTAGCTAATATATACTCTACCCTTATCTACTATTTTCTCTTTGCATGAGTCTAATCCCTGACTCCATATTTGCATGAGTCTAATCTATGACTCCACATTTGCATGAGTCTAAGCCTTGACTCCATATTTGTATGAGTCTAATCTCTGACTCCATATTTGAATGAGTCTAAGTATTGACTCAATATTTTCATGAGTCTAATCTCTGACTCCATATTTGCATGAATCTAATCTCTTACTCTATATTTGCTTGAGTCTAATCTCTAACTCCACATTTACATGAGTCTAATCTCTGACTCCATATTTTCATGAGTCTAATCTCTGACTCCACATTTGCATGAGTCTAAGCCTTGACTCCACATTTGCATAAGTCTAATCTCTGACTCCATATTTGCATGAGTCTAATCTCTGACTCCATATTTGCATGAGTCTAAGCCCTGACTCCATATTTGCATGAGTCTGATCTCTGACTCCATTTGCATGGAACTAAGCCCTGTCCCGCATCTTGCATGAGGTTAAGCTTTACCTTTATATTTACATAAGGCTAAGTATTGCCTTCCATTTGCATGGGACTAAGGCATGTCCCGCATCTTGCATGAGGATAATCTCTACCTCCATATCTGCATAAGGCTAAGCATTGCCTTCCATTTGCAAGGGACTAAGCCTTGTCCTGCATCTTGCATGAGGTTAAGCTCTACCTCCATATTTGCATAAGGCTAAGCGCTGCCTCCATACCTGCATGAGTCTAAGCCCTGACTCCATATTTACATGAGGCTAATCCTTTCCTCCCCATCTGCATAAGGCTAATCCTTGCCTCCCCACTTGCACGGGACTAAGCACTGTCCCTCTTTGCACCAATATTGTTCTGTTTTTCTACTATTATCTACCTGCTTTTCAATCGGGCTAAACTCTGCCCTCTACTTCGCAAGACTAAACCTTGTCTTGTTACGTCATATTATTGGATATCATGGGCTGAAACATCACCAATCCATCCAAAGTCGTCATAGTCTAAAGTCACCATCCTCATAGCCGGAAGACACCATGTCATGGCCTGAGGATCTCTCAAATTTGCATATCATTATTCAATGGCATCATGGTTCGGGGGCACCATTCTCATGGCCCGAGAACATCATTTCATGGCTTGAAAATCCCTCATTAAACAATTCATGGCCCAGGACGTCATGGTCCAAGGACGTTATCTTTAACCGTCTGAAGACAACCTTCATGGTCCAAATGGAATTTGCATCATGTTTAATTTTTCGCAAATAAGTTTGTAGAATCTTTTATCTGCAGGTAACCAGTAAGCAACTACTATCCTAGCAGGAGTGATCCCGCTCCAGTTCCCTCTGACCATCCCAGCCGTAGTCGTTTCCGCGCCTCGTGTCCATTCTTACAATAATTTCATTGGCATACTCTGCATGTGAACCCAAAACTACACATGGCCTGATTCCTATAAAATCATGGATATGTAGGCAACTCGAAAACCAGGGCTCGGCCTCTGTCTTTTAAAAGATCCCATCCGGTAAAAACTGGCCATCATTTCTTTACTCGAAAACTCTTTCATCCTTCTCAGGTAAAGAAGAGCAGCTATTGATACCCAATTTTTTTCTATATATTTTAGATATGCATAAATGCCTTCAAAATAGAATATATATTCATATATAAGCATGCACAAGGTTTTTATTATTTTTTCCACAATTTTAAGGGTTTAAATTGATTTATTTTCTCCCCTTTTATTCATAAAATCCCCAATAATTATTTCCCAAATTATTGTTATGATAATTAATTTATTTAATTTCTATACTTATGCCAAAATATGGCTAATATAATTTTTATGCATTTTTATAATTAAATTTAGTATTTTTAAGCTAAATTGCATATAATTGCAATGTTAGCTCATTGTAAGATATAATTATATTTTATATACATAAAATTTATCCCTATATTTTTAAAATGATAATTATGTATTTTAAATCATTTTATAATCTTAAATTATTTTTTGGAAATTACCGATTATTTTTATAAATTAAAATAAGGAAAAACTGGCTATTGAAATAATAGCCAGATTTGGCTTTCAATTGTAGCGCAAATCGGACCCAATACCCAACCCAATTTCCTATTAAATAACCTGACCCAGACCATACAAACCCCTACCCAAACCCGGAACCCACCTACCCGGTTGAATCCTAACCGTTGATCTCCCAGATCAACGGTCCAAACAAGCCCCTTCTTTTTTTAACTCTAATCAACCCCCCAACCCTAATCACTTTTTCAATTCGTCGCCTTCAGATGTTATCATCTCCCTCTTCTCTCTCAACCTAACCCTATTCACTTTTCAACCGCCGCCTCCTTCTTCGATCATCTCCGGCGACTATCTCTCAACCCCAAGCCTCCAATGGTCACTCCACTGCCTTGCTCATCATCTCTAAGGCCTTTATGGATCCTGGGCCATGCCGATTTGGATCTAGGGTTTCTGTTTTTGTTACTCATGGGTTCTCCGGTGTGATTTTGGGCAAAATCACACCTCGTCACGATCGATGAAGTTTACGATAGGTTCTTTCGTTCTATTTGGGTTTCCCTTTGAAACCCTAACTCTCATTTGAATCCCTTATATCTGTGTTGTTTTTAACGCTTTAAGTCTGTTTCTTCTTATGATTTGCACTATTCTCAAACTTCTTCTGCAAGATCCACAACTTTAAACCATTTTTACTTTCTTTAAAAAATTAGGGTTTTCTCGGAGTTCTTTCTACGCTTGTTTTAACCGATTTTCTTTATGATTTAAACCTCTTTCCTTGCTTATTTTGACCAATCTTATGTTCTTACTGCTTTTAATTCACCTATGTCAAAAAACCCTAATTTCTAAGATTTTCTTTACTTTGGTTCTGTATGTTAGCCTGTTTACTTGATTCTTGATAATCTTCTGTGGTTACCATGCTTCGAATGTGTTTTCTACTGAGTCTTTAGTCTACCTATGTCACTTATGCATGACTGTGTTCATTTTGTTGGATCGTCTCTTGCTTCTTTCTGTCGATATGGCTGACTTTACATGTTCGCTACTTCTGTTCATTCTTCTCTATTTATATGTTACAATATAGAATCATGACCCTCTCTTTATTTGATTCTGATTTCCTTAATTGATGGCTTGATTGCATGATTTTCTTTCAAAACTCTAAAATTCTACTCGTTTGTTTAAATTGACTGAATTCATTACCTTATCTGCTACGGTACCTTATTTTTACTAAGTCATTCCTTAATTGGGTTTTTTTGAACCTAGTCCTAATCGACTACTCTATGCCTACTGAACCTTGACTCCTTCCTTATTTAGTCATGCACTAATTTTTTCTTCTTTCCTTATATGATACTGAATCTTCCCATTTGATTTGATTCCCTTAACTAAAGGGAGTACTTCCTTGATTCGCTAATTGATTGATTTTGAGTTCCTCAATTATTATGCTACTATGATTATTACCTTATTTCACTATCTACCTTTAACTATAAATACTCTAAGTCTTTCACAAACAGAAAGGGACAAACACTTAGTTTTCAAAACTGCCTCTCCTACTAAAAAATCTCTGCACTCCCCTCTCTCTTGTGCTATTTGCTGCTAATAGCTGGCTGCAAGCCAAGACTAATCATCTGTGCTCTTTTGTTATTTCATTCTACTTACTTCTCTCTTCACTAGTATGTCCTAGTTTTAATTTAAAGCCTCAACAACAACATGCTTCTCTTATTGCTTCAGTTTCTCTTATTTCTAGTCTGCTTCTACTTGTGGTTCTGTTGTGAAACTTGTAGTTGAGTTACATTACTAGCATGCTATTATGTCTCCCCTTCCCTTTAGATTAATGAATTCCCTTATTTATGTTTCAAAGCATGCCTTGTCAATTGTCTTCTATTTACCATCTTATGAATCCCAAATCCCTATCCCCCTCTATGTGTTTATGTTCTCCCCGACTGGTTTGTGATTATGCCAATGTCAACTATTTTTGAGCATGTCCAAACTAGTCCTAAGACCTTTGTTGGGGTTATGTGTTTGCAGTCAAATGTCTGTGTATCCCCAAACCCCTTGACCCATATGCGACTACTAAATTCATTTGGATTCTGTGTGTGACCCTATCCTGAAGTGCCTGACTCTGTTTACCACTCCAACCTCTTTTGAAACAACTTCTATTGCTTTACTAATGGCTTTCAAGACAAACGTTTAAATCCAGTCTTTAATAATTCTCTTTCAACTTGTGCCCTGCACTTTCACATCACTCTTAGTTAATAAGTTCTGCCCCCTCTAGTATGTGTATAGTCTTGGGATCCTCTTGAGAGCCCTCTGAACTCTAGCATACTGAGGTTGGCCTTTCCATACTGCACTGGTTCAATGCTTGGTTTCTAAGTCTAGGTGTAAGCATTGCTCGGGGTCTTTAAGACCCTTAAGGAACTTTGATGCACCTAGACTTTGATTTGTCTATGGAAATAAGGTTTGTGAGACCATTAGAGGCTTTAGGAAACTTGGGCCTGATTGCAGGCTCCCTATAGAATAGCTTCTTGATTTCTATTTCTACTTATGTAATTCATTTATTGGCCTGTAATAATTTGTAAACAGATATTTGGGATATTTAGTAAAAGGGAGTGTAGATGTATACTTTGTGGGGTAATATGGGTAGAAATCCTGCTATTAGTATCTTACTTTTCAAATTTGCCTGCCTTACTCAGTAGAAAACATGCTCATAGGTTTGCTCTTGTGAATCTGATTGCTTTTGCCTAATAGAAATCATGCCTATAAGATCTCATTTCCAATTTCTTTTGCATCAAATAGAAACCATTTTCATACGATTCTGCATTTGTCATGTTAGAAACCATGTTGCTAGGTTCCAAACCATTATGTCTTAAATCAGTAGATGTCATGCCTATAGGACTTAATTCTGATTCAGTTCTAATAAGTATTTCCATATGTTACTACAAATTGACTAAAACCAGTAATACGCCTAAATACCATGCCTATAGGGATTTATATTCGCAATTATGTATGATAATCTAATTAGCCTATAAATCAATTTCATTTCACCTAGTTTACTTCTTAAAACTGGTCTTATTAAGTGTCAATATTTCCTGAAACCAGTTCTTTCAAAATAGCCTCAATCGCATTAGATATCATGCCTATAAGTATTAATTTTGAAAAACTTGTTTGTTTCTGCATAAATACCAGTATTCTTCTTATAGGCAAGCCTTAGGGCGTTTTTCAAAAAAATTGTATTTCTCTGAAACTGTCTCTGTAGTTTAAATGTTTCTGATTCTAATAAAGCTTTTAAAAAAGGGAATCCCTAGGCAACTACTAGTTTATAACTTCTGGGTATAAAAGGTTTGGTGTGTTTCTGTATAGTCACTTAGAGATCCTGTTTTAGGACTTTGATTAATAAGGACTTTAACTATGCTTGAGATGTACTGCTTGTATGTTTGTTTGAGGAGGAAACTATGAGCCTCTTAATTACTCCCATTATGTGAAAATCCTAAATGTTTTGATTGTCGCCTTAGAGTTTTTCGCCTTTCTAAACCTTAAGGGTATGTCTAGAACTACCTATAAGTAGAGGTCCTAGCTCCCTCCGAGACCATTAAGAAGGGACGGGTAGTAGCACGCAATAGAAATCAGTGACCAAACACTCGCTTTTCATGACCAATTAGGGAATAGGAAGGGTAGACATGGGATATAATGATTACGCGTAAATGTCACGTGTAGCCCCTCATCGAGAAGTGTTTACCGGACATTGCGTGGGGTGATCCTATAGGACAAACAAACTAGGACCCTTCTCTACCAAATCCTCTCTTTATATAAAACTTTTGGTCTTTTACAACTTGTTCAAACCTTTATCTCACTACTTGAAATTACCAACATGCTTTACTTACAACTCATTTGATTCAACTGTTTATAGGGACTAATTTGTAAATATAAGTTCCGTCGGGACCGATAGTTATGGACTAAGAGGAGTGCCTAACACCTTCCCCTCGAGGTTACTTCGAGCCCTTACCCTAATCTCTGGTAATGCAAATCAACTCAAGAGTTAATCACTCTAGTTGCCCTAACGCTCCATAATTCGTTAGGTGGCAACTCCTCAAATATCCAATTCCCAAAATAAAATGAGTCATTACACCCCATGAACGTCAAAACCCGGACTTTTCTCCTTGGAGGAAAAAAGGGGCGTGACACCCTCACAGCAAGTATGTCATTATTTCTAATAACTGGCTCTGTACCTACTGTAGGAACAATGTGCACTTCAACGAAAACTGCCAGGCTAGGGTTCAATCTGTTCAGAAAAACAAAGTGTTTATTGAAAAGGTGACTACAAAAGAGAGACCAGGTTCCACTCACAAAAAGCGCACATTACCTGCATGGACTAAGAGAGCTCTTATTCATCCTCTTGCCTACTACAAGGGACCCAAACTTGCTTGGGTTCCTAAAACTAACTCTTGACCTTCTTGTGCAGGGAATAGTGAAAGCAAGCGGTCAACAATGGTTCATGGATAGTAGGTATGCAAAGCACATGACTGGGAACACCATGGACTTTCTTTCACTAAAAGCCCTGCAAGAAGGGAGTGTATCCTTTGGCAATGGGAAAAAAGGATACATTCTTGGAGTTGGAAAGCCGGGAAGTCACTCACTCATTCTATTGAAAATGTGTACTATGTCAATGGCCTTAAGTACAGTCTCTTGAGTGTCTCTCAGATATGCGATAAGGGAAACAAGGTGGAAATCTTGTCCAAAATATGTACAGTTACTGATCTAGTAACTGGTGAAGTGGTACTTGTGTCTAAGAGATACAAGAACATCTATGTTGCCGATTTTGAGTCCTTACAAAGTGGTCATCTGAGTTGTTTGAAAGTCGTTGATGATGATGCTAAACTGTGGCACAAAAGACTGGGGCACACAAGCTTTTCTCTTCTGAACAAACTAATTCAGAAGGACCTGGTCCATGGTCTGCCCATGTAAAAGTTCAAGGTGCAAAAAAATTGTGTTGCATGTGATAGAGGAAAACATGTGAAGTCCTCTTTTAAGTCTAAAAAGGATGTGAGCACTTCAAAGCCACTAGAACTTTTGCATATGGACCTATGTGGTCCTACAAAAATGCAAAGCAGAGGAGGAAAAAGATACATCTTTGTGATAGTGGATGACTACTCCAGATTCACATGGACTCTGTTTCTTAGAACTAAAGATGAAACTTTTGAAGTATTTGTGGCCTTTGTGAAGAAAACCCAAGTGAAGATGGAGTCTAGAGTCGCATGCATTAGGTCAGATCATGGAACAGAATATGACAATGCCAAATTTGATGAGTTCTTTCAATGAAAATGGCATTACCGACAACTTCTCAGCTCCCAGAACACCCCAGCAAAATAGAGTAGTGGAAATAAAGAACAGAACTCTGGAATAGATGGCAAGAACAATGTTAATCGACAGTGGAATTGCAAAGAACTTCTGGGCTGAAGCAGTCAACACTGCCTACTATTTGGTGAACAGGTGCATGATTAGATTCCTCCTGAACAATACCCCATATGAGTTGCTGAATGGAAGAAAACCTAAGTTGACTTACCTAAGAACATTTGGGTGTAAATGCTATGTTCTCAATAATGGAAAGGATCAGCTTAGTAAATTCGATGCCAAGAGTGAGTAAGGAATATTTTTGGGCTACTCTTCTCAAAGCAAAGCATACAAGATATATAATAAGTGGACTCAATGTGTTGAGGAAAGTGTTCATGTTATTTTTGATGAGTCTTATTCATCCTGTGAGAAGAGTGTTGAAGAAGATCAAGATGGAGAACCCTTACTAGTCCCTGGTGAAGTCATTAACATGACAAGTGGAAAGGCATACATGATGAGCCAAGTAAAAGACCTGAGTGAAGACAACACTACCTCATCTTCAATGGAACCATGTACTTCAATTACAATCACTGAAGCTGAAGAAAGAGTGGTTGATGCAGTTTAGGGTACTCCACTAGCACCTGAAAGAATACAGGAAAACCAGTCAAATGTACCCACATTCTCTCTAAATGAACCCCAGACGTCTAACTAGAGACACAAAAGCTCTCATCCTCTTGACAACATAATTACTCCTCTAGATTCCGGAGTACAAACTAGGTCAAAAGCCATAAATTCACATGCCTTATCAGCCTTTCTCTCCCAAATATAGCCCAAGAATATCAAGGAAGCCTTGAAAGATGCAGATTAGATTACAGCCATGCAAGACGAGTTACATCAGTTAAAAGGAACAATGTCTGGCACCTGGTACCCAGACCCCTAGATCGAACCATTATAGGAACCAGGTGGGTATTCAAGAACAAGCTTGATGAACAAGGAAATACCACAATGAATAAGGCGAGGCTAGTGGTTCAAGGCTACAATCAGGAGGAAAGGATTGACTATGATGCAACGTTTGCTCCGGTCGTTCGCATGGAAGCTATTAGAATTCTAATCATTTTTGCATCTCGTATGGAATTCACCTTGTTCCAAATAGATGTCAAAAGTGCATTTTTGAATGGACTTCTTAAGGAAGAAGTCTATGTGAAGAAACCTCAAGGGTTTGAATATCATGAACACCCTAAATATGTGTTTAAACTGGACAAAGCATTGTATGGGCTGAAGCAGGCTCCTCGAGCTTGGTATGAAAGGCTGTCAAAGTTTCTCTTGGAAAATGGCTTTAAAAGAGGGAAAATTGCCAACACCCTGTTTCTAAAGAAACGGGGAAGAAACATGCTCATTGTTCAGGTCTATGTTGATGATATCATTTTTGGAGCAACAACTGATTCTCTATGTGAAGAATTTGCAAACCTTATGTGAAGTGAGTTTGAAATGAGTATGATGGGGGAACTGAACTTCTTCTTGGGTCTTCAAGTAAACAGTCCCCAAATGGTACATTCATTTGTCAACAAAAATACATCATGGAGCTCTTAAAGAGGTTTGAAATGGAGGTATCAAAGGTGATAGACACTCCCATTGCTACAGCCACTCGACTGGACATGGATGAAGCTGGGCCTCCTATGAATCAAACTATGTATAGAGGCATTATTGGGTCTCTTCTTTATCTCACTGCAAGCAGACCTGATATTGTCTTCAGTGTGGGGCTATGTGCAAGGTTTCAATCAAACCCCAAGGAATCTCATTTGAAGACTGCCAAAAGTATTCTGAGATATCTCAAAGGAACACAGGACCTGGTGCTTTATTATCCCTCATGTGACAGCTTTAATCTCATTGGATATGCTGATGCAGACTATGCAGGTTATCTTGTAGACAGGAAAAACACCTCTGGAATGGCTCATTTCCTAGGATCATGTCTTATCTTTTGGGGCACAAAGAAGCAAAACTCAACGGCTTTTCAACAGCTAAAGCAGAATATGTAGCCGCAACATCCTATTGTGCTCAACTTTTATGGATTAAGTAGCAATTGGAGGATTTTGTGGTACTCACTGAGAGTGTGCCCCTTCTATGTGATAACACCAGTGCACTCAACATGGCCAAGAATCAAGTTCAGCACAAAAGGACCAAGCATTTTGATGTGAGTCATCACTTTCTGAGGGACAATGTGGAGAAAGGATTGATATGCATGCAGTTCTGTAGCACAGAAGATCAAATTGCAGACATTTTCACCAAGGAATTAAGTAGGGAATATTTTGAAAGAAATAGAGTGAAGTTGGGGCTTTTAAAGCCCAATTGAGAACCTGATTCCTCATTGGTTGGCTATGAAAATCACCTTCAAGAAAAACTGCTAAAAGTGTTTTTTGGCCATGTCTAACTCACTTCAGTACCATTGCAGGTAAACATGCATGATGATTATAGAAGCTATAGATGCAGTTCATAGATGATAAATGAGGATTAATATTTTCAAATAATAGGTCAAGAACCTGGTTCTTATATACAGTCTTTAATACATGTCTTAAAAAGGTACAAAACACAACTGCCATGTCATTCAACTTTTCAGATCCTGTTGTCACGTCTCTTCACTTCAAATCATTCCATCTCCCTCTGAAATGTTGCACTTCTCTACACCCAACCATCGTTTCAGAACCGGTGCCTATCCTTCTCTCTTCATAATTATCCTCTCCTTATAAAAACCTTTTTTTTGTTCTCCACAAACCATAAGTCCTCTATTAGAACTTCCCAAAGCCTTTTCACACCATTTGTTTTCAATGGCTGGACAAACTCTGACCTCCCTGCCTCAGTCGTACATGCTACTGATAAACCTATGGAGACTTCCATCCCTACTGAGCCTTCTTTACCCATTCTTACCCTTCCTGCTAAAATCACACCTCACCCAGATTCTCTATATCTCTATATGTCAGAAACCCCTAAAGTTGTTGATCCGTTCTCTCCATCTTCTGTGGATCCCACTAGTCAAAGACCAAGTGGTGAACAAGGTCAAAACCCTGAGGTCACAGAGGGTTCCGCCATTGTTGCTACCGATTCTGTGGTGGAAGTAATGCCAATTAAGGAAGAGAAGGTTGTAACCGTCTTTCTGGTGTCTGTTGATGGTGTATTGCATGAGATCATCTCTTAGAAAAATGAGGCACTAGGTGTGAGGGACGAAATGACCATTGTAACTACTGAAGGCACTGTACTAGCAGAAGCTACTGGTCCCTCACATGAGGAACCCGATCCCTCTCTGAAGGACCCAGGTTAGGGTTCTCATGACCAGGACAGTTCTGCTCCTGCATTCGATATTGTGCCTTTGGACATACAGGTACCTAAGATGAGGTCCAGTGATGAGGAGGACCTAGATAACGTGGCTTATGATGCGTTCATAGTTAAGCGAAGGATTGTATCCACTACTGAGTCATCCACCAAACGACCTACTACTAGGTTGCAAGCTAAGGAGGCCTACGAATGCCTTTCAAAAGAGAAGAACAAGTAGTAAAAATCAAAGGAGGAAGCTGGTGAAAGATGGGAATTCCTGTGGTAGAGGTGAAAGAGGAAACCCCAGATGAACATGGTTCACTGGTTAGACGGTCTCAGAAAAAGAAGCAGCATGCTTCAATAGAGAAGGGGTCAACCTCTAGTTCCAAGTTGAAGGAGGTGGTGAGAGAGTTCTCGATGTCTGATGAGGATGTGTTCGTCAAATCCAAGGGAAAAGGGAAATTAAGTGGTGAGAAGTCCGGCAAACGCAAGTCTGAAATTGTTCAGGAACCTGGTTCTGTGAAGAGAATGAGAAGTGAATTCAGCCTTGGCTCAGAATGCCTGAGGCACCAAAAAGTTCTGCTGGGTCATACTTTTGACCCAGCAATCTCTAAGATGGCTGGTATGCAACAAATTCTTCAAATGGTTGAATTTCAATGATGGGCGCATCTATTCCAAATAGATGCACCTAAGGTATATCTAGTTGTACTATACCAACCATCTATTTCGTATTTCGTATTTCGTATCCTGTATTTCATATTTCGTATCTCTTATATATTGTTGTTATTTTTATTACGCATTTTTATGGTACTAATATATCATCTCCTATTGCTTCTTTGAGCCGAGGGTCTCCTGGAAACAGTCTCTCTACCCTTCGGGATAGGGGTAAGGTCTGCGTACATATTACCCTCCCCAGACCCCACTTGTGGGATTATACTGGGTCGTTGTTGTTGTTGTTGTTGTTGCACCTAAGGTATATGAGGATGAGGTACAAAGCTTCTTTGCTAGCCTCTTTCCCATTGAAACATACCACATCTATGCCTTGGTGAATGGAGTGGACATCGTCTTCGATGTAAAGTTGCTTGGAGAGATTCTTAAAGTTCCTATAGTTGGTGTGTCCAGTGTAAAGGATGTGTGTCAGTTTAACTTCAGAAATGTCATGGTAAAAGACAATGCAAACCAAAAGGGGACCAGATCCATAAGAAAGATCTACTTCCCGTCTATCGGCTACTGTTTGAATTGGTCAACAAAGTTCTATTACCTCGAGCTGAGAGGAGGTCAGTGACTTCTAAGTCTGACATTTTCTTGATGGAGCAACTGGATAGCTTTACTCATGTGAGTCTGCATGCTATTATGATTGAACACATGCAAAAGGTTGCCACCTTCAAAGATGGTAATCATGGCCTTCCCTACGGGTTCTTGCTTACGCGAGTGTTTAAATTCTTTGAAGTGCCACTGGGACAGGCAAGGTGGGGACTAAGAAGAAGACTTTCTCACAGACAATTTTGGAAGAATGCGAGTGCTTAGAAAAGAATGGGAGGGTAGGAAGTACATCAACCATCTCACAGCTTATTAATGCTCAGAACAATGCAGCTGTGGAAATTCATCGGTTGAAGGCCAAGAATGCTATCCTGGAAGGTCATCAAGCCCAAGGGGTTCCGGCGTCAAATGATGAAGTAGCTTGGTTGACAAAGGACAACGCTGATCTCAAGGCGCAAGTAGAGAACCTAAAAGCAGAACTGCTCAATGAGCAAAAGTCGGCCAATGCCCGAATAGACCTTATTCTCCAAACACTTGCTGCAACTTCCAAGCCTTTTACTCCTAGTGCCCCCTAAGTACCCTTTCAGTGGTCAGTTTTATGAAAATATTTTTTTTAAGTTTTTCTCGTTTGGCAGATGTTTTTTTTTTATGTGGTTGGGATGAAATAGTGCTGCTCCCGTCTTAACAGTCCAATGTTGCCTTTGCTTTTTAACCAAAGGTATATAAATTTTTTTCAATATCAAATCTATCCTCTTTTATTAACTCAATGCTTAAATTTCTATGTTTCTCTTCTCTATCATGTTGTGTGCACATATGTGGTATGAGTTAGCTCGGCTAGACTTCTTTATGGTGTTTATCTGTTTGTGCCTTTTCAATGATGCCAAAATGGGGAATAAAGTCAGGGGGAACTATTACTTAATCTGGTTCTAAAAAATGTGTAGTAGTTAAATATGAGAAATAAGAAAGGCATAAAGTCAGGGAAAACTAATTGTGACGTTACTTAATCTGGTTCTCAATGCTCTAAATCCACTTTATCAATGTTAAGTTTGTCATCATCAAAAAGGGGGAAATTGATAGGTTTTAAATGTCCTTGCCTTATGTTTTGATGATCTAACAAACTTACTATTAAGAACCAGATAGGGAACCTGACCTACTTGGACTATACTGCAAGTTTCACGGATTCCAGCTAAATGTGAACTGCTACAGCTTCAGGAGCTAGGAAACCAAACAAGGCCCTGATACCCTTGTGGTTCCCTCATAGCAGTACAAAGTCAATTGGACACAGCTGGAAATGAAGTGACCGCCTGCACTTTTTTTGCCACACTACATTGTTTCTAGCGCCTACTCATTCCTTGACCAACTAAAGTGCTCATATATAATTATACATGTACCACGTTGGGATTCCCCCTCTTATATAAAGGGGACCCTTGTTATTTCTTGCACACATGACATTCAATACAAGAACAAGAACATTTTTTGCTCTTTAACTTAAACATATTCTATTGTCGCTCATTTGATTTTATTGCTTATATTTATTGTGTTTTATTGATTGTTCTTCATTTATTGCTCATCATTGATCATAAAGAGCCACCATCAAGGCCCTCAGAACTGTTAGTTCTTCATCGACCATCCTCAATCAGGCGCTTTAGCTCGACCTCCAGGCCTAGCATAGGCCAGCTCGAGACCCTGATTTACGGCTATTTGGTTTGCATAACATACTGCCCTTGAGCTCTTATCGCATCCCCCTAACTCACACTTAGCATCTATCGCCTAACAGCTAGCATTAAAATAAATCACGTATTTTTAGAATCATAAAATCAAATTTAATTGTAATTACCATTTTCAGGGTAAACAATTGGTGTAAATATGCGATGCGAGTAAAGCTTTACCATTTGTTGGAGGGATGGATTTTGTAACCAATGGATGAAGTGCATTAAGTTTCCTAATCCATTTTTAGCACTTCTCCTTGTGGCAAATTAAATGCCCTTTTTTTCTCTGAAAAAGAATCTCCTTCATGAACAGCATGAAAGTAAAGGGAAAAACAGTATACACGATAAAGTAAATCGACTAATTAATTGATAAGGAAAAAAAAACATCGTTAACTCCACACCCTTATGTTTTAGGTAAATTATACAATCTGGTTAAGCTGTCAGCCCAAAACTTTATACACGTGTTTTGGAGTAAAACAAAACATCTTCCTTTTCTTCATCTAATTAGACATTAGAGAAGAAAGTTGATCCCTACACTCTCCCCAAAAGAGAAAAAAAACAAGTTCCAAAAGAAGGAAAAATTAAAACTACTCTTTGTTGGTGACAAAGATAATTAACAAACATTAGCGAATAGCGATAAAGGTGAGTAAGGGAAGTGAAGAAAAGTGGATGGAGTAACAATAGTTTAACAATATTACCATGATAAAAAAAAATGAAATAATTTAAAAAGAGGAAATTGATTGGCAGTTAATTTAAGCAGCAATTGTTCTACCATAATGTAGAACCATGACATGATTAGAAGGTGTTGTGTTGTCAGCAGCATTAGTTGTACTCCATATATGATCTCTTACATGTTGCAATGTCAAGAAAGGCTGTAGCTGTTGGCCTCTACATGTTATCTCTATCTGAAATTACGTACAGAGTCATTCCCATTCCATGCAAAAGCCATCACCACCACCAAATTTTTACATGCACCAAACACCACCAACTCAACTCTATTAGTGAAATTAAACAACTTTAAATACAAGTGTAAACAAAACATGAAAATCAATTACAGAGCATAAGATACATAAATTGGTTAATTATTTTAAAAAGGGCAGCCCGGTACACTAAGCTCCCGCTATGCGCGGGGTTCGGGGAAAGACCAGACAACAAGGATCTATCTTACGCAGCCTTACCCTGCATTTCTACAAGAGGCTATTTCCACGGCTCGAACCGGTGACCTCCTGGTCACATGACATCAATTTTACCAGTTATACCAAAGTGGTTAATTATTTACTATAATCTAAATCAAGCAATAGTAATTATAATTCACGATTAAGTATAAACTGTGTTACATTGATAGCAGACAAAACATGTATATCAATTAAAGAGCATATAACAACTAACATATTCAGTATGCTCCTACAAGTGGGGTCTGGGGAAGGTCGGCGTATGCAAAGCTTACTCCTATCTTTGTGGGGTAGAGAGACTGTTTCCGATAGACCCTCGACTTAAGAATAATAAATTACAAAGCATAAAATACATAAATTGATTATTATTTGCTATAGTTTAATCAAGCAATAGTAATTATGATTCACGATTAAGTATAAATTAGGTAACATGGATTGAACTACGCGTATATGTGTCTGTTATGAGTGTTTGCAGTTCAGTATGGATATAGTTGGGGACATTTTAACCTTTTTGCTAAAGTTCAGGGAATTTTAAGAAATCCTCATGAAATACTCACACCTATGATACACTCGTTAAATGTGGGATTTTAAAGCAAATGAAAGATCAATATAAGCAAAATATAAAAATAATCAAGATTGTGCTTGGCTGAAGTGTTAAAATGGCTTGGGATGAATATACAGAACATGGAAGTGACGGGGATATGGAGAAGGATGACTAGAATTGCAAAAGGGAAAATTGGAAGATCATTTACGAAGGCAGTTCTAGCAGCAGTCATATACCATATATGGAAAGCCAGGAATAAAGCTATATGGAGGAAAAGAGTATCTCGACCACAAGTAGTGTTAGAACATATTCAACATGCATGCAAATACAAATGCTTGGAGATAATACAGAAGGAGAAGAGCAAGGGAAATATGAGTTGGTTTGAAAAGTTATATAGATAGGAACAAAAATATTTTGTATAGGAAAATGATAGATTGAAATATAGTGAAGGTATGGAATATTAGAAGGATAGGAGAAGTGAAATTGTATATGTGTGTTTTTGGGATGATTAAATAAAGATTTTATTTTCTACCAAAAAAAAATCTTTATTAATAAAGAAGGATTTTTATATATATATATATGTATATATAATGAAGATTAAGCAAACACTTCTTTCTTTGCTTCAACATGAACATTGCACATTAGATGTACACTTGGTGATTTAAAATATACATGTAGACATACAAAAGCATAAAATAGACGAGGAAGATGTAATCTATGTTGCTTTGTTAAAAGTAAGATTGGTGGCATGATTGTCAGTTTGTCACAAACCTACTGCTTTTTTGACCATTTAACTTCTATACAGTAATATTGCAATTTCTTTATACAATCATATAATCTAACAGGTAACGGAATGTAACTTCCCATAAAAAGTGAAACTAATAACTTGAAAAATATATCAATAACATGTTAAATTAAATTGATAATGAAATCTTTTCTACACTAATGATATATACTAGTGAAATCAACATGCAATTTATAAATACAGGAAAAAATAAAAGCAAGTGAGAAAAGAGAGGTCAGCCATGAAAACCGACCAAATGGGTCGGAGCTGGGGCGGCCCACCCACTCCCATGGTTGAAAACTACCCCAACTTTAATCATGTTACATGCCCATTTAGACTTTGCTCTTTATCCAGAATGATTATACCTTAGACTTTTTCAAATGAATATTACTCCCTGATTATGATGCAAAGATTTCCCATATTTTATTAATTCAGTGAATATTTATTTATCTTGACATTAACAGATAAATAATTTACAGGAAAAAACAAAGACAAATTAAAGAAAAGGTGAAGGGTCCAAAAAGTACGGCGAGGAATCGGCGTTTATAATATTTTTCCATACTTAATACTCCAATTATCAAAATCATATACCTAACCATAAAAAAAAAAGGGAACTCTACATGACTTGTACATATCGGTTGCTTTATTATCCTATATTCATGCACGTCTCATTCACGTTGCTTTCTCTCTTCTCTTTTCTTCAAAAGAGAATAACCTTATTATAAACCAAAAAAGGGAAGAAAAAAAACATTAAAAATTAAAATGAAGGTCAATATTCCTTCATGATTCATGAGGTGACTCTCTCCTTTTAAAAAAAAAAATTAAGCATAAAACTTGGTTTCATTATTTTTTTCAAAAATATTCCCTATATTAAGCGGAACTAAATATTTATTGACTGGTACATTTATTCCTTGTCTAAATCTGTCGACAACTTATTTATATTAATCTCATCGTACTTTTGTCTCTTCTGAATCATTCGTAATGATTCTGCTGTAGACTAAATAGCTCATGCATTGCTTTCCTCCGACGTGTTCTTTCTTCTTAATTTAATTTATTTTCCTTATGGTTTTTTTTTTTTAAATGGACAAATGGTTGGTCGTGGATGAGATGATGGGATCTTTTTGATTATATCAAAGTGCAGCACTTAGAGGAAAAAGAGAGGAAGAAAAGAAACGTTTTATTGAATATTAATCCAAAAATAAGAGGGAGTTGGGTCCTACAATTCCGCCATGGGAGAGCTGAGTTGAAACAAGCGAAAGCATGACGAAACTCATAGGCATATATAGAGTCATAATATTGATAACAGGGCATGCAAATTTGGGTTATTGAAAAGGACATATGGAGGAAAAAGGATAGGGTCCACGTGTGTTTTTCGTGACCCTACGATACGATTTCATGCCTTGTTAACATCAAACTTCTTACCTACGGTTTGTTTAGATACAATATAATTAAATAATTAAAAACATATTTTATCTCTTAAATTTCAAGTGAAATGGTATTTGAAAATAGTGGACGTTTCGACATAAGAATTGTAGAATTCCAAAATAGGGTGAAAATTTTTTTCAAGTGAAAATAGTATTTGAAATTTAGAGTTGTGTTTGGACATGAATATAGTTTGGGTTATTTTTCAAGTTTTGTGAGTGATTTGAGTGAAATTTTTGAAAAACAGCTTTTTGGAGTTTTTCAAATTTTCAAAATGTATCTTCAAGTGAAAATTGAAAATTTTATGAGAAACGCTGATTTCAAAAAGAAGTGAAATTTTTTTGGGAAAAAGGGAAAATTTTCTTATGTCCAAATGGGCTCTTAGAATTGCATTTGGACATGAATAAAATTTTGGGTTATTTTTGAATTTTTTTGAGTGATTTGAGTGAAAATTTTGAAAAACAATTCTTTGGAGTTTTAACATTTTTTGAAAATTTTCAAAATTCATCTTCAAGTGTAAACTGAAAATTTTATGGGTAAATACTGATTTTGAAAAAAGCAA
This sequence comes from Nicotiana sylvestris, assembly GCF_000393655.2. Lineage (NCBI taxonomy): Eukaryota > Viridiplantae > Streptophyta > Magnoliopsida > Solanales > Solanaceae > Nicotiana > Nicotiana sylvestris. Next base: position 107,296,535 of record NC_091067.1, read on the forward strand.
AAAAAGTGAAAAAATTCTTATGTCCAGACAGGCTCTTAATTACTTCCTATCATAGGCACACTTAATCTTTTCATGAGTCAAGTACTTAGAAATTATTCTTGATAATGGGTGATATTAAAACCGTCCAAACAAAGATAAATCGAACATGTTCACTTTCTCTTTCCCTACTTAAAAGTCAATGCACATTTGCGCTCAACAAAATCATTATTAAGCGCAAAGCAGACTGTAGAAAAGGGAAAGAAAAGCAACCTACCAATCTTGATTTTGACATTTGCTCTCTCTCATATATTTTTCATTGCTTAAGACTATTATCCTTAGTATCAAAATGCTCCCTACATTGTGGTTAATGATAATTATGAGACAAAAAATACACACATGATATATATAAAAGTACATACACACCCACAAAACATTAGAGCAATTAGTATGAGAAGAAGTAATCCTAAGCCAAAAAAGGTAGTGGTGTCTCATTCCAAATCATTCTTAAGATTCTTTAAGCTACTTTTTTCTCTTTAAGCTATTTGCATGTCTGTCTTTCTATGTGAAAAATTTAAACCCTACGTCTCTTACACGCTTAATTCTGAGTACAAAAAGAAGGGTATATGTGAGTTCCTGATATGGTTATATGCATCATGTCAATGGTCCTAACAGCTTAGATCTAATTCCAGAGGCGGACATATCTTATACAATGAGGGGTTTAGTTCGATAAAAAAAGCTATATATACATGTATATATCATTAAAAAATAGTAATATATTAGTAGTGACACCTTATATACAAAGTAAATTTTGGTTGAATGAAAATATATACCCGTTACCTTTAAATTTTGGATGCGCCTCTAATATAATCAATACAGGGTTAGGTTAGGTCAGGGGAGAAGAGAGAATTATGCAAAGGAAAGAAAGATAATATTACAACATGAACTATCATTGATATCTTATTCCCTACCACTTAAAACTTTAATCATTGGTCACTTAGTTGCCATGACGTGTGGATTTTTCGAAGTTTGAGTAACATAGACATGATAACCATGTCCATATGATACCAAAAAACTGAAGTCAACTTGGGTAGGACATTAAAAGAAGGGCCAAATAACATTAAGACGGCAAGGATGTAGCCGTTCGTGAATACTAAGAAGCAACATTTTTTAAAATAAATAAAAGCTACATTCTACGAAGGAGGTCACAATTACATAATAGGAATGCTTACGAATAAATATATATGCAGCGAGTAACACATAGAAGTAGAATTGGTTCTTTCTTATTTACTTGGTTAATAGTTTACGTAAAGAAATATTTTCGTTGAGTTTAGATAGAGATTGTTTTTGAAGCATCTATTTAGGTACTCTCTTCAGGATATTTTATTATGTAGTGCAAGGAAAGAACAAGGGTTGACCTCGTGGATACATATAATAAGTCCTAATTAATAAGTAGTATGGAATGTTTAGGAAAAAGAATGTTATGTGTCATACATCCTAACAACCTAACATTAATGTATACAAGGTCTTATTTTTTAGTATGCGCTTTAGATAAAACCCTAATACCAGTTATTTCAGGTAGGTGGAGGAAAAATTCATTTTTATTCCGTAGAAGTAACTTGGAAAAGAGAATGAAAGGTTAGCTAATTATTTATTAAACGTTAGATGTATGTATATCTAGATTCTCAAGCACAGCTGGTTGTTTCCAGATAATATTGGAGTATCATTTAGTAATTAATATAGAATGAATCTTAACGATACTCCTAATTGAAGAAGAACAACAACTACATGAGTGACGGCTTCTTTTGTCTACATGCATGCAAATCACTAAGGTCAAAGGAGGAGAAAGAGAAAAAGTTATAACATCTTCATTCATCAGACATCTTGGCATTCTTATAAGTAATTAAAAAACAGTTAGCCTTGAGGGCAAGTAACAAATTTTCATATAACAAATTGATTTCCTATTTAGATTACTAATCTTTTGTCTTTAGATTATCAAGAGAAGTTGGCGAGATGTTGAGACAATAAGCGGTAAATATAGCTTCCTATTTATTTTCATCAGAAAATAGACACAAACATCATATGCATCTACAACACCATATATATAACAAAATTAAAAATCATTAATTTCCCATTGATGTACTAAAATGACAAATATAGCCATCTTCTATTCTATTCTTCTAATGCATTTAAGTCATTAATTAAATGCAATTCTTTTGAAAGGGGAAGTGAAAAGAAAGAGTCATTAACGAAGTGTAGCTAAAAACCCAACACTCGACAAGAACCAAGAGTAGAAAATTATCCGTTGTTCTAACTAAGGTAAATGCAAAAACGGATATTGAAATTATTGAGAGTGATAAATGATATAATTTGGAAACATTTCGAAATGCTAGCGTGCACTATATCACGTATGCATCTACCTATAATTTAACTATTATCCTACAACTTAAGCTTGACCTTCTCCTCCGATCTCTGAACTTGAAAAAAACCTAATCTTTTCAGGATAAACATATTTGGTAAGCAAAAAAGAGAACAATTTAAAAAAAGTAAATTATTTCTGATCAGTATGATCAGGGAAAGAGTAGAAGAAAATTTGTTAGTCTAAAGGAGTAAGAACACATAGACAAGTACTGCATTATATTTCTTTTGAAGGAACAAAAAGTTCCCATTAGCATATTGTTTACCTGTAAATGCTAAGTATTTCTTTTCTAATTAGAACTTTACTGCTTTCTTCACCAAGGAGAAGAAAAGGAAAAGGTGACCGATCACTATGCGAATTCTTGACACTGATCTTGAAAACTCTACGCGATCGACTTGTTTGGTCTAATGAGGAAAAGGAACAGAAGAGGGAAAAAGAAGGTTTCATCTAAATAGATATCTAATGTGTTAAGCTTCCATATTCCCTTTGAGCACCTCATCAAAATGGAAAAAGAACATATAGGTTGGAGCCATGGATGAAAAGGAAAGGTGGCGAGTCATGGGATGTCATGAGTAAAAAGAACTATTCCCCAAAAGAAACAGTAGCCATGATTCACATAAGATAAAAAAAGAAAAAGAAAAAAAAAAGAGTTTAAGTTATATACATCGTCAAATAATATTCATTGTTCTTTCTCGTTAATGATGCTTTTTTCTTTGATATATACTCCCTCCGTTTCAATTTATGTGAACCCATTTGACTGGGCACGGAATTTAAGAAAAGAGAGAAGACTTTTGAACTTGTAGTGTAAAATGAAGCACAAATATTTTGTGTGGCTATAAATCATTGCATAAAGGTAAATTGTTTTCAAATAGGGAAAGAGGTCATTCTTTTTGGCACGGACTATAAAGGAAATAGATTCACATAAATTGTAACGGAGGGCGTAAAAGATTATTTCTAACTCTCTTTTCTCTATAATTAAACAAGTCGTTATGAGCTTCACAATAGACACACTTAATTTAACGATATGCCGCCCTACTTGTTTCTATCCGAAGTATTGCTATTAACCTTAACGGCTTCATTGCTAACATTATACCAGGCGAATGCAGGATCTAGAATTAGCTAGTAAATAATGATTGTGATCTTATATATGTATATATTTTAAATATATTATTATATGTATACATAGTTTAAACGGAAAATGATAGATTTAGTTGGATCCACAGAACTCGTTCTCGATCTAGTTATGAGTTTGTATATCTCAAAGCTATTAGAGGAAAATGGCAGATGTCATTCCAGAAAGATTGGAATATTATTTTCTCGGAAGTAAGAACGAAGCGAACCGTGAAAGTTATCAAAAGAAATGTGTTAAGGCTCATTCCTATTGTTATGTTATTTGAGTGATTTTGGGGCTGATGAGGTAGTATGTTGTTTTCTCCTGCGTTTCTTACTTTAGCCATACTCTAAAATCATTCAGCAATAGAATAATAAGCATGAAACTAACGATCCCTATATAATTTTTAGATGTCCATTTCCTTAAAGAGAAAAGACAATAGTTTTTCGGTGAACGTGCGAGATGGAACTAGTAAAGATCGACCTTAAGCTAATAATACAAAAAGAGAAGAATTAATGTAGATGGCTACCTAGAAATGTACTTCCCACCTAATTATGAAGTTCTCTTAATCCATAAATATTACCCAAAATAAACCATTAATTAGTTCTGCTGTTTCTTTCATATTTTTTTATGCCCACCAACCGTTGTAACATGTTATGGATTTACTGGTCCAAACATTTTGGTCTTAGTTCTACCTTGGAGTCCTACAGTTAACGGTTTTTCAGGCAAATATGAAGCATTTATACTAACACCAAATATAAGGAAAATAAATAAAGGAACAGCTGTAGAGCAAAAATGGTGGTTTACATACCTCTGATTCGTTTTCCAATTGGAGCTTATTGACCAAATACTTCAACACCAATCGTATCGTCATCCTCCCATCTCTTGAACAATTAGGAACCAACCAGATTTTAAAAAAATAAAAATAAGTTGAGTCAAAATGAAAGAAATATGAAGTCCAAAAATTAAAAAGGAAAACTTCAAAGTAGATGGATTATATTTCTTACTTGATTCTAAGGTAGCTCTTGGATATCTGTGGCAGAAAGGGTTCTTTTGCTCTGCATCATAAAGCAAAGTAGACAAATTAGTCATGCATACTTTGAAGTAAAATAGAATTTAGAGAGTAAATCAGCAAGAAGAAAGACAAGGAAAAAATGAAAAAAAAAACAGCAACAATTTTGTTTTTGTTGTAAACTTACTGGTTTAAGGATGCTTGTAGGGAAAACCATAACCCAGAAAGTGGTCTTTTTGGAGGATGAATGACCCTGAAATCTATATTAGTACTTGGTCCAGGAACTCCTATTCCGGCATGAAGTACTGGAAATGGCCGAGGGCTAAAATATGATCCTGCTGCTGAAACTAGAGGCATAAAATTAGGATCGATATTCTGTTGGATTTGCATAGGTCTAAAACCCCAGTTAATCTCTTGAGGAAACATTGTAGAAGAAGTGGGATTTTGCAAAAACAATGACGATGTACTAGTAGTCATAACAAGCTGCTGTTTTGGAGGTGGAGGTGCTCTAAATTCAGGAATATTATTATGATGTTGAAATATGGATTTTCCTTGTAATTCAGAACGCAACAGATCAAGCTCCACTGGTCCTCTAATTTGTGGCTTGTTGGTGGCTGTGCCAATACTCAGCTGAAGCCACCCTTCATCTTCTTCCTTGTCTTTAGCTTTTTCTTGAATATTGTTAATATCGTTGTTATCTTTGGAAGTAGAACCGGTTTCGTTAATACTGCCGGTTCTTGATTCATCTTCAGCCATTGGTTCAATCAGTGCTAGATCAGATCCTAATAAACAATCTCCTGCACGTTGGCTATAATATTCATATCCTTCTTCTGCTAATTGGCTCATACGACTAAAACTCTCGTAATAACCATAAACACTGCTCTGATGATTCTGTTTAGAAAGGTTTTGAGAAGGATTAATCATGGTCATATTGAAATCCCCCCAAAGTAATAATTACCAAAACCCACAAAGGAGAAGAAGCTGTTGTTGAAAATCTCTTTAATGTAAGCCATGGATAAATGAGATATTCTTGTTCAACTCTACAAATTGGAAAAAGGAAGAGAGATCTGCTTTAGAGGTTCTGGGTAGAAAAACCATGCTTTCTTGGTATTATTATGGAGATAGAGATACCCATTGACTAGCAGAGGATAAACTGTGTCTAAAGTTGTTTCTTTTATAATATATGTGCTGTTTTTATCCTCGACAAAACATCAACGGAAAAGGAGGAGAATAATACCTGCAAATCTCACTTTCCATTAATTCTCTTTGTTTGGAAGCTTGTAAGGGATGAAATAGTTTTTTTTTCGCAGAGGTAAAAATAGATGGTGGTCAGTCACTTGAAGACATTATTTTATATTCTTCTTGCACATCTCTCTCTCTCTATAAAATAACATATACTCTCTCCGTCCAATTTATATAATGGTATTTCTTTTGTAATCTATAACAAAAAATAGTATATTTTTATATTTAAAAATAATTTAATTTTAAATATTTTATTTTATTTTTAATGAGATAAAATAATTAATTTATGAGCACATAAATATTTACGGCTTAATTATTTAGACCTTAAATTTTAAAAAAAATTAAACTTTGTATCTAGTCAAATTCTATCACATGAATTGAGACAAAAGAAGTGTTACTAACTACGATAAGTACTCCCTTCGTTCATTTTACTTGTCCAAATGGACTTGTCACGCCCCTTAAGAAATGATAAATAAAGTATACATTTTAAATAACACTCATAACAATAATATCATTTTAAGAAGTCTTAGGAAATGATTTAGGGAAAGATTAGTTAAGGGTAAAAGAGATTTCTTTTTTTTTATTTTTTCTTGATTTGCTAAAATTGACAAGTAAAAATAAAAATATATTTTTAGTATAACGGACAAGTAAAAATAAACGGAGGAAAAATATACTAACAAATCAAAAATGTTTACACTATCCATGCTCTTAGTGTAATTTAATTTATTGTAGCAAATTACTACTTTATTTTTCATGCAATTAGTTTCACTTATTACACGAGTTGTCACCATGTTACTTGTAAACAGTATTCATATTTTAGGTAATTTGATATAGTAAAACTTCGTCTGTACAATCATATGAGCCTATTCGGATTAGCTGATTGTAAATAGCTGATAAGTTTGAAGTGCTGGAAAGTATTTTTAATTGTTGAAATTGATTTTTAAAATAAATATTTACGTGTTTGGATAGAAGTGCTAAAATTAATAATAAGCAGTTGATGTGTTTGATTAAAAAAAAAGGTGATAAGCTATTCTTTTGTTAAAATGATTAAAATACCCTTGAATTTTTTTAAAAGATTATAAATTAAAAAATTTCTATATGAAGAAAAGAATTAACAACGAATATGGAATGGAGAGAAAGTCAAAAAAATTATTTTGCAAAAAGTATTTTGTGAATTAGAAAATATTATTAAGGATAAACTAGTAAAAGTATTGGTCAAACTAAAAGTGCTTATAAGTTGAAAAACCATAAGTTGGGGGTGACAAATTTATGACTTATGACTAATTTTACCTTACAAGCATTTTAATGTTTATCAAACACATAAATAAGCCAAAAGATATTTATAAGCCAGGTTAAGGTCAGGCAAACACCCACTACTATATCATCTTTTATATATGTCTTTAATCTTTTTGAAGGTCTATACCAATATTGATCTTTTGACTTAATTAATGAAAGAAATACATGTTCCACCTTTATAAAAGTGCAGCAGCCCCCCCCCCCACCCCCGGGTGGAGAGAAGGGGAGGGGGTGGAGAGAGAGAATGTCAGCCCCAAATTATCACAAAAGTTATCTCTTTCTCCAGATATCACATAAAGGTCCTTTTTAGCTTTTAATCCATGTCTTTTGGGCATCTAAACCTTGCTTGGAATTCGCAATTCTTTTTTGCACTCAATTCATGTTTGATTAGAAATATAATCTTACTAATTAATTTTCCATTCCGTGTAAGCAGATTACAGATCAATGAAGCTTTTTAGACAAAACGGTAACTTCATTTTCATTAAAGATTTTCTAGTACAAGTATTTGTTCATTCAAATAAGCTTATATATGCCGGTAATCTAGTGTAGGAGTTTGAAAAAACATAAAATGCACACAAAAAAGTAATTGCTAATTTTTTCTTTTTCTTTTTGCTGCCTTTTTTTAAAAAATTATCTATTTTTTCTCACGGTACGTGCTTCGTAGGAAGATCAAAGACTTTAGCTGGAGAAAGATACTCATAAGCGGGTGACAAACGGGCAGGTCGGGTCGGATATAGTTCGAGTCAAAACAGGTAATAAAAAACGGATAAAGTATCCGATCGGATTCATATTTAATACGGATAAAAAACGGGTTAATCGGCGGATAATATGAGCAACCACCATATTATTTATGACTTCTTGCATATGATCACTTTTGGGAGAATTCCTAGTCTCCCTAACTTGAGGAACCTCCAATTTGAGGCTTTACAAATGTAAAAGTTAGACTCACTGGTTATCCATTGGTTAAATGCATAATATGGTTTTATCCATATTTGATCCGTTTTTAAAAAGTTTATTATCCAACCTATTTTTCAGTGGATAATATGAGTGGTTAACTATTTTCTTTTAACCATTTTGCCACCCCTACTCATAAGCAAGAAATTAAGGCTTTCCAAAATCTTCAAGAAAAAGTTCACCTTTTTACAAAATTTCCCAACAAGTTAATCGTTTTGTTTGTCCAATATAATTTGTACAGAAAACTATAGTCTACGGTTGATAAATTTGGATTAATAATCCTAGAATTATTTAGTAAGTACTTATGATTTGTTTGATTTATTGAATTAAAAGGTGATACGCGTACGAGGTATAATCTTAAATATATAGATAAATTTTTGTTTTCAATTATAACCTTAATATTTTTTTATCTTAAAACTGGATAGATTTAGACAAATTTTTGTTTTCAATTTTAACTTGGCTCTATTAAGAATAAATCTGGCAGAAGGGCGATTTTGTCAATGTACTTACATAATCCACGTATAGCTGATCCTTGAACTGTTATCACAATCCATGTATAACCGGTATAAGATTATAACAAGATTTAACAACAACAATTATACCTCAATCCGAAATGAATCTTTAATATCATAAATGTGTTTTTTGAGTCCATCATATTCCAATACTCCGTATTAGCATATTATTTCGCAGTAAGAGTTCTCTAATATACTGTAGTGGTTATATTTTTAATCAGCTAAGAAAACTGGAATCACCTATGGGGATGTTCAACTTCCATTATTTTCTATCTTATACTAAACGATTTTAGATCAAACCTCTTTCTCTTTTAATTCTCAATCATCATCATGTTTCTTAATGCTTCTACCAAAAATGAAAAAAGCAACTAACAAAGTATAAAATAATATTGAATTATATAGCGAAACTATATATTTTCATATAACTCTGTTGCGACCAAACACACACGCCAGTATACGCGGTCGTCAAGTAATAGAGTAGTGAGTAGAGTATCGTTCCCACGAAGACTTATGATCAACTGTTGACTGATTCAAACCCAATTTCTTTATCTACCCAAGAGATTGTTCACAAGAGAGAGATGTAATTGTTTTACTACTTAACTATAAAGAATTAATCTAACTAAAGCAAGTAACCAAACAGATAGCAATCACAAGTAACAAACAATAGGAGAAGATATTCCACGGTCACGGGCATAGTTACATTCGTGTTGTGTTCTTGGCTCGAAATGACTAATCAATATATCTGGGTTATTGATTGACAGGGTTGATATTACTCATAAGAATCTATCGAGTTCTTACTCGCCTATTCAAGTCAACTCAATGCCTATATGTCTATGGAATTAAGATTAACAAGAACGCATTTACAATTCCTGTATTCCAACCAAACAAGGCAATTGGGTATATGTCTATCCTAATTGCAAATCTATTCCCCGAGGCCCGGGTTCAAGAACTTGATCTATTTAATTCTATATGTAATCTAAAGTTCCCACTTTCGAGTTCAACTGAAGATTCGTAGATAGTATTTCACTGTTAGCTACTCAGCAAAATAATTAAGAACATAATTAAATAAATAACCCAATATGATAAACCAATTTTTGTCAAATTAAACTTCAAACAACAACATTCATATTTTACCCACGACCCTAGAACAATGGGTCTTAGCTGCTCATACTAGGGTTCATCATAAACAAGTTCAATTTCATCACAAACAGCAAAAACAAAAGAAGAAAAGAAGACTTTGATGATCAAAACTCGTCCTTGCCTCTTGCCTCTCTATCTCCTCCACTAAACTATGAAAAACTTCCCCCCTTTAACCTTGGGCGAGCTTGACTTTATATAGGTTAAGTGGATTTCCCTCCAGATTTCCAATTTTACCCCCAAGCAACGTTTCTCCGGATCGGACACGCGCGAACTACTGCGCTAAGTATGGAGTTCGCGCGTTACTTCGCGCGTTTCTCTTGGATTCCAGGCAGAAAAGCTCGCGAACTACTGCGCGACGTTTGGAGTTCGCGCGATACGTAGCGTGCTTTTGAAGCTCGATTCCGTCCATTTTTTCGTCTCGTCCTTGCACACACTCGACTCCTAGGGGTTGTTCTTGCTCATAAATCATTCCAATATCCTCTTGAAAGCATTATTTAGGCTCCTCATCCTGCAATGTATACATATCACAATTAGAGCCTATTTTCATTAATTGACCATAATATGACATCAGAATATAATCAAGCGGAAGCATAAACAATAGCTAAATCACCTAGATTTCGCTTATTATCAAACTCCTGCCGGTGACCAACGAGCCATTAGATTTTTTCTAGTGACTGATAAAAACTCAACAATATATGTAGTCTACATGATATCTGTATCCAACAATAATAATCAAAGGTAATCCTGTCAATCCTTATTACTTGGCATTTAATGTTTTGGCACATTTATCACGAAAAGAGCATATTTCTGTTTGCTAGGGGTGACAAACGGGCGGGGTAGGGTCGGGTATGAGCGAGTTAAAACGGATAATTTAAAAAAAATGATAAATTATCCGACCCAATTCGTATTTGAGACAGATAAAACACAGGTTTATCTGGCGGATAATATGGATATTCATATTATTTATGACTTCTTAAATATGATCACTTATGAGAGAATTTCTAGTCTTCCATACTTGAGGAACTCCAATTTGAGACTTTACAAATGTAAAAGTTAAACACATTAGTTATCCATTGGTTATCCGTTTGGTTAACCATTTTCTAAGTGGATAATACGGTTCTTTATCCATATTCGACCCGTTTTTAAATGGTTCATTATTCAACATATTTTTTGATAGATAATATGGATAGATAACTATTTTCTTTTAACTATTTTATCACCTAGTGAAGAGTAATCTTTTTCTCTATCAGATTAAAGTGACCTGTATGTAACAATTACCAGTGGAATAACGTAATGACATATAATTAGTCTATATACATTAGGGTTATAGTATAGTACTAGTTAGTATTAGTAGTATATACACTGTCTATATATGAGTGCAATGAAAGGCTCAAAATACTAGGTGGGCAATTATAAAGAAATGAATGACATAAAAGGAAAAGAAAAAAAGGGAGGTTTTGGAAAACATGATGGCGTTTTCTCAAAACACTAAACTACAGAAGACATTCTCTTCTTCCTCTGAGTTTTCTCCTTCACCCAATGCTTTACTATTCAGAAGCATGGAGCATGTGCTTCCCACCCTCCCTGCAAACCAACTGTACCGTTTTAATGACTTGTCTAACTATTTAAAACTATTTCTGCAATTTTGTTGTACTATAGTTATTGTTCAAAAACTCAAATGCTTGTACTTGAGAATTTTTTTTATTTTTTTTAATGAGTGATCTCAGAAATGGAAGCCATTGCTGCCTCTCTTGCTAAAAAGCTGAATCTTATTCTTTTCCAGCTAACTCCATATGTATAATACTGTCAACTTCTCTTTCTTAATTAGCTTGGGGCCATTAGGTCACAAGGATTTGTGGTTATCCTGATATAAAATTCGGGATTAAATTTGTGCAGTGCTTAGTTTTGAAAATTAATTAAAATCAGAATCGAAATTTAAGCAAAAATCTCGAAATTATTTATTTCATATAGAAGGTGAGATTATAATTTCTGGATAATTTTATCTTGAATTAACTAACTGATACCTTTAGCGCTTTCTTTCTTTTGTATGTGTGCGCTAGAGCATTGGTCTCTTAGCATATAAGTAGCTAGTTCTCATAAACTAAACATTTATTCCTTAAGAGATAGAAACCTATTTCTAATAATTAATGATGGCATTGTAAAATTGTCGTGGACATCAAGTTAGGCATAATTAAGTTAACTGCCGCAAAAAAAAAAAGATTGGAAATATAGAAATATACAACAATAAAAAGAAAAAAAAAGTTGAAGCAAGGAGCTAGGGTCGGAAGGAGCCGGGTTTAATTGTCCCATTTCCCCTTTGTAAGAAAAATTTAATTGATAGTAAGAGAGATGAACTGTCAAGATTCCTCATGATTTTACCTTTAGTCTGCGAACAAATACATACTTTAGGATTAGCGAATGAAGTTTCTTAGACAGACATTAGTATGAACTTGAGGCACATAAACAAGTAAGTGTTATATCGGGTAACCTAAAGCAGAGGCGGACCCAGAATTTGAGCAAGATGGGGCACCACTATATGCTAATCACCAGCGATAAAATATATATATATATGTATGTATGTATGTATGTATGTATGTATATGGGAAGAGAATGAATAAAATTAATTAAGTTGACTATTGTGTATTGAAAAAAAAAGAGATAAAAGTAAAAGATAAAGCAATTTGCTATTAAATATAAATTACATTGTACTCTTTGTTTTAGGGGGTACATTTAAAATATTTAAGGGGTCCCATATATATGCACAAATATATATAATATATATATACAGGATTTATACCGAGACTAACGAGGTCACGTGATCCCTCAAACCACCATGTAGGTCCGCCTCTGACCTAAAGTGAAGTTACACTACACCGGGGCAGATCCAAAATTATAAGAAGATGAGTACACTATTACGTGAATATGGATTGATTTTGTCATACCCTTTAAACTCATCCAGCTTTGGAATTCTAGTTCAACCATCGAGGAGTGTGGTTAACCAGAGATCTCGAATTTAAGCCCTATAAATGGAGAACTTTTTGAAGAGGAACATTTTACACTTTTATTGCTGAAGATTGTGGATTAACTAATAATACATAATCACAAATAAAGCAAATAGAAAAGAAAAAAATAGCACAAAAATTTAATAAGTTTTGACTAAGCCTAATTCTCGAAGCGTAGAAAGAGTTTTCATAGACCTATTTGATCTAAATTAATGAGTTTCAAATATTTAAAGAAAAAAGGACTCTAGTTGAAAAAGGATCCCTTTCGGGGACCCGTTTGTGTTTTCCTTTCCATTAGAGCAAGTGGTAATGGCTTTTCTTTTTGTTTGTTTAGTGAAATTGTAGTCCGTGGTGTGTCCCCGCTTGAGATAGTTGAAATGAGACTTGACTTGAAAGCAAATTCATGCAAATATTGTTTCCTTTTTTTTTTTCTTAAAAAGTTGCACTCCATATAAAAGGATGGATCTTTCCATCTCGTCATCATACCATCATCATGACTTCTCAGTTTCACACTCAAGTGCGATCGGAACTCCCAATTCCTATTTCTCATCTTCTTCTTTCTGATCTTAGATGGATTTTACGTGGGCGTTTGGACAAAAAAATTGTAAAATTAAAAAAAAAAAAGTGAAAAAAAATTTCAACTAAAAATGATATTTGAAATTTAGAATTGTATTTGAACATGAATATAATTTTGGATTGTTTTTGAAGTTTTGTGAGTGATTTGAGTGAAAATTTTGAAAAATAGCTTTTTGGAGTTTTTCAAACTTCAAAAATTTTCAAAATGCATCTTCAAGTGAAAATTGAAAATTTTATGAACAGACGCTGATTTCGAAAAAAAGTTAAAATTTTTTGGAAAAAATTTCTTCTGTCCGAAAGGGCTCTACTTCTCTCAATTTCTCTAAATTCTTACATGAATAAGAGATGCATATCTGACTTTAAATTAATGGTCTAAATTTAATTAGTTAAAACTAGGCCTTAACCAAAAATAAAGATAGTACTAATAGATATTTCATGTTTAATTTCAAAAATAATAGTTTCTCCTTCAAATTTTGCTAGCATTTGGACATAAATTTGGCTGAGAGAGAGTTTTGAAGTTGTATTGAGAAATAGTTTTGTGAAAGTTGAAATTGTGTTTGGACATGCATTTTATTTTAAAAAAAATATTGAAATTTTATGAATGAAAGAAAAAAATTCACACTAAAACTGGCCCAAACCGGTTTTTGGAATTTGAAAATTTATCTTCATTTTATTTCCATAAGCTGATCAACTTCCACGAGCAAATATTATTTTTAAATTTTTTTCTTAAGAAAAAAGCAGTCAAAATCTATGTCCAAACAGTAGCCTTTCTAGCACCAAAATTTATTTTAAAAACTTGACAAGACCGAAAATCCTGCATTAGAGAGATCTTACAGATTTTATCATGGAAAAAAAGCTTTTGAAGATCATTTTTATAGAAATATACAATAAGAACACGCTAAAATATGAAAACAAGAAGAGGAAAAAACAGAGAACAAGAAAGCAAGACAGTGGACTATATACGAGTACTTTTGTTTTTGCTGGAAATAAAGTGACTATTCACGCTATCTTCTTTCTTAATCCATTTTTAATTTCTTAGGACGCAAATACATGTTATTTTTGTGTTCATGACAATTGTCAAGTATTAATACAGTATAGTGTGCATGGTAAAGAAATTTCCCTAGTGACCTTTTGCGTGAAAAAGTACTGAGTGTTGACCCTTAAATCAGTTGAAACTTGAAAGTATCTATTTTTTGGGATCGCTAGTGTGATAATCCGATATGTCATTTTTAGTTTTAACCTTCATTTGAGATCTCATGGCCAAAAATCTAATCAATTAACATCGATTCTATGAATTGCAATCCAAATTCAAGCCTAGGAAATTATGAACTTCCGAATTCTGAAACGAATATTGATTTATACCAAAACAACTACGATTGACTTTAAATTTTGCACACAAAGTCATAAATGATATGACAGACCTATTCCAACTTCCGGAATCGAAATCCAACCCTAATATCAATAAAGTCAACTCCCGGTCAAACTTCCCAACCTTCCAAACCTTCAACTTTCTAACTTTTGCCAATTCACACCGAAACGACCTACAGACCTCCAAATCGACATCCGGATACGCTCCTAAGTCTAAAATCACCATACAGAGCTATTGGAACCATCAAAACTCTATTCCGGAGTCGTCTACATAAAAGTCAAACTACGGTCAACTCTTTTCATTTTAAAGCTCTAATCTAAGGACTATATGTCCCATTCCACTCCAAAACTCATCTGAAACCAAAACCAAACACCCCCGGCAAATCACATGTCCATAGTACAACATAAAGGAGGCAATAAATAGGGGATTGAGGCTAAAATACTCAAAATGACTGGCCGGATCATTACAATTAAAAACATAAATTAGGGGGTAGGGGATGTTTCGAAATTCGACCCCAAATCGAGGTCTAAATTCCAGTTATACAAAAAGCCCTAACTCCACCCAAATCCCTAATTTCTAACATGAAAACCCTAGATTTTTAGATGAAAATTGATGAAATGCAATGGGTAATTGAAAGAAAGTGGTTTAGAATCATATACCAACACTTTAGGAAAGAACTTGTCTCTTGAAAATCGCCTCTATGCCTTCTAGTTTTTGAAAATATGAAATTGTGGCCTATTCCCATTCTGCTTCTGTTTTAAGTGCTGGGCGACAGTGTTCATTGCGTTCGCGTGAGCACTGTCGCGTTCGCGAAGAGTTGCCTACTGAGGACTTACGCGATCGGGGGAAAGGATATGCGTTCGCAAAGGTTTAGCCTAGCTCTGCCTTCGTGCTCGCGATAAAGGGGTTGTGTTTGCATAGGTTTCCCTAGGTTCCCTGACTAGCCCATCCTAAAGCTACGCGTTCGCGGTTGACCGGTCGCGTTCGCGTAGAGCAGTTCCTCCAATACTCCGCATTCGCGACCTTGGTCTCGCGTTCGCGTAGAGTAAAATCCTCCCCAACCTAGTTTCCCTTTCGCGATCGCAAGAGTGACTACGTGATCGCGAAGCATAGTGCAACAGACTCTAGATACAACAACTTATACCAGATTTTTCTAAGTCAAAAATACCCCGAAGCCTATCCGAAACTCACTCAAGCCCTCGGGGCGCCAAACCAATGATGTACACAAACTTAAAAATATCACACGGACTTGCTCGTGCGATCAAATAGCCCAAATAACATCTTAAACAACGAATTTAGCATCAAAATCAATGAAAATCTCAAGAAATCCTAAAGTTACTATTTTCACAACCGAGGGTCCGAATCACGTCATATTAATTACGTTTCTTACCAAATTTTATAGACACAACTTAAATACCATATTAAACATGTATCGGGCTCCGAACCAAAATACGGCCCGATACTATCACATCCAAACATTATTAAATTTCCAAACTTATTATATTTTTCAGTTAAAAAATTTTCTTCAAAAATTCTTTTCTCGGTCTAGGGATCTCGGAATTCAATTCCGGGCATATGTCTAAGTCTCATATTCCGTTTGGCATTTTTCTCAAATTTTCACTTAAAAGCTTTCCGGAAGCGCACCTAGATTACGCACACAAATCGAGAAGAAAGAAAATAAGATCTTGAAGGCTTCGAAACCTCGGATTAGGTTTAAAACACGAGATGACCTTTTGGGTCATCACATGACAATATTTTTTTGGATACACTATCATTACCTTTACTCTTTACCAAAATCCTACTCCCTTACCCCCAATCCCGAGCGGTATGGTCCATATCGGTACGGACCGGTAAGGATACAGGTAATACCCTCCCCTTACACAACCATAGTTTTAACCCAACAACTCATTATTTTTAAAATGAGACGTACGTTTTTCGTCCAAGTAAAACTAGGGAAACGGAGATAATGAGAAATAGAAAGGAACCGATTCGGTTAAGAATTATGTTCTTTTGCACCCCCACTTGAGGGGAGGTGTTGAGGGGGTGAAGAGAGGGGACATTGATTTTGCATGTGCATGTGGGTATAATGAGTACTAATGTCAGTCCATGCATGTGATTGAAACGAAATGACACTAGTGGAAGTTTTCAATTTAATTTACTCATAACTCATCATATAGTATTACCATTAGTCAATAGCAGCTAATACTACGGAGAGGGACAGAGCCAAAGACAACAGAGGGTTCATGGAATCTGCAGCTTTACATAGTACATAGGAAAGACCGAATTGCAGATAAAACGATAGCATGCCATATATATATAATTATACATATGCTTATAACTCTATTCTCTGAATTTCTTTTCTGCAATCTCCTTGCGTCTGTATTTCTTTTCTTCCTTCCTTTTGCATATCTCGTTTACTTTCCTACATTGGAAAAGAAAGCTGTTCGAAAAACGTTAGGTCCTCAAACAATTAACCAAACTAGGTAGTGAAGTTTTTGAGAACGAAGAAGTTCAATTGAATCATATTCCTTGAAAATTGTACTGTGTAAATATGAAAATTAATTTTTTTGTATATGTATAAAATTGAATTCCCTTGACTTACTTTAGGTCGCAAAATTAAAACTTTTGAATCCTCGGATTACAAGTTTTGACTCCACCACTAGCTAGCGTTGACCTTCAAACTTTAACAAGTACTAGTATTATATCTAAACCGAACTAGTAATGTGATCGATGGTTTTTGGATATTCTTAAATTTTGTGCTTTTCTTGGCATAGCGTTTGGTAATTTGTTTCTTTTAGGAAAAAAATATCCTAGGAGTGACAGACTTTCTACCAAAAAGTAATTGAGAGAGAAGATGAATACATGGTGAAAGGGAACATTAATCATATTTTGAGATATTACTGTGATGAATGATATTTTAGTCACTAGTTATTATTCACATAATCATTTTGATCATTTCAGAAGATTCATGATTATATTGTAATAAATAATTTACTATATGATTCTATTTGACAAAAGCAACAAAGGAATATGAAATCTATAGGCGTCCAAGGAAGTCTATGGATGGGGATTGGCCTTGGAAAATCTAGAACTTAAATCCAAGATGGAGCTAAGAAGATTCAATAGTTTTGTCCAAGTCAACTATAGGGTCGTTTGGTGCGATGGATAAACAAAATTAATCCTGGAATAAAAAAACTATTACCTTTTTATTTGACCAAAAAATTAAGCCTTTTTGTTAAACTAATTAAATAAAATGATAATGGGTAAATTCTAGTTAAATATAATAAATCCTACATCCAAGATCAACGGATGTCAATAATATAAAAACCGCATTCAAAGCTATTAAATATCAGGTGGTGTTTAATGATATTGTTATGAATTAATGACAAGCAATAAATATAATAAATAACAATAAATATAAATATAGAGAATGATTCACCCAAATATTCAATGAGGTGGATGATCCTCTCTCTGACAATGATGTAATGCAATCAAACGTGGGAATATAGAAAATTTTCTCGGATTTGATGTGAGAAAGCTTAGGACCAATAACAAATCGAATCTTTTGTAAAGATAATGTTTGTAGTTACTTGAGAGTCAACTTTTCTAGAGAGAGATTATCATATAGAATATTGCATTTCCCCCTCTTTTTTTTCTCTCTCTCTCTCTCTATTCCTACTTATATAGGACATATCCCTTACCTACCAAAAGTACAAGTGCAGAGAATATTCTGTAGAATATTCCTTTAAAATATCTTGTTACTAAACTAGCCGTTTTTGGCAGATCTGAATGTTCGACCTTGACCTTGGCTGCTCGGCTCGCCAATGTTACTTCTTAAACATGAACTCGGCCCATTCTACTCTTAATTGTCCTCTCTTAGGCGAGGTTCCCTTGATCAGATTTTGACCCACACAGTTAGTCCCTCCACCCATCGGGGTTGTCTGTGGACGAGCTCGATGGGCGAACTTTGCCAGTTTCCATTTTGAGGAATCTCAACATGTTGGCCGAGGAGTGACCCTTTATGGTGAGCTGGTGACATGGCACTTTAAGTGCCACGTTTGACCGTTACGTCAGTTCGAAATGATGTCATTTTATCATGCGTCATTATGGAGCATGTTCCCGATATGTTATGTCGTTTTCCGTGCCCCTTCCATTTCGAAAAATCAATGCGGCAACGTTTGTCTTTCTCAATCGGGGTGCCAATATTCTTATAAATAGGGATGGGGGTTCCTCATTTAAGGTGCTGCATTTCTTGAGCATTTGAAAACCCAAGCCTCTCCTTCTTCTTTAAATTTCCTACGCTTGTATTTTCTCCCTTCCTTTAGCATTTTTCGCCATAGTTATCTCTCTCACCTTTGTATTTCCCTTTCATACTTGTAATCAGAAAAATGGCTAGTACATCATCTACTCTGGAGGGGGCCACTGACCCTATAGCGTTGGCTGTAGACATACCTCCTTATGAAGAAGGAACAACCGTGGTAGAAGATGAGAATTTTTTCACCGTGGATGAGATAATTCCACGTTCAAGGAATGCAAGATCGGACTTCAATAACTGACCTGATGACGATCCTGAACCCATCATTTTTGAGATAGATGCGGCGGAGCTCATTGGATTTAGGGCTAAATGGCGAATCCCGACCCACATCGAACTTGTCCCGGTTGGTAGCGATGTAGTGCAGGTACATCGCCTAGGGTACTGTGCATTTTACGCGTACCCGTTCGTCATTGGCTATACACTTCCTCTTCCTTCCTTGGCGAAAGATTTTTGTCGTTATTATGGTGTGTGCCCGACTCAGCTCTCCCCGTACATATACAAGTTTTTCCTTATGTTTATCAAGTACGCAGAGCTGGCCAACTATGATATTTATCTCCACAATCTGCTTCATCTCTTCGTCCCAAGTTTTCATAGGGGTACGATGATACACCTGCGCCACCGTGGGACCAAGGGACTGGTGGTGAAGATGGATGATAAAACTAATCGTTGTTTTGGGCCAATTTCTTCTATGTGAGGACGGAGCATGTGGTGTCGAACCCCAACGGGTTCCTTGAGGAGTGGAACTTCACTCGTAAGTGTTTCTCTCAAATGGCTTTTATTTCTTTTTGGTGATCTGATCGTTCACCATTTTTTGTAGCCGAGAAGAATCCTCCTTCGCTGGTCGCTGACATTTGTGATTGGGTGAGCTAGATTTTGCCCCATACGGTTTGGATTCGTGAGTGGTTGCCGTTTAATGAGAGGTTTTGGCGCAGACCCTCGGTCGTTCCGTCATCTCACTTTGATCCTTGTAATTTTGGCTTTTTGGCCTTTGTACCGTCCTTTCTTTCCTTCCGTTTATCACTTGTCTTTATTTGCTTGTAGGTCGGAGGGCTTTGAGAAGGGCAAGGGCTCCTATTCCTGCCTTTCGCCAATCGAGTACTTGGACCGGGCCTATACTTGCTGTGGCCACAAGCGAGCCTGCTCAGACTGCTGTTGCCTCTCGGACCCCGGTCGTACGTGGATCTAGCCGCCAAGCTGTTGCCCTACTAGTGGAGATTTTGCCCTCTTTAGTGTTTCATTTTGGTGGACGAGTCGTCGCATGGCGAAGATGAAGAGGCTCCGCTGAAGAGGCGAATGATAGAGGTTGACGATGGAGTAATTGAGAATGAGGAGGTTGTGAGGGGTGCACCTGAGTTAACCTCGGCCGGGTAGGGGGTGGTTCGCCTTTGGGTACAGAGACCGTGCCTCCTTCGGAAGTGGAGGTCGTCTCCATGGAAGGAAGGGAGAAACTGGAGACGACTGCGTTCATTCTGAGGAGTGATCCGTCAATGTCGGCCAACGTTCCCGCTTCGGCTAAGGAGAGGGCGAAATGAGTCGTCGTGGATGATTACAAATTTGGCTCCGATGTCAATCCCGAGGAAGTGAGAATATTCGACAAATGGCTTACTTGAGTGGAGGTGAGAACGGATGGATCCTCTCTCTCGATCATAATCCCTTTGGACTGCGATTTGTTGGAGGATACGGTAAGCATGGTCTCTTACTTTGACCCTCTTTGCGCTGCTGCCGAAAATAGGACCTTTCAGGCGCTCCAATATTCCAACCTGTCACTGGGCATATCTTAGATGGTTCTCAGGGTGAGTTTCTTTCAACATGTTTGCAATTTGCGTCTTTTTCCTCTTTTTGTCTTTACTAATTTTTGGCCTTTCTTCTTATTCTCTTCTTCTTTTTTTAGACTTTCATTTGGAGATCGAGAGTGCCCGCCGAGAAGAGAAGTGGAAGGTTATTTTTTAGAAGATGGTTTCGAAGTACATCCGTTATCGTAACAAGTACCATGAAATTCATGCACGGTTTAGAGTAGGTGGTGACCACCAGTCCCTTAGAGACGAATTGGTTCAGAAGGACGAGGAGCTTGTGCGAACTATTGGAAGATGCAAGGAGCTCGAGGGGTTGCTCAAGGCCAAGGACGACGAGCTCGAGGCGAGCAAGGGGGTCGTGGCCGAGTGCATCGACCTTCAAGTACAGGTGGCGATCCTGCAGGCTGAGCTTGAGCAAAGATCAATTAGAGTAGTCGGCCTGAGTGGTGAGTTGACTAAGAAAGTGATAGAGTTGGTGAGGGCCGAGGAGGCTCAGGTAGCGGCTTTGGCAAAGGCGGCGGCATTAGAGGGCTCTATCTTCATCCTCAAGTCTGAACGTGCAACTGATGCAGAAGTAGTTGTGCTAAGGAAAGTGCGACTTGATGAACGAATTGGTGGGCTTGAGAGAGATGTCTCGAGCCTAAGTGAGCAAATTGCCGCCCTTGAGGCCGAGACGGCACGGTTGTTGACTCGGCCTTCCTCCTCGCTTCTGCTTTCCTCGACGTTCCTCGTGATTTATACGAGATGTGGATCCATGTCGAGGCTCAGCTGGACATATATAGGAAATTGAAGATGACGGGAAGGGTTCTTGAGGCCGGTTTCAAAGATGCCCTTGTTAAAGCACGTAATGCCAGGCTTGCCTGTGGTTATGACCCCGCCACGCTAGGGATCGGCGATGATGAAGAGGACTTAGACGGGCTTGCATCTGATGCTTGGTATGATGATGGGTATGCTGATGGTGCAGGTGATGGTGGAGATGGTGCTGCTGGACCGGGCGATGAAGGTGGCGATGGTGCAAGCGGAGATGATGTAGTGTGATACTCTTATACTCTTGTACTTAGTTTTTGTTCTTTTATTTGTTTCTTATTCTTCTCTTTTTTTTTGGTGGGGGCGTCTTTCTGGCTTTTTGTATGATATTTGTTTTGGAATGGAATGACTATTACTTTTTGTTGTATGTTCTTGGCTCTTTTTGCTTTTCTTCGACTGTTTTTTTTGTAAGGGTTCTTAACTCTTAGTTCATTCGAACGTGGTCGAATGTTAAGTAATTCAAATGAAGTTGAATGTTAATTAATGCAAGCGAAGTCGAATGCTAGTTGGTTCAAACAAGGTTAAACGTTAATAAATTAGAACGAGGTCGAATGTGTGTCGATTCGAGCAAGGTAGAATGTTGACTCTTAGTTGATTTGAACGAGGTCAAATTTTAATTAATTTGAGTGAAGTCGAATGCTAGTTGATTCGAACGAGGTCGAATATTAATAAATTTGAACAAAGTCGAATGTGAGTAGATTCGAGCGAGGTCAAATGTTGACTCTTAAGTGATTCTAGCGAGGTCGAATGTGAGTCAATTCGAGCGAGGTCGAATGTTGACTCTTAATTGATTCGAACGATGCCGAATCTTAATTAATTCGAGCAAAGTCTTATGCTAGTTGATTCGAATGAGGTCGAATGTTAATAAATTCAAACAAGTCAAATGCGAGTCGATTTGAGCGAGGTCGAATGTTGACACTTAAGTGATTCGAATGCGGTCGAATGTGAGTCGATTCGAGTGAGGTCGAATGTTGACTTTTAGTTTGGTGTAATGTATGAACTTGGTAGAGAAATTAAAAACTCATGTGTTTGCGTATCTCGCTTTGTTTATATATTCATTAGAGAAGTTTAAATGTTGTTGCTATGTTCATACATACATTGGAGAAGTCCCAGTCTATCTAGTCCCTTCATTGGTCGACCTGGAAAAGGAGTTAAGAGGTCGAGCGATGTACTTAATACTTAACTTCGAGACGCTCTCTTCGTCGCCTCGTTAAAAACCTCCCCAAGAAAACCCAATTGGGACAAAACTTGGGTAAGGGAAAAAAGTCGATAAAATCACCCTCGAGCCCACGTGCTCGGATTCCAAAAATTTTCGAAGACAAACTTTGCCCATGATATCACGAACTCAAATATATAATTTCTTCTCAATTCCATGTCCAAAATTCGTGGTCAATATCCGAATATACAAGATTCCTAGGTTTTTTTGCCTAAACTCAGTTTCTACTAGTTTCCATGTTCAAATCTACGTAAACTCATGTGTTTAGCTCAAAATTTTGAAGAAAGCACTTACCCCATTATGATTGATGAAGATGGCACTCTAATGTGCTCCAAAATCGGCTCCCGTGGGCGAAAATGGAATGAAATAGAGCCAAACCCTCATTTTTAAAGAAGACACTACCAGCCTCGCCTTTCGCGCCTAATGTCACTTGACCACATATGCGGTTCCGCAGGTGCGGCCCAACTACCGCTTCTGCGGTCTGTCCCCCAGTTACCCACTTCCGCTTCTGCGCCTTCCTTTTCGCAAGTGCGATCTCGCTTTAGCGGCGAGATGACCGCATCTGCGCTCTCGGCACTTCCCCACCAAACCACATCTGTGCCCTTTTGGCTACTTCTACGGCTCTACACCTGCGGCCAAAACTTCGCAGGTGCGGTTACACCAGATGACAGCAGGCTCAGAAATCTTCATAAGGCCGAATTCAATCCGTTAACCACCCGATATCCACTTGAGGCCCTCGGGACCCCGTCAAATCACATCGACCAGTTCCAAAACATAATTTGGACATGCTCGAAGCTTCAAATCACATCAAACAATGCTAAAAATCATGAATCTCACTCCAATTCAAGCTTAATGGACTTTAGAACTTCAAACCTCTACATTCGATCCCGAAACCTATTAAATTACGTCCGATTGACCTCAAATTTGCACACAAGTCACATTTGACATTACAGACCTACTCCAACTTCCGGAATTTGAATCCAACCCCGATATCAAAAAGTCCACTTCCGGTTAAACTTCTCAAAAACTTTCAAATTTCTAACTTTCGCCAAACGACTCCAAAATGACCTACGAACCTCTAAATCCACTTTTGGACGCGCTCCCAATACCGGAAGCACCATATAGAGCTATTCTCAGACTTAGAATTCCAAACAGACATTGATGACATTGAAATGCACTTCAACCCAAATTTATGAAATTCTTTCAAAATGCTAACTTCCACAATAGGCGCTGAAACGCTCCCGGGTCATCCAAAAACCTATTCGAACATACGCCCAAGCCCGAAATTATCATACGAACCCGGTAGACCCGTCAAATCCCGATTCCAAGGCTGTTTACTCTAAAATCCAATCTTAGTTAATTCTTCCAACTTAAAGCATTCCAAAATGAGAATTTTTTTTCCAATTCAACTCCGAACTTCCCAAAGTTCAATCCGACCACGAGTACAAGTCATAATACCTGAAGTGAAGCTGCTTATGGCCTCAAACCGCCGAATGACACGCTAGAGCTTAAAACGACCGGTCGGGTCGTTATAACCAATTTAGGGCTCCGTCGATTAGGGTCTCTCCAACAACAAATCGAATCTTTTGTAAATACAGTGTTTATAGTTACTTGAGAGTCAACCTTTCTAGAGAGAGCTTATCACATAGAATATTACATCTCCCTCTCTTCTCTCTCTCTATTCCTATTTATATGAGACATATTCCTTACCTACCAAAATTACAAGTGTAGAGAATATTCTGGAGAATATTCCTTTAAAATATCTTATTACTATAAACTAGCCGTTTTTGGCCGATCTGAATGTTCGACCACGATCTTGGCTGCTCGGCTCGCCAATGTTACTTCTTAAGCATGACCTCGACCCAATCGACCCTTAATTGTCCTCTCTTAGGCGAGGTTTCCTTGATAAGATTTTGACCCATACACTCCTTATCTCTTGTTTGATTTCGTACTAATTTTGGGACAAGTTATTTCATGACTACAAATAGTACCAGAATAATTTATACATGTTAGAGGGTGAAATAGAAATTCCATAATAAGTTATTCCAGAATAAAGCAGTAAAATTAATAATCCCAGGAGAAATAACACCAGGATAAAAATCCCAACATAATTAATTCCAATATAACTAATTCCAGCATAATTAATTTCAATATAACTAATTCCAGCATAATTAATTCCTATATAACTAATCCCAGCATAACTTGTCTAGAAACGAAATAACCCTAAAGGTGTCCATTTAGACAGCCCCATCACCTTTAATTTGGAGATTAATTTGAACTTAAGTCTCTTGTTTTCTCTCATACTGTTATTATATATTTCCTCTATCCTATTTCATGTGACACATGTTTTAGTCTTTCTAAAAAAATATTTCTCTATCTGAAAATAATTTATAATAATTAGCATTCCTTTTTTATCCTAATAACATGACTTGTTTGGACTCAATTGATATAAAAATTCATTCTTTTAATGGGAAAGAAGAATGAAGACATGTCGAACTCGAGTCTATGGAATTTTTTGACCCATTATAATTTTTTTTAAAAGTTTTTATGTCAAATCATCTAAAGACATCTTTATTTGTACATGTAATATGTTAGAAAATAAAATATAAGAGATATTTGCAGCTAATTTTTTCTATTCAAATTTTAATTGTAAATATTATGTTAAATTATTTTCCTCGTGAAAACTCTCACTAGGACTCATTTAATTATTGGTAGTAAGGTCAATTCCGATATTCTGCATATGTACAAAAAGGAGGACAATGCGTCTTCTACTTTCCAGGGGTGGTGGGTGTGGGTGGGAGTTATGAAAATTAAGTTTTTTTTTTTTTTTTAAATTTCTTGAATGAAGTCATGAAAACATATTATTAATCCATACATTGGTGAAAACTCTTTACTTCAAAACATTTGTCCAAAACTCAATATAAAGTGAAACCAAAGTGAAAGTGTAATATATATATATATATATATATATATATATATATATATATATATATATATATATATATATATATATATATATAGGTTGCATCGCCTTATTCGCAACGTAGAACTCATTCATCATGAGATTCTGGCAATGATCTTGACGTAGTCACTGTGGTTGCAAAATTTATGTATGTGAGAATCTTCAATTATTCCATTTCCAGCTTTGTCATCCACCACACTTTGGACTGTTGTACTTCTTACATGAACATGCACAAGTGCGGGGAACCTCAAAATGATGCTATATTTAACTTTTGTCACTTCCTCTGATTTGGATTTTCTTGTTTGTTTTTTATTACACTGGTTTAGCTTTTGTATTTTTCCCCAACTTAAGCTGCCTTTAAAGAATGAGTGCTAGGCAACTCCTACAAGTTTTGTTTTTACTTTAAATTTGGAAATAATTCCTACTCCTAGTTTAATAGTGAAGAGAAGAAAATCACATTAGTTGAATGGGTTTCTTTTATCCGATAATGCTGAGATTCATTTAATTCAAGTATAAGTAAATGTTGACTGTCCAACCTAAATGTCATTGTATAACATCTGAAGTAAAGAATACAGACTAAAAGACTTCATAAATGATTTTGACCATAAATTTTGCCAAGTTTTTTTAAATTTTTTTGGCAAAACATGTATGTTTATAGATTTTATCCGTGTTTTGACAGATTTTGAAAATAAAATTCTCAAATCCAAAAACTAGCTATAGATATATTTTTTGTCCAAAATATCACTTTTGGATTTTTTAACAATTTAAAAAATTACCCAAAACTTTTGTATTTTATAAAAAACTCGTCATCTATTATGACCCAACTAAACACCAGCTAATTACTATTTTTTTCCTTTGGATTGATGGAACTTGTAATACTATTGCAATTTAACGAATTATAATGGCTAGTAATTATATTATTAGCAGTTGACATTAAAATACAAGGTTATGGTTTTAGGATAGTGTATTACGTAGTTCATTATAAAAATAATAATTTTGTGCCAAACTTATCTATGTTGAGGCCTATGATTTGTAATAATGATAATGAATGATATCGATGAAGGTTCTGCGTATACAAGATTTGCAAGTTTGTTTGTTTGGTATTGTTGGGTATTTTTGATATTTTTTAAAACTTATGGGTATAAGTCTCATTTCATGTTTTATCAACAAAAAAAAAGTGAAATATGTTTTAAAAAATTATGTCCAAACATATTTTCATCTTCAAACCAAACTTCATTCTAATGAGATTTTTTAAAACAAATTTGGGAATCACCACATGCTAGCTAAGTTTCACTGTGTGCGACAACCCAATGAGTTATTTTGTGAAATTTCGCCTGTTACCCCTTTTATTGCTTCACACATGTATGTTTATGGTATTAAGACTTGCTTGGTTGGTTAGTTTCGTTTCAGGAAGCTTTCGGGTTGATTTGGATCGTTGATTGTTGACTTAGAAGTTTAAATTAGAAAATATTGACCTAACTTTGACTTTTGTAAAAATGATCGCGGAACTGTATTTTTATGACTCCGATAGCTCCGTATCGTGATTTCGGACTTGGGCGGATGTCGGAAATTGATTTTAGAAGTCTGTAGGTCGATTTATGTTGATTTGCCGAAATTTGACAATTTGAAGTTGAAAAGTTTGACCATAGGTTGACTTTTAGCCATCGAGCTCGGAATATAATTTTGGGATATGAAATAAGTTCGTTATGATATTTAGAACTTGTCTGCAAAATTTGGTGTTGTTTGGAGTTGATTTGATAGGATTTGGACGTATAGTTGAAATTCTAGAAGTTCTTAAAAAATTCTTTGAAATTCATGCATTTTAGAATTCAATTCATAGTTTTAGATGTTATTTTTGTATTTGATCGCGTGAGCGAGTTTGTATGATGTTTTTAGACTTACAAGGTGACCGGACGGTCCATCGGTTGACTTTTGTTGACTTTCTGAAAAAAGTATAAGGATCTTAGCTTTATCTATTGCAATTGAATTTCCTAGCATTATTTGATGATATTTAGTCGATTTTGATTAGATTTGAGCCATGTAGAGGCGAATTTTAAGGGAAAAGCTATTTTCGAGTATTGATTTGGCCTAGTTGAAGTAAGTATCTTGCCTAAATTCGTATGAGAGAACCTCCCTTAGGATTGGTATTGTTTAATTCAATTATGCTAAGTGAAATCTGCGTATGCAAGAGGATGAGTGGGTACATGGGTGTATGTAGTATTTGTTCGGTTTAGGTTACTTAGACTATTTCCATGCTTTAATTGAATGCCATATCATGTTCTAATTCTTTTAGTCAATCTATTCTTGCTTGTGTTAGTCTATCCTCACATGCCTTAAATAATTTCGTTAATACTTGTTCTACCTCCTAATTGATAATTTGCTCTCATGCTTTAGTTGAACTTGTTACCTCTTTTATTGTCACCTGCTATCTCTTTATTGTTGATTATCACTATTCGAAGTCATTATACATTTTATTTGTTTCGTTGTTGAATATCATTATTGAAGTTATTGTTCATGTTACTTCTTTCATTGTTGACTTTCATTATTTTATGTCATTGCTACACGTTATCTTTTTCATTGTGAATTATTCTTATTTAACATCGTGGTTATTCATTGTCTCTCATTGTTGAGTTATTCTTATTGAAGTTGTGAACGTCGTTATCATGTTGAGGCAAAATTATTATCGTTAAAACATCTTCCTTTTTGAGTGTTTTACATTCATTGTTGTTGTTGATATTCTTGTACCCGTTATGGTGGAGCCGTAAGCTATTGTTGTGGAAATATTAATATTATGAATTGTTGGAAAACTGTGATATATGAGAACTTGTGGTGCGAGTTATTATTGTAATATAATATTGACATACATACGGCGGTATAAGGCTTGAGGTTGATGTGCATGCAACGGTATAAGATGGGACTTATGCGCGTGTTGCTTGTAGGGGAACTATGTGAAGCCACACGACATTATAAGGTGGACTAAAGTACATGTAGCTATTTCAAAAAAAAAAAAATTATTTTCAAAACCTATTTTAAATGTAAGGCTTAGACGGCGATATAAGGAAAGATTGTGATTGAAATTGAGAAATATGAATAC
The DNA here is from genome assembly GCF_000393655.2 of Nicotiana sylvestris. Taxonomy (NCBI): domain Eukaryota; kingdom Viridiplantae; phylum Streptophyta; class Magnoliopsida; order Solanales; family Solanaceae; genus Nicotiana; species Nicotiana sylvestris. Next base: position 107,325,331 of record NC_091067.1, read on the forward strand.
TAGGTGGTACCTCGGTTGTGATTTCATTTTACACGAGGCAACACCTCCTTGTGATTCTTTCTTTTTATTTCATGTTGCAAGGAGTTTTGGTGGGAACATTTATTGTTGTTTCATTCTTTCTTGTTCTAGAAGTTGTCGTCCATGTATGATCATCGTACTTCTCATTGGTTATTTCTTTTAGGTTATTTCCATGCTTAATTTAAGGTATTAGTTCATGTTGTTGTCTTAATTCGTATCAGTTATTTATTACACTTTCATACTGCTTATTTATATCCTAGTAGGTGTATTGACCTAGCCTCGTCACTACTCTACTGAGGTTAGGCTTGATACTTACTAGGTTCTATTATGGTGTACTCATACTGCGCTTCTGCATATTTTTGTGCAGATCCAGGTACGTCTGCCCGTGCCAGACGCTAGAGTTGATTGAGTTTCTTATTGGGACACCTCAAGGTATACCTGCTCCATGTCCGTAGGCCTCAGAGTCACCTTCCCTTCTGTTCTGTTTACTGTTGTAGTTTTTTCCGACAATGATGTAGTAGTTATCCTAGCTTTACTCTATAGATCTTATGAATCAGTTCCACCGATTTTGTGGAGCGTATTGTTGAGATTATGTTTTGTACCGGAAGGTTATATCAGTTATTCCACTTGTTTTAGTGTTTTGATAATTGTTTCTGCCAAGTTTTTACTATCTGTTAGGCTTACCTAGTCGTAGAGACCAGATTCCATCACGACATCCTACGGAGAAAAATTGGTGTTGTGACAAGTTGGTATTAGAGCTCTAGGTTCATAGGTGTTACGAGTCATAAGCAGGTTTAGTAGAGTCTTGTAGATCGGTACGGAGACATATGTACTTATCTTTTAGAGGCTACAGAACTATTAGGAAAAGTTCAGTTCTTTGATTCCATATCATACGAATTGGTTGACTCCAAAAACTAAACCTTTGACTGTTTATTCTCTCAGTGATGGTGAGGACACGCAGTGTGGGATCCGACGATCAAACACCCACATCCCTTACTAGACCGGCGAGAGGCTGGGGTTGGGGTAGAGGCCGAGGAGGGGCACATCGCAGAAAGTAGCTATAGTTGGTGGGACATGCACCCGCGGCTCCTGTTTCCATCCCAGCACTTAAGTAGACCCTCATACAGTTTTTGAACATGTTCAGTACCTTAGCTTAGGCAGGGTTGATTCCACTTGCACCAGCCACATCTCATGCTAGGGGAGGAGCACTGACTCCCGTGAACCATACCCTAGAGCAACGTGTCCAGGTTGACCAGGTTCCTGACATTATACAGGCACCGCCTGTTGCTTCGGTTCAGTCCGTTGTTAGGGCAGTAACATCTGATGAGGAGAAAGTTTAGCTCGAGAGTTTAAGAAGTGTCACCCTCCTACGTTTAGTGGCTTGGCTTTAGAGGATGCACATGGTTTTCTTGAGAAGTGCCACCATATTCTCCGCACTATGGGTATTGTGAAGACAAATGGAGTAGCTTTTACTACCTTCCAAGTATCCAGAGTGTCATATAAGTGGTGACGAGTGTACGAGGAGGGTATCCCAACCAAGGCAACTTCACTTACATGGAGTCAAGTTTTCGAAGTTATTCTTAAGAGAGTTTGTCCCTCAGAACCTTCGGGATGCATGGCCCCTAGAGTTTGAGCAGTTGCACCAGCGTACTATGACAATGTCAGAGTATGTTGTCCAATTCAGTGACTTGTCTAGACACACACTTCCGTTGGTTTCTATAGTTAGAGAGGGAGTCTATCGATTCATTGAGGGGCTCAACTATGGTATTAGATTCAATATGTCTATATAGTTAGAGACAAATACTCTATATCAGCAGGTGGTTGAGATTGCACAGAGGTTGGAGGGTATGCAGGGCTATGAGAGAGATGACAAGGAGGCCAAAAGGCCTCATGGTACGAGAGGATTTAGTGGTCGTCATGCTGCAACTACAACCTATCATGGTAGAGGCTATGTGAGTCGTCCAGTTCATTCAACATTTCCATCTTCTAGTGGTGCTCCGGTATATCCAAGGTCTCAGGTTGCACACTTTGCTCAGCCACATTTTAGTGCACCTCCTGCACGGGGTGCCTTCAGCGGTCAGTCCAGCCGACCAGGCCTGAGCTAGTCCTCACCGCCATGCCCATCAAGATCTTTCTTTGAGTGTAGTGATACCTTCCACATGGCTAGAGACTGCCCCAGACTCAGGAGAGGTGTACCTCTCTAGGCTACTCAGGCTCCACAGATTCAGTTAGGTCCGCAGACTTCCCAGGCCATGGTTGCTGCCCAATTGCCGCTCCACCGACGCATCCAGCTAGGGATGAGGGATGGTGCATAGATCAGAGGTTGCCTTATAGGGGGAGGCTAGGCCACACACTATGCTTTTCCCGATAGGATAGAGGCAATTGCTTCAGACTCAGTCATTACAAGTATGGTTTTGATTTTCCATAGAGATGCATCAGTCTTATTTAATCAGGGATCCACTTATTCATGTGTCATCTTACTTTGCTCCGTATTAGGATATATCTCATGATTCTTTGAGTTCTCATGTTTATATGTCCATGCATGTGGGAGATTCTATTATTGTGGACCGTGTGTATCGGTCGTGTTTAGTTGTTATTGGTAGTTTTAAGACCAAAGTTGATGTATTGTTACTTAGTATGGTAGACTTTGATATTATCTTGGGTATGGACTAGTTGTCTCCCTATCATTCTATCCTCGATTGTCACGCCAAGACTATGACGCTGGCTATGCCATCTTTGCCATGGTTGGAGTGGAGATGTGCATTAAATTATGTTCCTAACAGAGTTGTATCATTTCTAAAGGCTCAGCGGATGGTTGAGAACGATTGTAATGGTTATCTAGCTTTTGTGAGAGATATCAACACTGATATTCCTACCGTGGAGTAGATTCTGGTAGTGAGAAACTTTCCAGATGTATTTCCAGCAGATCTTCTAGGCATGCTGCCCGATAGGGATATCAATTTTGGTATTGACTTGTTGCCGGGTACTCAGCCCATTTCTATTCTATCATACCATATGGCCTTAGATGAGCTAAAGTAGTTAAATGAGCAGTTGTAATAGTTGCTTGATGAGGGTTTCGTTCATCCTAGTATATCGCCATGAGGTGCTCTAGTTTTGTTTGTAAAGAAGAAGGATGGTTCTATGCGCATTGATTATCGACAGTTGAACAAGGTTACAGTGAATAACAGGTATCCATTACCACGCATTGATGACATATTTGATCAACTACATGGTTCTAGAGTGTTCTTAAAGATCGATTTGCGGCCAGGTTATCATCAGCTGAAGATTCTGGATCTGGATATTTTGAAGACTGTTTTTAGGACTCAGTATAGTTACTACAAATTCCTTGTGATGTCATTTAGGCTGACTAATGCCCCAACAACATTTATGCACCTGATGAACAATGTATTCCGGCCCTATTTTGTTTCATTTGTCATTGTGTTTATTAAAGACATTTTGGTGTACTCCCTCAGTCGGGAAGATCATGAGCAGCACTTGAGGATCGTGCTTTAGACCTTGAGAGAGAAGAAATTGTTTGCAAAATTTCAAAGTGTGGATATTCTAGCTTGATTTGGTGGCGTTTTTGGGTCATGTGGTGTCGAGTAAGGGGATCAATGTAGATCTCAATTATAGCAGTACAGAGTTGGTCGAGACCGTCTTTATCTAATGTGATTAGGAATAGTTTGGCCACATATTACCGTCGTTTTGTAGAGGGTTTCTCATCAATAGCTGCACCTATGACCAAATTGACCCAAAAGGGTGCTAGTTTCAGATGGATCGAGGAGTGTGAGGATAGCTTTAAAAAGCTCAAGACTGCCTTGATCACAACCTAGTGTTGGTGTTTCCTACAGATTCAAGGTCTTATATTGTGTGTTGTGATGTGTCACGTGTTGGTCTTGGCGCGGTGTTGATGGAAGACGGTAGGGTGATTGCCTACGCGTCTCGATAGTTAAACACACATGAGAAGAATTATTCAGTCCATGACTTGGAGTTGGCAGCTATTTTTCATGCATTAAAGATCTGACGACATTATTTGTACGGTGTCCCTTATGAGGTCCTTACTGACCACCGGAGTTTGCAGCATCTGTTCAAACAAAAAAATCTTAACTTGCGACAACGGAGGTGGTTAGAGCTACTTAAGGACTATGATATCACCATTCTATATTATTGGAGAAAGGACAATGTACTGGCTGATTCCTTGAGTCGAAAGGCGGGGAGTTTGGTAGTTTAGCATACCTACCGACAACGAAGAGGCCATTAGCATTGGATGTTCAGGCCTTAGCCAACCAGTTTGTTAGATTGGATGTTTCTGAGCCCAGTTGAGTTCTTCCCTGCATGGTTTCTTGGTCTTTTTTATATGATCGTATCAGAGAGCGTTAGTATGATGACCCCCATTTGCTTGTCCTTAAGGATATAGTTAAGCACGACGATGCCAAGGAGGTTACTATTAGATATGACTGTGTGTTGCGGATGCAGGGCCAGTTATGTGTGCCCAATATGGATGATTTGAGTGAGTTGATTCTTCAAGAGGCCCAGAGTTTGCGGTACTCTATTCATCCGGGTGCCGCTAAGATGTATTAGGACTTGAGGCAGCACTATTAGTGGAGGAAGATGAAGAAAGACATAGTGGAGTATGTAGCTTGGTACCTAAATTGGTAACAGGTGAAGTATGAGCATCAACGATTGAGTGGTTTGCTTCAGCGGTTTGCGATTCCTGAATGGAAATGGGAGTGTGTCACCATGGATTTCGTTGCTGAGCTCTCACGAACTCAGAGGAGATTTCGCGTTGTATGGGTGATTGTGGATAGGTTGACCAAGTCGGCTCATTTTATTCCAGTAGTGACTAGCTATTCTTCTAAACAACTAGCTCAGATCTATATCTACGAGATTGTCCAACTTCATGGCGTACCGATATCTATCATCTCTGACTGGGGTATGTAGTTCACGTTGCATTTTTGGATAGCTGTACAACATGATCTAGGCACACGAGTTGAGTACAACATTTCATCCTCAGATGGATGCACATTCCGAGTGCACTATTCAGATATTGAAGGTTATGCTTCGTGCATGTGTTATGGATTTCGGGTTGCTTAGGATCAATTCTTGCCACTTGCAGGGTTTTCCTACAATAACTGCTTCTAGTCGAGTATTCAGATGGCTCTTTAAGAGGCCCTATATTGGAGACAGTGTCATTCCCTAATTGGGTGGTTTGAGCCGGGAAGGCTAAGTTATTAGGCACAGAATTGCTTCGAGAATCAAGATGCCTTGGAGAAGGTTAAGATGATCCAGGGTTGGTTTCGTACAACCCAATATAGACAGAAGAGTTATGCGAATCGAAAGGTTCGTGATGTTGCATTCATGGTTGGAGAGCGAGTCTTGCTTTGAGTTTCACCCATGAAGAGTGTGATGAGGTTTGAGAAGAAGGGCAAGTTGAGCCCTAGGTATATCGGACCTTTTGAGATCCGTAAGAGGATTGGAGAGGTGGCCTACAAGCTTGCATTGCCACCTAGTTTATATGCGGTTCATCCAGTGTTCCATGTCTCGATGCTTCGGAAGTATTATAGTGATCCATCTCATGTTTAGACTTTAGCACAGTCCAATTGGATGAGGATTTGACTTATATTGAGGAGGATGTGGCTATCTTGGACCGACATGTCTAGAAGTTGAGATCAAAGAGTATTGCTTCAATAAAGGTTCAATGGAGGGGTCGTCCGGTCTAGGAGGTGACCTGGGAGTCTGAGCACGATATGCAGAGTCGTTATCCTTATCTATTCACCACTTCAGGTATGTCCTTATGCACGTTCAAGGATGAACGTTTATTTTAAGAGGGAGAGAATGTAACGACCCGATCAGTCGCTTTATGTAATTGCGCCATGTTACCCCTTTTTATTGCTTCACACTGGTGTGTTTATGCTTTTATGAATTGTAGGGTTGGTTAATTTCGTTTTGTAGAGCTTTTAGGTTGATTTGGACCTTTGATTCTAGACATAGAATCCTTAATTTTAAAAATATTGACCAAACTTTGACTTTTGTGAAAACGACATCAGATATTTTTATGACTCCGATAGCTTTGTATCGTGATTTTGGACTTGGACGAATTCCCAAAATTGATTTTGGACGTCTTTAGGTTGATTTATATAGATTTGCCAAAATTTGACAATATGAAGTAGAAAAGTTTAATCGTAGGTTGACTTTTAGCTATCGATCATGGAATTCAATTTCGGGACATAAATAGTCAGTTATGATACTTAGAACTCGTCTGCAAAATTTGGTGTCGTTTGGAGTTGATTTGAAAGGATTCAGACATTTAGTTGTATTTGTAGAAGTTCTTAAAAATTTCTTTCAAATTCATGCATTTTCGAGATCAATTCACAGTTTTAGATGTTATTTTTGTGTTTAGATCGTACGAACGAGTTCGTTTGATGTTTTTAGACTAGGAAGGATGTTTGGTATGAAGCCTTGAGGACTCGGATGAGTTTCGGACATGATCCGGAGTGTTTTGGATTGAAGTTGGCAAAATCTGGTGTCTGGTGCTCTGGTGTCGCAATTGCGAAGGTGACAGAAGGTTGGCACTTGTCGCAATTGCGAAGGCAACGGGATTTTAGTGTTTTTGCATTTGAGAAAAAAAGTTCTCTTTTGCGAATAGGGCCAGTTCGCAATTCCGATGCCTTTTCTTGTAATTGCGATGAAGCATAAAATTGTTAGGGTTCACAAATGCGAGGCATGTCCACAATTGAGAGGGTTTGCGATTGCGACATCTACAGCTGGTTAAAGGGTTGGAAAACGGGATTTTTGAACTCATTCTCATATTTTTGAAACCTAGAAACGGTAGGAGGCGATTTGGAGAGGGGATTTTCTTCTACAAACTTTGGGTAAGTGATTGTAATTTATTTCTATTTATATTCCATCAACATATCTTAGATTTTAACATCAAAATCATGTGAATCAAAGTAAAAAATTGTGAAACTTTGTCAAGTTTTTAAAAAATAAGAAATTGAGTTTTGAGAGTCGATTTGGACTTAGATTTTTGAAACTAATCACTTATATGAACTCGTGGGGTCATGGGTAGTCGGAATCTACCATTGGACCCGGGTTTTTACTGGGCGAGCCCCGGGTTGACTTTTGACTTTTTGGAAAAAGTGTAAGGATCTTAGCTTTATCTATTGCAATTGAATTCCCTAACATTGTTTGATGATATTAAGTTGCTTTTAATTAGATTTGAGTCGTGTGGAGACGAATTTTAAGGGAAAAGCTATTTCCGAGTGTTGATTTGGCCTAGTTGAGGTAATTGTCTGGCCTATCTTCGTGCGGGGGAACCACCCTTAGGGTTGATATTTTTTGATTCAATTGTGCTAAGTGAAATCTGTATACGCAAGGTAATGAGTGGGTACACGGGTTGTATGTGGTATTTGTTCAGTTTAGGTTACTTAGACTATTTCCATGCTTTAATTGAATGCCATATCATGTTCTAATTCTTTTAGTCAATCTATTCTTGCTTGCGTTTATCTATCCTCACATGCCTTAAATGATTTCGTTAACACTTGTTCTACCTCCTAATTGATAATTTGGTCTCACGCTTTAGTTGAACTTGTTGCCTATTTTATTGTCACAAGCTATCTCTTCATTGTTAATCATCTCTATTCGAAGTCATTATACATGTTATCTCTTTCTTTGTTGAATATCATTAAATTGAAGTTATTATTCATGTTAAATCTTTCATTGTTAACTTCCATTATCTGAAATCATTGCTCCACGTTATCTATTCCATTGTAAGTTATTATTATTTAACATTGTGGTTATGCATTGTCTCTAATTTTTGGGTTGTTGGTGTTGAAGTTGTGAATGCCGTTGTCATGTTAAGGCGAAATTATTATCATTGAAACATCTTCCTTTTTGAGTATTTTACATTCATTGTTGTTGTTGATATTCTTGTACCCGTTGTAGTGGAGCCGTGGTCTATTGTTGTGGAAACATTTATATTGTGGATTGTTGGAAAATTATGATATATGGGCACTTGTGGTACGAGTTGGTATTGTAATGTAATATTAACGTGTATACAACGGTATAAGGCTTAAATTTGATATGCATGCAGTGGTATAAGGTGGGACTCATGTGCGTGTTGCTTGTAGGGGAACTACGTGAAGTCACACGGCATCATAAGATGGGCTAAAGTACATGTAGCTATTTCGAAAAAAATTTTTTATTTTCAAAACCTATTTCAAATGTAAGGCTCACTGATAACGGGGGATTTTGACTACTTATTAGTACCTTTTTGCTTTTATTTTAGTTTGAAAGTATTAATTTATATTCCCGAAACTAATGAAATTGTGCAAACTGCTGAATATTGGAAGTTTTATCTCCCATGATTTTATCCGACTCAAAAAGGACTTTTCTGGTTCACAAGGCAATAAAGGGCGCAGAAGCAAAGAAGTGTGGTCCGTAGAAGTATTTCTGCGGCCGTATACTAAATAAAAGCACCCAACAAAACTTTGGCCCGTGTGTGGACGACACATGAATTGTGCATCCCAAGAAAAAGGTTTTCATTGACAAATTATTTAAAGATTAGAGAGTGTGCAAAAGACCATGTCCGGACGCCTTGTTGAAGTGTGGACAACAAAAGAATTGTGCGGTCGCAGAAGATGCTTCGCAGTCGCAATCCAGAAATGTGCGGCTGCAGAAACCTAGTTCTCGCCAACTGAAGAAATCTGTGGACCGCACATAGAATTGTGAGACTGCAGAACCTTCCGAGGGGCATTTTTGTCGGTGAATTTTGGGCCATTATAAATAGAAGTGTTTCACATTTTTAGGTCAAGTTTCGAAATTTGATCTGCTGTAGTCGTTACATTTTGTCATTTTAGGAAGTTTATGATTATTTTAGTATTTAAACATTATATTTTATTATTTTAATCTTTGATTATGAGTTTAATTAGCATTTCTTCTTTAATTTTTCCCACTATGAGTAGGTAGACTTTTACTAGGGTTGTGACCCAACCCTTGTGTGTAAACTTTATGGGTACTTAATTTAATGCTTATTTATGATTGTGTGTTGATTATTTAGCTTAGTTCATGCTTCAATTTTAGAATTAATGGTTGCAAACATTCATGCCTTTTTGACTTAGTCGCTACTTGAGAAAGAGGGACCTAGTCTAGGATAACTTGGCTAACAAGGAATTGGGCTAATTGAGAGTTTGATTAGCCTAATTAAAGGGTTCAAACTAGAGATAGTAAGAACCCGACTTGAGCTCATATCAGCTATTTTGTTTGATACCCATTTGGACTTGAGAAAGCCATATTGGGCAAAATCACTCTTTGACCGAGAGGTATTGAATGAGTAACGTAGAGTTGAGGGCTATAATATATCCCAATCAACAAAATAAGTATTAATGTATTTAACCCATTAGGCTAAGACCTAGGTTATGGTCACATCCCTAGGCTTTTTAACTATTTGGAAAAACACTAAAAACAATCGTTCGTTTCTAATTTCTTTTCCTTAGCTTACTATTGTTAGAGTAATAGTAGAAGTAGAAATTGAATCCTTTTGTGGATGTGCAAATTTAGTTAATCCATTCACTTTCTTCAAGTGTATACTCCTAACACCATAGTAACTCCATATGGATATCAACCCCGACTCTTGTTGGGTACTATTCTTCCAATGACCGTCTCCACTCACTGTTGAGTGCGGATTGGACGTGGATTAATTTTTGGCGATGTTGCTGGGGAGTTAAAATCTTGTTAGCTATATATTTGGGTTTGTTTTTGGAATATATTCTTTTCCTTCTATGTTACTAACTTGTGTGAGAAATTTTAAGTACAATCATGGCGGCAAACAATGATCTCGAAATGTCCCTTTGGGGGATGTAGACGACGAGAATGAGTAAGTCGAGGAGGTACCTCTTGAACCTCAAGCCAATCGAAGAGGCCAGGTGCCTCATGAAAATGTACACCCCCACCTCCACCACGAGTGGCTCCACACCGGATATTGCCCAATGAAGGTTATGCTAGTGCAATAGTCCTTCCCCGCATTAGGGTGGGAAACTTCAAAATAACCAATGTGATGCTATATTTGCTTGATCACGGGGATTGTTCACCATTGCTCCAACACAAAATGCTTATAAACATTTGATGGGGTTTGTGGTAACTTGTTGGGGGAGCAAGAAAACAAATGTCTCCGAGGATACATTGAGGCTAAGGCTTTTTCCCTTGTCTTTACGGGGGAAAGATTTAGATTGGTTGGAACAATTGACGAACCATTCAATTCACACTTGGGATGAATTGGAGGAAAAGTTCATTGCTAAGTTCTTCTCTCCCGCACACTTGGCTACACTTCAAGATGAGATTTTTGCATTCAAGCAAGAGCCGAATGAACCACTACACGAGATATGGGAACTCTATAGAACAATGGTTAAGGAATGTCCCATCAATGATATGACGGAAAACATGATTCAACAAACCTTCTACCATGGGATTAACACAACCAACTAACGTGTAGTGAATCAACTTGCCGGTAGGAAATTTATGACTACGCCTTATGCGGAGGCGTGTGAGATATTAGATGAGATTGAGGAAATGTCATTGGCTTGGAAATCTCGGGCCAATGTTTCACAATGTGACTCGAATATGATCCACCTTCACAAAATATTGCAAGACCACGGGCACGCCATTGCCGAATTCACAACCACCATGACTCAACTAGCAAAGGCCCAACTTAGTCAAGCTCAAGCTCCTAAGAAAGTCCATGCTATGGAAGGGGCGAACATGATGGCAAACAAGAGGAGTACTAAGGTTCCACAAGGGCAAACTCAAGTGGAGAACTATGTGCAAGAAGATAGTGGTTTTGAGCAAGATGATTCCTATAATGAACAAGAAGAAGAAGTGCAATATGTGAACAATTTTCAAGGGCAAAGAAACAACTTCCAAATCCCAAGACAACAATAATGGTGACCTCAAAAACATGAAGGCAATTGGAATTCTAACAATCAAGGAAATTGGAGTGGAGGCAACAATAACGGAAATTGGAATAACAACAACAATCAAGGAAATTGGAGTGGAAACAACCAAGGAAATTGGGAAGGTAACAATCAAGGCGGATAGAACAACAATCAAGGCAATCGGGGGTCGGGTTTTTAAAGGCCCCTAATGTATCAACAACCAAGCAACCCACCTCGTTATCCTTCCCATGGTTCAAGTTCTTCAAACAATGAGATTTGGCGAATTGAAAATATGTTCAAGCAAATGATGGAAAAGAATGCCGATTTGGATGCCCAACTTGCCTCACACAATACATAAATCTGCAACCTAGAAGTTCAAATAGGGCAAATCTCATAAACTCTAAATTCTTGCCCTAAGGTGGCAGTACCAAGTGACATAGTGGTAAACCCAAAGGGTGGTCACAACACGGGGAATGCCATGGCAGTAATCACAAGAAATGAAAATGGAAGGAATGCACCCACCTCAAGTGGAGGGCAAATTGTTTATGATGATCAAGTGATGCAAGAAGAAGAGATCCCCAAAAATGTGGTTCAACCTAAGGATGAAGTGCGGATTGATTTTGATGATAGTGTGGAAGAGACTCAAGAGAAGGTGAACCCGTCTAGGGAACACATTATTGACATACCAGAGCAGGCGGTGCAAAAGGCTAGGACACCATTGCTTAAGCCTCCACCTTCATACCCTCAAAGACTTGCCAAGAATAATGGTGAGAATCAATTCAAGAAGTTCATTCAAATGATGAAGAGTCACTCAATCAATGTTCCATTAGTTGAAGCTTTGGAACAAATGCTCGGTTATGCAAAATTTATGAAGGATATTGTGACAAATAAGCGGTCAATAAATTTCGAAACCATCAAAGTCACTAATGAAGTGAGTGAAATTGTGCATTCAATGGCTCCTAAGTTGAAGGATCCCGGTGCTTTCATGATTTCTTGTACAATTGGAAGTGCCGAGTTTGCTAAAGCTCTTTGTGATCTTTGGGCAAGTATCAATTTGAAGCCCTATTCAGTTTTAAGACTTTGAGAATTGGTCAACCAAGACCCTCCTCTATGAGATTGCACATGGCCGATCGTACTATGAAGAGGGCATTGGGAGTGATTGAAGACGTCTTAGTTTGTGTTGATAAATTCATTCTTCTGGCGGATTTTATTATTTTAGATTGTGAGGTTGATTATGAAGTGCCGATTATTCTTGGGAGACCTTTCCTTGCTATGGGAAAGGATCTTTGTTATGTTGAAGCCGGAGAGCTTACCTTCCGGGTTGGTGATGAAAAAGTGGTATTCCATGTGTGTAAGTCCATGCGGCAACCAAATATCAATGAGGTGTGTTCTTTTGTGGACTTGGTGACCGATGCTATTGTTGATGAAACAAGTGCTACAATCAATGTTGGTGATATGTTGGAGGCCGTTTATGCTCAACTTTGATGATGACGAGATGAATGGCTTCGTGGAATGTGTGAACTCTTTGCAAGGAATGGGGTCGTACAACTATGCACCCCAGAAATTATCCTTGGATCTTCAAACTAGGACAACTCTTCCTACAAAGCCTTCTATTGAAGAGCCTCCTACCTTGGAGTTGAAGCCGTTGCCTCCACATCTTCGGTATGAATTTCTTGGTCCTTGTTCTACTTTACCGGTTATTATTTCCTCTTATTTGACTAATGTGTAGGAAGATTCCACATTGGCGGTGCTACAAAAGAGGAAGAAGGCTATTGGGTGGACCTTGGCGGATATTCGGGGGGATAAGCCTCACCTTTTACATGTATAAGATAAATTTGGAGGATGGCACCAAACCATCTATTGAACATCAAAGGAGACTCAATAAGGCTATGCAAGAAGTTATCAAAAAAGAGATTATCAAGTGGTTGGATGCCGGGGTTGTCTACCCCATCTCCGATAGTTTGTGGAATTATTGGGTTCAATGTGTCCCAAAGAAGAGAGTTATGATGGTGGTCACCATTGACAATAATGAATCGATTCCTACAAGAACGGTGACCGGTTGGAGGGTGTGTATGGACTATCCAAAGCTCAACAAAGTCACAATGAAGGATCACTTTCCACTTCCTTTCTTAGATCAAATGCTCGATAGATTGGCCGTTCGTGCTTTCTATTTCTTTCTTGATGGGTACTCAGGCTACAACCAAATTATCATTGCTCCGGAAGATCAAGATAAAACTACCTTTAATGTCCCTATGGTACTTTCGCTTTCAAGTGGATGCCATTTGGTCTGTGCAATGTACCGACGACTTTTGAAAGGTGTATGATGGCTATTTTCACGGACATGGTGGAGGAGTAACTTGAAGTTTTCATTGATAACTTCTCGGTGGTTAGAGATTCTTTTGATTATTGTCTTTGAAATTTGGACAAAGTGTTGGCTAGATGTAAAGAAACAAATTTGGTGCTTAATTGGGAGAAATGTCATTTCATGGTTGAGGAAGGCATTGTCCTTGGCCACAAAATCTCAAGGAATGGAAATGAAGTTGACAAGGCAAATATTGAGGTGATTTCTAAACTTCCACCTCCAACCTTGGTGAAGGGTGTGTGGAATTTCTTAGGCCACGCGGGTTTTTACTAGTGTTTCATAAAAGATTTGTCTAAGGTGGTGAACCAGTTGTGCAAGCTTCTTAAGTAGGATGCTAAGTTTAACTTCAATGAGTATTGCATGAGAGATTTTGAATTGTTGAAGCTCAAGTTGAAAACTACTCTCATCATCACCGCTCCAAATTGGAGTGTGCCTTTTGAACTCATGTGTGATGCAAGTGACGTAGCGGTTGAGGTTGTTTTGGGGCAATGCATCAACAAGATTTTTCATCCAGTCTACTATGCTAGTAAGACCATTAATAGTGCCTAAGTCAACTATACCATTACGGAGAAAGAGCTCCTTGCTATTGTGTTTGCAATTAAAAAGTTCCGCCCGTACTTGATGGGTGCAAAAATCCTTGTCTAGACAGAACATGTAGCGCTTCGTTATCTTATGAGCAAAAGAACTCCAATGCTCGGTTGATGAGATGGGTGCTCTTGTTACAAGAGTTTGATATTGAAATCCGAAATAGAAAAGGTAGTGAAAACCAAGTGGCGGACCACTTGTCTCGTTTGGAGGAGGAGGGGAGGCCGCATGATGGACTTGAAAGTAGTGACTCATTCCCCAAAAAGAAACTCTTGGCAATTTCAATGAAAGAGGTTCCATGGTTCACGGATCTCACAAATTTTCTTATGTGTGGAATTATTCCGGATGAATTCTCTTCAAGCCAATGGATGAAGCTCAAATGAGATTGTCATGATTATTATTGGGATGAACCATACCTTTTCCGTATTTGTAAGGATGGTGTGATTAGAAGATGTGTACATATAAGAAGAGTGGTGAAATTCTTGGGGCTTGTCATTATTCAACATATGGTGGTCATCATGGTGGAGCGAGAACGACAACCAAAGTGCTTAGTTGTGGCTTCTATTGGCCCACTCTTTACAAGATACAAGTGAGTTAGTGAAAAGCTGTGATGAATGTCAACGGGCCGGTGGAGTCTCAAAGAAAAATGAAATGCTTCTCACAACCATTTTTGAGATTGATATTTTTGATGTGTGGATTATTGACTTCGTGGACCCTTTTGTGCGTTCTTGTGAAAACACCTACATTTTGGCTGCGGTGGATTTTATGTCCAAATGGGTTGAGGCCGTTGCTTTGCCCAACAATGAGGTGAGAAGTGTGGTGGCTTTCTTGAAGAAGAATATTTTCACAAGGTTTGGTACTCCGCGTGCAATTATAAGCGATGGGGGGGGGGGGGTCACATTTTGCACCAAGGCTTTTGACACTTTACTTAGCAAATATGGTGTTACTCATATAGTCACGACTTCCTATCACCCACAAGATAGAGTATCTTGTTATCCAACCACAAGAATAAAGAGTATCTTGTCCAAAAGGGTGAATGATAATCAGATGGATTGGTCCAAGAAACTTGATGATGCATTATGGGCTTATCAGACGGCTTACAAAATGCCTATCAGAATATAACCATACCGGTTGGTGTTCGGAAAAGCTTGTCATCTTCCGATGGAACTGGAGCATAAGGCCATGTAGGCTCTAAAGAAGTTGAATCTTGATTGGGATGTAGCCGCTTACTTGAGGGTTGCACACTTGAATGAATTGGATGAGTTCCTATACCATGATTATGCAAGTTTGTCCTTGTACAAAGAAAAGATGAAATATCTTCATAAGAAATACATTTGGAACAAATAATTCAAGGTGGGAAATTTATTATTGTTATTTAACTCAAAGTTGGGGATATTTTCCGGGAAGCTAAAATCTAAATGGAGTGATCCATTTGAAATTGTGGGTGTGACACCTTTTGGTGCATTAGACTTGAAGAACAAAAATAATGAAGTATTCCGAGTCAATGGTCACTGGATGAAGCACTACTTGAAAAACGTTGGAGATAGCCACATCGTGGCGGTCATTCATTTCACTTAAGGGTATTCTGTGTCATGCCGTGACATTAAATCATGCGCTTCTTGGGAAGCAACCCCTGTTTCTTTTCCTTTTTCTTTCGTAGTTAGGTGATATTTTTATTCTAACTTGATTTGAAGTGTGTTATAGGATTGAGTGTGACTTACAGGAATCGTGGACGAAAATGTGGCTAAGTGTTCAAAATTTGTGCGGACCGCACTTTATTTGTGCTGACCGCACATTTCTATGTGCCACAACAAAAGAGCATTACGGCTGCACATTTCTCTTATGGACCACACATTTGAAACGTCAAAAATACCAACCCTCTGAAGTTTAAGTTTTTCAGTGCGGAGGTCGATATGCGACCGCACATGAAATCTGCGGCCGCACCTGGAAATGTGTGGACCTCAAATTAAGTTCTGAGATGAGGCCTCCAGGTGAAATATTGCAGAACACATGAAAATGTGAGGCCGCACTCGTCCTTCTTCCCCTTATCACACAGTTGGTATAAATAGAATTATAGGCTTTACTTTACCTTTTTCCCGCTTTAAACAAACAATGTGCCCTGCTAAGTTATCTTGAAGATTTTCACTGTCCACACATAAAGCCACCGGATTAGTCACTCATTAACCTCATTCTATATGGTGTGCTTCAATTTCATGTTAAATTTTTTAGACTTTTAGTTCTTAGGCCATTCGTTATTAGAGTTCAATTGTGTGTCCATGTGGGGTAGATCTGAATTGGATAAACTTGATAAATGCTCTAATGGGGTTGGGTTAGTACAATTTCATGTTTTTACAATGTTGCTATGTCTAATTGTGCATGAAACAGAAAAAACATAAGAAGAAAAATTTGGTTTGTACGTAAATTTTGAAATCTGCGGCCGCACTTGAATTTGTGCGGTCCGCAAATGTTGAATTTGGGCAACTCAATGAAGAACGAATCTGCGGCCGCAGGTTAAAACGTGCGGACCGCAAAATTCCCTTTACAGCTACATATCAGCACATTCTCTGTTATTAGAGAGTACTCACGTTGAGACTCCAATGTGCGGCCACAAGTTAAATTGTGCGGACCGCAGAAATCCTCTTGCGGCCGCAGATTGGTCATTTCTCTGTCATCACAGAGTTAGCATTTATCGGATTCAGAGGTGTGACTACTAGTAAAATTGTGCGGACCGCACTTTACTTTTGCGGCCGCATAACAAAAATGTGCAATCCGTGAGTCCCCATCTATGGCAGCAAGTGAAATTGTGTGGACCGCAGATCGTTTTCCCTGCAGGCATGACTTAATATACAACCCACTGTGTCTTATGGTTTCTTCTTTACTCACATGTCTCCTGTATGTGTTTGAATATCGAATTTCAACTAACAATCTCCTTTGCTTGATACAGATAATGGTTCGATCAAGAGGACAAGGCGACACTTCAAAAAGGAAAGGTGGATCTTCTTGGTATCGAGGCAAAAGTGACTTGCCCATTGGCCAACAAAAGACAATAAGAAAGAATGCAACAACTGGCAGAGGGAGGGGTACCGACCTCTCCGAGTATAGCTCACATGTCCCGTCCAGAAAATTGTCAGAAGGTAACTCAGCCTTTGTTCAAGAGGAGCAGCCGACCATACAATCGAGGCTGCAGGGGAGATACCAGCTCAGGGACAAGCCAGTTTCATCTCATAGCACTTCCGACGGATCGGAGAGTGCTAGTCACGCTTCTGAGTCATCGACTGCACCAATCCCTGAGGTACATGTTACACTTAATATCCCGATGATGGAAGAGGGGGATATGCTACAGCTTCTGGCCTTGAAAGATCAAAGAAGAGAAAGGTTTGGGAGGATCTCTTTGTCAGCCTAGCCGCCTTCACAAGTTGTAGTATGTGGTGGCCAGTGAGGTCGCTACCTCTTGAGTGATAGTTTTTGTTGAAATACTTGGGGAAGTGCAACCCATCGATATTAATACAGTTCAGTGCATGAAAGGGGTGAATGTGGTTTACCTAGAGGTTAGAGGATGCCAAAGAATACCTCGTACACGAATACTATGACAATATGGCTCATATAGAGAAAGGGACGAAGGTAACCGAAGTACGCAACCTTAAGGTGAGGTTTGATCAGCATACGCTAAATGTGTATTTGGGCTTTGAGGATGTTGAGCTGAAGGAATATCTGGAGAATTCCGCACTGCAGGAGGAATTCCGACCTTGATTGGCTAAGATTCTAGCACCACCAGGGACACCACCACCATGGATTGTCATTGGGGTTCCCATTCAGCGAAACACTTTGAGTTTTGAGGCAAAAAGGTGGCAGACCTTTGATTGTAGTAAGTTAGATCTGTGCCAGAACGAGACTCACCTTCCTATTCCTCGGGCAGTTCTTGTGGCTTCCATTATGGCCGGGTAACCAATCAATGTGGGTGTGGTGATGTCGGCCAACATCTTAGTGATAGCACGACAGGATAACTTGTCCTACCCTTTTCCCAACACTATTATAGAATATCTCACTGATGTAAAGGTAGAGCGAGGGATTTTGATAACAAGGTGAAGGCGAAGAAGCCTTTCGATTGGTATTCACTTATGGATGCGAGCAACCCGTAGAAGAAAGCCCAGCCTTCTACTACCACAGGCCAGTCTGATGAGCCACCAGTGGTAGCTTTTGAGGCAGTTGATCTTCCATCCACCGATGCTGAGCCTTCTACCAGTGCCGCTGCTATGCTTCCACCACTATCTCCAGCTCCGACAATAGGCCCTAGAGTTGCTCTAAAGCTGGTGCCCATGCCTACAACCCCACTATCTGCGCTGCGAGTCTCCCAAACATTGGCGAGTCTCACCAACTATATATAGACAACTACTTTTAAGCTGTCTAACCTATCTTGTATTGTTGCCACGCAGTCCACCTATCATGTACCATAGGCTCCTTCTAACATTGATAAGACACTGAGGAAGATTTTGTAGAACCAAAAGATGATCATGGATACCTCGGTACAACATGGGTAAGTGATTGAGGAGTTGGGAAAGGAAGTAGAGAAGATGAGGAAGTCCCAGGTAAGTAAGAAATCATAGGACATGCTCCCGAGGGAGGTAATTAGACTTGCTACAGCTGGCGACCTTCCTTTTAACATGCTACTTGATTCGTACCAGTTGGCCAGTCTAACGAGCCAGACCTTGCTGCCGACACTGCTGAGACAATACGTGAGATGTTCGCCGACATTGCTGAGGCTGTGCGTAAGAATGATTAGATTCAGTTGGATGATCCTGAGGGTGATGACATTGCTTGGGACACTGAGATTTTCAAGGATCCATAGGGAGTTTTCTTCACCCTCTCCTCTTTTAATCTTATTTTGTTAAGCATTAGGGACAATGCTTATTTTTGTTCGGGGGGAGAGGAGGAGTCTATTTGACACATTGGTACATTTTGATATATTTGGTCAGTAATAATTTGATGATACTTTTCCGTTTCTTATTTGTATTTATCTATCTTCTCTCTCTCTTATTATGTATATTCTATCTTTAATAGTTTTTGCTCATTAACTTCTTTATCTTTGTTTTTGCTTATTAGCTTCTTTATCTTTTCCATATTAGTTCTTGCTTTAATAAGTAGCTTCTTTTTATGATTTTGTAGATAATAAGCCTTCGGTTTTCTTAATACCACGGCCTTTCCAAAGGTAATTATTGTGTGAACCGGGTGACACGTCCCAACGTCGGATGGCATGAGAACCTTCTTAAGGGAATGAATCTATTTTTATGTTTAGGTAATAATACTATAGTAATGAATAAAAAAACCTAATTAAATCATGCACAAAGAGTCAACCATGCTTCAATTGGCACCAACACACTTAACTACGTGTTTACGGTTAGAAACAAGATTTTTGAAAGAAATAGCTCTAGTTAGTGACTTTGTGACTCTTGAGTTGACTTTGGCAATCATCGAGTGGTTTAATTAGACCATAATGATCTTTAAACTTGAATGTGGTTGTTGTAGGCTCTCGACTCTGTCCTCTTTTACAATCTAGTTGCGTGAGGGATGAAATGAATTGTTGCTAGTACAAGTATCCGTGCGAAGAGTCTAGAACTTGCCTCGCATGTGTTTTAAGGCGAAATCCTAAGTTTTACTTGGTTTGAGAAGTGATTGTTGGCTTTCCTTGGCCTGTTTTAGCTTTCTATTGCAAAATAATGTCATTATCCCTAGTCAACCACTTTGAGCCTCTAGTATTTCTCATTTGATAACCATGTTATAAGCCTTTACTCGTTTTGTCGTGACCTTCTCTTGGAACCCGGACTTTCCATAACACTCTTGTGAAACAAGTGGTTTAGAACTTAAGTTTCAGGGAGAGATGGGGAATTTTAAAAAGGTATAAAGGCACAAAAAGAGGAAAGAAATGATCTCTATGAAAGAGATGGCAAGAAAAGAAAAGAACAAAAAAAAAATGTAAAACGTGAATAAGTGGAAGGGTTGTTGGATTAAAAAAAGAAGTAATGATCCCAAGCAATGAGAAAACAAAAAGAGAGAAAAAGAATGAAATGAACAAGAAAGAGTGATGTTAAGTCTCTCTAATTCCTAATGAAAAGAAAGTGCCTTTAAGAATTGGCAATTGTGATCCGAGAAAGTAAATGTGAAGTGCTCAAGAAAAGGTATAACCACTTACCCATATGGTATCCTACCCTAATCCAAAATCCTTCATTACATCCCAAAAGAAGTCCTACTTGATTTCAAACCGAGTGAGCTTACATTAATGGCGATCTACATGAGGAGCAAGCATATGGAACTAGAAGCCGTACTTGTGACATTCTCTTGTGAATGATGAGTGAACCTTTCATGATTCCTAAGGCTGAGTGATAATTTCTTAAGTGAGCTTGGGAAATGAAAAGTAGAGGAGGAAGAGTTTGGAGTTCACCATGACCTACATGATAGAACAAGAGTCCTTGATGAGTAAAGTCAGTTCTTGAAGCTCAAATGTTACATTAGAACTATATGTGCATGAATATTTGACTTGTATCCCTGTTGATTATTCATGGGTAGTATGGGTAATTGTTAGAGGTGTCAAACGGGCCGGGTTGACCCAGGGCCGGCCCGACCGATACTTAAGGGGTCGGGTGGGCTGGGTTACTAGGGTTAGAGGGGTTGGTCCGTTCACTTTAATTCATTTAGTTAACCGGACCGGTCAAACCCGATCAACCAAAATCCCTGTAGAACCGGTTAACCAGCCCGGCCCGGCCCCGCCCAGACCGGTTTAAAGGCTAGATTTCAATTATTAATTTTTTTAAATGTTTTAGAGTCTAAGGCAATGCAAACCTTTGAATTTTGCTCATTTTTCGTTAATTTGCTTGTTGTTAAATGTAAACCTTTCAATTTGTAAGTTTGAATTTTGAAATAAATGCAGCACTTGCAATTTATAAGTGTAATTTTTTTCCATCTTCATTGTATTCTTTATATTTTTACTTTATATTAATATAAATTACAATAGTTATACAAAATACAAAAATAAATAAATAAATAAATAAAAAACTAACCCGCCCCGACCTGGCCCCTTGGACCCGTAACCCTTAAGGTTCATTTTTTACCTAGATGAACCCGAACCCGTTAAGCCCAGTAACCCCTAACAATTCGTGTGTCTCAACTTCAACAACGCATCGGTATTCATACAGGTGTAACTACGTTATAGAAGGAACACAATTATTACAAAACTAAAGACAAGTAAGGCATGAGACAATTTAAATACGCAAGTAAAGCAAGTAGAGACAATTAACAATTAAGCATGGAATCATAGGAGAGATGGATCATTTAATACATGGATAACTAAATGACAAGTAACATTTATGGCATTTCAAATAAGCATATAGGAATTAAGGCATGTAATAAGTTATAATAAGAAGTAACGAAACATTGAAGCAAGTAACAAAACGATGCATATACACTTGTCTCCTCGCATATACGTCGTTCCACACATAATTCACATAACACGTAGCTCAAAGGTTCCTAACTCCCTCAAATCAAGGTTAGATCCAACACTTGCCTCACTCACAACTCAAAAAATCAATCAACCACGACCTTGCCTTTTGAACAAACATCCAAACCAACTAAATCTAGCAAATTGTTGACCAAATGATCCAAAATAAGCTTTAGAAACTATCCACAAAGGAAAGGTTCAATTTGAGATCATTTTTGAAAAAGTCAACCCCGAGCCCGCTTGGTCAAAATCAAAATTCGGACCAAAACCCGATTACCCGTTCACCCCCGAGCCCGATTAGGCAATTTGTTTTGAAATCTGACCTCAATTAGAGGTCTAAATCTCAAGTTTTCAAAAAATTCTAATTCAACCCAAATCCCTAATTTCTACTATGAAAATCCTATATTTGATATTGAAACCTCATGAAATGTAATGGGTAATTGAAAAAAAATATATTAAAGTCATTTACCAATGAATTTAGGTAAGAAAATCGCTTTTAAAATTGCCTCTAGGGTGTTTAGGGTTGAGAGATTGTGAGAAATGAGCTAAGTCCCCTCTTTTACCCAACTACGGATGTCGCAATTGCGAAGTCTTGTTCACAATTGCGAACATCGCAAATGCGAGAAAGAGGTCGCAAATGCAAACATTGTCTCAGACTCATAGTAGTCGCAAGTGCGGCATTTGGTTCGCAATTGCACAATCCCAACCTTCGCAATTGCACACCATTTCCTCGCAAATGGGAAGACTACTGAGTTGCAAATGCAACTTTGAGATCTCAATTGCAATCATTGCCTAGTTCGCAAATCCTCGCAAATGCGAAACCACCCAATCCAGTCCATTCTCACAAATGTTAACACTTGTTCACAAAAGTGAGGCTCGCAGATCACCAACACTAGTATTGCACCAACAGTCATAGCCTTAGGCCAAACTCATCTGAAACACGTCTGAATCTCACCCGGGCCCCTCAGGCTCCAACCCAAACATGCACACAAGTGTAATAACATCTTACGAACTTGCTCGCGCAATGAAATTACCAAAATAATATCTAAATCTATGAATCAATCCTCAAAACGAATGAACTTTAAAAATGAAACTCAAGAATACTAGAATCACATTTAAGCGTTTGAATCATGTCAAATTAATTCTGAATTGAACCAAATTTTGCAGACAAGTTTCAAATGGCAATAAGGAACTATTACAAGTTCTAATATCAAAATCCAAACTCGTTATCTAAGAAGTCAACTTACGGTCAAAATTAGTAATTTTCAACTTTCAAAAATGCTAGTTTTCGGCAAAATGAGTCTAAACAAGTTAGGGACTTCCGAATTCAGTTCTGACCATACACCCAAGTCCCAAATCACGATACGCACTAATAGGGATTGTTACAGTATCGATCTGGGTCCGTTTACATAAAATATTAACCGTAGTCAACTTAGACCATTTTGAAGGCAAAAATTCATATTTTCTTTAATGTTTTTCACATAAAAGATTTCTGGAATGGGATACGGATTGTGTATGCAAATCAAGAAACGCTAAATGGAGCTAATCGAGGTAATGGAACATGAGAATAGAGGTTGGATCTCAAAATGACCTATCGAGTCATCATATTCTCCACCTCTAAAACAAATGTTTATCCTTGAACGGGCATAGAAAAGTACCTGGACTGGTGAAAAGGTATGGGTTCTACTCCGCATATCGGACTCGGACTCCCACGTAGATTCCTCAACTGGCTAACCTCTCCACTGCACTCAAACTGAAGGATAACTCTTACACCTCAACTTCCGGACCTGTCGGGCTAGAATGGCCACCGACTCCTCTTCGTAAGTCTAATCCTTGTCCAATTGGATTGAGCTAAAATCTAACACATGGGATGGATTACAGTGATAGTTTCAGAGCATGGACACATGGAACACCGGATGGACTGCTGATAAATTGGATGGCAATGCAATCATGTAGGCTACCTCACCTACTCTCTCAAGAATCTCAAAAGGTCTGATATACCAAGGCCTCAACTTGCCCTTCTTTCCAAACCTTATCACCCCTTCATGCGTGAAACTTGGAGAAGAACCCTTTCGCCAACCATGAATGCAACATCACGAACCCAATTATAGGCATAACCCTTCTGCCTAGACTAAGCTGTGTGAAGTCGATCCTGAATCATCTTGACCTTTTCCAAGGCATCCTTTACCAAATTGGTACCCAACAACCGAGTCTCTCCCAGCTCAAACCAACCAACTAGCGAACAACACCACCTCCCATATAGTGCATCATAGGGAGCCATTTGAATACTCAATTAGTAGCTGTTGTTATAGCCAAACTCTGCGAGCGGCAAGACCTGATCCCAATGACCTCCGAAATCCATAACACAAGTGCAAAGCATATCCTCCAATATTTGAATGGTGCGCTCAGACTATCTGTCCATCTGGGGGTAAAATGGTGTACTCAACTCAACCCGTGTGCCTAACTCACGTTGTATCGCCCTCCAAAAGTGAAATGTGAACTGCGTGCCTCAATCAGAAATAATGGACACCAGCATACCATGCAGACGAACAATCTCACAAATATAGATCTTTACCAACCGTTCTAAATAATAGGTAATTGCTACTAAAATGAAATATGCCAACTAGGTCAACCCGTCCACAATCACCCGTACAACGTCAAATTTCTTCTAAGTCCGTAGGAGCCTAACAACGAAATCTATGGTAATATGCTGCCACTTCCACTAAGAAATCTCAAGCCTCTAAAGCAAACCAGCAGGCCTCTAATGCTCGTACTTTAACTATTGGCATTTCAAACATCGAGCTACATATGCAACTATATCTTTTTTCATCCTTATCCACTAATAATGTTGCCTCAAATCCTAATACATCTTGGCAGCACTCGGATGAATAAAATACCGCAAACTATGGGCCCTCTTAAGAATCAACTCACGAAGCCCGTCCATATTGGCACACAAATACGATCATGCATCTGCAAAACCCCATCATCACCAATAGTAACCTGTTTGGCATCATCGTGTTGCACCGTGTACATAAGGACAAGCATATGGTGCCCGTTATACTAACGCACTATGATGCGCTCATACAATGAAGACCATCCAAGCTAGAACATGACTGGGCTCTGAAACATATAAGCTCATGAACTGATTGTATAAGGCCTAAACATCTGACGCTAGCGTTCTCTCACCAACTGGAATATACGCAAGGCTGCCCATTCTCACAACCTTTCTGCTAAAGGCATCGACCACCATATTGCCTTTCCCAGGATGATACAAAATGGTGATATCATGGTCTTTTAACAGCTCTAATCATCTCTGCTACCTCAAATTGAGATCTTTCTGCTTAAACAAATACTATAGACTTCGATGGTCCGTGAATAACTCACACAACACACCATAGCGGTAATGCCTCCAAACTTCAATGCATGAACAATGGCAGCCAACTCCAAGTCATGGACATGGTAATTCTTCTCGTGAACTTAACAATTGCCGCGACGCATATGTAATCACCCTACTATCCTACATCAATACTGCACCGACCCCAACATGCGATGCATCACAATACACCGTATAGGATCCCAAACTCGTGGGTAATACCAACATCGGAGTTGTAATCAATGCAATCTTAAGCTTCTAAAAGCTCAACTAACACTCATCCGACCACCTGAATTGGGCACCCTTCCCGGTCAATCTAGTCAATGGGGCTGCGATGGATGAAAACCCCTCCACTAACCGACGATAATACCCTCCCAAACCCAGGAAGCTCTGAATCTCTGTAGGTGAAGTGGGTCTAGGCCAGTTCTGAATTGCCTCAATATTTTTAGGATCCACTTTTATGCCCTCGACCGATACACCATGCCCCAAAAAGGCAGCTGAGTTAGACCAAAACTCACATGTTTGAAAACTTGGCATACAACTGACTATCTCTCAAAGTCTGAAGTGCAACTCTAAGATGTTGCTTATGCTCTTCTCGACTACGGGAGTAGATCAAGATATAAACAATGAACACAATCACAAAAGAATCCAAATAGGGCTTAAATACCTGGTTCATCAAGTCCATAAATGTTGTTGGGGCATTTGTCAAGCCAAATAACATCACTAGAAACTCATAATGCCTATACTAGGTCCGGAAAGTTGTCTTAGGGACATCGAGGGCCCTAATCCTCAACTGATGGTAGGCAGACCTCAAATCAATCTTCAAAAACACCTTGGTACCCTGAAGCTGATCAAATAAGTCATCAATCCTCGACAAC
Source organism: Nicotiana sylvestris (assembly GCF_000393655.2). Classification (NCBI taxonomy): domain Eukaryota; kingdom Viridiplantae; phylum Streptophyta; class Magnoliopsida; order Solanales; family Solanaceae; genus Nicotiana; species Nicotiana sylvestris. The sequence continues at coordinate 107,350,964 of NC_091067.1, forward strand.
AAATACTTGTTCTTGATAATGACTTTGTTCAACTGCCGATAGTTTATAGACATCCTAATCGAACCATCCTTATTCTTCACGAACAACACTGGCGAACCCCAAGGCGAGACACTAGGTCTAATGAATCCCTTATCAAGAAAATCATGCAACTGTTCCTTCAGTTCTATCAACTCAGGTGGCTCCATACGGTATGATGGAATAGAACTGGGCTGAGTTCCTGGAGCCAAGTTAATACAAAAATTAATATCCCTATCATGTGGCATCCCGGGAGATCTGTGGCAAACACCTCTAGAAACTCACACACAACTGCTACTGAATCCATGAAATGAACCTCCGTACTAGAATCATGAACATACGCCAAATATGCTAGACATCCCTTCTTGACCATATGGCGAGGCTTCACATAGGAAATAACCTTGCTAGAAGAATGGCCAATAGTTCCACTCCACTCTAATCGGGGTAATCCAGGCATGGAAAAGGTCACCGCCTTGGCATGACAGTACAATATAGCATGATAGGGTGACAACCAATCCATACCCAAGATAACATCAAAGTCCCCCATATCAAGAAGTAGGACATCTACACTAGTTTAAAGGCTCCCGATAGAAACCACACACGAGCGATAATCATGATCTACAACAATAAAATCCCCTACAGGCATAGACACATATACAGAAGCACTTAAGAAATCACGAGGCTCAATCAGATATGAAGCAAAATAGGATGACATGTAGGAATAAGTTGAGCCCGGATCAAATAAAACTAAAGCATCTCTATGGCAAATCGGAACAATATTTGTGATGACGACATCAGATGACTCTACCTCAGGTTTTGCTAGGAATGTATAAAAATAAGGCTGGGCCCCACCACTATGACCTCCTCCCCTCGGGTGGCCCCTAGCTGGCTGGCCTCCACCTCTAATGGCCTGACCTCCACCTCTAACGTTCTGACCCCTATATCTAGCTGGTTGTGCAAGCAGTGGAGCAATCGGTACCGGTATGATGGCACGAGAACCTTGCAAAGGTCTGCTGCTCGACAACCTAGGGCAATACCTCCTAATATGACCTATTTCCCCACACTCAAGCACTCTCTCGACTGCTGAGGTTGATGAAGCTGAGACTGACCCTGCTTGACCGGATAGCAGCCATAGTAACTCTGAAGAGGTGGTGCAGTGATAAGAGATGAAGGTGCACTAAATATTGTTGGCTTCTTAGGACGAAACCCATAAGAACCACAACCGCCAGAAGCATTGTAGGCTACCTGAAGAGCTTATTGAATCGGCCTAGGAGCATGGCCTCTACCAAAAGAACATCTGTCTCCAGACAAGGCACCACTGAAGCCACCAAAATGGCAAGGTCTCTTCTAAGATGTCGACCCTCTATCCTGACCCTGAATCATCTCAATCCGTCTAGCGATCTCTACGACCCTCTGGAAAGAAATATCATCCCCCGTCTCCTTGGCCATCTGAAGCCTGATGGCCAAGGTGATACAATCAATAAACCTTCTCACTCTCTCCCTATCTGCAGGAATCAACATAGAGACATGATGGGCTGGGTGCAAAAATACTGTCGCATACTAGGTAACGGTCATACCACCCTTTTGAAGGTGCTCAAACTGCCTACGATACTCCTCCCTCATAGTGATAAGAATAAACTTATTAGGAAATAGTTGTGAAAACTTATCCCAGGTGAGTGAAGACGAACCGACTAGTCTGCTTCGCTCAAAATCCTACCACTATTTCTTGGCAGTGCCGGTCATCTGCCACCCCATAACTTTCAACAATATCTATGTTGCGCAACACCTCATGACAAAGGTCGTAGTAGTCTTGTGGGTCCTCAGAGGGTGAACTGCTATAATAAATAGGAAAAAGCTTGGTGAACTTGTCCAACTACTCCAACTACTGGAGCAGCCGGAGTCTGGTATACGAGAGCCATCTGCTCCAGAGTGTGAGTGGTGGGAGTCTGTGCTTCTCCCTCATCTTGAGAGACGGCTGGTGCCATAGGAAATGCTCCAGTCTGATCCACACTCTCCATGAATCCAACTAGGAAGACTAGAGCGTCTTGAAGGACTGGAGTGGCTATAAATCCCTCTAAGACCTGAGTCGTTCCGACGGGTGCGATCTGAACTGGGACCTCCTCCTCATGATCAATCAGAGGCTCCACTGCGAGTGCTGTTGCTCGAGCTCTAGGCTAAGCTCTGCCTCGGCCTCTGGCTTGATCTCGACCTCGACCTCTACTCTGGTGGTAGCTGCCATAGGGGGCTCCGGCTCCTGTTCGGCTCCCATAAGAGAGCTGGATAATTTAATTCATGGATAACTAAATGACAAGTAATAATTATGGCATGGAAGTCAAATAAGCATATAGTAATTAAGGCATGTAACAAGTTACACTAAGAAGTAATGAAACAAGGAAGCAGGTAACACAATGGCACATATACACTTGTCACCTTACATATATGCTATTCCACACGTAATTCACATAATACGTAGCTCAAGGGATCCTAACTCCCTCAAATCAAGGTTAGCCCTAACACTTACTTCACTCCGCAACTCAAGCAATCAATCAAAGACGGACTTGCCTTTTGAACAAGCCTCCAAACCAACCAAATATAGCAAATTATTGATCAAATAATTCAAAATAAGCTTTAGAAACTACCCACAAAGGAAAGAGGTTCAATTTTGGATCACTATTCAAAAAGCCAACAAAAGTCAATGCCATGCCTACTTGGTCAAAATTGAGATCCGAACCAAAACTCGATTACCCGTTCACCCCCGAACCTGATTAGGTAATTTATTTTGAAATCCGACCTCAATTAGAGGTCTAAATCTAAAATTTTCAAAATATCCCTAATTCTACCCAAATCCCTAATTCTACCATGAAAAATCTAAATTGGATGTTGAAATCTCATGAAATGTAATGGGTAATTGAAAAGAAATAGATTAAAGTCACTTACCAATGAATTTAGGTAAGAAATTCTCTTGGAAAATTCCCTCTAGGGTGTTTAGGGTTGAGAATTGTGAGAAATAAGCTAAGTCCTATTTTTCCCCTCTTTTACCCAGTTGCGGATGTTGGAATTGTGAAGTCTTGCTCACAATTGCGAACATCGCAGATGCGAGAAGGGGTCGCAAATGCGAAGACTGTCTCATACTCACAGAGGTCGCAAATGAGACATTTGGTTCGCAATTGCGAACTTCTAATCTTCGCAATTGTGCACCATTTCTTCGCAAATACGAAGACAGATCGAGGACTACTGAGTCGCAAATGCAACTCTGAGATCACAAATGTGACTATGAGATCGCAATTGCAATCGCTACCTAGTTCGCAAATACGAACATAATCCTCGTAAATGCGAAACCACCCAATCCAGCCTATACTCGCAAATGTGAACGCTTGTTCGCAAAAGTGAGGATCGCAATTGTGAGCTAGATCTTGCAAATGCGAGATCTGTAGCAGATATGAGCACTGGTATAGCACCAGCAGTCCTACCCTTCACCAAACTCATCTGAAGCACGTCTGAAACTCACCCAAGCCCCTCGGGATCCAACCCAAACATGCGCACAAGTGTAATAATATTATACAAACATTCTTGCGCAATCTAATCACCAAAATAACATCTAATCTATGAATTGATCCTCAAAACAAATGAACTTTCAAAGTAAAACTCAAGAATACTAGAATCAAATTTAAGGGCCCGTGTCAAATAAATTCCGAATTGAACCAAATTTTGCGAACAAGTTTCAAATGGCAATCCAGAACTATTCCAAGTTTTAATATCAAAATCCGAACTCTTTAGCTAAGAAGTCAACTTACAGTCAAACTTAGTAATTTCAAACTTTAAAAAATTCTAGTTTTTGACAGAATGAGACAAAACAAGTTAAAGACTTCCGCATTCAATTCCGGGCATATGCCCAAGTCTCAAATCACTATACAAAACCACCAGGATCATCAAAATATTGACCCTGTTCCATTTACACAAAATGTTGACCGTAATCAACTTAGACCATTTTGAAGGCAAAAATTCATATTTTCTTTAATTATTTTCACATAAAGGCTTTCCATAATGGGACACGAACTGCAGACACAAATCGAAAAATACTAAACGAAACTATTCGAGGCCTCAAAACATGAAAATAGAGATTATATCTCAAAATGACCTATTGTGTCATCACATTTAGCCTCTTTAGGTAATTGATTAAAAGAGATATATAAAGTACTATTTCCACCTGACGGTTGATGTGCCGTAGAATTGCAGCACTTTTGATACTAATTACATAAACTTTAGCTCGTCTTTTAAAGCATTTTGAGTAATTTCATATGTAGTGTTGGTGTTTTGCAGAAAACCCAACTTGAAGAACCAAGAACACAAAAAAGATGACAAAAACCTATAGAAGGGCAAAAATGCAGCAGATTTGTGACCGTAAAAGTGATGTGTGCGCCGCAGACCAACCGCAGAGTGAAGCAGTGTCACGACCCGAATCAGAGGGCCGCGACGGGCACCCGGTGCTTTACTCAATCGAGTACCAACGTAACATATCTTTCTTATCATACTATCATGAGTAAATGAGCCAGAAAACCGGTCATGAGATAACAAGAATAAAACATAAGGGAATACTCAACATATGAAGACCCAAAATGATATGCAAACTTATATATATGTGACATACGGGCCTATAAGGCCGACATGACCATTTGTAAACTCAAAACATAGGCCTAAAAGGCCATACAAGTATCCCTACACCTGACATCTGTCTACAAGCCTCTAAGAGTACATAAAATCATAAAGATCGGGACAGAGCCCCGCCATACCAATCAATACATATCCAAAGCACACTGACCAACTAGGTAACTCCGGAGCAAGTGGAGTGCACCAACACCTTCACTGAGCTGATAGCCTACTAGGAGAACTGTCAACCTATCAATCGGGACCTGCGGGCATGACGCGCAGCATCCCCAGGCAAAAGAGATGTCAGTACGAATAAAGTACCGAGTATGTAAGGTAGGAAAGCATAAACAAGAACAATAATGTAAAGAGAGATAGATGAGATACAACCTGTAACATCTGAGTGCCACTGGGGGATACTGACATGAAATGCATAATACATATATATACATGAACTTTTTAAAAACATTCGCCTCTGTGGGCATCATCATCATCATATCGTACCCGGCCTCAAAGAGGACTCGATAACAACGTACCCGGCCATCATAAGGCTCGGTAGAATCCTACCCGGCCATGTGGAGCTCGGTAAATCCAACTGATCAGTGGTTGCACAATAGGTGCCATACCCGACCGACTATAGTGCAGCTCGGTAGAGTAAAATAGATACATATATATAATGCATGCTAGACTCATGGAATCACGTTCTGACCCTTTCGGAGTGATGTAAGGTCATTGCACCTTTGATTAACATTATGGACATACCTACGATCAATATGAACCTTAGTGGGATTTAAGGATCATACACACTTGTTCAGAATAACTTTATAAGGAAAGAACAACATGGACAACTTTAGTTTCTAGGAGTAGATCCGTTATGAATTAGCGTACTGTTTATGTTCATGTCACTTTAGATCATGCCAAAAGAAAGAAGTAAGTGCCTTAACATACCTTGTACATTCTTCCCAACCTCAAGCTATGCAATTTCACGGCTCCTTAGTCTACAATAAGAGAAATGACACTCTCGTTATCGTTTAAGCATCGTAACTATTATGTATCGACCACAACCTATTTTACAATGAAACAGACAGAACCTCCCCTATATATGACTTCACACTAGTCAAAATAATCACAAACAGCCCAACATACCCCTATCACTACATACACAACACGACAACCATAATAGTGTCAACCAACTCGAAAATATTACGACGAACGACCAACAAACAACCTTGCCATTATGTGGTGTTTCTCCACAACCTTCCTCCTCTCAAGTCCATAAAAATAGTAGTAAAAGAGACAACCCAATACCAACACGAAACAACCCAAAAATATTCCCACAAGTTCATCAACTCAAAATTAATTTTTCAGTTTACTTAAACACGTTTCGACTTGTCTTTTCTTTCAAATTGGGAAATACAACCAAAAGTACATCATTATACCTCTTATCCAATAAATCAGCCATGAATTCAACTTAAAAATAAGTTTACAACCAGCCAACCATTACAAAAGAACAAACAACATACCATTCTTTCGAAACTAGCTAGGTCTATTCTTTACGATCGAGTTACAACTCGCAAACGCATACATAATGGAAGGAGAAGCATAAACTTACCTTGTACTGAGTATAACCCACGAAACCTGGTACGTTTTCATCAAAAATAAGTTCCTCAACACGGCTACAAGAAGGAGAAAGAGAAACTAGCAAGCTGTCCGGACTTTTCAGCACTAGAATCGCGTCGTAACACCCGGAATACCCTAGGGTTTGTGTGGGATTTTTGGGGAGGAGTTGCAGGGGTTCAATTAGGTTTTCTTGGTCTGAAAGATAGGTGAAATAACTAAGTTTATAATCCCTTAAAATTCCCCCCCCCCTTGACCGACTTAGTTGAGGCCTCTTTTTTTGGCAAGTAGGTGATGCACCTACTTGTCACCTACTAGCTGCGCGGTCTCGCGAAAATGCGAATATCTCTATACTCTGAGATCGTATTGATAAACAGTTTAATGAGTTGAAAACTAGACTCATAGATCTTAAATTCCATATGTATATCATCCCTTGATTCAAAGTATGTTGGGAGAAAAGCTTAGCTACATTTAACCTAAGTTTCAACTCATTTTTGAATGTAACTTGTGATGACCTTTTCCAACTTTTGTTCCACAACTTGCTTGACTTAAAAACATAACACACAACTATCATACGACTAAACTAACTCATAACATAACCTCATCATCATGTTAATCACCCTTGTCTCACCCCAAAAGTATAGGTTATAACATTCCAAACTTGTCGACATTCGATGAAACTTATTTTCTTGAATTCATTTAGCGCCTAAGCTTTCCAACCCTTTTGGTACTCGTTATTCATGATCATAAAGATTTGTAACATCCATTATAAAAGGATTAACTTATTTTACGTACTTTCAAAGTTGATCTCATTTCTGAGCTTACATCAATTGACTTACGAATACTCTAACATACGAAAACATAGGGTGTAACATCATTCCCCCCTTTGGAACATTCGTCCTCGAATGTTGACTGATCCACTTATCATTTTCATAACCCATAGCTCTTGTGAACACTTTAATACTCTTCTAGCCATGTAGGCAACTATTCTTTGAATAAATCCAAAGTCTAGGGTATTCCCCCTTTAGTCCTCCTTCTCATACCACGACTTGTGGTCGGACCCCTTCCAATCTCGTAACTGTTGCTCCGTTTTGTCATCCAGCCTGTACGACTTTTTCCTTGTATGTGCGCCTATGCAACTCTTTTTTTTTCTCCAGCTTTTATCCAATCTCTAGGTAGCACGTTGTAAACATATACAAAGTTTTATATGTTGTCCGTCTGGGCATCTATGGGTATACTGAAGTTCTTCACTTGGTACTTTGTTAAACTTATGACTTTTGCTATATCTTGTTTCATAGCCTCAGTTATCTATGCTTATGGCTTTAATACAACTAGGTAGGTCATATTATATAATAACTCTTACTTCGGTTTACTATTACCGAGGTCTGCCACCCAACTCCAGGTTACTCTCTCACCGCTTATCCTATATGTATAATCCTTATTACTGTTCATCTAAAGAATGACATCATAATCTCCTCTCATACTTTGGAATCTTTATCCATCTATTATTGATTTACCTTAATGTTAATCTATAATCCACCACTGATAACTTGAAACCTCTTACGTAATACATTGCCACAAGTCTCACGTCTCATCGGGGAACATTTGAAGTGGTTTTCCTAATCCACCTAGGGACAATACTATACTTCAATAACCGTATTTCATAGCATCCCAATGTGATTCGTCTTATGGGGGTATCCTAGTCCCGTTCCATCCATGAAATCTCTTCTCTTTGAATCATTACTCAAATGAAGGCCTATATATCATCCTTTTATAATTTACCACTATTACATCCTTACATTACGACCAGAGGAGCATTCTATCTCTTCTAAATGCTCCTAGTCTTAGACTCCTCCGTGTTAATTCAAGCTATACTGAGCCTTTTATAACATATATAAACCATCAGCTCTCTTGTTTGATGGGCTTAATACCGAGGTCTTACCTATTCTTATCAGCTTCTAACTCACCTTTTCTCACCCTTACTCACATCTACCCAAAATATTTTCACTCTACTATACTTTCGCTTGCGACCTACACATATTTATTTATTTTACTCAGAACCTTCCTTTAACTTGCTAGCACCTTAGATTCCATTTTGCGCATTCTCAGCTGTCTTTAAATGTAAATAATTACTTTTTCTGGTCGTTCTGCCACTTGCTACATGGATACTTGGCTTATCATAATGCCCACGAACACTGGAATTCCCTGTAACTCGTATGCTCTCAAGTATCACCTTTGATGTTTTTTTTCCTTTTTTTCTGTTCATTAGCCATGATAGGTAACCTTTCTTATGGAGTGCATGCAATATTATAGTGAGACTGTTGTTACAAGATCAAAGATCATTTCCTTTTTTGGTCACTATGCTTAGGTGGAAACCTTCTTCCTTATTTCCTCAGCTAGTCTTTCGTGGTAGTACTTAGGAGACCTTTTGGATCTTGTAAAGTTGTGATCTTGTTATACTGTATACTCGAAGGAATTTTTGATATTCTTACTCGCCTACAAACATCCTTACTTACATACCTCCGTGCCGTTGTTCTCGTAGGATTATTTGTAAAATCAGATTGTGATTATCTCCTTAGTGGCACCCTCCATTATTCCCGTAATACTTATACAATACGTTTAAATACCCCAACTCCTATCTGAGCATTTCTCAAGGTTTATGACGTCATATTTGCGAGACTGAATTCACTATATTAGGATTCACTACGTTTATCTTGCAGGATCTGTTGACTCGTCTATAACCTCCTGTTTAGCCATAACTGGGCTCTTCCTTAATCAAATCCCAAATATTCGTTGGCCTATCCTCACATCAATTTTCCGCATAATCTTTCTTGGGTTATTTCCTTTATTTTAACTTACCTTATGCACTGGTCTCTGATCTATCAATGACATTTCGGGCAGGAACCCTTACTTTCTTTCCTTGACGTCGTGTTTGTATAATGCACTAATATCGTAGCATATCTGTAGGCTTTGAATAAGTACAATCTCATCCCTTTTTCACATTACCGCATTATTCTTCTACCACTCCATGATTAGTAGAACCACTAAATTCTGACTTCATGCCACATCACTCCATATTCCCCCTTTAGAGGAGTACTAAGAGCTGGAGCTACGACGATCTACCTATAGATATTTTACCTTTATATATTTGACGTCTTTTCACATCATCGATTACCCTTACTCGCCTTGTGGTAATGCTTTTTGTACCAAGGATAATAAAATTCCTTGCTCGTGAGGATGACACTTAGTGTAACTGGCGCACATAGTCCCTTAAACTTAACTTTGCTCATATTGATTGCTTTAGGGAAACGACTTCCTGAATGACTATTAAAGGGAATTCTTTTGTCATCCATTCTATTATCGCCGGAACGCAACCTCTGAAATTCTCATGATGCCGACTATTATCATATCATTTAGTCCCTAGTTCACGTTTAGTTTATCTTATTTACCAGCCCATACTGATTTCTACTACTCTGGGGGTATATCCTTTCCTGCTGGTAATCGCATTAGAGTTGCGAACTTATTTCTCGAAAAGAAGATATGACTTTATGGCCTATACTCCTTTGTTGTTTCAAGGCCCGTCACCTCTCATCTTTTTTCTTCACTTAAGTATAGACTCTATAATTCTGTCATTTTCATCATCATTTTTTTCCACCGTTGTCATCCATGTGGACATCTTACTCATAATTCTTCATTAACTCTATTCTTATTTTCCTACTAACATTTATGTCTATCACTTTATTCTGAAAACATCAACAAGATATTCTTTTGCTTTTAGCTCCCCTTGATTCATCTCACTGTCTCTTCGGGATGCTTAAAATTCTCTCTCCTAGGGACACGAGCCATGCTAAGGTAATATTTATCCCTTCAAGGCTTCCAGTGGCTATCTTTATAGTACTCATATCTAGCTGTACTATTTTAGAGTGTGCCATCTGGGTATCTCACAAGGAGATTTATTAGTACATTTGTATATGCTTCAGAAATTGTCAACTAACACAAACAATCAATTCACCATTATGGGTTATCCTAGCCCCAACCGGATCCTGATATCTCGTCCTTTTCTTAATCTACACATGTTAGCCCCCAATAGGCTATAACTGAGATGGGTATGGTCAATTATACATACCTCTGTTACTGTTGAGGGTAACTTACAATGCTTATATTTTTCTGCCGGAGATGAAACTACCGATAATCTTTATTAACTAGGTGCCTTGTACCCTTCCCATCTTGCTCCTTTTACTTGTTGAAGCTTGTATCTATCTTTTGAATCTTTCATTGCCTTTAGGGGTGGATAGATATTCTTTCCCTTAAGGCTCCTTCTCGAGAAACTTACACTTCTTAGTACACACATGATCTACTGAAGACCTTATATTTACCCATCATATGCATCATGCAAAATCGAGCTCCTCTAACTCAACTCTTTCACAGCCACATACAATCTTTTACCAACCATCTTTTTAAATGTAGGTATCGTTGTATTACGACTAAAGTCGAATTTAGGAGTTTGAATTCTTACAACAGAGCTCTACCACATGATCTAGAATAAGAAGAAAGAGTGATAGTCCTAAATGCCCTGTAGCCTCCTGCTTATAAGTGTGGTGCACTACACACCCATAAACAAGATTCTACTAGACACTGTGAGCACGTGATTTTTGTTTCGCGCGACAATCGCTCAAAGAGAATTAAAAAAAAAAATAACAAATGGTCCTGCTATGCAAATTTGGATTTTACATGGCACTTTGTTAATTATTTTGATTTTTGCGCCCATTTTTTATTAAAACAAAATACAAATGTATGTTTCGTGCGTAATGTGAACCGTAATCCGATTGTTAAATAGGAGATCACAAAAATACGCATTTCTTTTGTCCTGATTTGTTGCTTTGTTTAAGTTTACCTACTTTTAACATTTTATACGCGTTAAATAAATATGTTAAGTGTTAATTAATGGTGTCTAGTTTTATTTAATTAGGTTGTGTATTTAGGAAATTAGAAATAAAGAAAAAAAGAGGGGAAAATTTGTTTTAAAATGAATTTGGGCCACAAACATTATAAAATCTGAAGCCCAAATGAATGGCCCAATCCACCAGTCCGCACAGCCCACTCCCCAGGCAGCAAAACGACGTAGTTTAACACCAAAACTACGTCGTTTCAATGCCAATCCATCCCAACCATTCAAACCAAGCTGATCCAACGGTCAAGATCTCTCACCCCAAACCCATTAATAGACCCGACTTGCCTCACCCGGACCGACCCCAACCCTTTACCCTTGAAACGACGCCGTTCCCTGTTAGTCGAAGGATCCTGGCCCTTCATCACATCTCATCCAACGGCCACGATCCACTTACCCACTAACTATATAAACTCATAACATTACCCTGCCCCCCCTATCCGAACCCCAGCCTTCGTCGTCTTCACAAGAACTCCAAAAACCCTAGCCGCCCCTATATCCTTCACCATGAAAACCGGCGGCACGGACGCCGGTGACCTCACCCTTAACACCATAGAACCCCCTTGCCATCCGGAACACGGATCTGTTAACCACGTAACTCAAATCCCTTCCCACCTTCTCGAATCTTCGTTTGAAGATTCGAGTCGGAACTTGACTCACACCGTTTAACCCCAGTTTCATACCAGACACTCCCCAGACCCCCTCGTGACCAAACCATGCTTGGTTTGGTCCGAATCTGATCAGGGAAGCATGAATCCCAGATCTGATTTTGGAACCTTAAGGTTCCTCGTCACTGGTCCATATCCGTTCAAGCCGAGGAGATTAAGGTCTAATGGACCTTAATCGAAGTGTTTCTCATCGATTAAAGTCCGTTCAGCTTTAAGAAAGGTCTGTTCGAATCCAAGTAAGATTTTTGATTTTTCGGGGTTTAAGGTAAGTTTTGCTTCCTTTTCTTTATTTGTTTTGGTCCATCTGATTATTTTAAAGGTCTGTTCATGTTTTGTTTGTGTCCCTGAATTCTATCAACTGTGCCCTCTCCACTCTGCCTGAACCTCTGTTGTTTGATTGAGTCTTTCTATTTGTTCTGATAATGTGTATGTAAGTGTTGTGCAATTAGCTGATTTTCAAATTTGAACTAACTGATTGATTCCTCGAATACCACTTTGTTTAGTCAGTATAATTCAAATCATGTGTCGATACTGTTAAATGTCTTGATTTTTGGCTACGATTGTGCATGTTATGATTAATATAGTCGAGTCGACATGTGTCGTCAATTAGTTTCAGCTGCCTGAACAATAACAAATCGATTTACTTTTGATAAGCATGGCTTGAATCACTTAGGAACTGAGTTTAGTGCTTATAATTAGTAATTTGAATCAGAAATGTAAAAATCAATGTTCTGTTTAGTCACAGTTCTGAAATTGGAGAGCATGTGCACTTATGCACAACATGTGCATTTTGTGCACAGCCTGTGCCCTGCCTAAGTGCTTTTGAATTAAATAGTTTGACAGCATGTGCTGTCAGACTACATCCTGCTGCCCACACCCTACTTTAGTTTCAGAAATAATAAACATTACTAAAGGTAAGCCTGCCAAGGGAATATCATGGGGTTTTGTTTATACTTAATTAGCTAAGTGGAAACTGAAAAGGGGCAGCACATGGGAGGGTATTCTGATGGTCTAAACAGGCTGTTAAAGGGATGACTTTAGGCTTATAAAAGGCAGGACTTCCGAGATAGTTGATAGATCTGAAAGGGGAGAGCAAAAAATACATACATATACACACATAGACACACACACAGATAGACATTTTGATCATAGAGAGGAGGGAGGACATCTGATAATAGAGAGAGACAGAGGGAAATTGTTAAGGAAACGATAGAGGAGATCAAGAGAAATCTGAGAGGAGAGGTTTGGAGACATACATAGATACACATAGATACAGAAATAGAAAGAGAGCAAGAAAGAGATAAAACAGATTAGGAAATCAGAAACTTGGTTTTGTTTGTCTGAAGTTCATCTGTTGTCAATGTGTTAGGCAGTGTTGCTTCTTCTAAGTTTCAATCGCGATTACTGTTAGTGTTTTGTTGCATTTGGTATATCTCGGAATTGGATTGTCTGGAGTTTTGTTTCCACCACACTGTGTGCTGCTTCATTTGGCTGCTTTCTCTTCAACTATAGTTCCACCTCTTGCAATAGAATCTGCTCTGCTGTGTTGTTTTGATTGCTGCTGTTACTCTGATTCCTGCTGCTGCTGATCTTCCCTGTTATTCTCTTCTTCCTCTTTGCATTTCAGCATTCCAGGTACACATTTCAAGTCCCATGTTGGTGTAAACTGTAACAGTTCGAAAGCATGAAATGAAAGGAGTTAGAAGAAGTTTAAATGTCTGTTCGTAATGCTCATGGTCTATTGATTTCTTTGTATAAATTGATTAGTGTGTAATTCAATAGCAAAAAAAATCTAGTTAGTTAATACTTAACTGAGTTTTAGCCTCTTGTATCTTAGTTTATAGTTGTTTGTTGATATGAGTTAAGTAATGGTACAGTACGTAGAATGTACAAATATTTGACATAGTGACTGACCGGATTCTTGTTTAGCTATAATGATATGCATAGGATAGAATACTTCCACCTTACACAATGATGTTCTGTTTTATTTTAGTTTCTTTCATCAGGACCCGCTAGGCAGTATATAGGAGCACGTTCGAACCCCCAGTGGTAATAATGCCTAGTGGGTTAATTCCCTTAATCTAGCCTAAATGAGTCTAGTTTGAATTCAATTCAAGAGATGTTTTGGATATAAGCATAGCATTTTGTCATGTAATTTCTTTGTCAAATTAGAACATTTCTCATAAAGTATGACGTTTTTTTTACTTTATAAATAATTAATCAGAAATTGATAAGAATTAGGCCCAAAGCATATACTTGAATTGACATGTATCTTCCTTCTTCTATTTTAGACTGAACATAGTAAAGATGCAGTCACTACAGGTTTATCCTTTTAAATAAAATGAGACGAGCCTCGACAAACAAAATGCACAAGCTGCGGGGCCCTCTAAATGTATATATTAAAATACTTAGAATTCGGGACAGGCCGTTTAGCGAATTTTACGGCCTTCCCAAAATAACAATACGCTAGTTGCTTTAGGCGCGCCTTTAATGATTTAACCTTCTTAAACACGGGTGCACATTGATGTGACCCAAATTCAAATCTCAACGGAGTCGAAATGTGTTAACAACTACGGGTGCATTGATTGTGACGTGGTTCGAGATGCATTTTCACGACGTTGCAATTCTATAAAAATAAATGATAATAATAAAAGCGGTTTAAACTTAATAAAAGCACGTAAGTCATAACATGTATTTAAATCAGATATTTAGCCATTATAACAATTTAAGCGACCGTGCTAGAACCACGGGATTCGAGGGTGCCTAACACCTTCCCTCGGGTCAACAGAATTCCTTACTTAGAATTTTTGGTTCGCAGACTTCATTTGGAAAAGTCGAAAATTTCCTCGATTTGGGATTCAAGATAAACCGGTGACTTGGGACACCAAAAACCAAACCTTTCCCAAGTGGCGACTCTGAATTAAATAAATAATCCCATTTCGAATATTGTCACTTAAATTGGAAAAACTCCCCTCGCGCATTTAACCCTTCGGGGCGGGGCGCGCAAAAAGGAGGTGTGACAGCTCTGGCGACTCTGCTGGGGAATAAACCCAGAACCACTGGTTCAGGGTTCAAGAATTCGAGCTTAGAATAATTGTTATATTTGGCTTTATTATCTGATCTTTATTACATGTTTTTGCATAACGTGCTAAATGTTGTCTTTTACCGCTTTGATATTATCTGAACTGTATATAAACTGTGCCGAAACCCTTCTCTTCTTACCTCCGGGGAGAAGCTCGCTGGTCGAGACTCCCTATTCTGTTAGTGTCAATACCTGAAATAAGAAAGAGGTCGGACAAGTTACAAAGCTGGACGATCTCGCAGGTCCCCGGTACGTAGCCCCCTCCTCGACTCGAGTTGTCCGCTCGGGTACACAGTCTAGAACAAATACCCAGGTTACGAATCTAGAATAACTTGACTTCATGCCGGATCCCTAGTAGGAACGCTTATTTGCATCATGTTGCATTTGACTTAGGGGGCTCAACACAGGGGTTGAGTCCGTCTAGGACTAGCAACCTGAAATGAAAAGACCATCTTGTTGCATCCTATTTGTTTGCGCATTTATTTTCCTCGGTTCCGCATGCTGACCGGTTTTCTTTTTTTTTTTTTTAAAAAAAAATATAAAAAAGAAGAAAATAGCGGCATAGGGAGATAATTACTTATTTTGGAAAATTAGAACCAATGTCCGAGTAGTGTCGAAACCTCGCCGGAATTTCTTCTAAAATATATATATAAAAAAAAGAGATTGTCTTCTAGTTTGATTTTTTTTAAAAAAAATAATATAAAAAATTTTCTTTTATCATTTTTCAAAATAAAAAAAAAAAAAAAAACGGAAATTCATAATTCATAAAAAATGTTGTCTCTTTCGTAGTACCCCTTTTATAAATTCAGACTAATAGTCCAAATATTTCCTAAAAAAAAATATAATAATATTTTCTTTAGTCTTTATCTCTTTGCAAAAGAAAAAAATAAAAATAAAAATATGTATTCTTGATTTCTAGGTTTATTTGATTTTTTTTCTATTTACGGTACTACCGAACTACGCGGGGTCTGATTCTCACCGGATGTGAGATACGTAGGCAAACCTCATCGGTTCCGGCCCTAATTTTTTTTTTAAAAAAAAATATATTTTTCTTTAGTTCTTTCTTTATAAATGTTTCTTTAGAAAATACAAAAAAAAAAGAAAATAAAAAATAATATAGAAGTTTTCTTTAAACTCAAATAAAAATAGTATCCTTCTTTCTGAAGTCTTTCATGTGAAATAATGAAATAAGAATTAAAAATCAGCAATAAAAATCCAAAAAAAATACTCTTTGCTTTTAGTCTCTCTTTTGTAAAATGTTCAAAAAAAAAATAGTTGAAAAATTGAATTCCAAAATATTAGGACTTTTCTTTAGAAGTGCTTTTGTAAATAAATGAAACTCAGAAATTCCAAATCATTTTTCTTAGTCCTTCTTTCAAAATTTAAGAGGCAACATCATGAAAAAAATTATATTCTTTCTTCCGTAGAAAAATGTGAAACAAATGAAAAAAAATCAACCAAAACACATTTTTTAGAAGCAAATAATGTTTTTAGAAGTTTTTCTTTAAAAAATAAAACAAAAATCAAAATAAAAAAAAATATCTTCTTTCTTCTTTTAAAGCATTTCTTTTGAAAATTCCAAAAAAAAGAGAGTTAGTTTACTTACTCCATTCACGATCGCCCGAACTACGCCGGTTTGATTCTCACCGGATGTGAGATACGTAGGCAACCCTCGTCGGGTTCAACCCCATTTTGCTAAAATAGCCAAAATCGATAAATAAATAAATAAAAAAAATGTGTTTCAAACTAAAAAAAAAGTCGTAAATAAATCAGGTGACGCTGTTTTGTCATAAAGAGCCGAATGATTCCGAAAAGGGACGCCGGAAGGCTGACTTTGCATAAACAGCCACCTTTGGGTCTTGTTTAGCATTTTTGCCCATTTGACCCACACAACCTTAAAATCTTCATCTCCGAAGTGTTTAAAGGCCGTGTTCAAAACTTGATCCCCTCTGTAAAATATTTTGAGTCAAAATCATTTTTGTTGAAATCACCTTAATAAATGTGCAGATTGAGCACGATGCAAAATGAACATTTTTCAATAATGACCAAAATCCCTGTCAAGTTACGGCTATGGTGGAATGATCTAGGTGCTGAAGGACAAAATGAGGTCAAGAAACATCTGAAAGGTCTCGTGGGTTTGTTGGAAATCCAGCCTCGGGGAGATATCATAAGAGCTTTGGTTACCTACTGGGACCCGGCGCACAATGTTTTCCATTTCTCTGATTTTGAACTCACCCCCACTTTGGAAGAAATGGCCGGATACATCGGGAATGCTGAACTTCCTTTGAGGCAAAAATACTTGGTCGCCCCAAGAGTTGTCAAGGTACACCGGTTCCTAGATTCATTGAAGATACCCAGAACAGTCCACAACCCGGATCTAGCGGCCGGATTTTGTACTCCATGCTTCATATATGATAGGTACGGTCATGAGGGGGATTCAATAATCCAATCAACAAACTGTGCAGCAAAAGTGTTCGTCAGAAGTGGGACAAGCACAGACGGGTAGCGTTCATGATGATGTTCCTGGGCCTTCTGGTATTTCCAAGGAAAGACGGAAACATTGATTTGAAGATATCCGGGGTCGTCAGCACTTTACTCACGCAAAGTGACAGTACTCTCGCGCCTATGGTGGTATCTGACATCTTTCGAGCTCTTACAGCTTGTAAAGCTGGGGGAAATTTCTTCGAAGGTTGTAACTTGCTCCTACAGATATGGATGACCGAGCACCTCTGCCATCATTCCGAGATTTTGAGCCATGGTTCCCCGGAAAAGACTTGCATAGAAGAATCTTACACGAGAACCAAAGAGATCAGTTTGCCCAAAGGAGTCCTGGCATGGACCTCGTTCTTTCAAGCTCTTACTGCCAGCCAAATACAATGGACGCTAGGATGGTTGCCTGTTGATGAGATCCTATATATGTCGGCAGCTAAAACTCATTTCTTACTGATGGGGCTTAAGAGCATTCAACCTTACGCACCCTGCCGAGTTTTGAGACAGTTCGGAAGATGCCAGACAGTACCTCATGAGGAAGATCTTAGCACTCAAGCAGTTGAGATAAGTCCTAACGGACAATTCCCAGAAGCAAAGATTCGCCAAATCTGGAGTGAGTGTCAATATTTGAAATCAGATACTTGCGTGCGGGATCGAGCCAAAGGAGAGACGGCGCCAGGTTACCTTGCATGGTATAGAAGGGAACTTGAGCATGAAAGGCCAGCTAAGAGACCCCACATCCGGAATTTCACCGAATCATCGCAAAGGCAGTGGGATTGGTTAGCAAAGGAAAGAGGCTATTGCGCCGAAATCAGCAGGTTAAAGCAACAAGTAGAAGGCTTGAAATATGAGCACAACGTGCAAGCTGCTACCAATCTGGGAGAGCGGAACAGGTTAATTCAGGAAAACGAAATGCTCAGAGCCCAGATCAAACAGATAAGGGTGGATGCAGATAAACAGCCAAGGCGTCGATCAGACGAGCAGCTGATAAAAAGGTTAAAAAGTGAAATCAGGGAATGGCAAGATGGTTTGGAGAAATCTGAAAACGTCATAGCGGAGCTCAGGGCACAGTGGGATACAAGAACAGATAAGCATCGTCGATACCTGAATCAATTGGAAGGCGACCACGAGAAAACTGTTGCTAAAATAAAGAGAGAGATGGCTGCACTTGAGATCAAAGCAGTTAATCAGGCCAAGGATTTCCAAATTGAGAGCAGATACTGGTACGACTCAATAGCCCAGATGAAGTTGGAAGTACGGCGACTGAAGCATCAGCATATACATGATGCTCAAGTCTTCAAGATATGCAGCGATCAGATAAAATGCCTACTCGTAGAGAAGAAGCAAACCAGAGATAGGATCAAGGCCATTGCCCATGCCATCACCAGACGATGTTTACGATGTGAGAACATGTCCAGCGTTACCATCCTCTCGGCAGTAATGGGTCATGTCAAGCAGACTATGCACGAGCTGGAGCAACTTGAGAGGGATCTCACGCCTAGGACCGCGGCGAGGCCGAACGATGCCCCGCGGACACCAATTTTCAAAACCATAATGCACTCATAAGTCAAGCCTGCATCTTAGCATCTTCTGCCTGTTTTTCCATCAGGGTGATTTTTAGTCTATTTTGAGTCTAGGTTTATTTTCAAAGTTTGCTCTTTCTTTTGCAAAATGTAGTTTGTAATAGACCATTTCAACAATAAAGAGGTTGCTTCTTTTACGCTCATTTGTGTTTTTCGAACTACGTAATGATCTGATTCACGTAGGCATCGTGATACGTAGGCAATCCTCATCGGATCCGGTCGCATTTCTTTTACTGCAAAATAAAAAAAAACATAAAAGAAAAACAAAAAAAAAAGAAGAAAAAGAAAAATATAATAAAAAGGGGAAAAACTAATAAAGAGGAAAAATGCCGGAATGACGCATGCTCTCGTAGCAAACATGTAGTAATCCACTTAACTGTATAGGTGCATCATGACCAACGTGAGATTAACTACCTGTTATTCGCTGCAAATTAACCGTGCGTTTGTCGTTGAGTATTCCAGGGTTTTTGGAAAGACGGTTGGTTTGGTGAAAGTCTGGCCTCGCACTCATACTTCACGAGGTCAAGGAGAAGTGTTCAACTACCTGTTGTTAGGACCAGAAACAGTACTCACACTTACTTCACCAGGTCAAAAGGAAGTGTGGAAATGTCTTCAGAAATTCCATCGCAAACAATCCCTGTTTCCGAGGAAAGCTCGATCTCAGCCGTCCTCACACCTGAATCCGCAACTGCGGAGGAAAATAGAATCCTACGGCTCCGCATGCTGGAAATGCTGGACGACTGGAATAATGGGAAAGAGCCGCCAAGTGTCGTCCCCGGATTCCCTGAATTATTCTCCAGGTCAAGTGGGACTTCTAGTGTTCCCATAAGTTATCCTGCTACCCCATTCGGGTACCCAGCCACCTCAGCCTTCTCTGCTGGATCGCCTTCTGAGCCTCATCCCCGAATGTCGTCCACTGATGCAAGCATGAACATCTTTACTGCATCGCCTTGCCCGATCACGGCACAGCCAGCCACGTACAAGCCAAGCTTTGACTCATCCTCTTTTACATTCCAAGCACCATCGTTCTCAATGGAACCAGCTAGGTTCGCTACCAGTACTAATCCTCTACCGCCTCAGTGCGAGCTTGCACCTGGGCAGGATCAGAACCCAGAATTGCAGAACAAAATGAGATTGCCAAGAGAATGAGAAGCCTTGAACAAAGTTTGAAGAATATGCAAGGATTGAGCGGACAAAAGAGCGTCTCTTACGCCGACCTGTGCATGTTCCCTCACGTGCACCTGCCAACGGGTTTCAAGACCCCAAAGTTCGAGAAATACGATGGGCACGGTGACCCCATTGCACATCTTAAGAAATACTGCAACCAATTACGGGGAGCCGGCGGAAAAGAAGAACTGCTAATGGCATATTTTGGGGAAAGTCTAGTAGGGATAGCTTCGGAATGGTATATGGATCAGGAAATGTCCCGATGGCATATATGGGATGATCTCGCCAGAGATTTTGTAAAACAATTCCAGTATAACATCGACATTGCGCCAGACCGAAACTCTCTGTCGAATTTGAAGAAGAAACCTTCGGAAAGCTTCAGAGAATATGCTATTAAGTGGCGTGAACAGGCGTCGAGAGTGAAGCCTCCCATGGATGAAGTGGAAATGGTCACTACCTTTCTCCAGGCTCAAGAGTCTGACTATTTCCAAAACATGATGTCAGCCATGGGTAAGCCATTCGCGGAAGCGATCAAGATTGGAGAGATGGTGGAAAATGGCCTGAAAACAAGTAGGATTCTGAGTCAAGCAGCCATAAGGGCGACCTCCCAGGCCGTCCAAAGCGGGTCCGGAGGAACGACAAGGGGGAAGAAGAAGGAAGAAACGACTATGGCAGCCTCTGAAGCAAGGGAGTATCGTCATCCCAGGCCCCATTTTCCGGAAAGAGCCCCACAACACTACTACCCCCACTCAAATTTGGCATATGCTCATCAACCTTATATGGTCATGAATGCCCAACCTTATACCCATCCGCCACAACAAGCCAACCGAGGCCCAGCTCCACCTCCCAGAAATCAGCCTCCTTACCGCAACCACTATAACCCACAACCCCCGCAGAAATAACTTCCGCCCTCAGGAGCCACCCAGAAGGCGGACTTTCACGCCCATCGGTGAACCATACTCAACTTTGTTCCCAAAGCTGGTCCAGTTGGGTTTCTTGCAACCAATCCCTCAAACAAGGCAAAACCCGACGTCACCTTCTTACAAAGCTGGAGTCAGATGCGCCTATCATTCAGGGGCCGAGGGACATGATACAAATGACTGCTGGTCGTTGAAAAGAGTGGTCGAGAATTTGATAGAGCAAGGGAAAATAGTGCTAAGGGACGAAGAGATCCCAAATGTGACTAACAATCCATTGCCTGCTCACAATAATGGGCCGCTGATCGGAATGATTTGTGAAGACAAAGAGTTCGACCCCGCTCTGAAAGCCATAATTGCCATTGTCGACGCGGGGAAGAGGCCTGAGACAGACCAGAAACCAGAAAAGGGGGAGGAGGCCAAAGCTATAAAGAAAGAGCCTGAAAAGAAGGTGGAGAAGAAAGTGGTACCGGTAAAGGATGGAGTTCTTTACATACCACGAGGTCGAGCTGAGAAGACGCAGAACTTCGGGATCAAAAAGACAAAACCTATGTACGTGCCAAAAGGGGCCTATGTGGTCCGGGGGACGATTCAACCACCTCGGCTGAATGAGCCAGTGGTTATCGGACGCGTGCCACAAAAGCCAATGACCAACCCGTCCACAGTGCCGTGGAATTATCAAAAGACTTTGGTAATGTACAAAGGTAAAGAGGTCATGGGAGAACTTCCAGAAAATACTTTCATTGGAAGGTATTCAAATACCCAAGAACTGAACAACGCCACACAAAGGCGCTTCCCGCCAAAGAAGCCCGTAAGTGTTGAAGAAGCGGAAGTGTTCTTCCAACAAATGAAAATGCCGGATTACGAAGTGATAGATCAACTGCGCAAGTACCCCGAGCAAGTGTCCATGCTGTCATTGTTAATGAGGTCGACCGAGCATTGAAAGATCTTACTAAAGACCCTGAATGAAGCATATGTGCCAGTTGAAACCTCGGTAGAGCAATTAGAGCGGATGACAGAAAGATTCTTCGCCGTCAACCAAATCTCTTTTAGCAAGAACGATCTACCCCCGGAAAGAGCGGCACACAACAAGGCTTTGCATCTAATAGTTAAATGCGAAGACTATTATGTCAAGCGGGTAATGTTGGATGGAGGCTCAGGCGTTGACATTTGCCCGCTCTCCACGCTGCAAAGAATGGAGATTGGGACCGAAAGAATCCGACCCAACAATGTCTGCGTAAGAGCTTTCGACGGCATCAAGAGAGATACCATGGGAGAAATAGACCTGTTGTTGGTCATAGGACCAGTCGAATTTCAAGTAACCTTCCAGGTGCTCGACATGGATACATCCTACAATTTTCTCCTTGGCAGACCTTGGATCCATGCGGCAGGAGCCGTGCCTTCCACTCTTCACCAGATGGTGAAGTTCGAGTACGAAGACAGAGAGATCGTGGTCCATGGGGAAGATGAGCATGCTATTTATCGGGACCCATCCACCCCATATCTGGAACCGAGAGAAGGGAGCGAACATACGGTCTATCAAGCTTTTGAGATTGTACTGGCAGAGCAGCACGAAGAGGGAATACCCTGCCCCCAGCCTTTCTTGTCTAACGCCTCGGTTATGGTGGCCAAAGAGATGATCCGGCACGGGTTTAGGCCAGGGAAGGGGCTTGGACGAACCCTTCAGGGAATAACAGAACCCATTACCTTGCCAGTCACCAAGAAACCTTTTGGACTAGGTTTCAAACCTACTCCAGCCGACGAAAAGTGGGCAAAGAAAAGGAAAAGTGAGGGTTGGAAGTTACCTCGACCACTGCCGGATTTATATGCAACTTTCATCAGGCCAAGGTACGTTGAAGAAGAAGATGATGAGGTCTTCACAGCTGAGGAAATCGAGGAGATACATGGGGCGATGAGAGAGATACTCTACGAGGTCCACATGGTTCAACCAGGTGAAGGCACAAGCATTGCTGAGATGATGTACGTGGGGCCGACCGCCAAACTTCAAAACTGGGAGGCCACGCCATTCCCGACTAGACAGAAGTCCGGGTAGACCTGTCCTGCCACCTTTCCTGTGTCACAAGTTATCTCCAGGACATAACTTGAACGTTTTCTTCCTTTCAATTGTTGTTTTGAATTCCAAAGTTGTAAACAGTGTTGTCTTCCAGCTTTCCAAAGAAAATAAAAAAAAATCATCATTGCTTTCCCATTTCTTTCTTTTGTTCTGATTTTTGTTATTTTTCCTTTTATCTTTCTTTTCAGTTATAAAAATGCGGCTTTAAATATGACATGCTTGCGGACTTCACGCCCAGATCACAATGAGCTATTTAACTGCGAAATAATGAACCCAGAACTAGAATATGATGCGGAAGAAGCTTTTAGGGAGATAAACCGAGAGTTGGAATATTTCGAGAATAAACCTAAGCCAAATCTGAATGACACTGAACCGGTAAATTTAGGAACCCCAGAAGAAATCCGGGAGACCAAGATAAGCATTCACATGGACAAGAAAACGCGAGAGGCGATAATTCAACTTCTTTTTGAATTTAAAGACGTGTTTGCTTGGTCGTATGATGACATGCCGGGACTAGGTGTTGATCTAGCGGTTCATAAATTGCCGATTCATCCTGATTGTCCTCCAGTTCAACAAAAGCAACGAAAGTTCAAAACTGAGGTCAGTGACAAGATTAAGGAGGATATCACCAAACAACTGAAAACGGGAGTGATTCGGGTAGTCCAATATACAACATGGTTGGCGAATGTGGTTCCAGTACCAAAAAAGGACGGGAAGACTAGGGTATGTGTAGATTACCGAGATCTGAACAGAGCAAGTTCTAAAGATAATTTCCCGCTGCCCAACATCCGCATCCTCGTTGACAATTGCGTCAAACACGAGATACAGTCTTTCGTAGATTGTTACGCTGGGTATCATCAGGTACTGATGGATGAAGAGGATGCCGAGAAAACTGCCTTCACCACTCCTTGGGGCACCTACTGCTATCGGGTCATGCCATTCGGTTTAAAGATTGCTGGGGCTACTTACATGAGGGCCATGACTGCCATTTTTCATGATATGATGCATCAGGAAATAGAGGTGTACGTGGATGACGTGATAGTCAAGTCCAGGACGCAGGATAATCACATCCAAGACTTGAGGAAATTCTTCGAGAGGCTAAGGAAGTATGACTTGAAGCTAAACCCAGCCAAATGTGCTTTCGGAGTTCCGTCGGGCAAACTTTTGGGCTTCATCGTAAGCAGGAGAGGTATCGAGCTAGATCCAACTAAGATAAAATCCATCAGAGATCTGCCTCCCCCAAGAACAAAGAAAGACGTGATGAGTCTTTTGGGCAGGTTGAACTACATCAGTCGGTTTATTGCCCAGCTGACAAGCACGTGTGAGCCCATATTCAAGCTGTTAAGGAAAGATGCGGCGATTAAATGGACAACTGAGTGTCAAGAAGCCTTTGATAAAGTCAAAGAATACCTTTCGAATCCCCCGGTCTTGGTCCCTCCAGAACCGGGAAGGCCACTTTTCTTGTATCTAACAGTCTTGGAGAACTCTTTCGGCTGCGACCTCGGGCAACACAACGTAACCGGAAAGAAGCAGCAAGCAATCTACTACTTGAGCAAGAAATTCACCGGCTACGAGGCCAAATACACACTGTTGGAAAGGACATGTTGCGCTCTCACATGGGTTGCTCAAAAGCTGAGACATTATCTCCAAGCCCACACTACGTTCCTCATAAGCAGGTTGGATCCTTTGAAGTATATATTTCAGAAACCAATGCCTACTGGGAGACTGGCTAAATGGCAAATCTTGCTTACGGAATTCGACATAGTCTATGTCACTCGCACGGCAATGAAAGCCCAGGCGTTAGCAGATCATTTGGCCGAAAATCCGGTCGATGAGGAATACCAGCCATTGGATACCTACTTTCCAGATGAAGAAGTAAACACCGTAGAAGTGGTCTCGGAGGAAGCTCATGTTTGGAAGATGTTCTTTGATGGAGCCGTGAACGCCAAGGGTGTAGGGATTGGGGCAATTTTGATCTCGCCTTCTGGTCAGCATTATCCCGCCACAGCTAGACTTCGTTTCTTTTGCACAAATAATACAGCTGAGTATGAAGCCTGCATCATGGGCATGCATATGGCAATCGATCAGGATGTCGAAGACTTACTGATTATGGGAGATTCTGACTTGATTATCCGGCAAGCTCAAGGCGAATGGGAAACTCGGGATGTCAAACTTATCCCTTACCGACAGCATGTGGAGGACCTCAGCAAGCGCTTTACCTCAATAGAGTTCAGGTATATCCCGAGGTGTCACAATGAACTGGCAGATGCACTCGCTACTTTGGCTTCAATGCTACCCTACCCGGGAAATGCCCACGTCGATCCTTTAGAAATCCAAATCAAGGAAAGACACGGTTACTACAATGTAATCGAGGCGGGATCAAATATGCAGCCTTGGTACTATGACATCAAGAGGTTCCTAAAGACACAAGAATACCCCGAGCACGCTACTGGAGATCAAAAGAGGACCATTAGGCGACATGCAAGTGGTTTCTTTCTAAGCGGTGAATTGTTGTATAAGAGGACCCCGGACCTCAATCTTCTAAGATGTGTCGATATCGAGGAGGCAAGAAAGATCATGCACGAAGTACACGCAGGTGTGTGCGGACCTCACATGAACGGTTATGTCTTAGCAAAGAAAATCCTTCGAGCAGGTTATTACTGGATGACCATGGAAAAGGATTGCTTTAGCTTCGTTCGGAAGTGTCATCAGTGTCAGGTGCACGGTGATTTGATTCATGCACCTCCCACGGAGCTGCATCCCATGTCTGCACCTTGGCCATTTGTCGCCTGGGGCATGGACGTCATTGGACCAATCGAACCGAAGGCTTCGAATGGACACAGGTTTATACTGGTTGCCATCGATTACTTCACAAAATGGGTAGAAGCTGTCACTCTCAAGTCGGTCACTAAAAAAGCTGTAGTGGATTTTGTACACTCAAATCTTATCTGTCGTTTCGGTATTCCTGCGACTATCATTACAGATAATGAAGCAAACTTGAACAGTCACTTGATGGGAGATGTATGCGAGCAGTTCAAGATAACGCATAGGAATTCTACTCCTTATCGGCCGAAAGCCAATGGCGCTGTGGAAGCGGCAAACAAAAACATCAAGAAGATTTTGAGGAAAACGATCCAAAGTTCCCGACAGTGGCATGAGCAGTTACCTTTTGCATTATTGGGGTATCGCACTACGGTACGCACATCAGTAGGAGCGACTCCTTATCTTTTGGTTTATGGGACCGAGGCTGTAATACCGGCAGAGGTAGAAATTCCTTCACTTCGAATCATTGTCGAAGCGGAAATCGAAGACAGCGAGTGGGTCAAGACTCGGTTAGAGCAATTGACTTTGATTGATGAAAAGCGAATGGCCGCTGTTTGTCACGGACAGTTGTACCAACGAAGGATGGCCCGTGCTTACAACAAAAAAGTCCGACTCAGGAATTTCGAAGTAGGTCAGCTGGTACCGAGGCGTATTCTGCCGCATCATGAGGAAGCAAAAGGGAAGTTTGCTCCAAATTGGAACGGCCCATACATCATAAGGAAGATATTGCCGAGAGGAGCATTGTATTTAGGTGATATCGAAGGAAATGACCTCAACACAGCAGTAAATGCGGATGCAGTCAAGAGATACTACGTCTGAATTATACTCCAGTTAGTCTTGACGCATTTAAAATGACGAAGGTTTTATTCCCCACTACTCCCCAAACACTACCCAATTCTCTCTACAAACCTTTGAGCCACTTAAAAAAAGAAAAAAAAAAGAAAAGAAAACAAAAACATTGATTGAGGCCTGAACTACGTTTGACTTGATTCCGAAAGGATACGTAGGCAGCCTCTCCCTGAGGTTCAGTCACACCAACAATAAAATCCCATTCACCCTGAAATTGAAACCGGGGCACGTCGAGCAGTTTAGAAGTTAGTATCATCTACCTCTCTTTACCAAGCACAAGCCTTCAAATCAATTACCGAAGATGGTGGGGAACCAATAAGCGTCACAAATGGAGACCAGCACACTCTGAATTGAGAGAGATAAAATGAGAGAGTCTCGTCGGTGAAAACCTTCGGGCACCACGAGGCGACGGGAGTAGAGAAACCAAAATGAGAGAGCTTGTTTAGTAAAAACTCACAAAGAGTGCTATCAAGCAATGACAGGAAGAGAAATGAGAGAGGTCAGCCGGCGAAAACCCGCAAAGGGCGCTGTTGGCCGAAAGAGTGACCCCACCCAAGGAGGTTTCGGCAAAGTTCCACCAGGTTTGGAATCACAGATCCGTTCTGGTTGAGGGAAACGCAAGCTCATGGAAAGTCAGGCGTCCAGTCCAAAGAGCATGTCATGTCATTTAAAGCCAGCATTATCTTCCTCAGATAAGTCTTTCTCGTCCCGAAGGGGGCACTCCTTTTCTGAAATTCGTTTTATCTTTTCTTTGTTTTTCTTCGAATCTCTTTTATGTTTAAGCCCAAGCTCTAGATGTACCAGAAAGGACAGGTGGCAGGTTTGGTTGCACGGAAGTCCGTTTCATGAAGGAAAACGCCTCGTTTCGTTGGTACGTTTGTCCAAGCCTGATGAATCATGATATTTGATGGCGTTCAAAGTAAAGAGGAAAAAGAGAAATTTCCCCCAGCAAGTCCACCTTCGAACGAATCCCCACAGAGTCTCCCTTAGTACAATCCCCCACAAAGTCTCCCCAATATATAAAAAAAAAAAAAATCCCCGTTGGAATTTCCCCAGCACATCCCCAGCGGGTCCCTTTATAAAAATTCCCCAACAAGCTTACCCCAACCAAGCCTGGAAAACTCGCTTTGAAACAAATACCCAGCATGCCCTATTGTACAAAATCCACACAAAGAATCCACTTTGTAAATATTCCCCCACAGAGCTTCCTTTTGTACAAATTCCCACAGAATACCTCCAATAAAATCCCCGTTGAGAACCTCCAATCAAAACGGGACAAAAAAGAGAGAAAAGAAAAAGAGCCTTACGAGGCAAATCATCACAGAATCTGGAAATGCAAGCCTGAGCAGTCTAAAGGGTTCCGACATATGAATCAAATCAATAGCGGGACTTCGCGACAGAAATGAAGACGCAACAAGGCAACCGGGAACGATCAAGGTCACCAAACCGACCGTCATTTTCCGAACTAACAAATGTTCTTTGTCTGAAAAGTTCAAACAGGCTTAATCCAAGACAACCGTGCAAGAAGCAGGTGTCGCCCAAAGAAGAAGGTACATGGGTACAAGAAACATTTTGGCAATAAGGAATTCACTCGAAAGGTAAGTTTCCACGAAACTCTCTTTTATTCTTTTACTAGAAGTCAGTGGTTGTTCTCGAATTTTGTCCCCAGCCATCAGCATTAGGGTTTTAAACCCTAAACTGAATTTTCCTTTTAGTCAGCATTAGGGTTTTAAACCCTAAACTGAACTTTTCCATTCAGCCAGCATTAGGGTTTTAAACCCTAAACTGAGCTTTTCCATGCAATCAACATTAGGGTTTTAAACCCTAAACTGAATTTTCCTTTTAGTCAGCATTAGGGTTTTAAACCCTAAACTGAACTTTTTCCATTTCAGCCAGCATTAGGGTTTTTAACCCTAAACTGAACTTTTTCATTCAGCCAGCATTAGGGTTTTAAACCCTAAACTGAGCTTTTCCATGCAATCAGCATTAGGGTTTTAAACCCTAAACTGAATTTTCCTTTTAGTCAGCATTAGGGTTTTAAAACCCTAAACTGAACTTTTTCCATTTCAGCCAGCATTAGGGTTTTAAACCCTAAACTGAGCTTTTTCATTCAGCCAGCATTAGGGTTTTAAACCCAAAACTGAGCTTTTTCATTCAGCCAGCATTAGGGTTTTAAACCCTAAACTGAGCTTTTTTATGCAATCAGCATTAGGGTTTTAAACCCTAAACTGAATTTTCCTTTTAGTTAGCATTAGGGTTTTAAACCCTAAACTGAACTTTTTCCATTTCAGCCAGCATTAGGGTTTTAAATCCTAAACTGAACTTTTCCATTCAGCCAACATTAGGGTTTTAAACCCTAAACTGAGCTTTTCCATGCAATCAGCATTAGGGTTTTAAACCATAAACTGAATTTTCCTTTTAGTCAGCATTAGGGTTTTAAACCCTAAACTGAACTTTTTCCATTTCAGCCAGCATTAGGATTTTTAAACCCTAAACTGAGCTTTTTCATTCAGCCAGCATTAGGGTTTTAAACCCTAAACTGAGCTTTTCCATGCAATCAGCATTAGGGTTTTAATCCCTAAACTGAATTTTCCTTTTAGTCAGCATTAGGGTTTTAAAACCCTAAACTGAACTTTTTCCATTTCAGCCAGCATTAGGGTTTTAAACCCTAAACTGAGCTTTTTCATTCAGCCAGCATTAGGGTTTTAAACCCTAAACTGAGCTTTTTCATTCAGCCAGCATTAGGGTTTTAAACCCTAAACAGAGCTTTTCCATGCAATCAGCATTAGGGTTTTATACCCTAAACTGAGCTTTTTCATTCAGCCAGCATTAGGGTTTTAAACCCTAAACTGAGCTTTTCCATGCAATCAGCATTAGGGTTTTAAACCCTAAACTGAATTTTCCTTTTAGTCAGCATTAGGGTTTTAAACCCTAAACTGAACTTTTTCCATTTCAGCCAGCATTAGGGTTTTAAACCCTAAACTGAGCTTTTCCATTCAGCCAGTATTAGGGTTTTAAACCTTAAATAGAGCTTTTCCATGCCATCAGCATTAGGGTTTTAAACCCTAAACTGAATTTTCCTTTTAGTTAGCATTAGGGTTTTAAACCCTAAACTGAACTTTTTCCTTTCAGCCAGCATTAGGGTTTTAAACCCTAAACTGAGCTTTTCCATGCAATCAGCATTAGGGTTTTAAACCCTAAACTGAATTTTCCCTTTAGTCAGCATTAGGGTTTTAAACCCTAAACTGAACTTTTTCCATTTAGTCAGCATTAGGGTTTTAAACCCTAAACTGAATTTTTCCTTCAACCAACATTAGGGTTTTAAACCCTAAACTAAACCTTTTCCTGTAATCAGCATTAGGGTTTTAATCCCTAAACTGAACTTTTCCTTCAGTGAGCATTAGGGTTTTAAACCCTAAGCTGAACTTTTCCCCAGTTGGTCAGTATTAGAGTTTCAACTCTAAAACTGAACTTCTCCCCAGCTAGTCGGTATTAGGGCTCAAATCCTGAACTAAGCATTTTTATCTTCCTTCATCAATTTTATGAACTTCCTGGCGAATAATTAACGAATTTTTCCTAGTGAAACTGGGGCAGAAAATTTCGTTTGTTTGTTTTCTCCCGCAGGTCTAACCTCGAGCCACATGGATCGAAATGACCCACGAGATGAGTCCCAGCTCGGAATCAAAGAAGAAAAGAAAAAAAGAGAAGATATCGGAGTAAATGGAAGGCAGATTGACTCCAACATTTGATTAAGGTCCTGAACCCTGCCAATCGCGTCTCACTCAGTATCCCAGAGATTAAACAAGTCGGCGCAACTCGCAAGCATCAAGATTCAGATCGGAGTCTACAAGCAGAATCAGCTAAGACCCAAGATCAAGTCGCAAAAGAATCATAGATAGGAATCTTGTAACTAGCAGTTGACATGCATATAAGTAGTTAGTTCAGTTTCCAATTTTCCTTTGGTTGTAATAAGGCGGTCAGTGACGCAGTAGTGACAACAGCAACAGCAGTAACAGCAAGCATTGCAATCCCATGGTAGTCCCAGCTACCAAAACTTCCCGAACTACATTGACCTGATTCCTGTTTAGCCCAGGATATGTAGGAAATCTTTGAAGCAAGATTCGGTCAGATCTTTCAAAAACATGCTTCACACGGAGTAGTCCATAGGCAAAAATCGCTCATACACGCTCACTTTATCTTTGCACGAAAACTCTTCGTGTTTCCGAACAAAGAGGGGCAGCTGTGAGCACGTGATTTTTGTTTCGCGCGACAATCGCTCCAAGAGAATTAAAAAAATAATAATAATAACAAATGATCCTGCTATGCAAATTTGGATTTTACATGGCACTTTGTTAATTATTTTGATTTTTGCGCCCATTTTTTATTAAAACAAAATACAAATGTATGTTTCGTGCGTAATGTAAACCGTAATCCGATTGTTAAATAGGAGATCACAAAAATACGCATTTCTTTTGTCCTGATTTGTTGCTTTGTTTAAGTTTACCTACTTTTAACATTTTTTACGCGTTAAATAAATATGTTAAGTGTTAATTAATGGTGTCTAGTTTTATTTAATTAGGTTGTGTATTTAGGAAATTAGAAATAAAGAACAAAAGAGGGGAAAATTTGTTTTAAAATGAATTTGGGCCACAAACATTATAAAATCTGAAGCCCAAATGAATGGCCCAATCCACCAGTCCGCACAGCCCACTCCCCAGGCAGCAAAACGACGTAGTTTAACACCAAAACTATGTCGTTTCAATGCCAATCCATCCCAACCATTCAAACCAAGCTGATCCAACGGTCAAGATCTCTCACCCCAAACCCATTAATAGACCCGACCCGTCTCACCCGGACCGACCCCAACCCTTTACCCTTGAAACGACGCCGTTCCCTGTTAGTCGAAGGATCCTGGCCCTTCATCACATCTCATCCAACGGCCAAGATCCACTTACCCACTAACTATATAAACTCATAACATTACCCTGCCCCCCCTATTCGAACCCCAGCCTTCGTCGTCTTCACAAGAACTCCAAAAACCCTAGCCGCCCCTGTATCCTTCACCATGAAAACCGGCGGCACGGACGCCGGTGACCTCACCCTTAACACCATAGAACCCCCTTGCCATCCGGAACACGGATCTGTTAACCACGTAACTCAAATCCCTTCCCACCTTCTCGAATCTTCGTTTGAAGATTCGAGTCGGAACTTGAATCACACCGTTTAACCCCAGTTTCACACCAGACACTCCCTAGACCCCCCTCGTGACCAAACCATGCTTGGTTTGGTCCGAATCTGATCAGGAAAGCATGAATCCCAGATCTGATTTTGGAACCTTAAGGTTCCTCGTCACTGGTCCATATTCGTTCAAGCCGAGGAGATTAAGGTCTAATGGACCTTAATCGAAGTGTTTCTCATCTGAGAAACACTTCGATTAAAGTCCGTTCAGCTTTAAGAAAGGTCTGTTCGAATCCAAGTAAGATTTTTGATTTTTCGGGGTTTAAGGTAAGTTTTGCTTCCTTTTCTTTATTTGTTTTGGTTCATCTGATTGTTTTAAAGGTCTGTTCATGTTTTGTTTGTGTCCCTGAATTCTATCAACTGTGCCCTCTCCACTCTGCATGAACCTCTGTTGTTTGATTGAGTCTTTCTATTTGTTCTGATAATGTGTATGTAAGTGTTGTGCAATTAGCTGATTTTCAAATTTGAACTAACTGATTGATTCCTCGAATACCACTTTGTTTAGTCAGTATAATTCAAATCATGTGTCGATACTGTTAAATGTCTGATTTTTGGCTACGATTGTGCATGTTATGATTAATATAATCGAGTCGACATGTGTCGTCAATTAGTTTCAATTGCCTGAACAATAACAAATCGATTTGCTTCTGGACACATTTGCTTGAATCACTTAGGAACTGAGTTTAGTGATTTTAATTAGTAATTTGAATCAGAAATGTAAAAATCAATGTTCTGTTTAGTCACAGTTCTGAAATTGGAGGGCATGTGCACTTATGCACAACATGTGCATTTTGTGCACAGCCTGTGCCCTGCCTAAGTGCTTTTGAATTAAATAGTTTGACAGCATGTGCTGTCAGACTACATCCTGCTGCCCACACCCTACTTTAGTTTCAGAAATAATAAACATTACTAAAGGTAAGCCTGCCAAGGGAATATCATGGGGTTTTGTTTATACTTAATTAGCTAAGTGGAAACTGAAAAGGGGCAGCACATGGGAGGGTATTCTGATGGTCTAAACAGGCTGTTAAAGGGCTGAGGTTTAGGCTTATAAAAGGCAGGACTTCCGAGATAGTTGATAGATCTGAAAGGGGAGAGCAAAAAATACATACATATACACACATAGACACACACACAGATAGACATTTTGATCATAGAGAGGAGGGAGGACATCTGATAATAGAGAGAGACAGAGGGAAATTGTTAAGGAAACGATAGAGGAGATCAAGAGAAATCTGAGAGGAGAGGTTTGGAGACATACATAGATACACATAGATACAGAAATAGAAAGAAAGCAAGAAAGAGATAAAACAGATTAGGAAATCAGAAACTTGGTTTTGTTTGTCTGAAGTTCATCTGTTGTCAATGTGTTAGGCAGTGTTGCTTCTTCTAAGTTTCAATCGCGATTACTGTTAGTGTTTTGTTGCATTTGGTATATCTCGGAATTGGATTGTCTGGAGTTTTGTTTCCACCACACTGTGTGCTGCTTCATTTGGCTGCTTTCTCTTCAACTATAGTTCCACCTCTTGCAATAGAATCTACTCTGCTGTGTTGTTTTGATTGCTGCTGTTACTCTGATTCCTGCTGCTGCTGATCTTCCCTGTTATTCTCTTCTTCCTCTTTGCATTTCAGCATTCCAGGTACACATTTCAAGTCCCATGTTGGTGTAAACTGTAACAGTTCGAAAGCATGAAATGAAAGGAGTTAGAAGAAGTTTAAATGTCTGTTCGTAATGCTCATGGTCTATTGATTTCTTTGTATAAATTGATTAGTGTGTAATTCAATAGCAAAAAAAATCTAGTTAGTTAATACTTAACTGAGTTTTAGCCTCTTGTATCTTAGTTTATAGTTGTTTGTTGATATGAGTTAAGTAATGGTACAGTACGTAGAATGTACAAATATTTGACATAGTGACTGACCGGATTCTTGTTTAGCTATAATGATATGCATAGGATAGAATACTTCCACCTTACACAATGATGTTCTGTTTTATTTTAGTTTCTTTCATCAGGACCCGCTAGGCAGTATATAGGAGCACGTTCGAACCCCCAGTGGTAATAATGCCTAGTGGGTTAATTCCCTTAATCTAGCCTAAATGAGTCTAGTTTGAATTCAATTCAAGAGATGTTTTGGATATAAGCATAGCATTTTGTCATGTAATTTCTTTGTCAAATTAGAACATTTCTCATAAAGTATGAAGTTTTTTTTACTTTATAAATAATTAATCAGAAATTGATAAGAATTAGGCCCAAAGCATATACTTGAATTGACATGTATCTTCCTTCTTCTATTTTAGACTGAACATAGTAAAGATGTAGTCACTGCAGGTTTATCCTTTTAAATAAAATGAGACGAGCCTCGACAAACAAAATGCACAAGCTGCGGGGCCCTCTAAATGTATATATTAAAATACTTAGAATTCGGGACAGGCCGTTTAGCGAATTTTACGGCCTTCCCAAAATAACAATACGCTAGTTGCTTTAGGCGCGCCTTTAATGATTTAACCTTCTTAAACACGGGTGCACATTGATGTGACCCAAATTCAAATCTCAACGGAGTCGAAATGTGTTAACAACTACGGGTGCATTGATTGTGACGTGGTTCGAGATGCATTTTCACGACGTTGCAATTCTATAAAAATAAATGATAATAATAAAAGCGGTTTAAACTTAATAAAAGCACGTAAGTCATAACATGTATTTAAATCAGATATTTAGCCATTATAACAATTTAAGCGACCGTGCTAGAACCACGGGATTCGAGGGTGCCTAACACCTTCCCTCGGGTCAACAGAATTCCTTACTTAGAATTTCTGGTTCGCAGACTTCATTTGGAAAAGTCGAAAATTTCCTCGATTTGGGATTCAAGATAAACCGGTGACTTGGGACACCAAAAACCAAACCTTTCCCAAGTGGCGACTCTGAATTAAATAAATAATCCCATTTCGAATATTGTCACTTAAATTGGAAAAACTCCCCTTGCGCATTTAACCCTTCGGGGCGGGGCGCGCAAAAAGGAGGTGTAATAGACACGGCTTGTAGAATCCTTAGGACAGAACTGCTCTGATACCACTTTTGTCACGACCCGAATCAGAGGGCCGCGATGTGCACCCGGTGCTTTACTCAACCGAGTACCAACATAACATATCTTTCTTATCATACTATCATGAGTAAATGAGCCAGAAACCGGTCATGAGATAACAAGAATAAAACATAAGGGAATACTCAACATATGAAGACCCAAAATGATATACAAACTTATATATGTGACATACGGGCCTACAAGGTCGACATGACCATTTGTAAACTAAAAACATAGGCCTACAAGGCCATACAAGTATCCCTACACCTGACATCTGTCTACAAGCCTCTAAGAGTACATAAAATCATAAAGATCGGGATAGGGCCCCGCCATACCAATCAATACATATCCAAAGCATAGTGACAAACTAGGCAACTCCGGAGCAAGTGGAGTGCACCAACACCTTCACTGAGCTGATAGCCTACTAGGAGGACTGTCAACCTATCAATCGGGACCTGTGGGCATGACGCGCAGCATCCCCAGGCAAAAGAGATGTCAGTATGAATAAAGTACCGAGTATGTAAGGTAGGAAAGCATAAACAAGAACAGTAATATAAAGAGAGATAAAGGAGATACAACCTGTAACATCTGAGTGCCTCTGGGGGATACTGACATGAAATGCATAATACATATATATACATGAACCTTTTTAAAAACATTCGCCTCTGT
Organism: Nicotiana sylvestris; assembly: GCF_000393655.2. Lineage (NCBI taxonomy): Eukaryota > Viridiplantae > Streptophyta > Magnoliopsida > Solanales > Solanaceae > Nicotiana > Nicotiana sylvestris. The sequence continues at coordinate 107,386,826 of NC_091067.1, forward strand.
GGGCATCATCATCATCATATCGTACTCGGCCTCAAAGAGGACTCGATAACAACGTACCCGGCCATCATAAGGCTCGGTAGAATTGTACCCGACCACGTGGAGCTTGGTAAACCCAACTGATCAGTGGTTTCACAATAGGTGCCATACCCGGCCGACTATAGCGCGGCTCGGTAGAGTAAAATAGATACATATATATAATGCATGCTAGACTCATGGAATCACGTTCTAACCATTTCACAGTGATGTAAGGTCATTGCACCTTCAATTAACATTATGGACATACCTACCATCAATATGAACCTTAGTGGGATTTAAGGATCATACACACTTGTTTAGAATAACTTTATAAGGAAAGAACAACATGGACAACCTTAGTTTCTAGGAGTAGATCCGTTATGAATTAGCGTACCGTTTATGTTCATGTCACTTTAGATCATGCCAAAAGAAAGAAGTAAGTGCCTTAACATACCTTGTATATTCTTCCCAACCTCAAGCTATGCAATTTCACGGCTCCTTAGTCTACAATAAGAGAAATGACACTCTCGTTATCGTTTAAGCGTCGTAACTATTATGTATCGACCACAACCTATTTTACAATGAAACGGACAGAACCTCCCCTATATATATGACTTCACACTAGTCAAAATAATCACAAACAGCCCAACATACCCCTATTACTTCATACACAACACGACAACCATAATAGTGTCAACCAACCCGAAAATGTTACGACGAACGACCAACAAACAACCTTGCCATTATGTGGTGTTTATCTACAACCTTCCTTCTCTAAACTCCATAAAAATAGTAGTAAAAGAGACAACCCAATACCAACACGAAACAGCCCAAAAATATTCCCACAAGTTCATCAACTCAAAATTAATTTTTCAGTTTACTTAAACACGTTTCGACTTGTCTTTTCCTTCAAATTGGGAAATACAACCAAAAGTACATCATTATACCTCTTATCCAATAAACCAGCCATGAATTCATCTTAAAAATAAGTTTACAACCAGCCAACAATTACACAAGAACAAACAACATACCATTCTTTCGAAACTAGCTAGGTCTATTCTTTACGATCGAGTTACAACTCGCAAACGCATACATAATGGAAGGAGAAGCATAAACTTACCTTGTACTGAGTATAACCCATGAAACCTGGTACTCTTTCATCAAAAATTAGTTCCTCAACACGGCTACAAGAAGGAGAAAGAAAAACTAGCAAGCTGTCCAGACTTTTCAGCACTAGAATCGCGTCGTAACACCCGGAATACCCTAGGGTTTGTGTGGGATTTTTGGGGAGGAGTTGCAGGGATTCAATTAGGCTTTCTTGGTCTGAAATATAGGTGAAATAACTAAGTTTATAATCCCTTAAAATTCCCCCCTTGACCGACTTAGTTGAGGCCTCTCTTTTTGGCAAGTAGGTGATGCACCTACTTGTCACCTACTAGCTGCGCGGTCTCGCGAAAGTGCGAATATCTCTATACTACGAGATCGTATTGATAAAAAGTTTAATGAGTTGAAACCTAGACTCATAGATATTAAATTACATATCTAGATCATCCCTTGATTCAAAGTATGTTGGGAGAAAATCTTAGCTACATTTAACCTAAGTTTCAACTCATTTTTGAATGTAACTTGTGATGACCTTTTCCAACTTTTGTTCCACAACTTGTTTGACTAAAAAACATAACACACGACTATCATACGACTAAAATAACTCATAACATAACTTCATCATAATGTTAATCACCCTTGTCTCACCCCAAAAGTATAGGTTATAACATTCCAAACTTGTCGACATTCGATGAAACTTATTTTCTTGAATTCATTTAGCGCCTAATCTTTCTAACCCTTTTGGTACTCGTTATTCATGATCATAAAGATTTGTAACATCCATTATAAAAGGATTAACTTACTTTATGTACTTTCAAAGTTTATCTCATTTTTGAGCTTACATCAATTGACTTACGGATACTCTAACATACGAAAACATAGGGTGTAACAAGCAGTCTGCCCCAGTTTTGTGAGTAGATTTTGTGATCGATTGTGCGATTGCATAACGCTTTTGCGTACCACATAATTATCGCACACATGCAAAGAGAGTTTCTGTGAAAATGATTATACAGTACCAAATGCGGTCGAGAAATCAATATGCGAAAAACGTGACAGAAGTGCGATAGAAAACTGGACAATTGAGCAATCAACTCTGCGAAGGAATTGAAGATATGCGGGCCGCAAAAGTGTTCTGCGACCCAATCTGCAGTCGCAGACTTGATCTGCAGGGTTATATTTGTAACTTTTTGACCTCGACTTTTAGCCCATCATAAATAGAATAACTAGGGTTTTTGTGGGACATCTTGTCTAAAAAAGAGGCTATACTTTGAGCATTGAATACACCATTATTTTGGAAGATTTTGAAGAGAGAATTTTTTCATCTTTGTAACCTTTATGACTTTATTTATTGCTTTGTTCTTGGATTCTATAGCTAGTTTTAAATACTAAAGTTGTGAACCTAAATGGGTGTAATGTTAATGGGTATTTACCATTGAATACATACATACATACATATATATATATATGTATATATATATACATACATATATTCCAAAATATATATATATATATACATATATATATATATATATACATATATATATATATATATATATATATATATATATATATATATATATATATATATATATATACATTTTACACCATTTCTAATCATGTTGGTGATGATTAGAGAATCCATTTCCATGTCATATCTATTGAACCCATTTTGAGTGCACCATTTTACACCATACATTGCTGCAAGTGCTTGATCTTGGTTGTTGGAGCAACATTGAGTTTTGACAGAGAAAGCTATGATTAACTCCCTTGTGCTATCTCTAATTGTGCCGCCAATTCCTACTTTACTATTCTCACTCAAGAAACTACCATATGTATTTATTTTGACTCTATTAGCATCAGACTTGATACACATCACTTTCTTGCATAGAACCATAGGTTTTAGTCTTTCAAAGGTATCACATATCTACAACCAAGTACCTTCTATTTTACATTTTTGAAAAGCAATATTCAAAGAAGCTTTAAAACTCCAGTAAACCTATAACTCTATTTTTGAAAATATCATTTTCTTTTGATCTTCAAATTTACAAGCAGTCCATCTTTTCCAAATTTCCCAACATATGCATATTGGTATAATTTATATAAGCATTTTGTGAATGTTATTCATAGGTTTCACTTACCTCCATTCCTTTAAAACTCCCTTATAGGCCATGTCTGATGCCTAATTCCCAAAGAAGCTCCAAATTTCCACCAAGTATGACAAACAACTTCTCCCTCAACAAATACATGATGCATGATATCACATTTTGGTCTCAGACAACAAGTTCATCTAGATGCTAATTGGTTCCCAGACTTTATTATTATCTCATCAAAAGGTAATTTTCTTTGATAAAAACTTCAGACCAAGAAAGATATTTTAAAAGGAATATAATTATGACATACCTTGCTTAGCTCGAGGCTTTCTGTTTAGAAGATCTAATGCTTTTCCAAGCAGGCTTGTTTGTCAATTGTCCATCTTGAGTTGCATTCTAGATTGAATAATCATCTTGATTTTTGTATCCTATGCCAATATTATTAATCTGTTGCACTAGATGTTCAAACATAAAGCTTCTTAATTTTCCCGAATTCCATATTCCATCCGTGATGTAGTATTTCACTTTAACCATAGATCTTCTAGTAGAGTCGGAGACTATTCTAGCTAGCGCACCTCTTTTGACCACTTATCCCACCAAAAATGCAATCTACCCTATTAATTTTCAATATTATATTATTTCCAGCTTGATCTCTTACAGTCATAAGCTGTCTCCAGGCATGTGAACAGTTAAAAGTCCCTATCTTAGAAACTAGATGGACTCTTTAGCAATATTTTGCTTGCATAAATTCTGCCCACAATGAATCTTGAGTTCTAAGTCTCCACCATATTTTGATATCTAAGGTAGTGGATATATCATTCATGTTTCAAATGTACATACCACCTTCATCTTTTGGAAAACAGGTTTTCCCAATAATTCTAGTAAATATTTGCCTTTGTCCTTATTTGTTCCCCAAAAGAACCTGCCAAAGTGTCTTTAAAGTAAGTTGAGAGTGGCTTTTGGGGGCTTGATTGCACTTGTGTAACGACCCAGCCGGTTGTTTTGAGAATTAACGTCCTGTTAAGAGGCATAAGGTCTCGAGCGGCTTCGTATTTTATGTTATGAGTTGTGCGCATGGCCGAGTTTAGTTTTCAGATGATTCAAGGTTAATTTGGAAGAAAGATTCTTGTTTTAGAAGCCTAAGCGGTAAGAGTTGACCTGAAATTTGACTTTTGTGTAGACGACTCCAAAATGGTATTTTGATGATTCCAACAGCTTCGTATGGTAACTTTGGACTTAGGCGTGTGTCCGCATTTAGATTTGGAGGCCGCAGGATAAGTTGAAGCATTTTGGCAAAAATTGAAAAATAGTAATATGTGCTGATAATACCTCCAGGTTAGGGATTGTTTCTCTCGGCGCACGTTAAGTGAGTAATGCTAATGTGCACGAGCATCATGACAATTCCAGCCACCAGCACTCTAACACCACTAGAGAGCTTAGAAACATCGGTCACTGCTATACCGGCGCATGCAAAACCACTCACGTTTGGGATTTTCTTCTAGTTCAATTTCAAACTATACATGAAGAACTAGAATAGGGAGAGGGGAACGAGCATCAACTCAATTTAGATGGGAAACGAGCTACACGTAGAGTAGGGAAAGAGATTCCCTGCCGGCTCCAATATTCTTATCTAGCTAAGTCCACAACAAATTTTCTAGTTATGCCTCAAAAACCAGTGCTAATGGAACACGAAACCAAATAAGTGTAGGAGAAAGCTTATAAGAGAAATCGAAACTCCCAAATGGGTAAGGCGCTTACATACATACCTCCAGATCTGAACGGGGATACATTTATCGTGACGATTGTAGATGAGGACATTAAGGAACAACATGAACATTGGAGTAATTCTCTCATTGGTTATGTTCTGGGGGATAATACTATTTCAAATCCATGGAGAATTATGTTGAAAATATTTGGGATTTTGTTAATAAACGAAAAATTCTATATCATGATGATGGCTACTACATTTTCAGATTTGATTCAATGGATGATAGGGATAGAGTCATGCAATTTGGTCCCTATACCTTCCATAAAAAGCCATTCATATTGAAGAATTGGTCGATTGATTTTGTTTTTGATCTAGAGTGCCTAAATGTAATCCCACTGTGGGTGAGATTTCCAAATTTACCAGTTGGATATTGGTCTACCGAGGTACTTAGCAAATTAGCCAGTGTAGTAAGCAAACCTATGTACACTGATATGAATATAGCTGAGATGGATCGTATTTCATTTGCTAGAGTTCTAGTAGAAGCAGACATCTCTCACCTCCTGCCAAGCGACATTGAAATTCATACTCCAGTAGGGGTTATCCACCAAGGTATTGAATATGACTGGAAGTCAAAATATTGCATAGACTATGCAAATGTTGGGCATACTACTGAGGAATGCAAACAGAGTAAAGCCCAAGAGACAAATGGGTAACAAAAGATGTGAATAGCAAGATAAATGAACCAACCATTATTGCTACACATACTGATGCAAAAAGGGACAATGTAATAGTCTCACAAGAAATAGGAAATGATTTGGATGAGAGTGAATTTTCAGCACTATCAGTAACAATTAGGAAAGATGTAAGGTAAGGTAAAAGAGTGGCCGAGGGAGGTTTGGAAGAGCAGGCACAAGCTGGCTGTTCTACCAGCCACATTGGTGTTGCTAACAGATTTGAGGTACTCACTCAAGGTTGTATCTCATCTGATGTAGGGCAGGGTGGGCATGACCATCCCATACCCCCATGATTATAAGTACTTGGAATATTAGAGGGATTAATATGCCTTTTAAACATAAGGAGATGACTCTCTTTTTGAAAAAGTACAAAGTAGAGTTAATGGAATAGTTGAGACAAGGGTTAAAGTGAATAAAGCTAGAAGAATTACACAGAAAATAGCAAAGGACTGGAGAGCACACTATAATTATGACCATGCTTATAATGGTCGTATTTGGCTATTGTTGAAACCTTATATTCAGCTCCAAATACTGGAAGTAGATGCTCAATTTATTCATTGTGAAGTGGAAGACCCTAGTAGTCATAAAATATTGTTGCTCGTTGTGATCTATGCATATAATGAATTGATGCCAAGACAATAGTTATGGGACAAGCTTGTTGTCTTAGGAGCAAACATTACAACTAAGAGGCTGATTAGTGGAGATTTCAACAATATATTGTATGTAGATGATAGAACTGGAGCCTCTATAACACAGGCAAAGGTACAAGGCTTTAAGGACTTCCTAGATCGACTTCAATTTACTCCCTTGAAGAGAACAAAATGGTATTATACGTTGTGCAATAAGAGAGATAAAAATGCAAGGGTTTATAGTAAGATAGATTGGGCGATTAGGAACCATAGTTGACTGATGGACAACGGTCATATTGAAGCAGAGTTCTTGAATCATGGAGTATCTGACCACTCACATATACTAATGAACTGCAATTTTGGAATGACACAACAACACCTGCATCCCAGACCATATAAACTATATCATATAGTAGTTCACCACCTTGACTTTACAAGGATAGTGAAAGAAGTATGGACATAGGTTGTTGGAGATATAGGGAAATCAAGGACCTAGCAAAAACTAAAGAGGCTATAAGAGGCATTGAAGGATTTAAATACTTACATGGCATCTTACCAATAGAAATTGAACCAAGCAAAGCAGAAATTGGAACTAGCTCAACATCAATTGTCGCTTCAACCAGTCAGACAAGAGCATATAGAGTAGGAGAGAGAAGCTTTGTTGGAAGTAGATAAGTGGAGTAATGTAGAGGAACAAGTCCTTAGGCAGAAGTCCAAAGCTACTTGGTTACATCATGGAGATGCAAATACAAAGTACTTTCATGCCCAATGGAATATGCGCACAACTGCTAAAACAATTATTTCTATTTATAATGATGCATGTATCAGAATCACAGAACCCAAACAGGTGGAAGATCAATTTCTGGAATTTTTCAAGAAGTTGATGGGGGAGTCATCACATGTACTTTCTTGTCCAAATGCTGAGGGGATAAATGTCACACCCTCTTTTTCCCATCCTCGCGGAGGAAGATCAGGGTTTCGACATTCACGGGGTGTAATGACTCATTTCCTTTTGAGAATTGGGTATTTAAAGAGTCACCACCTAACAGATTATGGTACGTTAGGGCACCTAGAGCAATTAACTCTTGGGTTGGTTTGCATTACCGGAGATTAGGGTAAGGGCTCGAAATAACCTCGAGGGAAAGGTGTTAGGAACCCCTCTTGGTCCACAACTGTGGGTCTCAACTGAAATTATATTTACAAATTAGTCCATATAAACAAGTAAGTTATAAAGCTCATTGAACAAGTCAAGTAATAAAATAAAGGTTTGAACAAACTATACAAACAAAGTTTTAAATAAGGAGAGGATTTGGGGTAAGAAGGGGTCCTAGGTTGTTTGTCCCATAGGATCACCCCACTCAATGTCCGGTAAACACTCCTCAGTGAGGGGCTACACGTGACATTAACGCATAGTCATCATATCCCATGTCTACCGTTCCCATCCCCTTATTAGTCATGCAAAGCGAGTGTTTGGTCATTGATTCCTACTGCGTGCTGCTACCCATCCCTTCTTAATAGTCTCGGAGGGAGTTGGTATCTCTACCTATAGGTAGTTCTAGACGTACCCCTAAGGTTTTAAAGACAAAACTCTAAGGCGACAGTCAAAAAACATCTAGGACTTTCACATAATGAGAGCAAGTAAAAGTCTCATAGTTTCCTCCGTAAACAAGCATGCATGCAGCACGACTCAACCACAAGTAAGGTCTTTAGTAATCAAAGTCCTAAAGCAGGATTTCTAAGTGATTATGCAGAAATAAACCACTTTCAGATACAGAAGTCATAATATTATTAGCTACCTAGGACCTCCTCTTTAAAAGCTTATTAGAATTCAGAGACGTCGAGTGACAGAAACAGCTTCAGAGAAATACAAGTTTTGAAAATGCCCTAAGGCTTGCCTATGTGCAGAACCGTGTCTATGTTAATACAGAAACAGATAAGTTTTCGAAATAGAACCTTTCAATACCTATTGGCAGAATATCTAACGAGATTAAAACAATTATGAACAGACCAGTTTTAGAGAGTTATCACTTGACAAGGCTAGTTTTAAGAAGTAAACTAGGTGAGATAAAATCGACTCATTAGGCTAGTTAGATTATCAGACATAATTGCGAGTAGAAGTCCTTATAGGCATGGTATCTAGGCGTGTTACTGGTTTTAGGCAATTTGTAGTAACTTATTGAATCAGAATTATGTCTAAGAGGCATGGTATCTATACTTGAATTGATTTAAAACATTATGGCATGGAACCTGGAAACATGGTTTCTAACATGACAAATGTAGGATTTATGAACATGGTTTATATCTGATGCAAATGACATTAAAAGTGAAAAACCTATAGACATGATGTCTATTATGCAAAATGAAATCAGATTCAACAAGATTCACACCCTATGAACATGTTTTCTATTGAATAAAGCAGGCAGATTTGAAATTAAAATCCTAAGAGCAGGATTTCTACCTATATTACCCAACAAAGTTTACATCTACCCACCCCTTTTACTAAATTACCCAAATATCTGTTTACAAAATATTACAGGCCAACAAATGAATTACATAAATGAAATAGAAAACTAAGAATGTATTCTATAGGGAGCCTGCAATCAAGCCCAAGTTTCCTAAAGCCTCCAATGGTCTTTCAAACCTCATTTCCACAGACAAATTAGGGTCGATGTGCATCAAAGTTCCCTAAGGGTCTCAACGACCTCGGGCAATGCTTACACCTAGACTTAGTAGCCAAGTATTGAACCAGTGTAGTGTGGAAAGCCAACCTCAGTATGCCAGAGTTTCAAGGGTTCTCAAGAGGATCCCAAGGCAGTATACATACTAGAGGGGCAGAACTTATTAACTAAGAGTAGAGTGAAAGTGCAGGACACATGTTTGAAAGAAATATTTTAAAGACTGAACTTAAAGGTCTATTTTGAAAGCAGTTAGTAAAGCAATAGAGATTGTTTGAAAGAGGTTAGAGTAGTAAACAGAGTTCAAACACTTCAGGATAAGACCATACACAACAAGTTCACAGAATCTAAATGTATTCAGTAACCACACATCGGTTAAGGGGTTTGGGGATACACAAACATTGCCTACAGACACATGACCCCAGCAGGAGTACTAGGACTGGTATGGACATGCTCATAGATAGCTTGACACTGGCATAATCACAAACCGGTCATAAGGAACATAAACACTTAGAGGGGAATAGGGATTTGGCATTCCCAAAATGGTAAGTGAACAGTAGGTAAAAGAAAACAATTGTCCAGACATGCTTGAATCACACAAGGGAATACATGAGCTTAAAGGGATGGGAGTCATACTAGCATGTTTAACTACAAACTCCACAACAAAACCATAAGTAAAAGCAAGCTAGAAATAAAAGAAACTGAAACAAGAAAAGAAACATGTTGTTGTTGTGGCTGTAAATTAAACTAGGACATACCAGTGAAGATAAAAGTAAGCAGAATGAAAGAACCAAAGAGCACAGATAATTAGCCTTGGGTTGCAGCCGGCTAATAGTAATAGAATAACACAGAGATTCTAGATAAGAGAGGGGTTTTTTGGAAGCCAAGTGTGTGTTGTTTGTGAAAGAGTTAGGGTATTTATAGTTGAACGTATGTAGTGGAATAAGGTAAAAAACATAGTAGTATACTAATTTAAGAACTCAGAATCAATCACTTAGAGAATCAAGGAAGTACTTTCTTGAGTTAGGGAAATCAAGGTCAAACGGAAAGGTTCAGTACCATATAAGGGGGAAAGGAGGAATCAATGCATAATTAAACAAGGAAAGGAGCCAGAGTCCATTAGGCATAAAGTAGTCGATTAGGACCAAATTCAGAAAGATCCAATTAAGGAAAAACTAAGTAAAACCAAGTATCATGGTAAATAAGGTAATAAAATCAGTGAATTCAAACAGGCGAGTAGAATTCTAGGGCCTTGAAGGAAAATCTTTCAATTACCAACAATTAAGGAAAATCAGAATCAATCATGAGGGGTCATGATTTTGCATGTTTCAACATATAAATAGAGAAGAATGAACAGAAGTAGCAAGCAAAACAAGGTCAATTATATAGGCAGAAAGAAATAAGAGATGAGCAAGCACAGTCATATAGAGGTGATGTAAGTAGGCTAGAAATTCAGCAGGACATATTTGAAGCATGGGGACCATGAGAGATTAACAAGACCAAAGAAAATCAAGCTAACATGTAGAGCCAAGGCAAAGAAATCATGCCAACAAAAGTGGAGAAAATCATGCTAACTTACAGAAGCAAGTAAAGAGAATCATGCTGACACACAGAACAAGTAAAGGAAAATCTTTAAAAAATAGGTCCTTTTAACAGAGTCGAGTTAAAAAGTAGTAGGAACATAAAATCGGTCAAAATAAACAAGGGAAAAAGATTTAATCATAAAGAAATCAGTTGAAACCGGTATAGAAGGAACTCTGAGAAAACCCTAGTTTTCAAAGAAAGTAAGAACAGTTTAGACTAGAGGATCTTTTAGAAGAAAGCTCATAAATAAGCAAATCATAGAAGGAAACAGGTTTAAAGCATGAAAATAATACAGATCTGAGAGATCCAGAAGAGAGTTAGGGTTTCAAATAGCAACCTAGGTTGAAATCGAAAGAACCTGTTGTAACTTCATAAATCATAACACACATGGTGTGATTTTTCCCAAAATCACACTAGAGAAGCCTCGAACAACAGAATCATAAACCCTAGATCTGAATCGGCATGGCCCAGGACCCTTGAATACCATAGAGATGATGAGCAAGGTGATGAGAGTGACCATTAGAGGCTTGGGGTTTGAGAGATAGTCGTCGAAGATGACCGAAGAAGGAGGTGAGTGGAGGAGTCAAGGGTTAGGTTTGAGAGAAGAGTGGAGATGAGAGAGCATCTGAAGGAGGCGCCTTTGGAAAAGTGACTTAGGGTTCGAGGTCGGTTGAAAATTAAAAAGGAAAGGAATTATTTGGACCGTTGATCTGGGAGATCAACGGTCAAGATTAAAATGGGTAGGTAGGTTTCAGGTTTGGGTAAGGGTTAATAGGGTATGGTTCGGGTTATTTGGTTGTGAAATTGGGCAGGAGAGGGGTCCAATTTTGGCTATAATTGAAAGCCAAATTTGGTTGTTATTTAAATAGCCAATTTTCTCATATTTAATTTATAAAAAATAGTATGTAATTTCTGAAAAATAAATTAAGGTACAAAAATAATTTAAAATACATAATTAACAATTTAAAATACAGGATCTAATTTTATGCATATAAACATAATTATTTCTAAAAATGGACTAACATTGCAATTATATGCAATTTAGCTTTAAAAATACCAAATGTAATTGTAAAAAATACATAAAAATTATATTAGCCATATTTTGGCATAAATATAGAAATTAAATAAAATTAATTATCAAAACAATAATTTTGAAAATACGTATTGGGATTTTATGGATAAAAGGGGAGAAAATAAATCAATTAAAACCCTTAAAATTATGGAAAAAATAATAAAAACCTTGGGCATGCTTATGTATGCATATATATGCTATTTTGAAGGCTTTTATGCATATTCAAAACATATAGGGAAAAATTGGGTATCAACAGCTGCCCCTCTTTACCCGGGAAGGATGAAAGAGTTTTCGGGTAAAGAAATGATGGCCAATTTTGACCGGATGGGGTGTTTTGAAAGACAGAGGCTGAGCTCCGGTTTCTACGTTGCCTACTGTCACACCTTCTTTTTACTACCCCCGAGAGGGTATAAGGGAGTTTTTCCAATTAAAGGATAATCGAAACAAGATTATTTTAATTTAAGATTCAGAGTCGCCACTTGTGATAATTTATGGTGTCCCAAGTCACCGGTTCAAATCCCGAATCGAGGAAAGATTGACTCTGTATTACAGTTCGCGATCCAGAAAGGTGTTAGGCATTCCCGAGTTCCGTGGTTCTAGCACGGTCTCTCAACTATTATAATTGGCCTATTATCTGATTTTAGAACATTTTAAACCTATGTGCATTTTTAACTTTGACCGCTTTTATTCATTAATTTTTAAGAAAAATTCAACGTTATCAAAAATACGTCTTGAACCACGTCACATAAATGCACCCGTAGTCCGCAACATACTTTATCTAATATTGTTAAGATTTAGATTTGGGTCACATAAATGCGCACCCGATTTTAGTAAGGTGAATTTATTAAAATGACGCGCCTAAAGAAACTATGCGTTTGCAACTTTGCGCGGGCCGTGGAAATTGACTACGACACTGTGATGACCCGACCCGTCGTCTCATGAGTTACTGTCTCGTTCGTCCCATTTTCTGCTTCCTCATGTTTCATTATCGATACTGGGTGCATTAGAATTTATTTGGAGTGATTTTGATAAGAAATGAGACATATAGTCTCTTTTAAGAAGGTTTAAGTTGGAAAAGTCAACCGGACGTTGACTTATGAGTTAGAGGGCTCGGATGTGAATTTCGACTATTCGGTTAGTTCCGGGAGATGATTTGTGATTTAGGAGCAGGACCGGAAGTAATTTTGGAGGTCCGGTGTTGAATTAGGCTTGAATTGGCGAAGTTAGTATTTTGGCGAATTCCGGTTGATAGGTGAGATTTTGATCCGGGTGTCGGAATGAAATTCCGAGAGTTGTTGTAGCTTCATTGTGTCATTTGGGATATGTGTGCAAAATTTCAGGTCATTCGGACATCGTTTGGTCGGGTTTTTGATCGAATGTGTGTTTTAGAAGTTTTAAAAGAACTTAGGTTTGAATTCGATATAATTTGATGATTTTGGCATTAGTTGAAGTGTTTTGATGATTGGAGCAATATTTGCATAATGTTTTAAGACATGTTGGTGCTTTTAGTTGAGGCCTCGGGGGCCTCGGGTGTATTTCGGAAGGTTAACGGATCGATTTAGGCACGAAAAAAATAAAGTTGCTGCATTTATTTACAGCACTGTGAACAGTAGTTATGAATAGTGTCGTGAACAGTACCCCGTAACAGTATCCGTGAATAGTACTGTGAACAGTACCCGTAACAGTATCCGTGAACAGTCGTAACAGTATCCGTGAACAGTACCCCCGTGAACAGTAACACGGGGTGAACATTAATTCCGAAAAATTCTGGGCAGAATGTTTACATTTCATTCGCGAAAAACACCTCATTTCTCCACCATTTTTAGTCATTTTGAGAGCTTTTGGACGGGGATTGAAGGGAGTTTCAACTAAGATCGATTGGAGGTAAGTTCTATGAGTTAAATACATGATTTTATTGAAGAATCATCCTAGAAATCCATGAAAACATAGCTAAATTATAAGAAATTAGGGTTTGAGATTGAAATTCTAAATTTGGGATTTGAGGAGTCAAATGGACTCCGATTCTTGTGAATTTAGTATGTATATACTCGTGGCGAGATAAGGAACATTTTGATGTAAAAATTTCTAGATTTCAAGACGTGGGCCTGGGGCTCAGGTTTTGCAAATTTTGTGATTTTTGATATTTTTTGAGTCTTTTCGATTGGGTTATATTCCCTTAGCCTATTGTGATGTATTCGTTGTGGTTTTGGCCAGATTTGACGCGTTAGGAGGTATATACGAAAGGAAAGGGCATCGCGGAGTAGTATTTGGCCGGCTAGAGGTGAGTAATAGATGTAAATGATGTCATGAGGGTTTGAAACCCCAGAATTTCACATCGTAACGCTATATTGAGGTGACTTGCACGCCGGATAACGGGCGTGGGGTAGAGCACCGTTGGGGATTGTGACTTCATCCGTCCCGAGATATATTTTACTACATTTTTGGTTGAGACGTATACTTTATTATTCTGAATTGGGCTTGTTGCCATGCTTGGGGCCTTGTGCCGACCTGTAGAACCCTTAGGGGATTTTTGACTGGTTTTCCTCACTTATTTCGTTAAAGAATTTATATCCTCAGTCATGTTTCCAATTGTAGGCTTCTTGCCAATTATTTGAATCCTTCAGGGATTGATATCACTGCTTTCGCATATTTTGCATATCATTTGACCTCAGTCCAAGGTTTTAAATACTGTTTTGCAAACTCAGCCATCTTTCTAAGATTTGAAAACTTAAATGATATTTCTAAATGATATTTCGGGCTGAGAACTACTGTTTTACAAATGCCTAAGGGGCTTATGATGATTTCTGGACTGAGCATGGATCGGGTTGCACGCCGCAGCAATGTATATTGATATTGAGGCTGAGAGCCTTGTTGATTACATTGATATTGAGGCCGAGAGCCTGGTTGATTACATTGATAATGAGGCTGAGAGCCTCGGTGATTATACTGAGATTGATATGAGGCCGAGGGCCTAGATTTGATGCCACGAGATGGTTTGATATTGCGTTTGGGCTGTAGGAGCCCCTCCGGAGTCTGTACACACACCCAGTGAGCGCCATCGACGATAAATAAATATGGATGGCTCGAGCTGCAGGTCGCAGTAGGTACCATAGGGTACCATCATATGCATTGCATTGAACTCATGCATTTATTCTTTATCTGCATTATCTTCCATAATAATGATGTGCTCTTATTTCATTGACTGGTTGCTTTATACTGTTCTGAGCCTGAGGGGTTGATACTGTTTTGAGATACTGAGCCCGAGGGGCAAATTTCTACTTATTATTTTGATACTGAGCCCGAGGGGCAGATTTCTAATTATTATTTTGATACAGAGCCCGAGGGGCAGATTTCTACTTATTATTTTGATACTGAGCTCGAAGGGCAGATTTCTAGTTATTATTTTGATACTGAGCCCGAGGGGTAGATTTCTACTTGTTGTTTTGATATTGAGCCCGAGGGGCAGATTTCTACTCGTCATTTTACTACCAAATTACCTGTTTTACTGGTTTAAAAGAAATTTCACATGATGTTTCAATGAATTGTTATTTTAAATGATTTCACTGCTTCTGTATAGAATGTTGTGTGCCTTAACGTGTTTTCTTACCTTCAGACATTATTTATATTTATTACTCACTAGGTCGGAGTACTCACATTACTCGCTGCACCATGTGTGCAGGTATAAGTATTCCTGAGGCATAGAGCGAGTTTTCTGCTGTTCAGTTTTCATTAGAGTTATCGAGGTAGTTACATGGCTTTCGCAGACCCGTTTTCTCCCTTATCTTCTGTTATTTATGAAATCTTCAGACTTTGTTCCTAATTCCATACTTTGTAGAATTTTAGTAAACTCTGTAGTAGCTCATGACTTGTGACACCCCGGTTAGGGCTGAGTTGGATTGGATTTCCGTATTTTATCTATACTTTCCGCTATTGGATATTATTACACCATGTTTATACTATAATTGTGTTAATTAATTGTCTTAAAAGGATGAATTGGGTTGAATGGCTGGCCTTGTCTTCATGAGAGGCGCCATCATGACTATGTTCGGGAATTGGGTCGTGACAAGTTGGTATCAGAGACTAGGTTAATTGGTCTCGCGAGTCATGAGCCGGTTTGGTAAAGTCTCGCGGATCGGTATGGAGACGTCTGTATTTATCCTCGAGAGGCTGCAGAACCTTTAGGAAAACTTCACATTATTGAATTCTTATCGTGCGTCCTTGATTCAGCTTAAAAAGTAACTCTTACGATTCCTTCCACAACTTCGTATGCGCGAACGAGCACTCAATATTCGATTTACCTTGATGGCTTGTAATTCCCCGATAGAAGGGAAGTGATGAGGAAGGTCTACTGGATGATAGATGAACTATTGAGTGTATGATTTCCATTGTGATAGGATGTGTAGTCCCAAGTTATGGGTGCGTGAAGAATCTTTTTATGTCTCCTATTTGGAGTGAAGTAAATTTCATGTTACAGTATGAGTTTAGACTCAGGAAGATTAAGTGATTATGTAATGTGTATGGCAGTGGAAGGTATACAAAAAATATTAACTAAAGGTAAAGCTAGTGGGTAATTGGCTTATGAGGGGAATCTATTTGTCATACTAGTTAGATAAGTCTGGGAGCTGAGATCGCTTCTGTAAATGTATTATGACGAAATCGTTGAGTCAAGGAGACCACCTTGAGGGTCGAAAACATTAAAGAAAGAATATGTTCTTACTCGGTTGAATAGCCCAATAATGGAGGATTGAAAGGTATTTTCTATGTGTTATGATTCAAATAGGTGCAACGCATGTCCATGTATCAATTTTGATAATATAATACATGTAATATTGAGATTAATGTTGTTGATATACATTGTGATGCTTTGTCAAGTTGTGGACGTGTTGTTAGGATGGTTTTGGTGATTCTCTGGCAGGTGGATAGGCCCAATTACAAATGAAACTCTGCCGAAATTTTTGAAAAATTTGGGACTTAATAAAAAAAAATTGTCGCCTAAAGAGTGGGCTTAACTGTTGTGTGAGTGAATGCAAAAATTGTAGAAGAGTTAAAATTTCTGATGATTCGTGTTTCCACAAGCTTATGAAGGAGTGAGTTTAATCTCACCATGGTATTACGGCAGCAATAGAGTATATGTGTTGTGATCTATGGCTTCGAGCCAAGTTGGGGAGCTTGCTATTGGTTAGCGGATTGTACGGTTATGTACTATGTTAGTTCCTATTTGATGTATGTTGGTGAATCAGTTCTGGTTGTGGAAATTAGGCCGAGAATGGCACGAGTGAAGGAATTTTTTTGACAAGATGTCATGAGCTCGGATGAGCAGGAGATAAGTTTCGATGTTTACGGTAAGTTGGAATTGTCTTCAGCGTCACCTAAGATCAGTGTTTTGTAAAAAGGGTTTTGCGTCCTGGTTAATGACTCTTGATCGCTCTTCAGCGTTAGTGCGATCGATGGTTTGGAGGTACACTCCAGATATTGTTATGGTAGGTTGTGGGAGTGTGTCCCACGGGAAGATTATATAAGTGTTGCATGTGATCACTTGATTGATTAAAGATGTAAACCAAGTATGAAGTTTATGATGGCGTCGTAAAATTAAAGATTCATGCCTGGAGGGCACTTGGCATATTGGGTTGTGAACTGGGGAGGATTACCCCGATTGTGATGGTTGTTCTTGTGTGTTATGAGAAAAATGGGAGTTATTATGGACCTTTGAAAGGTTATCAGACTAGTTCAGTGTGATCAGAATCGGCTTGAAGTCGATGGATAGATTTAATGTGAATAATGGCTCTATATCAGGCCAGATGTGTGCATTTTAGTAACGCGGTCCTCATGGAGGAGTAGTTAGGTTGATGTTTCATTGTCAGATATTTCGCGTAGTGATACATTGCGCCGTGTGAGTTGTGAGACGACTTGAGAAATTGCTATGTGTTGAGAATCTGTGTAAGAATGATGTTATATGAGCATCTTGGCTCTTGAAATTCAGATTGTATATCGCACCTCAGTTGTGCTTGAGTTTTGTAGCTTATAACGCTATATGTCCCTCAGAGATATTATTATGCACTTAGCATGCTTACGACCGATACTCGGTATTTTGTTTTAATGAGCAAATTTGGCTCGATGTGCATCTCCTTATGTGAGATCTATGTGTGGATCAGGTGGCACGCCGCCATGGGTATGTTATCTGGATCGGGTTGCACGCCGCCACAGTGTGATGTTGAGTATAGTTTTCTATATGCTATTTTGTATGCCTTGCTTCCTGTTTTTTAAGGAAAGTTTGTATTAGTGTGTGAGATTGGTAATTCCTTCCAGAGTTTGTTTTCCTTTTGTACCGCATTCGAATTGGTAGATTATTGGCATATTGAGGCATCATATGCGACTTTTGATTATGTCTGGAGTGGCTTATTGCCTGAGCAGTTCGCACTAGGTGAGACAAGATCATTGAATTTGAGATTAGTGCAATCTCAGTATATGAAGTAAATTAAGGAGCTAAGACCATGATTTTGCTCAAAATGAGGTGATAGTTCTTGCCAGGAGTATAGAACCAACGAATCGTTGTCTCGACAGTGGTCATGAATTTATGCAAACCTCATCCGTCATGTCAATATTGTAAGAGTTAGAACAATACCTATGTACATCATACAGAACATGAGATGTGTAGCGATTTTCTTCTAGGT
Organism: Nicotiana sylvestris; assembly: GCF_000393655.2. Taxonomy (NCBI): domain Eukaryota; kingdom Viridiplantae; phylum Streptophyta; class Magnoliopsida; order Solanales; family Solanaceae; genus Nicotiana; species Nicotiana sylvestris. Next base: position 107,405,108 of record NC_091067.1, read on the forward strand.
GATTAGAGAAAAAAGCTTCAGATGATTAGGGCGAATGATCTTCGGATGATTGGGGAAATAGTATTGCTAATTGAAAGTGACTTGACAAGAGTATATGTCTCATAAAAAGATAATGTTATTAAACTAATGATATTTCGGTAGTATTGCGGCATGTTCTTGTTGGGTCCGCTGATGGTACTGATGAGATTGAGGTACGACTCTTTCGTTTGAGTCATTTTTCATGACTTGAGTATGTTCAGGCCGTTTCTTATTGGTGCGCGTATTATGAAAGTTGTGGCTTAGGCCTATATTGAGGTGTCATATCACCAAAGTGGTGTGTTGGATTCGAGGTGATCATTGGGGTCATTGATGAATACGAACGGATTTGATTTCATCATGTTTGATGGGTAAATATCAAGGTTCAGTTTTAAAAAAAAATTGTTACTATAATTGCTAGAGGAGAAATGGCCTCATGAATGGTTGATCTGAGCAATGGTTATGATTTATTGCGTGTTTCAATTATCATTGGCAGTATATGAGAGTGTTGGAATAAGACATTGACTAATAAGAGATTTCTATCAATATTTGGTTGTTGTGTGCAGCTGCTGTGAATGGAAGTTATTGCTGCATTTCTTTGAGTTATTGGTATATCATACAATTGCACCTAAGGTTGCAGGCATGGTCTATTGCAGCTGGTTCAAACTTATTCTGAATGTAGGTGTGAGGTTCTGATCTTGTGTATGATTCCGAAAAAGTGAAATGTGGCTCTATGATTTATGGGCTAGACTAGATTGTGTGATCTTAGTTACAATGCATTATCGGACCCATGTGAGTTAGGGTGACGTGGGATCATCCCCGGGTTTATGCTTGATAAGGTCATTCAGCTTTTGGTTGGCTTCTAGGACAACTCTGGGTACGCTCGAGGACGAGCGTTTGTTTAAGTTGGGGGAATGTGATGACCCGACCTGTCGTCTCATGAGTTACTGTCTCGTTCGTCCCATTTTCTGCTTCCTCATATTTCATTATCGGTATTGGGTGCATTAGAATTTATTAGGAGAGATTTTGATAAGAAATTAGACATTTAGTCTCTTTTAAGAAGGTTTAAGTTGGAAAGGTCAACCGGACATTGACTTATGAGTTAGAGGGCTCAGATGTGAATTTCGACGGTTCGGTTAGTTCCGGGAGGTGATTTCTGACTTAGGAGCAGGACCGAAAGTAATTTTGGAGGTCCGGTGTTGAATTAGGCTTGAATTGGCGAAGTTAATATTTCGGCGAATTCTGGTTGATAGGTGAGATTTTGATCCGGGTGTCGTAATAAAATTCCGAGAGTTGATGTAGCTTTATTGTGTCATTTGGTATATGTGTGCAAAATTTCAGGTCATTCGGACATCGTTTGGCCGGGTTTTTGATCGAATGTGTGTTTTAGAAGTTTAAAAAGAACTTAGGCTTGAATTCGATATAATTTGATGATTTTGGCGTTAGTTGAGATGTTTTGACGATTGGAGCAAGTTTGGATAATGTTTTAAGACATGTTGGTGCTTTTAGTTAAGGTCTCGGGGGCCTCGGGTGTATCTCGGAAGGTTAACGGATCGATTTAGGCACGAAAAAAATAAAGCTGCTGCATTTTTTTACAGCACTGTGAACAGTAGTTATGAATAATGTCGTGAACAGTACCCCGTAATAGTATCCGTGAATAGTGTCGTGAACAGCACCCCGTAACAGTATCCGTGAACAGTACCCCATGAATAGTAACACGGGGTGAACAGTAATTCCGAAAAATTCTGGGCAGAATGTTTACATTTTCATTCGCGAAAAACACCCCATTTCTCCACCATTTTTAGTCATTTTGAGAGCTTTTGGACGGGGATTGAAGGGAGTTTCAACTAAGATCGATTGGAGGTAAGTTCTATGAGTTAAATACATGATTTTATTGAAGAATCATCCTAGAAATCCATGAAAACATGGCTAAATTATAAGAAATTAGGGTTTGAGATTGAAATTCTAAATTTGGGATTTGAGGGGTCAAATGGACTCCGATTCTTGTGAATTTAGTATGTATAGACTCGTGGCGAGATAAGGAGCATTTTGATGTAAAAATTTCTGGATTTCAAGATGTGGGCCTGGGGCTCGGGTTTTGCAAATTTCGTGATTTTTGATATTTTTCGAGTCTTTTCGATTGGGTTATATTCCCTTAGCCTATTGTGATGTATTCATTGTGGTTTTGGCCAGATTCGGCACGCGAGGAGGTATATACGAAAGGAAAGGGCATCACGGAGTAGTATTTGGCCGGCTAGAGGTGAGTAATAGATGTAAATGATGTCCTGAGGGTTTGAAACCCAGGAATTTCACATCGTAACGCTATATTGAGGTGACTTGCACGCCGGATAACGGGCGGGGGTAGAGCACCATTGGGGATTGTAACTTGGTCCGTCCCGAGAGATATTTTAATGCATTTTTGGTTGAGACATATACTTTATTATTGTGAATTGGGCTTGTTGCCATGCTTGGGGCCTTGTGCCGACCTGTAGAACCCTTAGGGGATTTTTGACTGGTTTTCCTCACTTATTTTGTTAAAGAATTTATATCCTCAGTCATGTTTCCAATTGTAGGCTTCTTGCCAATTATTTGAATCCTTCAGGGATTGATATCACTGCTTTTCGCATATTTTGCATATCATTTGACCTTAGTCCAAGGTTTTAAATACTGTTTTGCAAACTCAGCCATCTTTCTAAGATTTGAAAACTTAAATGATATTTCTAAATGATATTTCGGGCTGAGAACTATTGTTTTACAAATGCCTAAGGGGCTTATGATAATTTATGGACTGAGCATGGATCGGGATGCGCATCACAACAGTGTTATATTGATATTGAGGCCGAGAGCCTGGTTGATTACATTGATATTGAGGCCGACAGCCTGGTTGATTACATTGATATTGAGGCTGAGAGCCTCGGTGATTATACTGAGATTGATATGAGGCCGAGGGCCTAGATTTGATGCCACGAGATGGCTTGATATTGTGCTTGGGTTGTAGGAGCCCCCCCGGAGTCTGTACACAACCCCAGTGAGCACCGTCGACGATAAATAAATATGGATGGCTCGGGCTGCCCGCCGCAGTGGGTACCAGAGGGTACCGTCATATGCATTGCATTGCACTCATGCATTTATTCTTTATCTGCATTATCTGCCATAATAATGATGTGCTCTTATTTCATTGACTGGTTGCTTTATACTGTTCTGAGCCTGAGGGGCTGATACTGTTCTGAGATACTGAGCTCGAGGGGCAGATTTCTACTTATTATTTTGATACTGAGCCCGAGGGGCAGATTTCTAATTATTATTTTGATACTGAGCCTGAGGGGCAGATTTCTACTTATTATTTTGATACTGAGCTCGAAGGGCAGATTTCTAGTTATTATTTTGATACTGAGCCTGAGGGGCAGATTTCTACTTGTTGTTTTGATATTGAGCTCGAGGGGCAGATTTCTACTCGTCATTTTACTACCAAATTCCCTGTTTTACTGGTTTAAAAGAAATTTCACATGATGTTTCGCTGAATTGTTATTTTAAATGATTCACTACTTCTGTATAGACTGTTGTGTGCCTTAACGTGTTTTCTTACCTTCAGTCATTATTTATATTTATTACTCACTGGGTCGGAGTACTCACATTACTCATTGCACCATGTGTGCAGGTACATGTATTCTTGAGGCATAGAGCGAGTTTTCTGCTGTTCTGTTTTCATCGGAATTATCGAGGTAGTTGCATGGCGTTCGCAGACCCATTTTCTCCCTTATCTTCTGTTATTTATGATATCTTCAGACTTTGTTCTTAATTCCATACTTTGTAGAATTTTAGTAAACTCTGTAGTAGCTCATGACTTGTGACACCCCGATTATGGCTGAGTTGGGTTGGATTTCCGTATTTTATCTATACGTTCCGCTATTGGATATTATTACACCTTGTTTTTACTATAATTGTGTTAATTAATTGTCTTAAAAGGATGAATTGGGTTGAATGGTTGGCCTTGTCTTCATGAGAGGCGCCATCACGACCAGGTTCGAGAATTGGGTCGTGACAGGCACGCCTCGAATTCTAAGGATCAAATTAATTTAAACTAGGGCCATGTGCGCACCTCAGCTAGCCAAGGACCCATCAATGAAATAAGGCTTAAAATAATTACACCTACTTTGGAATCTCGGCTGAACTCAAACATGGGTCCAAATTAAAGTGAAGTAAAGTCTAGTCTATCTTTAGTTTTCAGAATTCGGGCTTGGCCTAAGGTGAGGCCCAATAGCTTGAAGAAACACAAGGATGCAAAATACGGGTTTTAAGCTGACCCTATCTGGACTTAAATGGAGAGCCCAAACTTTCGTGAGGCATTGGTCAAATGGGATGTCAAAGAGGTCATGATCGAATCCGAGCAGTAGCAGAATGTAATTCAGATTTGGAAAGCACAATAACAAGGACATTCGAACACCATAGGTCTATGAACAATCTCAACAATGGACTTAATAATCACTAATATAGAAACCTCGATTGGAATTAACGAACAATCATTCCTAAACATCCCTTTTATGTTCCTACAATTTCATTTATTAATTAATGAAGTACTGCAAGTGGGCAATCATTGGAATTTGGAAACTAAGTGAACATGCTTACTGCTGAACCTTTAAATAAAAAAACAAGTAATTCATCGCTCATACTAGTTATAATCTAACACATTCACATAATTATCATCCACATATTAGAAATTGAAACATCATTGACATACCCTGCTGACATAGTCATGCTACCTAAAAACACAACCTACATATGAACTTTCATTTTGAATACTAAAACTCAGATCACCTGTAAAGTAGTAATTAGCACTTCCAATTTGCATTTATAAACCAACACACATACATGCCAACAACCAGCTTTTCAAGACTAGAACATGGCAATTTCAGCAGAATACAAACAGTAGTGGTGATCCAAAACTCAAAATCAAACATGAACCTAAATATTCAAAGTCCATAGTCCACTTATAAATACACATGCGAAATACTCTATGGGTTACTCTTACACACACAGTTTCAGAAAAGAAAGACTAATTAATATCTATGATTCAAAGCCTAAGTAGAGTATATGACAAAAAAATAGTAAAGCAACAGGGACATCAACTTGAATGTAGTCTTCATTTAACTAAACTCCAACCAAATTACATCTCCGGGAATCATTCCTTAATCAAAATCTAAGAGAGGTACCTGATATTGAGCAAACAAAAACCAGCAAATGAGATGTCAGCCGGAAACAACAGGATAGCAGAATCAACCAGTTAGACAAGCTCAAACCAGAAAATGAAGTAAGATATCCCAGAAAACAATTTCATTCCAAATAGTGAACCAGAAAACCTCAAACTAGAATTGATCTTAATCCATTTCAACTGTCATTTAACCAGGAATTTTTCAACACTCAGAATATTTCAGAAGTCACCAAACGACTCAATGAAACAGTGGTTTTTTTCTAAAGTTTTTCAATGATTTTCCTCACTTCTTAGCTCTTAAAAATCTGTATTTTTCAGTAATTTTCAGAACATGTTCTCCTCCTCTTTGTGTATGAACTCATTATCTATTTATAAGCATTCAACTTAGTGCATTCACCACTATCAGTTCCACTTTTCATTTCTTAAGTATCCACTAGTTTAGTGCTTTTAATTAATTTAGTAATGCAATTTCTACCCTACTACCCATTTAGAAGCTTCTCAACCTAGGTGACAATTTGAATAGTTTTTGAGGATTAACTTATAGTAATCAAATTGATTATTTACACAATTGAACCAGAAACTGCCCGAATTCTCAAATTAATGCCAGTTACATTGACAAAGATGTGACTCTGGAAATTTAAACACATTGAAAACATAATTAATGAAACAAAGAACCTATTCACAAAGCAAATAAAACAACAGAACACATTCTGAACCGCGGATATGGTCGAATTTCAACTAAATTCAACCATAGAAAGTAAAACAAATGGTGAAGAGATGGACAATTAGAATAAAATTTAACAAAAATAAATAAAAAAACAGGAAAGAACTCACCTGCTAGAATTGATCTTGTGACTGACCCTCTGATTTAAATCACCAAATAAGGTCAATAACTTTTTCTTTGTCAAGAACAAGTGAATAACCTTATTTTGTGATAAAATCAGTCCTAAACCTATGAGGAACTGGAGCATCAATTTTTTTGGATTTTGGCTTTTAAGACTCGAACCCTTGTTTTTAAGATTCGAGCAGATTGGTCCATATTTGAAAGAAGCTGGCTATGGATTAGGGAAGGGGGAGTTGTGGTGGTCAAGGGGTGTTAGTTTGGGGGTGATTGGGTAATTTAGGGTTCAGAGTCAATTTTTGAACTAATATTCGAAGGGTTTGGCTGAGATTCGAGGGAAATGATTTGGGGGTTTGGAATGGGGAGGTGGAGAAGAGTCAGGGGTGTAAACTTGGTAGTGTTTGGACGCCAGCCGCTGCCATAGGCAATTTCCGACAGGTGGCAGGCGGTAGTTTAGGGCGGGGTTAATGAGGGGTCTCTGAGAGATAGTGAGAGACGAAGAGGTAGGGGGTTTGGTTTGGGGTAGGGGTAAGGGTTTTAGGTATATTATATTAGCGATTTAATTTGGGCCGTTGGATAATTGGAATCCAACGGCTCCGATTGAATCACTAATCACAAACGGGGTCGTTTTGACTAAGTGGGTGCTGGGGCGGACCTGGCATTGGGTGGACGGGTCGGGTCGGGTTGTGGGTGACGTTCTAACCTGTTAGATGTGGGGAATGAATGGCTCAGATCAAAGTCCGTTTAAACGGCGTCGTTTGGTTAAGTGGGAGACCGTGTTGGGATTCGTTGACACTAAAACGACGTAGTTTTGCTCCCATACTATGTCGTTTCAATAGTCTGGGCGAGGGGCCTCCTGGACCAGGTTTTGGATGTGTTTTTGGGCCAGTTTGGACGATTTATCAGGGAAAATGCTTTGTGCCTGTTTTGTTTTTAAGCAAATGGCCCAAAACCATAACTTCTCTTTCATTAACTCTTTTTCCTTTTCTTTCCTTCCCCTTTTTTCAAAAATTAAACCTAAAAATCCTAAATTGAAATTATAAAAATCCAAATTAGCTTAAAAACATTAATTAACTCTAAATAATTATCATAAATAATTAAATACTAAATTAAAATTAAATCACAAAAATTATACAAAAATATGTTTTTTTGAATTTTTCATTTTTGTAAACACCTAATTATTAATTAATTTCAAAAAATGTAAAAATCAAATTCTAAATGCAGATGCTATATTTTTGTTTTTTTAATGCGTTAATAGAATTAAACATGCACACAAACATATGCAAACAATGAGGAAAATCGCACAATAATTCCTAAAATAACATATAATTAAGGAAAAGACCTAATTTTGGGAATTCTTTTGGAGTAATTCGTGTGAGGCAAAAATCACGTGCTCACAGCTGCCTCTCTTTGCCCGGAAACACGAAGAGTTTTCGTGCAAAAATAAAGTGAGCGGATACGAGCAATTTTTTCCCGTTTGAATACTCCGTGGGAAACATTTTTGAAAGATTTGACCAAACCTCTGCTTCAAAGGATTCCTACATATCCTTGGCTATAAAGGAATCAGGTCAATGTAGTTCGGGAATTTTCGGTAGCTGGGACTACGATGAAGCTGTGGTTTCACTGTTACTGCTGCTGCTGCTGCTGATACTGCTTACTGACCTCCTTATTATACCATGACAAAATGAAGAAGCTAGACTAAGCTATAATCTATGCTTTACAAAGATTTATTTTCAAACTTGGTCTTGTGACTGTTGTTGCCTTGTTGACTTGTATTTTCTTCAGAAGTTCCTTTGTTGCTGACTTGAATTGTATTTTTGAGATGCTTTCCCTCTCCTTCAGACGGGCTCCTTGTTGTTGAACCTTTAAACGTCTTCCTTTGACCATTGTTGCCTATCTCTGTTCTCCAGGCGGGCCCCTGATTGCTTGGACTTGAATTGCTTCCTCCCTTCGTTCTCCAAGCGGGCTCCTGATTACTGAAACTTGAATTGTATTGCCAACCTTTGTTTTCCAGATGGGCTCCTGATTACCAAAACTTGAACTTCTTTCTATTATTTGAAATTAGTGTTGTCCTTCCCTGTTCTTCAGATGGGCATCTGACTTCCAAAACTTGGGTTGTGTTCCCTTGTTCTCCAGGTGGGCTCCTGACTGCTTGACCTGAGTTGTATTCCCTTGCTCTCCAGGTGGGCGCCTAATTGCTGAAATTTTAACTATTGTTCCTTGTTCTCTAGGTAGATGCCTGATTACTGAATCTTCAACTGCTTTTCCTTGTTCTCCGGGTGGATGCCTGAGTGCTGATTCTTCAACTATTTTTCCTTATTCTCCAGGTGGATGCTTGATTGCTGATATTTCAACCGTTATTCCTTGTTCTTTAGGTGGACGCCTGATTACTGATATTTCAACTGTCTTTCCTTGTTCTTCAGGTGGATGCATGATTGCTGAATCTTTAACTGCTTTTCCTTGTTCTCCAGGTGAATGCCTGATTTCTGAAATTTGAATCTTCTTATTGCAACTGCCTTTCTTTGACTTGTTCTCCCCCGTTCCTCCAGTGGGCGCCTGATTACCAATACTTGTGCCAATCTTCCTTGAAACTTGATTTGTTTTTCCTTGTTCTCCAGGTGGTCCCCTGATTACTTGGTCATGCTCTGCTTTTTATCTTTAATATCCGGGTTGTTCTTCCCTCTTCTTCAGACAGGCATCTGACTTCAGCAAAATAGACAACAAAAGAAAATTTTCTGCCCCAGTTTGGTAACCGGGTGCATCTGTGAGCGTTAATTGAATCAGTTTACCAAATATCTCTAACAATTCGTAAGCTATATCCCATTATTCAGGAGGGTCCTGAAAAATCTCTAGTAAGTTTACAAAGATACATTATATTTTTTTTAGAGGTATGACTTCCGTCGAATCTTGTTATCTAAGACAGTCTTAAAGCTACATCCCATTATCCAGGAGGGTCCTGAAATTTAGAATTAAAGCTTATCTTACAAATGACAATTTCAACGCTAAACTGTACTCTCTTATAACAACACTTACTTATCTAATGTAATGCTTAAAGTTATGTCCCATTATTCAGGTGGGTCCTGAAAATCTGATGCGAACTTTGAAGCCAACTTATATTCCTTTTGGTGCACATTTGTCCTATATTTACTACTTATGATTGTTTTGGATTTTAATATAGGTCCCATTTTTCAAGAGGGTCCTGAAGTTTCGAATTGAGTCTTGTTTCTTTTTTAAAAAATGAAAAATTCAAACCAACTTATATTTTCACAAAGTAGAGCTTATGCTAGATATTGTACTCATGAATATTTCAAATTAAATCTAAGTCCCATTATCCAGGAGGGTCCTGAAAATTTCCAATTAAATCGGGGGGAAATGTGGAAAAAGATGGTGTTTCTTCTTGGGGAAAAGGTTGAGGAAGCAGAAAATCATAACCACCAGTCTGGGAAAGAAGAGAAGTCAGAATCTTTGTTCTCATAGGGTAAAAAAGTGGAAAAAGATGGTGTTTCTTCTTTCTTGAGAAAGTAAAGAGGAAACGGGTTCTTTTTGGTCCCTTTGTTGGCCAACCCGAGAGATAGAGGCTATGAGGGTCTCCCTAAATTACTTTGAAATCTTAAGCCTCTGGGGTAATGTCCAAAGTGTACCTCAAACATGCAAACTTCGAAGCTCCACTTATAATCCTCTATGGTGCATTTATGCAAAATTCTGCTACTCATGATTATTTTAAATCTTAAACGAAGTCCCATTTTCCAGGAGGGTCCTGAGAATTCTGCGATCAAACCTGCCTGGTACTTACTTTCCTTACAGGGTGCTTCCTGAAACAAATGTCATCTTTGCCCCTGTTTCAAATTAAAGAAAATCTTGTTAGTTTAAAACGTGTCAGTTAGTTATGGCACTCTTGCAGGGGTGGTTTTCTCTTTGCCATGCTTTGCTTCGTCCGACTACCTCGAACTGGTCAAAATATTGTTTTGACCTTTTGACTGATCCTTAACTGTAGGATCCCCCAACTGTTGTTCTCCCCTTCTGACCTTTCTGTCTGAAACCGTACATCTCCCTTGACATTACTGAATTATTCCACCAATATAACTTTTGCTTACACCATATGTCCCACCTTTCATCATATTATCTCCGGCATGTTCTAGCCGCCTTTTTGCTTTGTGCAATTTCGAAACTGGTAGTACACTTTGACATTCCTTCTTATTTGTTGAAATAGAGATAACCTTGGAAGAGCTTTAGAGAAGTAAAATTAACAGCAATGAAATGCAACGATTTTGAGAATTAAGAATAAAGAAGAAAATCCAAATTTGGATGACTGTTGGAGATAGGAAAAGAAACTTATCTTAGTGGAGTCACTGGCACCAATGATCATGGTATGAATTTTGGATTAATCAACCCCGTCTATTTAACCAATCTCCTTTCCAATTGTTTTACTTTGTGCTCCAAGATTTCCACAACCCAATTTTTACTTTCCGCCAACTTACGTACCTTGTTCGACCTGTAGTGCCCTGAAGGGTTTTTACCGACAAATCTCTCTCATTTGTTTATTCCTCAATTTCTTGTCGCCTCATGGTGCCCGTGAAGGTTTTCACCGATAAGACTCTGTCATTTTTACTTTATCTCAGTTTTCGTCGCCTCATGGTGCCCATGAGGGTTTTCACCAATAAGACTCTCATTTTTTTTTTGATTTCTCTTTCTTAAACTGGAGTGGTTCCCCTGATATGAATTCTCTTTACTTGCTTGATTTGGAATCTCTCGAAGACTGATCGGGAGGTCTTTCTTTGGACAGCCATGTGGGTTCTTGGATATATTTGGAAAGAAAAGGGTATCGAAAAGGCTCCAAGTATCTCAAATGGGTTAGAATTACAACTTTTGGAATCAGATTTCTTATCACAATCACAACGTCTACCCCAGTTTCTTGCTTGGGGATCTTTTGATATTTTATTTTACTATGACCGAGCCGTGAGGCTGCCTATGTATCCTTAATAGGAATCAGGTCAAATGTAGTTCACACCTAAATTTCCTTGTTGTTATACTCTCTCTTTTCACTTCTTTTCTTTTCTCTTTTTTCTTTTCTCTCTTTTTCGTTATTGATTCCAAAATAGGGGTATGAAAAAAAGAAATAAGGCTTAAATGGGGAAACAAAAGGGTAAAGTGTTTAGATAGCAGAACAAATTGCCTTCGTCATTTGAATCTTCGAAATAATGCCAAATACAAACAATCAACAATTATACCAAAGGAATTATACATAATATCTCTTGACTGCATCAAAATTTATAGCCATGTCTATGATTTTTCCTTTGATATTTGTTAAACATAAATTACCATTGGACAATACTCTAGTTACAATGAATGGCCCTTGCCAATTCGGGGCCAACTTGACTTTTGCTTCAGCCTGATGTGGAAGGATACGTTTTAACACTTGCTGACCCACTTCAAACTTTTGGGGACACACCTTTTTGTTGTATGCTCTTGCCATTCTTTTTGATATAACTGGCCATGACACACTGCTGCCAATCTTTTTTCATCAATCAAGTTCAACTACTCCAAACGGGTTTTGACCCACTCATCATCATCAATCTCAGACTCAGCGACAATCCGAAGGGACGGGATTTCAACTTCTGTAGGTATTACTGCTTCAGTGACATATACCAACAAATAAGGAGTTGCACCTACTGAAGTACAGGCAGTAGTGCGATAAACCAACAACACAAATGGTAATTTTTCGTGCCATTGTCTCGAACCTTCTACCATTTTCCGAAGTATCTTTTTTATGTTTTTGTTGGCTACCTCGACTACTCCATTCGCCTTGGGACGATATGGGGTAGAATTGCGATGTGTAATCTTAAACTGTTGATATACCTCATTCATCAAATTACTGTTAAGATTAACACCATTATCCGTGATGATCACCTTTAGGATTCCGAATCGACAGATGATATTTGAGTGAACAAAATCAACCACTGCTTTCTTGGTTACAGACTTGAAAGTTTTAGCCTCAACCCACTTGGTAAAATAATCAATGACCACCAGAATGAACTTGTGTCTGTTGGATGCTGCTGGTTCAATTGGTCCAATAACATCCATGCCCCAAGCAATGAAGGGCCATGGTGCTGACATTGTGTGCAATTCTGATGGTGGAGAATGAATTAAATCTCCATGTACTTGGTACTGATGACATTTGCGCACAAAACTGATACAATCTCGCTCCATAGTGAGCCAATAATAACCTGCTCGGAGAATTTTCTTTGCCAGCACATATCCGCTAATATGTGGTCCGTAGACTCCCGAATGTACTTCAGACATGATAGTCGTTGCTTGTCTAGCATCTATGCATCTTAACAATCCAAGGTCTGGAGTTCTTTTATACAAAACTCCTCCACTTAAGAAAAACCCACTTGCCAACCGTCGAATTGTTCTCTTTTGATCCCCCGTGGCTTGTACTGGATATATCCCCATTCTGGTATACTCCTTGATATCGTGGAACCATGGTTCGCCATCAAGTTCTTCTTCTATCATGTTACTATAAGCATGCCGGTCTCGGACTTGAATATGTAGAGGATCGACATAAGCTTTGTCTGGATGGTGTAACATTGGTGCCAGGGTAGCCAAAGCATCGGAAACCTCATTATGGACCCTTGGAATATGCCTGAACTACACTGATCAAAATCGTTGACAAAGATCATGCAAACATTATCGGTACGGTATGAGATTCAAATCTCGTGTTTCCCATTCTCCTTGAATTTGATGTACCAGAAGATCCAAGTCTTTCAAGACCAAAACTTCCTGGATATCCATGTCTGCAGCTAGCCTCATACCCAAAAGGCATGCCTCATATTCAGCCATATTTTTGGTGCAATAAAACTGAAGCTGAGCCGTAACAAGATAGTGATGCCCTGTTTCAGAAATAAGCACAGCCCCTATTCCAACTCTTTTCATGTTGGTAGCCCCGTCAAAGAAAAGTTTCCAACCTGGTTTCTCAATCTGCTCCATTTTGTCGATATGCATCACCTCTTCATAAGAAATAAGTTTTCAATGGCTCGTACTCATCATCGACCGGGTTTTCCGCCAAATGATCGGCCAATTCTTGGGCTTTCATCGCAGTCCAAGTCACATAGATGATGTCAAACTCTGTGAGCAAAATCTGCCACTTCGCAAGTTTTCCTGTCGGCATAGGCTTTTGAAAGATATACTTCAATGGATCCAAGCGCGAAATGAGTTAAGTAGTGTAGGATGACAAATAATGTTTAAATTTCTGAGCCACCCAAGTTAGGGCGCAACATGTCCTTTCTAGATGAGTGTACTTAACCTAATAAGCCGTGAACTTCTTGCTAAGATAGTATATGGCATGTTCCTTTCTGCCGGTGATGTCATGCTGTCCCAATACACAGCCAAATGAATTTTCAGTACTATTAAGTAAAGAATCAAAGGTCTCCCTGGTTTTGGCAGAACCAGCACAGGTGGGTTTGACAAGTATCCTTTTATCTTATCAAATGCTTCTTGACACTCATCAGTCCACTTGACCGCAACATCCTTCTTCAGCAACTTGAAAATAGGCTCACAAGTTGTCGTGAGTTGAGCAATAAACCTGCTGATGTAGTTCAACCTCCCTAACAAACTCATCATCTCAGTCCTGTTCCTAAGAGGTGGCAATTCTTGGATGGATTTGATCTTTGATGGGTCCAACTCGATGCCTCGCCGGATGACTATGAATCCCAACAACTTTCCGGATGGAACACCAAATGCACACTTGGCAGGGTTAAGCTTGAGGTTGTACCTGCGAAGCCTCTAGAAGAATTTCCTCAAATCCTCAACGTGGTCGGCCTGATGCTTTGATTTTATGATCACATCATCCACGTATACCTCAATCTCCTTGTGTATCATATCATGAAACACAGTAGTCGTCGCTCTCATGTAAGTTACCCCGGCGTTCTACAAACCAAATGGAATTACCCGGTAGCAATAAGTTCCCCATGGCATATTGAATGCCATCTTTTCTGCATCTTCTTCATCCATTAGAATCTAATAATAGCCGTCATAGCAATCCACAAAAGATCCAATCTCACGCTTGGCACAATTATTGATCAAAATGTGGATATTGGGTAGTGGGAAGTTATCCTTCGGACTTGCTTTGTTAAGATTGTGGTAATCGACGCATACTCTGATCTTTTCGTCCTTCTTTGGCACAGGCATGACATTAGCCAACCAAACAGGATATCAAGTGACCTGAATAACCTTTGCATCCAATTGCTTGGTAATTTCTTCTTTAATCTTCACACTCATATCAGTTTTGAATTTCCTCAACTTTTTCTTGACGGGAGGAAACGCTAGATCAGTTGGCAATTTGTGGACTACTAAATTGGTGCTTAAGCCTGGCATGTCGTCATACGACCACGCAAAAACATCTCTGTATTCGATGAGTGCTTTGATTAACTCTTCCCGGATCTTTGGCTCGAGGTGGACACTTATTTTAGTCTCTCGGATTTTATCTGCATCCCCTAAATTGATTGCTTCTGTTTCATTCAGGTTAGATTTGGGTTTTTCTTCGAAGTTAATTAACTCCTTACTAATCTCTTCGAAGGCTTCATCCTCATCGTATTCTGATTCGTAGTCACAATCTACTTCTTGAACTATTATTTCAAAATTAGATTGATGTTTAAGATTAGGCTGAGGATTCATTATGCATGCCATGTCATTAGAACCAGCATAAAAAGAACTGTACAGAAAAGAAAAGAAAAACAAAAACAAAAACCATCAGGAATGATGAAGAAAGAGAAATTGCATTTCATTGAATGATAAAAGATAACAAGGGTTTGCACACTCAAATAGACTGAAAGATAACAATCTGGATTACAACCCTGGAATAACACAAACAAACTGAAGGAAAATCAAAATAAACTACCAAAACTCCTTCCGAGTGGGAAGAGGAGTAGCTTCCCAATTACTGATCTTTGCACTTGGCCCAATGAATTGCACGTCCGCTTTGCTTGATCCTTCTCCAGTTTCTACCATGTTAATATCACTGAACAACCTATCAAACCCCTTATCCAAATCTCTGTCAACATCAACCAATGAACCGGGAACCGTTGTTGTTGGGCACTTTTTGGCACTGGGCCTAACAAATGATCTGGACAGCCGCGTGATGGGCTTTGGAAGGACCCACACCCTTTGCCTTAACTTTCTGGCTCTTCTTACATCCGCAGTTATGGGCTTAAACCCCAGACCAAAGGTATCCAGGTTTTTGGGCAAAGATACTGGATGTATGATGCCCTGCAACGAAACACCCAAACCCTTGCCAGGTATGAAGCCATTCTTCAACATCTCAAAAGCCACTATGACTGACGTTGCTATTACCTTAGGAACTGGAATGCTTTTCCCCTCTGGGATCTTTTCAACTAATACTGCGTCAAAGACTTTATATACCAATAGCCCTTTGTCGTCTTCAACTTCGATGAAAGGTATGATGGAATCACTTTGGGCACAGATATTATCCTCACCATGCACCACAATTTCCTGTCTGTCCCATCCAAATTTAACGATCTGATGCAAGGTAGATGGTACTGCCTTGGCAACATGAATCCAGGGTCGCCCCAACAGCAGATTGTAGGAAACAGCTATGTCTAGCACCTGAAACTCCATTGTGAACTCAACTGGCCCTATTGTCAGCTCTAGCACTATATCCCCAACTGAATCTTTGCCTCCGCCATCAAATACCCGCACGCATATACTGTTCTTATGAATCCTTTCATCTTCTACTTTCAACTTGCTCAGAGTGGAGAGAGGGCAAATGTTTTCACTGGAACCGTTATCGACCAATACCCGGGTAACCGCAGAGTCCTCACATTTTACTGTAAGGTAAAGAGCTCTGTTGTCCTCAGTACCTTCTACAGGCAATTCACCATCGGAAAACGTGACTCTGTTTGCTTCGAAGATTTTGTTGGCTATTTTCTCCAAATGATTCACGGAGATCTTATCAGGAACATGCGCTTCATTCAAGATTTTCATTAAAACTTGACGGTGCTCATCCGAGTGGATTAGTAATCACAATAGCAAAATTTGAGCAGGCGTCTTTCTTAATTGTTCCACGATAGAGTAGTCCTGTAGCTTCATCTTCCTCAAGAATTCTTCTGCTTCTCCCTTAGTTACGACATTTTTTACTAGCGCGAGATTATCTTTTGTTCTTCTTAACTCCTCAGGTGTAAAACACCTTCCCGAGCGAGTCAAACCCTAGGCTTCACAGACTTCTTCTTTGACCTCCTTCCCTTTGTACATCACTGTTAACCGTTCATAATTCCATGGAATAGCCTTGCTGTTGATTATTGGTAATTGGGTTACCGGCTTAATAATAACCCAATCTGCGCGGGCACCTTCCACGATTATGACGGGTTGGCTGAACGCTCCTGGTACAATCACCTTTATCCCTTCTTGTTTCGTTTCAACCTTGCTATAAGATCCGTTCTCAATTGTTGTAGATGGCCCAACATTTTTTTTGCTCGACTTGAGCACCGACTCCTCACCTACTGATTTTTCAACTGTCTTGACTCCACTGGACCAAATCATCATGACAGTCTGTGATGGCTTCTTGGGTTCCCCCTCCTTATGCACTATTTCAATCATATTTGCCTCCTGATGGGTTGGCATCGGATTCTTGTTGATATTGGGTGCCTCTGGAGCTTGAACTTCAATTCTATTGGTATCAATGAGCTCATGTATCACACTTTTCAAGTGCCAGCACTTCTCTGTATCATAACCCAGAGTACCAGAACAATACTCATAGCGGACAGTATAGTCAAGATTCTTTGGAGGAGGATTTGGCAGTTTGGACTGTATCGGCCTCAGCATATCCAACTGTTTTAGCGTGTGGAACATACTAGTGTACAACTCTCCCAATGGAGTAAAGGTTTTCTTTTTCTGCAACCTTTCACCCTTAAATGCTTGATTAGGCTGGAAATTTGGTCCGGGAGTGTTTTAGTAGGCTCGTGGATGCGGGTAAGTAATTTGTGGAACAGGAGCACGCCATTGCGTATAGGCAGGAGGTTGGTTGTATGCTTGTGCATGGTGGACGGAAAAATGAGGTTCTGGTGGGGGATAGTAGTGTTGGGGTGGATTGTGATGGTACGTTTGTTGGTGGGGTCAAGGTTGATTATAGTGGTAAGGTGATCCTCTAGATCCGGACTAAGTTCCTGACTCAACCATTGTCGATTCCTCTCTCTTCTTTTTCCCAATCCCTCCTATGCCTCCCTGAATAGCCTAAGTAGTTGCTTTGATATCCGAATAGCTCATTATTTTATTCGACTTAAGGCCTTATTCTACCATGCCCCCATCTTCACCACTTCGTTGAATGACTTCCCCACAGCTGAGACCAGATGGCCATAGTAGGTAGGTTCTAAAGCCTGTAGGAAGTAATCCACCATCTCACTTTCCTTTATTGGGGGATCTACTCTTGTTGCTTGCTCCCTCCATCGAAAACCATATTCCCTAAAACTTTCGCTATGTTTTTTCTCCAGTTTAGTCAAGGACAATTGATCTGGAATGATCTCAAGATTGTATTGGAAGTGACAAGCAAATGCTTGTGCTAGATCATCCCATGTGTACCATCTTCTGTGATCTTGGCGGGTATACCATTCCAATGCTGATCCACTCAAACTCTGACTGAAGTAAGCCATTAACAATTCATCTTTTCCTCCTGCTCCCCTCATCTTGCTGCAAAAACATCTCAAGTGGGCTACTGGATCACCGTGCCCGTTGTATAGATCAAACTTGGGCATCTTGAAACCTTCCAGAAATTGCACATTTGGAAACAGATATAGGTCCTTGTAGGCCACACTTACTTGACCTTCTAATCCCCGTATGTCCCTGAATGATTGTTCTAAGCTTTTAACTTTCCTGAACATTTCTTCCTGTTTGGGAGTTTTGGATGGTTTATCAGCTTCTATCGGGAAGTCAAAGCGAGGAGTATAGGAATGGGTTTCTGGAGCTTTGAAAGTGGGGTCCGAGGGGTAGTATTGGTTGTCCTGGGCCTGGAACATTGGCTCGCTAGGAGATTTGTGGAGTGTAGCTGGTGGAGGAGCTACGAAGATAGGAGTTACTGGTAGAGGATGGTATGGAATTAGTTTAGGGGGTGGAGACTGTGGCGTATGAGAAGTGGTGCCCCGGTAGTGTTGGTAAATGGGAAAGCTCGAGGACATATCAATGATAGGATAATCTTGAGACTGATCCGGGGGTGGGGTGAAGGTAGGGTTAGCCGGGTAAGTTGATGGTGGTTGTCCTTTAGCCCAGGCCTGATACATTTCGGCCATTTGTTGTTTCAATTTGTACATCTCTTCTTTCATGGCATTGACATCCAACTCTTCTTCTTCTTTCGAAGGATCGATGCCACTGGTGTCTACATCTGGGATAGACATGATTATTTCACCTATGGATCTTGTTTGGTATGGGTGGGTTGCTAGTATGCTTAGGTGAACTAACTGCTTGAATTCTGGGAACAACAACAAAACTTGTTAGTGATTAGAGTTTTAACAAATAGGCAACTGCACATAGGAATGAAATGCACCTAGGCAATTAGTCATTCTATCATGTATTTGCTCGGTTGCTTGTGTCATCCTGGCTTTTCCTTTTTATGACCTTTCCCTTTTATTGTTATTCACGCCTATCTTTTATTACCTTTTTTTTCTTTTTCCATTTTATTCTTTTCTTTTGGTTGTGGTCGGATCCTACGGATATTGCCTACGTATCATGACCCCGCATGAATCAGACCGAGCATAGTTCTGGCGTAATAAAGTGTAAAAATGAATAACAAAATATTTTCAATTCTTCTTATAAAAAGGAAACTCTTTGCATTACAACGATTCAAAGCTAAAAGACTCAAAAAGGAAAACAACAGACTCCAACAGAAAAAGAAAGGTACAGACTCAAATAAAATCAAGAATACATTAATGCTCCTGGTGCCTGCGGGACATCATTCGGTCTCGCCGCGGGCCTAAATGCGAGAACCCCTTGCAGTCGCTCCAAATCACTCATAACTTGGCGGACGAAAGTCATCACTGCAGCGAAAAAGGTGGTACGAGTCATGTCCTCGTACGCTTGGCACTTCATGGTAATGTAGTCAGCGATGGTTCTGATCCTTTCTCTAATTCTGCCTTTTTCCTGAAGCAACCACCCTATCTGCTGATTCCGGGCTTCTAAAACTTGAGAGTCATGAAGGTGTTGATTTTGCAACTACTTCATTCCTTATTCCATCTGAGCCATCAGATCATAACAGTGCTTCCTATCAGCTTTGAAATCTTTAGCCTGCTTGACTGCCTCATTCTCGAGAGTGGATATCTTTCTTCTTAGCATAGTGATGGTCCCTTCGTAGTTCCTCTTCATTTGTTGCACAAACCGTGCTCGCTCTTCTACCTTCTTTGTCCATTTTGCCCAGATTTTTGCTAGACTAGCTTCAAATTTTTCCAGGTCTTCTTGACACTCGAGGGCTTTCTTTTTCATACCGCTTATGAGTCTTTTATCAGCCCGACTTCTTTTCGGGTGTTTGACAGCTATTTTCATATTCTGGATCTGAGCTTTGAGGGCCTCATTTTCCAGAGCTAGTTTTTTCTTTTCTCTCTTGTCTGCAGCGGCTTGAACACCATTTTCAAACTGAAGCTCTATGACTCGCCTTTCCATTTGGCTTATTTTGGCCCTGTACTTGTTTTCTTTGGTCAACCAGTCCCATTGCACCTATGCCCCATCGGTGAATTGTTGGACGTGGGGTCTCTTTGCGGGCCTCTCGGGGATCTGGAATCTTTTTCCGAACCAAGCAATGTACTTAGGGTCCACTTCACCTTTAGCTAAATCCCGCACCATGGTCTTAGGTTCAAGAAACCTACATTCATTCCATATCTGGCGAATTTTCCGTTCTGGAAATACGCCTTTTTGGCCCAGTTCAATGGCATATTTACTCAAATCTTCATCATTGGGGACAGTTTGAAATCTTCCTAATTGGCGCAGAACCCTGAAGGGAGCATAAGGCTAGATGCTCCGGATGCCTATTAAGAGGATATAACATACTTCAACTGACGTGTACAATGCTTCGGTGACAGGAATCCATCCGAATGCCCACTCAATTTTATCAGCAGTCAAGGATCTCAAATGTGTAAGCCAAGCTTTAGTTCCTTCGGGGAATTCATTACCTGCCACTTGGCTTCCGAATTCTTCAATGCAGCTTAAACCGGTCAAACCGTAATTCATATACCCAACCCGGTAGCAGACATGTTCTTGCATCCATAATTGTAGCAATAGATTGCAGCCTTGGAAGAACTTTCCCCCTTCCCGACAGAGAGTCAAGGCTCGGTAGATTTCAGATAAGATTAGAGGAACCACAGTGCTGTTGGCTTTCTTGATTGCAACATCGATCATTCCCACAAGACCTATCTCTATATTACCATCTTTTCGCGGACAAACCACAACACCTAAGAAGGCTACCATAAAAGCTAAACCTCACTTTGCCTCTCATTTGTCTTTATTTCCGGCATGGGTTAGACCAATGTTCGGTTCTTCAAAACCTCGGGGGTTACCATATCGATGATACAAGAACTGGAGCGTGCAATACCCTTCAGATAAGTTTCCGTCCTAAATATCCTGACTAATAATCAGCAAATCCAGAAATATGTGGGGGGATACTAGTCTTGGTGCCAATGGATATCGACTTCTAAGGTTTCCGTTAAGGCCCGCATAACCCGCAACTTCCTCCAATGTAGGTGTAAGCTCAAAGTCAGAAAAGCGGAACACATTGCGAGTGGGGTCCCAAAAAGGTATTAAAGCTTCAATTATGTCCAACTTTGGCTTGACATTCAATAGTCCGATGAGGCCTCCCAGAACTTTTACCACTATTTCTCTACTGCCTTTTCCTAGATCATTCCACCATATGTGGAGCTTTAAAGGGATCTCATTAAAGACTGTGAAGGGTTCAATTTTGTTTGTGCTCATCCTGCACATTTATTAAGGTGATTATTTTGACCCAAAAAAAAGTAACACCATTTTTTCAAAATTTTTTCATTTCAAAAACAAACTCGGCTTCACAAATACGACCTTTCAGCACTTAGGGGAAGAAGATTTTAAGGTTGTGCTTGCTAACCGTTAAAAATGACCCAAGGTGGTTGTTCTTGCAAAAACAACCTTCCGGCGCCCTTTTGGGGACATTCAGCTTATTTTAAGCAAGAATGTGATCACCCGACTTATTTGTGACACAAATCAAAATTTTGTTATTTTTGGGCTATTCTTGCAAAAAGGGAAGGTTGGACCCGATAAGGCTTTCCTATGTATCCCACATCCGGTGAGAATCAAACTGGCGTAGTTCGGGCAAATAAAACTATTTTTGAAAACAAAACTCTTTTTTTTCATTTCATTTTTCTCAAAAAAAATATTTCGGCGGAGTTTAAGTACTATTTGGACATTGGTTTTTTTCAAAACAGGTGATTAACTCACTCAAACCTTATACCACTATTTTCTTTTCCAACTTTTCTCTCATCATTCAAAAGTCGGTTAGCATGCGAACCCAAAGCAAATAAATGCACAAGTAGCACGTAAAATATGCATCAGTATGGTCTTTTTAATTTGGGTACACCTGTCCTAGACGGACCCAACCCCTGTGTTGAGTCCCCAAAGTCAAATGCACGTGATGCAAACAAGTGTTCCTACTAGGGATCTGACATGAGGCTTTGTTATACTAGGTTTAAAACCTTGGGTGTATTGTTCTAGACCTGGCTTACCCGAGCGGACAGCTCGAGCCGGGGGGGGGAGGGGCAGCGTACCGGGAATACAGAAGGTTCACTGGTTTTGCAACTTGTCCGAACCTCATTCTAAAAATGGGATATGACTCTAACAGAAAAGAAGTCACACGCAGTGCACACTTCCCAGATGATTTAGAAGACATAAAGAGAGGAGGGATTCGTAGCAATTTTATATACAGTTCAACAATATCAAAGCGGTAAAAAGCAACATTTATCACATTAGGCTCAAACATGTGAATAAAACCAGATAATAAATAAAGCCAAATATAACAGTTATTCTAAGCTCAAATTCTTGAACCCTGCACCAGAGATTCTGGGTTCGTTGGTCCCCAGCAGAGTCGCCAGAGCTGTCACACCTCCTTTTTACTACCCCCGAGATGTATAAGGGAGTTTTTCCAATTAAAGGATAATCTAAATGGGATTATTTTAATTTAAGATTTAGAGTCACCACTTGGAATAATTTATGGTGTCCCAAGTCACCGGTTTAAATCCCGAATTGAGGAAAGATTGACTCTATATTACAGTCCGCGGTCTAGAAATCCGAATAAGAAATTATGTTAACTTGGGAGAAGGTGTTAGGCATTCCCGAGTTTCGTGGTTCTAGCACAGTCGCTCAACTGTTATAATTGGCCTATTATCTGATTTTAGAACATTTTGAACCTATGTGCATTTTTAACTTTGACCGCTTTTATTTATTAATTTTTAAGAAAAATTCAACGTTATCAAAAATACGTCTTGAACCACGTCACATAAATGCAGTCGTAGTCCGCAACATACATTATCTAACATTTTTAAGATTTGGATTTGGGTCACATTAATGCGCACCTGATTTTAGGAAGGTGAATTTATTAAAATGACGCGCTTAAAGCAACTACGCATTTGTAATTTTGCGAGGGCCGTGAAAATTGACTACGGCAAGCCTCGAATTCTAAGGATCAAATTAATTTAAACTAGGGCCATGCGATTGGCATTTTGTTTGGCATGGCGCACCTCAGCTAGCCAAGGACCCATCAATGAAATAAGGCTTAAAGGAATTACACCTACTTTGGAATATCGGCTAAACTTAAACATGGGTCCAAATTAAAGTGAAGTGAAGTCTAATCTATCTTTAGTTTTCAGAATTTGGGCTTGGCTTAAGGTGAGGCCCAATAGCTCGAAAAAACACAAGGATGCAAAATACGGGTTCCAAGCTGACCCTATCTGGACTTAAATGGAGAGCCCAAACTTTCGTGAGGTATTGCTCAAATGGGATGTCAAAGAGGTCATGATCGAATCCGAGCAGTAGCAGAATGTAATTCAGATTTGGAAAGCACAATAACAAGGACATTCGAACACCATAGGTCTATGAACAATCTCAATAGTGGACTTAATAATCACTAATGCAGAAAACTCAATTGGAATTAACGAACAATCATTCCTAAACATCCCTTTTAAGTTCCTACAACTTCATTTATTAATTAATGAAGTACTGCAAGTGGGCAATTATTGGAATTAGGAAACTAAGTGAACATACTTACTGCTGAACCTTTTAAATAAAAAAATAAGTAGTTCATCGATCATACTAGTTATAATCTAACACATTCACATGATTATCATCCACATATTGGAAATTGAAACATCATTGACATACCCTGCTGATATAGTCATGCTTCTTAAAAAAAACAACCTACATATGAGCTTTCCTTTTGAATACTAAAATTCAGATCAACTGTCAAGTAGTAATTAGCACTTCCAAATTGCATTTATAAACCAACACACATACATGCCAACAGCCAGTTTTTCAAGACTAGAACATGGCAGTTTCAGTAGAATACTAACAGTAGTGGTGATCCAAAACACAAAATCAAACATGAACCTAAATAATCAAAGTCCATAGTCCACTTATCAATACACATGCGAAATACTCTATGGGTTACTCTTACACACACAGTTTTAGAAAAGAAAGACTAATTAATGTCTAAAATTCAAAGCCTAAGTACAGAATATGACAAAAAAATAGTAAAGCAACAGGGACATCAACTTGAATGTAATCTTCATTTAACTAAACTCCAACCAAATTACATCTCCAGGAATCATTCCTTAATCAAAAGCTAAGGGAAGTACCTGATATTGAGCAAACAAAAACCAGCAAAATGAGATGTCAGCCGAAAATAGCAGGATAGCAGAATCAACCAGTTAGACCAGCTCAAACCAGAAAATGAAGTAAGATATCCCAGAAAACAATTTCAGTCCAAATAGTGAACCAGAAAAAACCAGAATTGATCTTAATCCATTTCAACTGTCATTTAACCAGGAATTTTTCAACACTCAGAAAATTTCAGAAGTCACCAAAGGACTCAATGAAACAGTGGTTTTTTTCTAAAGTTTTTCAACCGTTCTGATTTTCCTCACTTCTTAGCTCTTAAAAATCTGTATTTTTCAGTATTTTTTAGAACATGTTCTCCTCCTCCTTGTGTATGAACTCAGTATCTATTTATAAGCATTCAACTTAGTGCATTCAGCACTATCAGTTCCACTTTTTATTTCTTAATTATCCACTAGTTTAGTGCTTTTAATTAATTCAGTAATGCAATTTGTATCCTACCACCCATTTAGAAGCTTCTTAAGTTAGGTGACAACTTGAATAGTTTTGGAGGATTAACTTACAGTAATCAAATTGATTATTTACACAATTGAACAAGAAACTGCCCAAATTCTCAAATTAATGCCAGTTACATTGACTAAGATGTGACTCTGGAAATTTAAACACATTGAAAACATAATTAATGAAACAAAGAACCTATTCACAAAGCAAATGAAACAACCTAACACATTCTTAACCGCGGATATGGTCGAATTTCAACTGAATTCAACCATAGAAAATAAAAAATAATGGGGAAGAGATGGACAATCATAATAAAATTTAACAAAATAAATTAAAAAATAGGAAAGAACTCACCTGCTCGGATTGACCTTGTGACTGACCCTCTGATTTAAATCACCAAATAAGGTCAATCACTTGTTCTTTGTCAAGAACAAGTGAATAACCTTATTTTGTGATAAAATCGGTCCTAAACCTATGAGGAACTGAATATCAATTTTTTTGGCTTTTGGCTTTTAAAACTTAAACCCTTATTTTTAAGATTCGAGCAGATTGAGCCATATTCGAAGGAAGCTGGCTATGGATTAGGGAAAGGGGAGTTGTGGTGGTCAAGGGGTGTTAGTTTGGGGGTGATTGGGTAAGTTAGGGTTCAGGGTCGATTTTTGAACTAATATTCGAAGGGTTTGGCTGAGATTCGAGGGAAATGGTTTGGGGGTTTGGAATGGGGAGATGAAGAGGAGTTAGGGGTGTAAACTTGGTAGTGTTTGGACGCCGGACGCCGCTATAGGTGATTTCCGGCAGGCGGCAGGCGGTTTTTTAGGGCGGGGCTAACGGGGGGTCTTTGAGAGATGGTGAGAGACGAAGAGGTAGGGGGTTTGGTTTGTGGTAGGGGTAAGGGTTTTGGGTATATTATATTAGCGATTTAATTTGGGTCGTTGGATAATTGGAATCCAATGGCTCCGATTGAATCACTAATCACAAACGGGGTCATTTTGACTAAGTGGGTGCTGGGGCGGACCGGGCATTGGGTGGACGGGTCGGGGTCGGGTTGTGGGTGAGGTTCTAAGCCGTTGGATGTGGGGGAATGAATGGCTCAAATCAAAGGCCGTTTAAACAGCGTCGTTTGGTTAAGTGGGAGACCATGTTGGGATTCGTTGACACTGAAACGATGTAGTTTTGCTCCCATACTACGTCGTTTCAATAGTTTGGGCGAGAGGCCTCCTAGACCGGGTTTTGGACGTGTTTTTGGGTCAGTTTGGACGATTTATCAAGGAAAATGTTTTGGGCCTGTTTTGGTTTAAAGCAAATGGTCCAAAACCATAACTTCTCTTTCATTAACTCTTTTTCCTTTTCTTTCCTTCCCCTTTTTTCAAAAATTAAAACTAAAAATCCTAAATTGACATTATAAAAAACCAAATTAGCTTAAAAACATTAATTAACTCTAAATAATTAAATACTAAATTAAAAGAAAATCACAAAAATTATACAAAAATATGTTTTTTTTGAATTTTTCATTTTTTTAAACACCTAATTATTAATTAATTTCAAAAAATGTAAAAATCAAATTCTAAATGCAGATGCTATATTTTTGTATTTTTAATATATTAATAGAATTAAACATGCACACAAACATATGCAAACAATCAGGAAAATCGCACAGTAATTCCTAAAATAATACATAATTAAAGAAAAGACCTAATTTTGGAAATTCTTTTGGAGTAATTCGTGTGAGGCAAAAATCACGTGCTCACACCTACATATCCCTGATTTTACAGAAATCAGGCCATGTGTAGTTCTGGATTCATCTGCAGAGTATGCCGATGAAATTATTACAAGAACGGACACGAGATGTGGAAGCGGCTACGGTGAGCGTTTAAGGCTTGGGACGGTTGGAGGGAACTGGAGCAAGATTTCTCCTGCTAAGATATCGGTTTCTTACTGGTTACCTGCAGATAAAGATGCTACAAACATGTTTGCGAAAATTTAAACATGATGCAAATTCCCTTTGGATAATCAAGTTTGTCTTCGGACGGTTAAAGATGACGTCCTTGGACCATGACGTCCTGGTCCATGAATTATTTAATGAGGGATTTGTAGGCCATGAAATGATGTTCTCAGGCCATAAAAATGGTGTCTCCGAACCATGACGCCTTTGATTAATGATATGCAAATTTCAGAGATCCTCAGGCCATAGTATGGTGTCTTCAGGCTATGAAGATGATGCCTTTAGACTATGATGCCTTTGGGCCGATTGGTGATGTTTCAGCCCATGATATGCAATAATATGATGTAAAAAGACAAGGCTTAGTCTTGCAAAGTAGAGGGCAGAGCTTAGCCCGATTGAAAAACAGGTAAATAATAGTAGAAAATGGAGCAATATTGGTGCAAGGTGGGACAATGATTAGTCCCATGCAAGTGAGGAGGCAAGCATTAGCCTTATGCAAATGGGGAGGCAAGGATTAGCCTCATGCAAATACGGAGTTAGGGCTTAGACTCATGTAGGTATGGAGGCAAGGATCAATCTCATGCAAATATGGAGTCAGGGATTAGACACATACAAGATTGGAGACAAAGCTTAGTCTCATGCAAAGAAAAGGCAGCGCTTAGCCTTATGCAAATATGGAGGTAGAGCTTAACCTCATGCAAGATTCGGGATAGGGCTTATTCCCATGCAAATGGAAGGCAATGCTTAGCCTTACACAGATATGGAGACAGGGCTTAGCCTCATGCAAGATTCGGGACAAGGCTTAGTCCCATGCAAAATGGAAGGCAATGCTTAGCCTTATGCAAAATGGAGGCAGGGCTTAGCCTCATGCAAATATGGAGGTAGAGCTTAACCTCATGCAAGATTCAGGACAAGGCTTAGTCCTATGCAAAATGGAAGGCAATGCTTAGCCTTATGCAAAATGGAGGCAGGGCTTAGCCTCATGCAAACATGGAGGTAGAGCTTAACCTCATGCATGATTCGGGACAAGGCTTGGTCCCATGCAAATATGAAGTCAAGGATTAGACTCATACAAATGTGAATTCAAGGATTAAACTCACGCAAATATTGAGTCAAGGATTAGACTCATGCAAATGTGGAGTCAAGGCTTAGACTCATGCAAATATGGAGTCAAGGAATAAACTCATGCAAATGTGGAGTCAAGGCTTAGACTCATGCAAATATGGAGTTAGGGCTTAGACTCATGCAAATGTGGAGTCAAGGCTTAGACTCATGCAAATATGGAGTCAAAGCTTAGACTCATGCAAATATGGAGTCATGGCTTAGACTCATGCAAATATGGAGTCAAGGATTAGACTCATGCAAATATGGAATCAGAGCTTAGACTCATGCAAATATGGAGTCAAAGATTAGAATCATGAAAATGTGGAGTCAAGGCTTAGACTCATGCAAATATGGAGTCAAGGATTAGACTCATGTAAATGTGGAGTCAGAGATTCTACTCATGCAAAGAGAAAATAGCAGATAAGGGTAGAGTATATCTTAGCTAGGATAGGTTCAGCGTCTAACGGCCGAATGGATGGTTAATTTGCTTTGTGTACGAATGCTATCGTCAAATGTGCCTATGTTCAAAGAAAAATCATAAGTTTCATGAGGGGAGGTTGGTTGTTGCTTCATTTGTCGGCCTTGCTTTGCTCCTCTCTGGAATCCCCCTTCGAGTTCCCGTAGGTAGCACCTGACCGTTATGAAAAATAGAATTTTCAAAATATGCATTTATTGATAAAAAATGAAATTATTTTGAATGCGTATTGATATGTCAAGTAACTTTTGATGAACTAGCGATTGTGACACATTTCAAAGGCATTGCAGCTCTTTTATGTTGGAATTGTGAGGGTCCTCCTCAAAATTCTGCCCCAATTTGGTAGATGATTTTTAACAGTTTGCGGATGGAGGACATTGCTGAATCTTCTTCAGAATGCCCTAGTTCTTGACTAATGACTGACTTCCTGGCATGTGGTGGTGCTGGCTGGACTTGCTCTGGAATTTTGAGGAGCCTCCTCAAAATTCTGCCCTAGTTTTGATTTTGGGGAAAATGAAAATTTTATTATGATATGACCGAACCCATAAGGCTGCCTACGTATCCCCTCTTAAATAGGAATCAGGTCAAGCGTAGTTCAATTACATCAGAAAGGAAAATGTGAAATAATCTAAGCATAGTATCTCTTGACTATGTCTGAATTGATTGGCTTTGGCCAGATCTCTCCATCCATCTCTGCAAATATGAGTGCTTCTCCTGTTAGTACTCTGTGATCCATATACGAACCTTGCTAGTTAGGAGAGAATTTCCATTTGGCTTCATCTTGGTGTGGAAAAATCTTCTTCAATACTAGTTTCTTGGTGCGAACTACCTTGGTTTGTCCCTTTTGTTGAAAGCTCTGGACATTCTGTTTTGATAGAGTTGGCCATGGCATACTACGTTCATCCTCTTTCCATCGATAAGGGCTAATTGTTTATAGCAACTTCTTACCCATTTCGTATCGCTGAGTTTAGCTTCCTGTATGACTCTTAAAGAAGGAATCTCTACCTCGGCTGGGATGACCGCCTCGGTACCATAAACCAGCATGTAGGGGGTTTCCCCGGTTGACGTGCGAACTATGGTGCGGTACCCTATCAGAGTAAGGGGTAACTTTTAAATCCACTACTTGTGATTCTCTACCATTTTCCTTAGTATCTTCTTAATGTTTTTCTTGGCGACTTCTACGGCTCCATTCATCTGAGGTCTGTAGGCAGTGGAATTCTTGTGCTTGATTTTGAAGGTTACACATATAGCTTTCATCAGATCACTATTGAGGTTGGCGGCATTCTCAGTGATAATAGACTCAGGAACCCTGAATCGGTAGATGATACGATCCTTGACAAAATTTGCGATGACCTTCTTGGTTATAGCTTTGTAAGATGCATCTTCTACCCATTTTGTGAAGTAATCAATGGCTAGCAGAATAAACCTGTGTCCGTTCGAAGCAGTGGTTCAATCGGACCATTAATATCCATTCCCCAGGCAACGAATGGCTAAGGTGAGCATGTTGCATTGAGCTCGTTTGGTGGCACTTTTATCATGTTGTCATGTACTTGACATTGAAAGCATTTGCGGACATACTGAATACAATTCGTCTCCATGGTCATCTAAAAGTAACCTTCCCTGAGTATCTTCTTGGCCAGAACGAAGCCATTCATATGTGGACCACATGTCCCAGCATGTACGTCCTCAAGTAGCTTGGAAGCTTCCTTTGCATCGACACACCTCAGTAAACCTAAATCCGGAGTTCTTCTGTACAAATTTCCTCCGCTGTGGAAGAAGTGATTTGACAACCTCTGGAGCGTGCGTTTCTGAATGTGATTTGCGTGCTTTGGGTATTCTCCTTTTGATCGGTACTCCTTGATGTCATGGAACCAAGGCTTTCCATCGGCTTCTTCCTCGACATGAGCACAATATGCCGGCTGATTATGGATCCTCACTAGGATGAGATCAATATAGTTTTTATCTGGATGCTGTATCATTGATGACAAAGTGGCTAATGCATCGGTGAACTCGTTCTGAATTCTGGGCACATGTCGGAATTCTATCTTCGTGAACCTCCTTTTTAATTCCTATACATGGTGCAGATATGGCAATATCTTGGAATTCTTGGCAGCCCATTCTCCTTGCACCTGGTGCACAAGCAAATCCGAATTTTTGGTATGTTTGGTTGAGGTCCCGGGGGTCTCGGGTGTGTTTCAGATGCTCAACGGATCATTTTTGGACTTGGAGAAAGAAAGGATTTTTTGGTTTTTCTGTTGCAGACATTACTTCTTCGTGATCGCGTGAGGAGGTTCGTGATCGCGTCGGCTAAGCTGAGGCAGAGGGAGTTTTGTTCTTCGTGTTCGTGGGAAAAAGGTATGTGAACGCATAGTAATGGTGGAAGGTTGAATCGCGAATGTGAGGGCTATGCCGCGTTCGCGGAGAAGAAGTGAGGCAGCTGTGGAGTGGAGAGATTCTCTTTGCGATTGTGTGAGGTCAATCGCGATCGTATAGGCCTGAGCAGTGCAAGCATCGCATTCGTGTGGGGAGTTACACATTCGCCTAGGGTAAATTTAGGAGCCAGCAAAGTTGTTCTTCGCGATCACGTGGGCATTGCCATGATCGCGATTAAGGTCGCACCTGGGCAGAACATAAATTTCAAAATCGAGGGTTTTGAGTTCATACCTCAAAATTGAATTGGGAGCTCGGTAGGAGGCGAATTTTGGAGAGATTTTCGGAGGAAGTTTGTAGGTAATGATTCCTAAATCCTTTTTGTTTATAACCCATTAATCTAAACATGAATTCATCATCTAATTTCGGATTTAGGGTGAGAGATTGGGGGAAATTGAGAAACGTTCTTATGCCTAATTTTGGGGTTTTGATCAAGATTTTGGTATCGGATTGGAGTAATTTTGGTATGGTTAGATTCGTGAGTGAATGGATGTTCATAATCCATAATATTTATCCGATTTCGAGATGTGGGCGCGAGAAGGATTTTTCGGCATTTTTCTATTTTCTTATCTTAGCTTCGATTCCTTTAGCTAAATTCATTGTTTGTAGTTATAATTACATTATAAAATTTATTTGATTAGATTTGGGCCACTCGGGGTTGGATACTCGTGGCAAGAGCATGGTTTCGGGTTGATTTTGAGCTGGTTCGAGGTAAGTGGCTTGCCTAACCTTGTGTGGGGAAAACTCCCCTTAGGATTTAGGACTGTTGTTATATGAGTGTCGTGTACGTGAGGTGACGAGTGCGTACACGTGCTAATCGTTGAAAAACTCAGTTTTCATTAAGTAAATATCTATGTATTCTTGTAATTGAACAATACTTGTACCTGAAGCCTCTTGTTTAGTTTAGGAAAATCATCTTATGTGATTTAATTGTCTTACCTACTTTAACTACCTACTTGTATTCTGTGCAGCATGTTTAGGGTAGAATTCTTGTTTATTCTCGAATAAAACTGTAGATTCTTTCTTGAGAATGTTGTGTGTTTACTTTGGGACTACGGGACGATATCTCAGGAGATCCCCCTGCATGCTTATTTTGGAACTCCAGATCGGTATTTTGGGAGATCCCCCTAACATATGGGACTACGGGACGACACCCACAAGATTCCCCTACACTAGATATTTACTTTGGGACTACGGATCGGTATTCCGAGAGTTTCCCCTGCATATTTATGATTCGGACTACGGGACAATATCCTGGGAGATCCCATGTTGCTATCTCTATGTACCGAATATATTTTGTTTGTGATTCTCCTCTTTATCAATTGTTAGTGTCTTTAATTATACTGTCGCACTTCATACTATTTTACCCTATTTTATATATATAACTAGTAGGGCCCTGGCCTTCCTCATCACTACTCTACCATGGTTAGGCTTGGCACTTACTAAGTAATGCTGTGATGTACTCATGCCCTTTCCTGCACATATTTATCGTGTACAGATCCAGGTTCTTCGGCTCAGCTATACTATTAGTAAGTCGAGGCGATCTTCAGAGACTTTGAGGTATATCTGCCACATCCGCAGACCGAGGAGCCCCTCTCTATTCTCTCTTTTAGCTATAGACCTTCTGTATTTTCCTTTAATTAGACATTCCGGAGTTAGAACACTATGTAGTATCCACAGTTGGTGATTTCATGATATTCCGAGTTTTGGGAGTTGATTTGGTTTTGAGAGTGAGTATTTGTATATGCCGAGCAGCATCTTAAACGCTTTTATTATGTTTTATCTGCAGTTTTGCTAGTATTGTATTTTGTTTTCTTTTCCGCAATTGTTAGGCTTACCTAGTCGTAGAGACTAGGAGGCTTCACGATAGTTCATAGAGTGCGAACTTGGGTCGTGACAAGTTAGTATCAGAGCTCTAGGTTCATTGGAGTTATGAATCACGAGCCGGTTTATTAGAGTCTCGCAGATCGGTACAGAGACATTTGCACTTATCTACGAGAGGCTATGTAACTATTAGGAAAATTTCACTTCATTTGATTTCCTTGTCGTGCGAGACTTTTGACATCACAATTCTAAACTTCTGTCTTCTATTCTCTCATAGATGGTGAGGACACGTGCTACCGGAGATGACCAGGCACCTGCGCCCCCTATTAGAGCCATTAGAGGTCGGGTCCGGGGTAGAGGCCGAGGATGCGCACGTAGTACAGCCAGAGCACTTGCGCGAGCTGACACCGAGGAGCCACCATCAGCTCCAACCAGAGCCCAGGCACCTGATACGCCTACTACTACTACTATTCCAGCTCTTCAGGAGACCCTTACATAGTTCGTTAGCATGTACACCACCCTAGCTTAGGCAGGGTTGATTTCCCTTGCTGCAATCACATCCTTGGCCGGGGGAGGAGCAGCGGAGGCTTGAGAGGTTCAAGAAGTACATGCCTCTTGTATTCAGTGGTCTAGCATCAGATGATGCTCTGGGATTTCTGAAGGAGTGCTATCGTATCCTCCACACTATGGGCATATCAGGATCGAGTGGGGTTTCTTTCACTACCTTCCAGCTTTGAGGAGCAGCCTATCATTGGTGGCATACTTATGAGTTGGACAACCGAGCTGAGGCAGCTTCCCTTACATGGACCTAGTTTTCAGACATGTTTTTGAGGGAGTATTTTCTTAGAGCCTTAGGGACGCATGGCGCATAGAGTTTGAGCATTTGCACTAGGGTACTATGACTGTTTCAGAGTATGTTGTCTGTTTCACTGACTTGGCTAGGCATGCACCAGCCTTGGTTTCTACAGTTCGTGAGAGAGTTCGCCGGTTTATTGAGGGGCTCATTCCTAGCATCAGGTCCAGCATGGCTCGGGAGTAGGAGATAGATATTTCTTATCAGCAGATGGTGAGAATTGCTAAGAGAGTAGAGGGTATGCATGCTCGGATAGAAAGGAGAGGGAGGCCAAGAGGTCTCGAGAGTCGGGCCATTATTCTAGTACCTGTGCTCCAGCTGTAGTTCGTCATGGTAGGGGTTATATGGGTCGCCCCATTCATTCAGCTCTTCCAGTGGCCAGTGGTATTTCAGCTCCTCCTAGACCTCAGGAGCCTTATTATGCACCTCTAGTATCTAGTGCACCTCCTACACGGGGTGCTTTCAGTGATCAGTCGAGTAGACCTAGCCCGAGCCATTCATAGCCGCCACGTCCTCCCAAAACTTGTTTTGAGTGTGGAGACACATGCCATATGGTGAGGGATTGCCCCAGACTTAGGAGGGGTGCACCTCCACAGACTTCTTAGCCACAGCATGCCCCGTAGAGTTCCCAGGCTATGGTTACAGTACTAGTTGCTACCCCACCTGCTCAACCAGCTAGAGGTGGAGGTCAGGTAGGTAGAGGTCGCTCTAGAGGGGGAGGCCAGGCCAGATACTATGCCCTTCCTGCCTATACCGAGGTTGTTGCCTCCGATTCTGTCATCACAAGTATTGTCTCGATTTGTCATAGAGATGCATCAGTTTTATTCGATCTAGGCTCCACTTATTCTTATGTGTCCTCTTATTTTGCCCCGTATTTGGGCATATCTCGAGATTCTTTGAGTTTACATATTTATGTGTCTACTCCTATGGGAAATTCTCTTGTTGTGGACCGTTTTTATCGATTGTGTTTGGTTTCTCTTAGTGGTTTTGAGAACATAGCCAATTTATTATTGCTCAGCATGATAGATTTTGATGTTATCTTAGACATGGACTTGTTGTCACCCCATTATGCTATTCTTGATTGTCACGCCAAAATCGCGACGCTAGCTATGCTAGGTGCACCGCGAGTAGCGTGGAGGGGTACTTTATATCACACTCTCAGTAGAGTTATCTCTTTCCTTAAGGCTCAACGAATGGTTGAGAAGGGATGTGACGCGTATCTAGCCTATGTGAGAGATGTCAGTATTGATGCCCCTACAGTTGATTCAGTCCCAGTAGTACGGCACTTCCCTGATGTGTTTCCAGCTGACCTTTCGGGTATGCCACCTAATAGAGATATTGATTTCGGCATTGATTTGTTGTCGGGTACTCTGCACATTTCTATTCCCCCGTATCATATGGCCCCTCCTTAGTTGAAGGAGTTGAAGGATCAGTTACAGAAATTGCTTAATAAGGGTTTTATTAGTCCCATTGTATCACCTTGGGGTGATCCTGTCTTATTTGTGAAGAAAAAGGATGGCTTTATGCGTATGTGCATTGATTATCGCCAGTTGAACAAAGTTACAATGAAGAACCTATATCTTTTGATCGTGTTGATGATTTGCTTGACCAGTTACCGGATGCACAAGTGTTTTCTAAGATTGACTTGCATTCAGGTTATCATCAGTTGAAGGTTAGGGAGCCATATATCCCGAAGACTACTTTCAGGACTTGGTATGGTCATTACGAGTTTATTGTTATGACATTTGGGCTGACCAATGCCCTAGCAGCCTTCATGCATTTGATACATAGTGTGTTCAGGCCATATCTTGACTCGTTCGTCATTGTCTTTATTGATGATGTTCTGGTATACTCCCGGAGTCCAGAAGATCATGATCAGCACCTGAGGACAGTGCTTCAGACTTTGAGAGAAAAGGAATTATATGCAAAG
Source organism: Nicotiana sylvestris (assembly GCF_000393655.2). Lineage (NCBI taxonomy): Eukaryota > Viridiplantae > Streptophyta > Magnoliopsida > Solanales > Solanaceae > Nicotiana > Nicotiana sylvestris. Next base: position 107,440,076 of record NC_091067.1, read on the forward strand.
TTCTCGAAATGTGAGTTTTTGTTGGATTCTGTGGCATTCTTGGGTCACGTGGTATCGAGTGAGGGGATAACGGTGGATCCGAAGAAACAGAGATCCACAGTTTTCTTGGCTTGGCGGGTTATTACCATGGATTTATTGAGGGATTTTCATCTATTGTATCACCTATGACCAGGCTGATCCAGAAGGGTGCTCCATTCCAGTAGACGGAAGAGTATGAGGAGAGCTTCCAGAAGCTCAAGACAGCTTTGACTATAGCCCCAGTTTTGATATTGCCTACAGGTTCGGGGTCTTATACTGCCTATTGTGATGCATCGAGGATTGGCCTTGGAGCGGTATTGATATAGGACTGCAGGGTAATTGCCTACGTGTCCAGATAGCTGAAGGTGCATGAGAAGAATTATCCTGTCCATGATCTCGAGTTAGCTATTATTGTTCACACCTTGAAGATCTTGCGTCATTATTTGTACGTTTTTCCTTGTGAGATCTATACTGATCACCGGAGTTTGTAGCATTTGTTCAAGTAGAAGGATCTTAATTTGTGCTAGAGGAGGTGGTTAGAGCTACTGAAGGACTATGATATCACTATCTTGTATCACCCGGGCAATGCTATTGTGGTGGACAATGCTTTGAGTTGCTGGGCGGAGAGTTTGGGGTTTTTGGATTATTTACCAGTAGCAGAGAGGCCTATGGCGATGGATGTTCAGACCTTAGCCAACCATTTTGTGAGATTGGATCTTTTGGAGCCCAGTCGGGTCCTAGCTTGTGTGATTTCTCAGTCTTCCTTGTTTGATCGTATTAGAGAGTGTCAGTATGATGACCCTTATTTGCTCTTCCTCAAGGACAAGGTTCTGCATGGTGATGCCAGAGATGTGACTATTGGTGATGACGGGGTATTGAGGATGCAGGGTCGGGTATGTGTACTCAATGTTGATGGGCTTCGAGAGTTGATTTTAGAGGAGGCCCATAGTTCGCGGTATTCCATCCAACTGGGTGTCGCGAAGATGTACCAGGATTTGAGACAACACTATTGGTGGAGGCGGATGAAGAAATATATAGTTGGGTTTGTAGCTCGGTGCCTCAATTGTCAGCAGGTGAAGTATGAGCACCAGAGACCGGGTGGTTTGCTTCAGTAGATAGAGATTCCGAAGTGGAAGTGGGAGCAGATCACCATGGACTTCGTAGTTGGACTCCCATGAACTTTGAGAAAGTTTGATGCCATTTGGGTGATTGTGGATCGGCAGACCAAGTCCGCGCATTTCATTCCTGTGTCTACTACTTATTCCTCGGATCGGTTGGCGGGGATTTAAATCTAGGATATTATTCGTCGACATGGTATTCCAGTTTCCATCATTTCAGATAGGGGTACACAGTTCACATCACAGTTCCAGAGGGTTGTACAGCATGAGTTGGGTACTCGGGTGGAGTTGAGCACAACATTTCATCCCCAGACGGACGGACAGTCCGAGCGCACTATTTAGATTCTTGAGGATATGCTCCGTGTGTGTGTGATGGAGTTTGGAGGTTCTTGTGATCCGTTCTTGCCACTGGCGGAGTTTGCCTACAATAACAGTTATCAGTCCAGCATTCAGATGGCACCGTATGTGGCTTTGTATGGTAGGCAGTGTAGATCCCTGGTGGGTTGGTTTGAGCCGGGTGAGGCTAGATTATTGGGCACAGACTTGGTTCATTACGCCTTGGAAAAGGTTAAGGCGATTCAGGATAGACTTCACACACTTCAATCCAGACAGAAGAGTTACACGAACCGAAAGGTTCGTTATGTTTCTTATATGGTTGGAGAGCGGGTCTTGCTTCGAGTTTCACCTATGAAGGGCGTTATGAGATTCGGGAAGAAGGGGAAATTGAGTCTGAGGTTTATTGGTCCTTTTGAAGTATTGAGACGTGTTGGGTAGGTTGCCTATGAGCTTGCCTTACCTTCCAGCTTGGTAGGAGTTCATCCGGTATTTCATGTTTCGATGCTCCAGAAGTATCACGGTAATCTGTCACATGTGTTGGATTTCAGTTCAGTCCAGTTGGACAAGGATCTATCTTATGTTGTTGAGGATCTAGTGGCGATATTGGACAGGTAGGTTTGGAAGCTGAGGTCAAAGAACATTGCAACAGTGAAGGTTCAGTGGTGGGGTCAGCCAGTCGAGAAGGCTACCTGGGAGACCGAGCAGGACATACGCAGTCGTTACCCTCGTCTTTTCATTACTTCAGGTATGTCTTTATGCTCATTCGAGGACGAACGAATATTCTAAGAGGGGGAGGATGTAAAAATCGGCCGATCATTTTAAGAATTTATGCCCCGATCTCCTATTAATTGCTTTCCCCGTGTTTGTTTCTGCTATTTTGATTTGCCCGGATGATTCGTTGTGAGTTTCAGAGTGTTTTAGGACACTTAGTCTCTCAATGAGAGCTTAAGCTTTATAATTTGGACCTTAGTCAGAGCAGTGTGAAGACGGCCTTGTAATGGAATTTCGTCAATTTTGTTAGCTCTGTTGGGTGATTTCGGTCTTAGGGGAGTGTTCGGGTTGTGTTTTGGAGGTCCGTAGCTTATTTAGGCTTGAAATGCCGAAAGTTAAATTTTTGAAGTTTCCGGATCGATAGTGAAATTTTGATATCGGGGTCAGAATCTGATTCCAAAAGTTGGAATAGCTCTATAGTGTTGAATGTAATTTGTGTGCAAAATTTGGGGTCAATCGGACTTGGTTTGGTTAGTTTTGGCATCGATTGTAGGATTCTTGAAATTTCAAGTTCTTCAGGTTTGGATTGGAGGGAGATTCATGGTCTTAGCATTGTTTTATGTAATTTGAGGATTGGACTAAGTTTGTATGATGTTTTAGGATTGGTTGGTATGTTTGGTTGAGGTCCCGGGGGCCTCGGGTGTGTTTCGGATGCTCAACGGATCATTTTTGGACTTGGAGAAAGAACAAATTTTCTAGTTTTTCTGTTGCAGACATTCCTAATTCGCGATCGCGTAGGCTTAGCTGAGGCAGAGGGAGTTTTGTTCTTCACGTTTGCAGGAAAAGGTATGCGAATGCGTAGTAATGGTGGAAGGTTGAATCGCGAACGCGAAAGCTGTGTCGCGTTCACGAAGAAGAAGTTGAGGCAGCTGTGGAGTGGAGAGCTTCTCTTCATGATCGTGTGAGGTCAACCGCGATCGCGTACACCTGAGCAGTGCAAGCATCGCGTTTGCGTGGGGAGTTACGCGTTCGCGTAGGGTAAATTTGGGAACCAGAGAAGTTGTTCTTCACGATCGCGATTAAAGTCGCGCCTGGGTAGAACATAAATTTCAAAATCGAGGGTTTTGAGTTCATATCGCAAAATTAAATTGGGAGCTCAGTAGGAGGCGAATTTTGGAGGAATTTTCCGGGTAATGATTCCTAACCCATTTTTTCTTATAACCCATTAATCTAAACATGAATTCATCATCTAATTTCGGATTTGGGGTGAGAGATTGGGGGAAAATTGAGAAAGGTTCTTAGGCCTAATTTTTGGAATTTGATCATGATTTTGGTATCGGATTGGAGTAATTTTGGTATGGTTAGACTCGTGAGTGAATGGGTGTTCATAATTCATAATTTTTACCCGATTCTGAGATGTGGGACCGAGGAGGATTTTTGTGCATTTTTCTATTTTCTTATCTTAGCTTCGATTCCTTTAGCTAAATTCATTTTTTGTAGTTATAATTACATTATGAAATTTATTTGATTAGATTTGGGCCACTCGGGGTTGGATACTCACTGCAAAGGCGTGGTTTCGGGTTAATTTTGAGCTGGTTCGAGGTAAGTGGCTTGCCTAACCTTGTATGGGGGAAACTCCTCTTAGGATTTGGTACTGTTGTTATATGAGTGTCGTGTATGTGAGGTGACGAGTGCGTACACGTGCTAATTGCTGAAAAACCCATTTTCAGTAAGTAAATATCTATGTATTTTTGTAATTGAACAATACTTGTACCTGAAGCCACTTATTTAATTTAGGAAAAACATGCTTATGTGATTTAATTGTCTTACATGCTTTTACTGCCTAATTGTATTCTGTGCAGCATGTTTAGGGTAGAATTCCTACTTATTCTCGAATAGAACTGTAGATTCTTTCTTGAGACTGTTGTGTCTTTACTTTAGGACTACGGGATGATATCCCAAAAGATCCCCCTGCATGCTTATTTTGGGACTAAGGATCAGTGTTCCGGGAGATCCCCCTGCACTTTTACGTTTGGGACTACGGGACGACACCTGGGAGATTTCCCTGTACTGAATATTTACTTTGGGACTACGGATCGGTATTTCGGGAGTTTCCCTTGCATATTTATGATTCGTACTACGGGATGACATATCGAGAGATCCCCTGTACATTTACATTTGGGACTATGGGACGATATCCTGGGAGATCCCCTGTTGCTATCTATGTGTACCGAGTATATTTTGTCTGTAATTTTACTCTTTATTAACTATTAGTGTCGTTAATTATACGGTCGCACTTCATAATATTTTACCTTGTTTTATATATATAACCAGTAGGGACCTGACCTTCCTCGTCACTACTCGATCGAGGTTAGGCTTGGAACTTACTGGGTACCACTGTGGTGTACTCATACCCTTTCCTGCACATGTTTTTCGTGTGCAGATCCAGGTTCTTCGGCTAATCCATACTATCAGTGAGGCAAGGCTATCTTCAGAGACTTCGAGGTATATCTGCCGCGTCCGCAGACCGAGGAGTCCCTTTTTATTCTCTCTTTTACCTATAGACCTTATGTATTTTCCTTTGATTAGACATTTCGGAGTTAGAACACTATGTAGTATCCACAGCTTGTGATTTCATGAGATTCCGGGTTTTGGGAGTTGATTTGGTTTTGAGAGTGAGTATTTGTATATGCCAAGCGGCATCTTAAACGCTTTTATTATATTTTATCCGCAGTTTTTGCTAGTATCGTATTTTGTTTCCTTTTCCGCAATTAGTTAGGGTTACCTAGTCGTAGAGACTAGGTGCCGTCACGACAGTTAACGGAGGGAGAACTTGAGTCGTGACAAAAATGCTCCCAAGGTCCCTTCTCTCCACCGAAGTGCATTTAGCATACATTATGGTAATTACAGTTTTTTTGTCATTAGTATTTTCTTTAAAGTTGATAGTCAAATGTTGTTCTTTGTCAGCAATTATCTCAGATTGCTCAAAATGACTCCAGAAGCACCAAATCTTATCATTGATATTTATCGTGCAATGTTGAAAGCCAAGAAATTTTCTATAGCCTTCTATCTTACTCATATCAACAAATAGTTCAAAAATTACAGCAAAAACTATTTTGTTGATGCTGATAAGATGCCTAAGTCTGTGAATAGCCTTTTTGGACCTTACCCCCCTTATATTCTAAACAATTATATTAATCGTGGGATATAAGATTGTACTAATCATGTCTAAAATGCTCTAGTATTCAAAGAGTACTCTACGTCAGCAATTATCTCAGCTTGATCAAAATGACTCCAAAAGCACCAAATCTTACCATTGATATTTGTCGTGCAATGTTGAAAGCCAAGAAATTTTCTATAGCCTTCTCTCTTTCTCATATCAACAAATGATTCAAGAATTATAGCAAAAACTATTTTGTTGATTTTGATAAGAAGCCTAAGTCTGTGAATAACCTTTTTGGACTTTATCCCCCTTATATTTTAAAAAATTTGTACTAGTCATAGGATATAAGGATATACTAATCATGTCTAAATAGCTCTAGTATTCAATGAGTATTCTACGGATACCATCTGTTGGGTTTATGGCTTAAAAGTTGGGTGAATGGGAAATGAAGGAAAAAATAAAATTTTAAATTTTTTTTCCTTTACAAAGGAATATTGTCCCATATTAGAGGAGAAAAAAAGTTTTGATGGATTCATATATAATTGCACTTCTTCTAACTCTTAAAGAGTTGAAAAGAAGGCAAGTCTCGCACCATCATTATCAAATGGTCTGGTTGGAAAATGAGCTCGAATATTAAAAAAAAAACTATATTTCTTCTTCTAAATCATTATTTTGGAAAGAGACATTTAACAGTAAAATAGAGTCATATTAAACAATCATATATTGGTTGATCTTCCTCCTTGGAATAAACTGTTAGGCTCCAAATAGATTTACAAAAAAGAATGATTTCACTATTTAAGAAGTATAAAGCATGACTTGTAAAAAATTATAGACAACACGAAGGATTTAATTATTTTGGCACATACTTGCCTGTTACATGAATTGTATCCATACAAACATTAATAACTTTAATTGTGGTGTATGGTCTTGCAACACATCAAATGTACGTTAAGATAACCTTCCTAAATTGATATTTGGAGGAAGAAATTTACATAGAATAACTCAAAGGGTTTGTAGTTCCAGGCAAAGAAAAGAAGTTATGTAGACTTGTTATTTTTTTTATGGACTAAAACTGTGATGACCCGATAGGTTATTTTGAGTATTAGCCCTTAATTCCGTGTCTTGAGACATTCGTTAGCTTTGATTGATATTTCTTAGTTTGTGTGCGTGGTCCGTGTCATTATTTGAAAAGCTTTTATGCAAAAGATTTGAAGACAATATGAAATTTGGCTTTAAAAACAACTTGAGTTGACCACGGTCAATATTTTATGAAAATAACCTTGGTTGATGTTATTACACTTGTGTGCATGTTTGGTTTGAATCCCGAGGAGATCGGGTGAGTTTCGGACATGTTTCGGATGAGTTTGGTAAGTGTGAAGATAGATGGTGCACTCTGTTGCTGGTGCTCTGTTGCAGATCTCGCATTTGCGAGGTCTGGCTTGCAATTGCGAGCCTCGCTTTTGCGAACAAGTGCTCCTATTTGCGAGCATCGGCTGGACTGGGTAACCTCGCAATTGTAAGGAAGATGTTCTTATTTGTGAACTATTAGAGGTCCCACCTTTCGCAAATGCGACCAGCATCTTCGCAATTGCAAAGCAAACTCAGGAATACACTGAGTCGCAAATGTGACTTCGGGATCACAAATGGGACCTCTGATAGTTCACAAATAAGAACATCTTCCTTACAATTGCGAGGTTACTATATCTCTGACGCAATTGCAATATCTTCGCATTTGCGATCATTATGTCGCATTTGTGATTCCTATATCTCTGAGGCAGGGTTTGCTTTTGCGACACTGTCTCGTAATTGCGTGTTCGCAATTGCAAACATGATATTACAATTGCGACACCTGCAGCTGGGTAAAAGAGAAAAAATGGGACTTAGCTCATTTCTTACCATTTCTCAACCCTAAACACTCTAGAGGTGACTTTTCATAAGGCTTGTTTTCTCAAATTCAATGGTAAGTGACTTTAATCCATTTCTTTTCAATTACCCATTACATTTCATGAGATTTTAACATCAAATTTAGAATTTATGTGGTAGAAATTAGGGATTTGGATAGAATTTAGAGTTTTTATAAAATTGAGGTTTAGGCCTCGAATGGGTAATCGGGTTTGGATCAAGCGAGCCCGGGGTTGACTTTTGTTGACTTATAAAAAAATAATCAAAATTTAACCTCTTTTATTTGTGGGTTGTTTCAAAAGCTTATTTTGAATCATTTGGTCAATAATTTGTTTGGTTTGGTGGCCTGTTAAAAAGGCAAGGCCATGGTTGATTGATTGCTTGAGTTGCAGAGTGAGATAAGTATTGGGTCTAACCTTGAACTACATGTTATGTGAATTATGTGGGAAATGGTGTATATGCGATCTGACGAATGTATATATGATGTTCTGTTACTTGCTTTCATGTTTTTGTTACTTCATAATATATCTTGTTACATACCTTAATTGATACATGCTTATTTGACTTCCATGCCATAATTGTTACTTGTTATTAGTTATACTTGTATTAAATTGTCCATCCCTTCTATGATTCCCTGCTTATTTGCTACTTGTCTCTACTTGGTTTATAACTTGCATGTCTAAATTATCATATGTCTTACTTGTCTTATAGTTTTGTAATATTTGTTACCTTCTATAACATAGTTTTACTTATATGAGTTGTTAATTCGTAGATACCAATGAGTTAGTAAATTGAGACATTCGAGTTGTTAGAGATTCTTTGATTATTATGTGATTCTTCATTGCCTCGTCCATTTACTATCTTGATGTAGAAATTCTTGTAAATTTTGATTGTTGAATTGCTATTGTTTGGGGAGCGGGTTGCATGCCGCAACAAAAATTGAAAGTTAATGAATTGAAATGGCGGAATAAAGACGGATTGTGATATTGACAAATACTGATATGGTGAAATTGGGTTGCGCGATGTAACGGATTATATAAGTTGTATTTGTTTGTCACTATTGGATTTGCCTCGGTATTTGAGATGAGTTTATAAGACTTGTTATTCTGGGCTCTCTAGTAATTGGATTTCGAGTTTGTTTTGCAAGTTAACTGCTTTATTTCTATTTCCTGCTATTCTTGTTATTGTTATTATTACATACAGGTTATTGTAAATGACTGCCTACTACCTCGTTGAGGTTAGGCTCGGTACTTACAAAGTACATGGGGTTGACTGTACTCATACTACTCTTTGCACTTTTTGTGCAGATATCAGAGTTGGTCCCAGGAGCACTGGGTGATATTTTCTCGAATGTAGCTATCAGTGGAGGCTTGAGATATAGTTGCACAACGTCTGCAGCCTGGAAGTCCCCATCTATATCCTTTTAGCTGTTTGTTTTGCTTCAGACAGTTATGTTTTTATTCAGACAATTATTTGCAGTACACGAGACGCTCATGTATTCGTAACACCAGATCTGGGACTGTATTTGGATTACGTCGTTTATAAATTTATCATTTTATTTCGGACTATTAAGCTTATTTGTTGTCATTTGATTCAAATTGTTAAAAATGGTTAATGAGTATAGCTAACATTGGCTTGCCTAGCAAGTAAAATGTTAGGCACCATCACGATTCCGAAGATGGAAATTTCGGGTCGTGACAAAAACAAGCATTCAAACAATGGCACGCGAAATTTGAACACACAATATTGTCAAATAGTTTTAAAATTAATGAATGTGATAATGTGTATACATTAAGAGTGTTCTAAATTACATAGTCATTATTTGCTTATATGTGGATGATATGATAATATTGAGTAGCGATATTTCCAACATAAATGCAATTAAACGCATGCTAACTAGAAAGTTTGATATGAAAGAATTGGACGTTGCCGATTAATCCTTGGATATTAAGATCCATAAGATTCTATAAGATTTGGCACTATTGCAATCTCATTACATTAAAATAATACTTTGACAATTTTAAGCACTTAGATTTTAATGTTATAAAGACTCCAATTGACAAAAAATTTGCATTTGAAAAGATGAAAAGTTAAAGCACATCTCAAGTGGATTACATCAACAACAACAATAACAACAACAACAACAGCAACAACAACAACAACCCAATAGAATCCCATAGGTGAGGGGTCTGGGAAGGGTAGTGTGTACACAAATCTTACCCCTACCCTGATGGAGTAGAGAGGCTATTTCCGATAGACCCTCGGCTCGAGAAAACAAAATAGACAAAAAGAGATTATACTTGTGTATTGGAATATTTAATGTGTATCATAAACTGTACACAATCAGATATAGCGTTGCTATAAGTAAATTGAGTCGATACACGAGTAATCCAGGTCAATCTCATTGGATAACATGTAATGAGTTTTGAAATATGTAAAACATATTCAAAATTTTACTTTGCACTATAGTAAGTATCCAACAGTTAAAGGGATATTATGAAGCAAACTGGATCACCTGTTCAACTGATTTTAAGTCCACATGTGGGTATGTATTTACTTTTAATTGAGGAGTGATGCCTTGAAAATCGTCCAAACAAACTTGTATTTCCTGCTCTACAATAAAGGCTGAGTTTATACTTTGACAAGGCTAGTAAAGAAGCTGAATAGCACAAAAAATTCTTGAAGATGTTAAATATTTGCCAAAACTGTTGGCACCAACATGCATTCATTGTGATAGTCAAACAACAATAAAAGGGGCTGGGAGCATTATGTATAACAAAATTTATTGTTATATACGTTAATGATGAGTCAATATTGTCAAATAAAATTTTGGTTCATTCTCATTACCAAACACTATTTAGTAACAAGGATAAAACATTATGGCTTTTCAATAATTTTTAAGTTTGGCATTGGATTGTCAAATAGTGTATATATGTTATAACATATTTAGGATTAACCTATATAGGTGTGAAGTGTTAGCCGCTTCAAGGAGAATTCTGCAAGACCAGTTCTCGACACACATATGAAACCTGGAGATGTTCATGACTGAAACAAACACAACAGTGACAACCAAATATAATTTAAGGGTTGATTGAGTGACTTATGATTGTCTAGGTATACATCAAAGTTCGACGATTCAAAAATATCAAATTTAGTTATTGACTGAGTATATCTGACATAAGTTTACTACGAAAAATTCAAAGAGAAACCTACTTATCTAGATACAATTAATCCTTGCTGGCGAATCACACAGTTTTTAATGCATATTTTCATTGTATAACCATTCCACATTCATGTGGGAGATTATTGGATTTTTAGTTTAAAAGTAGTGCGAATGGGAAAGGAGGAAAAAAATAAAATTTTAAAATTTTCTCCTTTACAAAAGAACATTATCTCATATTAGAGGAGGAAAAGAGGTTTGATAAGTTTATATACAATTGCATTTCTTTTAGTTCTTAAAGAGTAGAGAAGAAGGCAAGCCTCGTGCCATCATCATCGTCATTCACTCGGCTCGACTTCGGATTTTTATTTGGATTTAGACAAATAATTTGATTGATTGATAGTTTTCTGGACGAACTTTATTCGTTAATATTAATATTTATTAGCATTTTATGGCTGTTTGTAAGGATAATTTAATTTTTCCCCGTTTTGATTTTTTCCGTTAAAATTCGAAATTGGCGGTTTGCTTAAATAGTCGTTTTGTAAAAGAACCACTTTGAATTTCATCCTTAAAGGAAGAGTTGCAACTCTTTGTTTTAACTCAACCTTGTGGCTATAAATACATGCTCTTTCCCTCAGATTTTTCTTACAATATTTCTAAATTCTCTTCTTTCTTCTGCATTTTTCTAACAGAAAGAAAACAAAAGTAGGTGTGATGTCCGATCGTTCTTTGAGTTCGTTAGTCACTGGGGTATGAAGTACCGCTATACCGATGAGGATAATCCATTCTATCTTGGGAGAAAATAATCCTAAACATCGGATATTAGGAGAGGATTAAGTTTCTTAAGAAAACACTATAAATTTAATAGGCTCGGATTTATTTTTGGTTCTTCTACATTTCTATTTTTATTTTGTTACAAGTTGCAGAATTTAATTTTGAATACAGATTAGTAACAGCATCTATTTGTATTAGTATTTCTTGATAGTGTAACAAGATTTTGGCACCATCAAATCACTTAAAAGGTAATTACATGTAATGGTTTATAAAAATTTGAAATTAAAAACCTAAAGCCAACTCAGTTGCTAAAAGATTGAAATTAGATGTGTGTGTGCGCACACGTTAAATTTAAATCCCTCCCTTTATAATTTTTCTGTCCGCCCCACATTTTGTGTATAATATGCACGCAAAATAGGCATAGTAAAGAACACGCAACAGACGGTAAACATGCTTGGCTGTAATTTCTTTTCATGATCTTGCGAAAGAGACTATACTTTGGTAAAAAGCTGGGGATCTGTCCCCCTTGTTTTGTTTCATACATACTCAAATAAGAATTCCTATATGGAAGTTGACGAAAGGAGGAGCCTGGAGAACTAAAAGAGGAGGATCAAAAGTAGCTAGCTAGCCTTTTATTACTACTAATATTTACAACTTTTGTAGGATATATTGTTTTGTATATGGGCACAGTATACAGTGGATAGTGGACAGTGGGGTTATATGAAATATTATTAGAGTATATCAAGAATGATTAATCATTCCAAAGCTATAAAGAAAAAGGAAACTAACTTTCCATAACTTCCTCTCCACTTTTTCTGTTTGCACTTTGCATTGCATTGCGTTCTCACGTCCATTAAAAAGATAGAATAGAATATATTTTTCTTTCTGCTGCAACAATATTGTGGACGCTCCCATTTACATTTTAAATCATAAAATTGTTTCCTTTGCATGTTAGTGGCGCAGTCAGTCTAGTAAAAACAGACATTAGAATTCCCACTATTCTTATTCAAGTCAGCTTGTACTTACCCGACTATTTACTTGTTCAGTATTTTTTATCAATACGGATATTAGGTAAGTTTTCCGCGAAGCCTTAATCAGATGAAAAAAATCACCTAGTATTATATTTTTTTCTATCTTTATTGAAATTTAATCCAATCTTGTATAATTTCATTGACCGCCAGATAGTTTTGGGTGCAAGTCTCAGTATTTTTATTCAAAGAGAAATCCAATAGATGTTATTTTAAAATTGGTCAACTATGTTTAATTTGCTCCACTCTTGATATCTACGTCCTCTATGAGAAGTGAGAAGGCAGTAGTGCAGGCACGCTTTAGCCCTTCAAAGCACACATGCATAGGAAAATTTCGAACTAAGAGAAGACAGTACAATTATGATATTTTATTGATCTTTGTTTTTTTTATCCCTATATATAACTTGTATATACAAAGTGCTAGTGCGACAGGGATAAAATAAGGCAGGCATTCTTTGCATGTCATGTCACAAAACCCTAAATATTCCATTCCTTTCTACTTGTTTTACAATACAATAGTACTTATTATTTTTTCGTTTTCTGTTACCCCACTTGCCATCATTACCTCAACCTCATCATTTCCAACTCCCTTCTTTTCCTTTCTGTTCATTTGGACGTAGGGTGGGGGTGGGGATAAGGGTTTTACGTAACTTTTATTATATTATATGATCACTTTTAGCTGGCTCTTTTTAATTTCTACAATTCTTTTTGCACGACCACTTACAAACTTTCTTACTTCTGATCATTATTTACATTATCAGTGATCATTTTTCTTACTACTATTCGGTTTGACTTGACGTGCATGCCTCTCCTCCTTTCCAACTTTTCTCCTTTTCCAACCGATAAATCAGTGCAGAAATCAGAATTTTTTCTAAGAAAATTCAAAATATCAACAAGTAAAAAGATGAAGATGGCAAAGGGATTCCGCTTAAAATATACATACATAAAAAACTTTGACTTATCTACATAGTGTGTAATTTTTCGGCAGAAAAATGTCAATTGATTCCTTTAGGGCTTGGACAAAAGTAGCTTTGCCCCAATCTACTATTCTTCCCATTTCATTTGTCTTACTCGTAAGTTTTCCCCAGAGATCTTCTGAATGTTGTCCTCCTCAAGAGCTTAATTAAAACGATGGAAGACGAAAACTGATCAAAATGAATAACGAAAAATTAATTTATGTAGACAAGTATGGTAAAATAAGACAGGCAATTTGAGGCAAACAAAATATTAAAAAAATATATAATAAGATTTGAGTATCATGGACTTTCATTCTTTCTAATTGCTCGATACGGCGTTGTAATTTTTCATATAGAAATGTGGTATTACTATATCATATAATAATACAATAATTTTCTCGGGTTGAAAATTAGTCTGAAATTTCTTTCTGTCAGTTTCATCCGACATTGGCACTTAATTTCTAGATGGAGTAGTTCAGCCAAACACTTGAAGTTATAGTTATTATCATTATCATAATTATTGTTTTTTGTTGTGAGAAAGCCCACATTGGTTAATGACGTACTATGCGCACGTTAATTAGCTGGTTTGTTATCATAATTGAAATCATGAAGTTAATTCGTGCGCTCCATCAACAAAAAGAATAGAGAACAATAATATATGATAATTATAAGTATCAATCATCGTGGACTATTGAAGATTTGAAGGAAAAAAAGATAATTCATGATTTCTTTGTTTCCACGTGTCTAATTATTTTTTTCTTTCTACGTATTTGGTCTATGAAATTTGTATGAAAACTCTGAAGCGGTAATTAGTGGTAATCATTATGCGTCACTACCTTGCATTGTGTAAATGGAATTGTCCAAGTTTGATATAATTAGGTCAATATGGAAATCTAATAAAAACACTACAAAAGATTTCAGTTGATACTAAAGAATAGAACATCGCAGTTCTGCTGCTGTTTTTGCAAATTAAGAAAAGGAAATTTCTGCAGAAATATCTTATACACAAATCAATCTTTCTTTTTTGGTTTTTCCAAAAAAGAGAAACCTTTTTATACATGATGTTTTATACTTTAATGTCACACAAGAAGGAATGATATGTGTGATGTGTAATTTTTCGCGTGCACAGATGGTAGAAAGACTTGATTCTGCTATGTGTTTCTTATATTACTGTTGTGGAAATAGTACCTGCAGAAAATAAAGAATACAGGTATTTTTACGTGAAAAACACCCGGCTCAAAAGGTGAAAAACCACGACATACTACTCAGTAAGATTTTCTCCAACACTTCACTAAATCACTAAGTCAAAACAACATTTACAAAACTCTTCATAAACATAAGGATTACCTTTAATCCCATTGTGGCAACCAGTTTCTAACTGTTGCGACAACTTCAAGTTAACTCTAACTTGAATACAATACTTAGAATACCTAATATAATTGCTTCTAGATAAAGCTGAAAGATACAATTTGAAACACCTACTACAATGAAACTAGAATAAAAAACAGACACTTGAAATTGGTTCTTCTATCTTGTTCATGTAGCTTCAGGTTTGTACACTCGAATCACACAAGAATTGCTTGTAAATGCCTTGCTATTTTGCTCTCAATTCACGTTTAACTTTAACGTTTGTGCGTACCTATAAAATGAGAACATCCTGAAATATATAGAGTTAGTAGAATAGGAAATAACTAGAGTTCCAATGCTATACTCTTCCTTGGTGGAAGAGTTCTAGTGATCTTCAACTTCTAACTCCTTTCTTATCTAGGATAGAGTTCTCTCGAGTAAGGAGTCCTCCTTATCACTTCGTTCAGGAGATATAAGATATAACTACTTAAGCTTATCTCCTTCACGTGCATGCTTTGTGCTCGAATTCTGCATGTGTCTCTATTCACTGTGTATGGACCTGGTTCATGCTTGAGTTCACAGCCGCAGGCAGATGCAAATAGTGCCGCGCGCAGACCTTGATGCGAAAGACAAAGTTGCTGCCAACGGACTTATTTCTACCTTGTAGAAAACTAAGTACTTTTCATTGTAAATATAGAGTAGTTTTATTTTATTTACTTCCATTATGTTCCTCTAGCTTAGTATTAGTCAAGTCTTGTAACTTTGGTTTATTTTTTTAAGCATTATTGGGGGGTATCAAAATATCAGACTTTCAAGAAAGCAAACATTTCTCTGTACTGGTGTCTCTCCCCCTTGATACCGTGTAGCCTTTTATAGATTTCATTAATGCAATCAAGCTTTCATTCTCAATTCTCATTTCAGTTTCCACAATTACTCTTGACATTGGGTTTTTCGTACGGCACTGACAATCTCTTCTAGCGTACGGAGGGGACCTCAGTTGGCGGACAACAACCATACTGATATCGGTTGCTTAGCCTTACGTCGCCCTTCTAAGGAACTACAGGAAGGCGCCGCATAACAGTTGATATCAGAGCCTAGGCTCGATATCGGACGAGGGAACATATTGTTATTACCATTATTTCTGACCATGGTGAATCATGGGAATCGCATTGCGGCCCTTGAAGAGGCAGTTGACGCATTACTTCCCATCATGGATATGGTGCCCGGACTAAGAACCAGCCTAGTGCAAAGGTTAGACGACCTAGACCACATGATGTGGAACACTGAAGTTGACATAACAAACATCAGTCGCAACTTTAAGGAGACCGGCAAACGGAAGCCACAAAGGCAGACGAAATTTATGGCAAATTTGAGGACCTCCAACAGGAGCGCGCCAACAAGAGGCAAACAGGGTAACTGCTATGCAGTAAACCATAGACAACCTGATAGGCTAACTCAATGTTGTCAATACTACCCTACAAAGCCTACTTTGAGGAGGCGAAAACCAAATCAAGGGTACTGTGGATCTCGCCCCTGTGCCACAAAAGCTGAAAATTATGGAACCAAAGCCATACAATGGAGCTCGGGATGCTAAAGATCTTTGCTTTGTCCAACACCAAGTAGGAGACAAAGTGATGCTAATAATTCCAAAGCGGTACTTGTTTGCAGAGAGGACCCATGACCCTTGCCTACTGCAAAAATACATCGGACCTTTGTTCATTGAAAAACGCATTGGGAAAGCCACATACTAGGTGAATATCCCAACCTAGTTGAAGATCCATCCAGTCTTCCATGTCAGCCGCCTGAAATCTTTTCAGAAAGGCATGGAACATCATTCAGAAAGACAACTCACAAAACCGAGGGGAACATATCTCCCAGCCTACAAGATCTTGATCAATCATCACCTTGCAGGGAAGGTTCTGAGGACGTCGCAAACTAAGATGGCGGAGAATGTCACGGGCTGCTTTCCAACCATGCCCCATGACCGCTTAGACGCGCCCCATGGCGTCCTGTCAAGCTTCTCAACGCCCAGCGCCATGGTCTGCCCTGTGGTCTCGGCAGCGCCAAGTGACAAGCACGCATGTGCCTCAGTCTCCCCACCGATAGCCCTCACCAGCGCCCAGCGGTTGGCAGATACCAACAGTGCCGCACGCACAGACGATGCCGCGTGCACAGACATGATATGCCAACAGCGCTGCGCTCATAGACAATGCCACACGCGCAGATCCTGATGCCAAGTGCCATCGCACAGCTGCAGGCAGATGCAGATAGTGTTGCGCGCGTCGACAGCATTGCCTGCGGAGACCCTGATGCGAAGGGCAAAGTTGCTGCCAACGGACCTGTTTCTACCTTGTAGAAAACTAAGTCCTTTTTATTGTAAATATAGAGTAGTTTTATTTCATGTACTTCCATTATGTTCCTCTAGCTTAGTTAGGTCAAGTCTTGTAATTTTGGTTTATTTTTTTTAAGCCTTATTAGAGAGGATCAAGCAATCAAGCTTTTTAGCAAGCAAACATTTCTCTGTACTGGTGTCTCTCCCCGTTGACACCGCGTAGCCTTTTGTAATAGCTTTCATTCATGCAATTAAGCTTTCATTCTTAATTCTCATTTCAGTTTCCGCAATTGTTCTTGACATTGGTTTTCCCGTACGGCACTGACAATCTCGTCTAGCGTACGGAGGGGACCTCAGTTGGCGGACAACAACTGTATTGACATCGATTGCTTAGTCTTACGTCGCCCTTCCAAGGAACCTCAGGAAGGCGCCGCATAACAAATCGTGTATACTTAATTTTTTGAGACTAATTTAGCCTTCAATAACTACCTTGCGACACTTTTAATTTATTTTTTTAGGGAACACATATTTGATAAACGATCAAGCCAAAATAGAGTTACATTAGAAAATATACATGTTCTCTAAATGAGAAGCATCATAACAAAGAATAAAAGCTAAACATAATGGATATTAATTCCATGTAACACAAGTTGCATATGATAAAGTTACCCGAGCAAGAGAGCGAGCCGCTTTATTAGGATCCTGCCTAGAGCAATGAGAGGACAACTTATGGAATTGATTTTCAAAGACAAACAATTTCTAATTATGCTACCAAATTCTGATAAATTAGGCACGACTAAATTAAGAGGATTGAACACCTCTTGACCAATTCAACCATCACCTAAGCCTTTAAACTGAATTCTAACTTTGCCTGATAAAGGAGAATAATCCGAAATAGCGAAACCTAAGCCATGCGGGTAGGGGATATAAGAATTGAAGATTGAACAAAAATAGATACTTATTATAATAACGGCGTGGGCGATGCATGGGGAAGGTGAACGTCGTCGTACAGAATAAGAGATTCCCGACAACGCAGTCCATGAAATTCCACGCTTTGTTGCTGACTGGACTCTGTTGCTGAAACATTCTGTGGCAATTTGCATTGACGTGCGTGGGCTGGCCTCTGGGCCTTTTTCACCTGTGGGCCCCTTTTCCCTGACTAGGCGTGCTAACCCGGACTGTATCGGGTTTTGGGGGGGGGGGGGGTGAAAACTGGAAAGGTCAGCCTTATTAAGGAGGTTGTTTAATTGAAAAACAACAAATTAGCTGTATCTGATGTTTGTAACTTTGTATAATACTGATAGAAATTAACTTACCACTGAAACTTGTCATAAAATGGATAAATTTTTTTAATAAGAAATGTTTAAGTTCGAACTCAAAAAATAAAAAATAAAAAATAAAAATTTTGCACGAGAATATTTTCCTCTTTAATAGAGCTTACATGATTAGTCGAGCACCAATAGAGTCCAGAATCAAAGTGATGCAAAATATACTCCCTCCGTTTCAGTTTGTGTGAACCTATTTCTTTTTTGGTCCGTTCTAAAAAAAATGTCCCCTTTCTAAATTTGATAACAATTTAGCTTAAACTCACAATTCTACCCTTAATGAAAAGTTTTTATAACCACACAAATACTCTGGGTCCCTTTTTTACTTGTTTAGGACCACAAATTTCAAAAACTTTTATTTTTTCTTAAACTTCGTACCCAATCAAACAAGTTCACATAAATTGAAACATAGGGAGTATTCTTCGGACGAAAATGAGTGTTAAATTAAATATGGCCAAAATATCTACTATAACACATGAATTTCAAGGACTAATCTTTTGCCTATAGGCTATAACAGAAATTAACTATAAAGACTACTAGTTACATATTGAAGCATTACGTAATCATGATTGTGTAATAAAATTTTATGTGAAAGACAAAATTCACTGGTTTAATACAAATACTGAATCTCGAGCATAGTTCTGCTTTTATTATTTTCAAGCTGTCATCATTGCTTTCTTTTACCAGTAATCTTGCCGATCAACACTTTAATCATAGCGCTTTTTAGTGCCTATCAATTAATAATACGATTATCAGTATTCAAGATCTAACTTAGCACTAGCAGACTTTGAATTTATCAAATTTGTTTTTTTTTTAATAAAGAAATTCGTTTTGCTTCGTGGATTGTGTCTCATTCTGCTGCATTTCAATTCTTTCGACCTTTTAAGCTGCATAGTACAAAACATAACCTTTCGCGAACTTTAAGATCAACACAATGCATATAAACATTTACTGATATACATAAGTTCTAAAAAAGGGGGTCAAAACAAGAGGGTTAATTCGGACTAAATTACAGGTTACATCACTACTCACCCAATTCAAAATCATTTTTCTTTTACCTGTTCCTTATTTTCTAGTTTTTCTAATCACCAAATCAAAATAGTAACAGCGTGTTGTTTTATTGATCATTACTATTTAAATCAAATCAAACCCCAGAAAAGCTTATTATATGCCATCTCAGTTTTTAGATGAGATAACCTGAGATATGATCAAAATGAGCCCAAATGACTATAAATCACTAGCCCAAAGTCTTGACGAATTGGGCCCGCTATATTTTAAAGTAAAATACAAAATTAGCCGATCGAAATTAGTTGCATTTGCTAGCTAAAATATATATAAAATATATGCAATATATGAATATAATACATATATATATATATATATATATATATATATTGTGGGCTATTATTTAGCGGCTAACGTTTCTCATATTTTTATGGGCTAAACTTAACACTCCTAGTCATAAAATAGCTTTGCAAGGATGTCTCATAATTGCAGATAGCTTGTTGTCCAACTAACATGTGCACTTCTCTTTTATGTTTTGGTTGCAGAAGAAAATTACAGAAACCGTTGAGCAGATTGACCAGTTACGTAGTCTTTGTTCATTTGTGGTTGAGTATATTATGTCTTTTTTGAGTAAATTTCATGGGGTCGTCGTTTAACTTTGAGTTCGGAACCAAAATGTGATTTTTTGGATTCAAAGAACAAAAATATGTAGAAAAAAATATAGTGACCAAAATATATATATATAGCGTCTTTTTAAAAGAAGCTAACGGTCAGTTAAGTATAATGTCTTTTAAAAAGATGCGATATTTGAATTAAAAAAACCGGAAAACTATAGCGTCTTTCGTTAAGACGTTATATATATATATACCGTCTTCATCTTTCCCAAAACAGAATCATCGAACCCCCCCCCCCCCCAAACCCCAAATGTAAAAACTCAAAACGGTCCCTCCCTCCATTTTAATAAAAAAAAAGCTTGAGTGGAGCCCATCCGTCCCACAAAAAGTAAAGATTATCGGTCCCACGTGCAAGCTAAGGCGTTACCTCGAACATTGTTGCTTGTTTCGGCTTCAAATCACAAAATCTTCGACTTTCTAAAAAGCTTAAATCGATGTTTTCCGGCTTAGTTTTTGTTAAAACTTGTATTAAAAAAATGCATATTAGTTGTTTTTTATGTGCTCTGTGTTATTTTGTGATTGTTTTGCGATTTAACTAATTTGTTATTTTTTATCTGGACTATAGTATTAGTGTGCTAAAAAATTTCGTAAAATAGAGAAATTATTATTAGTTGTTAAAAAAAAGCTAATTAGTTACTTTTTACTGTGGTATATGTATTTTTGTGATTGTTTAGTGATTAAATTGATTTGTTGTTTTTATCCGGTGTAGATTATTTATTTGCTAAAAGACTAGTAAACTAGATAAATTGTTACTTTAGTTCCCTGTAGTGGTATCTTGTGGCCTAATGTAGTGCTCGTATTTGTAATGTAGTCCTTTTTAGCACAGTAAAACGTAATGCCCTTTAGCGTAGTATCCTTGTAGTTATAGAAATTAATCATTTAATTATCTCTTATTCCCAAAATTATGTAATTAACCTAATTAACAATATAGTAAAAATATCGAATAAAATTTAATATTCAAGGTATTGCAATATATTTAAGCAATGAAAAAGAAAAATAATGTAATTGATTTTGTTCAATTTACAGTAGTCGTCATGGAGGTTCTACCTTTGCATCCTGGACCTGCCTCCCTAGAGATAATATTGCTACAGGCCGAGCACAGGTCTTCCTACATATGAGAGGGGCAGTTATTGGCCCAGACTTTACGTTCTAGGAGAATAGACGATATGTGAGACTTTGTTAAGAACCGTGAGCTCCATCCCCGTATAGTTAGATGCCTGTAGGATACGAGTTTTTATAGTATCATTGAGATTGACCGGTTGCAGCTGGATGTGTCATTGATTACGGCTTTGATAGAGCGGTAGCGACCAGAGACACACACATTCCGTTTGCCCATTGGCGAGGCCACTATCATGCTGCAGGACATGGAGGTTCTGTATGGGCTGCTGATTGATGGACTTCCTGTTGTTTTGCCGCAAGCCATGATAGATTATACAGGAGATCAGTACCTGGAAATGTTGTAGCGGCTCAACAGTTTCAGGTCAGAGAATGAGGGTGCATTGGTTGGGGCTAGTCGTCTTGTGTTGACACCCTTCCGGCTGCATTTGGAGGCCATGCATCATGACATTACTCATGATACACCGGATGTTCATATGAACCGGTACACGAGGTTGCTGCTGCTGCTTATGTTTGGAGGCGTATTGTTTCTGAACACTTCGGAAAACCTAGTCAGCTTAAGATTTCTTCATCATCTTGAGTAGCTAGATGATTTACATCAGTATAACTGGGGTGCTGATGTTCTTGGTTACTTGTACAGGCAGATGGGCATGCATGGGCACCCAATGAGACGTTGCAGGATTTATGTTGCTGCTGCAGGTGAAAACTTAGTCAAATACTGTCTTCATTATAACATACATCATAAAAATATACCTTAAATTTTATGTCCAAACTATATATTAGGTTGGGGCCAGGGAGCGGTTCCAACAATTTCAGCCACCTCTACCACTCATAGCTCAGGATGCACCACCTCTACTGTTTCTCCCTTTGGCTAGGAGATGGGTTGATAGGCGTGGATATGGACGCGAGTACGGGGATCGACATAATCTCCCATATTGTAGAGATTTATTAGATTTGCTGGAGGACGCGCAAGTAATTTTATACTTAAGTTTTCTTGGCCTGGATTTATATGTGTTGCGTATACTCACGATTCCTGTTTTTACGTAATAGTTCATTTGGAGGCCATACAACAACAAGCTAATAGTTGGTTTGCCCGATTATTGCTAGACCGAGTGACTTATATGGAGCTCTTCAGTCCCATTGATGTGTCTCGATATTGTCAAGCATCATACCACCAAGCGAGTCCTTTGCCAGTTTGGTTGACCGCAGCTTGCACTTCCACCACCCGCTTGGCTTAGGACACATTACCAATGGGATAATCGTTCGAGGGTTGACCAGGAATGTGAGGCATGGCTAGAGTTGCGGATCGAGACTTGGGACCACCGGCGTGACCTGATTCTGCCACACCCTCCACCCGTTCTTATGGATGGTGAGTATGCGTATATGGGCTGGTACCGTAGCATTACCTGACTTTTCGTCGGGAATCGCATTCATCGCGTTGGCGGTCGGTTCGTTCCATATGCCGGGAGGCATGAGGCATTTATATGTTATTTGGTATACTTAGTTATAACATTAACATTACCATTTTGCAATAAATATTTTACATGTTGTACAGTTTATTGGCCTACATCTGTTCCACCAGTTGGGACTGCAGATGCAGCAGCATACCGACGAGGGAACGACCGCTTTGCATGACTATGGCCGTCAGGTTACAGATTTGGCTGCCCGAACATTGCAGCGAGCCTGTGATGATGAGCGCTTAGGACATAAGGCTAATTATATGGCGCCAGAGCAGTACCATCGTGGGGCAGTGTAGCCTGAATGTGGTCGACGTGGTAGGGGTGTGCCATAAGGTAAGGGTGTTCCATGAGTTAGGGGTGTCCCACGAGGTCTGGGGGTCGGCGAGGAGGTGGTCCCTAGCAAGGGGCGTTGAGGCACCTATTAAGGATGTTGTAGTTGATCAACTGGTTGACCACCCTGATCCGAGTGATATCCCGTCATTTTTCCTGGGGCTTACTCCATGGACTTTGCAGGTGACCCCGTTAGCTCCATTGTTGATTGTGGGCACGACCTTTACCTCACATGACTAGGATGAAAATTTTCCTGACCCTCTAGAGGCATCAACTGTTGCTGATGCTCGTGCGGTACAAGATGTGGATAGTGGGCGTCGACTTAGTTATGGCTCACCACCGAGGGATGCTGAAGATCTTCCACAGGATTTGGTTAGTTTGTATTACTATTACTTATATTTTGTGTTTATCTCATCGATTAGTCATAATTATCAAAGCATATTTTTTTGAAGCCATCATCCTCGCCCATCGGGAGGCCACTAGGTACAACACTAACATGTCTGAGACAAATGATTATATTCAGGAGCCTGTTGAAACCATAGAGTTTCTTCACTTGTTACTGTAAGACCTTTACTCGCTTTTGACTCTCTTCTTTGCTTTGGCTATATGAGTGAGCCCTGACTATCTACTGAACTGTATGCTTATTCCTGTTGCTATTGTATGCTGTTTCTTTTGCCAATAGGTTTAGCCTTGCATGTCTGATGTCTTGTTCACTCTATTTATATGCTGGAGTTTCTTCCTTGATTGATCTTCATCTTCTGATTGATTTCTAAAGCTTTTCCTTTATGAGCCCTAATTTCACTCGCCTGTTCAAAGCTGATTGATTCTTTTCCTTTACTGTAATATTTACCTTGTTGATTTCTTTCCCAAAATAAGCATATCTCTGTACTAAGACTTGATTGCTTACTTAATGGTTTTACTACTCTTTTTACGGCAACAATTAGTCTGCTTACAACCTGATTTTCTTTCCTTATTTTGAATCTGTCACTACCGTTAAACAGTGATTTCTTAATTAAAGGGAATCACTTGTGTAATTGATTCTTACCTATGATTGTTTCCATGTTTGTTTGTTATTACTTTTCCTTCACTTGTTTTCAGAAGCTATAAATACCCTGCACTTTCTTTTCTTTCGAACAAAAAAACGAACACTTGAGTTCAGAACACACACTTCACTCAAAACTCTCTCTTTTCTCTGTCACTACTTGTGTTGCTGCCTTACCTAGCCGGTTGAAAGCCAAGGCTAGGCTGTGGGAAATTTGCTTACTTTCTTTTTGCATTTTCTTGTTTACTGGTATGTTCTAATTAATCTTCAACATCAACAACAACATGTTTCTTTACTATTTCTTGCACCATTGCATGTTTCCTACTTGTGTTTAATCGAGTTCTATTATTAAGCATGCTGTGATCTTCCCCTTCCTCTTCTGAATTAACGTTTTTCTAATGTTTGAACTCTGTCAGTCACCTATGATGACTTATGAATCCCAAACCCCCATATCCCCTTTGTGTTTGTATTCCTTGGTTGGTTTGAGGGCATGTCAGCATTAGACATTGCTATGCATGACCCAAACCTGACCCTCCCTGGATCATATGCTTCGTATCCTCTCTATGTGTTTATCCTCTGGCTGGTTTATGGGCATACCATCATCACTTATTGCTGTGCATTCTAGATTTGACCCCTCCTAGGGTCATATGCTACCTGCAATGTATTCCCAAACCCCTGCCCCCTTTGAGCAATTACTGACGCTGTATAATTTTAGCTATACTACTACTATTTTCCAAACTCCCCTTACCCCTTGCTAACCTCAACCCAATTTTAAACAAATCTCTGCTTCTGCACTTCCATTATACTCTTAGACTTAGGTTCTGCCCCTCTTATGTGAGCCTTGCCTTAGGACCCATGAGCTCCCTCTGAACTTGGACACATAAGGCCTGGCCCTTCCACACTGCACTCATCTCTATCTGATTATGCAAACTTGGGTGTGAGCACTGCTCGGGATCCCCTTGAGACCCTTAGGGAACTTTGACACACTCAATTCTAAGAAAGGCTTTGAAACAATGGTATTTGAGGTGGTTTATTCCATAACTTAGAGAGGAAGTCAAGAATCAGGCTTCCTCTGGTTGTAATTTCTTCTTTACACTTTTTTTGACGTAATCCATTATTTGGTCTGTAATAAGTTGTAATAAACATTAGGGTTGGCTAGTGAAAAGGGATGGATAATTATGCATGTTTAGCTATAGAAGGGTAGAATACATGCCTATATGACTTGTTTTCTGCATGTTTAACTCTGCATTTAGAGAACCTGTCTATAGGATTTGTTAAATTCTGTACGTCTAATTCAACATTTAGATAACATGCCCATAGGACTTATTTCAAAATTCTGCATGTTATAGCCACGCTTAGACACCATGTTCTTAGGATCTAAACGGCTAAAATCAGACATTATGTCCATAAGGTTAAGAATCAGTCCCCTTTTTGTAGAAATCATGCCTACAGGAAGTAAATCCTGCCTGTTTCAGTTTTTCGATCAAGCTAGATATCATGTCTATAGGAATTAAAATGAGCAATACTAGATATCCTGTCTATAGGATCTGAAACCAATTTAAAATCAGTTTGACCCTGAACCAGTTTTAAACAACCTTACTCTTTACTTTAACGCAGTTAGAAAGCATGTCTATAGGATCCAAATCGTTCATTTAAAACTGTTATTGCTTTGCCACGTTCTGGATCAGTAGTAGATACCATGTTCATAGGATCTCACCCAAACCCTTAGGCAAGCCTTAGGCGATAACAAATAAAATCAGAACCCGCTTTTGTTAGACAGTTACTACTACAACCAGTAGGCAGGCCTGATTCGGACTTCTTATCTGAGTTATGTAATAAACTGGTCTTCCTCAACGATTAAAATTCTCCTCGCCTTAGTATTTTAAATTCAGACCTTAACTGTATTTAAGTCATGCTATTTATGTGCTTTGTTTGAGGAGGCATACATGAGCCTTTTGGTTGTTTACATGTTTCCCCTAATATGCAGTCCTATGTGTTTTTGTATGTCGCCTTAGCTTTTTCACATTTTGAAACCCAAAAGTTAGCCTAATATCCCTCCCCTTTAGGAATAGTAGTCCTAAGTTCCTCCGGGACTGATAGGAATGGGACGTGTAATAGCATGCCATAGTGGTCGAGACCAATCCTCGCTTTAATACCTTAATAAGGTGGGGAGGGTAGATATGGACATGATGACCACGTGTATCTCCTCTTTGAGGAGTGTCATACCGGGTATCGCATTGATGTGATCCATATTATATTTAAACCTAGGACCCCCTTCTTTTATATATCCTTAAGTATATGTAGAACTGTAACTCTTTTTCAAAATTAATCTTTTAATTGTTCTTTCAAACTCTTATGTATTTAAATTTAAATCCCCTATTATTTGAGCATAAACTTGTCTATTTGCTAAATTGCACAAATTCACAAGAAATTGTCTGGTCGGGAACCACACTAGTGGATCCTGAGGGGTGCCTAACACCTTCCCCTTAGGATAATTTCAAGCCCTTACCCTATCTCTGGTTATCAAACAAGCTTAGATGTAAACCCTTATAGGTATTCTAATGCACCTTAAATCATTAGGTGACGACTCTTCAAATGCAAAACTCAGTTCTCAAAAGGAATGAGTTGTCCTAAAATGTCAGAAACTCGATCTCCTGATGCATAAGAGGGGAAAAAGGGGGCTCGAAACCTGAGGCCAGTGGCTGCTTTAA
The DNA here is from genome assembly GCF_000393655.2 of Nicotiana sylvestris. Classification (NCBI taxonomy): domain Eukaryota; kingdom Viridiplantae; phylum Streptophyta; class Magnoliopsida; order Solanales; family Solanaceae; genus Nicotiana; species Nicotiana sylvestris. The sequence continues at coordinate 107,466,584 of NC_091067.1, forward strand.
AGAATAAAGGATGTGGGACATATTATTTTTTTATATGTATGTACATATGACAATCAGTAAATAATAGCAACTTTATCTATGGTTTAGCACTATCTGTACATTATGTTATTATTTCTCGGTTCCTTTGTTATTTTAATAGAAAAATTGGGCAAAAAAATATGGCAACTTAACATAATTTAAATTCGATACAACTAATGAAAATACATGACACGAAAAATATAAAGATAAAATACAACATTCAATACATACATGTGTTTGTTTAGTCACTACCGCCCATTATCCTCTGCTCCAACCACTTAAATTTCTCTTCCATTTTATTTTTTTCTTCTTTCGCCTCTTTTAGTTTCTCATGCAATGCCGCAATTTGTTGTTGCATTTCCGAGATCTGGCATTGGTATTCAGCGTTCATATTCCAAACATATTACAAAATTGATTTATAGTATTCCTGGTTAATGGGTTCATCATACCATTCCTCAAACATACAATGATTTTCGTCATTGCCTCCAAACCTAATAGACACATCCAGTATCTGCGCCCAATATTACAATCGGACCAACATGCCTTCATCATCACACGTTTGCCACAATAGCACCTTGGTGCATCATTGTGTCCAGACATTTGTTAATGCAAGAAAAATAAAAAAATTATGGAAAGTTTTGCTATTTTTTTGGTTAAGTGCATATAATAACTAAAATGAGCTAGTCATTTATAGGTAAGAAAAAAACACATAATGTGGTATGTAACCGCGCCTTCGTGTATTAATGATTCTTTATTACAATACAGCTTTTCGAGAAAACAGCTTTTCCAGACTGGCAACTTTATCAGGTCGATAAGACAATACACATAATGTGATATGTAACCGCGCTATGCTTCGCATGCTAATGATTCTTTACGGTACAATAATGTTTTTCTAGAAGACAACTTTTCCAAAACGGCAGCTTTTTCAGGTCGACAAGACAATACACGTAACGTGATATGTAACCACGCTATGCATCGCGTGATAATAATTATTTCGGGTATATGAAAGCTTCTTAAACTAAACCAAGTCATTTGTATTTCAAAGACCTTTTGAATAACTATTACAATATTCATTAAAAAAATGCCACTACTTGTATTAATGTTAAATATCAAAAATATTATTTTGAAGGTTTTAAAAAAAAATAGGTTTATGTTAGATTGTTGTACTGAAGTATTAATGTCAAATATCAAAAAGATTTAACAGAAATGGAAATATAATTTTATTTCATTCATTCTACAAAATAAACAAGTACATACACTTATTACAACCACATTACGGAAACAAAACACTATGTGTATCCTTGATAGTTGGGACCATTAGATGAACTTTCACTAGGAGTTGGATTACCACTGCCACCCAAACCAACTGAAGGATATTTACGATGGTCGTGTCCTATTTGCAAGCATATGCCACATTTACACGCATAAACTATATCACCAACATCCATTTGGTTCCGTATACACGTTCTTTTTTGCACTTGTATCTTACGTTAATACCTCTTGTTACACACCATTTTAAATGGTTCCGGCAGCCAATAATGCTCAACACCCACTGGATGCAACTGCCCACTATATGTGTTTAAGTATGCAACAACACTATATTCCTTAGCATCGTACCGGGTTGCCACGAAACCTGTATGTTGAAAACACTTCAAGGCATGTGAGCACGACATGTGGTAGATAGAACATTTCCCACAAGAACACAACCTGCTGGCTTCATTTACGGTGTGTATATTATTCCCTCGGTTTTGATGGATAGCAGTGAGGACTTCAAAAATATTTTGCTCGTTACAATACTATAAAAATGAATGTCAATGTGCTCGCCTCCTGTATTTCTCAAATGTTTTCATTGGTATTGGTATAAATTCAACACCGCTCTCCATCAATTCTGATGCATCTCTATGCCTTTCAACAAACCTCTCTGCCATCAGTTTGAATGACATCTGCACCATGACAGTGACAGACAATCCACGAGCAGACTTTAATAACCCGTTGAAAGACTCTGATACATTTGTAGTCAAGGTTCCCCATTGTCTTCCATCATCCGCATGCAATGTCCACTTGTCAAGAGCATATCGCATCAACCAATGATAGGCTCTTTCATTTTCCTGCCTGATCAATTCCATGCGCCTCCTGAATTTGCACTCTTGGTGATCAGTTGTAGCCATCCACATTAAATCATGCAAGTCCTTGTTGGGATGTGCCTTCTGGAAATTGGCCTTCAGGTGCCTCACACAATAACAGTGGTATGCATACGGTTCTTGCCATTCATGAAAATATTTTACATAACTTAAAATACTGTCACGCCGATCAGATATTAGACAAATACCTGAATGTTATTTGACTACGTGCTCCTTCAAGTTGTTCAAAAATAACGTCTACATCTCTTGGCTTTAATTGGCACAAATAGCAAAAGCTAGGAGAAATATTTGTCCATTAGCATCTACTGCAACGACGATCAACATCTTAATATCGTAATTTCCATAGACATGGGTATCGTATATGGCTATTACTGGCCGGCAATGCACAAAACCATCAATTGCTGGTTTGAGTGCCCAGAACACGTATCTAAATATATATGCTGGTATTCCCGGACTCTGATCAAGCTTCCATTCAACAATAGTTCGAGGTTAAAGTGTTGCAATGTGGCCATGTACCTGGGTAGAGATGCAAATGACTTATCCCCGTCACTGTAAACAATTTCAAATGCACGTTTTCGCCTGAGAAATGCATTTCTTTTGGTAATGGTACACCCATATTCCTGGTGGACAGATGTAATACACTCTTTGATCTTGTAACTTATGGAGGCTTCAATGTGTGGAATCAAGACAAGAGAAATCAAGTCAACATCTAAGTTAAAGTGATTCCCAATGAATGTGTCCATTTCACAATTGTGGGTGCCAATGTATTTACCCACAACCCACATATTTGTTTTCTTCTTCCTCACACGCAACATCCAATTACAACCCATAAACCATCTATAGAAAATAGTCTTGTATACATCCGGAGATGACTCTCATACCATCATCTCACGGGACTCTTTTACGCTGTACATTTTCACCTCCCTGATTAGGCGCGCGTTATTAGGAAAAAGCATGCCCTTTGACAACACTGTTGGTCTAGCTTCATCCCACATTGCTGTCCGAATTTCATCAATATCCCTTGTGAGGGCATCCACGCCCGACATACTTGGCAAATGATCAAGGTAGGGAATATGCCTTGAATGAAATGGCACGTGAAACTCGTACACTTTTGGTCTAACGGGAGATGGAGCATGCTCCCACGTCAAATCATGTTTGACATTCCCTTCCTCCTCATCATCACCCTCATGAGGGAAGAGTGTGCCATCTCAAGACTCATCGGCATTGTTTTTATAATCACTATTCTCTTCCTAACTCTGCGTGTCTGCCAAATCCCAAGTAAATACATTGTCTTCAGGCAATTGAGTAAGGACATGGCCATCAAGTTACTCATTTTCACTGCACAACCAAAGAAATAATGATTTACTAAAATTGGTCCAAACAATACATATAACTTCATATATTCACTTACAAATTATAATGTGTTGATATCCCATGATGCACATTATCTTGTTTATCTTGTTAATGCTAACTCCCGGATGGACCTCCATGATCCAACACACCAAAACTAGGCATATTCCAACTGGTTGTTGGTTCATAACTTATAAAAGTCATACATAGTTGGTACCCCATGTGGAATATATGAGTGTTAATACAAATACAATAAACAAAAATATACATCGTAACATGTACCGGCCCGACAGATCTTTTTGCTTGTTAGAACCCCATTTCCCTAAATGAGACTTCCCGTACTTGCTTTTACTGATTTATGACTTACGCAGAAAGTTGGTTCGGGATTTAGAAGAGTTTGGGTTGAAATCAGAACACTTGGTTCCGTAAGGTTGGCTTAAAAGGTCAAGTTTGACTTTGGTCAACATTTTTAGTAAACGATCTCGGAATCAGGATTCGACAGTTTCAATAGGTTTGTATGATGATTGTGTACTTGGGCTTATGTTCAGATCGGTTTTTGGATGGTCCGGGAGCATTTCGGAGCCTAATAGTGAAAGTTGGTTCGTGAAGGTTTTTGAAGTTCTTTAAATTTGGCTTAGAATAGGTTCAGGTGATATCGAGGTCCAAATGGAATTCCGAATCGGGAATAGTTCTATAATGTCATTTAAGACTTGCACACAAAATTTGGTATCATTCCGAGTAGTCTAAGCATGATTCGACGCGTTCAGAGCGATTTAGAAAATTGAAGTTTAAAGTTTGATTCAATTTGGTTATGGGGTGTGATTCTTGATTTTGTTGTTGTTTTACGCATTTGAGAGTTCGATCAAGTCTGTATTATGTTTATAGATTTGTTGGAGTAGTTGGACGGGGTCCCGAGGGGCTCAGGTGAATTTCGGACCGCCCAGAGTTGAGTTGAAACACACCAGATTTCTTCTTCTAGTTTCATTATTCGCGAACATGTTCTAACCCTCACGTTCGCGATGAAGGATCTGGGGTACTGTGGGCTGGGAAGATTTTTCCCTCCACGTTCGCGGAGGGGGTCCTCTAGACATCGCATTCGTGTAGCCTGGCTAGCGTCCGCGTTGAAGAGGCTGAGCTGGGTGGCCGCTGTTTATTCTTCGCGTTCACGGAGAAGCTCTCGCGTTTGCGTAGGGTAGGCCAAGCAAGCCTTCGCGTTCGCGAGGCTCCTGTTGAGTTCGCGATGGGTAAACTTCCTTGGTCTGGACCGTTTGCCTTTGCAATCACGCGGCCTTTTCTGCGATCACGAAGAAGATAGACCTGGGCAGAGAACTTTTAAAAAATGGGACTTAGGTTATTTTGGCTCATTTCTTCCATTGTTGGGCGATTTTTGGAGCTTTTAGAGAGGTCATTTCACTTAGCACTTTGAGGTAAGTAAATTTTTTACACAATGTGAGTTAAATACATAGTTTATGGGTAGATTATAACATGTAAATTAGTAAAAGATATGGGTTTTGGTGAAAACTTAGGGTTTTGATAAAAATGAGATTTAACCATGAGATGTGTTATGGAATTTAGTAAAAATTATATATTTATGTTCCTAAGGTTATGGGTAATAATTTTCTTTAAAAATTTCCGGAATCCGAGCATGTGGCCCTGGGGGTGAATTTTAGGAACCTTGCAAATTAGGTTGAGTAATCACTTAAATGGTGGAATTATAAACTTTTGAGCATAGATTGATTAGTTTATGTAATGTTTGACTAGCTTCGATTTGTTGGGCGCCAAATTTGGTGGTTTGAGCGCGTTGTTGAATTGGGAAGTAGGCTTTGATACGAGGTAAGTCTCCTTTCTAACCTTGTAAGAGGGAATTAACCCCATAGGTGAATTAAATACATGTTTGAACCTATTTGTGGGGGGCTACGTATGCGCGAGATGACGAGAGTCCGTACGTAGCTACTAGTATGCTATTGTCCGGGTAGTTTAAGATCCGTATCATGCTATAATTGGAATGATGTGTCCTTACTTGATAATATAATCACTTAAACTATGTTAGAAATGTATAATAGAATTGTATGAGGTTAAATTCACTGACGTAAAGGTTTGAATGAAATACTTGACTGTAAATGAGAAATTTGAGCTTACTTGAAAATAAATTGTTATTTGTGTATCGGGTCGGGCGCCTCGGTAGTAAATAGATGCATTTATGGTTCACGCTGTTCGACCCTTCGGCAATGCACATTTTAATACTATGTTGGACCGGGCCATACAAACTCAGCATAATTGCGCATGTTAACTATTTGGAACTCTCCGTGATTTATACTGCCTAAATGCTTTGAATTGTAAGTTGTTACATGATATGACCGAAATTGATATTTTATTTATGAAAGAATATCTTTTCTCTTGATGTTATTGAACTGTTAGTATTATCCATGATATCTATGCCTAGCATAACACTTTAATTATGTTATTGTTGGCCCTAGTAAGTGTCAAGTCAACCCCTCCTCACTACTTCTTCGAGGTTAGACTGAATACTTACTGGGTACATAATGTTTACGCACTTATACTACACTTCTGTACTTAATAGTACAAGATCTGAGGCTGGTGCATCTAGTTACCCGCCCGGTGCACATACTTGAGATTGGACTGAGACTTCACGGTGAGCTGCCCCCTTTCTATCCATTCAACAGCATGGCGGAGTTTCTCTTTTGCTTGTATCTGTATAATCTATTTCAGATAGTAGGATAGTCATATTTGTATATTTGACTAGTTTCCCACACACTCATGACACTAGATCTTGGCATATATTAGTAGACTTCGATTTTTGGGTTGAAGTTCTATAGTTATGATTTCTTTAGTTGTTTTGGTTTTGTTTGCCTTAAAAATCCTTTACTTATCAAATGATTTGAATTTAAGTAAAGTTAGATATTGGGATTGCTGGAAAATCACAAAGTTGTTCACTATTGGCTTGTCCAGCAACGGTGCTGGACGCCATCACGACCTGACATGGAGTTGGGTCATGACAACATGGTATCAGAGCACTAGGTTCATGTAGTTCTCATAAGTGTGTGAATTCCTCATAGAGTCTTATGAATCAGTGCAGAGACGTCCGTACTTATCTTTGAGAGGCTATAGGGTGTTAGGAAACTACTCTTTATTCATGTTCTATCGTGAAGTTGATGGTATACTAAATTTCTTTTTTCTATTCTCTCACAGATGGTGAGAACGTATATGGCGGATGTTCTAGAACTGGGAGGATCTGCTCCTCCCGTTGCTAAAGGCCGAGGCAGAGGCCGGGGGAGGACAACGGCCCAAGGTAGAGGACGAGGGCGTTCCAAAGCTGCCCTAGTTGCACCACCAGCGGATCTTGTAGATGATCCCGTTATTAAGGAGCAGGCCGAGGTGCCCGCAGCAGAGCCCGTAGATGGTGGCAGTCTTATCTTCTTGGAAAACGGGTTCTCCTCCCATGACTTGGGGCTAGTTCACACAACTTTTGTTGGATAGGTATATTCCACCCTCCAAGAGGGAAGAGTTGCGGTATCAGTTTGAGAAGCTTGAGCAGGGTCAAATATCAGTGACTGACTATGAGGCGAGGTTTTCTGAGTTGTCTCGCCATGCACTTATGATACTTCCTACAGACGCAGAGAAAGTGCGGAGGTTTGTTGCAAGGCTGCACTCTAGCATTAGGGCCAATATGACCCGAGAGGTTGAGATGAGGACTTCTTATTAGCAGGTAGCGGAGATTGCTCGGAGGATTGAGGGCTATTGTCAGAGAGGTAGAGAGCACATGACGAGAGGGCTCGTTTCTCTAGAGAGTTTAGAGGTTCCCCAGCTAGGGGTAGAGGTCAGCTTGGGAGGGGTCAGCCTAGTATGCCCCCATATTCAACACCACTACCTCCTCGAGGTGCTCTAGCATACCCCTATTTTAGTGCCATACCAGAGAGTTCTTACCGCCCACCAGCCATCCAGGGTTCTTACAGTAGGTACTCAGGTCACTAGGGTTCTTCTAGCTCTTATTTTAGTGCCATGCTGGAGAGTTCATATCGCCCACCAGCTATTCAAGCTTCTTCTAGTGGGTTTACAGGCCATCAAGGCAGCAGATCACTGCACCCAGGGGCTGTTTCGAGTGCGGAGATCTCGGTTACATGAGGAGATTCTGCCCCAGGATTCAGGGCAAGGCAGTGCAGTAGGGTCAGCAGCCTATGATTACGACATCGACTATTTGGCCTCCCAAAGGCAGAGGGTAGGCTGGTAGGGGACACCCTAGAGGTTGAGGCCAAGCAAGGGGAGGTCAGACAACTACTGTTCAATCTGGCGGAGGCCAGCCAGTCGGTGCTCCAACTAGATTCTATGCTTTTCCAGCCAGACCAGATGTATTGGCCTCAGATGCCGTGATCACAGGTATTATTTCTATCTGAAGTAGGGATGCTTCAGTGTTATTTGATCCAGGGTCTACCTATTCATATGTAATATCTCTGATCTCCCACTTCCTAGATATTCCTCGTGAGTCTTTAGGTACTACTGTTTATGTGTCCACTCTTATGGGTGACTCTATGGTTGTGGATCGGATCTATCGGTCATGTGTGGTCACATTCTGTAGTTACGAGACTAGTGCGAACCTTCTATTACTTGATGTGACCGACTATAAGGACATCTTGGGCATGAATTGGTTATCCCCATATCACGTCATCCTAGATTGCCATGCCAAGACTATTACTTTAGCGAATGCTAGAGTTGCCGAGGTTATAGTGGAAGGGTTCCTCTATAAGCACATCTAGTCGAGTTATCTCTTTTGTAAATTCTCAACATATGGTCGAAAAGGGTTTTTGGCTTATCTAGCTTATGTTCGGGACACCACCGCAGACTCTTCGATGATTGATTCAATGCTAGTAGTTCGAGAATTTGCCGATGTGTTCCCTTCTGACCTTTTAGGCATGCCACCAAATCGTGATATTGATTTCTGTATTGATTTGGCTCTGGGCACACAACCTATATCTATTCCACCGTACCGTATGACTTCAAAAGAGTTGAAGTAGGAGCTTGAGGAGTTGTTAGCCAAGGAGTTTGTCAGACCAAGTGTATCACCTTGGGGTGCACCAGTATTTTTTCTGAAGAAGAAAGATGGGACTATACGGATGTGCATTGATTACCGCCAGTTGAACAAGGTTGCCATCAAGAACAAGTACCCATTACCTCACATTGATGATTTGTTTGACTAGTTGCAGGGGTGCTAGGGTGATCTCTAAGATTGACTTGAGATCAGGATATCGTCAGCTTAAGATTCGGGATTCAGATGTCCCGAAGACTACTTTCCGTACTAGATATGGCCATTATGAGTTCCTGGTGATGTCGTTCAGCTTGACTAATGCCCCCGCGACGTTTATGGATTTGATGAACAGGGTGTTCAGTCCTTATATTGGTTCGTTCGTCATTGTCTTCATTGATGACATTTTGATCTACTCATGTAGCCTAGGGGAGCACGAGACGTATTTGAGAGTGGTATTTCAGACATGCCAAGACTGTTACCTTAGCGATGCTAGAGTTGTTGAGATTGGAGTGGAAGGGTTCCTCCGCGAGTACATCGATTCAGGTCTTTGCTTTTCTGAAGGCTCGACACATGGTCGAGAAGGGTTGTTTGGGTTATGTAGCTTATGTTTGGGACACTACCACAGAGTCTCCAACAATTGATTCAGTGCCAGCAGTCCGGGAATTTACCGATGTGTTTCTTTCTGACCTTCCAGGCATGCCACCAGATCGTGATATTGATTTCTGTATTGACTTGGCTCCAAGTACCCAACCTATATCTATCCCACTGTACCGCATGGCTTCGAAAGATTTGAAGGAGCAGCTTGAGGAGTTGTTAGAAAAGGTGTTTATGAGACCAAGTGTATCACCTTAGTGTGCACCATTGTTATTTGTGAAGAAGAAAGATGGGACTATGTAGATGTGCATTGATTACCGCCAGTTGAACAAAGTCACCATCAAGAACAAGTACCTATTTCCGCGCATTGGTGATTTTTTTGACCAGTTGCAGGGTGCTAGGGTATTCTCTAAGATCGACTTGAGATCTAGGTATCATCAACTGAAGATTCGGGACTCAGATGTACCGAAGACTGCTTCCTGTACTAGATATGGCCATTATGAGTTTCTGGTGATGTCCTTTGGTTTGACTAATTCCCCGAAGGCATTTATGGATTTGATGAACATGGTATTAAGGCCTTATGTTGATTCGTTCGTCATTGTCTTCATTGATGACATTTTGATCTACTCACGTAGCCTACGGGAGCACAAGCAACACTTGAGAGTGGTGCTTCAGACCTCGAGGGAACAGAAGTTGTATGCTAAGTTCTCCAAGTATGAGTTTTGTTTAGAGTCGGTGGCATTCTTGGGGCATGTTGTATCAGGCGAGGGTACTAAGGTGGATCCCAAGAAGACTAAGGTAGTTTAGAGTTGGCCTTGTCCCACTTTGGTGACTAAAATCAGGAGTTTCCTGGGGTTAGCAAGATATTATCGCCGGTTGGTATAGGTCTTTTTATCCATTGCGGCATCTCTGACTAGATTGACCCAAAAGGGTGCTTTGTTCTGTTGGTCCGATGATTGTAAGGTGAGCTTTCAGAAGCTCAAGACAGCTTTGACTATAGCACCAGTTCTAGTGTTGCCTTCTGGTTCGGGGATGTATACGATGTAGTATGACGCTACACGCGTTGTCTTGCGTTGTGTATTGATGCATGTGGGGCGAGCTATTGCGTATGCATTGCGTCAACTAAAGATTCATGAGAAGAATTACCCCGTGCACGATCTAGAGTTAGCCGCGAGTGTTCATTCTCTTTAGATTTGGAGGCCTTATCTATACGAGATGTCATGTGAGGTTTACAATGATCATCGTAGCTTACAACATTTGTTTAAGAAAAGGGATCTTCATTTGAGGCAGCGTAGATTTCTTGAGTTACTGAAGGATTATAACATCACCATTCTTTATCATCCTGGAAAGGCAAATATGATCGCAGATGCCTTAAGCAGGAATGCCGATAGTATAGGTAGCTTCGCATTCATTTTAGCAGAGGAGAGGCCAATAGCTTTGGACATTCAATCCTTGGATAACAGACTTGTGAGGTTGGACATTTCAAAGCCTAACCGAGTTCTTGCATGTGTTGTTTCCTAGTCTTCACTATTGGAGCAGATCAAGCCTCGACAGTTTGATGATCCGCACTTGGCAGTCCTTAGTGAGACAGTACTACAGGGTGGTTCCAAGGAGGTTTCTATGGGCGATGATGGTGTTCTACGACTCCAGGGTCACTATGTGTTCCTAATGTCGATGGTTTGAAGGAGAGGATTCTAGAGGAGGAACACAATTCTCGGTATTCTATTCATCTAGGTGCTACAAAGATGTATCACGACCTGAGACAACATCATTGGTGGCGGCGGATGAAGAAAGACATAGTTGAGTATGTAGCTAGGTGCCTAAATTTCCAGCAGGTCAAGTCTGAGCGCCAGAGGCCAAGTGGCCTACTTCAGTAGATAACTATGCCTGAGTGGAAATAGGAGTGCATTACTATGGACTTCGTAGTTGGGTTGCCACAGACCTTGCAAAAGTTTGATTCAGTTTGGGTTATTGTCGATAGGTTAACCAAGTCGACACACTTCAATCCGATTGTGACTACCTATACTTCAGAGAAGTTGTCCCAGATTTATATTCGGGAGATAGTTCGGTTGCACGGTGTGCCTCTTTACATCATATCAAATAGAGGCCCTCAATTCATTTCCCATTTCTATAGGGCCGTACAGAGTGAGTTGGGGACCCGAGTAGAGCTCAACATAACATTTCATCTACAGACCGACGGGCAGTCAGAGCGGATAGTTTAGATATTGGAGGACATGCCCAGAGCCTGTGTGATCGACTTTGGGGGACAATGGGATCAGTTCTTAACCTTGGCCGAGTTTGCTTGCAATAGCAGTTATCAGACCAACATCAGGAAGGCTTCATTTAAGGATTTATATGGTCAGTGATGTCATTTTCCTATCGAATGGTTTGAGCTCGGCGAGGCTAAGTTATATGGTACTGACTTGGTGAAGGATGCCTTGGAAAAGGTAAAGTTGATCTTGCAACTTCACATAGAACAGTCCAGACAGAAGAGCTACACGGATCAGAAGGCGCGTGATGTATCATTTATGGTCGGCGAGAAGGTTCTCTTGAAAGTTTCGCCGAAGAAGGATATTATGAGATTCGGGAAGAAAGGGAAGCTAAGCCCCAAGTTTATAGGCCTATTTGAGGTGTTGAGGCGAGTTGGGAAGGTTGCTTATAAGCTTGCTTTACCTCCCAGTTTATCAGAGGTTTATCCGGTATTTTACGCGTCGATGCTCTGGAGGTATCACACTGACTTATCACATGTGTTAGACTTCATCACTATTTAGCTAGATGAGAGCTTGGGTTATGAGGAGGAGCTAGTTGCCATTGTTGATAGACAGGATTGCCAGTTGAGGTCAAAGAGGATTTCCGCAGTAAAACGTCAGTGGAAGGGCCAACCAGTCGAGGAGGTGACATGTGAGTCCGAGGAGGACATGCATAGCAGATATCCACACTTATTCAACACTTCAGGTATGAATCTAAACCATTCGAGGACGAACACTTGTTTAAGAGGTGGATAATGTAACGACCCGACCAGTCATTTTACTTTCTAGAACCCCGTTCCCCTAAATAAAACTTTTCGTACTTGCTTTTACTGATTTATGACTTGTGGGGATGGGTAGTTCGGAATTTGGAAGAGTTTAGGTTAAAATCAGAACACTTGGTTCCTTAATGATATCTTAAAAGGCCAAGTTTGACTTCAGTCAATATTTTGAGTAAACGGCCTCAGAATCGGGATTTGACGGTTCCATTAGTTTTGTATGATGATTTTGGACTTTGACATATGTTTGGATTGGGTTTTGGGTAACCCGAGAGCGTTTCGGCGCTTTATAGTGAAAATTTGTTTTTGAAGGTTTTGAAAGTTTTTTAAATTTGGTTTGGAGCGGGTTTTGGTGATATCTAGTTCCAAATAGAATTTCGAGACCGAGAATAGTTTCGTAATGTCATTTAAGGATTGCATGTAAAATTTGTGTCATTCCAAGTAGCATAAGTATGTTTCGGTGCATTGGAAGTAAATTGAAGAATTTGAAGTTCATAAGTTTGATTCAATTGGTTTTGAGGTGTGATTCTTAGTTTTAGTGTTGTTTCGGGCGTTGCGAGATTTCGAGCGAGTATGTTTTATGATTCCAAACTTGTTGTTATGTTTGGACAAGGCCTCGAGGGACCCGAGTGTCAATTGGATGACGCTCGGACCAAGTTGGAAATTTGGAACAAGCAGCTGAAGGCCCTAGATCTGTCATAACCGCACGTGCGGTTGGTCAGCTGCAGGTGTGAGCTCGCAAGTGCGGGCCAGGCATCACAGAAGCAACCAAGTTCCGCAAATGTGGCCCCTCCTCTGCAGATGCGTGATCGCAGAAGCGGGTACCCGACCGCAAATGTGACCCAGCCGTCCCAGGTCTTTTCCGCAGAAGCAGACCCTTGTCCGCAAAAGCGGGACTGTGAATGCGGCCCTATAACTGCAAATGTGGAAATCGCTGGGGGCAATGGCCTTCATTTAATACAGGACTTAGGCATTTTGACTCATTTTCTTCAACACTTGAGTGATTGGAGAGCTTTTAAGGAGGGGATTTCGATCTAGCTTTTGGAGGTAAGTAATTTCTACCAAATGTGAGTTAAATACCTAGATTTTGGGTAAATTAACATGTAAAAATTAGTGAAAATCAAAGGTTTAGAGGAAAACCTAGGTTTTTAATAAAAATGAGATTTGACCACGAAATTGATTATAAAACTTAGTAAAAGTCATATATTTATATTCCTAAGGTTATGGGTAAAAAATTTCTTCAAAAATTTCCGGAATCCGAGCATGTGGGCCTGGGGGTAAATTTTAGGAATCTTATAATTTGGGTTTGGTAATCACTTTAATAATACAAATGTGAACCTTTGATCATAAATTGATTAGTTTATGTAATGTTTGATTAGTTTCGAGTCGTTTAGCATCGAATTTGGAAGTTTGAGCGCATTCTTGAATTGTGAAGTAGGCTTTAAGACGAGGTAAGTCTCCTTTCTAACCTTGTAAGGGGGAATTAACCCCATATGTGAATTAAATAAATGTGTGTACCTATTGTGGGGGCTACGTACGTATGAGGTGATGAGAGTCCGTACGTAGCTACTAATATGCTATAGTCCGGGTAGTTTAGGACCCATATCATGCTTTATTTGAAATGTTTGCGCCCTTACTTGCAAATTTAATTACTTGAGTCAAATCGGAAATTTCATGAAAGAGGTATAAGAGGTTAAATTCACTGATCTAAAGATTTAATGGAATGCTTAATTGTAAATTAGAATTTGTGCTTTCTTTGAAAACATTTTCTATTTATGGATATGGCCGAGCGCCTCGGTAGTAAATAGATTCATCTATGATTCACGTCGTTCGACCCTCCGACAGTGCACAATTTAATATTATATTGGACCGGGTCGTACGACTTAAACATAATATGTGCATTTTAATTATTTGGAACTCTCCGTGATTTATACTGCTCAAATGCTTTGAAATGTAAGCTGTTAAATAATATGACTGAAATTGAAATTTATTTGTGAAAGAAGAACTTATCACTTTCTGTTATTGAGTTTCAGTATTATTCATGATATCCATGCTTAGCATAACACTTTAACTATATTATTGTTAGCCCATAGTAAGTGTCTGAGTTGACCCTTCGTCACTACTTCTTCGAGGTTAGACTGTGTAACGACCCAAGTGGTCGTTTTGAGCATTTGCACTTTGCTCGATAGTTTGGGGGCACGAATAGCTCCATATGATGTATTAGGACTTGTGTGCAAAATTTGAGTTCATTCAGAGTTGATTTAATATGTTTCGGTGTGAGTTTTTGGAAGTTGAAAGTAAGAAGTTCATCAAGTTTGATTTGGGGCGCGTTTCATCGTTTTAATGTTGTTATGCATGATTTGAGGCCTTGAGTTGGTTCGTGTTATATTATGGGACTTATTGGTACGTTCGTACAAGGTTCCGAGGGGGCTCAGGTGAGTTTTAGATAGGTTTGGGTTGCGTTGCACTCATTTTTCTTATGTTTCAACGTCGTTTCTTCAAGTATAAATGACATCATATTAAACAAATGAGCTCCTATTTCTGTTTTGATTGAAGCGTTAGATATGATTTGTAATTACGGAGACATAAAAAAAAGAATCGTCGAATTTAGACATCGTATGATGAATTTATGGTCATTTTACTAAGAATTGGGTTGCTAGATTTTTCAAATTAATTAAGAAATTGCCACTGAATTCGTATTTAAAAATCTACACTATTTGAAAATATTGAAACCAACATATCTCCTTCATCATAAGGTCAAATGGAGTGATTCAAAAGCCTAAATTGACTAACATTTCACAAGGAATCCATTGGAGGCATGAAAAGCGAGTTTTGGAATAATTTGGCATGAGAAACGAGGTAGAATAACTGGTAGAAAATATATAAAATAAAGGTTTGTTCATTTGGTCATATTTTGAGTTGGGGAGCTCGGATTTGAGCAATTTTCACCATATGGATTGGGGTAAGTGTTATCTACTCGATTTTGGTTATATTTCATGAATCCATCTTCGTTTTTGGCATTTGATTGATGATTTCAAAGTGAAATTTGGGTTTTTTTGCCTAAAGTTTCATGAAGTGAATTTTTAAGTTTTGAACATCGTTTTAGAGTCGAATTTGAGTGAAACTAGTATGTTTGGACTCGTAACTGAATGGGTTTTCAGATTTGGTTAGTTTTGTCGAGTTCTAAGGCGCAGGCCCGGGTTTGACTTTTTGGTCGATTTTGGGATTTTGATTAAAAATTCGATCTTTATCATTTAGAATTGTTTCCTTGGGATTTAGTTGATGTATTTGAGTCGCTTTTGGCTAGTTTTGATCCATTTGGAGGTCTCTACGCACGTGATGACATTTTTGGAGTATTGCTTGGCTTGCTCGGTATTGGAATTGGCTTGTTCGAGATAAGTAACTTTTCAAAAACGTAGTGCTGAGGGTATGAAACCCAGAATTACATGTTATGTGATTGATGATGAGGTGAGATGCTAGGTGAGGGGCATGTGGGCGTGCACCCTGTAAATTTTGACTTTGTTGTTTTCATGGCACTGTTTAGTGGTCCTATTTTGTTGATATTTGTGTTTTTCACCATGTGATAAAGTAACTGAGCTGTCAATTATGCTAGATATCATATTTAGGCTTTATGATGATATTGTTAGGGCCCAGAGTAGTCGTTGCTTGCTGTCATCTCAATGATTTCAATGATATTTCATACTCAGTCATATTCATGCATTCATATCATATCTCAGTCCCCGTTGTTACTTATTGATACATTATATCATTATTCTGGGTTAGCTTCAATGACGTTGTGAGCCCGTGGGTGAGACTGGAGAGATTGATGACTGAGTGAGGCCGAGAGCCTGATTATGAGTGACATTTATGGGATCGGGCTATATGCCGCAGCGGTTATATTGATTTATGTTAGCGCTTGGGCTGAAAGAGCCCCTCCAGAGTCTACACACACCTAGTGAGCGCAGATGATACTATTGAGGGATGGTTTCCCTGGTGATGGATTTGTCCGAAGTACTTAATACCTGGAGATGGATTTCTCCATAGGGTTGGATTGCCCCTTTTTCCTCGGTACTGGGTGACTTATAGTCAGTGTTGTATATGTTTCGGGATGAATTTCCTTGGGTCATATAGGCCATATACAGTACTGAGTGGTTGAGCATGAAGAGTGGATTTTGGGTCGTGACAGATTGGTATCATAGCTCTAGGTTCATATGTTATACAAGTCTTGAGTAAATGTCTAGTAGAGTCTTGCGGATCGGTATGAAGACGTCCATACATATATTCGAGAGGCTACAAGACATCTAGGATATACTTCCCATCTTTCTTTCCTTATCATGCGGCATTGATTCAGCTTAAAGCGTAATCTTTTGAATTCTTTCCACGCATTCGTATGCGCACTTGAGCTCTTGGTATCCGTTGTGCATCGACGACTTGTGATTCATTGGATAAGGTGCGAGATGTGATTTTAGTATGAAGTTGATGGGCTACTCTGGAGGACTTAAGGCTGGATTTTGACTGTAGCTTGAGTGCAGAGATGTTGGTTGTGTGAGCACGTGCTTTTGGACTTATATGTCCGGTAGCATCCCTATGAGTGGAATTTGTGACTAGATGAGTGGTCGGATTGCTATATGATAAGTATGATGTAACTATGGGTGTGCTCAGATAGATTGGATTTGACGAAATGTTACGACCCTAAACCCGAACCCAGTCGTGATGGCGTCTCTCGTGAAGACAAGGCCAGCCAATTAAACCCAATTCACTTTTGAAAACAGTTAAGCAACATAAAAGCAGTCTAAAACATGATTTAATAATACTAAATAGCGGATAATATCAATAAAAATGCGGAAGTAAAACCCAACACAGCCCTAACCGGGGTGTCACAAGTCACGAGCATCTAACAATACTGAATACCCTAAAAGTAACTACAGAGTTTAGTACTGAGCTAAGGACATAAAGGAAAAGAGATAGGGAGGAGCTCCGGGCTGCGAACGCCAACAGCTACCTAAAGAATCCTCGAATACGCTTGAAGCTGGAATGATCAGCACTCGGGAGCGGGACCAGCTACACCTAAATCTTCACACAGGGGTGCACAGAGTAAAGTGAGTACTCCAACTCAGTGAGTAACAAATGTAAATAATGACTGAAAGTAAGAAAATACGTAAGGCACAAAGCATTCTATAATGAAGCAGTAAAGTCATTTAAAAATAGTCCGTTTGCTCAAAATGTTGACTGAAGTCAAGTATAATTAAATTTTACACTATAAATTTCTATTTCTCATATTTTCACTAAAGGACTTTCCGAATATAGGTCCCGACCATGCACGCAAATTGAGATGAGGTAAAAAGGAGGTTTTAAGGCCTCGGAACACAGGTTTTGTTTCTAAAACAAGTGATGACCTTTCAGGTCATCACATCCTCCACCTCTAAAACAACCGTTCGTCCTCGAATGGACATAAGAAGGAAAAGATGCGGATAAAAGATGTGGATAAAAGCTCCGCATATCGGACTCAGACTCCTAGGTCGATGCCTCAGCAGACTAACCTCTCCACTGAACACGAACAAAAGGGAAACTCTTTGATCTCAACTGACGAACCTGCCGGTCTAGAATAACTACCGGCTCCTTCTAGTTGGACAAGTCCTTTTCCAACTAAACAGTGATGAAATCTAACACGTGGGATGGATCGCTATGATATTCTAAAGCATGGACACATGAAACACTGGATATACGACTGATAAGCTCGGCGGCAACGCAAGTCTGTAAGCCACCTCTCCCACTCGATCAAGAATCTCAAATGGGCCAATGAACCTTGGGCTAAGCTTGCCCTTCTTCCCAAATCTCATCACGCCCTTCATAGGTGACACCCGAAGTAATACTCGCTCACCGACCATGAAAGCCAAATCACGAACCTTATAGTCGGCATAACTCTTTTGCCTGGACTGAGCTGTACGAAGCCTATCCTGAATAATCCCAACCTTGTCCAAGGCATCCTGTACTAGATCCGTACCTAACAACCGAGCCTCTCCCGGCTCGAACCATCCCACCGGCGACCGACACCGCCTACCATATAAAGCCTCATAAGGAGCCATCTGCATACTCGACTGGTAGTTGTTGTTGTAGGAAAACTCTACTAAAGGCAAAACTGATCCCACGAGCCTCCAAAGTCAATGATACAAGCTCAGAGCATATCCTCCAAAATCTAAATAGTCTAGTCAGAAGACCCGTCCGTCTGGGGATGAAACGCTATGCTCAACTCCACCCGTGTGCCCAACTCTCGTTGAACTGCTCTCCAAAAATGCGAGGTAAACTGCGTACCTCGGTCCGAAATGATAGACATGGGCACACCATGAAGACGAACAATCTCCCGGATATAGATCTCACCTAACCTCTCGTAAGAATAGGAGACTGCCACCAGAATGAAATGTGTTGACTTGGTCAGCCTATCAATAATAACCCACACTACATCGAACTTCCTCTGAGTCCGTAGGAGTCCAACTATGAAGTCCATAGTGATACGCTCCCATACCCACTCAGGAATCTCAATCTTCTGGAGCAAACCACCAGGCCTCTGATGCTCGTACTTAACCTGCTGACAATTCAAACACCGAGCTACATGTGCAAAAATATCCTTGTTCATCCTCCTCCACCAATAATGCTGCCGCAAATCCTGATGCATCTTCGCAACGCCCGGATGAATAGAGTACCACGAACTATTAACCTCCTCTAAAATCAACTCCTCGAGCCCATCCACATTAGGCATACAAACTCGACCATGCAGCCTCAAAACTCCATCATCTCCTAAGGTAACCTGCTTGGCACCTCCGTGTTGCACCGTGTCCCTAAGGACACACAAATGAGGATCATCATACTGCCAATCTCGGATACGCTCCAATAATGAAGAACGAGTGACTATGCAAACTAACACACGGCTGGGCTCAGAAACATCCAATCTCACGAAATGAATAGCCAAAGCCTAAACATCCAAAGCAAGCAGTCTCTGTCCGAGCGGAATATACACAAGACTGCCCATACTGGCTGACTTCCTACTCAAAGAATCGGCCACCACGTTGTCCTTTCCTGGATGATATAAGATGGTGATATCATAGTCCTTTAATAGCTCCAACCACCTTCTATACCTCAAATTTAGCTCTTTCTGCTTGAACAAATACTGTAGACTCTTGTGATCCGTGAACACCTCACATGACACGCCATATAGATAATGCCTCCAAATCTTCGACGCGTGAACAATGGATGCTAACTCTAAATCATGAACTGGATAGTTCTTCTCATGAATCTTCAACTGACACGAAGCATAAGCAAGGACCTTGCCATCCTGTGTCAACACCACACCAAGTCCAATACGAGATGCATCACAATAAACTGTATAGGGCCCTGAACCTATGGGCAAAACCAACACCGGTGCCGTAGTCAAAAATGTCTTGAGCTTCTGAAAGCTTACCTCACACTCGTCCGACAACCTGAATTGGGTACCCTTATGGGTCAACCTGGCCATCTGGGCTACGATAGATGAAAACCCCTCAACAAACTGACGATAGTAGCCTACCAAACCTAAGAAACTTCAGATCTCTGTAGCTGATGCTGGTCTGGGCCAGTTCTTGACTGCCTCTATCTTCTTCGAATCTACCTGAATACCCTCTACTGTACAACATGACCCAAGAAAGCAACTGAAGTCAACCAGAACTCACACTTCGAAAACTTTGCATACAATTGACTATCTCTCAAAGTCTGGAGGACCACTCTCAGATGTTGCTCATGCTCCTCCCGACTGAGGGAATAGATCAAAATATCATCAATGAAGATTAGCACGAACGAACCCAAGTAAGGCATGAAGACTCGGTTCATCAAATCCATAAAAGCTGTTGGGGCATTTGTCAACCCAAATGACATCACTGAGAACTCATAATGCCCGTACCGAGTGAGAAAAGTTGTCTTAGGGACATCGGATGCCCTAATCCTCAACTAATGGTAGCCATATCTCAAGTAAATCTTCAAAAATACCTTGGCACCCTGAAGCTGATCAAATAAATCATCAATCCTCGGTAATTGATACTTATTCTTGATTGTAACCTTATTCAACTGCTGGTAATCAATACACATTCTCATCGATCCATCCTTCGTCTTAACAAAACACACCGGCGCACCCCAAGGCGAGACATTAGGTCTAATGAAACCTTTTTCAAGCAAGTCTAGCAGCTGCTCCTTCAACTCTTTCAACTCAGGCGGGGCCATACGATACAATGGAATAGAAATGGGCTGAGTTCCCGGAGCCAAATCAATGCAGAAGTCAATATCCCTGTAGGGTGGTATACCCGACAGGTCTGAAGGAAATACCTCAGGAATCTCATGAACAACAGGCACATAATCAATAGAAGGAACCTCAACACTAGAATCACGAACATATGCCAAATAAGCCAAACACCCATTCTCGACCATACGCCGAGCCTTCATATATGAAATAACACTACAGGTAGAATGACCAAGAGTCCCTCTCCACTCTAAACGATGCAAACCCGGCAAGGCTAAGGTCATAGTCTTGGCATGACAACCCAAGATAGCGTGGTATAGTGATAACCAGTCCATCCCCAATATGACATTAAAATCAACCATGTCCAAAAGTAACAAATCTACACGAGTCTCCAGACCCCCAATCACAACTATACATGAACGATGGACACGATCTACTATAATAGAATCACCCACTAGTGTAGAAACATATACATGAGCACTCAAGGAATCACTAGGCATGACCAGATACGGTAAAAAATAGGATGACACATAGGAATACGTAGATCCTAGATCAAATAGAAGTGAAGCATCTCTACTACAAACCAAAACAGTACCTGTGATAACTACATCGAAAGCCTCAACCTTAGGCCTGGCTGGAAGAGCATAACATCGGGGCTGGGCCACACCACCTTGAACTACATCTCTGGGACGGCCTACTGCTGGCTGGCCGCCACCTCTAGCTGCCTGACCTCCACCTCTAACACCTCTACCTCCACTTCTAGCTTCTTTACCTCCACCTCTGGCTGGTTGAGCGGGCTGTGGAACACTCGGTGCCTGAACCATGGCACGGGAACCCTGATGCTAATAGCTGCTCGATGCTCGAGGACAAAACCTAGCAATGTGACCCATATCACTACAAGTATAACAAGCCCTTGGCTGCTGAGACTGCTGACCCCGACGACCTAAATGACTACCCCAAAAACTCTGGAGTAGGCGGTGCACTGATAGGAGATGGTGGTGCACTGTACGCCTGTTGATCAGAACACTGCATATGAGAACCACGACCACCTAAAGCACCGTGAGAAACATAAAGTGCTGACTGAAAAGGCCTAGGAGTATGGCCTAACCATACGAATCCCTGCCTCTAGATGAGGCACTATTGAATCTGCCTGAATGACGAGGCCTCTTGTTAGACCCTTGACCACCCCCTGCGATAGAACCATCTCAACTCTCCTGGCCACATTTGCCGCCTCCTGAAAAGAAATCTCACTCCCTGTCTCCTTAGCCATCTGAAGTCGAATAGGCTTAATAAGTCCCTCAATGAACCTCCTCAACCTCTCTCTCTCTCTCTCGGTGGAAAGTATGATAAGAGCATGACGGGCCAAGTCGATGAATCTGGTCTCGTACTGAGTAACAGTCATAGAACCCTAATGGAGACGCTCAAACAGCCTCCGATAGATCTCTCTCCGAGTGATAGGGAGAAACTTCTCCAGATATAACTGAGTAAACCTCTCCCAAGTCAAAGCTGGTGATCCGGCTGGTCTAGCCAAACAATAATCTCTCCACCAAGTCTTGGCGGATCTAGATAAACGAAAAGTAGCAAAATCGACCCCATTGGTCTCCACTATCCCCATGTTCTTGAGAACCTCATAAAGCTATCTAAATAATCCTGGGGATCCTTAGAAGATGCACCGCTGAAAGTGGTAGTGAAGAGCTTGGTGAAACCTATCCAACCTCTACAAAGCCTCCCAAGACGTAGCTGATCTATCACCGGTCTATGTTGTGTTCGGCTGAAGAAGCGGTACGTGACTTCGCCATTCACGAAAGGACAAGAGTAGAGGTTTCGATTTAGCATTGAGAGAACAAAATCGCATGACAAGAAAGAATACATGTGAAGTTTTTCCTAACTCTATAGCCTCTGAGGGATAAATACAGATGTCTCCATACCGTTCCCTCAGACTCTACTAAGCTTGTCCGTGAATTGTGAGACCTATGTAACCTAGAGCTCTGATACCGACTTTTCAAGACCCGAATTTTTACCCTCGGGAGTCGTGATGACGCATACTAGTAAAAGCTAGGCAAGCCAACCATTTGAATTATCTACCTTTTTCCCATTTCAGTCCTTTTACAATTAATAACCAACAATTGATAAATAACGAAAATCTAATAAGCGGAAGACTGAAATGTAATAATTTAAGAATGATGCCACTACCAATCCATACAATAAATACCCAAGACTTGTGTCAGAATTCCAAAGACTGTCTAGGATTACAACAAATAATAGTCTGAAAGATTTATTACAAAACTATCTCTAAAATATATAAAAGAAATAGACTAAAAGGATAGGAGAAGACGCCAAGGCCTGTGGATGCCTACAGGACTACCTCGAAATCTACGACTGGACTAAAGGCAGCCACCCAAAGCTACGGTCTGAAAACTGCTTCTCCGGGATCTGCACACAGTGCAGAGTGTAGTATCAGCACAACCAACCTCATGTGCTGGTATGTGCCTAGCCTAACCCCGGCGAAGTAGTGACGAGTCTAGGACCAAACTACCAAATAAACCTGTGCAGTTATATCATATATGGTGTAAAATAAAATCAGAAATGTACAGTTAAGGATAGGAGGGGGAACATGCTGCGGGGTAAACATCAATAATAACAGAAGAACAACAGGTAATCAAACAAGTGCACGGCATCACCCTTCGTGCTTTCACTCTTATCCTCACCATAAAAATCAATATAATCGGCACAGAATGGTACATCGTGCGACACGACATCACCCTTCATGCTTTTACACTCTTTCTCACCAAAACATTACACAACATCACCCTTCATGCTTTAACACTCTCTCACCAAAACATTACACGGCATCACCCTCCGTGCTTTAACACTCTTCCTCACCAAAACAACAATCACAAGTAATAAGGGCAAGGAATTAAGTAAAATCATAATAAAATCCCTGCAAGGGAACAATAGTTCAACAATCAAATCCTGGCAATGGAGCAATATCAAAAACATCAACATCCGGCAAGGGAGATAGCATTAAAAGCAACAACATCCCAGTAAGGGAGCCAATATAATAATTCTCTTCGTTTTTTTCACTTTTTTCTTCACAACTCACTTCACAACTTGAGCCAATGCTCTATAAGGTTCAGTTGCCAATTATACTTCCACAATTCATTATACAACTTGAGTCAAACACTTACCTCGATGCCACGATTCATTATCCCTCAAGCTAAGGTTAGACCAAACACTTACCTCGATGCCACAAACACAAGTCAAGTCTCAACTATCCCTTTACCCCTTGATTCCACCACCAATTCGCTCATATCTAGCCACAAGATACTTAATTATATCAATAAATGCTAAATAAATTAATTCCAATGCATGAAAATAGGTTTTATAAAGTTTTCCCCAAAAAGTCAAAAATCGCCCCTAGGCCCACACGGTCAAAACCCCGAGATCGAATCAAAATCCAATTACCCATTCCTCCACGAACCAAAATATATAATTCATTTTGAAATCGAACCTCAAATCGAGGTCCAAATCCCTAAAATTTGAAAAACCTAGGTTCTACCCAAAACACCCAATTTTCCCCATGAAAACCTTTTATTTTGAGTTGAAATAATGAGAAAAGATGTTAAAGAATGCTGAAAACAAGTTAGAAATGACTTACAATCGATTTGGAAGAGTACTTGTCTTTGACAAATCGCCCAAGAGTGTTTTGGTTTTGAAAGTGTTTGAAAAATGAAAGATTTTCGGCTAAATTATGAATTTGCAGGTTGTAGATCTCGCAAATGCGACCAGGGTTCACAATTGCAAACCCTTCAGAAGTCTGCTACCTTTGCATTTGCGAACCCTGAGGAATCCAGGCCTCTTCGCATTTGCGATACTGCCTTCACATTTGCGATGTCGCATTTGCGACAATTACTTTGCATTTGCGACCAAGGCAGCCCAGGCCAGTATTTGTGACACATTGCTCGCAATGCGAAGCCGGCAGGCCTGTAACATATCAACAAATTCCTAAGTGCAAATTTCACTCCGTGGCCTATCCAAAACTCACCCGAGCCCTCGGGGCTCCAAACCAAACGTGCACACCAACCTAAAAACATCATACGGACTTGCTCGTGCAATCAAATCATGAAAATAACATGTTTAAACATGAATTAAACCTCAAAACTCATCATTTTTATCAAGAACACTTAAAGTTCATAACTTTTTAACCGGAAGTCCAAATCACGTCAAATAAATTTTATTTTCACCAAATTTCATAGTTATCCTTTAAATATTAAAACAAGTTTGTGCCGGGCTCCGGAATCAAAATACGGGCCCGATACCAATGGTTTCAAACATTAATTATTTTCTTTATTTCATAGATAATTTAGCGAAATAATTTCTTTCAAAGGTTGATTTCTAAGGCTTGGGACCTCGGAATTCATTTCCGGGAATATGCCCAAGTCCCATATTTTACTGCGGACCTCCCGGGATTGTCGAAACACAGATCCGGGTCCGTTTTCTCAAAATATTGACCAAATTCAACCATAATCAAATTCTACACTATAAATTTCTATTTCTCATATTTTCACAAAAAGGCTTTCCGGATATAGGTCTGGACAATGCACGCAAATTGAGGAAAGGTAAAAAGGAGGTTTTAAGGCCTCAGAACACATGATTTGTTTCTAAAACAAGTGATGACCTTTCGGGTCATCACACAGAAGCACATAGGTCTAGCTAAAATAGGAGTAAATAGGTTGAAAGCAAGACACAAAGGTTCAATCAAACAAAAGTAGACATGCTATTGCAGTAAACATATAGGTTGAACAGAAGTAGACATGCTATTGTAGTAGACACATAAGTTTGATTAAGCAGAAGAAAGGCATGCTAATTATTAGGAAGCACATTGAATAGCAGGAAGCATATAGTCTAATTGAATGGCAGTACACATGCTGATTAGGAACAATAAACATGAAGCACATAGGTCTAGTTAAAGATAGGCAGGCTGATATAAAGATCCTACTGATTTAATAACAGGAAAGTGGATATGCTGGGAATAGGGAGTACACAAGTTAAATCATACAGAGGTTTGCCTGATAGTAATGTGGAGGCATACCAGTTAAGAATTCAGAGTAGAAGAATGAAACAAATAAGGTCCAAAGGTCTAGCCCTGGCTTCCGGCTGGCTAGACAATGTAGCAGTAAAGAGCAGAAGATTGTGATAGAGGAAGAGAGCAAGTACTTTGTAAATTTTCTATATCTCTGTGTGTGTGTTGAACTATTGTTCATGTGTTTGAGAGGTAGAATGAGAGTGTACATATAGCATTAGGGAGTAGAACAAATAAGGTAAAGAGAATCTGTCATGACCTTAAACCCGAACCCGATCATGATGGCGCCTCTCGTGAAGACAAGGCCAGCCAATTAAACACAATTCACTTTTGAAAACAATTAAGCAACATAAAAGCAGTCTAAAACATGATTTAATAATACTAAGTAGTGGATAATATCAATAACAATGCGGAACTACAACCCAACACAGCCCTAACCGCGGTGTCCCAAGTCACGAGCATCTAACAACACTGAATACCCCAAAAGTAACTACAGAGTTTAAAGGACATAAAGAAAAAGAGATAGGGAGGAGCTCCGGGCTGCGAACGCCAACAACTACTTATAGACTCCTCGAATCCGCTTGAAGCTGGAATGATCAACACTCGGGAGCGGGACCAGCTATGCCTGAATCTGCACACAGGGGTTCAGGGATTAAAGTGAGTACTCCAACTCAGTGAGTAACAAATGTAAATATCGTCTGAAAGTAAGAAAACATGTAAGCCACAAAGCATTCTATAATGAAGCAGTAAAGCCACTTAAAAATGGTTAACCGGTGAAAAGTTAAGTAAAATCCTTTTTCAACAAGTAAACAGATAATTGACAGGCAGTTAAGGTAAAGTAAACAAATAGAATTTTGCCCCACGGGCACAATATCAACAAATCCTCCCCTCGGGCAATATCTCAGAACAATACCGGCCCCTCGGGCTCAATCTCACATCACAATGGGAACCCACAATCACTGGGGGTGTGGAGACTCCTGGAGGGGCCCCTTACAACACAAGCACAATAACAAGCCATCTCGTGGCATCAAAACTAGGCCCTCAGCCTCATATCTGTCAAACCACCTCGTGGCGTACATATCTCAAACCCTCGGCCTCAAATCAGTATCAGTGTTTCCTCACAACATAGGCCCCCGTCCTTATACAGTCAAAAATCGTCACAAGCCCCTCGGGCAATAGTAAAACAGTGTTTCTCAGCCCAAACATCATTTAAAATATCATTTAAGTCTTAAAAATGAGTAAACATGGTTGAGTATGAAAACAATGGAAAATAACATGACTGAGTTCAAGTATAAAGTCAAAACAATGCGGAAATATCAATAAAAATCCCCAAAGGGTTCAAATAGTTGGCACCAAGCCCAAATAATGATGATAGCAAATAGATTTCAGTCAAATACACGGTAAAATTATCAATCGGGACGGACCAAGTCACAATCCCCAATAGTGCACGACCCCACGCTCGTCATCAAGCGTGTGTCTCACCTCAATATAGTACTAAGATGTGCAAATCCGGGGTTTCAAACCCTTAGAACATCATTTACAATCATTACTCACCTTGAACCGATCAAATCTCTAGCTCGCGATGCCTTTTCCCCTCGAATCGGCCTCCACGCGCGTCGAATCTATCCAAAATCAGAACGAGGGCATCAAAATATGCTAAGGGAACGAAGCCCAAGTGAAAACAATCAATAAAGGACACAAATCTCGAAATTACAAAAACTCGACCCCTGGGCCCACATCTCGGAATTCAATAATTTTTACACTAATAGATTCCTTATCTCCCCACGAGTTCATACATATCAAAAGTTCTCAAATACGACCCCAAATGGTCCTTCGAATCCCCAATCTAAAGTCTAAATTTTCAAGCCCTAGTTCTTCAATTTTTGGCTTAATTTCCATGATTTTCTAGGTGGAATTCACATAATAATCGAGTTTTAAGTCCAAGAATCTTACCTCCAAGTGATTCCCCTTGAATCCCTCTTCAATCTTCTTCACAAAGCTCCAAAGCTAAAGTCAAAAATGGTGAAATAGCTCAAATTTGCAAAATGAAATAACTTATATGTTCTGCCCAGATGTTTTCGCATCTGCGGCACAATACCCGCTTCTGCAGTACCATATTTGTGGCTATTCCTCCGCTTCTGCGAAAATTACTTAACCGGCCACATCCGCATCTGCGATCATCCTTCCGGATGAGGTCCTCTTAGCCGCTTCTGCAGTCCCTAACAAATCCTCATAATCCGCTTCTGCGGACACTCTGTCGCACATGCGGCGCCGCACCTGCAGTCCACATTCCGTAGGTGCGAAAATACCAGAAGCAGCAATTCAGCAGCTGCATCAACAATCCAAACTTCCCGTTAACCTTCCGAAATCACCCCAAGGCCCCCGAGACCTCATCCTAAAGCGCAAACATAACCCAATACCTTATTCAAACTTGTTCCAATCATCAAAACACCTCAAACAACATAAAATTACCCAAAACACATCAAATTCAAGCCAAACTTTCTAAAATCTTCCGAATTTTGCTTTTGATCAAAAACCCAACCAAACCACGTCCGAATAACCTAAAATTTTTCACACACATCCCAAATGACGTAATGAAGCTACCACAACTCTCGGAATTCCATTCCGACCCCTATATCAAAATCTCGCCTACCAACCAAAAATCGCCAAAATATCAACTTCGCCAATCCAAGCGTAAATCTACTCCAAACCTCCAAAACTCATTCCGATCACACTCCTGAGTCTCAAATCACCTCTCGAAGCTAACCAAACCATCATAACTCACATCCGAGATCTCTACCACACAAGTCAACATCCGGTTGCCTTTTCCAACTTAAACTTCCTTAAAAGAGACTAAGTGTCTCAAACCTTACCAAACTTATTCCGGATTCGATCCGACCAACCCGAAACGACAAAACACAGATAACATGCATAAAGAAGTAGAAATGGGGGAAACAAAGTGGTAACTCATGAGACGACTAGACGGGTCGTCACATCCTCCCCAACTTAAACAAACGTTCATCCTCGAATGTGTCAAGAAACATACCTGAAGCCTCAAACAGGTGAGGATATCTGCTCTGCATCTACCGCTCGGTCTCCCAGGTAGCCTCCTCCACAGGCCGACCAATCCACTGCACTTTCACTGAAGCTATATCCTTTGACCTCAACTTTCGAACCTGACGACCCAAAATAGCTACTTGCTCCACATCATAAGTCAAATCACCATCCAGATGAACCGTGCTGAAATCTAGAACCAGAAACGGATCCCAATATACTTCCAAAGCATAGAAACATGAAATACCGGATGCAAACTCGACAAGCTAGGTGGCAAAGCAAGCTCATAAGCCACATCCCCAATCCTCTTAAGCACCTCGAAAGGCCCAATGAACCGATGACTCAATTTACCCTTCTTCCCAAATCTCATAACGCCCTTCATGGGTCAAACCTTCAACAGAACCTTCTCCCCAACCATGTAGGACACATCCGAACCTTCCTGTCAGCATAACTCTTTTGCCTCAACTGCACAGTACAAAGCCTCTCCTGAATTACCTTCACCTTTTCTAAAGCATCCTGAACAAAGTTTGTCCCCAGTAGCCTAGCCTCACTTGGCTCGAACCAACCAACTGGAGATCTACACCGCCTCCCATACAGAACCTCATATGGAGCCATCTGAATACTCGACTGGTAGCTGTTGTTATAAGAAAGCTCTACCAGCGGTAGAAACTGATCCCATGACCCTACGAAATCAATGACACAGGCACGCAACATGTCCTCCAATATCTAAATAGTACGCTCTGACTGCCCGCCCATCTGAGGGTAAAAAACTGTGCTCAACTCAACCTGAGTGCTCAACTCTCACTGCACAGACCTCCAAAACTGTAAAGTAAACTGAGTGCCCCTATCTGAAATGATGGAAATAGGGACACCATGCAAACGAACAATCTCCCGGATACAGATCTCTGCCAACCACTCTAAAGAGTAGGTAGTACACATAGGAATGAAGTGCGCGGACTTGGTCAACCGATCCACAATCACCCAAATAGCATCAAACTTCCACAAAGTCCATGGAAGTCCAACAATAAAGTCCATAGTGATCCTCTCCCACTTCCACTCCGGGATATCTATTTGCTGAAGCAAGCCACCCGGTCTCTGATGCTCATCACCTACTGACAATTGAGACACCGAGCCACAAATCCCATAATATATTTCTTCATTCTTCTCCACCAATAGTGCTGCCTCAAATCCTGATATATCTTCGCGGCACCCGAATTAATGGAATACTGCGAGCTATGGGCCTCCTCCAGAATCAACTCCCGAAGCCCATCCACATTGGGCACACAAATCTGGCCCTGTATCCTCAACACCCCATCATCACCAATGGTCACATCTCTGGAATCATCATGCTGAACTCTTTCCCTAAGGACAAGAAAATGCGGATCATCATACTGGCGCTCTCTGATGCGATCATATAAGGAAGACCGAGAAACCACACAAGCCAATACCCGACTGGGCTCCAAAATATCTAACCTCACGAACTGATTGGCCAAGGCCTGAACATCAACTGCAAGAGGTCTCTCCTCGACTAGAATATATGCCAAACTCCCCACACTCACTGCCTTTCGGCTCAAAGCATCGGCCACCACATTGGCCTTTCCCGGATAATACAATATAGTAATATCATAATCCTTAAGCAACTCCAACCATCTCCGCTGCCTCAAATTAAGATCCTTTTGCTTTAACCAATGCTAAAGACTACGATGATCAATGAACACCTCACAAAATATGCCATACAAGTAATGCCTCCAAATCTTCAATGCATAAACTATGGCAGCCAACTCCAGATCATAACGGGGTAGTTCTTCTTATGAGGCTTCAACTGTTGAGAAGCATAAACAATCACTCTACCCTCCTACATCAGCACACAACCAATCCTAACTCTCGAAGCATAACAATATACAGTATATGAACCTGAAGTTAATGGCAAAACAAAAACTGGAGATGTGGTCAAAGTTGTCTTGAGCTTCTGAAAGCTCTCCTCACACTCGTCCGACTATACAAATGAAGGACCCTTCTGAGTCAACTTGGTCAAGGGCAATGCGATAGATGAGAATCCCTGAACAAACCGGTGATAATAGCCTGCCAAACCAAGAAAGCTGTGAATCTCTGTGGCTGAGGACAGTCTCGGCCATCTTTGAACCACCTCTATCTTTTCGGATCAACCTAAATACCCTCGCTAGACACCACATGCCCCTAGAACTCACACTTGGAGAATTTTGCATAAAGCTTCTCCTCTCTCAATCTCTGCAACACAACTTTCAAATGCTTCGCGTGCTCCTCTTGACTACGTGAATACACCAGAATATCATCAATGAAGATTATGACAAACGAATCGAGATAAGGCCGGAACATGCTGTTTATCAAATGCATGAATGCTTCTGGGGCATTGGTCAGCCCAAAAGACATCACCAAGAACTCATAGTGACCATATCGGCTCCTGAAAGCCGTTTTAAGAATATCTGAATCCCTGATCTTTAACTGGTGATAACTGTGAGCACGTGATTTTTTCCCTAAGCTAATTATTCCCAAAAATTCAAACAAAATAATTTCTTTATTTTTACAATTTTTGTGAATTTTGGTGTCACTTTCTGATAGCTATTTGCATTTTATTTGTGCATGTTAATTCATATGAAAATACAAAAATATGCATTTAGGATATAAGTTCATATTTTAGGATTAAGTAGGGGTTAATTTGTTTTGAATAAAATATAAAGAAAATAACAAAAATAATCCACTTTTGCATTTTTAATTGTCAATTGTTGAATTTGTCATGAAGTAGATTTTAAACAATTTTAGGAGTTAATTAGTATAACTTTGAAATATATTAGGACTCTATTTTAGTTTTACATTTTTACAAAATCAAAAAATACAAAGATACAAAATGAAATAAAAAAAATAAAAAATAAATAACAGAGATAAAAGAAAGACAATTACTAAAGAGAGGAAAAGAAGCTATCCGGAATTGGGCCAAATACGCAGCCCAATCGGACCAAATCCATACCCAAACCGACCTAGCCCAGTGCCTTGAACCCGGCCTGCCTTTTTAAATGACCAAACAACGCCGTTTTAGCGTCAATCAATCCCGGCCTTTCATCCTGCTTAATCCAACGGACCATGTTCACTCTTGACAAATTAATAAAACTGTCCGAAAATTCCCAAACCCTAAAAACATGATTCATCTTCCTCATACCCCCGGTCACCTCGCCGAAACCCCACCGCCGACGAACACCACTTACGCCATTTACTACCAAAATAACACCACAAAACCTCCTCTTCCTCCTCATCATGGATCCACCACCCGTTTCCTTCAAATCCAGCCCTAGCTCGTCGAATCTTCGATCAAAGGTTTCCGGCCAAAACCCAAAGTAACCCAATCACCACCAAATTAACATTATGTGACCTCCTGGGCCTCCTCTACCCAACCCCCACAACCCTATCTCTCGAATATACCTGGAACCACTCGAATATCAAATCGAAGGTTTCCGACCAAAACCCTAAGGCAAAATTTCCGTGATTTCGGACCCTAACAACCCTAACTAGGTGTTTTCTTATGAAAACACATGGTTAGGGATGTTACGGGTCAGAAATTTCGGGGGATTTGGAGAAGCAACCACTGGCCGGAGTTCTTTGTTGTCAGTGAGTTCTTAGTGGTATTTTATTTTTTCATCAATTTCTTTTTCCTTTTCTGATTTCTTGCATGTGTGAATTCCTTGGTTAATGTCTAGTTAATTTGCAATTTAATTTTTGTCAATATTGCTCTAATCTTTTGTCCTGATTTGATTAAGTCTAGTTGTTTGTTTGAATATGTTCCAGTTCCTGATCTTAGTTCGATTTATAATTTGTTAATTAGTGTTACTAAGTTTTGGTTAACTTAATTTCTGTTGTTCCTTTAGTTAATTACTAATTAGTTCAGTTTTAGTTTAATTAGTCGTCGTTTGGTAGTTAGTATGGTCATTAACTCTGAGATCAATCGATAGGTTCAACAAGAGTTTAAATTGGGGTATATTCAGAGCTTAAGAAGCTGTCTTGGTTATAGCTGTAGTTTTAGCTTAAGTTCAGGGGTACTTTAGACGTTTAGGATTGGGCAACACATGGTAGTTGAAACTAGAATCTTCTAGGGCCTTCTAGAGTGATACTTTAGTGTAGATTTCAATAAGTTTAGTGGGATTACTTGGTTAACAAGCTAAGAAATAAGGGACTGATTGAATAAATAAATAGGGACTGACATAGAAAACAGAAAATAAGGACTGCCCTCAGCTTTGCCTATAAAAAGCATGCCTAAGTGCCTTAATGAAGGGGTTGGAACCCCAAAATTTCCCCCAAAATATCCTCAAGCTCCACATATCTGAAATTTAAATTCAGATCCAAACTCCTTTTAGATCTTAGCTTTCTTCAAAGAAAAAACAGAAAATAATAGAAAATTGTAAAAAAAAAAACTACTGTTTCATTAAAACTGAAGATGAATTTCAACCTTTAGCTATGGGTTTACATTTTTAGTTCAGTTCTGGTAATTTGAAGGTTTAGAGGTGTCTCTATTTGAGTTCGAGTAGCTTTGGGGTCAATCAGTTCATTTTGGTCACTACTGGATACTGAATTGTTGGGATGCTTTCCTGGTTTCTGTGAAATTATTTGGGTTCGAAATCACTCGATTGTTGCTGTGTTTGACCAGTTGAATTCCAGTAATTGTTAGTTGCTGCTGACTTCTCCTTGTTTCCATCTGATTCACATTCTAGGTACACATTCGAAATACCAGCTGATGTAATTTTTGAATCGAGAAGTTGAAATGAGATGCTCTTCTGAAACCTGTGTGTTCGAGTTGCCATAGTAAAGTAGATATTAGATAGTTCATGCTTGTTTAGTGTTGCCTTTAACTTGTGTTGGCCTTGTATAATTTGACTGAAATTTGAACTGTAATGGGACAGGCTAGTTTAAATTTGTGACTGATGAAATTACTCTGGTATAGTGTAATGTAGATTATCCAAATTTGTCTTCAGTAATCGCAATACAGGTTCAAAATGGATGCAAGTTTTAGTAGTTAATTCCATTTAATTTTGTAGCTGTGAAAATATGTCCAAAACTGAGGGTAAATTTCAGTAGCCGACTCCAGTTACCCAAGTCCAAACTTTGAAATCACTGGAGTGTCGAGATCTAATCTAGAAGTGCTAATTTGAGTTAATAATTGAGTTGCTATTACTTTTACTGAATTTGAACCATGCTTTTAGTTTGATTTTCCAATTGTAGTAACACTTAGAAAGTTCAGGTTATAAATAGCTAATTTACGTCTGTTTCGTTGCTAATTGTTAAAAAGGGGAAGTTAAGCGCCAAATAGCAGTGTAGTGCAGTTTGTGGGGTCTCTTGTGGTGTTAATCAAATAATGCTAAGTTAAACAACTTCTTGTACATTTGATTCACGGTCAGACTTTGACATTTCTGTGATTTACTCGTTATTTTGGTGAGGAAAATGGGGCCAGGCAGCAGCCTATTTGTACCAATGCCTACGGTTTAATTTTGAGTCTTAACACTCACAAGGTACGGGGGCGGGCCTGTTATCAGGCCCAAATCATAGGTAGGCTTTGGAGACCCTGCGCCGATTAATTACAAGTTTCTTTCCCAAGGTAATGTAACTCTTAAAACGATAACAATATATTAGGATTCTTCATTTATTCTTTGAGACGAAAATATATAGATAACTCTAGTTGCTTTTAGGCTTGCCCTTTTAAAATAAAATGAGACGAGCGTCGCCAAAGAAAAATACAAAATTGTGGGACCCTCAATAAATGATTATAATAAAATAGTCAGAATTCGGAAGTAACCGTTTAGCGAATTTCACGGTCTTCCCTAAAGATAGTAACGCGATAGTCTCTGCAGGCGCGTTTTTAATAATTTACTTTCTTAAATTCGGGTGCGCATTTATGTGACCCAAATCCAAATCTCAACGGAGTCGAAATGTGTCAACAACCACGGGTGCATTGATGTGACGTGGTTCGAGACACGTTTTCACGACGTTGCAGTTCTCATAAAAATAATAATAATAATAAAAGCAGTTCGAAATTAAAAAGCCCATAAGCAAAAACATGTTTTGAAATCAGATAAAATCAAATACAATTGTTGAGCGACCGTGCTAAAACCACGGAACCCGGGAATGCCTAATACCTTCTCCCAGGTTAATAGAATTCCTTACTCGGATTTCTGGTTCGCGGACTGTAATACAGAGTCATATTTTTCCTCGGTTAGGGATTCAACCGGTGACTTAGGACACCATTAATCTCCCAAGTGGAGACTCTGAATAATAATAATAAATCTCGTTCTGATTGTCCTTTAATTGGAAAAACTCCTTTATTCCCTTACGGGGTGTATTGAAAAAGGAGGTGTGACAGCTCTGGCGACTCTGATGGGGACCGAACCCAGAATATCTGGTTCAGGGTTCAGAATTCGAGCTTAGATAATTGTTGTATTTGGTTATATCTGATTTTCCTACATGTTTTGTGCTGAATATGCTAAATGCTACCGCTTTAATATCATTTGAACTGTATATAAACTGTGCCGACACCCTTCTCTCTTCACCTCCGGGGATGTGCTTACTAGTTGAGACTCCCTATTATGTTAGTGTCATACCCTGAAATATAAAAAGAGGCTCGGATAAGTTGCAAAGCCGGACGATCTCGCGGGTCCCCGGTATGCTGCCCCCTCCTCGACTCGAGTTGTCCGCTTGAGTGCACTGTTTAGAACATATACCCAGGTTTTGAACCTAGAATAACTTGACTTCATGCCGGATCTCTAGTAGGAGCGCTTAATTGCATCATCCTGCATTTCACTTAGGGGACTCAACACAGGGGTTGGGTCCGTCTAGGGCTAACAACCTGAAATGAAAAGACCATCCTGATGCATCCTATTTGTTCTGTACATATATTTGTTTCGAACCAGCATGTTGACCGGCTTTTGAATCTCGGGAATGTTGGAAAATTGAGAAAAAGAGGAAAAGAGAAAAGAGAGAAATAACAGTTAGGGGGTTAATTGATTATTTTAGAAAAACCAATGACCAAATACTGTCGAAACTCTGCCGAAATTTTGAGAAAATGAAAAAGAAAAATGTTTTTTAGTTATAATAGTCCGTTTCACTAAAAGCAAAAGAAAAATAGAAAAAGAGTGTTTTATTGGGAAGGAAAGGAAAAAAAGGCTTTTATTTTTGTTTGGAAAAAATAGGTTGTTTATTGTTTGTCGAAAATGAAAAGAAAAAAAGAGTCGTTATTTTGTCTTGTTTTCAAAAAATAGAAAGGGCAAAATAGTTTGTCTTGCCATGGAAAATGAAAAAAGGGTCTTGCTTTCAAAATATAGTTAGTTTCTCGGCCCGAACTACGCAGGTTTGATTCTCACAGGGCGTGAGATACGTAGGCAACCCTCATCGGGTCCAACCTCCCCTTTAAAAAAAATAGCCAAAAAAAAAATAAAAAATAAATAAATATATTAAAATTTTTAATTTTCGTCGTAAATAAGTTGGGTGATGCCGTTTTGTCAAAAATAGCTGAATGTTCCCGAAAGGGACGCCGGAAAGCTGACTTTGCAACGACGGCCACCTTTGGTCAATTTTGATTTTCGACCGGTTGACTCTCACAGCCTTAAAATCTTCGTCCTTGGGAGTGCTGAAAGTCCGTGTTCGAAAACCGAGTCTTTCATTTTAAATTTGGAAAAGGAAATAGTTAAATAAAAGTTTTGTTTTTGCTTAAATCACTTTAATAAATGTGCAGGATGAGCACGATGCAGAACGAACCTTTCTCAATAATGACTAAAATCCCTTTCGAGTTGCGGCTATGGTGGAACGATTTAGGCAAAGAAGGACAAGACGAAGTCAAAAAATGTCTGAAAGGTCTCACGGGTTTGTTGGAAATCAAGCCTCGGGGTGATATTATAAGAGCGTTGGTCACTTGCTGGGACCCGACGCACAATGTCTTCCACTTCCCAGATTTTAAGCTCACCCCAACTCTGGAGAAAATCGCCGGGTACTATAAGCACGTGATTTTTGACCCTCCCCGAGAATTTTCACATTTTTAGCGTGAATATGTGAAATTGGGTCTAGTATAGCTATTTTAACTATTTTACTTTATTTCGTTGCAAAAAGAAAAAAAAATCACAAAATATATATATAAATTTTAGTTTATGTATTTCTCATAAACTTGAAAAATACAAAAATTGTACTTTATTTTGGTACTTTATATAAATTCGAAAATTACAAAAAATATAATTCTATTAATGTTTTGTAGTCGTTTTAATTTTGGAAAAATACAAAAAAAAAATATTACTTTATATTTTTATCTTTATTAAAAACGAAAATTACAAAAAATAGTTTTATTAATATTCTATAGTCATTTTAACTTTGGAAAATACAAAAAAAATATTGCTTCATATTTTATCTTAATGTTTAAAAAAAACGAAAATTACAAAGATAGTTTTATTAATATTTTGTAGCTATTTTAAATCTTGAAAAAAATATTTTAAAAAAAAGATATAGTTTTGTTTGAATACTAGTCTTATTTTTGGTAGTTATTTTGCTTGCATAGGACTAGTTAAGCAACGTGTTCCTATTTCTCGGGTCCGGGCAAAAGAATAATATTCGGGTTCAAACTACCCGGTTTTAGGCCTAATTTCGGACCTAACCCATAATAAACCGTGTCCAGGACACATGGGGAACCCCACCACGCGTGGGGGACATAAGTCTCGAACCCCACCACGCGTGGGGCTCATTTTTCTGGGCAAACCCATACAAATGCACGGATAAAACATTTGGAAAAGGAGGACTTTGAAAAATTTTGGAAGAAAGTACTGTATCCTCCGTCTTCTTCCTAAAAGAAGAAGAACAAAAATAGGCAAAAACCCTACTGTGAAAAGAAAACCAACGTCGGACCAACTCCCCCCATTGCCCATAACCACCACCCCAAACAGCTCCCCCCCCTTCCGTCAAACAACCACTGCCTCCTCGCCACCGTCCGAACGCCACCCTCGTCGTCACTGCCCAAGCAGTCCACCGCGACCACTGTTCATCTTCTCCAAAAGGAGAAGAACAAAACCCTCCCCGTCGTCACCCCCACCAAACACCACCACCGTCGTTCCACTCCAAACCAGTCGCTCCAGTTGACCCCCTCTCCGTCACGACCCCTCCAGTAAACCACCCGAACACCACCCCCACGCAGTCGTTGAAAACCCAGCACTTCCGCCATTGTTAGTCCAACAAGCAGTCGTTGTTGCGATTCCAAGCAACGCACAGCTGCTCCTTCGTCGCGTCGTCACTGTCCCTCGACCTCTTCTGCTTCAACTTGTCGCCCCGATCTGTTGCATCGAGAAAAGTCAGTAGTAGCGAACATGGCAGGTTGTTAGCACTTTCGGGCCGAGCTTTCAGTTCCCTGTGAGGTCGTTTTGTTCGCCGAGGTCCGGTACGTCGAGGTTAGTCGTTGAGGTCGATGTAGAGGTTTGGTCTATGGCTCTATCCGTTTCTGTTCGTTCAGGTTAGTAAACCTCAAGTATCAGATAAAGAAACTTTACGTTAAATGTTCGAAGACGCAATATATAAATTGATATGATAACTTTCTGCTTATGTTTTCGTCGTATGCATTTCATTCATTTTTGCGTTATGTTATTCTTGTTTACTTGCTGTCATTTAATTAAGTTGGGTTAATTGTTCTACGACGCAAGTTTGATGTTAATTTATTCGTGGCCCTTTGCTTAGTTCATTCGGATAAAATTAGCATTAGTACTTGTTGTTACTACTCCCGAAACACTCGTTCGCTAAACTCATTTTATTAATTTTTTGACAAGTTATGAGATTTTAGTTGTAAAGAAGTCGTAAGGTTTAGTATTGTTAAAGGCGCAGAAATGGCATTCTTTTAAAAAAAAAAAAAATAATAATAAAAAAATATAAATAAAAAATAAATAAATAAATAGAAAACGAGACTAGCTTCGCCAAATAAAAATGTACAGATTGTGAAGTCCCTCACAAAATATATGTATAAATACTTAGATTCCGGGACGGGCCGTTTAGTAAATTTCACGGCCCTACCCCAAAATAATAATGCGCTAGTTGCTTTAGGCGCGCCTTTAATAATGTTATCTCCCTAAACTCGGGTGCACATTTATGTGACCCAAATCCAAATCTCAACGGAGTCGAAATATGTCTCTAGTCACGGGCACATTGATTGTGACGTGGCCCGAGATGCATGTCCATGACGTTGCAAATTCCTTTTAAAAAATAAGAATGAGATGAGCCTCGCCGAATAAAAACACAAATTGCGGGGCCCTCAGTAAATACTTGTTTAAAATTACTTAGAATTCAGGAGGGTCGTTTAGCGAATTTCACGGCCTCCGCAAAATAATAACGCGATAGTCTCTTTAGGCGCGTGTTTAATAATTTACTTTCTTAAGCTCGGGTGTGCATTTCATGCGACCCAAATCCAAATCTCAAAACATCAAATAAAATGCGTTCCGGATTGTGGGTGCATTTCATGTGACGCAGTCCAAAGACGTGTTTTAAGCGATGTTCACATTCTTGTAAAAACAATAATAATAAAGCGGTTAAAAGTTAAAATTTGCACATAAGTTCATACTTGTATAAAATCAGATAATCAAGCCGAATATAACAATTGAGCGACCGTGCTAGAACCACGGAACTCGGGAATGCCTAACACCTTCTCCCGGGTTAACAGAATTCCTTATCCGGATTTCTGGTACGCAGACTATAATATAGAGTCATTATTTTCCTCGATTCGGGATTAAAATTGGTGACTTGGGACACCCTAAATCTCCCAAGTGGCGACTCTGAAATAAATAAGCAAATCCCATTTCGATTGTCCTTTAATTGGAAAAACTCCCCTGCCCCCATCGGGTGCGTAAAAAGGAGGTGCGACAGGTACATCGGAAATGCTGAGGTTCCGTTAAGAGAAAAATATCTGGTCGCTCCAAGAGCCATCACGGTGCATCGGTTTTTAGATTCATTAAAGATACCCAGGACAGTCCACAATCCAGATTTGGCAAAAGGCTTATGTACTCTGCGCTTCATATACGACAGGTACGACCACGTGGGAGGGTTTAACAAGACGGACATCAAGCTATGCAGTAAAAATAACCGTAAAAAATGGGATGAGCACAAACGGGTGGCTTTCATGATAACCTTTTTGGGCCTCCTAGTGTTCCCAAGGAAAGACGAGAATATCGATATAAAAGTAGTCGGGGTCGTCAGTACCTTGCTTACTCAAGATGAAAGCACTCTTGCGCCTATGATCGTGTCTGACATTTTTCGATCTCTCACTGCCTGCAAAGTCGGAGGCAACCTTTTTGAGGGGTGTAACTTGTTGCTCCAAATGTGGATGACCGAGCATCTATGGCGCCGTTCCCAGCTCTTGAGTTATGGTTCGTCTGACAAAACATGTATAAGAGAGTTTTACACAAGGATTGACGAGGTTAGTCTGCCTGAAGGAGTAACAACATGGATATCATATTTTCGTACTCTCACGGACAGCCAGATACAGTGGACGTTGGGATGGTTGCCTGTTGAAGAAATCATATACATGCCAGCAACTAGGTCACATTTTCTTTTGATGGGACTTAAGAGCATCCAGCCTTACGCTCCATGTCGGTTTCTGAGACAACTCGGGAGATGCCAAACAGTGCCACAGGAGGAAGATCTTAGTGCCCAAGTAATTGAGATTAGCCCTGACGGACAGTTTCCCGAAGCAAAAGTCCGCGAGATTTGAAATGAATGTCAATATTTACAAGTAGATACTTGTGTGCAGGATCGGGCCAAAGGAGAAATGTCACCAGACTACCTCACATGGTACAAAAGAGAACTTGAGCATCAGAGTCCAGCTAAAAGACCCCACATCCAGGATTTCACTAAATCATCACAAGAACAATGGGGTTGGCTAGCAAAAGAAGAAGGCTATCAGGATGAAATCGGCAAGCTGAAACAACAGATTGGAGCTCTGAAATTTGATAATAGTGTGCAAGTTGCTGCTGATTAGGGAGAAAAGAACAGGTTGGCCCAAGAAAACGAGGTGCTTAGGGCCCAAATCCAGCAAATGAGGATAGCTGCCAATAACCAACAAAGGAGCCGGTCGGACGAGCGGTTGATGAAGGGGCAGAAAAAGGAAATTAGTGAGTGCCAGGATGAGCTGAAAAAATCCGAGGGCACCATAGCGGAACTCCGGGCACAGTGGGTAAAAAGAACAGAAGAACGCACCCATTACATGCAACAATTAAAGAAGGATTATGAAAAGACCATTGCTAGTCTGAAAAGAAAAGTGGTCATCCTTGAGGATAAGGCAGCTAAGCAAGCTAAAGCTTTTGAGACCAAAAGTGGACACTGCTATGACTTACTGGCCCGAATGGAAGTTGAAATACAGCAGCTGCAGGATCAGCATCTTCAGGATTCTCATGTGTTGGAGGCTCGCAATAATCAAGTAAGGCGATTGCTTATAGAAAAGGGTCAAACAAGAGACATGATTGAGACCATTGCCCACGCAATCCTCAGGAGATGTCGGGCATGTGAAGACATGACCCGCGCTACCTTCTTTTCGGCAGTAATGATTTATGTCAACCGAACCATGTATGAGCTGGAGCAACTTGAAAGGGATTTGGCACCTAAGCCCGCGGCGAGGCCGAACGATGCCTCGCGGGTATCCACTTTTGAAGAACTAATGTATTCATAGATCGAGTCTATATTTTCCATTCTAGAGTTTGTTGTTTGTCAGTCTGTTTTCTTTTTGCGTCCAAGTATGCTAGTATGTTCGGAGTATGTATTTGAGTTTAGTTGGAGTCCGTTATTTTCCATTTCAAAATGTTTAGTTTGTAATAGAATGTTGTGGTAATGAAAATCTGAAAATTCCCAAAAAATTTGTTCCTTTATTTTGGCACTTATTTTCACGAACTACGCCTGGTCTGATTCGTGCGAGGTCACGATACATAGGAAATCTCCATAGGATTCGACCGTAACCAAGTAAAGAAAAGAAAACAAAGAAAGGGAAAGAAGGAAGGGAAAAGCGGAGAGACGAAAAAAAAATGAATGAAAATAAGAGAAGAGCGGAAAAAGAAGATAGGAATAGAATAAAGGAGGAAGGAAAGGAAAAAGAAAAAAGAGGAGAAAAGAAAGAGAGAAAAGAAAAGAGAAAAAAAAACAAAAAGAAAAGAGAAAGCTTACAGTTGGAACTAAGGAAATGCCGGGATGACGCATGCAGTCTAACAAATGCATAATAGAAATGGTTAACTTTATAGGTGCATTCATGACCAATGTGCGGTTATCCAATCTGTTAAAGCCTAATCGCTAACGGAATTGTTGTCTAAATGTGTGAGTCCAGGTAGGTGGTTAGTTGTTTGGCATTCTGGCAACTCATCCATACAACACCCGGTCTAAAGATAAAGTGAACATAACTGGTCCAGAATCTGATACGAGTATTGTTGACCCATCGAAAAAAGTAGAAGAAATGGACATTCATGCAGTGAGGGAGGAAATGTATAAATTGAAACAACAGATGGCTGAAATGTACCAAGCTTGGGCGAAGGGGCATCCACCGCCAGTTTATCCCACTAACCCCGCTTATATCCCACCATTGGCTCAGCCTCAGGATCCACCCACTATGAATTCATCTCCAGCATTTCCCCTCTACCAACACACCACTTCTCATACATCACAGGCTGCTCCATCCAAACAAGTCTCATACCCTCCTCCACCAATCAGTCCCATTTTTGTGGCACCTCCGCCTGCTACCCTACACCGATCCCCTAGTGAACCTCTGTTCCAGACGCACGACAACCAGTATTATCCCCCTAAGTCTACCTTCAAAGTACCAGAACCATACTCTTATACCCCTCATCTTGATCTCACAGCAAGCACCGAGAAGCCGCCCAAAAACTCTGAGCAGGAGGAGATGATCAGAAAGTTCAAAAGCCTAGAGCAATCATTCCGAGACATGAGGGGGTTAGGGGGCCAAGTAAGTGTGGCCTATAAAGATTTATGTCTGTTCCCAGATGCTCAGTTATCGGCCGGGTTCAAGATGCCTAAGTTTGATCTATACGACGGGCATGGCGACCCAGTAGCACATTTAAGGGGATTCTATAGCAAAATGAGAGGAGCAGGAGGGAGAGATGAATTGTTGATGGCATAT
Organism: Nicotiana sylvestris; assembly: GCF_000393655.2. Lineage (NCBI taxonomy): Eukaryota > Viridiplantae > Streptophyta > Magnoliopsida > Solanales > Solanaceae > Nicotiana > Nicotiana sylvestris. Next base: position 107,509,299 of record NC_091067.1, read on the forward strand.
TTCAGCCAAAGTTTGAGCAGATCGGCGTTGGAATGGTACACTAGACAAGACCACAACAGGTGGTACACTTGGGATGACTTGGCCCAAGCCTTCGCCTGTTAGTTTCAATACAATCTTGAAATCATCCTAGATCGACTGTCATTGACAAAGATTGAGAAGAAGCCCGGTGAGAGCTTCCAAGAATATGGGTTCCGTTGGAGAGAGCAAGCGGCGAGGGTTGAACCCCCGATGAAAGAGAGTGAAATGGTTGATTATTTCTTGCAGGCTTTGGAGCCCACCTATTTTGGTCATTTGGTGTCAGAAGTGGGCAAGTCCTTTAATGAAGTCGTGAAAATGGGAGGCATGGTTGAGGAGGGACTCAAATCCAATAAGATCATGAGTTATTCAGCAATCAAAGCAACAACCCAAGCCATTCAAAACGGAACTGGGGTGTGCTTGGGAAGAAGAAGAAAGAAAAGGTTGCAACTGTCGAATCCGGAGTATGGTCCAGGTCTAGAAGCCCTTCACCATATTACAACCAACCCAGACCCCACCACCCAAATTACCCGTATATCCCATATGGCCCTCCTCAACACTATTATCCACCACCAGAGCCACACTTTTCCGTCCATCATGCCCAAACTTATACCCAGCCTCCGGCTCACGCGCAATGACGTGCGCCGGTTACCCAAAACACATACCCAGCTCCACAAAACACATATCCACACCTGAGGGCTAATAGGCCAGGATCCGACTTCCGCCCAAACCAGGCTTTCAGAAACGAGAGAATGCAGAAACAGAAAACATTCACTCTGCTGGGAGAATCCTATACCACTTTTTTCCACAAACTGAGACAGGTAGGCCTGTTGAATCCGGTTGAGGCCAAAATGCCAAATCCCCTTCCTAGAAATCTGGACCATTCAGTGAGCTGTTAATATTGTTCAGGCGCTCCCGGACATGATACTGAGAAATGTTGGAGATTGAAAACTGTTGTGCAAGAGCTTATTGACACAAACAGGATTGAGGTTCAGGCCCCTGAGGCACCCAATATTAACCAGAACCCGTTGCCAGTGCATCATGAGGCCAACATGATTGAACTGATACATAAGGGAGAAGAGTTTAAGAAGCCATCACAGACAGTCATGATGATCCGTTCTAGTGAAGCCAAAGTGAGTGAAAGGTCAGCTAGTGTGAAACTATTGGTTCAGTTGAAAGGAATAGACAACAAGCCAGTTATGGTGATGGGGAAAGGATCTTCCGTTGTTGTAGAGAAACCAGAGCCGATCAAGGTAAAGGTTCGGGGAGTACCAAGTACACCTGTGGCAGTCATGAAGGGGGCTCACATAGAACCAGTTGTCATAAAGCCAGTAACCCAATTACTAGTGATTGACAGTAAAGTCGTTCCGTAGAAGTATGAACATGCAGTTGTGACCTACAAGGGGAAGGAAGTCCAAGAGGAAGTCTGTGAAACACAAGGTTTAACTCGCTCGGGACGTTGTTTTGCCCCCGAAGAGTTGAAAAAGGCTAGGGTTCCCAAGGAAAATCCGGGGCCAGTTAAGAAAGCTATTACGGAGGAAGAGGCAGAAGAGTTCTTGAAAAATATGAAAGTGCAAGATTATTCTATTGTTGAGCAGCTAAGAAAAACGCCAGTCCAAATCTCGTTGCTTTCATTGCTTATCCACTCGGATGAACATCGCCGGGCTATGATGAACATATTGAAAGAAGCTCATGTCCCCGATAAAATTTCAGTAAATCATTTGGAGAAAATCGCGAACAAAATCTTTGAGGTAAACAGAGTGACATTTTCTGATGATGAATTGCCCGTGGAGGGAACAGAACATAATAAAGCTCTTTATTTGACCGTGAAATGTGAAGATTCGGTAGTCACTCGAGTACTGATTGATAATGGGTCCAGTGCCAATATCTGTCCTTTGTCTACATTGAACAAGTTGAAGGTTGATGATGAAAGAATTCATAAGAATAGCATCTGCGTTCGGGGGTTTGATGGTGGTGGTACAGACACAGCGGGTGACATCATACTTGAATTGACAATTGGTCCGGTCGAGTTCACCATGGAGTTTCAGGTGTTAGACGTGGTGGTTTCTTATATTCTTCTGTTGGGGCGACCATGGATCCACGATGCCAAAGCGGTGCATTCTACACTACATCAGATGGTTAAATTCGAGTGGGACCGACAAGATATCATAGTACATGGGGAAGACAACATGAGCATTGTAAGTGATGCCATCGTACCCTTCATAGAGACTGATGAGGATAAGGGGCCATGGGTTTACCAGGTTTTTGATACAGTCTCGGTAGAAAAGGTTCCTGAAGGCAAAAGCATCCCGGTTCCCAGAATAACAGCCGCAACTATCATGGTAGCGTCTGAAATGTTGAAAAATGGGTTTGTACCAGGCAAAGGGTTGGGTGCTAATTTACAAGGTATTGTTCAGCCAGTTTATTTTCCCAAAAATCTGGATACCTTTGGGCTAGGTTTCAAGCCTACGGTGGCGGATGTAAGACGAGCCCACAAGATGAAGAAAAGAGGCTGGGTTCTTTCCAAACCAATTCCACGTCTGTCCAAGTCCTTCGTCAGGCCAAGTAGCGGGAAAAATTTATTGGCAAAGGTGTCGGGTCCACTGATTGGTGCGGATGGGAACTTGGAGAGAGGGCTTGAGAAGGTATTTGCTGAGGTAAACATGGTTAAGGCCGGGGAAGGGACGAGCAAAGCAGATATACAGTACATCGGGCCGCGTGCTAATGTCAACAACTGGGAAGCCACTCCTCTTCCATCTCGGAGGGAGTCACGGTAGTGGGTTTTGTTTTCCTTTTGTTCACCTAGATTATTCCAGGGTTTGTAATTTAGTTGCGATGTTCCGTCCGTTTGGATGAGTTAAAACCCTGTTATCTTTACATTCAATGAAATGCAATTCCTTTTCTTTCTTAATTCCTAATTTTGTTTCCATTTCTTTTTCTTTGCTTTTCTGTACAGTTCTCTTTATGCTGATATCGATGACATGACATGCATGAGGAATCTTTGGCCCAGTTTTAAAAGACAATCTAATTCAGAAATAATAGTGCAAAAAATCGAGTGTCATGATGAGGTGGAATATGATGATGACAAGGCCTATGAGGAAGTTAGTAAAAAATTAAGTCACTTTGAAGAAAAACCCAAACCTAACCTAAATGACACAGAAGCAGTTAATCTAGGGGACCCAGACAATGTTCGTGAAACTAAAATAAGTGTTCATATGGAGCCACAGCTCAAGGAGGGGATAATCAAAGCATTGTTCGAGTACAAGGATGTTTTTGCATGGTCGTATGATGACATGCCGGGTCTAAGTACCGATTTAGTGGTTCACAAATTGCCCACTGACTCGGCATTCCCTCCTGTCAAGCAGAAGCTGAGAAAGTTCAAAACGGACATAAGTGTAAAGATCAAAGAAGAGATCACCAAGCAGTTCGATGCGAAGGTCATTCGTGTTACACAGTATCCCATCTGGTTAGCTAATGTTGTGCCTGTGCCGAAGAAAGATGGCAAGACCAGGGTGTGTGTCGATTACCGGGATCTTAACAAGGCAAGTCCAAAAGACAATTTTCCGCTGCCGAATATCCACATATTGATTGATAATTGTGCAAAACATGAGATTGGTTCTTTTGTGGATTGTTACGCGGGTTATCATCAGATTTTAATGGACGAGGAAGATGTAGAAAAGACGGCATTCGTCATGCCATGGGGAACATATTTCTATCGGGTCATGCCGTTTGGTTTGAAATATGCTGGGGCAACTTACATGAGGGCAATGACAACAATATTCCATGATATGATACACAAGGAAATCGAGGTGTATGTGGACGATGTGATTGTAAAGTCTAGACAGCAATCTAACTATGTCAGGGATCTGAGAAAGTTCTTCCAAAGGCTTCGCAGGTACAATCTCAAGCTTAATCCTGCAAAATGTGCGTTCGGGGTGCTGTCTGGAAAGTTGTTGGGTTTCGTAGTCAGCCGCCGAGGTATTGAACTGGATCTATCAAAAATCAAGGCCATCCATGAATTGCCACCTCCGAGGAACAAGACCGAGGTGATGAGTTTGCTGGGAAGATTGAATTATATCAGCAGGTTCATAGCTCTGCTAACGACAACTTGTGAGCCTATCTTTAAGCTATTGAAGAAAGACGCTGCGGTCAAATGGACAAACGAATGTCAGGAGGCGTTCGATAAGATAAAGGGGTATTTGTCAAATCCACCCGTGTTGGTTCCGCCAGAACCAGGGCGACCTTTGATTCTATATTTAACAATACTGGACAATTCGTTCAGCTGTGTATTGGGTCAACATGATATCACCAGAAGGAAGGAGCAGGCCATCTATTACCTCATCAAGAAGTTCACACCCTACCAGGTTAAGTATACTCATCTTGAAAGGACATGTTGCGCCCTAACTTGGGTGGCACAGAAGCTGAAACACTATTTGTCATCTTATACTACTTACCTCGTATCTCGTTTGGACCCGTTAAAGTATATCTTTCAGAAACCTATGCCCACAGGGAGGCTTGCAAAGTGGCAGATCCTGCTCACAGAGTTTTACATCGTCTACGTGACTCGGACTACGATGAAAGCACAGGCCTTGGCGGACCATCTGGCCGAGAATCCGGTGGATGAAAATTATGAACCTTTGAAGACTTATTTCCCTGATGAAGAGGTGATGCATGTTGAAGAGTTGGAACAAGTTGAGAAGCCACGATGGAAACTTTTCGTTGATGGGGCCGCAAACATGAAAGGCGTGGGAATAGGAGCGGTGCTTATTTCTGAAACAGGGCAACATTACCCTGTTATAGCTCAGCTTCGTTTTTATTGTACGACAACATGGCAGAGTACGAGGCATGTATCTTGGGGTTGAGATTAGCTATAGATATGGGTGTCCAGGAAGTCTTGGTCATGGGTGACTCGGACCTACTGGTACACCAAATTCAAGGACAATGGGAAACACGGGACTTAAAGCTTATACCGTACCGACAATGTTTGCATGAGCTTTGTTAGTGGTTTCAGTCAATAGAATTCAAGCACATCCCAAGAATTCATAATAAAGTGGTCGATGCGTTGGCTACTCTGGCATCGATGTTACACCATCCGAATAAGGCTTACGTGGACCCTTTGCAGATTCAGGTCCACGATCAGCACGCTTATTATAATGTGGCGGAAGAGGAACTGGACGATGAGCCGTGGTTTCATATCATCAAGGAATATATCAGGATGGGTATATATCCGATACAGGCCACAGGTGATTAGAAACGAACAATTCAACGGTTGGCTAGCGGGTTTTTCCTTAGTGGAGGAGTGTTGTACGAAAGAACTCCAAACCTCGGGTTGTTGAGGTGCATGGATGCGAGGCAGGCCACATCTATCATGACTGAGGTACATTCAGGAGTCTGTGGACCGCATATGAGCGGATATGCTTTGGCAAAGAAGATCCTACGGGCAGGTTACTATCGGCTTACTATGGAGCGAGATTGTATCAGTTTCGTACGTAAATGTCATCAGTGCCAAGTGCATGGAGACTTGATTCATTCTCCGCCATCAGAACTACATACGATGTCCGCACCATGGCCTTTTGTTGCCTGGGGCATGGATGTTATTGGGCCAATTGATCCAGCAGCGTCAAATGGGCACAGGTTTATTCTGGTAGCTACAGATTATTTTACCAAATGGGTGGAAGCTAAGATGTTCAAGTCGGTGACCAAGAAAGCTGTGGTGAATTTTGTGCATTCGAACATTATTTGTCGGTTTGGGATATCGAAGGTGATTATCACAGACAATGGGGCTAATCTTAATAGTCATCTGATGAAGGAGACATGTGAGCAGTTCAAGATTACTCATCGTCATTCTACCCCATACCGCCCTAAGGCAAACGGTGCGGTTGAGGCAGCCAATAAGAATATAAAAAAAATACTCCGGAAAATGGTAGAAGGATCTAGACAATGACATGAAAAGTTGTCTTTTGCATTGTTGGGGTACCACACTACTGTTCGGACCTCGGTGGGGGCAACTCCTTACTCTTTGGTATATGGCATAGAAGTAGTGATACCCGCAGAAGTGGAAATTTCGTCTCTCCGAATCATAGTAGAGGTTGAAATCAATGATGATAAATGGGTGAAAAGCCGCCTGGAGCAGTTGAGTTTGATTGACGAAAAGAGATTGTCATTAGTGTGTCATGGTCAGCTGTACCAGCAAAGAATGGCAAGAGCGTACAACAAGAAAGTGCATCCGAGGAAGTTTGAAGTCGGACAGTTAGTGTTGAGACGTATTTTGCCTCATTGGGCAGAAGCAAAAGGAAACTTCGCCCCGAACTGGTAGGGGCCATTTATCGTAACCAGAGTGTTGTCTAATGGTGCATTATATCTGACAGATGTGGAAGGAAAATGTGTATAAATGGCCATCAATTCCGATGCGGTCAAGAGATACTATGTATGATTTCTTTATTTTGATTGTACTCGTTTGTATTTGGCATATTTTAAAGATTGAAATGACGAAGGCGTTTTATTTGGCTATCTAAACACTTTTACCCCTTGTCATCCCCTTTGAGCCTTACTTATTTTCTTTCATATCCCTCTTTCGGAATCAATGTCACCATTAAGAAACGCAAGTGCGGAAGAAAATAAAATTAAAAAAAAAGTGAAAAAAAGAAGAAAGAAAAGAAAAGGAAAAGTGAAAGTGAAAAGAAGAAAGAAAAGAAAGGGAAAAGAAAAGAAAATGAAGAAAAGAAAGGAAAAGAAGAGCAGAAAAGAAAAAAACAACAACAACGTAGTCTCTATGACGTGAACTACGTTTGATTTGATCCCGAAAGGGTACGTAGGAAGCCTCTCTGAGGTTCAGTCATACCAAAATAAAATTCAAAGGTCCCCAAGCAAGAAACTGGGGCAGAAGTCGTGGTTGTTGTAAGAAATCTAATTTCGAAAGTTGTAATTTTAACCCACCTTGAAATTATTTTGAGACTTTCATACTCTTTCTTTCTAGCCCCGTCCAAAGCCCACATTACGGTCCAAAGAAAGACCTTCTGATCAATCTTTGAAAAATGCCAAGTCAAGCAAGTAAATCTGATTCATGTCTGGGGAAACACTCTGGTTCAAGCAAGAAAAGCAAAAAGATAGAAATGAGAGAGTCTTATTGGTGAAAACCTGCACAGGCACCGTAAGGCAACGGGAGTTGAGAGAAAGAATAAAATGAGAGAGTCTTATTGGTGAAAACCCTCGTGGGCACCTTGAGGCGAAAGTGAGTTGAGGAATGATTCATGGAGAAAGGTCTGTTGGTGGAAAATTGTTTCGAGGCACCACAGGATGAACAAGGTTAAGTTTTGGATAAAGTAATCAAGTGATGGTTCTGGGGAAGAAAAGGGTGGCGACCAAGAGTTGTTTAGTTGGACAGATTGGGCCGACTAGTCCAAAATGCATGTCATGACCATCGGTACCAGCTGCTCTGGTCAGATAAGTTTCTTTCCCTTTTCTTTTTAACAGTCATCCAGTTTTGGATTCTTCTTATCCTTAACTAGTAAACTCATTGCATTTCATTTTCTTTGGGGGTTTTATCTGTCTAAAAAATGTTTCAATGTTAGTTTTGTTCAAAGCAAGTGGAAAGGGATTTCAAAACTCACTACCAGATTCCGAAAAGTGTAAAGCCCGATGCGGTCAGAGCATGTCAAAAACAATATGATGAAAGGTGGAATACATGGAATCACTGGAAATGTTATCAGTGGAATGATTAGGAAATGTCGGGGGAAGTGCAAAGGTCCAGAAAAGGGTCAGAGGTGTGAAACAACAACATGGGTACATAACACTCGGTTTGTCAGAGTCAGGGGTTCGAAGATCAGTCAAAAAGTCAAAGCGGTTCAGGGCCAGTTCGAGAAGCCAGTCGGAACAAAACAATGCAGCAGAAAGATCTCCAACAAGAATGCCGCCAGCTAACCACCATTTTTTAACTGACAAATTTTCTTTGATTAAAACAGGGGCAGGAAAAGTTCGTTGTTTCAGAGGAACTCTCTGTAGAGAAAGGCAGTCACCAAAAGGTTTGCTTTTTGATTTTCAGGACCCTCCTGGATAATGGGATTTAGTTTTTAAATTTTCAGGACCCTCCTGGAAAATAGGACCTAGTTTAAAGTTCAAAAATAACATAATCTAGCACAAACATACCCTAAAGGAGTATAAGGTGGTTTAGAAGTGTGCATGTTCGAGACAGGATTCAACTAAGAGTTTCCAAGACCCTCCTGAATAATGGGACTTAGCTTTAAGATTTCAATTAGATAACCACATTTAGCGTAAACTCGGTTGTAGGGTAGTGTAATTCAGACATGAAAGTTGTCACTCTTAAGATAAAATTTGACCTTTGATTTTTAGGACCCTCCTGGATAATGGGGAGTAGTTTAAAGGTCCTCTTAGATAGCAAGATTTAGCAAAGTCACACCTGTAGAAGATACAACTTAGATTTTAATTTGTCGCTTAGTTAAGAGTTATCAGGACCCCCCTGAATAATGGGACCTAGCTTTCAAATCCTTAGTAATACTTGGTAATATGGTTTAGTTTTACAATCACATATGTCCCCAGCCACCAAACTGGGGCAGAAAATTTTCTTTTTTTTGTTTATTTGAAGTCAGGAGCCAGCCTGTAGAGCAGGGAATACTTTCAAGCGCAGCAGTCAGGAGCCCGCCTGTAGAACAAGGGAGTGTAATTTAAGTTTTAGATTTCAAATTCTTTGTTTTGTCTTTGGTGAAGTCAGGAGACCACCTGGATAATAGAGGAATACATTCAAGTTAAAGATTCAGAAGTCAGGAGCCCGCCTGGAGAACAAGGGAGTGCAATTTAAGTTTTAGATTTCAAATTCCTTGTTTTGTCTATGGTGAAGTCAGGAGCCCGCCTGGATAACAGAGGAATACATTCAAGTTCAAGTTCAAGTTCAGCAATCAGGAGCCCGCCTGGATAATAAAGGAATACATTCAAGTTCAACAGTCAGGAGCCCGCCTGGATAACAGAGGAATACATTCAAGTTCAAGATTCAGAAGTCAGGAGTCCGCCTGGAGAACAGAGACATACAGTTCAAGTTTCAGTAATCGGGAGCCCACCCGTACAATAAGGGAATACATTCAAGTTCAGCAATTTGAAGAAAGGAACAACACCTCAGTTTGTAGTTCGCAATGGCAACAAGGGATTTTACCAAGAAAACACAAGACAACAAAGCAACGAGGAAGTACAACAACAAGTTTGAAGAATTTAGATACGATTTTGTAATTCGTAGGTCACAGTTTAGTTTAGCTTCTTTTATTTTGACATGGTGTAATAAAGAAGATCAGTAAGCAGTAGCAGCAGCAATCGCAGTGAAATCACAGCTCCTGGTAGTCCCAGCTACCAGACACTCCTGAACTACACTGACCTGATTCCTGTTTAGCCCAGGATATATAGGCAACCTTTGAAGCAGGATGCGGTCAACATTTTCAAAAAATGCTTCACACGGAATATGCGAACGGGCAAAAATCACTCGTTTCCGCTCACTTATCTTTGCACGAAAACTCTTCGTGTTTCCGGGAAAAGAGGGGCAGTTGTGAGCACGTGATTTTTGCCCTAAGCTAATTATTCCCAAAAATTCAAACAAAACAATTTCTTTATTTTTACAATTTTTGTGAACTTTGGTGTCACTTTCTAATAGTTGTTTGCATTTTATTTGTGCATGTTAATTCATATGAAAATACAAAAATATGCATTTAGGATATAAGTTCATATTTTAGGATTAAGTAGGGGTTAATTTGTTTTGGAACAAAATATAAAGAAAATAACAAAAATAATCCACTTTTGCATTTTTAATTGTCAATTGTTGAATTTGTCATGAAGTAGATTTTAAACAATTTTAGGAGTTAATTAGTTTAACTTTGAAATATATTAGGACTCTATTTTACTTTTACATTTTTACAAAAATCAAAAAATACAAAGATACAAAATGAAATAAAAAAAATAAAAAAAATAAAGGAGATAAAAGAAAGACAATTAAAAAAGAGAGGAAAAGAAGCTATCCGGAATTGGGCTAAATACGCAGCCCAATCGGACCAAATCCATACCCAAACCGACCCAGCCCATTGCCTTGAACCCGGCCTGCATTTTTAAATGACCAAACGACGCCGTTTTAGCGTCAATCAATCCCGTCCTTTCATCCTGCTTAATCCAACATACCATGTTCACTCTTGACAAATTAATAAAACTGTCCGAAAATTCCTAAACCCTAAAAACATGATTCATCTTCCTTGTACCCCCAGTCACCTCGCCAGAACCCCACCGCCGGCGAACACCACTTACGCCATCGACCACCAAAATAACACCACAAAACCTCCTCTTCCCCCTCATCATGGATCCACCACCCGTTTCCTTCAAATCCAGCCCTAGCTCGTCGAATCTTCGATCAAAGGGTTCCGGCAAAAACCCAAAGTAACCCAATCACCACCAAATTAACACCATGTGACCGCCTGGGCCTCCTCTACCCAACCCCCACAGCCCTATCTCTCGAATCTACTTGGAACCACTCGAATATCAAATCGAATGTTTCCGACCAAAACCCTAAGTCAAAATTTCCATGATTTCGGACCCTAACAACCCTAACCATGTGTTTTCTTATGAAAACACATGGTTAGGGATGTTACAGGTAAGAAATTTTAGGGGATTTGGAGAAGCAACCACTGGCCGGAGTTCTTTGTTGTTAGTGAGTTCTTAGTGGTATTTTCTTTTATCTTCAATTTCTTTTTCCTTTTCTGATTTTCTGCATGTGTGAATTCCTTGGTTAATGTCTAGTTAATTTGTGTTTTATTTTTTGTCAATATTGCTCTAATCTTGTATCCTAATTTGATTAAGTCTAATTGTTTGTTTGAATATGTTCCAGTTCCTGATCTTAGTTCGATTTATAATTTGTTAATTAGTGTTACTAAGTTTTGCTTAAATTAATTTGTGTTGTTCCTTTAGTTAATTACTAATTAGTTTAGTTTTAGTTTAATTAGTCGTCGTTTGGTAGTTAGTATGGTCATTAACTCTGAGATCAATCGATAGGTTCAACAAGAGTTTAAATTGGGGTATATTTAGAGCTTAAGAAGTTATCTTGGTTATAGCTGTAGTTTTAGCTTAAGTTCAGGGGTAGTTTAGACGTTTAGGATTGGGCAGCACATGGTAGTTGAAACTAGAATCTTCTAGGGCCTTCTAGAGTGGTAATTTAGTGTAGATTTCAATAAGTTTAGTGGGATTACTTGGTTAACAAGCTAAGAAATACGGGACTAATTGAATAAATAGATAGGGACTGACATAGAAAACAGAAAATAAGGGATGCCCTCAGCTTTGCCTATAAAACACATGCCTAAGTGCCTTAATGAAGGGGTTGGAACCCCAAAATTTCCCCCAAAATATCCTAAAGCTCCACATATCTGAAATTTAAATTCAAATCCAAACTCCTTTTAGATCTTAGCTTTCTTCAAAGAAAGACCAGAAAATAATAGAAAATTGTAAAAAAAAAAACTACTGTTTCATTAAAACTGAAGATGAATTTCAACCTTTCGCTATGGGTTTACATTTTTAGTTCAGTTCTGATAATTTGAAGGTTTAGAGGTGTCTCTATTTGAGTTCGAGTAGCTTTGGGGTCAATCAGTTCATTTTGGTCATTACTGGATACTGAATTGCTGAAATGCTTTCCTGGTTTCTATGAAATTATTTGGGTTCGAAATCACTCGATTATTGCTGTGTTTGACAGGTTGAATTCCAGTAATTGTTAGTTGTTGCTGACTTCTCCTTGTTTCCGTCTGATTCACATTCCAGGTACACATTCGAAATACCAGCTGATGTAATTTTTGAATCGAGAAGTTGAAATGAGATGCTATTCTGAAACCTGTGTGTTCGAGTTGCCATAGTAAAGTAGATATTAGATAGTTCATGCTTGTTTAGTGTTGCCTTTAACTTGTGTTGGCCTTGTATAATCTGACCGAAATTTGAACTGTAATGGGACAGGCTAGTTTAAATTTGTGACTGATGAAATTACTCTGGTATAGTGTAATGTAGATTATCCTAATTTTTCTTCAGTAATCGCAATACGGGTTCAAAAATGGATGCATGTTTTAGTAGTTCCATTTAATTTTGTAGCTATGAAAATAGGTCCAAAACTGAGGGTAAATTTCAGTAGCCGACTCCAGTTACCCAAGTCCAAACTTTGAAATCACTGGAGTGTCGAGATCTAATCTAGAAGTGCTAATTTGAGTTAATAATTGAGTTGCTATTACTTTTACTGAAGTTGAACCATGCTTTTAGTTTGATTTTCCAATTGTAGTAACACTTAGAAAGTTCAGGTTATAAATAGGTAATTTACGTCTGTTTCGTTGCTAATTGTTAAAAAGGGGAAGTTAAGTACCAAATAGCAGTGTAGTGCAGTTTGTGGGGTCTCTTGTGGTGTTAATCAAATAATGCTAATTTAAACAACTTCTTCTACATTTGATTCACGGTCAGAATTTGACATTTCTGTGATTTACTCATTATTTTGATGAGGAAAATGGGGCCAGGCAGCAGCCCATTTGTACCAATGCCTACGGTTTAATTTTGAGTCTTAACACTCACAAGGTACGGGGGCGGGCCTGTTATCAGGCCCAAATCATAGGTAGGCTTTGGAGACCCTGCGCCGATTAATTACAAGTTTTTTTCCCAAGGTAATGTAACTCTTAAAACGATAACAATATATTAGGATTCTTCATTTATTCTTTGAGACGAAAATATATAGATAACTCTAGTTGCTTTTAGGCTTGCCCTTTTAAAATAAAATGAGACGAGCCTCGCCAAAGAAAAATACAAAATTACGGGACCCTCAATAAATGATTATAATAAAATACTCAGAATTTTGAAGTAGCCGTTTAGCGAATTTCACGGCCTTCCCTAAATATAATAACGCGATAGTCTCTGCAGGCGCGTTTTTAATAATTTACTTTCTTAAATTCGGGTGCGCATTTATGTGACCCAAATCCAAATCTCAACGGAGTCGAAATGTGTCAACAACCATGGGTGCATTGATGTGACGTGGTTCGAGACACGTTTTCACGACGTTGCAGTTCTCATAAATAATAATAATAATAATAAAAGCAGTTCGAAATTAGAAAGCCCATAAGCAAAACCATTTTTTGAAATCAGATAAAATCAAATACAATAGTTGAGCGACCGTGCTAGAACCACGGAACCCGAGAATGCCTAATACCTTCTCCTAGGTTAACATAATTCCTTACTCGGATTTCTGGTTCGCGGACTGTAATACATAGTCATATTTTTCCGGTTCGGGATTCAACTGGTGACTTGGGACACCATTAATCTCCCAAGTGGCGACTCTGAATAATAATAATAAATCCCATTCTGATTGTCCTTTAATTGGAAAAACTCCTTTATGCCCTTACGGGGTGTAGTGAAAAAAGAGGTGTGACAATAACCTGAACGGATATCAATCTTGGAGAACACCCTCGCTCCCTGAAGTTGGTTGAATAAATCATCAATGCGAGGCAAATGATACTTTTTCTTAATTGTTACCTTGTTCAATTGCCTATAATCAATGCACATCCTCATTGTGCCATCATTCTTCTTCACAAATAGAACTGGCGCACCGCAAGATGACACACTAGGCCGAATGAACCCCTTATCAAGGAGTTCCTGAAGCTGATCTTTTAACTCCTTCAACTCTGCTGGTGCCATACGATACGACGAAATAGAAATGGGCTGAGTGCCCAAAATGACATCGAATCAATAGTCACCCAATAGTCACCACACACGACCAGTACACACGGTCTACAACAATAGTATCGCCTACCGGGGTAGATAAATGAACAGGTAAAGCAAGAAACTCATGGGGCATACCCAAATAACGTGCAAAGTATGATGACATATAAGAAAAGGTGGAACCGGGATCAAATAATACAGAGGCATCTCTGTGGCAGACTAAAATAATACCTGTAATGACAGCATCTGAAGCAATAGCATCGGGCCTACCTGGGAGTGCATAGAAAGGGGCCTGACTACCCCCTGATTGACCTCCCCCTTGGGGAGACCCCTGCCTAACTGACATCTACCCCTAGCTAGCTGAGTGGGTGGTGGTGAAGAAACTGGTGCTGAAGCCGATGATTGACCCCTCTGTTGAGATGAACTAGCAAAACGACGAGGAAACTACCTCCATATATGACCCATCTCACCACACTCACAACAACTCCCAGGTGCTAGAGAAGGGGACTGAAGGGAACCCCTCGCACCGGAATGACTACCAGATGCACTTGGCATGGAAGAGCCCCGAACTGATGGAACACGGGTCGAACTCTGAGTTGGGAAGGCACTAAGTGATGATTGGCCTTGCTGAGAACTATGATAACCATGACCCGAAGACTCCACACGATAACTTGGATGAGCTGGTTGAGTAGGCCTCTGTCGTGCTAAAATAGACCCTTCGAAGGAGCACCACTATAGCTACCAGATCCTCGAGGCCTTTTGGCCTCCATATCCATCCCCACTCCTGGCGATGAACAGACTCAATCTCATGGGCGATATCCACAACCTCCTCGATGGTAGCACCAGTCACCCTCGCCCTAGTCATCAGAATACTGAGCTGATAAGTAAGACCATCAACAAACCTCCTAATACTCTCTCTATCCGTCGATACCAACAAGATAGAATTACGAGCCAACTCAAAGAACCTCAACTCATACTGCGACACTGTCATCTCCCCCTGACGCAACCACTCAAACTGCCTATGCAGCTCCTCTCTACGAGACTACAATACATACTTCTCCATAAAGATAACAGAGAACTACTGCCAGAAAAGAAGTGTTGCACCAACAGGCCTACACCTCTCAAAATCCTCCCACCAAGTGAAAGTAGCTCCTGAAAACTTATAAGTGGTAAAAGCAAGCCCGCTGGTCTCCAAAATACCTGCAGTACGAAGCATCCTCGCCCTCTGTGCCGCTGAAGGTCAGAGGCTGCAATCTACCAAACATCTCCAACCTACATGCTCATCCTCCAGCATGACAGGAACTACATAGTCCTGATCAGCTACAACCGGCTAGGCTGGATGTGCCCCCTGTGTCTGAAGTCCATGCATGACCTGCTCAAGTGTGCGAGCCGTGAGAGTCTGATTGCCTCCCCCGGCCTGAGAAGTAGATGTGGTTGTAGTGGCTGAAACCACCTGAGACAGGTCAGTGCAAACTGATAAGATCTGATCCAAGGCCTCCTGAAGACCCGGAATCACAATAGGCATAGCTGGTGCTACTGGAGCGTCCATAGCTGGAACCTGATCTTGAGCTGGGGCAGCTGGTGGATCTGTAAGTGCTGCCCTAGCTTCCCTGCCTCTACCATGACCACGACCGCATCCTCAGCCTCTGGTGGCCACAGCTGGTGGCACTGGTGGTCATCCACCCTGTCCGGTAGCGTGTGTCCTCACCATCTGTGAGAGAATGGAACAATAGAAGTTTAGTACTCTGATCAACAAGTTTGCATGACAAGAATTTCAAGAATGTGAAGTTTTTCCTAAAGGTTCTACAGCCTCTCGAGGATAAATACAAAGGTCTCTATACCGATCCGCGAGACTCTACTAAACCAGCTCATGGCTCGTGAGACCTATATAACCTAGGCTTTGATACAAATTTGTCACGACCCTAACCCGAACCCGGTCGTGATGGCACCTCTCATGAAGACAAGGCCAACCAATTAAACCCAATTCACTTTTGAAAACAGTTAAGCAACATAAAAGCAGTCTAAAACATGATTTAATAATAATAAGTAGTGGATAATATCAATAAAAATGTGGAAGTACAACTCAACACAGCCCTAATCGGGGTGTCACAAGTCACGAGCATCTAACAACACTGAATACCCCAAAAGTAACTACAGAGTTTAGTACTAAGCTAAGGATATAAAGGAAAATATATAGGGAGGAGCTCCGGGCTGCGAACGCCAATAACTACCTAAAGACTCCTCGAATCGGCTTGAAGCTAGAATGATCAGCACTCGGGAGAGGTACCAGCTACGCTTGAATCTGCACTCAGGGGTGCAGGGAGTAAAGTGAGTACTCCAACTTAGTGAGTAACAAATGTGAATAACGACTGAAAGTAAGAAAACATGTAAGGCACAAAGCATTCTATAATGAAGCAGTAAAGCCATTTAAAAATAGTAAACCGGTGGAAAGTTAAGTAAAATCCTTTTTCAACACGTAAATAGATAATTGACATGCAGTTAAGGTAAAGTAAACAAATAGAAGTTCGTCCCTCGGGCACAGTATCTACAAATCCGCCCCTCGGGCAACATCTCAGAACAAAACTAGCCCCCCGGGCTCAATCTCACATCACAATGGGTACCCACTCTTACTGGGGGTGTGCAGACTCTTAGAGGGGCCCCTTACGGCCAAAGCGCAATAACAAGTCATCTCGTGGCATCAAAACTAGGCCCTCAGCCTCATATCAATCAAGCCAAATCGTGGTGTACATATCTCAGGCCCTCGGCCTCAAATCAGTATTAGTGTTTCCTCACAACATAAGACCTCGGCCTTACTCAGTCAAAAATACTCACAAGCCCCTCGGGCAATAGTAAAACAGTGTTTCTCAGCCCAAACATCATTTAAAATATCATTTAAGTCTTTAAAATGGGTAAACATGGCTGAGTATGAAAACAGTGGAAAATAACATGACTGAGTTCAAGTATAAAGTCAAAACAGTGCGGAAATATCAATAAAAATCCCTAAAGTGTTCAAATAGTTGGCACAAAGCCCAAATAATGATGATAGCAAATAGATTTCAGTCAAATACGCGGTAAAATCATCAATCGGGATGGACCAAGTCACAATCCCCAATAGTGCACGACCCCACGCTCGTCATCAAGCATGTGTCTCACCTCAATATAGCACTACGATGTGCAAATCCGGGGTTTCAAACCCTCAGAACACCATTTACAATTATTACTCACCTCGAACCGGTCAATTCTCTATCTCGCGACGCCTTTGCCCCGCGAATCGGCCTCCACACGCGCCGAATCTATCCAAAATCAGAATGAGGGCATCAAAATATGCTAAGGGAACGAAGCCCAAGCAAAAACAATCAATAAAGGACACAAATCCCGAAATTACCAAAACCCGCCCCGGGCCCACGTCTCAAAATTCAATAATTTTTACACTAATAGATTCCTTATCTCCCCACGAGTTCATACATATCAAAAGTTCTCAAATCTGACCCCAAATGGTCCTTCAAATCCCAAATCAAAAGTCTAAATTTCCAAGCCCTAGTTCTTCAATTTTTGGCTTAATTTCCATGGTTTTCTAGGTGGAATTCACATAATAATCGAGTTTTAAGTCCAAGAATCTTATTTCCAAGTGATTCCCTTTGAATACCTCTTCAATCTCCTTCAAAAAGCTCCAAAGTCAAAGTCAAAAATGGTGAAATAACTCAAATTCGCGAAATGAAATAACTTATATGTTCTGCCTAGACCTTTCTGCATCTGTGGCACAATACCCGCTTCTGCGGTACCGCATTTGCGGTTATTCCTCCGCTTATACGGAAATCACTTAACAGCCACATCCGCATCTGCGACTCCACAGATGCGGTCCCCTTAGCCGCTTCTGCGATCCCTGACAAATCCCCATAATCCGCTTCTGCGGCCACTCTCTCGCACATGCGACGCCGCACCTGCGGTCCCCATTCTGCAGGTGCGAAAATAACAGAAACAGCAATTCAGCAGCTGCAACAACAATCCAAACTTCCTGTTAACCTTCCGAAATCACCCCGAGGCCCTTGAGACCTCATCCTAAAGCACAAAAATAACCCAAACCTTATTCAAACTTGTTCAAATCATTAAAACACTTCAAACAACATTAAATCACCAAAAACACATCATATTCAAGCCAAACTTTCTAAAATCTTCCGAATTCCGCTTTAGATCGAAAACCCAACTAAACCACGTCCATATAACCTGAAATTTTGCACACACATCCCAAATGACATAACGAAGCTACTGCAACTCTCGAAATTCCATTCCGACCCCTATATCAAAATCTCGCCTACCAACAGAAAATCGCCAAAATATCAACTTCACCAATTCAAGCCTAAATCTATTCCAAACCTCCAAAACCCACTCCGATCACACTCCTAAGTCTCAAATCACCTCCCGAAGCTAATCAAACCACCGGAACTCACATCTGAGACCTCTTACACACAAGTCAACATCCGGTTGACGTTTCCAACTTAAACTTCCTTAAAAGAGACTAAGTGTCTCAAACCTTACCAAAATCATTTCGGATTCAATCCGACCAACTCGATACCACAAAACATATATAACAAGGCATAAAAAAGCATAAATAGGGGAAACAGAGCGGTAACTCATGAGATGACTGGCCGGATCTTTACATAAAAAGCATTTGCTTGAGATGTAAATTGGGTGCTTGATTTCCGTTTTGATTTGACGTATAGTCTCGAGTTATGGGTATGTTGACAGATCTTTTCATGTTGTTTAGTTGAGGAGTGAAGTAGATTTTAAGGTTATGATATGAGTTCAGACTTAGGAGTATTAAGTGATTGCGTAATAGTTATGACTGTGGAAGGTTATGAAAACATGTCAGTTTGAGTCTAAGAAGGTGTGTTATCTCCTATGGGGTGTCCTGAGGTTGTGTGGTCTATATGTTGTTTTATAGCGAGTTCTCTTTTACAGGTGAATTATATGTGTTGAAATTTGAGTTTGGATCGCTTATGAGAGTTGTCTTGACTGTTGCAAGGGCGAAAACGAGATTTGCAGATGATTTGAGATGCTAAATAGTTTGTGTTACATGAGCTTATGGAGGATTTAGTTGAATCTCACCGCGGTATTATAGTTGTGATAAAGTAAGGGCATTGTGCATTATGGTGTGTTTTGATCTTTGGCTTTGAGCCAAGTGGGGGAGTCCGCTATTGATAAGTTGATTACACTGTTATGTCTGTATTGGTTTCAGTTTGAGGTATACTTGTGAATGAGTTATGTTCTGCAGAGGGTGAGATCAAGGATGACTTGAGTAAAGAAGTTTCTGGGTAGGAGTTGTATTAGGCTTTATGAGTATATGAAAATCACAGAATGATTTGAGTTGTTATTGGTGAAGGATGTAATGTGCATGGAGTAGGAATTTATTTGGTTGCATTAAGGTGGGGTTACTTCCTTAGGTGTTGGAGTGCTAATGGGGCACAGTTTGTTTGGTCCGTTTGGTCAATCTAATTGAGATTTGAGCAGAATGGATGACTCTTGAGAATGATTCTAATGAATTCAAGATTTATACGTGGCAATTGAGAATGTTACGGATTTGTGTATGGCTAGAAGTTGAGAGTTACATTGGATGGTGTCGAGACTTGCAGTATTTCTATATCATTATGGATTCTACATTCAGTATTAGGAAGGCAAAATTGAACAGCTTTAAATTCATAGAAGGTCTATTCAGAGTGGGTATCTCGGTTGTGGTACTTTTGGGGTGCTTAAGAGAGCATTCATCGGCTTACGAGCCTTAGGGCGGTGTGGTTTTATGCTAGGGTCTCGTGTGGTGAGTCTTGGTTGAGGATTATGGTATTATAGCGAGAAGAAGTATCAATTTGAAGGTAATTCAGAAGGAACTAAAATAAATAGGACAGCTTGGTAGTAGGTTGGATCGTCATGGTAACGGATATGATCGGTTCTTTGGGTGCATATGATGTGGTGGGTTTCTACATGTGTTTCATGGTAATGCTCTTGAGTTTTTGGTGTCCTGCGTAGCTTGGTTGATTTATAAGGATTCACTCCTGATGATTTGGTTTTGTGCAAATGGGATTCCGAGGGTTCTTGATGGTTTTTACCGTAGTTAGATATGTATATTTCCTACTAGCATAAGGAGCATGTGATGTATAGTGATTTTCTCCTAGGAGGGATCAAATGGAAAGTTCTTGGCAAATTAAGTATGCAGTTGCTTGTTAATTAGAGTGGAATACAAAGTTCTCGCATTTTTTATATGATGGCATGGTATATGCAATGTGTTATGTAGGATTGCGATTTGCATGCGTAAGGTCATGGTTCAGTTATGAAGGGAAGGTCATGAGTCTTTAGGTAGCATGGACAATTTCAGATGACTAGGTAAATGATATTACTATCTGGTATGGCTTGATGAGAGTATACATTTCAGAAGGGGCAATGTGTTTTTATTTATGGATACTTCATTGGTATTGTGACACTCTCTTGGTTGATCGACTGTTGATGTTCAAATTTTGCTTTGTGACACAGAAGAATTATAGAAGTATTCCTTGTGGGATAATCGTGTATTGGCGAAGTGTTAGATAGGCGGTGGAGTTGAGATCAGATATGGTGATTCGTGTGTTCTATGAATTTGGAGATTGGGAGTTCTCATGAGTAGATTGTTTCGTGGTTGTGGACTGTTAAAATGTAGCCAAGCTTATTCAAAGGATAGTATGTGTTGTGATTCAGTCATTGTGGACTTTCGGAGGGTTATTTATCTATTATGGGTGGCCAGAGTTGATTTGGGGTTCATTGATAGGCCCAATATGGATATGTGTGTTATACACCCGGTCGGATTGGTTGACTCCATACTGTTGTTGTTGAGGGATGTGTTATTCGGTTAGAGTTGAGCTTACTCATTTTCTAATATGTTCTATGAGTTACCCTTCTATGCTATGAGGGGTTGTGATTTGTTGGTTATATACACACATGGTGCGGTTCTATTTGGCCTTACAGCAGAATTTGAGTGAGATGTGGGTATTGGGGTGTTGAATGATTGATTGCACATTAATTATTTTCATTCCAAACTTCGGTATTGAGTTATTTTCTTCTCAGTGGTTATGATTGTAAGCACGTGATTTTTGACCCTCCCCGAGAATTTTCACATTTTTAGCGTGAATATGTGAAATTGGGTCTAGTATAGCTATTTTAACTATTTTTACTTTATTTCGTTGCAAAAAGAAAAATTTCAAAAAATATATATATAAATTTTAGTTTATGTATCTCTCATAAACTTGAAAAATACAAAAATTGTACTTTATTTTGGTACTTTATTAAAGAACGAAAATTACAAAAAAAAATATAGTTTTATTAATATTCTATAGTCATTTTAACTTTGAAAAATACAAAAAAACATTACTTCATATTTTATCTTAATATTTAAAAAAACGAAAATTACAAAAATAGTTTTATTAATATTTTGTAGCTATTTTAAATCTTGAAAAAATATTTAAAAAATATATAGTTTTGTTTGAATACTAGTCTTATTTTTGGTAGTTATTTTGCTTACATAGGACTAGTTAAGCAACGTTTTCCTATTTCTCGGGTCCGGGCAAAAGAATAATATTCGGGTTCAAACTACCCGGTTTTAGGCCTAATTTCGGACCTAGCCCACAATAAACCGTGTCCAGGACACATGGGGAACCCCACCACGCGTGGGGGACATAAGTCTCGAACCCCACCACGCGTGGGGCTCATTTTTCTGGGCAAACCCATACAAATGCACGAGACTTGGACTGGGCAAAGGGGAGGACTTTTTTTAAAAAAATTTTGAAAGGGGGAACTGTTCAATCTCCTTCTTCAGGAGGAAGGGAACAGAAAACCCTACTGGAGGTCAAAAACCACCCAACATGACCAAACGCCCACCTCCTTCACAAACGCCATAACCACCACCCCAAACAGCTCCCCCCTTGTCGTCAAACAACCACTGCCTCCTCGACACCGTCCGAACGCCACCCTTGTCGTCACTGCCCAAGCAGTACACGGCGTCAAAACCCACCGGCAACCACCCTCCTCCTGCTGTCCAAACAGCCCCCTCCATCACCCGAACAACGCCCAGCTCCTCCGAACGACCACCATCGTCGTTACCATCTCCGCCATCGTCGACCACCACCCCTACGGTCGCAACCAAAACCCTACACCAAACAGACCCTCCCGTCGACCCTTCCAGCTTTTCCGACGTCACTCACCGGCGACCACCTACTGTCCATCATTGCTGCTGCACCACACTGCCCAAACGACCTCCTATCAAACAATCATCCCCACCAGTCCAAAAGCTACCATGAGCAGCCCCTCCCGTCGTCACTGCCCAAGGTGACCATCCAGTCGCACCCCTACGTCCAAACGACTGCCTGCAATGTCCAGCCATGAACGACCCTTCCCCCCCTTGCCATGGCTGACCGAAAAACACACACACACACACACACACCAGCTGAAGCTTAACTAAAAACGTACGAAAAGGTAGCCCAGAAGTTCTGTCCGGGGTGAGGTCCGTTGAGGTCGTCGAAGTCCGGTACGTCGAGTTTGTTGTCCGAGGTTTCGTCGCAGGTCCAACGCATCGGACAATAATATCAAGTAGGTCATCTCTGTCCGCGTCCTTCATATTTGCTGTTTAGTAACATGTACATGTGTTTTCTTGAAATACAATCCTAGTTCATGCGAATAGTATGCAAATGAGCGAGACATATCCATATGATGTTTGCAAATTGCTATATCTTGTTAATTAACTCCGTATGATATCGAAATTTGGTCGTGAACGTATTTCCTTTGTTTCGTCATGTTAAGTAGTTATTCGGCATTTTGTTTCTCCATGTTCAGATTATTGTTATCTAAATGTTTGTCTTAATGGTTGTTTGTACATGTAGTAGTAATGTTAAAATCATAGTAGTAATTTAATCCCGCGAAAAATACTCGTTTCATCAAATAAGTTTAATCTACAACCCATGACCCCGCAAAGTAGCCAAGAAATGTAGTCATTTTAGCCTTGTCCTTTTTCTAAAAAAAAAAGAAAAAAGAATAAATAAATAAATAAAAATAAGACGAGCCTCGCCAAAAATACAAGCTGCGGGGCCCTCTAAATGTATATATTAAATACTTAGATTCCGGGACGGGCCGTTAGCAAATTTCACGGCCCTACCCAAAATAATAATGCGCTAGTTGCTTTAGGCGCGCGTTTAATAATTTACTTTCTTAAGCTCGGGTGTGCATTTCATGCGACCCAAATCCAAATCTCAAAACATCAAATAAAATACGTTCCGGATTGTGGGTGCATTTCATGTGACACAGTCCAAAGACACATTTTAAGCGATGTTCACATTCTTTAAAATAATAATAACAAAGTGGTAAAAAGTTAAAATTGGCACATTGGTTCATAATTGTATTTAAAATCAGATAAATAAGCCGAATATGACAGTTGAGCGACCGTGCTAGAACCACGGAACTCGGGAATGCCTAACACCTTCTCCCGGGTTAACAGAATTCCTTATCCGGATTTCTGGTACGCAGACTGTAATATGGAGTCATTCTTTTCCTCGATTCGGGATTAAAATTGGTGACTTGGGACACCCTAAATCTCCCAAGTGGCGACTCTGAAATAAATAAACCAATCCCGTTTCGATTGTCCTTTAATTGGAAAAAACTCCCTTGCACCCCCTCGGGTGCGTAAAAAGGAGGTGTGACAGCTCTGGCGACTCCGCTGGGGAGATAACCCAGAACCACTGGTTCAGGGTTAAGAATTCGAGCTTAGAATAATTGTTGTTATTTGGCTTTATTTATTATCTGATTTTTACATGATATATGCTTAATGTGCTAAATGATGCTTTTACCGCTTTAATATTATCTGAATTGTGTATATAAAACTGCTACGAAACCCTTCTTTCTGAGTCTTCTGAATTTATGGTGTACACGTGCGCGTGACCCACCTTTCTGTTAAAGTCATACCAAATAAGACGGAGTTGGGACAAGTAACTAGGCCGGGCAGACTTTCGTGCTCCCGGTACGTTGCCCCCGCTTCGGCTCAAACTGTCCGTTTGGGTAAGCCAGGTCTAGAACAAATACCCAGGTTATGAACTTAGTATAACAAAGCCACATGTCGGATCCCTAGTAGGAACGTTTATTTGCATCATGTGCATTTGACTTAGGGGACTCAACACAGGGGTTGGGTCCGTCTAGGACAAGCAACCTGAAAATAATAGACCATCTTATGGCATCCTATGTGCTACATGTTATATTCAGTCAAGGGCGAATGGGTCATTTGGTCATTTCCAGCATGATGTTATTTTAATCAAAGCATGGGGAACATTTGTGGAATCCAAGAAGCCTTGGAATTCCCTATGTCCCCCACGCTTGCTTTTTGGGAAAGCACATGGGGAACATTTGTGGAATCCAAGAAGTCTTGGAATTCCCATATGTCCCCCACGCTTCATATGTTGGGAAAAGCGCATGGGGAGCATTTGCGGAATCCAAGAAGTCTTGGAAATCATTATGTCTCCCATGCCACATTTTTGAAAGAAATAATAAATATAAAAAATAAAATTACAAACAAAACAAAGCATGAAAATTCAAAAAGATTTTGTATGTTTTCATTATTTTCCACAGATTAAAAAAAAAGTCATGAAAAAGAGGAGAAAAAATGACAGTGTAGAGATATAACTACTTATTTTTAGAGAAAAATCAATGTCCGAGTAGTATCAAAACTCTGCCGAAATTTTGAGAAAATGAAAAAAGGTCTTATTAGTTTGTTATATTAAAAGCAAAGAAAAATAGAAGAAAAAAAAATCATCATTGTTCTGTCTTGTTCTTTTTTTTCAAAAAAAAAAAGAAGAAGAGAAAATGGTTTGTTTTGCCATTAAATGAAAATGAAAAAGTCTGGTTTTTTAAAATGTTTTTTATTTTAGTTTGCTTGTCTATGAAAATGATAAAAATAAAAAAAATAAAAATATAAAAAGAGTCGGGCGTTGAACGAGATTTTATTATTTGTTCCAAAATAAATATATATATAATCCAAAAAAAGGTTCAAAAGAAAATTCAAAAATATTTTGTTTCTTCTTTAAAGATTCAAAATTCAAAAAAATATTTTTTTTTTAAGCATTTCTTTCATTAAAGGTGAAAATTCCAAAAAAAAAAAACATTTTCTTTTTCTTTAAAATAAGAAAACAAATGAAAAAAGGGAATGTTTTATGTTTTACGTTAGTTAGTTACGAATGAAAAATAATAGTTTATTTGCCCGAACTACGCGGGTTTGATTCTCACCGGATGTGAGATACGTAGGCAACCCTCATCGGGTCCAACCCCACCTTCTCAAAAAAGAAGGAATGTTTTATGTTTTTCGTTAATTTGTTTGTTTGTTATGAGTGAAAAATAATAGTCTATTTGATTGTTGTGAAAAAAAAGAATAATAATAAAAATAGAAAATGGAAAAGGGCCTTCTCAAAAATAGTTTATTTGCCCGAACTACGCGGGTTTGATTCTCACCAGATGTGAGATACGTAGGCAACCCTCATCGGGTCCAACCCCACCTTTTGCTAAAATAGCCAAAAATCAAAAATTTTAATCTTGTCATAAATAAGTCGGGTGATGTCCAACCCACCTTTTGCTAAAATAGCCAAAAATCAAAAAATTTAATTTTGTCATAAATAAGTCGGGTATGTCCAACCCACCTTTTGCTAAAATAGCCAAAAAACAAATAAATAAAAAATATATGTCAAATTTTAATTTTGTCATAAAGAAGTCAGGTGACGCTGTTTTATCAAGACATAGCCGAATGTTCCCGAAAGGGACGCCGGAAGGCTGACTTTGCATAAACAGCCACCTTTGGGTCATTTTTTAAGACTTGGTCCAGTTGACCCCCACAGCCTTAAAAATCTTCGTCCCCGAGACGTTGACAGGCCGTGTTTGCAATATTGAGTTTCCTATTTTTGAAAAACAATAAAAGAGTCATAACTAAGTCAGGAGATGATGTTTGTCATAAATAGCCGAATGTTCCCGAAAGGGACGCCGGAAGGCTGACTTTGCGTAAACAGCCACCTTTGGGTCATTTTGAGATATGGACTCACACAACCTTAAAAAAGGCTTCGTCCTCGAGACGCTGAAGGGCCGTGTTTGCAACACCAAGTTTTATTATAATTTGAAAAGAAAAAAAAAACACAGAGTCGGCGGTCAGGTGAATACCGTTCAAATTTTGTCATAATAAGCCGAGCCAGCTTCGGCCGCGTCTTAAACCGTTCTTGCCGAAATAGCCTTAGAGTATCTTTCAGTTGTCGAAAGGTTATTTTCGTAAAAGAATGGACAAATTTGTAAAGTGTCATAAAATAATCCTCCCCGGCCTCAAAATTTATATGAAATTTGGAAGGGGCCACATTTGCAAAAAATAACCGTCCGGTTGCATTTGGCAAACAGGGAAAGGAACTAGCCGTTCGTTTTTGAGTTTGTAATTGTTGATTAGAGTATGCGAATTATTTTGATTTTCGGGTCCGTTTGTTGTCTCTTGTCAAAAGTCTGTTAGTTAGTTTTTAAACTTTTGCAATCTAGTTTGTTTTAATTTGAAAGTTGGAAATTCCAAAAAAAAAATGTGTGTTTATTATTGTTTATCTTTTATTGGCACGAACTACGCAAGGTCTGATTCATGCGGGGTCATGATACGTAGGCAATCTCCATAAGATTCGACCACAACAAAAAAAAGAATGAAAAAAAGAGAATGAAAAAAAAGAATGAAAAAAAAACGAAATGAAAAAAAAATGAAATGAAAAAAAAATGAAAAAATGAAAAGAAAAAAGAATGAAAAAAAAAGAAAGAAAAAAAAAGAAAAGATGTTGTCAATAATGAGGACCGACTGAGTCCATTCTAACCTGTTTGTTTTGCAAATAAGTTAAGGTGGTTGGTTTGTGGTAAGCCGGACAATGACACCCAGAATCCTTTACTTGCACCTCCTGATGCACAACTCTGCGGGGATCAGGCCTGATGACGGAAGCATTCGAGTCCTATTGGGAACTTGTTGACTAAGGGTAATGATATGGAAGTTGGCAATGGTCATTGCAATACTAATGCAAAGCTCAGTGGCTACGATGCCAAGTTTGATAAAATGGGAGGACGCTCCGTTCCTTGGTTAACAAGAAAGAAGCAGTTGGTGGCTTATTTTGTTGTCATTCCTGTTTGTTCGGATTATTAGGATTGTAATTCGGATTTTGTTTTGTGTCAATATCTTTCCGCTTATCTTTCCGTTTTGTCATAGCGGTTTGTTTAAGTTTTGTCCAGGTTGTTTAGGATTTTATTTCGTTTGTTTGTTATTCAAACCATTTCACCGGTAGTCTAGCACAAAATCCAATCTTTTATTATTTCCATTCACCTTTTTGTTTAGTCTTTTTATCATTTTTGTTCAGCGCCGATTCTGGTGACATGACATGCGCACACAGTTTGGGCCTAATCTTTAAAGTTAATCATAAAACCCTGGAAAGGCGATCAGACCATTTAAAGAAAATAAGGACGGTTTGAGATTATTCAGAGCTCGAGTCATGTGGAACTGGGGCAAGTTAAACACAAAGAAAACCGTTAAAGAAAGATTCGCCTAAATTGGCATGAGGGTCGTTCATAATAATGAGAATGAGAGTGTCGCCCAACGGTGCTTTAGAAGTGACAAATGAACAAACAGATGTTGAATATAATTGTCAAGTCCAGCACCATCGGAAGAGACTATAAATCTATTGTTTGATTGTGTTGTTTGCACTTGGCATGTTTTGAAGACTGGAATGACGAAGGCATTTTGTTCTGCTACCCAAACACTTTATCCTTCGTTAACCCCTTTTGAGCCTTATTTATTTTCTTTCATACCCCTCGTTCGGAATCAGTAGCAACGAAAAAGAAGAAAAAAAAGAGAAAAAGAAAAGAAAGGAAAATGATAACAAAGAAAAAAAAGTCAAATGAAACAGAGGAATGGGAACTACGTTTGACCTGATTCCTCAAAGAGGATACGTAGGCGCTTCACGACTCGGTCATAGTTTTGAAAGAAAAAATGAAAAAATCAATTAAAATATCCCCAAGCAAGAAACTGGGGCAAAGGTTGCGTTTATTGTGAATAAATCTAATTCCGAAGGTTGTAACTAATAACCCAAAATTAATGTATTTTTTGAGCCTTTTATACCCTTTCTTTCTAGCCTATCCAAAACCCACATTACGGTCCAAAGAAAGACCTTCTGATCAGTCTTCAAAAAGATGCCAAGTCAGACAAATGAAGAGTCTTACCGGCGAACATAACATTCTGTTCCGCAGCAGAAAGGACTCTAATCTCCAACAGAAAGAGTCATACCGGCAACACTCCAAATCCCCCAGCTGGAGAGAGATATAAAACGAGAGAGTCTTATTGGTGAAAACCTTCACAGGCACCATAAGGCGATGAAAGCTGAGAGAAGAATCAAAAATGAGGTAGACTTGATAGTGAAAACCCTCCGGGCACTACAAGTCGAATAAGATTAAGATGGGGAATCGCCAATTGAAGATCTTGAAAGATGATTGACGGTAAAGGATAGGCCACATACGTATGTCATGGCCATTAGAGTCGGTATCTGCGTTTGATAGGTTTTTATTTATAGTTTCTTTTGTAAAAGAGTCATCGTTTCCTTTGTCTTTTATTTTGTTTCTATTATCTTTCTCCTTTCATAAAAAATTTCCCCAATAGAGTCTGTCCGGTCAGAACAAGTATGAAATGACTTCAAAATATGCCATCAGCTTTTCAAGATGAGATCTGACTAGTACATCGAAATGGTATAGTCAGCAAGGAACAAGCGCGAGGCCAGTGTCAATAAAGATATCCCCAGCAAAATTGACAAAAAGATTGACAAATGTCAAGAGGGACACCCTTGCCAAAGTCAAAGGTTATAAATCCCAAGGCCAAGGCCCATAAACAAAGCAAGGAGAGCAGTGAGCATATTTGGGAAATTCATGCTAGACTAAAAGGTCGGGGAAATACCAGTTTCCGAGCTATGTCACAAAAGAAGAGGGATACCCCCAGCAGGAAGGGATTATCCCCAGCAAATAATATCATCCCCAACAAGTTGTGGAGCGCAGAGCAAGGAAGGAGAAAGGGAAAGCCCTCCCAGTAGGAGTATCACAACCAACCACCATGTTTTAAACTAACAAATTTTGTTTGATTTGAAACAGGTAAAGGAAATGGCATTGATGCAGAAACGCATGCCACAAGGGATATTATCAAACTGGGGCAGAAAATTTTCCTTCCATTTAGAAAATTTTCAGAAAGTCAGGTACCCCCATCTGATAACATTTTACCCCCAACAGGTAAGTAAATAATCCCCACCAAGTTTTCCAGGTAAGACATTTTCAAGTTTTAAGGATATGTTGGGTTCATCCGCCCTCAAATAGGATATGTCGGGTTCATCCGCCCTCAAATAGGATATGTCGGGTTCATCCGCCCTCAAATAGGATATGTCGGGTTCATCCACCCTCAAATAGGATCTGTCGGGTTCATCCACCCTAAAATAGGATCTGTCGGGTTCATCCGCCCTCAAATAGGAACTGTCGGGTTCATCCGCCCTCAAATAGGATATGCCGGGTTCATCCGCCCTCAAATAGGATATGTCGGGTTCATCCGCCCTCAAACAGGATATGTTGGGTTCATCCGCCCTCAAATAGGATATGTTGGGTTCATCCTCCCTCAAACAGGATATGTCGGGTTCATCCGCCCTCAAATAGGATATGTCGGGTTCATCCGCCCTCAAATAGGATATGTTGGGTTCGTCCGCCCTCAAATAGGATATGTCGGGTTCATCCGCCCTCAAATAGGATATGTTGGGTTCATCCGCCCTCAAATAGGATATGTCGGGCTCATCCGCCCTCAAATAGGATATGTCGGGTTCATCCGCCCTCAAATAGGATATGTCGGGTTCATCCGCCCTCAAATAGGATATGTTGGGTTCATCCGCCCTCAAATAGGATATGTCGGGTTCATCCGCCCTCAAATAGGATATGTCGGGTTCATCCGCCCTCAAATAGGATATGTTGGGTTCATCCGCCCTCAAATAGGATATGTTGGGTTCATCCGCCCTCAAATAGGATATGTTGGGTTCATCCGCCCTCAAATAGGATATGTCGGGTTCATCCGCCCTCAAATAGGATATGTTGGGTTCATCCGCCCTCAAATAGGATATGTTGGTTTCAGTCTTTACTTTTAAGTGTTGAAATTGGGAGCCCGCCCATAATAACAGAGGAATACATTCAGTTTTTACTTTCAAGTGTTGAAGTTGGGAGCCCGCCCAGATAACAGAGGCATACATTCAGTTTTTACTTTCAAGTGTTGAAGTTGGGAGCCCGCCCAGATAACAGAGGCATACATTCAGTTTTTACTTTCAAGTGTTGAAGTTGGGAGCCCGCCCAGATAACAGAGGCATACATTCAGTCTTTTATTTCAAGTGTTGAAATTGGGAGCCCGCCCAGATAACAGAGGCATACATTCAGTCTTTTTATTTCAAGTGTTGAAATTGGGAGCCCGCCCAGATAACAGAGGCATACATTCAGTATTTACTTTCAAGTGTTGAAGTTGGGAGCCCACCCAGATAACAGAGGCATACATTTCAGTCTTTACTTTCAAGTGTTGAAGTTGGGAGCCCGCCCAGATAACAGAGGCATACATTCAGTTTTTACTTTCAAGTGTTGAAGTTGGGAGCCCGCCCAGATAACAGAGGCATACATTTCAGTCTTTACTTTCAAGTGTTGAAGTTGGGAGCCCGCCCAGATAACAGAGGCATACATTCAGTCTTTTTATTTTAAGTGTTGAAGTTGGGAGCCCGCCCAGATAATAGAGGCATACATTCAGTCTTCTTATTTTAAATGTTGAAGTTGGGAGCCCGCCCAGATAACAGAGGCATACATTTAGTCTTTACGTTTCAAGTATTGAAGTTGGGAGCCCGCCCAGATAACAGAGACATACATTCCACGTCTTTACCCATAGGAGATGTATTTCCTCCTAAAGTTTATTTTTACCCATAGGAGATGCATTTCCTCCTAAAGTTAAGTTTACCAATAGGAGACGCACTTCCTAAGAAGTATCGCCAATAGGAGACGCACTTCCTCAGAATAGTTGTACCAATAGGAGACGCACTTCCTAAAAATCAATTTTACCATAGGAGACGCACTTCCTAAGTTCAGTTTATCAGAGGAGACGCACATCCTAGGTTAGTTTAACCAAGAGGAGACGCACATCCTAGGTTAGTTTCACCAATAGGAGACGCACATCCTAGGTTAGTTTCACCAATAGGAGACGCACATCCTAGGTTAGTTTCACCAATAGGAGACGCACATCCTAAGTTAGTTTCACCAAGAGGAGACGCACATCCTAAGAATAGTTTCACCAGTAGGAGACGCACTTCCTAAGCCAAGTTTCACCAATAGGAGACACACTTCCTAAGTTATTTCACCCAATAGGAAACACACTTCCTAAGTTAGTTTTACCCAATAGGAGACGCACTTCCTAAGTTCAGTTTTACCGTAGGAGACGCACTTCCTAAGTTCAGTTCTACAAATAGGAGACGCACTTCCTAAGAATAGTTGTACCAATAGGAGACGCACTTCCTAAAATTCAGTTTTACCATAGGATACGCACTTCCTAAGTTCAGTTTATCATAGGAGACGCACTTCCTAAGTTCAGTTTTACCATAGGAGACGCACTTCCTAAGTTCAGTTCTACCAATAGGAGACGCACTTCCTAAGATAAGTTTCACCAGTAGGAGACGCACTTCCTAAGTTCAGTTTCACCAACAGGAGACACACTTCCTAAGCAAGTTTTTACCAGTAGGAGACGCACTTCCTAAGAATAGTTCACCAATAGGAGACGCACTTCCTAAAGTTTGGTTTCACCAGTAGGAGACGCACTTCCTAAGGAGACGCACATCCTAAGATAAGATTCACCAAGAGGAGACGCACATCCTAAGTTTAGTTTCACCAATAGGAGACGCACTTCCTAAGGAGACGCACATCCTAAGTAGTTTCACCAATAGGAGACGCACTTCCTAAGCAAGTTTCACCAATAGGAGACGCACTTCCTAAGCAAGTTTCACCAATAGGAGACGCACTTCCTAAGTTAAATTCACCGATAGGAGACGCACTTCCTAAGTTTATTTCACCAATAGGAGACGTACTTCCTAAGAATAGTTTCACCCAGTAGGAGACGCACTTCCTAAGAACAGTTTTTCCCAATAGGAGACGCACTTCCTAAGTTTATTGTACCCACAGGAGACGCACTTCCTAAATCCATTGTACCAGTAGGAGACGCACTTCCTAAAAAGTTTTACCATAGGAGACGCACTTCCTAAGTTCAGTTTTACCATAGGGGACGCACTTCCTAAGACAAGTTTTACCATAGGAGACGCACTTCCTGAGGAGACGCACTTCCTAAGCAAGTTTTACCAGTAGGAGACGCACTTCCTAAGACAAGTTTCACCAGTAGGAGACGCACTTCCTAAGTTGATTTCACCAATAGGAGACGCACTTCCTAAGTTAAGTTTTACCAATAGGAGACGCACTTCCTAGATCCATTGTACCAATAGGAGACACACTTCCTAAGAATAGTTTCACCCAGTAGGAGACGCACTTCCTAAGAACAGTTATCCCCAATAGGAGACGCACTTCCTAAGTTTATTGTACCCATAGGAGACGCACTTCCTAAGTTTATTGTACCCACAGGAGACGCACTTCCTCAAAGTTTAGTTTTGCCCATAGGAGACACACTTCCTAAGTTTACTTTCACCCCATAGGAGACGTACTTCCTAAAATATTTTCATTCATATGAGACGCACTTCCTAGTTCAAAATCATTAAGGTTTCACCCATAGGAGACGCACTTCCTAAGACTATTTTATTTTAGGAGACACACTTCCTAGTCTGGTTCACTCAGGTTATACTTTTGCTTTAGGGGACGCACTCCCGAGTTTGGCTTTTTAGATTATATTTTATTTCAGGAGACGCACTTCCGGAATTGAGATTTCACCCCTAGGAGATGCACTTCCTAGTTTGATTCATTTTAAGTTCGACCATAGGAGACACAATTCCTAGTCCAGTTTTTTGAAGTTTACCCGTAGGAGACGCACTTCCTAATCGAGATTTTATTCATAGGAGACGCGCTTCCTAGTTCTAGTCACTGAAGTTTTCACCCTTAGGAGATGCACTTCCTAGTTTTAGCTCATTCCGATTCAACCATAGAAGAAGCACTTCCTAGTTTGAGTCATTGAGGTTTTAGCAGACACATTTGCTAGCAAGAGTTTTGGTTTTACTCATAGGAGATGCATATCCTAGTCTTTAGTTTACTCTCATCATTGCATCAATAGTGTAAGTGAGTTACAATTTTGCTAACGACTCACAAATCTTCCCAGTACAAACTGGTTAGGAAATTTTGTTTGTTTTGTTTGTTTTGATTTTCAGGGACCCGCCTGTAGAACAGAGTTTGTTGCGTGTCGAAGATAGAAGAAGTCAGGAGTCCGCCTGTAGAATGGAGAAACATTTTTCAAGATCAAGTAGTGACCCATTGGAAAGCAGAAGGTTGCAACAAAAATCCCCAGCACTCAATCCAAGATAGAAGCAACAAGAAGCTCGCCCCAAGAATGCAAGTCAACAGTCTGGGATGATCAACAGAAGCTGGTCACCAAAAACAAAAACAAGAAAAAAAAGAGAAAAAAAAAAGAAAGAACCCAAATTACGGAAGTGGAGAACAAATGTGGTCTGCTCAAGAACTAGCACCTACAACTAGCAAGTATCAAGGTTCAGATCCAAAGTCTGTATGAAGCACCATTCAAGACTCAAGACCAAGTTTCAGAAGACTTAAGAGATAGGAATCCTTGTAACTAGTAGCTGATAGGCTTAGTTAGTCTTTTTCAGTTTTCATTTTTGTTGTAATGACAGGACCGCGGACCGGAACCTCAACGGAACGGCACCTCGATCGGCTCTCCACCTCGGTACAACTTCACTATCTCTCTCATATCCCGAACTACACGTGGCCTGATTCCTGTATAACCAAGGATATGTAGGCAGCTCAGATACCAGGGCTCGGTCACATTCCCTCCCTTTCCTTAAGTGTAGTCCGTCCAAGTAATGGTCGGGTCAAAAACACGTCTAGTCGTTCTTTGTCGGAAAACTCTTCGTGTTTCCAGTCAAAGAGGGGCAGCTGTAAGCACGTGATTTTTGACCCTCCCCGAGAATTTTCACATTTTTAGCGTGAATATGTGAAATTGGGTCTAGTATAGCTATTTTAACTATTTTTACTTTATTTCGTTGCAAAAAGAAAAATTTCAAAAAATATATATATAAATTTTAGTTTATGTATCTCTCATAAACTTGAAAAATACAAAAATTGTACTTTATTTTGGTACTTTATATAAATTCGAAAATTACAAAAAAAAATATAGTTTTATTAATATTCTATAGTCATTTTAACTTTGAAAAATACAAAAAAAACATTACTTCATATTTTATCTTAATATTTAAAAAAACGAAAATTACAAAAATAGTTTTATTAATATTTTGTAGCTATTTTAAATCTTGAAAAAATATTTAAAAAATATATAGTGTTGTTTGAATACTAGTCTTATTTTTGGTAGTTATTTTGCTTACATAGGACTAGTTAAGCAACGTTTTCCTATTTCTCGGGTCCGGGCAAAAGAATAATATTCGAGTTCAAACTACCCGGTTTTAGGCCTAATTTCGGACCTAGCCCACAATAAACCGTGTCCAGGACACATGGGGAACCCCACCACGCGTGGGGGACATAAGTCTCGAACCCCACCACGCGTGGGGCTCATTTTTCTGGGCAAACCCATACAAATGCACGAGACTTGGACTGGGCAAAGGGGAGGACTTTTTTTAAAAAAATTTTGAAAGGGGGAACTGTTCAATCTCCTTCTTCAGGAGGAAGGGAACAGAAAACCCTACTGGAGGTCAAAAACCACCCAACATGACCAAACGCCCACCTCCTTCACAAACGCCATAACCACCACCCCAAACAGCTCCCCCCCTTGTCGTCAAACAACCACTGCCTCCTCGACACCGTCCGAATGCCACCCTCGTCGTCACTGCCCAAGCAGTCCACGGCGTCAAAACCCACCGGCAACCACCCTCCTCCTCCTGTCCAAACAGCCCCCTCCATCACCCGAACAACGCCCAGCTCCTCCGAACGACCACCATCGTCGTTACCATCTCCGCCATCGTCGACCACCACCCCTACGGTCGCAACCAAAACCCTACACCAAACAGACCCTCCCGTCGACCCTTCCAGCTTTTCCGACGTCACTCACCGACGACCACCTGCTATCCATCATTGCTACTGCTCCACACTGCCCAAACGACCTCCTATCAAACTATCATCCCCACCAGTCCAAAAGCTACCATGAGTAGCCCCTCCCGTCGTCACTGCCCAAGGTGACCATCCAGTCGCACCCCTACGTCCAAACGACTGCCTGCAACGTCCAGCCATGAATGACCCTTCCCCCCTTGCCATGGCTGACCGAGAAACACACACACACACACCAGCTGAAGCTTAACTGAAAACGTACGAAAAGGTAGCCCAGAAGTTCTGTCCGGGGTGAGGTCCGTTGAGGTCGTCGAAGTCCGGTACGTCGAGTTTGTTGTCCGAGGTTTCGTCGCAGGTCCAACGCATCGGACGATAATATCAAGTAGGTCATCTCTGTCTGCGTCCTTCATATTTGCTGTTTAGTAACATGTACATGTGTTTTCTTGAAATACAATCCTAGTTCATGCGAATAGTATGCAAATGAGCGAGACATATCCATATGATGTTTGCAAATTGCTATATCTTGTTAATTAACTTCGTATGATATCGAAATTTGGTCGTGAACGTATTTCCTTTGTTTCGTCATGTTAAGTAGTTATTCGGCATTTTGTTTCTCCATGTTCAGATTATTGTTATCTAAATGTTTGTCTTAATGGTTGTTTGTACATGTAGTAGTAATGTTAAAATCATAGTAGTAATTTAATCCCGCAAAAAATACTCGTTTCATCAAATAAGTTTAATCTACAACCCATGACCCCGCAAAGTAGCCAAGAAATGTAGTCATTTTAGCCTTGTCCTTTTTCTAAAAAAAAAAAAGAATAAATAAATAAATAAAAATGAGATGAGCCTCGCCAAAAAATACAAGCTGTGGGGCCCTCTAAATGTATATATTAAATACTTAGATTCCGGGACGGGCCGTTAGCAAATTTCACGGCCCTACCCAAAATAATAATGCGCTAGTTGCTTTAGGCGCGCGTTTAATAATTTACTTTCTTAAGCTCGGGTGTGCATTTCATGCGGCCCAAATCCAAATCTCAAAACATCAAATAAAATACGTTCCGGATTGTGGGTGCATTTCATGTGACACAGTCCAAAGACACATTTTAAGCGATATTCACATTCTTTAAAATAATAATAACAAAGTGGCAAGAAGTTAAAATTGGCACATTGGTTCATAATTGTATTTAAAATCAGATAAATAAGCCGAATATGACAGTTGAGCGACCGTGCTAGAACCACGGAACTCGGGAATGCCTAACACCTTCTCCCGGGTTAACAAAATTCCTTATCCGGATTTCTGGTACGCAGACTGTAATATGGAGTCATTCTTTTCCTCTATTCGGGATTAAAATTGGTGACTTGGGACACCCTAAATCTCCCAAGTGGCGACTCTGAAATAAATAAATCAATCCCGTTTCGATTGTCCTTTAATTGGAAAAAACTCCCTTGCACCCCCTCGGGTGCGTAAAAACGAGGTGTGACAATGATTATGCACTTTTGGTACTAGACGTTAAATTGCGTGTAGTTGTTGATTTTTGGCATTGTGACTTGAGGTATTTCATGTGGACCAGTGTTTGGATGGGATCGCGCATTGCAGCAAAGTTATGTTGGGATATGATCCTTTGTGTCAGTTTCATGTGTTTTGGTTCTACGGTGTTTGATGGGTTCTTAGCATTACATTGTGGTGGTACTTGTTGAGCTTGAGGGACGGTTTTCTCATTATAGTCATTTTTTATGTTTGAGTACGTTTGAATTGTTGCGTATTGGTGCACGGATTACATGGTTTGTGGCTCTGGGTAGTATTGGTGTGGCATGTTAGTAGAGTAGATTGTATTTGATAAGATGAGGTCGTCAGAGCTAGAATGGGTGCTATCGGATTTGATTGCGGTATATTTGAAAGGATAATGTTGTCGATCGTCTTAAAAATAGGCTATAGTTCTTGTCAAAGGAGAGGGAGCTTCGTGACTTGTTGATCTGATGAATGGTTATGAGTTTTTGCGTATTTCTTTCATCATCCGTTGTACACAAAGGCTTTAGAACGAGGTTTGGTTTGACATGAGGTTTATTATCGGTATTGGGTTGTCTTGAGCAGCTACTATGATCGGAAATTTTGCTACGAGTATGTGAGTCGTGTGGTATGTCGAGTTATTACATCTTGGGTTGTGGTTATGGCTTGATATAACTTGTTCAGACTTATGTAGTGTGTAGATGCAAAGTTCGGGTATTGTAGTAAATTCCAGGTGTTGGAAATAAGATTCTGTGGTTTACGGATTAAGATTGAAGTAATGATATTCAGTTATGTTGTATTGTCATGCCTATATAGAATATGGTAACGTGGGATAACCCCCAAGTATGTACATGGTAAGGTTACACGGCGGTTTGACGGGTTAGGAACAACTCTTGGCACGTTCGAGGACGAACGTATATTTAAGTGAGGGAGAATGTAGCGACCCGACTGGCCATTTTGAGCATTTGCACTTCGCTCGGTAGTTTGGGGCCACGAGTAGCTCCGTATGATGTACTAGGACTTGTGTGAAAAATTTGAGTTCATTTCGAGTTGATTTGATATTTTTCGGCGCGAGTTTTTTTGGAAGTCAAAAGTTCGAAGTTCAATAAGTTTCGTTTGCGGCGCGTTTCGTTGTTTCAATGTTGTTATGCAAGATTTGAGGCCTCGAATTGGTCCGTGTTATGTTATGGAATTTAATGGTATGTTTGTATGGGGTCCCGAGGGGCTCGAGTGAGTTTTAGATAGGTTTGGGTTGCGTTGCACTCATTTTTCTTATGTTTCGACGCCGTTTTGTCAATCATAAATGGTACCACATTAAATAAATGAGCTCCGATTTCTATTTTTATTGAAGCATTAGATCTGTATCGTAATTACGGAGACATAGAAAAAAGAATCATCAAATTGGACATCATATGAGGAATTTATGGTCATTTTACTAAGAATTGGGTTGCCAGATTTTTTATATTAATTACGAAATTATCACTGAATTCGTATTTAAAAATCTGCACTATTTGCAAATATTGAAACCAACATATCTCCTTCATTATAAGATCAAATAGAGTGATTCAAAAGCGTAACTTGACTAAAATTTCACAAGAAACACATTGGAGAGATCAAAAGCGAGTTTTGGGATGGTTTGGCATGAGAAATGAGGCAAAACAGTTGGTAAAAAAATATATAAAATAAGGGTTTGTTCATTTGGTCATATTTTGAGTTTGGGATCTCGGATTTGGGCGATTTTAGAGGCGATTCTTATCGTATGGATTGAGGTATGTGTTCTATACTCAGTTTTGGTTATATTTCATGAATCCATCTTCGTTTTTGGCGTTTGATTGATGATTTCAAAGTAAAATTTGGGAGGGTTTTGCTTAAAGCTTCATAAAGTGAATTTTTAACTTCGGAACATCAAATTCAGAGTCGGATTTGAGTGGAACTAGTATGGTTGGACTCGTAGCTGAAGGAGTTGTTAGATTTTTTTTTGTTTTGTCAAGTTCCAAGGTGCGGGCCTGGGTTTGACTTTAGTCGATTTTTGGATTTTGATTAAAGATTCGATCTTTATCATTTAGAATTGTTTCCTTAGGCTTTATTTCATGTATTTGAGTTGATTCATGGCACTGTTTAGTGGTCCTATTTTGTTGATATCTGTGTTTTTACCATGTGATAAAGTAACTGAGCTGTCAATTATTCTAGATATCATGTTTAGGCTTTATGCTGATATTGTTAGGACCGAGAGTGGTCGTTGTTTGCTGTCATCTCACTGATTTTATTGATATTTTGTACTCAGTCATATTTATGTATTCATATCATATCTCAGTCTCAGTTGTTACTTATTGATATATCATATCATTGTTCCGGGTTAGCTTCTATAACATTGTGTGCCCTGTTGATACCTAATTTTTTCCCTGTATATTTTTATATACAAAGTACTTTCAAAATAGCATAAATATGCAAGTATAAGTATGTCCAAATGTTGTATCATTTTTTCCTATTTTTTTAAAAAGATTTTTAAACCAATTTATTCCCCTATTTTACTCATAAAAACCAATAATAATTTCCAAAATTATCATTTGTTGTGATTCATTTGTTGGATCCTCATATTTTTACTAAAATATAGCTAAGATAATTTTTGCATATTTTTACAAATTTATTTAGTATTTTTAAAACTAAATTACATGTAATTGCAATGTTAGCCTCTTTTAGATTTAATTACGTTTATATCTATAAAATATTAAGTCCAGTATTTTAAGTTTGATAATTATGTACTATAAATCATTTTAGTATCCTTAATTTATTTACAGAAATTATTTTAATATTTTTTATAAATCAAATAGGAAATATTGGCTATTTAAATGTTAGCCCTATTTTATTTGAATGATAGCCCGATTTTGAACCCCAATTGAACCCAATTTGAAGCCCAATTACCCTAACCCAATTCCCATTCAAACCGACCCACAACCCATTTAATTGACCCACATGGACTCCTATCTAATCCCAGCCATTGACCGTTTAGATCAACGACTCCCATTAATCCTTTCCTAATTAAACCCAAAGACCCCTCAAACCCTTTTCATTCTTCATAATCCGCCACCTCTGAAACCCCTCCTCTCCCAAATCCTCTCTACAACCACATCAAACCCCAGCCGCCGCCAACCTAATCCACTCTAATCCATGGCCTTCCAAGGTCATCGGAGACCTGTATCAACCTCCCATGGCCCCTACGTGTTCGTTCCTGTGGTCTCATGACTAGATCCTAAAAGGGTTTTATCCAGTCTTTGCTCGATGAGTGTTCTCCAATCGTCTCTGATCTTTCTGCGGCCAGCCATGGCTATTCGAGTCAGACTTTTAACTCTCCTACTTAGATCAATGGTTTTCAAGGCCTTTCTCGTCACTTGGGGTTCTTCTGAAACCCTAACCTCTAAGGTTCTTTCGATTTCTCTTAGATCAGCTTCAGATATATGTTTGCTTTGGACTTCTAAGCGTTTTTCTCAAAGTTTCTTTTTAAAATTCTCTTTTCAAAACCCCTTATCTTTTCCGATTAGGGTTCTTGTTAAGTTATTTCAAAACCTTTCTCTGATTTTTGACATGTTTTGCTATGTTTGCTCATATCGTTCTTCTACATGAGTTTGCATGTTAAAACCCCTAATTTCTTTTGATTGTTTATTAGACAAATGCTTGTTTGCTTGAGTTTTGTCCGATTTGTTTGTTTATCCTCTTTTAAAACTCTATTGTTGTTGAAAATCATATGGCTTTGAGTCTGAGACTGTTCGTTTAAGTGCATGAATCAATTTGAAGTTCTTTATTTCAAAACCTTTTATTCCTTTGTGTGATTCTTCTGACTCTGGTTTTCTATCATCTCTAAAACTCGATTATGCTCGAAACTCTAATTTTTAAAAGGGGGTTTTCCTCACCTGCTACTGTGAGATCTTTACATGCCTTTGATATTCTATGTTTTCTTCACTACTAATTCAATGGGACTTGACCTACTAGAATATCATGCTTCGAATGTTGCTATCTACTAAATTTTGTACTACTATTGTATGTTATTTCGTTTTGCCAACAGGCTTGGCCTCGCATGTATAGTGTTTATGCGCCTTATTTATATGTCGAGTTTCCTTCTTTGACTGATCTTCAAACTTGTGACTGATTTCAAACTTTTCCTTTGTGAAATTCTGATTTCACTCGCCTGTTAAGGTTAACTGATTTCTTTTCCTGTTTTGCCTTACTGAATCCTTTCAAAAATTAGAGTATTTCTGTACCTAGACTCGATTGCTTAATTAATGTTTTACTGCTACTTTTATGGCAGCTGTAAGCCTGCTGACAAATTGATTTCCTTCCTTATATTGAACTTGTCACTGCCCGTTAAGCAAGTGATCCCTTAATTATAGGCAATCACTTGTATAATTGATTCTGAATCATGATTGTTTCCATGTTTGTAGCTTATTACCTCTCTCTTACTCATTTTCAAAAACTATAAATACCTTGTACTTCTTTTCTTTCAAGGGCACGAACACAAGGCATAAACACTTGAGTTCAAACACACACTCCACTAAATTTCTCTCTTTTTTCTCTGTTACTACTATATTGCTTCCTTACCTAGCTGGCTGAAACCCAAGGCTAGGCTGTGGGAAACTTGCTTATTTTTCTCTGCATTTGCATTTCTTACTGGTATGTTCTAATTAAGCTTATGCACCAACAACAATATGCTTATTTACTATTTCTTGCATTCTTGCTTGTCTACTGTTTGTATTTAACCCAGTACCATTATTAAAGCATGTTGTAACTTCCCCTTTTTCCTGTCCTGAATTAGTATATCATGACTTGTGAATCCTAAATCCCTACCCCAATGTGTTTAATACTTGTGGTTAGTTTGGGGCATGACAGCATTGGACATTGTTGTGCATGACCCGAGCCTGATTCCCCTAGGATCATAAACTCCATGTTTATCTCATATTTGAGCCCATGCTTGTCTATTTGCTAAATTCACAATAAACTGTCTGGTCGGGAACCACACTAGTGGATCCCGAGGGGTGCCTAACACCTTTCCCTTGGGATAATTTCAAGCCCTTACCCTATCTCTGGTTATTCAAACGAAACTTAGAATTGAACCCCATTGGTGTCTTAATGCACCTTAAATTATTAGGTGGCGACTCTTCAAAATTGCAAATCCCAGCTCCCAAAAGGAACGAGTTGTCCCATACCAAATACATAAATTCGATTTCGCGGGAAAAGGGGGCGCGACAGCATGGCGACTCTACTGGGGATATTTAGGCTTTTACCATTTCAGACTGTTATTGTGAATTTATACCTCTTTATGTGCAATTACTTGTTTAATTCCTTTAAGCATTCAATTTCCTTTTCAACTGCAAAACTGACTTGTCTTCTTTGTTTCTTTCCTTTACTATTACTTTAAATTATGAAACTACTGTATTTACTACTTTCTTAATGTGCAAATACATGTCAACATGCTTTTAATTATTGCATAACCATGCTCAACATCATACTCCACTTGTGCCAAACAAAATACCATACCAACGCTTATAATGAGGGGTTGCGCTCTTCCTGTATTATTACCCCCTAAATCCAAAAAAGGTATATTTGCAGTAAAACCAGTCGATCAGCGGTGCAGTCGATGGTTCCTTATCTTTCGCCCTTTGAGTTGTCCGCTAAAGGGTACCAGTCTTAAACCTCATGGAAACCTTACTCTATTCAAGTTGTGCATGCATCATGGTCAAACCTAGTCGGGTCAATTATGTTGTCCACATAATGACCCTTTAAGATAGCCTTGACCAAAGTCCACTAGGTTTCCTAAACCCAAACGGACTTCACCACATTCTGTGCATTTATTTGGAGAACTTAATGCTTCATGCTAATTGTTGATATTAAATAGTCGAGTCTGGTGGGGGTATGGTCTTAACCCTTTTGTTTTGCAAAAAATGAAGAACAAGGTCCCCAGCTTAGGTATTCTTAGCACACCCTCACTCTTGCTAGACTTGTGGAAGAGTCTTCCATCGAATGACCAAATCAATGAGTGGAAGGAGAGGGCCGCCAAAGCTAGAAAAAAGTTGAAATATCTGGAATACAATCTGCTGGAGTTGGAAGGAAAAGTGCAGAAGAGAGTCACCGACTGCCAAAACACTGAGGGAACTGAAGGAGAACACCTGGCAAAGGCATTTTTACTGGTGAACCTACGGGAACTGGAGGATTTGATTAACGAGAGCATTCAACCTAAGGAAGGTCCTTCTGGGACCAAATAGATAAGAGTTTATCTTTTCGCTTTATAAATTTTAATAAGGCCAATGGCCATTAGTGATTTTCATTTCCTGTTTACTTAGTGTCAATTTGGGATTTGTCTATCTTTAACAATAAAATGAGGCATTTAGCATCCTAAGTTCTCCAAATCAATTTGTCGCTAGGCCTACCTTAGGCACAAAGAGGTTCCAAATTAAGACACGATTTACATTCCACACTATGTGTTTAAATATTGCAACGCTTCTTATAACCCTCACTAACTTGGTTACCTTTTTGTTTTTAATTTTTGTTTTATTATTACCCTCCCCAAAGGTTAGTTTGTGCACTCTGGCAACATCATCCTATTCCACGAGATCCAAGGGCCCTCCACCTACTCCTCTTCTTAGTCCTGTCAAAAACAAGAACAAAGGGAAGATGGAATATTTGAACAATGTCAGAAAGGAAAACTCAACTGAATGGGTAGAGGTCACTCATGGTCATGGTACTTAGGTTCCTAAGGAAAATGCATCCCAACTCGAACAAATATTGTTGAAATTCCAAGAAGAACTTGATCAGGTTCAGAATCTGGCAAGTTTGTCAGTTTCCCTCACCACTCCAAATATCAATTTCCCAAATGCTCAGAACCCTATACCTCCATAGAATATCCCAAAGCAATAGAACCACCCCGCTCCTCACCATCACTACAACACCTTCCATACCTCAAACAATACCCCGTTACTCATCCCAGAACTCCAAAACTCTACAAATGACCACTTTCACACCCACCATAACACCTGTATCTACATGGAGACCGTGACACACTCAACCCAACCCATCTCAAGCACACCCAAGTCTGATGATAAGGACTTGCTCATTAGGAACCTGGCTGAAGAACTTAAGGAATTGACTAGCCAGATTCAAGGCGTCGAAGGAAGCAAGGGAATTGAAGGGCTGAACTTTGAAGATCTTTGCATACAGCCTGATGTCGAACTGCCCGAGGGGTACAAACCTCCGAAGTTTGAAATGTTTGATGGTACAGGGGTTCCAAGGGTCCATTCGAGAACATAATGTGGCAAGCTTGTTGGAGTGGGGAAAGATAAGCGAATCCGCATGAAGCTTTTCATGAGGAGTTTGAAGGGAGATGCTTTGTCTTGGTACATTAGCCAAGATCCAAAGAAGTGGTCAAACTGGGTAGGCATGGTGTCTGACTTTATGGACAGGTTCAGGTTTAACACAGTGAATGCTCCGGACTATATTAAGAATCTAAAGAAGAAGCCCATAAAAACATTTTGCGAGTATGCTACTTGCTGGAGGTCCGAAGTTGCTAAGGTCAGACCTGCCTTAGAGGAGGAACAAATGAACAAATTCTTTGTCCGGGCTTAGGACCTACAGTATTATGAACGACTAATGATGATTGAGAGCCACAAATTTTCTGACATTATCAAGTTGGTGAAAGGATTGAAGAGGGCATAAAAAGCGATATGGTTACAAACTTCGAGGCCTTGCAAGCTACAAATAAGGCCATGCAATCAGGTGGTGTGTCCAAGAAAAGGGACATATGAGCCGTAATAGTTACACAGAGAACCAAATATCCTAACCAAATTTACCCAACACCTCCACTCATATATCAACCAACTCCGAACTGCCAAGCACCCTCCTACCAAACTCCACCACCCACTTATCAATCACCTCCACCTCCCGCATATCAGCCTACTTCACCCAAATATTCCCAACCCGCACATATTTACCAAACCTACAATGCTCAACCATCCCACTATCAATCACCTCCTACACGCCAAAATTTCCCTAGACCTCGACCAAATTTTGATCGTAGACCTCCAAAACAATATACAGC
The DNA here is from genome assembly GCF_000393655.2 of Nicotiana sylvestris. Classification (NCBI taxonomy): domain Eukaryota; kingdom Viridiplantae; phylum Streptophyta; class Magnoliopsida; order Solanales; family Solanaceae; genus Nicotiana; species Nicotiana sylvestris. The sequence goes on from NC_091067.1 coordinate 107,553,932, forward strand.
CATTGCTGAACCTATTGACCAATTGTACGAGAGACTCAAAGCTGCTAGTTGTGTCACCCCCATCCCTGCTGCAACTCCTGAGAACCCTTCTCAGTGGGTTAATCTGAACAAATCTTGTGAATACCATTCTGGCATGAAGGGACACACCATCGACAAATGTCGCTCTCTGAAAGACAAGATCAAGTCTCTAATTGATAGTAAGATATTTGTGGCAAAGGAACCCACTCCAAATGTCCGCAACAACCCTTTTCTAGACCATAAGGGTGGAGGCATCCACATGATTGAAATAGAGGATGATTGGGATCCCGAGGGATCAATCGGATTGATAGTAGAAGGTGATGACCCAAAAAAAGCCAATAGTTACTCTTATTCCGATCGTGGTCCAGATTCAGCCTTCTGGGGACGCCAAGGTAAATATATCCGTGCCACTTGAGTTTGAAGCAACATCATCTGCAAAGACACCAGCACCAATTGAGGTCGAATTCGTATCTCCAGTAAATGCACCCACACCATTTGAAGTTGCAGTTTTACTACCCAAGGCACATAATCCATTTGGAGTAAAGATATCCACGCCGATTCTAGCGGTGATGTCGACCATGATGCCATTCCATACAAAGGCTATACCATGGGTCTATACAGTCGAGGTAAGGAGGAAAGGCAAGGTTAGGTTCAAAGAAACTATTGCGGCACAGGGTATGACAAGTACTGGCAGAGTTTATACCCCTGAACACTTAGCTGAGTCAAGCAAGCAGGCCTCCAATCGGCCACCCATCATTGAGACAGGGCCGGATGATCTTTAGAGAAAGATACAGGCTAAGGAATACTAGGTCGTCGACTAGTTTAATAAAACACCGACGCAAATCTCCATCCTTGCTTTGCTACAAAATTCTGAGGCACACAAGAATGCTCTGTTGAGGGTGCTGAGTGAAGCATACATGCCAAGCAACATCACTGGCAGGGAAATAGCTAACATGGTAGGACAGGTATTGGAAAGTCATAAAATTACTTTTCATGAGGATGAGCTACCACCTGAAGGGTTGGGTCACAACAAGGCGTTGCACATCACCGTGCAATGCGAAGACTATTTTATCACTAGAATCCTGATCGATGGAGGGTCCAGTCTCAACATTTGTCCGATGGTAACACTGAAGAGGTTGGGTAAGGGACTGCATGAAATAAAGGACGAAGCTATCAATATGAAAGCTTTTGATGACTCCCAAAGGTCCACCATTGGGGAGATTAGTTTGTGTTTGCAAATGGGGCCAACTTGGTTCGATGTTGATTTCCAAGTGATATACGTGCCTGCATCTTACAATTTGTTGTTAGGACAGTCGTGGATTCATGCTGCTGGGACCGTAGAATCAACACTACATCAGGTGGTAAAGTTTGAATGGAATCACTAGGAGGTGATCATTCACGTCGACGATAGCAACCCTATATACAGTCGCCAGACCATTCCGTCAATCTAAGGAAGAAAGAAGCTAGCTGGAGAGACTTACCATCACATCGAACGGGTAAATGTTGTTGACAAAGACAAATGGTGGGATAACAAGATCAAGAGTATACTAAATTGGAGTGGGTACAAACCTGGCAAAAGGGCTCGGCAAGAACCTCCAAGGAATTACTAAGCCCATAAAACTAAAGAAGCATGGAACCACTTTCGGTCTGGGATATGAGTACATTTGGGAAGAATTCAATAACTGGTTGCCACCATGGCACAGTCCTTACTATCCACTGGAGCAGCCGATACCACATCTGGAGCTGACTTTCCAACCGGCCGATATTATTTTTGGGTCAGATGAAGAAGAAGCACTAGCAGTGATGAAGAACTCGTTCTTAGAGACAATGACATGGACTTTTGTGTTGTTCTCGAGGAGGAGGGGGGAAAGGACCTTCCATACAGGCTGTAAGTAGAGAAGCATGCCTCAATAACTAGACCATCAGGACAACCAGAGCCCGACAAGACTCGTGGTAGCAAGTCTAAAACAAGCATTATTCACTGTTTTATTTACTAAATGATTTTCTTTTGCATTTTAATTCCCGCAATAAGAGCTCCAATGTTCCAAAACAATTATGCAATTTATCCAAGCATTTTAACTTTTCTTATAATTCGCCGCTTATTATTATTTTTCTCTCATTACTTTACTTATACAGCATTACTATTACTTACCTTGATGAGCCAATGACTGTGACATGCAATGAGACAACACAATAAACAGACATAGATTCAGAAGAAGATGACATACCAGCAGAGAATGTTAAGGAAGTTAAGAATTTTGTGAACAAACCTAAGTCCAACCTGGACGAGACAAAAGTTTTTAACCTGGGAGATGCAGAAAACGTCAAGGAAACACGAATCAACGTTCACTTATCGCCATCAAAAAAGAAGGAATATCTAGAATTTCTAAGGGAATGTGAGTACATATTCGCCTGGTCGTACGATGACATGACTGGTCTGAGTACATCTATTGTAGCTCACAAACTGCCAACTAATCCAACATGTCCGCCGGTAAAGCAGAAGCTTAGAAAGTTCAATCCTTATATGAGTTTGAAAATCAAGGAAGAAGTCACTAAGCAGGTCAAATCTAAGATTCTCAGGGTAGTAGAATATCCGACATGGTTAGCCAACATTGTGCCAATGCCAAAGATGGATGGGAAGGTTAAAGTCTGTGTCGACTACCGGGATCTCAACTGGGCCAGTCCAAAAGACGACTTCCCTTTGCCGAACATACACATCTGGATTGACAATTGGGCCAAGCATGAGCTGCAATCATTTGTAGATTTCTTCGCTGGTTATCGTCAGATCTGGATGGATAAAGAAGACGCTGAGAAAACGACTTTCATTACGCTTGGGGAATGGATGTCATTGGACCAATTTAGCCTATTGCATCCAACAGACATAGGTTTATCTTAGTAGCAATCGATTATTTCACCAAATGGGTCAAAGCAGCATCTTACAAAGGAGTGACTAAGAAAGTCATGGCAGATTGTCCGCGATCGCATTGTTTGTCGATTCGGATTTCTAGAGTCAATCATCACTGATAATGGCTCCAACCTCAATAGTGACTTGATGAAAGCTACATGTGAAACCTTCAAGTTCAAACACAAGAATTCCACAGCCTACAGACCTCAGATGAACGGGGTCGTAGAAGCCGCCAATAAGAATATCAAGAAGATATTGAGGAAAATGATAGAGAAGCATAAATAGTGGCACGAGAAGTTATCATTTTCTTTACTAGGGCATAGCACCTCAGTCCGCACGTGGAAACCCCCTATATGCTGGTTTACGGTATAGAGGCAGTCATTCGCGCTGAGGTAGAAATTCCCTCCCTAAGGATCTTACAGGAAGCTGAGCTCGACGATGCATAGTAGGTGAAAATTCGTTACGAGCAACTAGCCCTTATAGATGGAAAAAGAATGAATGCAGTTTGTCATGGTCAACTTTATCAGAACAGAATGTCCAGAGCCTTTAATAAAAGAGTCAAGCCAAGACAGTTCACACCGGGACATCTGTTGTTAAAGAAACTTTTTCCACATTAGGATGAAGCCAAATGGAAGTTCTCTCCCAACTGGCAGGGTCCATACATGGTTCACCGGGTTCTGACAGGAGGAGCCCTCATACTCGCAGAAATGGACGGAGAAGTCTGGCCAAAGCCGATCAATTCAGATGCAGTCAAGCGTTACTATGTTTGATCTTTATGCTTTCCTTATATGATGTAATTTGAACTACACCTGACCTTATTCCCATTTAAGAGGGGATATATAGGCAGCCCTATGGGTTCGGTCACAATTTTATAAGATTTTCAATTCCCCCGCAATTGGAAACTGGGGCAGAATTTTGAGGAGGACCCTCAAAATTCCGAAGTAATTTTAGCCGATCGTCGCATGCAACAGTCAAAATCATCGACCCATTAAACTGGGGCAGAATTTTGAGGAGGACCCTCAAAATTATGTAGCAAGAGAGGTTGCAATGTCCCGAACCACGTCATAGTCATCGCTTCATCTAAAAAACTATTATTATTATGTCATATTTTTACGAAATCATGCATGTTTACTACTGAAATTGCTTTGTTTAGCAACGCTACCTCAATGATACATACAGTATCACCAGATCAAAGCCTAGCAGGCCAAGCAGAGCCAACGGGGATACAAACTAACCTCCCTCCTTTACAAAACTCACGATTTTTCTTTGGATGTAGGCACTTTGATTGCGCAATCATCAAACATATCATACACTCACGAGACAAACATTGTTTAGGAATACAACTCTTAGAACCGTTGCACTTACCCACATTTGCTATCCATACACACCAATGACATTCTGTGTGTCACAATGTCCCCAGCAGTCACAATATCGCAACTTGATATCAGCTAAGAAAGCTCTACTACCACTTGCTATTTTATTTCTTGCATAAGGCTACCATTCTGCCTTCCGAGACTAAACGCTGTCTCCATCTGCATTTTTTACATTGCATAAGGCTACCATTCTGCCTTCCGAGGTTAAGCTCTACCTCCATCTGTATATACATGGCTGAAAGATCGCCAACTACTACAATTGCATGGCTGAAAGATTGCCACATCATCTACATCTGCATGGCTGAAAGATCGGCACCAACTATATTTGCATGGCTGAAAGATCATCGCCTCATCTACGTTTGCATGGCTGAAAGATCGCCGCCTCATCTACATTTGCATGGCTGAAAGATCGCCACCTACTACGTTGCATGGCTGAAAGATTGCCACCTACTACATCCGCATGGCTGAAAGATCGCCTCATACTACATTTTCATGGGCTGAAAGATCGTCACACACTGCATCTCATGGGCTGAAAAATCGCCTCATACTGCATCCGCATGGTTGAAAGATTGCCTCCTACTGCATCTTATAGGCTGAAAGATCGCCTCATACTGCATCTCATGGGCTGAAAGATCGGCACATACTACATCTCATGGGCTGAAAGATCGCCAAATTATCCAAAGGCGTCATCGTTCGGAGACCCCATTTTCATAGCCCGAGAACACCATATCATGGCCTGAGGATCCCTTTTAATTTTCTTGCATATCATTATTTAAAGGCATCATGGCTCGGAGGCACCATACTCATATCCCGAGAGCATCATTTCATGGCCTACGAATCCTTTATTGCACGCTTCGTGGCCCAGGACATCATGGCCTATGGACATCATTCTCATCGTCCGAAGACGACATTCATGGTCCGACGGGAATTTGCATCATATTTAAATCTATGCACGATATATGTTTGTATTGCTTATTTGTAGGTAAACCGGCGAGCAACGGCCATCTCGGCAGAAATGATTCTGTTCCAGTTCCCGCAGCCCTATCAGACCTTCGCCATCACCCCATCCTGGATATTGCATCCGTTCTCGAAAGTCTCCGCGGCCTAAACCTCTTCAAACTATTTTTCTCGGTCAAAATTGGCATAAATATGCATGTCTAAGTATGTCCAAATGTTTTTTCATTTTTTCCTATTTTTTTAAAAAGTTTTTTTAACCAATTTATTCCCTTATTTTACTCATAAAAAACCAATAATATTTCTCAAAGTTATCATTTTTGTTGATTCATTTATTGGATCCTCATAATTTTACTAAAATATAGCTAATATAATTTTTGTATATTTTAAAAAATTTATTTAGTATTTTTAAAACTAAATTACATGTAATTGTAATGTTAGCCTCTTTTAGATTTAATTACGTTTATCTCTATAAAAAATTAAGTCCAGTATTTTAAATTTGATAATTATGTACTATAAATCATTTTAGAACCCTTAATTTATTTACAGAAATTATTTTACTATTTTTATAAATCAAATAGGAAAAATTGGCTATTTAAATATTAGCCCCATATTATTTGAATTATAGCCCGAATTTGAACCCAATTTGAAGCCCAATTACCCTAACCCAATTCCCATTCAGTCCGACCCACAACCCCTTTAAATGACCCACCCGGACTCCCATCTAATCCCAGTCGTATCCTTTCCTAATTAAACCCAAAGACCCCCCTAAACCCTTTTCATTCTTCATAATCCGCCGCCTCTGAAATCCCTTCTCTCCCAATTCCTCTCCACAACCATATCAAACCCTAGCCACCACCACCCTAATGTGCACTAATCTATGGCCTTCCAAGGTCATCGGAGACCTGTATCAACCTCTCATGGCCCCTATGTATTTGTACATGTGGTCTCATGACTAGATCCTAAAAAGGTTTTGTCCAGTCTTTGCCTCATGACTGTTCTCCGGTCGTCTCTGACCTTTCTCCGTCCAACCATGGCTATTCGAGTCAGACTTTTGACTCTCCTACTTAGATCGATGTCTTTTAAGGCCTTTCTCGTCACTTGGGGTTCTTCTGAAACCCTAACCTCTAAGGTTCTTTCGATTTCTCTTAGATCTGCTTCAGATCTATGTTTGCTTTGAACTTCTAAGTGTTTTTCTCGAAGTTTCTTTTTAAAACTCTGCTTTCAAAACCCCTTATCTTTTTCGATTAGGGTTCTTGTTAAGTTATTTCAAAACTTTTCACTGATTTTTGACATGTTTTGCTATGTTTTCTCATATCGTTCTTCTACCTGAGTTTGCATGTTAAAAGCGCTAATTTCTTTTGACTTTTTATTAAACGAATGATTGTTTGCTTGAGTTTTGTCTGATTTGTTTGTTTATCCTCTTTAAAACTCTATTGTTGTTGAAAATCCTATAGCTTTGAATCTGAGACTGTTCGTTTAAGTGCATGACTCGATTTGAAGTTCTTTATTTTAAAACCTTTTATTCCTTTGTGTGATTCTTCTCACTCTGGTTTTCTATCATCTTTAAAACTCGATTATGCTCGAAACCCTAATTTTTAAAAGGGGGTTTTCCTCACCTGCTACTGTGAGATCTTCGCATGCCTTTGATATTCTATGTTTTCTTCACTACTAATTCAATGTGACTTGACTTACTAGACTATCATGCTTTGAATGTTACTATCTACTAAATTTTGTGCAACTATTGTATGTTATTTCCTTTTGCCAACAGGCTTGGCCTCGCATGCATAGTGTTTATGTACCTTATTTATATGTTGAGATTCCTTCTTTGACTGATCTTCAAACTTGTGACTGATTTCAAACTTTTCCTTTGTGAAATTCTGATTTCACCCGCCTGTTAAGATTAACTGATTTCTTTTCCTGTTTTGCCCTACTAAATCATTTCCAAAATTAGAGTATTTATGTACCAAGACTCGATTGCTTGCTTAATGTTTTACTACTTCTTTTATGGAAACTATCAGCCTGCTGACAAATTGATTTCCTTCCTTATATTGAACCTGTCACTGCTTGTTAAGCAAGTGATCCCTTAATTAAAGGCAATCACTTGTATAATTGATTCTGAATCATGATTGTTTCCATGTTTGTAGCTTATTACCTCTCTCTTACTCGTTTTCAAAAACTATAAATATCCTATACTTCTTTCTTTCAAGGACACGTACACAAGGCATAAACACTTGAGTTCAAACACACACTCCACTAAATCTCTCTCTTTTTTCTCTGTTACTACTATATTGCTGCCTTACCTAGCCGGCTGAAAGCCAAGGCTAGGCTGTGGGAAACTTGCTTATTTTTCTCTGCATTTGCATTTCTTACTGGTATGTTCTAATTAAGCTTTTGCACAGACAACAACATGCTTATTTACTGTTTCTTACATTTTTGCTTGTCTACTGTTTGTATTTAACCTAGTACCATTATTAAAGCATGTTGTAACTTTCCCTTTTTCCTGTTTTGAATTAATGTATCATGACTTGTGAATCCTAAATCCCTACCCCAATGTGTTTAATACTTGTGGTTGATTTGGGACATGACAGCATTGGACGTTGCTGTGCATGACCCGAACCTGATTCCCCTGGAATCACAACCTCCATGTTTATCTCATATGTTGTGATTGGGTTACAGGCATGTCAACACTTCCCATTGATGTGCATGCCCAATGCTAACCCATACCTAAGTGTATATGCTCATTGCAATGGACTCCCAATCTACTGACCCCTTTGTATGAAATTGTTAACGCTGTAAAATGCTAATGGTTGTCTCCCTATCATCCTTTACCCTCCTTGATTCCCTCAGTTCTTGAAACTCTGTTTCTGCACTTTCACCAGCTTCTTAAACCTAAGTTCTGCCCCCTTATGTGAGCCCTGCCTTGGGACCCATGAGCTCCCTCTAAACTTGGACACATAAGGGCTGGCATTTCCATACTGCACTCATCCCTATTCTGGTTATGTAACTTGAGTGTGAGCACTGCCCGAGGTCCTATTGAGACCCTTAGGGAACTCTGACACACTCAAGTCCGAGAAAGGCTTTGGATCAATCGTATTTTTGAGGTGGTTTATTCCATAACTTATAGAGGAAGTCAAGAATTAGGCTTCCTCTGGTTGTAACTTTTCTTTGTACTTTTCTGATGTATTCATTATTTCTAGTTTGTAATAATTTGTAATAAACATTTGTAGGCTGGCTAGTGAAAGGGTTGGGTAACTATGTATACTCAAGGGTAGAAATCATGCCTATAGGACTGTTTTAAATTCTTTGTGTTCAACTCTGCATTTTTTTAGACACCATGTGTGTAAGGTTTATCTCAATTTCTTCATGGTCAATGTCATACCTAGATAACCTACCTATAGGACTTATTTACATACTGCATGCCACTTAGATATCATGCTTTAGGTTCTAAATGGCTATAAATAAGTGTCATGTTCATAATATAGAAATCAATAATATATAGAAATCATGCCTATAGGGATTCCCAAGTAAATCTGGTTCGTTTCCATTCACATTCAATATTAGATATCATGTCCATAGGGTTTAAAATCAACAATAGTAGATACCATTGCATGCAGAATCTGAAACTAGTTTAATTTAAGATCAGTCTATTCTGAATCAGTTTTAAATAATCTCATTCCCTTCTTTAACGAGGTTTAGCAAGCATGCCTATAGGATTTCACACAATTCATTTTGAGTTATTACTTTTTCGCCACATTCTAAATCAATTAGATATCATGCCTATAAGATCCCATCTAAACACTTAGGCAAGCCTTAGAGTAATAACCATAAAAAACTGAATCCGCCTTTGTTAATTGCTACAACCAGCAGGAAGGCCTGATTCGGACTGCTTATCTGAGTTATGTAATAAACATATCTACTTCAATAATCAAACTCCTCTCGTCTTTAGTATTTTAATCAGACCTAAAAAGTATGTGCAAGTCATGCTAGTTATGTGCTTTTATTTAAGGAGGTGTATATGTGCCTTTATCTGTTTATATGTTTTCCACAACATGCAGTATGTATTTTGTATGTCGCCTTAGATTTTTACCCTTTGAAACCAATCAGCCTAATATCCCTCCCCTTTAGTAATAGTAGTCCTAAGCTCCTCCGAGACTGATAGGAATGGGACGGGTAATAGCATGCAATAGTAATCGAGACCAATCCGCGCTTAAATACCTTAACGGGGTGGGAAGGGTAGATATGGATATGATGACCGGTGCGCTAATACCACGTGTATCCCCTCTTTTGAGGAGTGTCATACCGGGTATCGCATTAATGTGATCCATATTAAATATAAACCTAGGACCCCCTTCCCCTTTAATTGCAAACTCCTTTTTAAAACTCTTCTTTAATTGTTCTTTCTTTTTATGCGTTTAAATCCCCTAATATTTGAGTCCATACTTGTCTATTTGCTAAATTCACAATAAATTATCTGGCCGGGAACCACACTAGTGGATCCCGAGGGGTGCCTAACACCTTCCCCTTGGGATAATTTCAAGCCCTTACCCTATCTCTGGTAATTCAAACGAAACTTAGAATTGAACCTCATTGGTGTCCTAATGCACCTTAAATCATTAGGCGGCAACTCTTCAAAATTGCAAAACCCAGCTCCCTAAAGGAACGAGTTGTCGCATACCAAATGTCATAAACCTGATTTCACGAGGAAAGGGGGGTGCACGACATGCCCGTAGGTGAGACTGGAGAGATTGATGACTGAGTGAGGCCAAAAGACGATTATGATTGACAGTTATGGGATCGGGCTTCACGACGCAACGATTATATTGATTTATGATAGCGCTTGGATTTAAGGAGACCTCCGAAGTCAGCACACACCCCCAGTGAGCACGGATGATACTATTGAGGGATGGATTTCGCTGGACATGGATTTGTCCGAAGTACTTAATACCTGGAGATGAATTTCTCCACAGGGTTGGATTGCCCTTTTTTCTCGGTACTGGGTGACGTATAGTCAGTGTTGTATATGTTCTGGGATGGATATTCCTGTGCCGTATGGGCCATATACAGTACCGAGTGGTTGATCATGATGAGTGGATTTTGGATCGTGACAGACTGGATACTTACTGAGTACATATTGTTTATGTACTCATACTACACTTCATCTGAGGCAGGTGCATCTAGTTACTCGTCCGGTGCGCGTGGTTGATCCCCATTTCGAGACTTCACGGTGAGCCTTCCGAACTGTTCTGCAGCAGCTGGAGTCTTTCTCATGTTTTACTTTTCTGTCTATTTTCTCTCAGACATTAGGCTAGCAGTATTCTTTCGTATATTCTACTAGATTGCCCACACACTTGTGACACCAGGTCTTGGCACACTCACTACTAGACTTATGATTGTGGGTTTACTTACATGATTCTGATTAATGATTCTGATTAGTACTTATTGCTTCCGTTTATTTATGTTTCACTTGAAAATTTTTAAATATTTTTAACAAATAATGAAATGGTACTACTTAGTAATTTATTTAAATGGGAAATCACCAGTTGATCGGTGTTGGCTTGCCTAACAACGGTATTGGGTTCCATCACGGCCTATAATGCAATTGGGTTGTGACACTAATATTGTAGTATATGAAAGGGAGTATGTAGACAAATTAAATATAACCGTCATAACTCATATTTAGTAATTTATGGTATTATTATATTCATGATGGACATTAAAGAAGAGATTTGTTTCTGCGCAACTAATGTTTATATGATTAAATATTAATGTTATGCGATTATTGGGCCAAGTGGGAGAATGTTAGATTTTATCTTATTATTTTTGTGACCCAATAAACTTAAGTCCCATAATTAATATTTAATTAATGACAAATTTCGTACATCCGATCGGTTACTTGATGAACATACCAGATTAAGCGAGAACCTCTATAAATTGGTCTTCTCCCCACCCATTAGGGTTAACACTTATTCTATTCTTCTTGTCCATCACTAAAGGTGACAGTGTTAAAAGCTAGGACAATGGTCGAGAAACCAATTTCAATTAATGCTTTCGCTTCGTGATAATGATTTCCGCTTTAGATATGTTTTCTATAATAATTATATGTAAGATTATCATGTTCAACATCTTGGTATGAATTAATTTTTATGCTTACAAACTTATTATACAACTAGTACCATCACTAACACAACAACCAAAGAAAAACCATTGTCTTCAAATATTTCCTAACCGAGAAAATTATAATAATTATACTAATAAAAACAGAGATATTTAAGACTTCAATTGACTTGGTACGTAGTTACTAAATGTCATTTTTCCATTCAGTATTTAAATCTTATAACGAAGGGCGTGTTTGGTACGAAAGAAAATACTTTTCAATTTCTCATGTTTGATTGGCGTAAATATTTTGAAATATATTTTCCTGATGAACTCATTTTCCTTCAGTTGGAGAAAATGTTTTCTCTGTCAAAATAAGGAATAACATTTTTCAAACCACCCCTATCCCACCCAGCCCCATCCACCCTAAACCACCCCGACTCACCCACCCCAATCTCGCCCACCATCCACACTAAATACAAGTATTATTAAGATTATTTTCTTTTCATGTTGTAAATAGAGTTTTTTTTCTTCAATGAATCAATATATTATTTCCATGACGTAGAAAAGGTATTTTCTTTCATTTCAGCAAAATGAATACTTTCTTTCATGATGTCTATAAATTATTTTCTTTATTTCAACAAAACGAGTATTTTCTTTTCAGGATATAGAAAAAATATTTTCTTTCATTTCAACAAATTAAGTATTTTCTTTTCCTGAGATATTAAATATATTATTTTCCCAACAAAATGAGTATTTTCTTTTCGTGATGTAGAAAAAATATTTTCTTTTATTTCAACATAATGAATACTTTCTTTTCATACTGTAAAAAAATATTTTCTTTCATGTCACCAAATAGAGTATTTTCTTTTCATGATTTACAAAAAGTATTTTCTTTCATTCAACAAAATAAGTAATTTATTTTCATGTTTTAGAAATGATAAGTTATTTTTCAACAAAATAAAGTATTTTGTTTTTATTTATCGAGATCAAATTTAATCTCAACGTTGTTCTTGTGTAAAAAAGTAAAGTAGCACATTAATTTCTTTGGGTTTGTGTAAATTTTGAAAAGAATAATTAGAAAATAGAGTCCTCAGGGGGAGGAGTACATGAACATGAGGATTTTGGGGAAGGTGAGTTGAGGAGAGTAGCATAAAGAATTATTTTGCGAAAAATATTTTATACTCTCTAATCAAACACTAAAAAATATTTTTCGAAAAAGATTTTTCACTCACCAACCAAACACGGGAAAATAAGTGATAAAATCACTCATTTTCCATAAAAATATTTTCCATGGAAAACATTTTCCTTCGTACCAAACACACCCGAAGTCAATTCAACAACTTCTTTATTATGAATATAGCCAAATAGGTGTTGTGCAACATTATAGAAATGACTTCACTGTTTCAATACATATAAGTTGACTAAGGAGATAAATTTTATCTCGCACATAAGCCTTTTTCTTAAATCATCACCAACATATGTACTAACATTTCAAGAAAGCTATTACTGTCATACTATCGACAATAAAGAAAAATTCCAAAATTCCTCATAAGGATGGGTACATAAGTTTCAGGCTAATACAACACTAAAAGGCAAAGCAAAGTAAATATAGTTGTGATGACATGATAGGTCATTTATAGTTTTACCATTCATTTATGTATTCCGAGAACTCGAATAGGTCCATTTATCCTTTCTCAATTAGCGTGCGTAGTTCATATCCTTTTTTCGGAAAGTTTTTATAAGAAAATTAATGAAAATATGAAATCGTGCCTTAAAACTCATTTGAATTGACTACGATTAACATTTTTTGTAAATGGACCCAGTTCAGTGTTTGATGGTCCCGTGGATCGTATCGTCACTTGGGACTTGGGCATATACCGGAATTGAATTCGAATGTCCCTAACTTGATTTAACATAATTTGTTGAAAACTAGCAATTTAAAGGTTTAAAGAATTCATAAGTTTGACCGTAGGTTGAATTTTTTGGTACCGAGTTCTGATTTCGGTTCCGGAACTTGGAATAGATTTATTGCAGTATTTATGACTTGTCTGCAAAATTTGGTACAAAACAGAGTTGATTTGACGTTATTTGGACGACCGGTTGAAAAATTGAAAGTTCTTAAGTTTCTTTGAAAGTTTTATTTATTTTGGTGTATGATTCGTGGTTCTAGGTGTTATTTTGATGTTTTGATCACGCGAGCAAGTTAATATGATGTTACTACACTTGTATGCATGTTTGGTTTGGAGCCCAAGGGGCTCAGGTGAGGTTCGGATAGGCTACAGACCATTTTGAACTTAGAATATCTGGATTTTGGATGTCTGTTGTCACATGATGCTTAGTGCTTCGCGAACGCGGAGCATTGGGGGATTTACCCTTCGCGGACAGGACCTGCTTCTCACAAACGCGTAAGGTTATGAACTGGGAGGGGCATTGGGCTAGTGTTCGATGCGAATGCAACCATTGGGTCGCGAATGCGATTGGAGGGGTGGGGGGGAAGAGCCAGCGCAAACGCAAATGGCATCTCACCAACGCGAAGACCATTTGGGCCGTTGTGCATCGCGAAAGCAGCAGGGCCTTCACGAACGTGACGGAGGCCTGATGCCCATACCTTAAAACATTACAAACACGGGATTTCACCCATTTTCACCTATCTTTTCATTAGAGCTCGGTCTAGAGAAATATATGGGGGGGAGCCAGCGCAAACGCGAAGGGCATCTCACGAACGCGAAGGTCATTTGGGCTGTTATGCATGTTGATACCCAATTTTTCCTCATATATTTTAAATATGCATAAATACATTCAAAATATTGTACATGCATTTACAAACATGCACAAGTGTTTTACAATTTTTTCTACAATTTTTAAAGGCCCTCAATCCATTTATTTCTGCATTTTTTAATTACATACATGTTCAAAACTATCCCTCATATTATTTTATGATGATTTAATCATCTAAATTCATCATTTATGTTCATATGGGTGCTCAAATATTTTAATTTCATTTTTTATAATTACATTTATTTTTTTAAGACTATAATTGCATATTTTGCAAAAATAGCCCCTACATATTCATAACTACATTATCTATACAGAAAATAATTTTTTATATTTTATAATATTTAATAATTAATTTAAATTACCTTCCTACAAGAAAATTATTTTTATATCATTTAATTAGCTATTTTTAAAAATTATTTTATTTAGTAATATGGGAATATAATAAATAGCCCCTAATTTACACCCAAAATCGGCCCTCTCCCCCATTCCAATTTAATTAAACCTAAGCCCAATTAAAATCAAACCCAACCCAATTAAATCTAACCCGACCCAAACCCCTTCTAATCTTGGCCGTTGATCTCTAAGATCAGCGACCCCCATTCCTTCTTACCATTTTTAACCCAAATGACCCCCTAACCCAACTCATTTGTCACACCCCGCCGCCTTTGAATCCCTCATCTCTAATTCTCTCTCAACTCACCCTAACCCTAATCCCCATCACCAGCGGGAACCTGTCTTCTATGGTGTTTCCGTGCATTCTCCGACCATCATTGGTCTCTTATACCTTCTGACTGTTTGATTTCATGAGTCCTTGAGAAGATCTCATGGAAATCCAACCTGTTCTGGCTTGAAAGTTGTTTACCGGCCTGTCTCAGGCCACTTTCATTTGTGAGGATGGATTTTCTCTTGTTTCTAGTACGAATCCATGGGTTTTCGATCAATTCTCTTCATCTCAACTATTTTCTGAAAACCCTAGTTTCACTACTGTTCGAATCTTCTCAGATCTGAAGTGATTTGAGTATTATTGGGTATTTTCCTTTAAAAATCTCTTGGTATAATTAATTTTTTCGACTTCATTTATTCTTTCTGAAATTAAGGTTCATCCTAGACTTTTGTTCAAAGATTTTTCTAACTTCTCAGTGTTTTTATTAATTGTTTCTTCACTATCTTGACTAATTTTCACATTCATGCTTAAACTCTAGATGATTCTGTGTGTTATACTGATTTCTTTGATTTTGTTTCGATATTGTGTTTATCTACCTGAGCCAGCATTGTTAACTTATTCTATTTAGAGACCTAAATGATTGTCCCTGTTAAAATCAGTATTTTTATGGATTTTTCTTTACTTGATTGATTTCTGTTAAGGATTTGAATGATCTTCTTTCTTGCTAAAATCAGAACCTATTTGGGATTCTTACTTGGTTGATTTCTATTTAAGGATTCAAATAATTTTTTTCTATGAGATCAGTACTCTTTGAAGATTTTTACCGATTATTTCCTATTAATTGCCATGTTAGAATCAGTGTTCTGGGATTTTACTATCTTCCTTAATTGTGACCTGCTTTCCTATTTTTTACTTGCCTTAATTATTCGACAGTAGTTTGGGGATTTTTACTGACTCCCTACATGGTATGATTTTGATTCATTACCTTAACTGAACCCCATATTATGATTGTTAATTGACTATACCCCAATCAAATGGGTCTTTCCCGGACTTCCCTATAGAAATTAATTCTGTGATTGGTTGATTGATCCCTAATTGATTGAACTCTGATTCTATGACGACCCGACCCGCCATCTCATGAGTTACCACTTCGTTTACCCTATTTCTGCTTCTTTATGCCTTGTTATCTGTGTTTTGTGGTATTGGGTTGGTCGTATCGAATCCGGAGTTATTTTGGTAAGGTTTGAGACACTTAGTCTCTTTTAAGGAAGTTTAAGTTGAAAAATGCAATCGGATGTTGACTTGTGTGTTAGAGGGCTCGGATGTGAGTTCTGATGGTTCGGTTAGCTTCGGGAGGTGATGTGAGACTTAGGAGTGTGATTGGAATGAGTTTTGGAGGTTTGGAGAAGATTTGGCTTGAATTGGCAAAGTTGATATTTTGGCGATTTCCGGTTGGTAGGCGAGATTGTGATATAGGGGACGGAAAGGAATTCCAAGAGTTTCAGTAGCTTCGTTATGTCATTTGGAATGTGTGTCCAAAGTTTCAGGTTATTCAAACGTGGTTTGGTTGGGTTTTTGATCAAAAGCAAAATTCGGAAGATTTTAGAAAGTTTGGCTTGAATCCGATGTGTTTTGGGTGATTTGATGTTGTTTGAGGTGTTTTGATGATTGGAACAAGTTTGAATAAGGTATTGGGTTATGTTTGTGCTTTAGGATGAGGTCCTGGGGGCCTCTGTGTGATTTCGGAAGATTAACGGGAAGTTTGGATTGTTGTCGCAGCTGCTGAATTTTTGCTTCTGGTATTTTCGCACATGCGGAATAGGGACCGGAGGTGCGGCGCCGCATGTGCAAGAGAGTGGCCGCGAAAGCTTATTATGGGGATTTGTCGGGGACCGCTGAAGCGGCTAAGAGGACCGTATCTGCGGAGTCGCAGATGCAGAAGGATGATCGCAGATACGGATGCGGCCTGTTAAGTGATTTTCGCAGAAGCGGAAGAATAACCGCAAATGCGGTACTGCAGAAGCGGGTATTGTGCCGCAGATGCAAAAAGGTCAAGGCAGAACATATAAGTTATTTTGCGAATTTGAGCTATTTCACCATTTTTGACTTCAGCTTTGGAGCTTTTTGAAGGAGATTGAAGAGATATTAAGAGGAATCACTTGGTGGTAAGATTCTTGGACTTAAAACTCGATTATTATGTGAATTCCACCTAGAAAATCATGGAAATTAAGCCAAAAATTGAAGAATTAGGGCTTGGAAATTTAGACTTTTGATTGGGGATTTGAAGGACCATTTGGGGTCGGATTTGAGAACTTTTGATATGTATGAACTCGTGGGGAGATAAGGAATCTATTAGTGTAAAAATTATTGAATTCCGAGACATGGGCCCTAGGGTCGGGTTTTGTTAATTTCGGGATATGTGTCCTTTATTGATTGTTTTCGCTTGGGCTTCGTTCCCTTAGCATATTTTGATGCCATCGTTCTGGTTTTGGATAGATTCGACATGCGTGGAGGCCGATTCGAGGGGCAAATGCGTCGCGAGCTAGATATTTGACCGTTTAGAGGTGAGTAATGATTGTAAATGATGTTCTGAGGGTTTGAAACCCCGGATTTGCACATCGTGGTGCTATATTGATGTGAGACACACGTTTGATGACGAGCGTGGGGTCGTGCACTATTGGAGATTGTGACTTTGTCCGTCCTGATTGTTGATTTTACCGCATATTTGACTTAAATCTATTTGCTATCATCATTATTTGGGCTTCGTGCCAACTATTTGAACCCTTCGGGGATTTTTATTGATATTTTCGCACTATTTTGACTTTATACTTGAACTCAGTCATGTTATTTTTCACTGTTTTCATAATCACCCATGTTTACTCATTTTTAAGACTTAAATGATATCTTAAATGATGTTTGGGCTGAGAAACACTCTTTTACTATTGTCCGAGGGGCTTGTGAGGATTTTTGACTAAGTAAGGTCGATGGCCTATGTTGTGAGGAAACACTGATACTGATTTGAGGACGAGGGTTTGCGATAAGTACGCCACGAGGTGTATTGATTGATATGAGGCCGAGGGCCTAGTTTTTATGCCACGAGATGACTTGTTATTGCGCTTGGGTCGTAATGGGCCCTCCAAGACACTGCACACTCCTAGTGAGCGCGGGTACCCATTGTGATGTGAGATTGAGCCCGAAGGGCTAGTATTGTTCTGAGATGTTGCCCGAGGGGCGAATTTGTTGATACTGTGCCGGAGGGGCGAACTTCTATTTGTTTACTTTACCTTAACTTCATGTCAATTATCTGTTTACTTGTTGAAAAAGGATTTTACTTAACTTTCCACCGGTTTATTGTTTTTAAATGGCTTTACTGCTTCATTATAGAATGCTTTGTGCCTTATGTGTTTTCTTACTTTCACTCGTTATTTACATTTGTTACTCACTGAGTTGGAGTACTCACTTTACTCCCTGCACTCCTGTGTGCAGATTTAGGCGTAGCTAGTCCCGCTCCCGAATGCTGATCATTACAGCTTCAGGCGGATTTGAGGAGTCTTTAGGTAGCTGTTGGCGTTCACGGCCCAAAGATCCTCCCTATTTCTTTTCCTTTATGTCCTTAGCTCAGTATTAAACTCTGTAGATACTTTTGGGGTATTCAGTGTTGTTAGATGCTCGTGACTTGTGACACCCCGGTTAGGGTTGTGTTGGGTTGTAATTTCGCATTTTTATTGATATTATCCTCTACTTAGTATTATTAAATCATGTTTTAGACTACTTTTATGTTGCTTAACTGTTATTGGGTTTAATTGGCTAGCCTTGTCTTCACGAGAGGCGCCATCACGACCGGGTTTGGGTTTAGGGTCGTGACAAGTTGGTATTAGAGCCTAGGTTACATAGGTCTCATGAGTCATGAGCAGGTTTAGTAGAGTCTCGCAAATCGTTACAGAGACGGGTGTATTTATCCTCGAGAGGCTGCAGAACCTTTAGGAAAAACTTCACATTCTTGAAATTGTTGTCATGCGAACTTGTTGATCTGAATACTAAACTTTTGTTGTTCTATTCTCTCACATATGGTGAGGACACGCGCTACCGAACAGGGTGGACGACCACCAGTGCCACCAGCTATGGCCACTAGAGGCCGAGGACGTGGTTGTGGTAGAGGTAGGGCAGCTAGGGCAGCACCTGCAGATCCACAACTGCCCCAACTCAGGATCAGGTTCCAGCTATGGACGCTCCAACAGTACCATCTCAGGCACCAGCTGTGCCCATTGTGATTCCGGGTCTTCAGGAGGCCTTGGCTCAGATCTTATCAGTTTGCACTAGTCTGGCTCAGTCGGTTTCAGCCACTACAGCCGCAGCTACTTCTCAGGTCGGGGGAGTCAATTAGACTCCCGCCGCTCACACACCTGAGCAGGTCGTGCAGGGACTTCAGACATCGGAGGCGCATCTAGCCCAATCGGTTGCAGTTGCTCAGGACTATGTAGTTCCTGTCATGCCCGAGGATGAGCAACATAGGTTGGAGAGGTTTGGTAGATTGCAGCCTCTGACCTTCAGTGGCGTAGAGTGAGAGGATGCCTAGGGATTTTTGGATAAGTATCAGAGGATGCTTCGTACTACAGGTATTCTGGAGACCAGTGAGGTCGTTGTTACCACTTGTCAGTTTTTAGGAGCTGTTTTCACTTGGTGGGAGGATTTTGAGAGGCGTAGGCCTGTTTGTGCGGAACTCCTTTCCTGGAAGCAGTTCTCCGTTCTCTTTCTGGAGAAGTATGTACCGCAGTCTCACATAGAGGAGTTGCGTAGGCAGTTTGAGTGTTTGCATCAGGGGGAGATGACTATGTCGCAGTTTGAGTTGAGGTTCTCTGAGTTAGCTCGCCATGCCATCTAGTTGGTCCCGATGGATAGAGAGAGGATTAGGAGGTTTGTTGATGGTCTTACTTATCAGCTCCGCATTCTGATGACCAGGGAGAGGGTGAATGGTGCTACCTTCGAGGAGGTTGTGGATATCACCTGTAAGATTGAGTCTGTTCGTTGCCAGGAGCGAGAGGAGAGTTAGGCCAAGAGGCCTCGAGGATCTGGTAGCTATAGTAGTGCTTTTTCGAGAGGTCAGTTTTAGCACGGCAGAGGCCGTTATCGTGGGACGTCTTCGAGTCATGGTTATCACAGTTCTCAGCAGGGCCAGTCATCACTTAGTGCCCTCCCAGCTCAGAGTTTGATTTGTGCTCCATCAGTTCAGGGCTCTTCCATGCCGAGTGCATCTTCTAGTCACTCCGGTGCGGGGGGTTCCCTTCAGTCCCCTTCTCCAACACCTGGGAGTTGTTATGAGTGTGGTTAGATGGGTCACATGTGGAGGCAGTGTCTTCATCGTTTTGCTAGTTCATCTCAGTAGAGGGGTCAGTCATCGGCTTCAGCGCCAGTTTCTTCACCACCCCCGCTCAGCCAGCTAGGGGTAGATGTAAGTCAGGCAGGGGTCGCCCTAGGGGGGAGGTCAATCAGGGGGCGGTCAGGCCCCTTTCTATGCACTCCAAGGCAGGCCCGATGCTATTGCTTCAGATGCTGTCACTACATGTATTGTTTCAGTCTGCCACAGAGATGCCTTTGTATTATTTGATCTCGGTTCCACCTTTCTTATATGTCATCATACTTTGCTCATTATTTGGGTACGTCCTGTGAGTTTCTTGCTTTACCTGTTCATTTATCTACCCCAGTGGGCGATACTGTTATTGTAGAACGTGTGTACCGGTCGTGTGTGGTGACTATTGGGTGTCTGGAGACCCGAGTGGATTTGTTATTATTGAGCATCATGGATTTTGATGTCATTTTGGGCATGGATTGGTTATCTTTGTGTCGTGCTATTCTAGACTGTCATGCTAAGACAGTCATATTGGCTATGCTGGTTGTGCCACGGATCGAGTGGCGAGGTGTGATGGATTATGTTCCTAGTAGAATGATCTCTTTCTTGAAGGCCCAACATACGGTTGGGAAGGGTTGTCTTTCATATCTAGCGTTTGTGAGGGATGTTAGAGCTGAGGCTCCCAGTATTTATTCTGTTCTAGTTGTGAGGGATTTTCTCGATGTGTTTCCTGCAGACCTGCCGGGAATGCCACCGGACAGTGATATTGATTTTGGTATTGACCTGGTGCCGGGCACTCAGCTCATTTGTATTCCGCCGTATCGTATGGCACCAGCGGAGTTGAAGGAGTTAAAAGAGCAACTTTAGGAACTCCTTGATAAGGGGTTCATTCGACCTAGTGTGTGACCTTGGGGTGCGCCGGTTCTGTTTGTGAAGAAGAAGGATGACACAATAAGGATGTGCATTGATTATAGGCAATTAAAAAAGGTAACAATTAAGAACAAGTATCTTTTGCCTCGCATTGATGATTTATTCGACCAGCTTCATGGAGCAAGGGTGTTCTCCAAGATTGATATACTTTCAGGTTATCACCAGTTAAAGATCAGGTATTCGAATAATCTTAAGACGACTTTCAGGACCCGATATGGTCACTATGAGTTCTTGGTGATGTCTTTTGGGCTGACCAATGCCCCATCAGCGTTCATGCATTTGATGAACAGCGTGTTCCGGCCTTATCTCGATTCGTTTGTCATAGTATTCATTGATGATATTCTGGTGTATTCACGTAGTGAGGAGGAGCACGCGGAGCATTTGAGATTTGTGTTGCGGAGATTGAGAGAGGAGAAGCTTTATGCAAAATTCTCCAAGTATGAGTTTTGGCTCAGTTCAGTGGATTTCTAGGGGCACGTGGTGTCTAGCGAGGGTATTCAGGTTGATCTGAAGAAGATAGAGGCAGTTTAGAGTTGGCTCAGACTGTCCTCAGCCACAGAGATTCGTAGCTTTCTTGGTTTGGCAAGCTATTATCGCCGGTTTGTTCAGAGATTCTCATCTATCGCATCTCCCTTGACCAAGTTGAATCAGAAGGAAGCTTCATTTGTATGGTCGGACGAGTGTGAGGAGTGCTTTCAGAAGCTCAAGACAGCTTTGACCACATCCCCAATGTTGGTTTTGCCATCAGCTTCAGGTTAATATACCGTGTATTGTGATGCTTCGAGAGTTGGGATTGGTTATGTGTTGATGCAGGAGGGTAGAGTGATTGCTTATGCTTCTCATCAGTTGAAGCCCCATGAGAAGACTACCCCATTCATGATTTGGAGTTGGCTGCCATAGTTCACACATTGAAGATTTGGAGGTATTACTTGTATGGCGTATCTTGTGAGGTGTTCACTGATCATCACAGTCTTCATCATTTGTTCAAACAAAATGATCTTAATTTGAGGCAGCAGAGGTGGTTGGAGTTGCTTAAGTATTATGATATCATTATATTGTATCATCCGGGAAAGGCCAATGTGGTGGGCGATGCTTTGAGCCGAAAAGCAGTGAGTATGGGGAGTTTGGCATATATTCCAGTTGAGGAGAGACCTCTTGCAGTTGATGTTCAGGCCTTGGCCAATCGGTTTATGAGGTTAGATATTTCGGGGCCTAGTTGGGTATTGGCTTGTGTGGTTTCTGGGTATTCCTTATATGATCGCATCAGAGAGCGCCAGTATGATGATCCGAATTTGCTTGACCTTAGGGACAGAGTTCAGCATGATGATTCTAGAGATGTGTCTATTGCTGATAATGGGGTGTTGAAGATGTAGGGCCGGATTTGTGTGCCCAATGTGGATGGGCTTCGGGAGTTGATTCTGGAGGAGGCCCATAGCTCGCGGCATTCCATTCATCCGGGTGCCGCGAATATGTATCAGGATTTGAGGCAACACTATTGGTGGAATGAAGAAAGATATTGAGGGATTTGTGGCTCGGTATCTCAATTGTTAGTAGGTGAAATATGAGCATCAAAGAACGGGTGGCTTGCTTCAGCAGATGGATATCCCGGAGTAGAAGGGGGAGAGGATCACTACTGACTTTGTTGTTGGACTTCCACGGACTTTGAGGAAGTACGATGCTATTTGGGTGATTATGGATCAGCTGACCAAGTCCGCACACTTCATTCCTGTGTGTACTACCTACCCTTCGCAGAGATCTATATCTGGGAGATTGTTCATTTGCATGGTGTCCCTATTTCCATCATTTCAAATAGGGGCACTCAGTTTACTTTGCAGTTTTGGAGGTCTGTGCAGTGAGAGTTGAGTACTCAGGTTGAGTTAAGCACAACTTTTTACCCTCCGATGGGCGGGCAGTCAGAGTGCACTATTCAGATATTGGAGGACATGTTGTGCGCTTGTGTCATTGATTTCGGAGGGTCATGGGATCAGTTTCTACCACTTGCATAGTTTGCTTATAACAACAGGTACCAGTCGAGTATTCAGATGGCTCCATATGAGTCTCTGTATGGGAGGTGGTGTAGATCTCTAGTTGGTTGGTTCGAGCCGGGTGAGGCTAGGATATTGGGGACAAACTTTGTTCAGGATGCTTTAGAAAAGGTGAAGGTAATTCAGTAGAGGCTTTGTACCGCGCAGTCGAGGAAAAAAGTTATGCTGTCAGGAATCTTCGGATGTGTCCTACATGGTTGGGGAGAAGGTTCTGTTGAAGGTTTCACCCATGAAGGGCGTTATGAGATTTGGGAAGAAGGGTAAATTGAGTCCTCAGTTCATTGGGCCTTTCGAGGTGCTTCAGAGGATTGGGGATGTGGCTTATGAGCTTGCTTTGCCACCCAGCTTGTCGAGTGTGCATTCGGTATTTCATGTTTCTATGCTTTGGAAGTATATTGGGGATCCGTCTCATGTTCTATATTTCAGCTCGGTTCATTTGGATGGTGATTTGACTTATGATGTGGAGCCGGTAGCTATTTTGGGTCATCAAGTTCGAAAGTTGAGGATATAGCTTTAGTGAAAGTGCAGTGGAGAGGTCGGCCTGTGGAGGAGGCTACCTGGGAGACCGGGCGGGAGATGCGGAGCAGATATCCTCATCTGTTGGAGGCTTCAGGCATGTTTCTTGACTCGTTCGAGGACGAACGTTTGTTTAAGTTGGGGAGGATGTGACGACCCAGTAAGTCGTCTCATGAGTCGCTCTGTTTCCCCCATTTCTACTAATTTATGCCTTGTTATCTGTATTTTGTGGTATCGGGTTGGTAGTATTGAATCCAGAATGATTTTGGTAAGGTTTGAGACACATAGTCTCTTTTATGGAAGTTTAAGTTGGAAAAGGCAATTGGATGTTGACTTGTGTGTTAAAGGGCTCGAATGTGATTTCCGATGGTTCGGTTAGCTTTGGGAGGTTATTTGAGACTTAGGAGTGTGATTGGAATGGGTTTTGGAGGTTTGGAGTAGATTTAGACTTGAATTGGCGAAGTTGATATTTTGGCGATTTTCGGTTGGTAAGCGAGATTTTGATATAGGGGTCAGAATGGAATTCTGAGAGTTGCAGTAGCTTTGTTACGTCATTTGTTATGTGTGTAAAAAATTTTAGGTTATTCGGGCGTGGTTTGGTTAGGTTTTTTATCATAAGCGGAATTCGGAAGATTTTAGAAAGTTTGGCTTGAATGTTATGTGTTTTGGGTGATTTGATGTTGTTTTGAGGTGTTTTGATGAGTGGAACAAGTTTGAATAAGGTATTGTATGTTTGTGCTTTAGGATGAGGTCCCGGGGGCCTCGGGGTGATTTTGAAAGGTTAACGGGAAGTTTGAATTGTTGTTGCAGCTACTGAATTGCTGCTTCTAGTATTTTCGCACCTACGGAATGGGGACCGCAGGTGCAGCGCTGCATGTGTGAGGGAGTGGCCGCAGAAGCGGATTATGGGGATTTGTCAGGGACTGCAGAAGCGGCTAAGAGGACTGCATATAGAAGGATGATCGCAGATGTGGATGTGGCAGGTTAAGTGATTTCCGCAAAAGCGTGGGAATAACCACAAATGCGGTACTGCAGAAGCGGGTATTGTGCCGCAGATGCGAAAAGGCCTGGGCAGAACATATAAGTTATTTCATTTCGCAAATTTGAGATATTTCACCATTTATGATGTCGGCTTTGGAGCTTTTTGAACGAGATTGAAGAAGGATTCAAGAGGAATCACTTGGAGGTAAGATTCTTGGACTTAAAACTCGATTATTATGTGAATTCCACCTAGAAAATCAAGGGAAATTAAGCCAAAAATTGAAGAACTAGGGCTTGGAAATTTAGACTTTTGATTGGGGATTTGAAGGACCATTTGGGGTCGGATTTGAGAACTTTTGATATGTATGAACTCGTGGGGAGATAAGGAATCTATTAGTGTAAAAATTATTGAATTTCGAGACGTGGGCCTGGGGGTCGAGTTTTGGTAATTTCGGATTTGTGTCCTTTATTTATTGTTTTCGCTTGGGCTTCATTCCCTTAGCTTATTTTGATGCCCTCATTCTGATTTTGGATAGATTCGATGCGCGTGGAGGCCGATTCGAGGGGCAAAGGCATCGCGAGCTAAAGATTTGACCGGTTCAGGGACTGCAGAAGCGGCTAAGAGGACCGCATATAGAAGGATGATCGCAGATGTGGATGTGGCAGGTTAAGTGATTTCCGCAAAAGCGTGGGAATAACCACAAATGCGGTACTGCAGAAGTGGGTATTGTGCCGCAGATGCGAAAAGGCCTGGGCAGAACATATAAGTTATTTCATTTCGCAAATTTGAGATATTTCACCATTTTTGACTTCAGCTTTGGAGCTTTTTGAAGGAGATTGAAGAGGTATTAAGAGGAATCACTTGGTGGTAAGATTCTTGGACTTAAAACTCGATTATTATGTGAATTCCACCTAGAAAATCATGGAAATTAAGCCAAAAATTGAAGAATTAGGGCTTGGAAATTTAGACTTTTGATTGGGGATTTGAAGGACCATTTGGGGTCGGATTTGAGAACTTTTGATATGTATGAACTCGTGGGGAGATAAGGAATCTATTAGTGTAAAAATTATTGAATTCCGAGACGTGGGCCCTAGGGTAGGGTTTTGTTAATTTCGGGATATGTGTCCTTTATTGATTGTTTTCGCTTGGGCTTCGTTCCCTTAGCATATTTTGATGCCCTCGTTCTGGTTTTGGATAGATTCGACACGCGTGGAGGCCGATTCGAGGGGCAAATGCGTCGCGAGCTAGATATTTGACCGTTTAGAGGTGAGTAATGATTGTAAATGATGTTCTGAGGGTTTGAAACCCCGGATTTGCACATCGTGGTGTTATATTGAGGTGAGACACATGCTTGATGACAAGCGTGGGGTCGTGCACTATTGGGGATTGTGACTTGGTCCGTCCCGATTGATGATTTTACCGCGTATTTGACTGAAATCTTTTTGCTATCATCATTATTTGGTTTTGTGCCAACTATTTGAACACTTCGGGGATTTTAATTGATATTTCCGCATTATTTTGACTTTATACTTGAACTCACTCATGTTATTTTCCACTGTTTTCATACTCAGCGATGTTTACTCATTTTTAAGACTTAAATGATATTTTAAATGATGTTTGGGCTGAGATACATTGTTTTACTATTGCCCGAGGGGCTTGTGAGGATTTTTGACTAAGTAAGACTGAGGGCTTATGTTGTGATGAAACACTAATAATGATTTGAGGCCGAGGGCCTAGTTTTGATGCCACGAGATGGCTTGTTATTGCTCTTGGGCCGTAAGGGGCCCCTCTAGGAGTCTACACATCCCCAGTGATCGCGGGTACCCATTGTGATGTGAGATTGAGCTAGAGGGGCTGGTATTATTCTGATATGTTGCCCGAGGGGAGGATTTGTTGATACTGTGCCCGTGGGGAGAAATTCTATTTGTTTACTTTACCTTAACTACCTGTCAATTATTTGTTTACTTGTTGAAAAAGGATTTTAGTTAACTTTCCACTGATTTACTATTTTTAAATGGCTTTACTACTTCATTATAGAATGCTTTGTGTCTTATGTGTTTTCTTACTTTCAGTCGTTATTTACATTTGTTGCTCACTAAGTTGGAGTACTCAATTTACTCCCTGCACCCCTGTGTGCAGATTCAGTCGTAGCTGGTCTCACTCCCGAGTGCTGATCATTCCAGCTTCAGGCGAATTCAAGGAGTTTTTAGGTAGCTGTTGGCGTTTGCAGCCTGGAGCTCCTCCCTATCTCTTTTCCTTTATGTCCTTAGCTCAGTACTAAACTCTGTAGTTACTTTTGGGGTATTCAGTGTTGTTAGATGCTCGTGACTTGGGACACCCCGGTTAGGGCTATGTTGGGTTGTACTTCCGCATTTTTATTGATATTAGCCGCTACTTAGTATTATTAAATCATGTTTTAGACTGCTTTTATGTTGTTGAACTGTTTTCAAAAGTGAATTGTGGTTAATTGGCTAGCCTTGTCTTCACGAGAGGTGCCATCATGACTAGGTTCGGGTTTAGGGTCATGATAGATTCTCTTTACCTTATTTGTTCTACCGCCTAAGTGCTATATGTACACTCTCATTCTACCTCTCAAACACACGAACAATAGTTCAACACACACACACACACACACACACATAGAAAATATACAAAGTTCTTGCTCTCTTCCTCTATCATAATCTTCTGCTCTTTACTGCTACATTGTCTAGCCGACCGGAAGCTAGGGCTAGACTTTTGAACCTTGTTTGTTTCATTCTTCTACTCTGAATTCTTAACTGTCATGCCTCCACTTTACTATCAGGCAAACCTCTATATGATTTAACTTGTGTACTCCCTATTCCCGGCATATCCACTTTTCTGTTATTAAATCAATAGGATCTTTATATCAGCTTGCTTATCATTAACTAGGCCTATGTGCTTCATGTTTATTGTTCCTAATCAGCATGTGTACTGCCATTCAATTAGACTATATGCTTCTTGCTATTAAATGTGCTTCCTTATAATTAGCATGCCTTTCTTATGCTTAATCAAACTTATGTGTCTACTGCAATAGCATGTCTACTTCTGTTCAACCTATATGTTTACTACAATAGCATGTCTACTTTTGTTTGATTGAACCTATGTGTCTTTCTTTCAACCTGTTTACTCCTGTTTTAGATAGACCTATGTACTTCTGTGTGATCACTCGAAAGGTCATCACTTGTTTTAAAAACAAATCCTGTGTTTTGAGGCCTTAAAAACGTCCTTTTTACATTACCTCGATTTGTGTGCGTTATCCAGACCTATATCCGGAAAACCCTTTTTGTGAAAATATGAGAAATAGAAATTTATAGTGTAAATTTTGATTATGGTTGACTTTGGTTAACATTTTGAGCAAACGGACACGAATCTGTGTTCCGACGATCCCGGGAGGTCTGCAATAAAATATGGGACTTGGGCATATGCCCGGAAATGAATTTTGAGGTCCCAAGCCTTAGAAATCAACCTTTGAAAGAAATTATTTTGCTAAATTATCTATGAAATAAAGAAAAGAATTAATGTTTGAAACCATTGGTATCGGGCCCGTATTTTGGTTCTGGAGCCCGATACAAACTTGTTATAGTATTTAAAGGATAACTATAAAATTTGGTGAAAAATGAAATTTATTTGACGTGATTTGGACTTCCGGTTGAAGAGTTATGAAATTTAAGTGTTCTTGATAAAAATGATGAGTTTTGAGGTTTAATTCATGGTTTTACATATTATTTTCATGATTTGATTGCACGAGCAAGTCTGTATGATGTTTTTAGGTTGGTGTGCATATTTGGTTTGGAACCCCGAGGGCTCGGGTGAGTTTTAGATGGGCCACAGAGTGAAATTTGCACTTAGGAATTTGCTGATATGTTGCAGGCCTGCATCCGAAGCCTGTTCGCAAATGCGAGCAATGTGTCGCAAATACGAGAAGTGCCCTGGGCTGCCTTGGTCGCAAATGCAAAGTAATTGTCGCAAATGTGAAGGCAGTATTGCAAATGTGAAGAGGCCTGGATTCCTCAGAGTTCACAAATGCGAAGGTAGCAGACCTCTGAAGGGTTTGCAATTGTAACCCCGGTCGCAGTTGCGACATCTGCGACCTGCATATTCATAACTTAGTCGAAAATCTTTCATTTTTCAAACCCTTTCAAAACCAAAACACTCTTGGGCGATTTTTCAAAGACAAGTACTTTTCCATCAATCTTTAACATCTTTTCTCATGATTTCAACTCAAAATCAAAGGTTTTCATGGGGAAAATTGGGTGTTTTGGGTAGAACCTAGGTTTTTGAAATTTTGGAGATTTGGACCTCGATTTGAGGTCCAATTGGAAAGCAAATTATATATTTGGGTTCGTGGGGGAATGGGTAATTGGTTTTTGGTTCGAACCTCGGATTTTGACCGTGTGGGCCCGGCGGCAATTTTTGACTTTTTAGGGAAAACTTTATAAAACTTATTTTCGTCCATTGGAATTAATTTATTTAGCATTTATTGATATTATTAAGTATCTTGTGTCTAGATACTAGCGAATTGGTGGTGGAATCATGGGGTAAAGCGATAGTTGAGACTTGAATTGTGTTTGTGGCATCGAGGTAAGTGTTTGGTCTAACCTTAGCTTGAGGGATTAGGAGTCATGTCCTATTTGCTACATGTTAATTGTTGAGTACGACGTATAGGCATGGTGACGGGTATCTATACATTGGTGTCAAGCATGCCCGTAAGTCTGATATTATGATTTTTATGACTCCGTTTGTATTGTTCATAACTTTTGTGATGATTTCTATTGTTTAGTAAAATTTGTGGAAGTAATAGTGATGTTTGAACATTGAGGAGCGTTGGCTCAAGTTGAATAATGAATTGTGGAAGTATAATTCGCAATTGAACCTTATAGAGCATTAGCTCAAGTTGTGAAGAAAAAAGTGAAAAAAATGAAGAGAATTATTATATTGTCTCCCTTGCTGGGATGTTGTTGCTTTTAATTCTATCTCCCTTGTCGGGATGTTGATGTTTTTGATATTGTTCCCTTGCCGGGATTTGATTGTTGAACTATTTTTCCCTTGCCGGGATTTTATTATGATTTTACTTAATTCCTTGCCCTTATTGCTTGTGATTGTTGTTTGGGTGAGGAAGAGTGTTAAAGCACAAAGGGTGATGCAGTGTAATGTTTTGGTGAGAGAGTGTTACAGCACGAAGGATGATGCCGTGTAATGTTTTGGTGAGGAAGAGTGTAAAAGCATGAAGGGTGATGTCGTGCCGCACGATGTACCATTCCGTGCCGATTAT
This sequence comes from Nicotiana sylvestris, assembly GCF_000393655.2. Lineage (NCBI taxonomy): Eukaryota > Viridiplantae > Streptophyta > Magnoliopsida > Solanales > Solanaceae > Nicotiana > Nicotiana sylvestris. The sequence goes on from NC_091067.1 coordinate 107,583,836, forward strand.
ATTGATTTTCATGGTGAGGATAAGAGTAAATTCACAAAAGGTGATGCCGTGAAGATTATATTACTTCTTATGGTGAGGAAGAGAGTAAAAGCACGAAGGGTGATGTTGTGCACTTGTTTGATTTCTGATTCTTGTTGATAGTTGAGTTATGGTGTTCCTTATAATTACCTGCTGTTCTTCCGTTATTATTGATGTTTCCCCCGCAGCATGTTCCCTCGCTCATCCTTAACTGTACATTTCTACTTTTATTTTACGTCGTATATGATATAACTGCACAGGTTTATTTGGTAGTCTGGTCCTAGATTCGTCACTACTTTGTCGGGGTTGGGCTAGGCACTTACCAGCACATGGGGTCGGTTGTGCTGATACTACACTCTGCACTGTGTGCAAATCCCAGAGCAGCAGCTTTTAGACCATAGCTTTGGGTGGTTGCCTTCAGTCTAGTCGTAGATTCCGAGATAGTCCTACAGGCGTCTGCAGGCCTCGGCGTCTTCTCCTATCCTTTTAGTCTATTTTTATATATTTCAGAGACAGTGTTGTAACAAATCTTTAAGACTATTATTTGTTGTAATCCTAGACAGTCTGTGGAATTGTGACAACAGTCTTGGGTATTTATTGTATGGATTGGTACTGGCATCATTTTTAAATTATTACATTTTAGTCTTCCGCTTATTAGATTTCCGTTGTTTATCAATTATTGGTTATTAATTGTAAAAGGACTAAAATGGGAAAAGGTAGATAATTCAAATTGTTGGCTTGCCTAGCTTTTACTAGTAGGCGCCATCACGACTCCCTAGGGTGAAAAAATCGGGTCGTGAAAAGTTGGTATCAGAGCTCTAGGTTACATAGGTCTCACAATTCACAAACAAGCTTAGTAGAGTCTGAGGGATCGATATGGAGACATCTGTCTTTATCCCTCAGAGGCTACAGAGTTAGGAAAAACTTCACATCTATTCTTTCCTGTCATGTGATTTTGTTCTCTCAATGCTAAATTGAAACCTCTACTCTTGTCCTTTCGTGAATGGCAAGGTCACGTACCGCTTCTTCAGCCGAACATCAACATAGACCGGTGATAGATCAGCTACGTCTTGGGAGGCTTTGCGAAGGTTGGATATGTTTCACCAAGCTCTTCACTACCACTTTCAGCGGTGCATTTTTTGAGGATCCCCAGGATTATTTAGATAGCTTTATGAGGTTCTCAGGAACATGGGTATAGTGGAGACCAATGGGGTCGATTTTGCTACTTTTCGTTTATCTAGATCCGCCAAGACTTGGTGGAGAGATTATTGTTTGGCTAGACCAGCCGGATCACCAGCTTTGACTTGGGAGTAATTTACTTAGTTATTTCTGGAGAAGTTTCTCCCTATCACTCGGAGAGAGATCTATCGGAGGCAGTTTGAGCGTCTCCAACAAGGTTCTATGACTGTTACTTAGTACGAGACCAGATTCATCGACTTGGCGCCGTCATGCTCTTATCATACTTCCCACCAAGAGAGAGAGGGTTAGGAGGTTCATTGAGGGACTTATTCAGCCTATTCGACTTCAGATGGCTAAGGAGACTGGGAGTGAGATTTCTTTTCAGGATGCGGCCAATGTGGCCAGGAGAGTTGAGATGGTTCTATCGCAGAGGGTGGTCAGGGTCTAACAAGAGGCCTCGTCATTCAGGCAGATTTAGTGGTGCCTCGTCTAGAGGCAGGGGTTTGTATGGTTAGGCCCTCTTTCTAGGCCTTTTCAGTCAGCACTTTATATTTCTCACGGTGCTTCAGGTGGTCGTGGTTCTCATATGAAGTATTCTAATCAACAGGCGTACAGTGAACCACCAGCTCCTATCAGTGCACCGCCCGCTCCAGAGTTTTTAGGGTAGTCATTCAGGGTCAGCAGTCTCAGCAGCCGAGGGCTTGTTATACTTGTGGTGGTTTAGGACACATTGCTAGGTTTTGCCCTCGATCATCGAGCATCTCTCAGCATCAGGGTTCCCGTGCCATGGTTTAGGCACCGAGTGTTCCACAGCCCGCTCAGCCAGCTATAGGTGGAGGTAGAGGAGCTAGAAGTAGAGGTAGATGTGTTAGAGGTGGAGGTCAGGTAGCTAGAGGTGGCGGCCAGCCAGCAGCAGGTCGTCCCAGAGATGTAGTTCAAGGTGGTGGGGCCCAGCCCTGATGTTATGCTCTTCCAGCCAGGCCTAAGGCTGAGGCTTTTGAAGCAGTTATCACAAGTACCGTTTTGGTTTGTAGTAGAGATGCTTCACTTTTATTTGATCCAGGATCTACGTACTCCTTTGTGTCATCCTATTTTGCACCGTATCTGGTCATGCCTAGTGATTCTTTGAGTGCTCATGTATATGTGTCTACACTAGTGGGTGATTCTATTGGAGTAGATCATGTCCATCGTTCATGTATAGTTGGGATTGGGGGTCTGGAGACTCGTGTAGATTTGTTACTTTTGGACATGGTTGATTTTGATGTCATATTGGGGATGGACCGGTTATCACTATACCACGCTATCTTGGATAGTCATGCCAAGACTGTGACCTTAGCCTTACCTGGTTTGCCTCGTTTAGAGTGGAGAGGGACTCTTGGTCATTCTACCCGTAGTGTTATTTCATATATGAGGCTGGCTTATTTGGCATATGTTCGTGATTCTAGTGCCGAGGTTCCTTCTATTGATTCTGTGCCTGTTGTTCGTGAGTTTCCTGAGGTATTTCCTACAGACCTGTCGGGTATGCCACTCGACAAGGATATTGACTTCTACATTGATTTGGCTTTGGGCACTCAGCCCATTTCTATTCCATCGTATCGTATGGCCCCTCCTGAGTTGAAAGAGTTAAAGGAGCAGCTGCAAGACTTGTTTGAAAAAGGTTTCGTTAGACCTAGTGTCTCGCCTTAGGGTGCGCCGATGTTTTTTGTTATGACGAAGGATGGATCGATGAGAATATGTATAGATTACCGGCAGTTGAATAAGGTTACTATAAAGAATAATTATCCATTAGCAAGGATTGATGATTTATTTGATCAGCTTCAGGGTGACAAGGTATTTTCGAAGATTTACTTGAGATATGGCTACATCAGTTGAGGATTAGGGCATCCGATGTACCTAAGACAGCTTTTCGCACTCGGTACGGGCATTATAAGTTCTCAGCGATATCATTTGAGTTGACAAATGCCCTAACAACTTTTATTGATTTGATTAACCGAGTCTTCAAGCCTTACTTGGGTTCATTAGTGATAGTCTTCATTGATAATATTTTGATCTATTCCCTCAGCCGGGAGGAGCATGAGCAGCATCTAAGAGTGGTCCTCCAGACTTTGAGAGATAGTCAATTGTATGTAATGTTTTCGAAGTGTGAGTTCAGGTTTAGTTCAGTTGCTTTCTTGGGTCATGTTGTATCAGTAGAGGGTATTCTGGTAGATCCGAAGAAGATATAGGCAATCAAGAACTGGCCCAGACCAGCATCAGCTACATAGATCCGAAGTTTCTTAGGTTTGGCAGGCTACTATCATCAGTTTGTTGAGGGGTTTTCTTCTATCGCTGCCTCGATGACCAGGTTGACCCATAAGGGTGCCTAGTTCAGGTGGTCGGACGAGTGTGACGCGAGCTTTCAGAAGCTCAAGACATCTTTGACTACGGCACCGGTGTTGGTTTTGCCCACAGGTTTAGGGCCCTATACAGTTTATTATGATGCATCTTGTATTGGACTTGGTGCGGTGTTGATGCAGGATGGCAAGGTCATTGCTTATGCTTCGTTTCAGTTGAAGATTCATGAGAAGAACTATCCAGTTCATGATTTGGAGTAAGCAGCCATTGTTCACGCGTTGAAGATTTGGAGGCATTATCTATATGGCGTGTCATGTGAGGTGTTCATGGATCACAAGAGTCTACAGTATTTGTTCAAGAAGAAGGAGCTAAATTTGAGGCAGGGAAAGTGGTTGGAGCTATTAAAGGACTATGATATCACCATCTTATATCATCCAGGAAAGGCCAACGTGGTGGCCGATGCTTTGAGTAGGAAGTCAGCCAGTATGGACAGTTTTGCGTATATTCTGGTCGGAGAGAGATCGCTTGCTTTGGATGTTCAGGCTTTGGCTAATCATTTTGCGAGGTTGAATGTTTCTGAGCCCAGCCGTGTGTTAGCTTGCACAGTCGCTCGTTCTTCATTATTGGAGCGTATCCGAGATTGGCAATACGATGATCCTCATTTGTTTGTCCTTAGGGACACGGTGCAACACGGAGGTGCCAAGCAGGTTACCTTAGGATATGATAGAGTTTTACGGCTGCAAGGTCGAGTTTGTGTGCCTAATGTGGATGGGCTCTAGGAGTTGATTTTAGCAGAGGCCCATAGTTCCCGGTAATCTATTCATCCGGGCGCCGCAAAGATGTATCAGGATTTACGGCAGCATTATTGGTGGAGGAGGATAGAGAAGGACATTATTGCACATATAGCTCGGTGTTTGATTTTTCAGCAGGTTAAGTACGAGCATCAGAGGCCTGGTGGTTTGATCCAGAAGATTGAGATTCCTGAGTGGGAGTGGGAGCGTATCACTATGGACTTCGTTGTTGGACTTCTACGGACTCAGAGGAAGTTCTATGTAGTGTGGGTTATTGTTAATAGGATGACCAAGTCAGCACATTCCATTCTGGTGGCAATCTCCTATTCTTTCGAGAGGTTAATTGAGATCTATATCTGGGAGATTGTTCGTCTTCATGGTGTGCCCATGTCTATCATTTTGGACCAAGGTACGCAGATTAGCTCGCATTTCTAGAGAGTAGTTCAGCGAGATTTGGGCACACGGGTGGAGTTGAGCTCAACGTTTATCCTTAGATGGACGGGTCGTCCGAGCGGACTATTCAGATTTTGGAGGATATGCTCCGAGCTTGTGTCATTGACTTGGAGGCTCGTGGGATCATTTTTTGCCTTTTGCAGAGTTTGCCTACAACAACACCAGTCTAGTATCTATATGGCTCCTTATGAGGATTTATATGGTAGGATGGTTCGATTTGTATCGGTCGCCGGTGGGATGGTTCGAGCCACCAGGATTTATCAGTCTGTAAGCCACCAGGATTTATATCGGTCGCCGGTGGGATGGTTCGAGCCGAGAGAGGCTCGGTTATTGGGTACGGATCTAGTACAGGATGCCTTAGACAAGGTCATGATTATTCAGGATAGGCTTTGTATAGATCAGTCCAGGCAAAAGTGTTATGCCGACCATAAGGTTCGTGATTTGGCTTTCATGGTCGGTGAGCGGGTATTACTTCGGGTGTCGCCTATAAAGGGCGTGATGAGATTTGGGAAGAAGGGCAAGCTTAGCCCAAGGTTCATTGGCCCATTAGAGATTCTTGATCGAGTGGGAGAGGTGGCTTACAGACTTGCATTGCCGCCGAGCTTATCAGCCGTGCATCTAGTGTTTCATGTGTCCATGCTTCGGAATTATCACGGTGATCCATCCCACGTGTTAGATTTCAGCACTGTTCAGTTGGAAAAGGAATTGTCCTACGAGGAGAAGCCGGTAGCTATTCTAGACCGGAAGGTTCGTCAATTGAGATCGAAGAGTTTCCCTTCTGTTCGTGTTCAGTGGAGAGGTCAGCCTGCTGAGGCATCGACCTGGTAGTTAGAGTCCGATATGTGGAGCTGTTATCCCCATCTTTTCCCCGACTCAGGTACTTTCTTCTTATGTCCGTTCGAGGACGAACGGTTGTTTTAGAGGTGGAAGATGTGATGACCCCTGAAAGGTCATCACTTGTTTTAGAAACAAATCCTTTGTTCTGAGGCCTTAAAACCTCCTTTTTACCTCACCTCAATTTGCGTGCGTGGTCCGGACCTATATCCGGAAAGCCTTTTTGTGAAATTATGAGAAATAGAAATTTATAGTGTAAAATTTAGTTATGGTTGACTTTGGTCAACATTTTGAGCAAACGGATCCGGATCTATGTTTCGACGATCCCGGGAGGTCTGTAGTAAAATATGGGACTTGGACGTATGCCCAGAAATGAATTCCGAGGTCCCAAGCCTTAGAAATCAATTTTTGAAAGAAATTATTTTGCTGAATTATCTATGAAATAAATAAAAGAATTAATGTTTGAAACCATTAGTATCGGGCCTGTATTTTGGTTCCGGAGCCCGGTACAAACTTGTTATAGTATTTAAAGGATAACTATGAAATTTGGTGAAAATGGAGTTTATTTGACATGATTTGAACTTTCGGTTGAAGAGTTATGAACTTTAAGTGTTCTTGATAAAAATGATGAGTTTTGAGGTTTAATTCATGGGTTTACATGTTATTTTCATGATTTGATTGCACAAGCAAGTCTGTATGATGTTTTTAGGTTGGTGTGCATGTTTGGTTTGGAGCCTCGAGGGCTCGGCTGAGTTTTGGGTAGGCCACGGAGTGAAATTTGCACTTAGGAATATGCTGATATGTTGTAGGCTTTGCGAAGCCTGGCTCACAAATGTGAGCTCGCAAATGCGAGAAATGTGCCGCAAATGCAAGAAGTGGTATGGGCTGCCTTGGTCGCAAATGTGACATTGTGAATGTGAAGGCAGTATCGCAAATGCGAAGAGGCCTGGATTCCTCAAGGTTTGTGATGTTCTAAACGTCAATACCACGGTCGTTCATACCACGCTCTTGGGGCCTGCTTGATTCCATAGAGAGCCTTGTCTAACTTGTACACATGCCCAGGACATTCTTTGCTTTCAAACCCTGGAGGTTGTTTTATAAACACTTCTTCTTTCAGGTAACCATTCAGGAAGGCACTTTTGACATTCATCTGATGAAGAGTGAATTCCATATGTGCTGCAAAGGCTATGAGGAGTCTTATTGCCTCTAGTTTTGCAACTGGAGCAAAAGTTTCATCATAATCTATGCTTTCCTCTTGGCTGTAACCTTGGACTACCAGTCTTGCCTTTTTTCTTGTAAAGATTCCATCTTCATCAAGTTTTTTCTGAAGACCCATTTTGTGCCAATAATTGATCTGTCCTTGGGTCTTGGAACTAGATACCAAACTTGACTTCTCTCAAACTGATTGAATTCATCTTGCATTGCATTCACCCAATCTGCATCCTACAAAGCCTCAACAACATTTTTAGGCTCAATAAGAGATAAAAAGGCATCAAAAGCACACAAATTCTTTAATTGATCTAGTTGACTCCAGATGTTGGATCAGTGATAATATTCTCTATAGGATGAGAACTTTGATACTTGTGAGGTTTCACAACCAACTGGTTTCTGCTAGATGTTTCTCCCATGTTCTGTTGCTGAGGAACAGGGTCATGAACAAGTTCTTTTAGGGGATTTATTTCAATTCCTCCTTGATTAGTTCCCCTGTCAGGTTGCCCTGGATGGAAGAACATGTTCCATCACCTGTTCCTTCTTTTGGTGCCACTTTGACTTGTGTTGAGGCTTCAGTCAGATCCTTTACCAATCCAATGGCTTCATATTCGTGTTCCTGTCTCTCAGAAAGAATGTTAGTTTCATCAAATACTACATGTACAATTTCTTATACATACAAAGTTCTTTTATTGAACATTTTATATGCTTTTCTATGTGAAGAATATCCCAAGAATACTCCCTCATCACTTCTGGGATCAAACATACCTAGGGAGTCTTTTCCATTATTGTGCACAAAGCACTTGCAACCAAATGCCCTAAGATGGGATATATTTGGTTTTCTCCCTTTAATTAACTCATATGGAGTCTTCTCTACAAGAGGTCTAGTCATGCATCTATTGATAATGTAACATGCAGTGTTTACAGCCTCTGCCCAAAAGCTATGGGACAGTTTACTAGAAAGAAGCATAGTCCTAGCCATGTCTTCAAGAGTCTTATTCTTTCTTTCAACTACTCCATTTTATTGAGGTGTCTTAGGGGCAGAGAAGTTATGATCTATACCATTTTCATCATAAAATTCAGCAAACTTAGCATTATCAAATTCAGTTCCATGATTAGACCTAATTGATGCAAGTTGATTTCCTAATTATTTTTGAGTTTTTCAAACAAAGGCAGTAAACATGTCAAATGCTTCATCTTTAGATGTTAGAAACAGTACCCAGGTAAATCTAGAATTGTCATCAACAAGTACCATTACATACTTCTTTCCACCTCTGCTCATGGTTCTCATTGGACCACATAGATCCATATGGACCAGTTCCAACGACTTGGTTGTGCTTACCATTTTCTTGCTTTTGAAAGATGATCTTACCTGCTTCCTCCTTGCACAAGCCTCACAAACTTTGTCTTCCTTGAACTTGATGTTAGGTAACCCTATCACCAAGTCCTTAGAGACCAATTTGTTTAGCTGATTCAGACTGGCATGACCAAGTCTTTTGTGTCACAGGAGGGGATCATTATCCAGCACACTTAGGAAGGTTAGTTCATTTTCTGAGAGAGTGGACAAATATACTATGTAAATATTGTTAACTCTTTTTCCCTGCAAAATATTCTTATTAGTGGTAAGATTAATCACAAAGCATTTAGTAGAGGGGAATGCTACAAGGTTATCTATGTCATACAGTTGTGACACACTGATAAGGTTGTATTTCAAGCCATCTATCAAGTAGACATTCTCAATAGAGTGAGAGTCTGTCTTACCTACCTTTTCAACCCCAATGATCTCACCTTTCTTCCCATTTCCAAAGGAGACATTGCCTCCCTTTAAGTCCTTAAGTGAAAGGAACTGGTTCTTGCTTCCAGTCATATGTTTTGAGCAGCCACTATCCATGTACCATATTTGGCTGCTTCTCTTCACTTGGACCTGCAAAAAGAAATAAGGGGTTAATCTTAGGAACCCAAACTAGTTTGGGTCCCTTTCTATGGGCGAAGGGATAAATCAGATTCCTTCTAGCCCACCCAGGCAGCCTATTTTTTTCTTGAACAAAAGTTTTGTTCTTTTGACTGGCCTTTTCTTTTGCATTACATTAATTTTTGTAATGGCCAATCTTGCCACAATGTGTGAAAATTTTGTTTTCAAGAAGAGTGAGGTACTTGCTTTTAGGATCCCACTTAGGTTATTGAGTCCCATGACCAAGTCCTCTTTTGTTGCTACTGTGATGTTCATGTAGCCAGGAGAGTACATCAGAAGCCTTGTTCCATTTGCAAGTTCTGTCTAGTTCATGTTTTACCTTCCCTAGATCTTCTTTTAGTACTCTTATCTTCTCATCTTTCTTGTATAGCTCATTCTTCATTTTTCCTAAGTTTTCTTCTAGGGTGAGATGAGTGTGATCATCTTTCTTCTTTCCTCTTCATAGTTTCAATTTTAAGTTCTCAGACCTAAGTTCTAGGACACTAGTGTCAAGTTCAAGAACCTGGTTTTTCAACTTAGTATTTTCACTTTCACTCTCATTAGCCCTAGACTCTAGATTTTTGCTCTTGGCTTTTAGGATCATACATTCCCTAGACAAATCTTCCTTTTCATTGTTAATTATCTCAAACTCATCTATGAAATCCTGCAATAGCTCAGACAACTTTTCTTTAGACCGAAATTTGATCTTGTCTTTGAGATTTAGAATACTTACCTCTTGTTCATCATCTGATTCTCCTATGGCCATAAGAGCTTGTTCATCTCTAGCTTCTTCTTCTGAGTCCTCATCTGATGTTTCTCCCCAGGCAGCAACCATAGCCTTTGTTAATCCTTTGTTCCTTTTTGGTTGAACCTGTTCTTTCTTCCTGCTCCTTCGTTCAGCCATTTCATTCTTCCACTCAATTTCCCATTGAGGGTAGTTCTTGATCATGTGATCAGTCTTACCACACTTGTAGCAACCCTCATTGGTCTGTTTCTCAGGAGCCCTTGGTTTGTTGAAGGTTGTACCTCTTGAAGAACCCTTTCCTCTTATCAAGTAATTTTTGAAATTTCTAGTGATCATAGCCATTTCATCATCCTCCAGATCTTAACCATCAACAATTCTGAGAGACAAACTTCTTTCCTTGTTGGGTGCATCCATTTTCATGGTCTGCCTTATCAGTTCATAGGCAGTAAGGTTTCCTATTAGTTCATCCAACTTGAGGGTAGCAATGTTCTTTGATTCCTGAATAGCAGTAATTTTGCTTTCCCAAGAGACTGGCAGAACCCTGGTCAAAACCTTCTCAACTTTGTCTTCTTCGAGAATAATCCTTCCAAGAGATTTAAGTTCATTTGTCAGTGTGGTGAACCTTGTATACCTCTCTTGGATAGTTTCTCCTTCCTTCATGGTAAAGTTATCATACTGGGAGTACAACAGTATTCCTCTGGACCTCTTCACTTGAGGTGTTCCTTCATGAGCCACTTGCAAAGTGTCTCAGATTTCTTTAGCAGTAGTACAACTTTGAATTCTACTGTACTCATCTGGACCTAGTCCACACACAAGCCATTTCCTTGCCTTGGCATTTTTCTCCCACTTCTTCAAGTCTTCAGCAGTGCAGTCAACCCTTGTCTTAGGCATATCCACTCCTTCTGCATTCTTCTTTGTAGTTGCTAGAGGACCATCAGTGACTATGTCCCAGAGCTCATAGTCTTCTCTTATGATGTGATCCCTCATCCTGTTCTTCCACCAAGAATAGTACTGACCATTGAAAAGTGGAGGACTAGCAGTGGATTGCCCTTCCCAGTTCCCAGGTGGTGCACTCATGTTGATCTTTTCCTAAGGTGTTAGCCTCTTCAAGGATAACCCGCTCTGATACCAATTGATGTTCTAAATGTCAATACCAGATACAGGAGGGGATGATTTGTGTGGTACCCAATTTTCGCTCTAGAAGAACCTGGTTCTTCTAGGTGTTCTAACTACTACTGTTTGTGGAATAAAAAGTACATAAAATAAAGAACACAGAAATTTTTACGTGGAAAACACCTGACTCAAAAGGTAAAAAAAACCACGACCTACTACTCAGTAGGATTTTCCCAAACATCTACTAAAATCATTGAGCCAAAACAGCATTTACAAAAATTCTTTGTAAACCTAAGGATTAACTTTAATTCCGTTGTAGCACACAGCCTTAACTGTTGCGACAACTTCAAGTTAGCTTATAACTTGAACACTCAAAGTACCTAATACAATTGCTTCTATGAAAGCTAAAACGTACAAATTTAAACCACCTAATACAATTGAACTAGAATAAGAAAAAACACAATGGAACTGGTTCTTCTATCTCGTTCAAGTAGCTTCAGGAGTGTACACTCAAATCTCACATAAATTGCTTGCAAAATCGCCTTGCTCTTTTGCTTTCAATTTAGTTTAACTTCTGTGTTTGTGCAATACCTGTAAAAGAGATCAATCATTGTCATTTAATAGGTTAGTAATCAGAGCTTTATTGGGACTCAATTAATGATCTTCTATCGTAGTTGATCCTTGAAGATCTCAAACACCAACACTATCTTTTATCCGGATTGTGTTCTCTTCATATAAGGAGACCTTCTCCCCTTATCCAATATGCAACCTTTTCGATCAGATCATGAGATATTGTTGATGACTTATCTTCTTCATGATCATCTCCTTCACGTGCATCTCACATGTTTAGATCAAGACTGTGCTTCACCATATGGACCTGGTCCATGACTGAGTTCATTTGTCATTCTTCAAAACTTTACCTGTTCCTCGGCCAGTAGTTTGCAAATGTGAACCCCTGTTCGCAAATGCGAAGGTAGTAGACTTCTGAAGGGTTCGCAATGCAAATACGACATCTGTGACCTACAAATTCATAACTTAGCCGAAAATCTTTCATTTTTCCAACCTTTTCAAAACCAAAACACTCTTTGGGCGATTTTTCAAAGACAAGTACTCTTCCAAATCGATTGTAAGTCATTTCTAACTTGTTTTCATCAATCTTTAACATCTTTTCTCATGATTTCAACTCAAAATCAAAGGTTTTCATGGGGAAATTGGGTGTTTTGGGTAGAACCTAGGTTTTTCAAATTTTGGAGATTTGGACTTTGATTTGAGGTCCAATTTCAAAATAAATTATATATTTGGGTTCATGGGGGAATGGGTAATCGGGTTTTGGTTCGAACCTCGGGTTTTGACTGTGTGGGCCCGGGGAGATTTTAGACTTTATGGGGAAAACTTTATAAAACATATTTTCATGCATTGGAATTAATTCAGTTAGCATTTATTGATATAATTAAGTATCTTGTCGCGCGAATTGGTGGTGGAATCAAGGGGGAAAGTGATAGTTGAGACTTGAATTGTGTTCATGGCATCGATGTAAGTGTTTGGTCTAACCTTAGCTTGAGGTATTAGGAGTTGTGTCCTATTTGCTACGTGTTAATTGTTGAGTACGACATATAGGCATGGTGACATGTATCTATACGTTGCTGTCAAGCATGCCCGTGAGTCTTATATTATGATTTTATGACTCTGTTTGTATTATTCATGCCTTTTGTGATGAATTCTATCGTTGAGTAAAGTTTGTGGAAGTAATAGCGATATTTGAACATTGAGGAGCGTTGGCTCAAGTTGTATAATAAATTGTGGAAGTATAATTGGCAATTGAACCTTATAGAGCATTGGATCAAGTTGTGAAGTGACTTGTGAAGAAAAAAGTGAAAAAAAGAAGAGCATTATTATATTGTCTACCTTTCCGAGATGTTGATGTTTTTGATATTGTTCCTTTGCCGAGATTTGATTGTTGAACTATTATTCCCTTGCCGGGATTTTATTATGATTTTACTTAATTCCTTGCCCTTATTGCTTGAGATTGTTGTTTGGGTGAGGAAGTGTGTTAAAGCACGAAGGGTGATGCCGTGTAATATTTTGGTGAGAGAGTGTTAAAGCACGAAGGGTGATGCCGTGTAATATTTTGGTGAGAAAAAGTGTAAAAGCACGAATGGTGTTACCGTGCTGCACGATGTACCATTCTGTACCGATTATATAGATTTTCATGGTGAGGACGAGAGTAAAAGCACAAAGGGTGATGTCGTTCAGATTATATTGCTTCTGATGGTGAGGACGAGAGTAAAAGCATGAAGGGTGATGCCGTGCACTTTTTTTATTTCTGATTCTTGTTGATATTTGAGTTATGGTGCTCCTTATAATTACCTGTTGTTCTTCTGTTATTATTGATGTTTCCCCCGCAGCATGTTCCCCCTCACATCCTTAACTGTACATTTCTACTTTTATTTTCCGCTGTATATAATATAACTGCATAGGTTTATTTGGTAGTATGGTCCTAGCCTCGTCACTACTTCGTCGGGGTTAGGCTAGGTACTTACCAGCACATGGGGTCAGTTGTGCTGATACTATACTCTGCATTGTGTGCAGATCCCGGAGCAGCAGCTTTCGGACTGTAGCTTTGGGTGGCTGCCTTTAGTCCAGTCGGAGATTCCGAGGTAGTCCTACAGGTGTCCGTAGGCCTTGACGTCTTCTCCTATCCTTTTAGTTTGTTTCTTTTATATATTTCAGAGACGGTGTTGTAATAAATCTTTCAGACTATTACTTGTAGTAATCTTAGACAGTCTATGGAATTGTGGCACCAGTCTTAGATAGTTATTGTATGGATTGGTAGTGGCATCCTTCTTAAATTATTACATTTTAGTCTTCTGCTTATTAGATTTCCGTTGTTTATAAATTGTTGGTTATTAATTGTAAAAGGACTAAAATGGGAAAAAGGTAGATTATTCAAATGGTTGGCTTGCCAAACTTTTACTAGTAGGAGCCATCATGACTCCTGAGGGTGAGAAATCCGGGTCGTGACATTCTGCTCTCAGCAAGTCAGCATACTTGCTCATATCTAAACTAGACCTATTTATGTTTACTTCTCCACTAGCATACTCTTTCTATCATATTTTAAAATGTTCACCTCTTACAGACTCCTAACCAATATGGCTCCCAATCCCTACCACCCCTTTGAATATGACTGCTTGAGTAATCCTAGCATGATATGCCTTTGTTTAGTGCTGCTCAACTAGTAACAACTAGTAAACTAAATTGAAACTCTAAGTGATCCTGTATATTGTTTGATTGTTGGACCTTTGTTTGAGTCACTAGAATTGAGTGACCCTATTTGCTACTTACTTCCTCAGAATCCAAAACTATTTTTTTAAAAACTATCTCTTGTTTTCAACTCCTATTCTTAGAAAACCTAGGGTCTTGCCCCTCCAGTGTGACATTGCTTAGGAGTGAATGAAACTCCTCTAAACTTTGACACACTGGAGTTGGCTTTACAAACTTGCTCACAGAGGGTTGCTTTGAAAGTTTTCTGGTGTGAGCATTGCCCGGGGTCCCTAAGGCTCTTGGGAACTTTGACACACCAAGATACCATTGGGTGCATTATGAGAGTATTGGCATGATTCATACTTGGTTGAAAGCCTGACTTTTCCGGTTTACTGTTTGGGCCTGTTCAGGCTCCCTATAGTTGTAGCAGTTTCGCTTCTGTAATTCATTATTAATGTTGGTTTGTAATAATAATTTCGTTGTAAACAGATATTGGGGATATTAGTGAAACTGGGAGGGGTTCTTATACATATCCTGTTGGGAAAGGTTAGATACCATGCCTATAGGTTGTTACAATATTTGTTTATTTAGATACCATGTCTATAGGTTGTTACAATATTTGTTTACTTAGATACCATGCCCATAGGTATTGTAATATTTGTTTACTTAGAAATCATGCCTATAGGTTATTGCAATGTCTGTTATGTAGATATCATGCATATAGGTTATTGCAATGTCTGTTATTTAGATACAATGCTTATAGGTTATCGCAATCATTGTTTATTTAGATGTCATGCCTATAGGGTTTAAAAATCAATCCTGCATTTTAGACATCATGCCTGTAAGTTTAAAAATCAGTCTCTACATGCTAACAAGGTTTAAATCAATTTTCTGCATGTCATAAGGTTTTTAAAGCTAATTGTTGCATTTAGATGTCATGTCCATAGGATTTCTAAAACCAATTTTTTGCATTTAGCCGTCGTTGTCTATAAATTTAAAACTAGTTTCCATACCTAGATAGCATGCCTGTAGGGCAATTGAAATCCTTCAAACTATAAAAATGTGCTTTTGTTATTTGTGAATTATCCAGATTCAGTAAGCCCTAAAATCAGTAGACAAACTGATTAGGTCTCTACTACCTTGCTTTAATAAAACACTACACATATTTTGTTTGTCATGCTCACCTAGATATTCTACTCTAGGATCCTTCGAAATATCTGAAATCTTGATGTTTATGACGTGCTATTATCTTCTTGTGTGAGGAGGTAAAAATGAGCCTTTAATTGTCCTTTATGCGAATGTCCTATTTGTTCTTGCTTGTCGCCTAGATTTTTCCTTTCAAGCTCTTTGGGAGAGTCTAGAACTACCTTATTAGAGGTCATAAACCCCTCTAGGGCCGTAAGGAAGGGACGGGTAATGCACGCATAGAGTGGTCATATTAAATGTCCCCGTTGGAGGGCTCATCCATGAGGTGATAGACTGGTCGAGAGGAGATATCATCCCGAACAATCATGTCAAGAGAAGAGTCTCTAGCCTGTGCGGGCTGAGCACGGCCCCCTCGGATGGACTCAGCCAAGGTAAATTGCATCCCCGCTGATGCGACGGCCTGGCCAAAATGCAGGGACTGGGGCCTTCTTCCTGGAAGCCCTACAACCTGTCATCACAGGGAGTGTCATACCTCCTTTTTACCAACCCCCGAAGGGCATAAGGGAGTTTTTTCCAATTTAATTGACAATCAAAACGGGATTATCTATATTATTCAGAGTCGCCACTTGAGATAATTTATGGTATCTCAAGTCACCGATTTAAATCCCGAATCGAGGAAAGATTGACTCTGTTTTACAGTCCGCGAACACAGAAATCCGGGTAAGGAATTCTGTTAACTCGGGAGAAGGTGTTAGGCATTCCCGGATTCCGTGGTTCTAGCATGGTCGCTCAACTATTAATATTAGCCCAATAATCTGAAATAATTACACATTTTAAGCCTACGTACCCTTTTTAACCTTTCAGCCGCTTTTAATATTTCAGGAAAATTCAAAGTTATTTAAAAAATATCGTAAGCCACGCTACATGAAATGCACCCGCGGTTCACGACACGTTCTATTTAACGTTATTGGAAATTAGAATCGGGTCACATGAAATGTACACCCGGATTTTAGAAATTACAAATCACAACTACATCATGGGAACCATACCTGTAGCCATGATAATTATTATAACGCGCTGGAAGCACACTACGATGTTCATGATTGAACTTCCTAAGCTTCGAGATTATTGTGATCGGTCTCAGAATTATGAAAATTGGTTTTGAAAGAAATTGAGTCACCTCACGTTAAGGTGCCCGAATTCCCTTTAATTTATGTTTCCTTCATAATGACTACCTAATTAAGCAAGAGTCTAAAATGCATATACTAACAGCAAACATTTCATGTAAATTGTTGCATTAATGAACATTAAGCTAATCTCCCTTAGATCAAGTAATGAAAGCTCATTTCCTAATTAGACAATTTCCAGCTCAAGGTACCACAAACAAGAATGAAATTCACACACATTTATCACACAAACATTAGATAAGAACAATATAAAGCCAATAAATAATTAGATGGGATAGAGATGGAACTCAAAGCAGATTAACTTTCCTATGAATTTAAACCAATGAATTGACCCTCCAAACGAAATTGTACATACGACTTTAATAAAAAATCGGCAACAAGAACTTGGACTGGAAACCTCGATGACAACCTCAACGACTCGATGACTGAAAACCTCTCACGTGATGTCACTGTTTCTACTATATTTCCAGCCATTCATGGTAGCGGCAGATGTGAGAGGGTGCAACGGTAGCAGTGTGTGTGTGTTCACTGGTTTCAATGGTGGTCGCCGGTGATGTTGTGCGTTTGGTTTCTGATGAACAACGACTGGTTTAAGTTGTTTGGTCGTTGGTTTGTGTGAGCTCATAGCTGAAGAAGATGGGGAGTCGATTAGGGTAGGGTGTATGTTCAACGGGTGTAATGGCTGCCTTTCATTTTTTTGTATACGTCTTCAGTGTTTCCAATAAAGAAGACGAGTAG
The DNA here is from genome assembly GCF_000393655.2 of Nicotiana sylvestris. Classification (NCBI taxonomy): domain Eukaryota; kingdom Viridiplantae; phylum Streptophyta; class Magnoliopsida; order Solanales; family Solanaceae; genus Nicotiana; species Nicotiana sylvestris. The sequence continues at coordinate 107,600,795 of NC_091067.1, forward strand.
GGGAGGGTCTAGAATTTTGGGGCCTGCAGCAGATCTCCTTTTTGCAGAGAGTATATGTCTTAGGCTCTTAGACATATTTTTTGTTATTTTCGTTGATGGATTTTTTGTTCTTGTTGTTTTGCTTCTCAAGAAGATAATGGCTTGGGGGTCGTGTTATTGTATTCGGCGCTGATTCTTAGGGTCTTTATATATTTTCAGCCCTTTTATAAAGTGTAGGGGTCTAGGTATTTGTAGAGTTTTTTTAGGTTAAGGGGTATGGGCCTAGGAATTATAGGCTTTAAAACTTGGGCCTTTATAACCCAATTGGCTTAATTAACCAAGAATTTATCCACCCTATATTAACTCTTGCCTATAAAAATAATAAACCAAAGATAAAAATACTACCAAAGTATTAATTAGCCTTACTTAAGTAGAAATAACCATTAACCATTAATGAAACTATTTTTTTTTTTGTAATTTTCATTTTCTTGTAATAAAATAAAGTAAAAGAGTCAAAATTAGTTGAAATAATGATATTAGGCCTAAATTAATTATTTACATGCTAAAATATAAAAAATCTTGGGGAGGGTCAAAAATCACATGTCTACAGTTGCCCCTCTTTGACTGGGAACGTGAAGAGTTTTTAGACAAAGAACGACTAGATAGGTATTTTAACCCGACCCTTATTTAACGAGACCAAAACTAAGAGAAAGGGGGATGTGACCGAGCCCTGTATCTGAGATGCCTACATATCCTTGGCTATAAAGGAATTACGCCACATATAGTTCAGAAGTGAATGAGGTGATGTTTTATACCGAGGCGGAGAGCCGATAGAGGTGCCATTCCATTGAGGTTCTGGTCCGCGGTCTTGTTATTACATCAAAAATCAAAAAATGAAAATGACTAGTTAAGCCTGTCAACTACGAGTTACAAGATTCATATCTATAAGTCTTCTGAAGCTTGATCTTGAGTCTTGAATGGTTCTTCATGCAGACTTTGGATTTGAACATTGACGCTTGCTAGTTACAGGTGCTAGTTCATTCTTCTTCAGCTTTTGACCAAAACTGGACATACCATGCTTGTGACTTCAGTCATATCTTGAGCAGCTCACATCTTCATCAACTTCTGCATTTGGATTCACTTCTTGCTTTTCTTTTCTTTTTTAATTCTGGATTGTGACTAACTTCCGTTGATCATCTCGGACTGTTGACTTGCATTCTTGTTGCGAGCTTCTTTTGTTGCTCACTTGAATTGCATTCTGAAGTGAATTCCCTTATTTTCCAGGTGACGCCTGATTGCCAACATTTAAACTGTATTCCCTTGTTCTCCAAGCGCGCGCCTGATTACCAAAACTTGAATTGTCTTCCCTTTGTTACCTTAAACTATTTTCCCTTGAAACTTGTGCTATCTTCCTTTGAACATTGTAGTTTTCCCTTTGTTATCCAGGTGGGTGCCTGATTACCAACACTTGAATTGTTTTCCCTTTGTTCTCCAAGTGGGCTCCTGATTACCAACACTCGAATTGCTCTCCCTTTGTTCTCCAAGTGGGCTTCTGATTACCAACACTTGAATCGTTCTCCCTTTGTTCTCCAGGTGGGCTCCTGATTGCTAACACTTTAATCGCTCTCCTTTTATTCTCTAGGAGGGCTCTTGATTACCAACACTTGAATCGCTCTCCCTTTGTTCTCCAGGTGGGCTCTTGATTACCAACACTTGAATCGCTCTCCCTTTGTTCTCCAGGTGGGCTCCTGATTACCAACACTTGAATCGCTCTCCGTTTGTTCTCTAGGTGGGCTCTTGATTACCAGCACTTGAATTGTTTTCCCTTTGTTCTCCATGTGGGCTCCTGATTTCCAACACTCGAATTGCTCTCCCTTTATTCTCCAAGTGGGCTCCTGATTACCAATACTTGAATCGTTTTCCCTTTGTTCTCCAGGTGGTCTACTGATTACCAACACTTGAATTGTTTTCCCTTTGTTCTCCAGGTGGGCTCCTGATTACCAACACTTGAATCGCTCTCCCTTTGTTCTCCAGGTGGGCTCCTGATTACCAACACTTGAATTGGTTTCCCTTTGTTCTCCAAGTGGGCTCCTGATTACTAACACTTGAATTGCTTTCCCTTTGTTCTCCAGATGGGCTCCTAATTTCCAACACTTGAACTGCTTTTCCCTTTGTTCTCCAGGTGGGCTCCTGATTACCAAGACTTGTATTGATTTTCCCTTTGTTCTCCAGGTGGGATCCTGATTACCAAGACTTGAACTGTATTCCCTTGCTCTCCAGGTGGGCGCCTGATTGCCAAAAGTTTAACTACTTCTCCACAGAACTTGATTTGTTTTCCTTTTGTTCTCCAGGTGGGCTCCTGATTGCTGAACTTTAACTACTTCCTTTTGCGACTGCTTTTCCTTTGAACTGTCTTCCCTTGTTTCTCCAGGTGGGTACCTGATTGCTTGAACCTGAACTGCTTTCTATTCTTGAAACTCGTGTTATTTTGCCTTGCTCTCCAGGTGGGTGCCTGATTTCAACAAGACAGACAAAACAAACGGAATTTTCTACCCCAATTTGGTAGCTGGGCACTTCTGTGAGTGTTAATTGAATCATGTTGCTAGAAAATCTCAAAGAATTTTAAAAGCTAGATCCCATTATCCAGGAGGGTCCTGAAAACTCCTAGTTAAATAACAGTTTTAAAGCTAAGTTATATTTCCTAAAGGTACGACTTCCGCTAAATCTTGTTATCTATGAAGATCTTAAAACTAAATCCCATTATCCAGTGGGGTCCTGAAATTTAAAATCAAACCTCATCTTAAGGGTGAAAATTTCAGAGCTAAATTCAACTTCCTAACGGTGAAACTTATGCTAAATCTCAGCATCTAAGGGAGGTCTAAAACTAAGTCCCATTAATCAGGAGTTTCCTGAAAATTTCAACTTGAATCTTATCCTAAGCATGAAAACTTCAAAGTCAAACTTATATTTCCTCAAGGTAGAGCCAATGCTAGATCTTGTTACTCATGAATGTTTTGAATTTTAACTAAGTCCCATTGTCCAGGAGGGTCATGAGAATTTTTAAGATTAAATTTCATTATCCAGTAGAGCCCTAAAATTTTAAAATTAAATCTCATTATTCAGGAGGGTCCTGAAAAGCCGAGAATGAACTTACCTGAACCATGCTTTCTTCCTGGAGGATCTCTGCAGAACGAACAAAATTCCTTGCACATGAACCATGCTTTTACTCATGGAGGGTTCCTGTAGATCGAACAAATTCTTTTTCCCCTTCTCAAACTGCCTTTGTGCTGACAAAATTTGGGCACGACACTTGAAACAAAATTCAAACTTCCAAGCTTTTATTTGGACACAATTTTCCTCCCTGTTTCAAACAAAGAAAACTTATGAGTTTATAAATGTGGTGGCTAGTTTGTGGCCGTGACTTTGAGGACGATTTCTCCTTCACTTCCCATGATAACTTTGGTTTAAACTCGAAAGACCTTGCATGTTTATTGACTGGCCACTTTCTCTATCACCCTTATCACGAAAAATACCTCTGATCCGTTCAAACCTAATACCATTCATCTGTTGCATTGTGCTCAATCATTGACATATATTGAGCCTTTGTGTTTCACATGAATCCCAAGGCACGTCTTTTGCCATCCACTCAGTGCGCATGCTATTCTTTCCTGACTTAACCCACTGGTCTTGGCCTTGAGGTCTATTGCCCCTTTACTTGCCATGATAACTTTGATTTCCGTTTGGAAGACCTTGCTTGTCACTGGCTAACCACTTTCTCTGTCAACCTTATCACAGAAAATACCTCTTATCCGCTCAAACCTAATACCCTTTATCTTTTGCATTTCTTATAAATTGACACATACCGAACCTTTGTATTTTACATGAATCCCAAAACACATTGATTGTTGCCAACTCAGTGCGTCTGCTGTTCTTTCTTGACTTATGCCACTTTGATGTGCCAGACATATTCCGTTTTGTGCAATTGGAAATCTAGTAGAAAATTTTGTAGTCATTTCTCACATGTTCTGTCCAAACAGACTCAGGAAGAGGAAGTAAAGAAGATAAAAGGAACATAGTAAAGGACAATGGAAATAGATGATTCCTAACAAGAAAACTACAAAGTAGAAACTTATCGGATGTGGATACCAACTCTAATGACCATGACACACATTTTTGGATTAATGGCCTAATCTGTCAAGAAAGTCTAATGTTCAAATCTTGTTGTAACTTTTCGCAGTGAAACCGGGCTTCAATGCTTCGATTATTCTATTTGATTCACGATCCTATTCGACTTGTAGTGCCCGAAGGGTTTTTACCATCAAGCCTCTCTCATTTTGCTTTCTCACAACTTACCGTCGCCTTATGGTGCCTGTGAAGGTTTTCACCGATAAGAATCTCTCATTTTTCAATCTCTCATTTTTTCTTTTCTTCTTCTTTCCTCCGATTCTGTAGATGACAAAGCATTGACCATAGTAAAAATATCATATGCTCCTGGCATGGCTAACTCGGCACTCTCAAAGATTATCTGGGAGGTCTTTTTGGACTGTAATGTGGCTTTTGAATAGGGTTAGAAAGGAAGGATATCACAAAGGCTCAAAACAACTAAGATAACAAGGTTAATTTATTTGCAACTTTTGGAATCCATTTTAAAAACTTTGCCCCAATTCTGAAATAAGAGAATTTGATTCTTCTTTTTTTTGCTTTTTCTTTTGATGGAGTTACTAAGAAAGACTGCCTCACTTTCGATTTCGTGGGATTATGAAATATTTTATTTGGTATGACCGAACCGTAAGGCTGCCTACGTATCTTGTGGTGACAAGAATTAGGTCAAACGTAGATCACACAAATACTTTCTTTTTGTTGCTATTTTTCTTTTCCTTTTTTCTTTCTCTTTTTTTTTTCTTTTTCTTCTTTTTTTCTCTTTTTTCTTTTTCCTTTTTTTTCCTTTATCTCTATTTTTCTATTTTTTTGAATTTTTCTTTTGGAATGAACTTTCTAAAATAAACCTACGGGGACATGAATTTTTTTTCCCGTATGACTCTAACTTGATTCCAAAAGAGAGAAGGTCAAAGAAATCGGTACAGGCTCAAAAGGGTATCGAATGATATAAAGTGTTTGGGTGGCTGAAAGAGAGCCTCCCAATCCTTGAAAATGCCGAGTACAACACATGCAACTTGAAATGAAAAAGGAACAGCACACACAATATTTCTTTTATAGCTTCAGCATTGATATCACTGATAGGCTTTCCACTTTTTTTTAGTGTCTTGTTAAGTACAGAACTCTCATAGGGTAATTTTTCTTCACAATGGACACCCTCCGTCAGTTCAGAGCAAACTCCCTTGGCTTTATCTGCCCTAGTTTCACATGGTTCGGGCTTCAAATGATCTCAAAATGTCCAAATCTGTACTTATTTCCTTCAAATGTCCCTATCATCTTCAAAATTGCTTCATTGCTTCATGACTACACTAACTTTTAAGACCAGGCCTCGAATTATGCGTGCATGTCATGTCACTATAACCAGTATGAAAAGAACTATAAAAAGAGAAGAGGAGTAAACAAAAATGACTAGAAATAACAGAAAATAGAAAATTGCATTAGACCGACGGTTAAAGGGTTTGAACAACAAAACAAGAAAAATAAACTGGGATACAACCCTGGAACAAACCTAGATAACACTAAATGAGTTACTACAACTAAAGAAACTAGGCAAAATAAAAGGATATAAGGGTTTGAGTCACAAGACAATATCCGGATTATAACCCTAAAATAACCCGGACAAAAGAAATGACAACAAAATAAACCACCAAGACTCCTCCCTGGCTAGCCAAGAGAGGAGCGTCTTTCCAATTACCAAGCTCGGCATCTTAGCCATTGAGTTCCACATAAATATCACTGGGGCCTTCACCAACTTCAATCACATTGTCTTCACCAAGTGGCTCATTGACTCCTTTGAGCAACCCTTCGTCATTGCAAACCATCCCAACAATTTGTGCGTTGTCATGCACATTGGAGGATTATGTGTGACACTTGGGGTATTACTGCCTTGGATCACAATTATTCCTTCTTGAATCATTCTTTCTATTTCCTTTGCAAAGCACGACAATCTTCAACATTGTGCCCCTGGGCATTGGAATGGTATTCACCGCTTTTAGCAGGGTCAAAGCTTCTCGCACGTTGGTCTATATAATTTAGAGGAATATGTGTAATCATGTTGCAATGCTTTAATCTCCCGAACAAGCTTGTATATGACCCTCCTATTGGTGTAAAATTATATTTCATCCTTTGTTCCCTTCTACACCCTTGGCTTGAATGTCGGTTATAGGGCACTTGAAAATTTTGTGGAGGCTGGTAAAGCTTTTGCGGTGCTCATGATCGCCTTTTGGAGTGACCCAGTGGTTGGACAGATGGCCTGACGTTGTTCAGAGGATAATATTGGGGTGGATTATGTGGAGTTTGTGGATGTTCATGGGGTCGGTATTGAGGCTGAAAGCGTTTAGCATGAATGCCCATTGGATCCTATCGTTGGCGAGGCTCAGCAACATCTTTTCTATCAATGGGAGGACTGTCCCGAGTAACTTGTTTGTTCTATCTGCACCAAAATTTCCTAAAACTTTCCTTGGGTTTCTTTTCCATCTAAGATAGGGAGAAGTGGTCTGAAACAATGTCTATATTGTACTGAAAATGTCGCACAAAATCTTGAGTCATGTCATCCCATGTATGCCACTTACCAACATCTTGACAAGTATGTCATTCCAAAGTTACCCCAGTCAGGCTCTCACTGAAATATGCCATCAGCAACTCATCTTTCCCGCCAACACTGATCATTTCACTGCAATAACCACTCTGATGGGCTACAGGATCTCCACGCCCATTATACAAATTAAACTTTGGCATCTTAAACTCTTTCAGCTTTCTGAATATCTCATCTTGCTCCACTGTCTTAGTAGGATTTGTAGTCTCATTGAGAGGCTCAAAATGAGGAGCGTAAGAGTATGAACCCGAGACCTTGAAAATTGGTTCTGGAGCATAATGTTGGGCATCGGGGATTTTGAACACGGTTTTGCTAGTGGATCGAGGAAAGGTAGCAAGTGGAGGGGCTACAAGAGCATGAGTGGCCAAAGGAGCAGGATATGAGGTGGTTTTGGCGGGTAGAGTGTGAAAAGGTTGTGGAGAGATATCAGCAGCAGTGAGAATCTAGATTTGTGATAGTGGTGGGATAGTTGCAGGTTTTTCAGTGTAGTTAGTGGGGAATGATGGTGGAGGATGACCACTAATCTAGGCTTGGTATATTTCGTCAATATGTCCCTTCAACCTTAAGACCTCATCTTTTAACTCAGATTCTGACTCAACCATCTCCTTAGACGGATCAGTAACACCCGGGTTCAACTCTTTGCCAGCCATGACTGCCTTGCTCTTTGACCTTGTGTTGTATGGATGAGTTACTTAAAAACCACAAACCAACCACCCTTCTGCTCAATGAAGATAACAAAAGGAATAAAATGGGGTCATCCTGTTAGCATTAGGGCATTTAACAGCTAAAAATATCATATTGCGTGCAATACACCTAGCAACAATTAACGGTTCTATAATGACTTCTAGGGTCACAAGGACACTTGGCATCATCCCAATTTTGTTCGTTTCAATCTTCTCTTTTCTTTCTTTTCTAGCACTTCTTGACTTGCTCATTTTCCTTCCTTTTTTTCTGATTATTGCTCTTTTCTTTCCTCTCATTTCTCACGTTCCACGACTTCACCCTCTTTTTTTCTTTTCTCTTTTTCTTTTTTTCTTTTTCTTTTAACAAAAAATGATTCAATCGAACCCTATGTAGGTTGCCTACGTATCATGACGCTGCTTGAATAAGATCTTTGCGTAGTTCAGGAAGAACATGAATAAAGTAAACAAATTAACGTTCTCATTTTATTTTTCTTTTTTTCTTTTCTTTTTACCTTAATGACTACTCTAATGAGAAAAGAGAAATAAAAGAAGCAAATTCTTTTTTTTTTTTGAATTTTTTAGACTTAATGTTCTATAACCTATTCTAAACTCAAGTTTAACGAGCTTATATTTTTTTTTTCCTTTTTTTCTTTTCGTAACAAATACTCTATGGGAATAAGGAAAAATCCCTAGAAGAGAAAAATATTGTTTGATTCTTTTTTTAGGACGGAAGTCTAAAGAATAAACCAAAGAAAAATATTTTGAATTTTCATTTGATATCCCTAAAGAAAGATTTCGAAACGAGAACTGAAAAATATTTAAAAAATTGTTTTTGGATTTTAACTTTTAATTACCTAATGGAGAAATTCTAAAGATAAACAAAAGATAATGTATGTTTTTTTTCTTCTATGTACAATGTCCTAAAGTTATAGTAAAAATAAAAGGAATATTTTTTTTCTATTCATTTTCCATTAATTTCCCAAAGAACCTCAAAAGAAAATCTTTTTAGATTTTTGGAATTAATATCTTAAAGAAAACATTTAAAGATGTACTAAAAGAAAGTTCTCCTTTTTTTTGAATTTAGGCTTAATATACTAAAGGAAATATACAATCAATTTTTATTTTGAGTTCTAGCTATTAATTTCTAAGGAAAAGCCAACTTAACATTTCTTCTTCTTTTTTTAAAATTTCTAGTAGCAGTATTTCTAAAGAAAATTCTAACGAAAATAAAAAAACGCAAAATATCTTTTTTTTTATGACACATCTTTTTTTTCAATACAAAATAGGAAATACAAAAACAAAAGACTCGACATTATCATACAAAACTAGAAGGTAAAAGACGACATAAAAAAAAACTCAACCTAAAAAAATAAAAACAAATCTCCATAAGCCACTTCATATCGAGCGATCCTGACTAGATAGTCCTGGGGCGTCTGTCATGCTCAAACTCCGGTAAGTAAATCCACACCTGTATGAGAAAAGTAAAACCAAATAAGTTAAAGACCTAGAAGACTATGTGAGACAATAACCCTTCCTATTGGATAAATGCAAGACATGATTGTTACTATTTTTCTAAAATTAACCTATGTGGCTAAAAGTGGCTAAATATGCAAGATTTGGCTAAGACCTCGCGAAGCCAAGAACCTAAACTCACTAGGAATACCGGACCCTATGTGTGTTGCCTACGTATCACACCCCGAAAGATGAGAATTAGGTATGCGTAGTTCGGGCAGATAGGATACGAGCGAGAAATAAAAATAACAACTAGTTCAGAGAACAAATATTTTTTTTTGTCCTTTTTTGAAAAAGGATAAAACATGTAAACTCTTTTTTGGATTTTCTTTTCTATTTTTTTGATATTTTCCTTTTTTACAAAAAAATGAGGGGGAAAATGCAAACTCTTTTTTTGGGATTTTTTTCATTTTCAATTTTTTGGTTTTTTTTTGAAAAGGTGTGGAAGAAAATTATAACTAGGCCCCACTTAACTCATTTTTATACTTCAACCTCTTTTCTTTCTCATTTTTTTTCTTTTTCTATTTGCCCTCAACTATCATTGGTCTGCCAAATGACCCTTTTACCCTCGAAGAAATGCAACATATAGCACATAGGATGCATCAAGATGCTCTGTTATTTTGGGTACACCTGTCCTAGACGGACCCAACCCCTGTGTTGAGTCCCCAAAGTCAGATGCACGTGATGCAATCAAGCATTCCTACTAGGGATCTGGCATGAGGCTATGTTATTCTAGGTTTAAAAACCTGGGTTTATTTATTCTAGACCTGGCTTACCCGAGCGGACAGCTCGAGCCGAGGGGGATAGCGTACCGGGAATACAGAAGCTTCACCGGCTTTGCAACTTGTCCAAACCTTGTTCTAAAATCTGAATATGACTCTAACAGAAGAGAAGTCACACGAAGTGCAAACTTCCCCGATGATTTAGAAGACTTAGAGAGAGGAGGGTTTCATAATAATTTATATACATTTCAACAATATCAAAGCGGCATTTAGCACATTAGGTTCAAACATATAAAAAATTAGATAATAAATAAAGCCAATTATAACAATTATTCTAAGCTCGAATTCTGAACCCTGAACCAGAGGTTCTGGGTTCTTGTCCCTAGCAGAGTCGCCAGAGCTGTCACACCTCCTTTTTACCTACCCCGGAAGGGTATAAGGGAGTTTTTTCCAATTTACGTGACAATCGAAACGGGATTATTTATATTATTCAGAGTCGCCACTTGAGATAATTTATGTTGTCCCAAGTCACCGGTTTAAATCCCGAATCGAGAAAAGATTGACTCTGTTTTACAATCCGCGAAAATAGAAATCCGGGTAAGGAATTCTGTTAACCCGGGAGAAGGTGTTAGGTATTCCCGAGTTCTGTGGTTCTAGCACGGTTGCTCAACTATTAATATTATCCCAATTATCTGATTTAATTACACATTTTAAGCCTACGTGCCCTTTTTAACCTTTTAGCCGCTTTTAATATTTCAGGAAAATTCAAAGTTATTTAAAATACATCGTAAGCCACGCAACATGAAATGCACTCACGACACGTTCTATTTAATTGGAAATTAGAATCAGGTCACATGAAATGTACACCCGGATTTTAGAAATTACAAATCACAACAACATCATGAGAACCATACCTGTAGCCATGATAATAATTATAACGCGCTGGAAGCGCACTACGATGTTCATGATTCTTCCTACGCTTCGAGATTATTGTGATCGGTCTCAGAATTATGAAAATTGCTTTTGAAGGAAATTGAGTCACCTCACGCTATGGCGCCCGAATCCCCTTTAATTTTTGTTTCCTTCATAATGACTACCTAATTAAGCAAGAGTCTAAACTGCATATACTAACAGCAAACATTTCATGTAAATTGTTGCATTAATGAACATTAAGCCAATCTCCCTTAAATCAAGTAATGAAATCTCATTTCCTAATTAGACAATTTCCAGCTCAAGGTACCACAAACAAGAATGAAATTCACACACATATATCAGACAAACATCAGATAAGAACAATATAAAGCCAATAAATAATTAGATGGGATAGAGATGGAACTCAAAGCAGATTAACTTTCCTGTGAATTTAAACCAATGAATCGACCCTCCAAACGAAATTGTACATACGACTTCAACAAAAAATCGGCAACAAGGACTTGGACTGGAAACCTCGATGACAACCTCAACAGCTCGATGACGGGAAACCACTCACGTGTTGTCACTGTTTCTACTGTATTTCCCGCCATTCATGGTAGCGGCAAATGTGAGAGGGTAGAACGGTAGTAGTGTGTGTGTGTGTGTGTGTTCATCAATTTCAATGGTGGTCGTCGGTGACGTCGTGCGTCTGGTTTCTGACGAACAGCGGCTGGTTTAAGTTGTTTGGTCGCTGGTTTGTGTGAGCTCCAAGTTGAAGAAGATGAGGAGTCTATTAGGGTAGGGTGTATGTTCAACGGGTGTAATGGATGCCTTTTATTTTTTGTTTATATGTCTTCAGTGTTTCCAATAAAGAAGACGAGTAGGGGAGGGTCTATGATTTTGGGGCCTGCGGCAGATCTCCTTTTTGCAGAGTGTATAGGTCTTTGGATCTTAGTCATTTTTTTGTTGTTTTCGTTGATGGATTTTTTGTTCTTATTGTTTTACTTCTCAAGAAGATGATGGCTTGGGGGGTCGTGTTATTATATTCGGCGCTGATTCTTAGGGTCTTAGTATATTTACAGCACTTTTATAAAGTGTAGGGGTCTAGGTATTTGTAGGGTTTTTTTTAGGTTAAGGGGTATGGGCCTAGGATTATGGGCTTTAAAACTTGGGCCTTTATAACCCAATTGGCTTAATTAACCAAGAATTTATCCACCCTACATCAACTCTTGCCATAAAAATAAAAAAACAAAGATAAAAATACTACCAAAGTATTAATTAACCCTACTTAAGTAGAAATAACCATTAACCATTAATGAAACTATTTGTTTTTGTAATTTTAATTTTCTTGTAATAAAATAAAGTAAAAGAGTCAAAATTAGTTGAAATAACGATATTAGGCCTAAATTAAACATTTAAATGCTAAAATATAAAAAATCTTGGGGAGGGTCAAAAATCACATGTCTACAAAGAGTCGTATTAAGAAACAACGGTAAACAGCCAAAGGTCATAACAGAGAAACATATTTACCCGATGGAACCTTCGGCCCAAATAGTTTCATGAAAGCGGGCTAATCTTGAGTCTCCACTGCGTGAGGTGATAAGTGGGCTACCCAATCCTCGATACTGGAGATGGGACAAGGTGTATGCCTCACAACTACACGGGAAAGTTACAAATAAGTACAAAGTTGGAAAGAACAAAAGTAACTTGCAAGTACCAACACCTACGGTTATGATTCCACTATTCTGGGAATCTAGCGGGGTCTGACACCAAATGCTCGATTCTACTGAAGAAGTATTTATGCCAAAATTTGCAGCTTGCCTGGTCGTCTGTTCCGACCACTAGTCCCCTGGTCCCACGGTGCCTCAAATGTATCATAGTGCCCATGTGAAAACTAGGGGAAAAGAAATGTAAAAGGTGATGAAAGCCAATTTCACACCCCCCAACTCCGCGTACTTCGTCAATACCAGAAATATCTTGTACGTGTATGGAGAAAGTTGCGCCGGACAGACCTCATAAAACAAACAGAATTCCTCCACTAACAGAAGAAGAGGGAGGGAGTGGTCGATCACAAAGGGGCACATGTAAAAAGCATAATATTTCAGTCTGTGGACATCCACGAAGTCCCTCCCAACCGGAACCAACTCGATATGGGAGGGAATGTTATACATAGGTCGGAGGTAATCTATGTGAGCCTGTTCAGTCTCAGAAACTACCGGAGCAGGAGAAGGGACAGGTTCTTCAAGAAAATCATTTCGACACATGGGGTTTCTCGGTAGTATCTCCTCCACGGTGGGAAGGATGTCCCCTTCTGCAACTGTCGTATCTTCACTACCAGAGGGAGGTGCCATAAATAGCGGGGTGGCATCGGAAATCTCTTCGTATCACCGATGTTTTCTAGACATCACGATAGCAAAAGGTATATTGAGAAAATACAGAGCAAAGAACGATGAACGGAAGAAGATGAGAAGAAAGATCACGAAAATAGAGCTCAAGATATGAGAAGAGATGGCCAAAGAAGACAATACATACACTAGAGAGGAAATGACCAAACGTTCTTGAAAGAACCAACCCTTCATCTATTTATAAGGTTGGATGGCGCCAGAATCGAAGCAAAAGGCTGCCAGAGGAACCAAACCAAAGCGACAAGACAATTGGTCTCTGCCTCGGGAAGACGCGCAATGATGATGCACGTGAGAGTGACATCATTTCCCGCTATGCTACACTATCTGCGATAATGTGGAACGCACCGCTCTTTCGTTATTGATCAAACTGTTACAACCCAACCACCAAATTTCTCCGCGAGTATGGGCGACGTCCGCTTATCAAGGACGCACAGGGTCGCGACCTCAACAAGCAGAGGGACTAACTGTATAGGTCCAAATTTAGCAACCACGACCATTACCGAGTAGAACGAGGTTATCATGAAGCATTGTCTGATGGTCGTCGTGGTGAAAGGCAATGATTAAGGGCGGTCAGTCGATGCACGACATCCACGACAATGTAAACTTAGTGGGAGACAGTAAGAATCTGTCTTTCGAATATTCTCTATGTTGTACTTTTTAGAGTTTTTTGGGAGATTGTCTATTATAAATAGGAAGGGTGAGTAAAGAAAAGGGGCACGGGAGAAAAACGACAAAAGAACACTTTGTAAAAAAATCCTCTGAGAGTGAATACAAAAGCAATCTTGTTCGTCTGAGAAGATCAAAAGATTCCCCAATCATCTCATACTTATTCCCCTCTCAACGCCAATTGCATCTTTTAAGACTGATTGTGCATTTAAGTCTTCACTGTTTAACCAAAAATATAAATTTCGGTCAAAGCTGTACTTTAGAAGAACTCGGGTTACTGATAATCAAAAAATATAATGAATAAAGGAAAATGATTTTGATAATAATAAGATGAACAGAAGAAAGCAAAGTAAATCAGTATATTCCGATGATATTTCGTATCCTTACAAATGATTAGCCTTCTTCTTTTATAGCTATTTCTAGGTAATACGTTTCATTTCTACCATAATTGAGCCATTATTATCTATGAATGGCATTTAATTTAACGTTACAATCATCAATCATATTTGATTAAATACAAATTCCTTAATGTTTTCCGTATTTAATGTCCAATAGTACGTAACTATACCTTATTTACTATCAGATTCATTCCCTTCCATCATAAAGAGGTTCAAGTACCTATGTTCCTTGTTTTTTCTCTGAACATCTACCCCTGCCTGTTGAAGCTCGTGCCTTCTTTGATTATTTTTCATCACTTATTCTTCTTTGACTGGTCCATGTGCTATGACATGTCATCTTATAATGAATTCCATATATAAACTTAATTTTTCCCAATACAGATAGTCTCCCCACTTGCCATTTATTCAACAATAGAATATTTGGGAAGTGGACCTCATTAAAGCGAGAATAATTGCCGTCATTAATTCTTCTCTGGAACTGATGCTTCATCTGTCTCATCCATTTAATGTTCATGACATGTGGCATTTCCTGGTTGGCTCTGCAACTTTTCAGCGCCTTTTAATGCTTTTTTATGTCTTTACCAATTGCGAGTCAACAGTTCTCATTATGATGTTTCCATCATTGTGCCTTTTTATTTGACGGTTGCTTTTGATTATAAATATAACTTTTTAACTTTGTCTTTTTCACAAATATTCAATTCATAGTTTCTTCTTCCTCGTACTACTATGTCTTCTTCAAACCCTAACCCTCGGAGAGTCCCCATTATTGACAACCTTTCGCTTGCTCATATTAGAAGTAGGAGAGGAGGAAAGCTTCGTAGTTTAGGGTCTTCTTCATCACGAGTTCCCTATGTTCCTTCATCTAGTTCTGCTCCTCCATCTAGAACCAGAGGTTCTCTTTCTCAAAGGTCTTCATCTAGAGGTAAAGAACCCATTGAACCTCTTTGTGAACCTTTAGTGGATGAAATAGTTCCTGCGGAACTATCTTTCTACAATGATAGAGAATCCCTTAGAAATCAATTATCTTCATTAGATCGTGTTGATATCTACCCAACTCAAATCACTGAAGGTCTGATTTCAATAGTTCGTAGAGATTGTCATTGGAGCCATGACTTTCCCATTATAATCCTTAATGCGAACCAAAGAATCACCTCTTACTTAATTGGGTTTTCTTTTGTTTACACTTACCCTTTAACGTTGGGTTTTAAGCCTGCTATTGACCCTGTTATACTTGAATTCTGTCGTTTTTTCGACGTTTGCTTAGGACAAATTGGACCTATTGTGTGGAGGGTTGTTTCCTGTTTGAGGCACTTGACCATCATGGCTGGCGTGCCTCTTACTTTCTCTCATTTAATCCACCTATATTCTCCCAAGCTCTTTCGCCAAGGAATCTTTACTTTAGTAGCAAGAAGTAAAAGAGTTCTGGTTAACCTAGAAGATGATAAAGATCGTGGCTGGTATGCCAGATTCGTTGCTGCCCTCACTATTAGTTTAGTGGGTGATGGAAATGTTCCCTTTCCCGAGAAAAGGAATTTTGCACGTGAGTTTTTTTATAACTTTCTCGTACCTTTTTTTAAATTCTGATGATCGCCATTTTAATTTCCTTCCTTTTCTTTTTAGCAACCATGGGAATTATCGATGAGATTCCCAATTTATGTGGTTCGGTAGAAAGTTATTACGTACCGCTCCGATGGACGGTAGGTCATGGAAAAATCTCTCTCATCGATTTGACTGGAAAGTGAAAACTCACGGTAAGAATTTTTTTTTTCTTTTCCTACCTTACTTATTGTTTTCTTCAAAAATTATTTTGATCCTTCTTTTTGTTAGGATTTCCCATTAGAGGCATAAGTGCTAAGGTCATCGCTGCTTCCAGAATTTCTTTCGATAGGGCCCAAGAGATAATTTTGGGTTCTTCATCAAAAAGGAAGGTTATTGTCGACCAAGACTCTAGGGAGGAAGAAGAACAAGACGGGGGGTTCTCTGATAAAAAGGCCAAGGGCTAGAAGAAGAATTATTTCAGATGATGAAGCATCCCGCCCTCATTCTATTCCTTCCACTGAGCCTGTTGAAGACTCGTTGGTGATTTCTGATGATGATACTCCTGCTGCTGCTCATGATTCTGTTGAACATCTTTTTGCCCGCGGGTTTGGTAGTGAAAGTTTAGAGCCAATTTCTTATGAATCACCTTCTTATGAATCACCCCTTGATTCTTTTTCTACACCCGTTCATTTGATACCCTCTTTGCCAGTCGTGACTGTTACCCGTTCAGGTTGTTTCGACTCCCCAGGCTGTTTTTAATCCTTCTACAGTTCCTCCTTCAACTGTTCCTTCTTCAACTGTCTTTTACACTGAGGTTGGTTCCTCGAGCAGAGGTGAAGCTATGAGGCAAGTTACCATCGAAATTCCTGTTGAGGGTAACCTTTTGAGAAAATCAGGTCGAGCTAACATATGGTTGAAACCTTTGATTATTCCAGTTAAGAGAGCTAAGCTTGATAGCCACAGTTCTTTGACCTTGATGAAAGATATAGTACAATCTTCTTTAAAGGTAACCTTTTTCAAACTTTTGTTTGCCTTTTTTCTATTTTTAGGGTTCTCACTTTTTCTTTCCTCTTTCTTTAGATCAATCTAATTGGTACGGAGATGATGAAGAGGGTTTCCCTCTCAGAGCAATTAATGCATGATTACCAAGTGGAAGCCGACAATTGGAAGGAATAGTATGAAAACCTTCAAATCGACATGGAAATATTAGGAGAAAGCAAATGTACCTTAGAGCAGCAGGTTAGGGTTGTAACCATATTCCACCAAAGGAAAAAGAAAAAAAGAGTCACACTTCATTAACTTGTCACTAAGGAGTTGAAGAAGGAACCAAAGCAGGGTCATCGGCAACAGCAGGCTCAACTTGACTTGAAGGAATTGGAATACTCATATAATCTTCAACATTTCCAGAAGCTTCAGCCACGGGAGAAGGAAAGTCTTGGCTCTACTGAATCTTTTCAATAGTCTCTTTTATTTTGGCTAACTTAGCTTCCAAGTTAAAATTCTCCTGACTAACTTCCACAAGGGTATCATGGCGAGTATTCAGAAACGCCCAACTCACTTTAATTGTGGTTTTGTCTTCAAGAATCTCATAATCTCTTTCCCAGTCAGCAATTTCATTTTTAAGCTTCTCATTCTCAGACAAGGCAGAATCATAAGAGGTTTGAAGAGAAGCATGTGAACTTTCCAAGGAATGAACTTTATCAGAAGATTCCCGGAGGTCTTCTTGAGTTTGGATCAGAGTCTGCATGAGTTCACCGGCATATATTTCTTTCTCACTTAAGAGAGCCTTTATATTCGACACTTAATGAAGAAGATGTCTCAACTTCATAATGGTGTTAATATACGACAAAAGAAATAGGAATACATATGTTTCTTGAAATAACTTTGACAAGTTTTTATTTGAACTTTGCCAAGTTTTAAATAACACTTTACATGTATTTAAATAACTTCTATAACTTTTTCGTAACTGTTTTCCTTATAACAGATTTCAAAAAATTTAAAAAACACAAAGTTTCTATTTATAACCCATTTCAGTAAAACACAAGGTTTCTATTTATAACCCGTTTCAGTCTATTGCCTTCAACCTAGCTAAGATAAGGTTTTGCATTGGCCTTAGCTCGTGACTTTCTTTGACTTTCATTGGCTTTTGCTCTGCACTTGACTCATTCAATGAGTAAACTTTTCAGGCTTGAACTTTGATTATTTCCCAATCTTCTTTGCCTTCTTTATACATATGTCTATGTATATTTTATAGTCCCCCAAGTGTTTGAGCTTTGAAGTATGAAGTCTCGAGCACTTGATTACTCCTCTTGTTTGGTCCTCTTCTTATAAAGGAATAAAACACACGGGACTCGAAGGTACGATTATAGATGAAGACTGCTTAACCCGTATCAATTTCTATCAGAATAGGTGTAACCCTAGATTGGGATTTTAATTTATTCCACATGCCTTGCAGGTCGTGATTCATTATTTAGTACTCGCTAGCTTTTTGCCTATCATCTAAAATCATTAGTAAAATTTTAAAAATTCAAAAATAGAATTTTAAAATGAGGGTACCTGACTGTGTGTACTCCTGAAGAGATAATAGTATCTCTTCAGGTGAACGACATTCCAATGTGAAGGTAATATCTTGACATCCATTGTTTCCAGCTCATATGCTCAGTCCTTCCCAGGTTGGACTTAATTTACCAGCATTCGCTGCCTTCGTGGATTGAAAAACTTTCTTGAGTACGAAGTCCCCAATCTTGAAGTATCTTAGTCGTGCTCTTAGATTGTAGTATCGTTCCATGACTTGCTTTTGTGTTGTTAATCTTATTAGTGCACCTTCCCTTTTTCTTTCAAGTAAATCAAGGTTTATGCGCATTTCCTCTTCATTGGATTCTTCTAACACTTGTGTGTATCTCGTGCTTGGCTCCCCTATTTCAGTTGGAATTAAAGCTTCAGCTCCATATACCAATGAGAACGGTGTTTCGCCTGTGCTTGTTTTTGTTGTTGTGTGGTACGCCCATAAAATACCAGGTAACAATTCTGGCCAATTACCTTTAGATTCTTCCAATCGTTTCTTCAAATTGTTGACAATGACTTTATTTGTTGATTCTGCTTGTCCATTACCCACCGGATGATAAGGCGTGGATGTAATCCTCTTGATCTGCCAACTTTGAAAAAATTCTGTGATTTGTGCGCCTAGGCGAATTGGGGGCCATTATCACACACGATTTCCTTTGGTACCCCGAATCGACATATGATATTTCTCCAAATGAAATCTCTGACTTCTTTATCTCGCACCTGCTTAAATGCTCCTGCTTCTACCCATTTAGTGAAGTAGTCAGTGAGTACAAGCAAGAATTTTACCTGTCCTTTTGCTAGTGGTAGTGGACCCACGATATCCATCCCTCATTTTATAAAAGGCCACAGTGCAATGACCGGATGTAGTAACTCTGCAGGTCTATGCATGTTATTACAGTATCTTTGGCATTTATCATATTTAGCCACGAAATTCTCCGCTTCGTCTTCCATTTTAGGCCAATAATAACCTGCTCTAATCATGGTTCTTACCAGTGATCTCCCTCCTGCGTGATTTCCACAATGCCCCTCGTGTATCTCTCTCATTACATATTCTATTTGAGAAGGCCCGAGGCATCTTGCTAAGGGACCACCGAACATCTTTCGATAAAGATTGCCTTACTTTAAACAATATCGAGCAGCCTTTTTCGAAGTGCGTGAGCTTTTTTCTTGTCTTCAGGGACGGTACCATACTGCAATAAAGCAACAAACTCGTTCCTCCAATCCCAGGTTATGTTATTGAAATTTACCTCATTTTTGTCTGGATCGAGTACTGAGTGAAACAAATGAATTACGGAGGCATTTTCATTACTTTCCACGTCTGCCGCAGATGCGAGATTAGCTTGGGCATCTGCCTCGACATTTTCATCTCTTGGTATCTGCGTGACTTTGCAGGTTTGAAATTCCCTAATTAAATCTCGTACCTTCTCTAAGTACTACTGCATTCGTGCCTCTCTGGCTGTATAAGTCCCCAACATTAGGTTAACTACAAGTTGCGAATCACTTTTGATTACAATCTGATTAATGCCGAGTTCATGTGCCAGTTCTAAACCTGCAATCACAACTTCATATTTTGCCTCAGTATTAGTTATAGAATGATATTTAAAGTCTTGTCGAATGGTTTCACTCGTAGGTGGTACCAAAACAATTCCTAAGCCTGTCCCCCTTCACATTAGATGAGCCATCAATAAATAAGGTCTAAATTCCTGGATTAGACCCGTTGAACACCTATAATTCTTTTTCTGCTTCTAACTGCATTCCTTGACTGAAATCAGCCAAAAAATCTGCTAACACCTGAGATTTTATAGCGGTTCTGGGCTGGTATGTGATGTCATATTCACTTAATTCTATAGCCCATTTGGCTAACCTACCTGACAACTTATGCTTGTGTAATATATTGTGCAATGGATACGCAGTTACTACAAAAATAGGGTGGCATTAAAAATAAGGCCTTAGTTTTCTAGATGACATGATTAATGCGAGTGCAAACTTTTCTAATTGAGGATACCGCGACTCCGCAGCTAACAATGATTTGCTAACATAATAAATCGGAAACTGTTTACCTTGGTCTTCACGAACTAAAACAGCACTCACTGCTACTTCTGACACATCCAAATAAATGAGTAACCTTTTCCCAACCTTCGGTTTTGCGAGCAACGGTGGATTTGACAAGTATGTCTTCAAGTTTTTGAGTGCTTGTTGACACTCCTCAGTCCATTCGAACCGATCTTGTTTTTTAAGAGCTGAAAAAAGTTTAAAACATTTTTCTGATGACTTGGAAATAAATCTCCACAAGGCTACAATTCTTCCTATCAATCTCTGCACTTCTTTTTTACTTGTAAGCATGTCAGGAATTTCTTCAATGGCTTTAATCTGCCGAATGCACATTTACCTGAAACGTATCAGATAAATGCGACATATGATCTCCTAAATGTTGAGTTTTAACGAGCATATCATCTATGTAGACCTCCATAGTTTTCCTTAAATGTTCTTGGAACATTTTAGTTACCAATCTTTGATATGTTGCACCAGTATTTTTGAGACCAAAATGCACTACTTTATAACAGTAAGTCCTCGTGTCTGTTATAAATGAAGTTCTTTCTTTATCTAGGGGATCCATTTTGATCTAGTTGTAACTTGAATATGCATCTAAAAAGCTTAACAACTCATGCCCTACAGTATCATCAATCAATTGATCTATATGTGGTAATGGAAAAGAATCTTTAGGACAAGCTTTGTTAAGGTCTATGTAATCTACACAAACTCGCCATTTACCATTCTTTTTCGGTACTACAACAGTATTGGCTAACCAATTATGATACTTTACCTCGCGGATAGACCCAATTTTTAATAGTTTTTGAACCTCATCTTGAATCACCTAATTTTTGAAAGTCCCCTGCTTTCTCTTCTTTTGTTTGACGGGTGGATATGATAGGTCTTCATTTAACTTGTGGGTCATTACTTCCGGTGGTATTCCTGTCATATCAGAATGGGACCAGGCAAAACAATCCACGTTAGTTTTTAAAAATTCAATCAACTTACCTTTCGTGTTGTGGCTTAGGTTGGCCCCAACATAGACTTTCATTTCATGCCATTGCATAAATAACTCTACAACCTCTAGTTCTTCAATCGTTGTTTTGATATTTTTATTTTCCTATGGTTCTTGAATGGAATCGGGCCTTGAGTCCACATCTATTCGCCCTTGTTCAGTTGAGGCTTGTGTTGTGGTATCCTCAACTGGATTCTGTAACTGCTATTTTTCTTCATTTCTCGTATTTGAATCTGCTACGGAGTTGATGTTCCTGGATGTCTGTTGGTCCCCCCGGATTTGACATATTCCTAATGGTAATGAAAATTTAATAACTTGATGTAAGGTAGACGGAACGACATCCATCTCGTGGATCCACGGTCTCCCGAGAATCATATTGTAAGTCATTTCCACCTGAAATTTTGTATCTTTGACAACCCCTTCTACGAATGTAGTAAGTGTTACCTCCCCTTTCATCACAACGCTTGAATTGTCGAATCCAGATAAAGTATGTACCTTTGGTACTAGTTTATTTTCAGCTTGCATCTCGTTTAGTACTCTTAACAGAATAACGTTCATGGAACTACCTGGATCAATCAAAACTCGTTTCACATTAGTATCATGTACAAGTAGAGATATACCAGTGCATCGTTATGTGGAGTTAACACGTCATCCACATCTGCATCATCAAATGTAATACTTTCTTCCTCCAACACATGTCGGATCCGCTTCCTGTGGGTGATTGTAACTTTAGAGACCTTATTAGCTGCGGTATACGTCACACCATTGATTTCCTCGCCCCTGCTTATAACATTGACGGTCTTTTTTGGAGAAGGGGGTTTAAGGGGCTTCTGCATGTTCTTCATGTATGCTTGCTTACCTTTCTCACTAAATAATTAGGTGAGATACCCTTGCATTAATAGATGGTCAACTTCACCCTTGTAATAATCTACAATCTGCCGTTTTATGACTATGATCGTTGTGAAATTCGCACCAGTGATTAGGATTGCGCTTGTTTGAATTCGATCTCATTTCTTTTGGCCACCGTACCTTATCTCCCATGCCTCTTAATACCGCTACTAACTCTGAAGTGTTGACATTAAAATTATAACCACCAAATCTTTCCTTCAAGTTTCTATCATCATCTCGGGTTTCTCGTGTGTTTCGATCGTTTCCAAACCTTGATGATGAACCCGACTCTCTATTTCTCGATCTGTGATCGTACCTTGAATTATCCTGCTTTGATCGTGAGTCTTTTCCTGCCGGGCCCATATGTGGTTCGTATCTATTTTTATCGGACCTTTTTCGGTTTCTGAACTTCTCGAACTTACCTTTTCCTCTTTCTGAGATCGGGAGATAGTGTCTTCTTCTATCCTCAACTTCGTGTTGTATCTGTTGTAAGCATCATTCCAGGTTGTTGCTGGAAATTCACGCAGACTTTTCTTGAGTCGTCTCGTGGCTTCTGAGCTTTTCTCATTCAAATTACTAGCAAAGGCCATAGCCGCCCAGTTATCAGGTACGCGCGGTAACGTCATTCTTTCACGCTGGAACCTATCCACGAACTCTCTAAGCAGCTCTGAATCTCCTTGCTTGATTTTGAAAATATCTTCCATTCTTTTTTCAACTTTTTGAGCTCCCAAATGCGCTTTGATAAAAGAATTTGCAAGCTCAGCAAAAGAATTTATATAATTTTCGGGTAAAAGGGAATGCCATGTTAATTCTCCCTTGGTGAGTGTTTCACCGAATTTCTAGACCAACACTGATTCAATTTCTTGTTTGGTTAAATCGTTGCCTTTCACACCAGTTGTGAATGTAGTCACGTGGTCTCGTGGATCAGTTGTGCCATCATACTTTGGAATATAAGGCATTTTGAACTTCTTCGGTATCGGCACCGGAGCAACACTAGGCTTCCATGATTGTTGTGAGTACTTATCCATGTCTATTCTTTTGATTACAGGTGGCACTCCAGGTATTTGCTCTATGCGATCGCTTTGCTCCTTGAGCTGCTTCTGCAAGGTTAGAACTAAATTTTGTAAATCAGAATTAACTATGTTACCTGGTTCGCCATCGCGAAATTCGCTTGGAGTTCCACTAGTGCCTAAGTTAACGAGCCAAAAACGTGGGTTTTCCAAAGTATTCTAATTCGGAGTCGGTGTTGTTGGTGCAATTGGCAATTGGCTTGTAAAAGCTCGGAGAGCATTGCTGACTTGTTGAGTAATGAGATTTTTTAAGGCATCATCGGGTGCTTGTTCGTTTGCAACTCCAGCATTTTGATTCGCCACGAATCCGTTTTGATTTGCAATCCCATTATTTGTTTCAGAGCCTTCTGGAGTTCCTTCCCGTGAATGACGTTGTGAATCACGCGGTGAGGGAAGTGGTGTCCTATCACCCGCATCATTCTCCTGATGTTGAGGATATTGTTTGTTGTTGTCGCTGTTATTCGACATGTTAAATTTTTTGATGAAAGAATTGATTAAGAAAGTAAACGATTATCAGATTCCCGGTAACAGAACCAATTTGTTTAACCAAAAATATGAATTTCGGTCAAAGTTGTACTTTAGAAGAACTCAGGTTACTGATAATCTAAAAATAAAATGAATAAAGGAAATTGATTTTGATAATAATAAGATGAATAGAAGAAAGCAAAGTAAATCAGTATATTCCGATGATATTTCGTATCCTTACAAATGATCGGTCTTCTCCTTTTATAGCTATTTCTAGGTAATATGTTTCGTTTCTACCATAATTGAGTCATTATTGTCTATGAATGGCATTTAATGACATTTAATGTAACGTTACAATCAGCAATCATATTTGATTCAATACAGATTCCTTAATGTTTTCCGTATTTAATGTCCAATAGTACGTATCTATACCTTATTTACTATCAGATTCATTCCCTTCCATCATAAAGAGGTTCAAGTACATATCTTCCTTGCTTTTTCTCTGAACATCTACCCGTGCCTGTTGAAGCTCGTGCCTTCTTTGATTATTTTTCATCACTTATTCTTCTTTTATTGGTCCACGTGTCATGACGTGTCATCTTATAATGAATTCCATATACAAACTTAATTTTTCCTAATACATTCACATTTATAAGCATTTATTTGATTCCAAACATATTTCTTACATCATTATCTTGCTTACTTTTTTCATCACTTGATCTAGATTTTATTGTGCTTGACTAAGATTGATCTCATCTTTATCATTAGTTGATTTAATTATAAAGGTTTTGGCATCTTTTGGTCAAGCCGTCACCAGTTTGTCAACTTAGAGAAACAACATAAACTACCAAGCTCGGTCGTGACTATGCACTATACTGACGGCACTATACCAAGAAAGTTCCACAATAGCTTCAGCAATTTACACAAGAAAAGCTTATAAGTAAGTATAACGAACAAGTCACTATGTACCTGGAACGATAAATACTTATGAGGGCCAATACGAGCTAATTTTGTCATGAGTCGTACAAACAGAATTTGCAGTTTCTTACAAAAGTGACCAGAGGGAAGAATATTGGGGCACTTATTTCCATACTACCAGCAGAACATTTCAAAGGTCAATAGAGAGTTACGAACAAGTGTATTACTTGTAACATGGATGCATAGAACAACAGATGACATTTTATAAAGCCAAACAGTTATGCACATTAGAAAGGATGCAAATTTGTACCTGTGTGCTTCACACCTTAGCAATTTTTCCATGAGGGATACTCAAAATGTTACTAATACCATCTCAGCTGTTTTTCTCAATGTCAGAACTGGAAACAGTGATCTACAAATAGGAAAGCAGTGATATCATCAGATTGAGGTTGGAACTCTCAAGAGATGGCTTACACCATTAATTATCAATGGTGTCTGATAACTTTATATTGATCACCAGATGCATGTCCGGGAAAATGTTGTAGCACAACATTAGGTAAGGCCAAAATTGAAGTTAAAAGAATTATAAGAATTCAATATGAGAACTTTAAATGTTATGCCGATATTCAGTATTGAAGCAATACTTTTTCCAGTCTATGCTACATGGTCGCGTAGTTTATCAAGCTCACTATTAACCTATTTGATGCAATTACCAATAAAAAGTAGTAGCTAAAATGCAGGTGACTTGATAATAGTTGCGACAGGAAGACAGATGTTTTCGAAGAATTTATACTAGACCTTTTGATTTGGTACAAGAACATTATTCTTGAAGGATTGCGTATAGGTGTTCGTAACATGCAGCGGAAGACAATAACAATCCTAGGCAGATTTTTTCGTGTTTAAAATTTATTTACATGTCAAAGATCGGATCTAAGACGTACCTAGAGAAGAGAGTCTCGTTTCAAAATTCTTCGATGATGCGACGACTCTATGCGTATCCACACCGAGACCGATCCTTGCTATCAACTCTTTGATGAATGAAACCCGCGAACAAATTGAACGGAAAAACTTGTGCTGAAATTTTTCTCAAAAATCTCAACTCAAATTAGAAGAACAAGAAACACTTTTCTTGTAATTGTATTTTCTCTTTTGGCTTGGTATTGCACTCTTACTTTCACAAAGTATTTTATCTTCTCAAGAATTAATAGTTCGGCAAATTTTCTCCATCACCCATTATATAGCATCACATACAAACTATTTTCCTATTTGGTTAGAGGTAATAATTTACTTAGGGTAAAAGTTTATTCCAAAAATCAACTTATGGAAAATTTGATAAATCACGTTAACGTGACTACCGAAGATACTGTATTGACTTTTATAAGTCCAATTCCAAGTTAAACACTATACTGGTTTTACAATGGAAAAGGTATATCTCATTCCTAATGGAGATTACACGTATGCCATAGTCCTTTCTGGACTTTATACGTGAAAATCCAATTCTAAATTGGATTTGATTCATAAGTCTTTCATTAATATTATATATATATATATATATATATATATATATATATATATGTCACATATAAATTTTAATCAAGAGATGTAATTTAATTTTCTATTCCAAATAGAAAACTTCAATTCGTTCACAATATTAATTATAATCTCTGTGCTAGCAAAGAGTATACTAATATTTCATTTGGACTAACAACTTTATTTATTTGACTAATTAAATTCTTTAATTCAATTATCAAATAATAAGTTAATTAATCCTTTAGCAAAGATCAGGACCCTCGTTTGCATATGACCACATAGTTTCAATACTAAGCCGATAGTAAATTGATCACATCAATATACTAATCAAGAGTGGCGTCTAGCAACACTCCTTAACGACCGGATAGCATGAAGTATACAATTTACTCTCAAGAACCAGTAAAAGAATAATGTAGTAATTCCTTCTGTCCTTATAGCTCTGGGTCACCCTATGATATGGTTCAACTGTCAAATCCAAATAGGTGACCAACTATGTGTTCATGTCAAATATAATCGACCATTGAATGACCTAAGAAACTCATTCTTCTTTCATTCAATTGTCCTGGCCAAAGTCTTAGTTTGGTTGTTTAGAATTCATGACAACATGGAGTTAAACTCATTACTAGGAGTTGACAGATTCCATCTTGATCAATCACTAATTCTACAAGTATTTAATCATACACAATATCCTTTCAACTATCGCCCTAGGGCCATAGGTGTCTAGTATCAAAACACAATAAATAACTTGTCAATTACTATGACGATATCAGGTCAAAGGAAACTTTTATATCACATTCTTCAGGAGAATATTCTATTGATAGTTTATGGTAATTCTAACCATTAGGAATTTTCCAATTAGTCGGTTCAATGATCATATCACTATGTGCATCATCTATCTATGATTTAGTTAATGAGATCAACTAATCTTTATCCAATAAAGACAATCACATAAATATTGGTCTAACCGGATTACTAATGTCCAAATTAATAATCCTATGATCAATAACAAATTTAGATTAAATTATAAGAAACTCCACTCTCATTATCATGATCTTCATCACAATGTCAAGTCTCAAAATTTAATCAAAGACCTTATCAAGTTAATCAAACAATTAAAAAATAACTATGATAAAAGAATATCAAATGCCATATATTTTTATATCAAATAATGTTCACAAAAATATGTTCAAATCATCAAATATGATATTGGATCTAGGGCATATCTACTATATCCCTAACAATCTCCCACTTGCACTAGAGCCAATAGCTCATGTACTTCATTCCCAATTTCCACTTGTTCTTGCCAAACTCATTTGCGCCAAGAGCTTTAGTGAATTGGTTTTCAATATTTTCCTTTCCAGTAGAACATGTTTGGACTTTTGGTGTGATCTTGGTTCTGTGCTTGAGCAATGGCTCCAGTGTTGTCACATAATAATGGAACTGCACCTTCTATTGAAGGAACCACACCAAGTTCAGTTAAGAACTTTTCCATCCATACAACTTCCTTAGTAGCTTCACTAGCTACAATATATTCTGCTTCCGTCACTGAATCAGCTATTATAGCCTCTTTGGAAAATTTCCAACTCACTACATCACCATTTAAGGTGAATACATAACCAGAAACATAGTTGCTATCATCTATCTGAAGAGAAACTTGCACAGTATAACCTTCAATTTTTAATTTAGAATCTCCATAAATGAGGAATTGGTCTTTAGTCCTTCTTAAGTACTTAAGATTAGTCTTCACCACCTTCCAATGTTCCTCACCAGGAATTGCCTGATATCGGCTAGTCACTCCAAGTGTATAAGCCACATCAGGACGTGTACATGTCATGGTATACATGATAGCTCCCACTGCACTAGCGTATGAGATCCTACTCATGAGTTATCTCTTCAGGTATTTTAGGACAATTTTCCCTGCTAAGAGTAATTCCAGTGCCTATTGGTAGATAGACTCTTTTGGAATTATCCATGTTATACCTCTTTAAGATGGTATCAATGTACAAAGACTGGGAAGTTCAAGCAGCTTCTTACATCTATCTCTATAGATCTTTATTCCTAATATATAAGTTGCTTCTCCCAAGTCTTTCATGGAAAACTATTCAGATAGCCAAATCTTGGTACTTTGCAATGCCGGTATGTCATTCCCTATGAACAATATATCATCAACATACAACACTAAGAATATAATTATGCTCCCACTAACCTTTTTGTAGACACAAGGTTCTTCTTCACATCTAACAAAATTGAACTTTTCAATTGTTTTGTTAAAGTGAATATTCCAACTTCGAGAAGCTTGCTTTGGTCCATAAATGGATCTTTGCGGCTTGCAAATTTTATTATGATCAGACGAAGATGTGAAACCTTCAGGTTGTGTCATGTACACATCCTCTTCTAGCTCACCATTAAGGAAAGTTGTTTTCACATCCATTTGCCATATTTCATAATCATAGTATGCAGCTATAGCAAGCAAAATCCGAATTGATTTGAGCATTGCCACGGGAGAGAAAGTATCGTCATATTCAACTCCTTCTTTCTGACGATATCCCTTAGAAACATGACGGGCTTTGTAGGTCTCCACCTTTCCGTTTGCTCCAATATTTTTCTTAAAACCCCATTTACTACCAATAGGTTTTATATCCTTTGAAGGTTCAACTAAATTCCATACTTTATTTTCCTTCATGGTTTCTATGGCCTTCTGTCATTTCTCATAATTAGAACTTTGTACTTGTACAACCTGTAAACTTTGTGCTGGATTTGGTTGGTGTTCAATTTGGTTTGGAACTAGTTCATTAACCTGTTCTTGAATTACATTTAGTTCTTGAACTTCAACCGTTGAAGATAGCAACTTCCTTGGCAACTTCAAAACATCCAATAAGGATTCTTCAACTTGGGTCTCATGACCTTTATAATGTGTTGATTCATTAGTTTCTTGAACTTCATCAAGTTCTATTTCTCCATTATCATTTCCTTCTAAAAGAAATTCCCTTTCCAAAAAGGTTGTTCCTCTGGCCACAAACACTTTATGGTCAGAAGGGTGATAGAAATAATATCCCATTGTTTTCTTGGGATACCCAATGAAACTACACTTATCAGATCTTGATTCAAGTTTATAAGACTATAGTCTCTTAACATAAGCTGGACAACCCCAAACTTTAATGTGTTTAAGGTTAGGCTTACGTCCTTTCCATATCTCATATGGTGTTATAAAGACTGGCTTAATGGGAATTTTGTTAAGTAACTATGTTGTTGCTTCCAAAGAATATCCTATAAATTAATTGGAAGATCAGTGAACCCCATCATAGATCTCACCATATCTAATAAGGTTCGAATTCTCCTTTCAGACACACCATTGTGTTGTGGTGTTCCAGGAGGTGTCTAGTGGGAGAGAATCCCATTCTCTTTGATATACCCAGTAAAATTTTCACTAAAATATTTTCCACCTCTATCAGACATTAGTACTTTGATACTTTTACCAGTCTGTTTCTCAACTTCACTACGGAACTTTTTGAACATTTCAAAATATTCAGATTTGTGTTTCATAAGATACACAAATACATATCTTGACATATCATCAGTGAAGGTCATGAAGTAAGAATATACACCTCTAGCTTGAATTTTCATGAGCCCATAAATATCTGTATGAATTATTCTCAATAATTCAGAAGCTTTTTCTCCACTTCCAGTAAATGGAGATTTGGTCATTTTTCCTTTGAGACAAGATTCACAAGTTGAATATGATTCAAAATTATATTTTTCAAGGTACCCTTCCTTGTACAACTTGTTAATTCTTTTCTCTCCAATATGACCAAGCCTACAATGCCAAAGGTATGTATAGTTTACTTGATCCTCTCTTTTCCTCTTGAGACTTGATATATGCATAATCGAGTTAACATTCACATTAGGTAAGACATAAATGTCATGTTGGAGATATACATTCATATATAAATTATCACTATAATATATAGAGCAAATACCATTGCCTATATTAATGCGAAAACCACGTTTGTCTAACATAGAAGCTGAAATTATATTCGAAACAAATTTAGGAACGTAATAACAATCATCCAAAATAAGTACTTTGCCCGTAGGGATTATTAATGAAATTGATTATACAACTACGACCACAACTTTTGCACCATTTCCAACTTGTAGACTAACTTCTCCTTTCTTTAACCTCCTACTTATTTTTTAACCTTTGCAACATATTACAAATGTTATAACCACTGTCAGTATCTAATACCCACATTGAAGAATTAGTAGTAGCTAAAGAAACCTTGAAAACATTTTACATTAATGTCTCACCTTGTTTCTTGTCCTTTAGAGTTGCAAGATACTCCCTGCAGTTTCTCTTCCAATGCTCTTTCTTCTTACAATGAAAACATTTAGCATCATATACTGACTGCAAGATTGTGATGACCCGGTCGGTCGTCTTAAGAATTTACACCCTGATCCCCTATTAACTGTTTTCCCCGAGTTTATTTCTGCTATTTTGATTTGCCGGGATGTTCGGTTTTGAGTTTCGGGGAGTTTTGGGACACTTAGTCCCTAAATGAGAGCTTAAGTGTTGGAAAGTTGACCGTAGTCAGAACAGTGTGAAGACTGCCTCGAAATGGAAATCTGATAGTTCTGTTAGCTCTATTAGGTGATTTCGGGCTTAGAGGCATGTTTGGATTGTGTTTTGGAGGTCCGTAACTAATTTAGGCTTGAAATGCTGAAAGTTGAATTTTTGAAGTTTCCAGTCTTATAGTGAGATTTTGATCTAAGGGTCAGAATGGAATTCCGGAAGTTGGAGTAGCTTTGTAGTGTTGAATGTGACCTGTGTGCAAAATTTTAGGTCATTCGGACAAGATTTGATAGACATTTTGATCGAAAGCATCTTTTGAGAAATTTGGAGTTCTTAAGCTTAAATTCATGGTTAATTCGAGGTTTCGATGTTGTTTTAGGTGTTTTAAGGATTGGTACAAGTTTGGATAGTGGTTTGTGACTTGTTGGTGCCTTTGGTTGAGATCCCGGAGGCCTCGGGATGAATTCGGATGGTTGACGAAAAGAGTTTGGAGTTAGAGTTCCAGCCTCAGTTGTTGGTTCTGTCATAACCGCACCTGCGGTTTGGGTTCCGCAGGTACGGCGCCGCAGAAGTGGCTCAGCGGCTGTAGAAGCGGAATATGTGAGTTTCTTCAGGAACTGCAGAAGCGGTGGTGATTCCACAGAAGCGGTACCGCATCTGTGGATTGGTAGTCGCAGATGTGGAACCTAGACATTAAGTGAAAAGTCGCATGTGCGGCCTTTGGTCCGCAAAAGCGGGACCGCATATGCGGAAATCGCTGGGCAGAACATATAAATTCTTGTCTTCGCGAAATTTAGCCATTTTTCATCTTTTTCAAAACAGGAAGAAGCTTGGGGAACTCTTTTCAAGAGGGATTTTTAGAGGAGTTCATTGGGATAAGGTCTTTGGTCCCCAAAATCATTTTTGGAATGATTTTTATCAATTTAAGTATGAAAAATTAAGGAAAATCAGTGGTAATTGGGAGGTTAGGGCTTGTCTAATTGGAGACCTTTGAGTGATAATTTGAGGGACATATTAAGGTCCGATTTTGGTACTCTTGATATGACTGAACTCGTGAGAGTGTAAGGGTTCTAGAAATATAAATTTTACCCAATTCCGAGACATGGGCACGAGGGGCGTTTTGGTCATTTTACCTAATTTCACTAATTAGCTTAAAATTTAATTGTAGAATCAGTTGCTTGAAGTGTTATTCACATTATGAAATTGAATTGAATAGATTTGGGTCATTTGGAGTCGAGTACTTGTGGCAAAAGCGTGGTTTCGGAGTGATTTTGAGCCGGTTCGAGGTAAGTGGCTTGTCTAACCTCGTGTGGGGGACCTTCCCCTTAGGATTCGGTATATCTGATATTTGAAATGCCTTGTACGTGAGGTGACGAGTGCGTACTTGAGCTAATTATTGAAAATCTAGTTTTCTTTAAGTAATTTCAATTGTGTTCCTTTTCCTGTTTCATTTTACTTGCAATTTGAACCTGTTGTTAGCTTAGAAAGAGCATGTCTAATTGACTTAACTATTTATTTGCTTAAATTGCCTTAATTGAATTATGTGAAGCATGTTAGATTAGAATTATCTGTTTACTTGATACGACACTGAGCTTAATTGGGTATTCTTGGGTTGTTGTTGTGTGTTTTAATTTGGAACTACGGGACGGCATCCCGGGAGATCGCCTATGCGTATTTATGATTGGACTGAGGTACGGGATACCAAGAGATCCCTGGCATGAGGATACCAAGAGATCCTTGGGATAACAAGATATCCCTAGCATATATTGAGGATACCGAGAGATCCTCGGGATACCAAGAGATCCCTAGGAGATATTGAGGATACCGAGAGATCCTCAAGATACCCAGTGTTGGCCCAAGAACATTTGATGTTTTGAAGATTGACAAAAGAACTCAGTCATGGACCAGGTGCATCTGGTGAAGCACAATTATGATCAACCTATACATGTGAGACGCACGTGAAGGAGATAAGTCCTACTGATCAAGCAGCAGTATCTCCTGATCTGATCGAAAATGTTGCATACTAGATAAGGGGAGAAAGTCTCCTTATATGAAGAGAACACAATCTAGGATGAAGATAGTGTTAGAGTTTGAGAGCATCATGAACTCTTCCACGATAGAAGAGCTGCAATTGAGTCCCAATCAAACTCTGATTACTAATATTAAATGTCAGTGTTGTTCTTTTTTATAGGAATGCACTTAAGCAGAAGTTAAACGTAAATTGAAAGCAAAAGAGCAAGGCGATTTTGTATGTGTGATTCAAGCGTGCAATCCTTAAGCTACTTGAACGAGATAGAAGAACATATTCCATTGTGTCTATCTTTTATTCTAGTTCAATTGTAGTAGGTGGTTTAAAATTGTACCTTTCAGCTTTCATAGAAGCAATTGTATTAGGTACCTAGAGTGTTCAAGTTATAGCTAACTTGAAGTTGTCGCAACTGTTGAGGCTGTGTGCCACAACGGGATTAGAGTTAATCCTTAGGTTTACAAAGAGTTTTTGTAAATATTTTTTTGGCTCAGTGATTTTAGTGGAATTTTTGGAAAATCCTACTGAGTAGTAGGTCGTGGTTTTTTCACCTTTTAAGCCAGGTGTTTTTCACGTAAAAATCTCTGTGTTCTTTATTTTCTGTATTTATTATTCCGCAAACAGTAGTAGTTGGAACACCTAGAAGAACCAGGTTCTTCTATAGTTCAGTTAAGCGAAAATTGGGTACCACACAAATCACCCCCCTCTTGTGTGGCATTGATGCTTAAAACATCAAGGTATCAGAGCAGGTTATCCTTGAAGAGGCTAACACATTAGGAAAAGATCAAAATGAGTGCATCACCTGAAAACTGGAAAGGGCAATCCACTACTAGGCCTCCACTCTTTAATGGTCAGTACTATTGTTGGTGGAAGAACAGGATGAGAGATCACATCATAGGAGAAGACTATGAACTTTGGGACATAGTCACTGATAGTCCTCTGGCAACTACAAAGAAGAATGTTGAAGGAGTGGATGTGCCAAAGACAAGAGCTGACTGCTGTCACACCTCCTTTTTACACACCCTAAGGTAGTACAAGGGAGTTTTTCCACTTTAAGTGACATTATTCGAAATGGGATTATTTATTCAATTTTATTCAGAGTCGCCACTTGGAATATTTTACTTCGTGTTCCAAGTCACCGGTTTATTTTAAATACCAAATCGAAGAAATTTCGACTTTCCTTTTGAAGTCTGCGAACCAGAAATCCTGAATAAGGAATTCTGTTAACTCGAGGGAAGGTGTTAGGCACCCCCAGATTTCGTGATTCTAGCACGGTCGCTTAAAGTATCATAATTAGCTGATTATCTGATTTTAAAACATGTTTCAACCTATGGTATATTTTTTAACTTATTAGCCGCTTTTAATTAATTTTAGGAAGATTCAACGCCATCTAAAACACGTCTTGAACCACGTCACATAAATGCACCCGCGGTCCACGACACATTTTATCTAACGTTGTTGAGATTTGGATTTGGGTCACATAAATGCACACCTGATTTTGGAAATTAGGTATCATGACTATGTCACGGGAACCGTACCCGTAGTCACAATCTTTGATTATTAATTACGCCTAAAGTAAGCTACTGTATTCATATTATTATCATTCTACGTTTGAGATCGTTGTAGGCCGAGATTTCATCAATTATCCTTGACACCCAGATCTATTAACAAGGAGACATTTAATTTTCAAAGCATTTAAGAAATGGTAAAGGAACCGACGAACTTCATGATCGAGAGAAACAATTAGCAAATGTACAAAAGATTGCTTTAATGGCCAGCCTAACAAAATCTGATCAATCTCTTTTTTAACAAATCAACATCAATGATACAATGATACAATGACACCATAACAATTGCTAAACAAAATAGAATTACATGTGAAAGCATGCCACAGAGAGAGGGGATCCGTTCACAATATTTTTTGAACTATTGTAACAAGATGAGCTAAGAATAAAGAGGACCTTTTACAGACGTATCTGAGCTTCAATTCTTTGCCAACTTTTGATACTTAATTTCAAGGCTAAGCACATTTAAGACTTATGAATTCAACACCATACTTCTTCTGAGCTTTCGAATATTCCAGGTTTGGACAATCGAACTTTTAGCGACCATACAAGTAGAATTCAGTTATAACAAAGTTTTAATAAGGTGTGGTCAATATACTTAGCCTAAGCTTACATGACCAACTACAGTATACTGCATTGATTAAATGATATTATCTACAACACTTTGAACCAACATCTCACCTCATTATATCATGCTTTATAACAAATATTCACCCAGTTAGTAAACCAACAATTCTAATCATTCAATAAAATCCGAGTACAAGGGAGAACTTGGCATTTACCTGGATTCGATCAGAAAGGAAAACAAGATGCCAAATAAAGGGCCAGAGAAGTGGAGGTTAGCAGACTCAGCAGCGAGCCACAACAAGCTTCAAGCACACATTATTGAAACCCAGAAATATGAAAGAAGAAGACAGCAATTTCAAGCAGGGATGAAGCCTTGTTTTCTATCCTCTTTTTGTTAAGTTCTTAGCATCGCTGATCCGAAATTTTAATTCAAAGCTTTTCCTCCTTTCTTTTTAAATTTCAGAAAGTGTGTGGTATCAGTGAGTGAGGGAGTGCGTATTTCTTTGGAGCCTTCATGGAAATGGAAGAAAAAAAAGGGGTTTGTTGGTTTTGAAGATGAAGAATGGAGCAGCCAGGAGCGCCGTTCGTTGTAGGGGTGTCCTTGATTTTTGGTTATGAGCAGAGAAACTACTGTTGTTCTCCCTTGAAGAAAGGGGGTCTGTGAAAAAAAAATGAAGAAGAAGCAAGAGGCAACGAGAGGTCCTCCTATCTTCAACGGCGGATTTTCTTAACTCCCTTTTAGAATTAGGTACTATTATATAGGGGTATAAATTAGGTTAGGAGTATGGGCTTAGGAATTATGAGCTTGAAAATTATGGGCTAGGTCTAAATTTAGGCCTAAAAATGGGTTGCTCAAGCCCAAGTTTTATTCTTTCCCTGCGAACGAGATAAAAAACGCGATCTCATTTATTAATTAATCCTACTTAAGTAAAATAAACTATTAAAATAAGATTGACCGTTAAAATAAACTATTTTTTTGGTATTTTTCAAGATTAAAAATGACTACAAAACATTAATGAATTTTTTTTTTTTGTAATTTTCGTTTTCTTGCAATAAAATAAAGTAAAAGAGTCAAAATTAATTAAAATAGCTATATTGGGCCTAAATTAAATATTTACGTGCCAAAATATGAAAAATCTTGGGGATGGTCAAAAATCACATGTCTACAGTTGCCCCTCTTTGACTAGAAACGCAAAGAGTTTTCAGACAAAGATTGACTAGACAGATTTTTTGACCCGAATCTTAGTTAAAGAGACCAAAAGCTAAAGAAAGTAGAATGTGACCGAGCCCTGGTATCTGAGCTGCCTACATATCCTTGGCTATAAAGGAATCAGGTCACGTGTAGTTCAGAAGTGAATGAGGTAATAGAGTATATTGAGGTGGAGAGCCGGTCGAGGTGCCATTCCGTCGAGGTTCCGGTCCCCGATCCCGTTATTACGTCAAAAATCAAAAATGAAAAAGACTAACTAAGCCTATCAACTACGAGTTACAAGATTCCTATCTATGAGTCTTCTGAAGCTTGATCTTGAGTCTTGGTTGGTTCTTCATACGAACTCTGATCTGAATCTTGATGCTTGTTAGTTGCAGGTGTTGGCTCAATCTTCTTCAGCTTTTTCAGATCAAGACGGGACATGCAGAGCTTGTGACTTTAATTACGTCTTGAGCAGTCCACATCTTTTCTCCGCTTCTGCACTTTGGATTTACTTTTTTTTCTTTTATTCTTGATTGAGATTTCTTTTTTGTTATCTCGGACCCCTGTCGACCCGCATTTTGGAGGCGAGCTTCTGCTACTTCTAACTTGAATCGAATTCTGAAATGATTTCCCTTGTTCTCCAGGTGGGCGCCTGATTGCTGAACTTGATCCGTTTTCCTTCGAAACTTGAACCGTTTTCCCTTGTTCTCCAAGTGGGCGCCTGATTGGTGTACTTGAACTGCTTTCCTTTGAAACTGCTTTCCCTTGAAACTTGAACTGCTTTCTTATGAAACTGCTTTTCCTTGGAACTTGAATTGTCCTCCCTTGTTCTCCAGGTGGACACCTGATTGCAACAAAACAGACAAAACAAAAGAAATTTTTCTGCCTCAGTTTGCACTAGGAAGATTTGTGAGTTGTTAGCAAAATTATAAATCACCTACGCTGCTGATGATGAATGCAATGATGAGAGTAAAATTAATGACTCGACTAGGATGTGCATCTCCTAAATGTGATTGAGCTTGTGGAAAACTATAAACTAAGCTTGACTAAAGTTAAGACTGACCCTATTCTCCAGGCTGGGCCACTAATTTTAAGAAAATAAACATTGATAACTTAAGAAAACTAAAAATTGACCCCTCTTTTTTTCCAAATTCAGTCTTCCCCTTTTTTTTAAAAATTATTATCCTAGGAGAAAATTCATCGGACTAGGTTTTCTATCTTAGGAGAAAGATTCATCAGACTAAGATTTTGATCCTAGGAGAAAGTTCATCAGACTAGGTCTCTTTTCTACTTCTTTTTTGGTATCTTAGGAGAAAGATTCATCGGACTAAGATTTCTATTCTAGGAGAAAGTTCATCAGACTAGGTCTTCTATATTGGGAGAAAAATTCATCAAACAAAGATTGCGATCCTAGGAGAAGATTCGTCAGACTAGGTTCCCTTTTTGTTATCTTAGGAGAAAGATTCATCAGACTAAGATTTTATCCTAGGATAAAGTTCATGAGACTAGGTTTTTTTTTATCTTAGGAGAAAAATTTATCAGACTAAGATTTTGATCCTAGGAGAAAGTTCATCACACTAGGTTTTTTTTATCTTAGGAGAAAAATTCATCAGACTAAGATTTTGATCGGAAAGAAAATCCACCAGACTAGGACTTTTTATCCTAGGAGGAAAAAATATGAAGATCAATGGCAAGATTTTATGCACAATAGCAAAACAAATAAAAAAATTGAGAAACTTCCCTTTGTCAGCTTTTTTTTTTCCTTTCCTTCTCTTTTTTTTGTTTTTGTTTTTTTTCTTTCTTCTGTCTTTTTTTTTTTTGAACCACTTTTCTTGCCTGTTTTGTTTTCTGTTTCACACAAAGAAAAATTTATCAGTTTTAAAAATGGTGGTCGGTTTGTGGCCTTGAGTCTTGAATAACTTGGCTTTTGCTCGATCAACCTGAGTTGGTCTCAAGAGACTTTTGTTCTGCCCTAACTCTGATTGTTTCACATCCAGTACCATTTGTATTGCAGTTCAAACAGCCTCATCCCAACTAGAGATCTTTGCTTAGGTGACCTTTTCTGATATCTTGAATGACTTTCAACTTTTGAGTAATTTGTCTGTTAGAGAGAATCACCAGTCATCTTTGTTTGTACCAAGTAGGCTGACAAGAGTATCTTTTTGGGGAAGCCTTTGCATGAATTCTCAAAGTATATTGACAGTAACAATTGAGTGCGGACCAAATTTACTTTATGCAACTAAAAAGCTGATAGCAGATTTTGAAATCTTTTCGTGCTTAATTTGACAAGGACTGACTCAAAGTGAAGGACAGAATGATGCAAAGAAACAAGTATTAACATGAAATGCCCCTGTCGGAAGGACAGAAGGAAGAATTTTTTTTTCAATAACTAGGCTTAATGATCATGACATGCATTTTGGACTTAGTGGCCGATCTATCAAACTAATTCACTCTTCCCTTTTACTATTCTTATGACCTTTGAAGTTGGGCTTGTTTATGCCAATTCTTCGCACCAACTTTATAACTCATTTTCGACTAGTGGTGCCCCGAGGAGTTTTCACCAACAAGTCTCTCTCATTTATTCATCTCTGTTTACTGTCGCCTTACAGTGCCCGTGAGGGTTTTCACTAGTAAGACTCTCTCATTTTTCTTCTCTATTTTTCTTTTTCTTTTGCTTTCTTGCACGAGCATCCTGACAGTGTTATATGTCCCGTGACAACCGTTGCTCATTGCATGCTTCTCTTGGCATTCTTGAAGGCATATCGGGAGGTCTTTATTTGGAAGGTTTTTGGATAGGGTTGGACGAAAGGCCGACATGAGGCTCAAAACAGACTAAAGATGACGGGGTTGTATACATAAAACTTTTGGAATCGACTCTTTTAAAAATGAAATAAAATCTTTGCCCTAGTTTCAGCTATTTGGGATTTTGATTTTCGATTTTTTTTATTTTTTATTTTCTAAATTCTTATTTGGTTGGACCGAACCGTGAGGCTGCCTACATATCCTTATTTTTTAAGGAATCAGGTCAAACGTAGTTCAAACATCTGACCTAACTATAATTTTCATCATTCTTTCTATTTTTTTCTCCTTTTTTTTTGTTTTCAAAACAAATCGCCCCAGCTTCTATTTTTCTTTTTTTTTGGGGGGGGGGTGGCATGGACCTTTGCCAGTTCTTTTGTTATTCATTTTTTTTCACTTGAACTTCCTAAGAATTTCCCCAGTTTGTACTCTTGGGACGTGGATTCTCTCTCTCTTTCTCTCTTTTTTTCTTTTTCTTTTTCTTTTTTTTGTATATATATTTTTTTTGACTCTTGACTCTAAACTTGGTTCCAAAAGAGGGTAGTCAAATAAAATAATACAGGCTCAAAAGGGGTAGCGAAGGATATAAAGTGTTTGGATAGCAAAAAGAGGGCCTCCCAGCCTCGAGAACGCCAAACATAGTATCTTTCGCGGTCACAGCATTGACGAACATGTCTGTCGTCTTGGTGTGTCGTGGTCACAAGACACTCTCCATCCCTTAATGTCAAAATTTCTAACAAACTTCAATTGATTAAACATCCTCAAGCCCGATCTTCACAGTGATTTGAAGGTTACTCGACCTTAATTCCAAAGTATTTCAACTCTTTATTCATCCTCAAAAATGCCTTTTCCTCAGTTGTCCAATTCAAACTTAAATCAATTTTCTAAGATCTGGCCAAAATTCCACATGCATGTCATGTCATTAAAACTAGTGGGAAAAAAACTAAGCATGGAATGACACAAAAGGACAAACTGTATTTCATTGAGTAAACAACAAGACAAACAACATCAAATCCAAGTTACAACCCTAAATAACCCGGCTAATGAAAATAGCAAATGAACAGAAAGAAAAGACTCACGCAAACAGAATGGAGGGATATAAGGGTTTGACTCAATAAAACAAATAAAATCTGGATCACAACCCTGAAATAACCCAGATAATAGAAAAAACATCAAAACAAACTACCAATATTCCTTCCTAGTGAGGAGAGAATGACTTTTCAATTGCTAAGCTTGACATTTAGCCACAAATTTGCTCATCAGAATCAGCAGAGCCTTCTCCAATTTCAAATCATTAACTTCAGTTAGAAAATTTCCGAGAGGATTCTCATACTCCCTGTCACCACGCATCATCCCCACAGAGTGTGCATCATCATGTGTAGGTAAAGGATTCTGCGCAATATTCTGGGTGTCACTGTCTTGGATCACAATCAATTTTTCCTAGATCATCTTTATTTCTCTTTTCAAATCCCGACAGATTTCAACATTGTGATCCTAGGCATTGGAATGGTATTCACACCTTTTAGATGGGTCAAAGCTTCTTGCATGTGGGTCCACATGATTTGGAGGAATAGGTGCAATCATGTCATTTTGCTTTAATTTCTCAAACAAGCTTGCATAGGACTCTCCTATTGGTGTAAAATTATCTTTCAACCTTTGTTCCCCTCTATACCTCTAGCATGGATGTGGGTTATAGGGTATTTGAAAAATTTTGTGGAGGCTGGTAGAGATTTTATGATGCTCGTGCTTGCCTTCTGGGGTGTTTTGGTGGCTGGACAACATACTGATGTGGAGCAACAGAGTATTGTGGGTTCTGAGGTGGATAGCAATGCTCAGGGGAGTCATGGGAAACCTGATGAGGCTGCTTATACCTTCGAGGTGTTCTCCTGGGACCTCTTCTCGACCCTGTTGTCATCATGATTTCTTCATCCTTCTCATTCGTGTCACTAAAATTATCAGATTCAACCTGGACAGCCTGAGTTACAGCTTTAAGAACTGTTTGACTTATAATTTTACCTGTCATAAGACCATTCTCTACCATTTCTCCCATTTTGATTGCTTTCGAGAAGGATTTGCCAATTGCGGACATCATGTTTTGAAAATAATTTGACTCTTGAGCCTGAAGGAAGATAGTGATTAGCTCGTGTTCATCCATGGGTGGCTTAACTCTAGCTGCTTGTTCTCTCCATTTGATGGCATATTCCCTGAAACTTTCAGTTGGTTACTTCTTTAGGTTTGAAAGGGAATTACGGTCTAGGGTAATGTCGATGTTGTATTGGAACTGTTTGACAAAGGCCTGTGCCATGTAATCCCAGACGTACTAGCGAGATGTGTCTTGATCCAAAAACCATTCGGATGCTACTCCCGTAAGGCTTTCCCCAAAATAAGCTATTAACAATTCTTCATTTCTTCCTGCACCTCTTAGTTGATTGCAATACCTTTTCAAGTGGGCTATGAGGTCTCCATGTCCATCATACTTTTCAAA
Source organism: Nicotiana sylvestris (assembly GCF_000393655.2). NCBI lineage: Eukaryota > Viridiplantae > Streptophyta > Magnoliopsida > Solanales > Solanaceae > Nicotiana > Nicotiana sylvestris. The sequence continues at coordinate 107,642,045 of NC_091067.1, forward strand.
TTTGGGAGTCTTGAAACCAGGCAGCAAGTGGACATCGAGGAACATACATAGATCTTTGAAGGCAATACTCTTCTGACCTGCCAACCCTTGCATGTTTTTCAACCGTCGTTCTAAGCTTTTCACTATTTGGGTCATTTCTTCCTGTGCCATCTTTCGGGCAGGCTTCTCAATCTTTGCAGGAAGATCAAATAGGTACGAGTGGTACTCAGTAGAGTGAGATTGTTCTTGCTGGGTAGGAAACTATGACTAATGAGTTTTCCTCTGCACCACTGTCGGATGTGGGACGGTGAAGACAGGCATAACAGTAGTGGTTATCTGATTGGTTGTCAATGGAACACTTTGGAGGAGCGCAACAGAAGTTCCAACTGTAGCCGCACAGTTGGGATAAAGACTGAACCCAGGTAGATGGGATTGATCAGACAATGAGACCTGAGTGGTAGTAGTCGAAATGGGTGTGAACTCTAGGCAACCATGAGAAGAAAAGGGCGGTCCTTGGCTATTGGCCCATGCTTGACGCATTTCAGTCATTTGTTGTTTCCGTATTCTATTTTCCTTAACCATAGCAGACTCTTGTCGAACCCTCTGACCATGAGTCTCTTGAGCACTTGTAACAGTTTCGATGTCGGTTATCATTTTTCTTCGATGTCAGTTATCATTCTTCACAATTCTAAACAAAACATGTTAGAATAGACTCAGTCGGTCTTTATTATTATCAATATTTTTTTCATTTCTTTTTAATAGTGATCGAACCTGATGTGGGTTACCTACGTATCATGTGGGAACATGAATCAGATCTTGCGTAGTTCAGGAAGATCATGAATAAAGTAAACAAACTAACTCTTTTTTTTGAATTTTTTATTTTAGTTTTTTGAAAGAAAGAGTTATAAAGAAGAAAGGGAATATTTTTGGATTTTGATTTTTTTTCAGCATTTTTGCAAAGAAAGACTTCTAAAGAAGAAAGATTTTTTTTTTTGAATTTTTTTTTCTGGAATTTCGAAAAACAAACTTCTAAAGAAGAAAAAAATTATTTTTGGAATTTTATTTTGAATTTATGAAAGAAATGCTTCTAAAAAAAGAAAATATTTTTGAATTTTGAATTTTCTTTTCAATTTTGAAAGAAGAATGAAAATATTTTTGGATTTTTGGAAGAAATTAAAAAAATAATAATAATTAGGGTCTAAAAGAAAGACTTTCTAAAGAAGCAAGTAATGGAAAATATTTTTGGATTTTTTGAAAATTGGGGTCTCAAAAAAAAGACTTTTCTAGAGAGGAAGTAAAGGAAAATATTTTTGGATATTTTGAAAATTATGAGCCAGAACCGATGAGGTTTGCCTACGTATCTCACATCTGGTAAGAATCAGACCCGCGTAGTTCACCCAGTTTTGACGGAACAAAAGAAAATATGACTTGTTTTGAAATGACTTTTTTTTTTCAAAATTTCAACAGAATTTCAGGGTAGTTCAAATACCTTCCTCTCACTCTATTTTCTTTTCTCTTTTTTTTTCGATTTTCATTTTTTTTTTCATTTTCTTTCCCTATTCTAGAAGCCAGTGAGCATATAGACAGATACGCAAGTAGCACGTAAGATGTATCAGGATGATCTTTTAATTTGGGTGCACCTGTCCTAGACGGACCCAACCCCTGTGTTGAGTCCCCAAAGTCGAATGCACATGATACAAAAAAACGTTCCTACTAGGGATCCGGCATGAGGCTGAGTTATTCTAAGCTAAAAACTTGGGTATATTGTTCTAGACTTGTGTACCCGAGCGGACAACTCGAGCCGAGTAGGGGGCTACGTACCGGGAACCAAAAGGCCATACGACTTTGTAACTTGTCCGAGCCTCTTTCTTATTTCAAGGTATGACACTAACGGAAGGAGGAGTCACGCCAGCGTGCACATCCCCGAAGATGAGAAGAGAAGGGTTTCGTAACAGTTTATATACAGTTCAAATAATATCAAAGCGGTAAAAAGCGGCATTTAGCACATTAGGCTCAAACATGCAATAAAATTAGATAAAAAATAAGCCAATTATAACAATTATTCTAAGCTCGAATCCTTGAACCCTGAACCAGAAGTTCTAGGTTTCTATCCCAGTATAGTCGTCAGAGTTGTCTCACCTCCTTTTTACACACCCGAAGGTATTACAGGGGAGTTTTTCCACTTTAAGTGACATTATTCGAAATGAGATTATTTATTCAATTTTATTTAGAGTCGCCACTTGGAATATTTTAATTGGTGTTCCAAGTCTCCGGTTTATTTTAAATCCCAAATCGAGGAAATTTCGACTTTCCTTTTGAAGTCTGCGAACTAGAAATTCTGAATAAGGAATTCTGTTAACCCGAGGGAAGGTGTTAGGCACCCCCGAATTCCGTGGTTCTAGCAGGGTCGCTTAAACTATCATAATTGGTCGATTAACTGATTTTAAAACATGTTTCAACCTATGGAATATTTTTTAACTTATTAGCTGCTTTTAATTAATTTTAGGAAGATTCAACGTCATCTAAAACAGGTCACATAAATGCACCCGCGGTCCACGACACATTTTATCTAACGTTGTTGAGATTTGGATTTTGATCACATAAATGCACACCCAAATTTGGGAATTAGGTATCATGAATATGTCACGGCAACCGTACCCATAGTCACGATCTTTTATTATTAATCGCGCCTAAAGCAAGCTACGATATTCGTATTATTATCATTCTACGTTTGAGATCGTTGTAGGCCGAGAGTTCATCAATTATCCTTGACACCCAGATCTATTAACAAGGAGACATTTAATTTTCAATGCATTTATGAAATGGTAAAGGAACCGACAAACTTCATGATCGAGAGAAACAATTAGCAAATGTACAAAAGATTGCTCTAATGGCCAGCCAAACAAAATCTAATCAATCTCTCTTTTAACAAATCAACATCAATGATCCAATGACACCATAACAATTGCTAAAAAATAGAATTACATGTGAAAGCATGCTACAGAGAGAGGGGATCCGTTCACAATATTTTTTAAACTATTGTAACAAGATGAGCTAAGAATAAAGAAGACCTTTTACTGACGTATCTGAGCTTCAATTCTTCGCCAACTTTTGATACTTAATTTCAAGGCTAAGCACATTTAAGACTTATGAATTCAGCACCATACTTCTTCTGAGCTTTCCAATATTCCAGGTTTGGACAATCGAACTTTTAGCGACCATACAAGTAGAATTCAGTTATAACAAAGTTTTAATAAGGTGTGGTCAATATACTTAGCCTAAGCATACATGACCAACTATAGTATACTGCATTGATTAAATGATATTATCTACAACACTTTGAACCAACATCTCACCTCACTATATCATGCTTTAGAACAAATATTCACCCAGTCAGTAAACCAACAATTTTAATCATTCAATAAAATTCGAGTACAAGAGGGAACTTGGTATTTACCTGGATTCGATCAGAAAGGAAAACGAGATGCCAAATAAAGGGCCGTAATTATAGAGACTAGATAAAATAGGGCAATGAGTTGGTTGTTAGAATGAATGAATGAGGTCGCCGCTTCGCCCAATGGAAACTAACCTTAATGTCCAAATATTGTCGCGGGAAAGAAGCTTTTTGAATCAATAAAGGAAGACTATTGAATTGGAAATAGAAGGGGAAGGGGAATATGCCAATGAACTTTAAGCAGGGGACAAAGCTGGGGATGACAAGGTTTTTCCATTTCTTCTGCGTCTGTTGATGATGCTGAAGCGGATTTCACTTCAACGGGTACTGGTAGATTTCCACCATTTTCTCACTTAGTTACCAACTTCCAATTCAAGTGCCACCGAGTAAATGGTAGCTTCAGATGAGATAAACCCCTGAGTCCAACGACGGATCGTAAAGTAATGGTCTCCAATGACCCAAGGTTTTTTTTACATGCTGATAATCATTCTTATTCCCTTTCTCCGAGTTGAGGACATTCATTGGCTGCGGTGCCAGTTACACGATCGAACATCAGGCAGTCACTTCACTAACAACTAGAATGATAGCAGAATGGCTTAATGAAACTGCCAAGACTAGAGGGATTGGAATGATTGCAAAACCCTAACTTCCAAGACTTTACGGTTAACTTAACACCCATCTTTGAGAAAAGACACCCGTTTGAGGAAGATCCAATAACGGGGCCACATCCTATGTTACTCATTCAAGAATATGACAAGTGGGTTCGTGAAGGTTTTCTAGCAAGACATGATCAGAAGTGAGTTTTCCCCCGTTCATTGTATTATGTTTTCATTTTTTAAGGTATGTACATAATGAGTTTTATATCATACTTGTAGAGGTAATCTCGACGACCATTACAAGAAAAACAAGTCTATACTTCACATTCCATTGGATTTTGGAGTTGATCAAGTTGATTCCAAAAACTGGTTTTACCTTCTATCCATTTACGGGAAGTTATGGGATGACAATGTGAGTCTTTTCCAAAACTGATAATCTTATCTTTAAATAATAACATGCTGTTTTATTAACTTGTATTTAGTTGTATTATTCAGCTGTATTCAGCTGTATTTTTCTCTGATTTCCTATGTATTCAGCTATAGTCAATTGAATTGAACTGTATTATTAACCTATAGTTAACTTTATTGAAACTGTTGTATTCAACTGTATTGAACAATTGAATTACCTGTATTCATCCAATGGCAGTTAAATTCAACTGTTTCAACCAGCTGTCCAGATCTGTATTCAACTGTATTACAGTGTATTCCACCAAAGTCAGTTGAATTGAACTGTATTATTAACCTATATTCAACTCTATTCTACATGTTGTATTCACCTATATTAAGGAATTGAATTAGTTGTATTCATTCAATGTCAGTTGAATTCAACTGTAGTCCATAATCTGAATACAGTTGTATTCACCTGTATTACAGTGTATTCCTCTATTTTCTGTATTCATTTGTATTCAACTTTTTTTAGCATCTGTATTGAGGTATTCATATATATTATTTCTTAGTTCAAGCAAATAAACTCACACTATCTACCAACCTCTTTTGTTTATAGCATATGGATGTCATATTCTACTATTTGCGAAAGATGGGCAAGTACAATCAGCATAGGGACTTCACGTTTACTACTGTTGATTGTATATTCAAGACAAGAATAGCTGAAATATATGACAGGTATGAAGATACAGATAGTGATGCTAATGTAGCCAAACAAGAAGACGTTGTATGTGAGTATATTAGGGGCTACAGATTGCATGCTAATGTACCCTGGCATACAGTGGATAATGTCTTGATACCAGTGAACTTGAAGGAAAAACTTCATTGGGTGTTGGTTGTTGTGACTTTCAAAGATAGATGTATCAAAGTGTACGACTCGTACACGTCTTCCGGTCATGATGCATACGTAGTCTCTGAGATTGTAAAGCTAGCTAAGCTACTACCTCTGTATCTGTCAATTAGTGGCTTTTACAGAGATAGTCAAGGCATTGACTGGTATGCTTATCCCGCATACACAAACAAGGATCATAACGAACCTTTTGAAGTTATCTTCGTTCCAAATCTGCCTCAACAGAAAGCGGGCAGCATGTAAGTATCCAATCATCATTCTTATATGTTTTATACAAATCTAATTGTATTAATTATTTTATATTCCGTTTCAATCAATTATTTTTTAGGGATTGTGGAGTGCATGTTGCAGCGTTCGCGGAGTTTCTGAGCACTATTGGAGAGATTACACAAAAAACACCATTTGATGCCACTCTTCTCCGTCAAAGATATGGTGCTCTATTATAGGACTATGCTATGCGCAAGATAGATGCTGATGCAATAAGCGAGAGTGAAGCACCTTCAAAGATTGAAAGGCAAATCTCTGAGTCGGAGGCAAAGATGCAGATAGTTTTAGAATAGCTTTAGGTTTTTTTTTGAGTTTAGCTTGAACAATGATACTGATTGTAGTGGTTTTGGTCGTAGATGCTATTTACTTACATGCTGAAATTTGGTTAAGTTTGCTTGAACAGGTTTTAGTTAACGCACATGTTAGTTACAATTTCTGAAACTTTATGTATGCTGAATGATTTTTGTTAATGCCAATTTTTGAATTGTATTCAGCTGCATAAGATCAGCTTTATCTTTCAGTATTAAGCAGTTGTATTTAGTTGTATTATTCTGTTTAGCTGATTGTATTAATCTATATTATTCAGTTCAATTCAGTTGTATTAAGTTGTATTTATCAGTTGTCTATAGTTGGTATGCAAGTATATTCAGCTGCATCCATTCAGATATAACTTTGAATTGACTTGAAACAATACAAGTTATATTTATTAACTTGTATTTAGTTGTATTATTCAGCTGTATTCAGCTGTATTTTTCTCTGATTTCATATGTATTCAGCTATAGTCAATTTAATTGAACTATATTATTAACATATAGTCAACATTATTGAACATGTTGTATTCAAATGTATTGAACAATTGAATTACCTATATTCATCCAATGTCAGTTAAATTCAACTGTTTCAACCAGCTGTCCAGATCTGTATTCAACTGTATTACAGTGTATTCCTCCAAAGTCAATTGAATTAAACTGTATTATTAACCTATATTCAACTATATTCAACATGTTGTATTCACCTGTATTAAGGAATTGATATAGTTGTATTCAACTATACTAAGATACTCTCACAGCCACTTAATATATATTTATATATATAAAAATACTTCAACTAAATAAATTCAGAAAATATTAACGAAAGTCATTCCACAATATATTACTTCGAAAAAAGAATTTATTATAGCTGATAATGTCATAATAAGTGTTGAAAAATTGTCGAGTCACCAATACATGTCAGAATACAACTATTTATTATGTGGAGCATTCCTACAAGTTCGCTTGTTATGTCCTCCCTGCCCACATATGCTACATGAATGTTGATTTTTCGGCAACAGCAATTCACTTAAATTTTTGTCGCGCTTCTTCTTTGGCCTTCCAGGAGGTCTTTTCCATTTGGGTGGTAGTACAACCTCCTATGCAACATGCTCTGGTATATTCCAGTCATTTTTGTCCGGTAGCGGGTACACTGGCACATCGTATGTCATTACAATTGTACTTGGCTTGTAATAGCTAGAGCAATATTCTTCAGGCATTAAAAATTGCTCTTCAATACAGCCCAGGCATGTGGGCATGGCAATTCATCAATTTGGAACCTCCCACAAACACATTTTCTCTCGAGCAGGCAGACTGTGTAATTCCTCCCACCATCGTTAACAATATGTAAGTATTCAGTTGAGGGTACCACCTACATTTAAAAATAGAAATATAAGTTTTAAACACATTTACATGAATTAATAAATATATACTACTGAGTTAAATGGTTACTATCAACTTCGAAAATTGCAACTTCATCCAATTTCAGTTAAATTCAGCTGATTCCAGCAACTGTATGCAACTGTATTCAACTGTATTACTCTACAGTCTGCATTTGTATGCATTTGTATTCAACCTTTTTTGAGCAACTGTATTCAGGTATTTCCAATCAATTTAAACTGTATCAATCCCCTGAATTCCATTGTAATCATTATCACATGCATACAGTCTTAATAATCACATATATTTACCTGTATTAATCTATATTATTTACTAGTTCAAGCAAATATTCATAAAAATTAACGGGTAGTTCTGCCTAAAAAAAAATTGTATTCAGTTGTATACAGCAATGCCATAAAAAATTAACTTACAGTCATACGGGTACACATGGTATCATTCAACTCCAGCATTTCCTGGTATTTTTTTCCAAGCGTCTTGTATGTCTGAGTAGCTTCTTTAAGGTTACTACAATTCCAACGACCAAACATCTTCCTAACTTCTTCGAGGAAGTCATATATTGGCAATTCCCTTTCTGAAACTAGTGCTGCATTGATTGACTCAGCGATATTTGACGTCATTGTCCATCCCCTGTTAACAGGTACATACAACCTAGCCCACTTTTCATAACCAGCTAACTCTAAGTATTCTTTCACCCTAATATTTACCTTCTCAACCTTCTCCATCAGACTATCAAATTCAGTTTGTGTGTATGCTTTTGCCATCGAGAAGTATATCTCACTCAACTTGGCATGGCTCTTTTTGAATTTCTTGTATACGTTATTCCATAGATGCCATATGCAAGCACAATGCGGTAAATACGGATACACTCTCGATACAGATTTAATGATGTTCTCATTTCTATCCGAAACAATGCACATGTTTCCCCTTACACCGTATGCTATCTTGAATTGCTCAAAGAACCACGTCCAAGCAGCATCGTTCTCTGAATCAATAACACCGTATGCTAGTGGAAATATATGACCTGTTTAATACAATTGAATATAATTGTTTTTAAATACATATTTTCCAATGCTTTAACTATTAACAAATTGTATTATTATTGAGGTACTCACCTGCACCATCCAACGTGCTTGCATAAACGAATGTCCCGGTGTAGTAGGATTTTAGATGACTTCTGTCCACTATAACAATTGGTCTACAATGATCAAACCCCCTTATAAATGCATACAATGATATATACACGTACATGAATTCATTCTTTGACGATTTTTCCATTCTTATGTGAGAACCTGGATATGTCTTATCCATTGTATATAAGTATCCTGGTAATTTTTTGTATGAATCAGCCGGTTCATCTCTAAGAAAATTCATTGCCTTTTCTTTAGCCCTCCACGCCAACATGTAGCTAACATCAACCCCTAGATCTGATTTCACGTCATCAATAATGTCCCTCGGAGTGTATTTCCTCTTATGGTTTGTAAGCTTTGTCCTTATAATACCACTTATAAGGCTGCTACTAGCATGTCGCTGCTCGTACACTTTATCCTTCAGCGGACATGTATGGTTGTCATTGAATTCTCTCACCTTGAATAATTCCGATTTGTTAATGCTTGAAGCTTTAAACCTCCAATCACAATCTTCTGAAATACATATTAATGCATAGATGGAAAAAAAAGTTCATACATCAGACAACTTAACGATTCTGACATATATACTTCTTATTCATAAAGTACCAAATTGATATCTGTGTATATGTAATTTTGTGTACTAACGAATTCCAATATTGTTAGATGTGATTAAATACAATAAATACAACTAAATACATTCGTATGAATAATCAAACACTTAATAACATTATAGACATAATATGAAAATAATCATAGCCACTGTTGTATTTTTTCAATAGTAAAATACACCTGAATACATATTATTAAGAATACTAAACAAATATAAATTTTCAAAGGTGTTCATCATCTGGAGGAAACACACAAATACAACTAAATACAACAAAGTTAAAAAAACATCAAACCTGACAGCATTAGACCGATCAACACGGAATTGAAACCTTTGAGCTATAACATAATTCTCCATCACCTCTTTCAATGTAGCCTTATCCTTATAAACTTGTCCAGCCATAACCTCCTTTTGATTAGTTTTTGAAATTATCAAATCCTTTTGGAGTTCGAACACTCCAATCGCTTCTCCTGAATTGGCAAGTTCTATAGCTAGTGTATCATCTGTATCAGAATCGTACATTTGAACTGCTTCGTCTATCTGCACAATGTCGCCTTGATTTAAACTATCTCCGGAGATAAGCTCTTTTTCCATAGTTGTAATGCACAGAGGATACATCCCAAATTCTCTATTCTCTTTTTTCAATTTTACATACACTCTGTAACCCATATCATTGTGTATTTCCATTGGCGTGTGATTGCCTTCAACATTGTATTGTATTTTAATGGTATTTGTGCTCAAATCTATACCCAGTTGATTAGAAATTGAACCAACTAGATCATTAAAGGAAGCATACTCCTTAATCAGTATTCCCTCAATGGAAAAGTCGATATAATTGCCCTTATCGTTCCACTTTCCAGAATGACGCAACAAAACTGTCAAGCTTGCCATATATATAGAAGAGTTATACCTTCTTTTGTATATAATTTGTATCAATAATTTTTGTTGTATTATTAAATACACTACCTTAAATACATTATAGAATTGCATAAAAGATATCTATAGGACGTAATATAGCAAATGGTTTCTATTAATGGCTAATTAGGACTAAAAGATGGTGCTTTGTGAAAAATTCTCATCTATATATATATTAAAGCAAGAAAGTTACCATATATATTTGACATTATGCTTAATCCAAGTGACAAGCTAATAAATGTCAATAGTATAAGGTAACTTTATTCTATATTTGACTATTTTAGTTTTATATATATATATATATATATATATATATATATATATATATATATATATATATATATATATATACGGAATTTGAATTTATAGATAAATTTCTAAAATTTGAATTTAAATTAAAAATAAAATATATCTTTTTTTATCATGTTATCATACTTAATTTGGTTAATGATCATATGCAATCATATTAGTAACTTTTGTTATTTTCTATAATTATTTAAATACTACTTCGCCTCTAGCAAAAAAAAACTACTCCATATAACTATAAAACTCTTTCACATTTAAAATCTTATAAGTATAGTTCTTTGAAATACTGTAGCTAGATTTGAATAAAACAAAACTCTTTTAAATAAATGTAATATATAGGGTACACGTCTATGTTTATCTAAATAACAAAAAAGGGTACAAAACTAAATAAAAGTTTACTTATATATATATATAATAAAGTAAACATACATGCTGGAGAAAGAAACATCACAAAATCAGTCAATATTAAAAAAAAATTGTTTCTTTTTTCTTCTTGAAGAATATATGTTTGAAGAGTCAATTTGCATAAATGGACATCAAACAAATAACAAAATTTTGGCTATACAATTGTTATCATTAATTTCAATTTAGCACATTCAAGGAATTGAAGGGTATAAACTGAAACTCCTTCATTTAGCTGTAGTCAAGCCAATATTGCAAGGGTATAATATTTTTTTCGTTGAAGAATATTAGTTTTGAATCATGTATGTGAAAGGTTTTTTTTTTCAAACTCAACAAGAGATAAATTGGTTTCTAATTGATATTTTCTATAGCGACTTTTAAGTGTAACAAAGAGTATATATAAAGAAAAAAATGGTATGACATGAAATATCTTTTTTTTAAATGTAAACAAATTATTTCGAAAAATCTCTTTATTTTTTTAACTCAAAGATAATAAAAAGATAAGATATTTTTGAATATTAGTAGAGAGTTTTAAAATTATTATAATAGAAGTTATATCATGGATAAACTCAAAAAACCGAAATCTTATGGAATATTTACATAATATTCGGCCATATTTATTGTTTACTTTTTATAGCTAATATAATTAGATGATATACCGAAAACACACGATTATACATGTATTATATATGGATTAATATATAAATTACACATCATTCAATTTTTTAATTTAAGTGGTCGGGTGAACACCAACTTAGGCTGATTAGATTAAGTCAAAAGAAAAATATGAAATAATTTCAACCAAAGACTAAAAATATAATTAAAGTTTATATGTAGACAATTTTTATTAAAACTCATATTTTTATAGTGAAATAAATTAATTTTTTGTAACAACAAAAATAATGACATAAAAAATAAGATAAAAAAAATAAATATTGAAAAAAATGATGGAAAGATCTAAAAACGAGAAATAAAAGATGACAACAAATTTCTTCTTATGTTTCATCTTTGTTGAATATAAAAAATTTGAAAGTTAATCTCATCGATTTCAAATATATTTTTTTCAACTCAAATACATAGATTATAAGATAAGGATATCTTCGAATATTTTTTTTTTAATTTACATTATGTGTCGTTTTTAAAAAATCACTATTACTAGCAAACTGATATGATATTCGAATTTGAATTGGAATGCAATTTGAGTAGTTTGTATTGAGGTTAAGCCAAGTATGATGTTGAAAAATAAACTACTTGACAATTTTAAGACAATATATGCAATGTTTTATAATAATAATAATCAATTAATTTAACATTTAATGATTCAAAGAACAAAATTTTTGTATATATAGGGTATTAAAAATTTAAATTCTGGGGCTAGAGATATCGATAAGCTTAAAGTGGAGTCATACTGAAATAAATCCGGCCAAAGAATCATTTAAATTTTTAGATAGCCGATTAAAGTGAATTTTAAATTAAGGATAATATCTTCACTTGCATCATTATAAAGATAATCATTATTATAATATATATAGAGTTTTAGAAATTAAAATTTCAAAATAGAAATATTTTTAATAGATAAAATCACACCAAATAAGAGTTCAAGTCGTAAGTATAAGAGTCACGTCGTAATCAAAAAATCATTTATATCGTGTCAACCTTTGTGCTTTGCCATAAATATGAGTTATTATTTCACTTTGTGGCTATTTTTAGGTTCAATGAGTTTTGAATTAAGAACAATATTTTCAATTATATTATTATAAAAATAATTATTATTGAAAAATAATGCTTTAGAAACTGAAATTTTAAGAAAGAAATATTTTTTAAGAGATATCAACACACCAAATAAGAGTTCAAGTAGTAGTAAAAGAGTTAAGTCTTATCCAAAAAGTCATTCATTGTCTCAACATTTGATTGGCCATAAATATGAGTTATTATTTTGCTTCCTGACTATTTTTAGGATTTAATGACACCGACAATAATGATACCAAAAAAGAAAAATGGAAGAAATTGCTAATTTTTTTCATATAGTTAATATCTAATGATTATCTATATTTACTGAGAAAGTGTAAATTTTAAGATGATTTACATACAATCCAAATAACTTAAATATTTAACATGATTAGTGTCCATGCATCCGCGTGAGTACTAATACTAGTAGTATGAATAAACGGGAGTTTAAATCAATTATCGGCAAGAATTTCCTTTTATGCGTCGCGGAAATAGTGATACGTAACACTAATTGAGAAAGTTATTAAAATATATCATTTATTTCTTACACATTTGGCACTTAATTATGTCTTGATTTAAAATTCTATAGTGTTTCATGAGTTTTAACTTTGACAAGAATGCGCTATATTCTTCTCAATTGTTTTACCCAAGAGGTCATCACTTGAGTTGCAAGTAAATTCAGTATTCCGAGGCCTAAAAACCTCCCTTTTACCTTACTTTGATTTGCGTGCGTGGTCCGGACCTATATCCGGAAAGGCTTCTATGTGAAAATATTAGAAACAGAAATTTCTAGAGTTAAAAATTTGATTATGGTTGACTTTGGTCAATATTTTAAGCAAACGGACCCGGATCCGTGTTCTGACGATCCCGGGAAGTCCGCAGTAAAATATGGGACTTGGGCGTATGCCCGAAAATGAATTCCGAGGTCCCAAGCCTTAAAAATTAATTTTTTAAAGAAATTATTTTGTTGAATTATCTAAGAAATAAGGAAAAGAATTAATGTTTGAAACCATTGTTATCGGGCCCGTATTTTGGATCCGGAGCCCGGTACAAACTTGTTATAGTATTTGAAAGATAACTGTAAAGTTTGATGAAAAACGGAGTTTATTTGACGTGAGTTGGACTTCCGGTTTGAAAGTTATGAACTTTGAGAGTTCTTGATGAAAATGTTGAGTTTTGAGGTTTAATTCATGATTTTACATGTTATTTTGATGATGTGATCGTACGAATAAGTCCGTGGGATGTTTTTGAGGTTGTGTGTATATTTGGTTTGGAGCCCCGAGGGATTGGGTGAGTTTCGGAAAGGTTCCGGGGTGTCTTAGGCTTAAACATAGCTATTGGAGGTTCAGAAAACTGCAGCTCTCTGAACCTGCTAGTGCGGTCCGCACTGGTTTTGTGCTATTCGCACTGGTGGCTGTGCGGCCACAATGAATCTTGTGCGGTCTGCACAGGGAGTCTCAGAGTGTCACGACCCGGATTTCAGACCTTCGAGAGCCGTGATGGCGCCTACTAGTGAAAGCTAGGCAAGCCAAATTATCCTAATTACTTAACTTTTTTTTCCAGTTTTAAACCATTATCAGTGATGAGTAGATATCATGCAGATAGCGAAAATAATTAAGCGGAAGACAAAATCTGATAATTTATCTTAATACAAAACTTTGGAAGTCTAAATACAACTCTACCCAGAATTTGGTGTCACAACTTCACAGACGGTCTAAGAATACTACATACAAAGTCTGAAAGATAAAATAAACACTGTTTCTGAAATGAGTAAAGGAAACAGGATAAATGAAAAGATAGGAGGTGACGTCAAGGCTTGTGGACGTCTGCAGGACTACCTCGTGTCGCCTGTGTGGGCTGAAGATAGCACCCTCACTGCGGTCCAAGCACTCCGGTATCAGTATCTGCACACAGTGCAGAGTATAGTATCAGCACAACCGACCCCATGTGCTAGTAAGTGCCTAGCCTAACCTCGGCGAAGTAGTGACGAGGCTAGGACCAGACTACCAAATAAACCTGTGCAATATAGCGTACAAAAATAATAGGAAGCAAATAACAATGATGGCAACGATGATCAACCAGTGGTGTAAATAGCAGGCCACAAGAACACCATAAATGTTTCTCAACAAATAATAGATACAAGTGCAATCAATTTATCACCTTGAGACGCCTCATTCACTTAATATAAAGTAGAGTACAACTTCCAACCCAATTAGAAAATCAACAAGGAAAGATGAAGTTATTTTTAGAAATCATTTGATAAAGAAGGTATCCTTTTCAATTAAAGTACAATATCAAATGAATCCTTTACCTTTAATACGAGAAATCAATAAATCAAAACATAGTAGAAATTCCTTTTTAAGTAAAGTACAACCTCAAACGGTTTAAGGAAAATTTAGTTGAGAAATCAATTGAGTTAAAAATGTAACAATTGTTGAAATTTGGAGTATTGAACCAATAAATGAATATCAAGAGAATTATAAAGGAATCAAAATCCAACCACTAACAAGAATAAGGAAAACAAAGGCATATTTCACTTTCTTTTCACATCTTGTTGCAGGCGTGCAACCCGATCCCATTTCCTGTATCTCGTGGCAGGCGTGACACCCGCTCCCATTTCATATATCTCGTGGTAGGCGTACCACCCGCTCCCATTTCATTATATCTTGTGATAGGCATACCACCCGCTCCCATTTCATTATATCTTGTGGTAGGCATACCACCCGCTCCCATTTCATTATATCTTGTGGTAGGCGTACCACCTGCTCCCAATTACAAGCCAACAATAATCACAAGGAATCCCGGCAAGGGAACAAGAGCAATATAACAACTTCTCGGCAAGGGAACAATGATATTTCAACAACATCCCGACAAGGTAACAATACTATCAAAACAAACATCCCGGCAAGGGAACAATAATATCAAAAAAACATCCCGACAAGGGAACAATAATATCAAACAACATCCCGGCAAGGGAACAATGGTGATAATAATACATGAAGCGCAATAAACCACAACAGAGTCATAACAATTATAATACGAGACTCACGGGCATGCTTGACACCAACGTATAGATACTCGTCACAATGCCTACACGTCGTACTCCGCAATTAACATGTAGCAAATAAGACACAACTTCTAATCCCTCAAGCTAAGGTTAGACCAAACACTTAACTCGCTTTGCAACCAATTCAAAATTCCAACAAGCTTTTGCCTCGCGAATTCATGCCCGAAATTCTCAAATCTAGTCATAAGCAATTCGATTCAGTCAATAAAAATTATAGGAATTAATTACATATGAAATTCTACATTTTTCATTAAAAATCCGAAATTGCACTAAAACTTCACCCGTGGGGCCCACGTCTCAGAACCCGATAAAAATTACGGAATATGAAACCTCATCCAACCACGAGTCCAGTCATACCAATTTTACTAAAATCTGACATCAACTCGACCCTTAAATCTTCAAATTAAACTAAGAGGGTTTTTAAAATTTTCCCAACTAAAATCACCAATTAAATGCCAAAACTAGAAATAGATTCGGGTAATCTAACCAAAATTAAGTTAATAACACTTACCCCATTGTTTCCTCTGAAAATCTCCCGAAAATTGCCTCTTCCCAAGCTCCAATTCGCTAAAATGGAAAATGGGAACTTAATGTTCTGTCCAGAAAAATTTCGGGTACTGTTCACGCGTTTTCACTGTTCGCGGGGTACTGTATACGATACTGTTCCCGGTACTGTAAGGCACTGTTCACGGGGTACTGTACACAATACTGTTCACGGGGTACTGTTGACGGTACTGTTCACAGGGTACTATTTCTGCAATTTTTCTGTTTCCTAAGTCCGAAATCACTCCGAGACACCTCCGAAACACTCCTGAGCCCTCGGGGCTCCTAACCAAACACATGCACTAACTCAACAACATCCTACAAACTTAATCGTGCGATCAAATCGCCAAACTAACATCATATACCACGAATTAAGCTTTAAAATCCAAGAATTCTTTCAAATTTTCTTAAAACATCAAATTTTCCATTTTGAGTCTGAAACACGTCAAACGATGTCCGTTTTCAACCAAACTTTACAGAAAATGCTTAAACCATGTATAAGACCTGTACCAGGTGCCGGAACCAAAATACGGGCCCGATACGATCACTTTCTAATCAAATTTCATTTCCATTTTCCTTAAATATTTTCAGAAAATAATTTTACACAAAAATTCATTTCTCGGGCCTGGGACCTCGGAATTCGATTCCGGGCATACGCCCAAGTCCCATATTTTCCAACGGACCCCCTGTGACCATCAAATCACGGGTCCGGGTTCATTTATTCAAAATGTTGACCGAAGTCAAAGTTATTCATTTTAATATCAAAACATAGCAAATTTTCACAGAATTTCATATTTGAGCTTCCGGCTATGTGCCCGGACTGTGCACGCAAATCATGGCAACTATAAATGAGGTTTTCAAGGCCTCGGAAGCTCAGAATGGATAAGAAAACAGGTGATGACCCTTTTGGGTCGTCACATTCTCCACCTCTAAAACAAACGTTCGTCCTCGAACGTACTAAGAATTATTCTCAGGTTACCCAATTGATGCTTTTACTTCTGCACAAATATTTGCGATTGATCCCACATTACCTCATTCGACATAAGTCCGACAACACCATTTCAATTGAGATTATTTTCTTTATCCATATTTGTAAACTTCAAGATCAAATTTGTTACACTCCAATCATTCCTAGAAAGGTCCGATTGTTACGTTAACACACTATATTAGTCCCGACTGTCTATAGCAACCCGTGCCTATGCACCCATCAAATACGGGGTATTACATTCTCCCCCACTTAGGGTCATTCGTCCTTAAAGGAGAAGTAGAGTCCATCTTCAAACACATAATGTAACTTATCTCTTTCTTTGCACATCTCAATATCCCAAATTTGTCTAACTTCCAAATTTTTCAAAAATTTCGGCAGAGTCTCCCCTGTAATTGGGACAATCCACCTGTCAGAGTAACACCAAAACAACTCCTAACAATATTTTCACAACTCAACAAATCACCACAATGTATTATCAATAACACCAATCTCCGCATTACAAGTGTGACACTATCATAAAGATATTTCGACCTGAAACACATCATATGTATGACCTTAACCACATCTCTGGTTTCAATAGTGGTACATAATCGATTACAAAATTGCCAATTAACTTCATGTTAACAACTTCTTGTTTCAAGCTTTAACTTTACTAACAATGTAGCATGAAGACCTCATAATTACTTACCCAAATTAACGAGTTACATTTAACGCCACCTGGGTACACACCTTGTAGGATAAAACTCAATAATTACAATACAATTTGGCAAATTATGCACAGAGATATTCATGCAAGAATTTTCAAATAAGCCTCATTGGCATGACCAGATACAGTGCAAAATAAGATGAGACATAGGAGTACGTAGACCCTGGATCAAACAAAACTGAAGCACCTCTGCCACAACTAGAATAGTACCTGTGATAATTGCATCGGAAGCCTCAGCCTCGGGCCTGGCTTGTAGATCATAACATCAGGGCTGGGGCCCACCACCCTGAACTATATCTCTGGGACGACCTGCTATTGGCTGGCCTCCACCTCTAGTGGCCTGAGCTCCACCTCTAATACCTTTACCCCCACTCTAGCTGGCTGGGCAGGCCGTGGAACACTCGGTGCCTGAACCATGGCACGAGAACCCTGATGCTGAGAGCTACTCGGTGCTCGAGAGCAATACCTAGCAATGTGCCTTGTGTCGCCACAAGTAAAACAAGCCTTCGGCTGCTAGGGCTGATGACCCTAGAAACTCTGAAGCGGCGGTGCACTGATAGGAGCTGGTGGTACAATGTAGGGCTGCTGATCAGAATACTGCATATGGGAACCACGACCACCTGAAGTACCGTGAGAAACCTGAAGTGCTGACTGAATAGGTCTAGGAGGATGGCCTCTATCATACGAATCCCTACCTCTAGATGAGGTACCACTGAATCGGCCTGAATGACGAGGCTTCTTGTCAGACACCTGACCACCTCCCTGCGATAGAACCATCTCAACTCTCCCGGCCACATTGGCCGCCTCCTGGAAAGAAATTTCACTCCCAGTCTCCTTGGCCATCTGAAGTCGAATCGGCTGAATAAGTCCCTCATTAAACGTCCTCACCCTCTCTCTCGATGGGAAGTATGATAAGAGCATGACGGGCCAAGTCAATGAATCTGGTGTCATACCGAGTAACAACCATAGAACCTTGCTGGAGACGCTCAAACTGCCTGCGATAGATCTCTCTCTGAGTAATAGGGAAAAACTTCCCCATAAATAGCTGAGTAAACTGATCCCAAGTCAAAGCTGGCGATTCGGTTGGTCTAGCCAAACAATAGTCTCTCCACCAAGTCTTGGCGGATCCAGACAAGCAAAAAGTAGCAAAATCGACCCCATTGGTCTCAACTATCCCCATGTTCCTGAGAACCTCATGACAGCTGTCTAGATAATCTTGGGGATTATCAGAAGAAGCACCGCTGAAAGTAGTAGTGAAGAGCTTGGTGAACTTGTCCAAACTCCACAAAGTATCGGTAGACATAGCTGCTCCATCGCCGGTATGAGCTACCATGCCCGGTTGAACTGTTGGAGTCTGAAACTGGGGAGCTACCAGCTCTGGAGTGCGAGTAGCAGGAGTCTGGGTTCCTCTTCCAGCCTGAGAGACGGCTGGGGCTACAGGAAGCAATCCTGCCCCAGTGATACTCTCCATAAGGCCCACTAGACGGACTAGAGCATCCTGGAGTACTGGGGTAGTAATAAACCCCTTTGGGACCTGAGATGGGCCCACCGGAATTACTGGGGCCGGAACCTCATCATCAAAGTCAACCTGAGGCTCCGCCACTGGTACTGCTGCTCTGGGCTGAGCTCTGCCCCTACCTCAGCCTCTAGCACGTCCTCGCCCTCGCCCTCTGCCCCTAGTGGGAGATGCTACTGGGGGATCGGGCTGCTGGTTAGTGGATGAGGAAGCGCGTGTTCTCGCCATCTGCGAAAGAATAGAATAGAAATTCAATTAGTATTGAGAAACCAAACCGCACGACAGGAAAGAATAAATGTGAAGTTTTTTTCCTAACTCTGTAGCCTCTGGGGGATAAATACAGACGTCTCTGTACTGATCCCTCAGACTCTACTAAGCTTGTCTGTGAATTGTGAGACCTATGTAACCTAGAGCTCTGATACCAACTTGTCACGACCCGGATTTCAGACCCTCGAGAGCCGTGATGGCACCTACTGGTGAAAGCTAGGCAAGCCAAATTATCCTAATTACTTAACTTTTTTTTCCAGTTTTAAACCATTATCAGTGATGAGTAGATATCATGCAAATAGCGAAAATAATTAAGCGAAAGACAAAATCTGACAATTTATCTTAATACAAAACTTTGGAAGTCTAAATACAACTCTACCCAGAATTTGGTGTCACAGCTTCACAGACGGTCTAAGAATACTACATACAAAGTCTGAATGATAAAATAAACACTGTTTCTGAAATGAGTAAAGGAAACAGGATAAAGGAAAAGATAGGAGGTGACGCCAAGGGCTGCGGACGTCTGCAGGACTACCTCGTGTCGCCTGTGTGGGCTGAAGATAGCACTCTAACTGCGGTCCAAGCACTCCGGTATTAGTATCTGCACACAGTGCAGAGTGTAGTATCAGCACAACCGACCCCATGTGCTAGTAAGTGCCTAGCCTAACCTCGGCAAAGTAGTGACAAGGCTAGGACCAGACTACCAAATAAACCTGTGCAATATAGCGTACAAAAATAATAGGAAGCAAATAACAATGATGGCAACGATGATCAACCAGTGGTGTAAATAGCAGGCCACAAGAACACCATAAATGTTTCTCAACAAATAATAGATACAAGTGCAATCAATTTATCAAGTCCTTCAAATATAAATCTTTTGCCTATAAATCCTTCAAGTAATAATCTCTAAGATAATATACTTTTCAATGAATATATTTCAAATATATTTCCTTTAAAAAAAATTCTTTCAAATAAACATCTTTCGAATATAATTCTTTCGAGTAAATGTCACCTTGAGACGCCTCATTCACTTAATATAAAGTAGAGTACAACTTCCAACCCAATTAGAAAATCAACAAGAAAAGATGAAGTTATTTTTAGAAATCATTTGATAAAGAAGGTATCCTTTTCAATTAAAGTACAATATCGAATGAATCCTTTACCTTTAATACGAGAAATCAATAAATCAAAACATAGTAGAAATTCCTTTTTAAGTAAAGTACAACCTCAAACGGTTTAAGGAAAATTTAGTTGAGAAATCAATTGAGTTAAAAATGTAACAATTGTTGAAATTTGGAGTATTGAACATATAAATGAATATCAAGAGAATTATAAAGGAATCAAAATCCAACCACTAACAAGAATAAGGAAAACAAAGGCATATTTCACTTTCTTTTCACATCTTGTTGCAGGCGTGCAACCCGATCCCATTTCCTGTATCTCGTGGCAGGCGTGACACCCGCTCCCATTTCATATATCTCGTGGTAGGCGTACCACCCGCTCCCATTTCATTATATCTTGTGATAGGCATACCACCCGCTCCCATTTCATTATATCTTGTGGTAGGCATACCACCCGCTCCCATTTCATTATATCTTGTGGTAGGCGTACCACCTGCTCCCAATTACAAGCCAACAATAATCACAAGGAATCCCGGCAAGGGAACAAGAGCAATATAACAACTTCTCGGCAAGGGAACAATGATATTTCAACAACATCCCGACAAGGTAACAATACTATCAAAACAAACATCCCGGCAAGGGAACAATAATATCAAACAAACATCCCGACAAGGGAACAATAATATCAAACAACATCCCGGCAAGGGAACAATGGTGATAATAATACATGAAGCGCAATAAACCACAACGGAGTCATAACAATTATAATACGAGACTCACGGGCATGCTTGACACCAACGTATAGATACTCGTCACAATGCCTACACGTCGTACTCCGCAATTAACATGTAGCAAATAAGACACAACTTCTAATCCCTCAAGCTAAGGTTAGACCAAACACTTACCTCGCTTTGCAACCAATTCAAAATTCCAACAAGCTTTTGCCTCGCGAATTCGTGCCCGAAATTCTCAAATCTAGTCATAAGCAATTCGATTCAGTCAATAAAAATTATAGGAATTAATTCCATATGAAATTCTACATTTTTCATTAAAAATCCGAAATTGCACTAAAAATTCACCCATGGGGCCCACGTCTCAGAACCCGACAAAAATTATAGAATATGAAACCTCATCCAACCACGAGTCCAGTAATACCAATTTTACTAAAATCAGACATCAACTCGACCCTCAAATCTTCAAATTAAACTAAGAGGGTTTTCAAAAATTTCCCAACTAAAATCACCAATTAAATACCAAAAATAGAAATAGATTCGGGTAATCTAACCAAAATTAAGTTAATAACACTTACCCAGTTGTTTTCTCTGAAAATATCCCGAAAATTGCCTCTTCCCGAGGTACTGTACACAATACTGTTCACGGGGTACTATATACGGTACTGTTCACAGGGTACTATTTCTGCAATTTTTCTATTTTCTAAGTCCGAAATCTCTCCGAGACACCTCCGAAACACTCCTGAGCCCTCGGTGCTCCTAACCAAACACATGCACTAACTCAACAACATCCTACAAACTTAACCGTGCGATCAAATCGCCAAACTAACATCATATACCACGAATTAAGCTTTAAAATCCAAGAATTCTTTCAAATTTTCTCAAAACATCAAATTTTCCATTTTGAGTCCGAAACACGTCAAACGACGTCTGTTTTCAACCAAACTTTACAGAAAGTGCTTAAACCATGTATAAGACCTGTACCAGGTGCCGGAACCAAAATACGGGCCCGATACCATCACTTTCTAATCAAATTTCATTTCCATTTTCCTTAAATATTTTCAGAAAACAATTTTACTCGAAAATTCATTTCTCGGGACTGGGACCTCAGAATTCAATTTTGGGCATACGCCCAAGTCCCATATTTTCCTACGGACCCCCTGGGACCATCAAATCACGGGTCCGGGTTTGTTTATTTAAAATGTTGACTGAAGTCAAAGTTATTCATTTTAATATCAAAACTTAGCAAATTTTCACAAAATTTCATATTTGAGCTTCCGGCTATGCACCCGGACTGTGCACGCAAATCGAGGCAATTATAAATGAGGTTTTCAGGCCTCGAAAGCTCGTAATGGATAAGAAAACAGGTGATGACCCCTTTGGGTCGTCACAGAGAGGCTGTGCGGCCGCAATGAATCTTGTGCGGTCCGCACAGGGAGTCTGAGAGGCTGTGCGGCCTCAGTTTATTTTGTGCGGTCCGCACAGGGAGTCTGAGAGGAGTATATTTAGACGGAATTTTAACTTATTTTTCATTTTTCAAAATCCCAAAAACATAAGAGGCGATTTTTCAAACAACTTTTTTTCTCCAAAACGTTGGTAAGTGATTCCTAACTCATTTTCTTCACTCCTTAACATCTTTTAATATGATTTCAACTCAAAATCAATGATTTTCATGAGGAAATTGGGTGTTTTGGGTAGAACCTATGTTTTTTCATAAATTGGGGATTTGGACCTCGATTTGAGGTCCGATTTCAAAACAAATTATACATTTGAGTTCGTGGGGGAATGGGTAAACGAGTTTTGGTTCAAACCTCGGGTTTTGACCATGTAGGCCCGGGGGCAATTTTTGACTTTTTGGGTAAAACTTTGGAAAATTCATTTTAATGCATTCAAATTGATTCATTTAGCGTTTATTGATGTAATTAAGTAACTTGTGACTAGATACGAGAGAATTGGTGGCGGAATCAAGGGGTAAAGCTATAATTGAATCATGAATTGTGTTCGTGGCATCGAGGTAAGTGTTTGGTCTAAACTTAGCTTGAGGGATTAGGAGTTGAGTCTTACTTGCTATGTGGTAATTGTTGAGTACGACGTATAGGCATGGTGACGAGTATCTATACGTTGGTGTCTAGCATACCCGTGAGTCTTTATATTGTGATTATCATGACTTTTTTTGTATATTTCATGCCTTGGTGATGGTTTTTAATTGTTGTATAAAGTTTTTGGAAAGAATTGTGACCTATGAACATTGAGGAGCGTTGGCTCAAGTTGTATAACGAATTGTGAAAGTATAAGTGACAATTAAACCTCTAGAGCATCGGCTTGAGTTTTGAAGTGAATTGTGAAGTAAAAGTGAGAAAGAGAAGAGATCATTATGTTGTCACCCTTGCCGGGCTATTGTTGATTTATTTGTTATCTCCCTTGTCATGATGTGGATGTTATTGATGTTGTTCCCCTGCCGGAATTTAATTGTTGACTTGTTGCTCCCTTTCCGAGATTCTCATTGCCAATTTTCTTTATTTCCTTGCCCTATTGTTTGTGATTGTTTGTTTGGGTGAGGAAGAGAGCTATAGCATGAAGGGTGATGTCATGCATTGATTGTTTTTGTGAGGAAAGAGTGTAAAGCACGAAGGGAGATGTCGTGCCGCACGATGTACCATTCCATGCTGATTTTATTAATTATATGGTGAGGAAAGAGAGTAAAAGCATGAAGGGTAATGCCGTGCACATTTTTATTATATTATTTCTTTGGTGAGAACGAGAGTAAAAACACGAAGGGTGATGTCGTGCATTTGTTGATTTATGATTCTTTGTTGATATCCGAGTTATATTGTTTCTTTCATTACTTGATGTCTTTTTATTCGAAATTGTTATCTCCCCCACAACATGCTTCCCTTTCGGTTATTTATTTATTTCTTTCCGCTGTATATGTATTTGAACTGCACAAGTTATCTGGTAGTCTGGTCGTAGCCTCGTCACTACTTCGCCGAGGTTAGGCTAGACACTTACCAGCACATGGGATCGGTTGTGCTGATACTACACTCTGCACTATGTGCAGATCCCGGAGTAGATTTTGGACCATAGTGTGGAGGTTACCTTCAGTCCACGCGGAGATCCAAGGTAGACTTGCAGGCGTCCGCAGGCCCTGGCGTCTCCCTTTATCCATACTTTCCTGTTTCATTTTCCTTACATTCAGAAATAGTGTATTATTATTTCTTTAGACTTTGTATGTAGTAAATCTTAGACTGTTTGTGACACTATGACACCAGGTTTTGGCTGGTTGAGACTTAAGTAATTGTAATAAACGCAGATTTCAGATGTTTAATTGTTATCTTTCACTTAATTATTTAAAGTTCCGCAGTTTTTCTTGTTATCGCCTTATATTTATTAAAAAGAAGTAATTTGATAATGAAGTAAGTAGTTAAGGATTGGCTTGACTAGCTCTCATTAGTAGGCGTCATCACGACTCCCGAGGGTGGGAAATCTGGGTAGTGACAAGTTGGTATCAGAGCTCTAGGTTACATGGGTCTCACAGTTCACAAACAAGCTTAGAAGAGTCTGAGGAATCAGTACGGAGTTTATCCCCTAGAGGCTACAGAGTTAGGAACAACTCCACATTTATTCTCTCTTGTCGTGCGGTTTGGTTTCTCGATGCTAATTGAATTTCTACTTTGTTCTTTTGCAGATGGCGAGAACACGTGCTTCCTCATCCACTGACCAGCAGCGCGAGCCCCTAGCAGCAGCTCCCACGAGGGGCAGAGTTCAGCCCCGAGTAGCAGCACTAATGGTAGAGCCTCAGGTTGACTTTGATGATGAGGTTCCGGCCCCAGCAGTTTCGGTGGTCCCAGAGGGGTTTATTGCTACCCCAGTTCTTAAGGATATTCTGGTCCGTCTAGTGGGCCTCATGGAGAGTGTCACCTGAGCAGGTTTGCTTCATGTAGCACCAGTCATCTCTCAGGCTGAAGGAGGAGCCCAAACTCGTGCTAATCGCACTCCGGAGTAGGTAGCTCCCCAGATTCAGACTCTAGCGGTTTAGCCAGTTGGAGCATTTTAGCCGGGTGTGGTAGCTCAGACCGATGGTGGAGCAGCTATGTCTGCCGATGCTTTGTGGAGGTTGGATAGGTTCTCCAAGCTCTTCACTACTACTTTCAGCGGTGCATCTACTGAGGATCCCCAGGATTATCTAGACAGTTGTCACGAGGTTCTTAGGAACATGGTGATAGTTGAGACCAATGGGGTCGATATTTCTACTTTTTGCTTATCTGGATCCGCAAAGACTTGATGGAGAGATTATTGCTTAGCTAGACCAGCTGGATCGCCAGCCTTGACTTGGGAGCAATTTACATAGCTATTTCTGGAGAAGTTTCTCCCTATTACTCAGAGAGAGGCCTATCAGATGCAGTTTAAGCGTCTCCAGTAGGGTTCTATGACTGTTACCCAGTATTAGACTAGGTTCATCGACTTGGCTCGTCATGCCCTTGTCATACTTCCCATCGAGAGAGAGAGGGTGAGGAGGTTTATTGACGATCTTATTCAGCCGATTCGTCTTCAGATGGCTAGGGAGGCTGGGAGTGAGATTACTTTTCAGGAGGCGGCCAATGTGGCCCGTAGAGTGGAGATGGTTTTGTCATAGGGAGGTGGTCATAGGTCGGACAAGAGGCCCCGTCATTCAGGCCGATTCAATGGTAGCTCGTCTGGAGGTAGGGATTCATATGGTAGAGTCCATCTTCCTATGCCTTTTCAGTCAGCACTTCAGGTTTCTCACAATGCTTCAGGTAGTCGTGGTCCTCAGATGCAATATTTTGATCAGCAGTCCTACAGTGCACCACCAGCTCCTATCAGTACACCGCCGCTCTAGAGTTTTTAGGGTGGTCATTCAGGTCTTCAGGGCCAGCAGTCTCAGCAGTCGAGGGCTTGCTACACTTGTGGTGATATGGGTCACATTGCTGGGTTTTGCCCTCGAGCATCGAGTAGCTCTCAGCATCAGGGTTCCCGTGCTATGGTTCAGGCACCAAGTGTCCCACAACCCGCCCAGCTAGCTAGAGGTGGGGGTAGAGGTGGAGGTAGAGGTATTAGATGTGGAGCTTAGGTCGTTTGAGGTGGAGGCCAGCCAGCAGTAGGTCGTCCGAAAGATGTAGCTCAGGGTGGTGGGGCCCAGCCCCAATGTTATGCACTTCCAACCAGGCCCGAGGCTTTAGATGCAGTTATTACAGGTACGGTTCTGGTTTGTGATACAGTGCTTCAGTGTTATTTGATTCAGGGTCTACATACTCGTATGTGTCATCTTATTTTGCACCGTATCTGGTCATGCCTAGTGTTTCTTTGAGTGCTCCTGTTTATGTGTCTACACCGGTGGGTGATTTTATTGTGGTAGATCGAGTCCATCATTCATGTATAGTCATGATTGGGGTCTTGAGACTCGTGTAGATTTGCTTCTTCTGGACATGGTTGATTTCGATGTCATATTAGGGATGGATTGGTTATCACCTTACCACGCTATCTTAGATTGTCATGTCAAGACCGTGACCTTAGTCTTACCGGGTTTACCTCGTTTAGAGTTGAGAGGGACTCCTGGTCATTCTACCTGTAGTGTTATCTCTTATGTGAAGGCTCGACGTACGGTCGAGAATGGGTGTTTGACCTATTTGGCATATGTTCGTGATTCTAGTGCTAAGGTTTCTTCTATTGATTTTATGCCCGTTGTTTGTGAGTTTTCCTGAGGTATTCCCTTCAGACTTGCCGGGTATGCCGTCTGACAGAGATATTGACTTTTGCATTGATTTAGCTCCGGGCACGCAGCCCATTTCTATTCCGCCGTATCATATGGCCCCGCCTGAGTTGAAAGAGTTGAAGGAGCAGTTGCAAAACTTTCTTGAGAAGGGTTTCATTAGGCCAAGTGTTTCTCCTTGGGGTGCGCCAATGTTGTTTGTTAAGAATAGGGATGGATCGATGAGAATGTGTATTGATTACCTGCAGTTGAACAAGGTTACAATCAAGAATAAGTATCCATTACCGAGGATTGACGATTTGTTTGATTAGCTCCAGGGTGCCAAGGTATTTTCGAAGATTGACTTGAGATCTGGCTACCATCAGTTGAGGATTAGGGCATCCGATGTTCCTAAGACAGCTTTCCGCACTCGGTACAGGCATTTTGAGTTCTTGGTGATGTCATTCGGGTTGACAAATGCCCCAAACGCTTTTATGGATTTGATGAACTGAGTGTTCAGGCCTTACTTGGATTTGTTCGTGATAGTCTTTATTGATGATATTTTGATACATTCACGTAGCCGGGAGGAGCACGAGCAGCATCTTAGAGTGGTTCTTCAGACCTTGAGGGATAGTTAGTTATATGCTAAATTCTCGAAATGTGAGTTCTGGTTGATTTCAATTGCATTTCTGGGTCATGTTGTATCAGCAGAGGGTATTCAGGTTGATCCGAAGAAGATAGAGGCAGCCGAGAACTGGCCTAGACCAGCATCAGCTACTGAGATTTGAAGTTTCTTGGGATTGGAAGGTTACTACCGTCAGTTCGTGGAGGGGTTTTCATCTATCACATCCATGATGACCAGGTTGAACCAGAAGGGTGCCTCATTCAGATGGTCGAATGAGTGTGAGGCGAGCTTTCAGAAGCTCAAGATAGCTCTGACTACAACACTGGTGTTGGTTTCGCCCACAGGTTCAGGGCCTTATATAGTTTATTGTGATGCATCTAGTATTGGACTTGGCACAGTGTTGATGTAGAATGGCAAGGTCATTGCCTATGCTTCGCGGCAGTTGAAGATT
The DNA here is from genome assembly GCF_000393655.2 of Nicotiana sylvestris. Taxonomy (NCBI): domain Eukaryota; kingdom Viridiplantae; phylum Streptophyta; class Magnoliopsida; order Solanales; family Solanaceae; genus Nicotiana; species Nicotiana sylvestris. The sequence continues at coordinate 107,670,151 of NC_091067.1, forward strand.
CATGAGAAGAACTATCCGGTTCATGATTTAGAGTTGGCAGCCATTGTTCACTTGTTGAAGATTTGGAGGCATTATCTGTATGGCGTGGCATGTGAGGTGTTCACGGATCAAAAGAGTCTTCAGTATTTGTTCAAGCAAAAAGAGTTGAATTTGAGGCAGAGGAGGTGGTTGGAGTTGTTGAAAGATTATGATATCACTTTCTTATATCACCCGGGAAAGGTCAATGTGGTGGCCGATGCTTTGAGTAGGAAGTCAGCCAGTATGGGTAGTCTTGCTTATATTCCGATCGGTGAGAGACTGCTTGCTTTGGATGTTCAGGCTTTGACCAATCAGTTCGTGAAGTTGGACGCTTCTGAGCCCAGCCGTGTGCTAGCTTGCACCGTCGCTCGTTCTTCATTGTTGGTCCGAGATCGGCAGTATAATGATCCCCATTTGTGTGTCCTCAGAGACACGGTGTAGTTGGGGTGTCAAGCAGGTTACCTTAGGTGATGATGGAGTTTTGAGATTGCAGGGTCGAGTTTGTGTGCCAAATGTGGGTGGGCTTCGGGAGTTGATTTTAGATGAGGCCCACATTTGTTGGTACTCTATTCATCCGGGCGCTGCGAAGATGTATCAGGATTTGTGGCAGCATTATTGGTGGTGGAGAATGAAGAAGGATATCGTTGCATATGTGGCTCGGTGTTTGAATTGTCAGCAGGTTAAGTACGAGCATTAGAGGCCCGGTGGTTCATTTCAAAAGATTGAGATTCCTGAGTGGAAATGAGAGCGTATCACTGTGGACTTCGTTGATGGTCTCCCACAGACTCAGAGGAAGTTCGATGCAGTGTGAGTCATTATTGATAGGCTGACCAAGTCAGCGCATTTCATTCCTGTGGTAGTCTCTTATTCTTCCGAGAGGATAGTTGAGATCTATATCTGGGAGATTGTTCGTCTTCATGGTTTGCCCGAGTCTATTATTTCAGACCGAGGTATGCAGTTTAAATCCCATTTCTGGAGAGTATTTCAGCGAGAGTTGGGCACGCGGGTTGAGTTGAGCACAACATTTCATCCTCAGACGGACGGGCAGTCTGAGCGGACTATTCAGATTTTGGAGGATATGCTCCGAGCTTGTATCATTGACTTTGGAGGCTCGTGGGATCAGTTTTTGCCTTTAGCGGAGTTTGCCTACAACAACAACTACCAGTCTAGTATCCAAATGACTCCTTACGAGGTTTTATATGATAGGCGGTGTCAGTCTCCGATTTGATGGTTTGAGCCGGGAGAGGCTCGGTTGTTGGGTACAGATCTGGTTTAGGAGGCCTTAGATAAGGTCAGGATTATTCAGGATAGGTTTCGTACAGCTCAGTCCAGGCAAAAGATTTATGCCAACCATGAAGTTCGAGATTTGGCTTTCATGGTCGGTGAGCGGGTATTGCTTCGAGTGTCGCCTATAAAGGGCGTGATGAGATTTGGGAAGAAGCGCAAGCTTAGCCCTAGGTTTATTAGCCCATTTGAGATTCTTGATCGAATGGGAGAGGTGGCTTATAGACTTGCATTGCCGCCAAGCTTATCATCTGTTCATCCAGTGTTTCATATGTCCATGCTTCAGAAATGTCACGGCGATCCATCCCACGTGTTAGATTTTAGCACTGTCCAATTGGACAAGGACTTGTCTTATGAGGAGGAGCCGGTAGCTATTCTAGACCGGTAGGTTTGTCAGTTGAGGTCGAAGAGTTTTCCTTCTGTTCGTGTTCAGTGGAGAGGTCAGCCTCCGGAGGCAGCGACCTGGGAGTCCGAGTCCGATATGCGGAACCGTTATCCCCATCTTTTCCCCGACTCAGGTACTTCCTTCTTCTGTCCGTTCGAGGACAAACGGTTGCTTTAGAGGTGGAGAATGTGATGACCCAAGAGGTCATCACTTGAGTTGCAAGTGAATTCAGTGTTCCGAGGCCTAAACACCTCCCTTTTACCTCACCTTGATTTGCGTGCGTGGTCTGGACCTATATCCGGAAAGCCTTCTATGTGAAAATATGAGAAACAGAAATTTCTAGAGTTAAAAATTTGATTATGGTTGACTTTGGTCAACATTTTGAGCAAACGGACCCGGATCCATATTACGACGAACCCTTGGAGGTCCGCAGTAAAATATGGGACTTGGGCTTATGCCCAGAAATGAATTCCGAGGTCCGAAGCCTTAGAAATCAATTTTGAAAAAAATTATTTTGCTGAATTATCTAAGAAATAAAGAAAAGAATAAATGATTGAAACCATTATTATCTGGCCCGTATTTTGGTTCTGGAGCCCGGTACAAACTTGTTATTGTATTTGAAAGATAACTGTAAAGTTTGATGAAAAACGGAGCTTATTTGACATGAGTTGGACTTTCGGTTTGAGAGTTATGAACTTTGAGAGTTCTTGATGAAAATGTTGAGTTTTGAGGTTTAATTCATGATTTTACATGTTATTTTGATGATGTGATCGTACGAATTAGTCAGTGGGATGTTTTTGAGGTTGTGTGTATATTTGGTTTGGAGTCCCGAGGGCTCGGGTGAGTTTCGGGTAGGTTCCGAGTTGTCTTAGGCTTAAACATGGCTATTGGAGGTTCAGAAAATTATAGCTCTCTGAACCTGCTAGTGCGGTTCGTACTGCTTTTGTGCTGTCCGCACTGGTGGTTGTGCGGCCGCAGTGGATCTTGTGTGGTCCGCACAGGTTCACTGGTGACTGTGCAGCCGCAGTTGATTTTGTGCGATCCGCACAGTGAGTCTGAGAGGCTGTGCGGCCGCAATTAATTTTGTGCGGACCGCACAGGGAGTCTGAGAGGCTGTGTGGCTGCAGTTGATTTTGTGTGGTATGCACAGGGAGTCTGAGAAGAGTATATTTAGACAGAATTTTCAGTTATTTTTCATTTTTCAAAACTCCAAAAACATAAGAGGCGATTTTTCAAATAACTTTTCTTCTCCAAAACGTTGGTAAGTGATTCCTAACTCATTTTCTTCACTCCTTAACATCTTTTAACATGATTTTAACTCAAAATCAATGATTTTCATGGAAAATTGGGTGTTTTGGGTAGAACTTAGATTTTTTCAATAATTGGGGATTTGGACCTCGATTTGAGGTCCGATTTCAAAATAAATTATACATTTGAGTTCGTGGGGAAATGGGTAAACGGGTTTTGGTTTGAACCTCGGGTTTTGACCATGTGGGCCCGGGGGCAATTTTTGACTTTTTGGGTAAAACTTTGGAAAATTCATTTTAATGCATTCAAATTGATTCATTTAGCGTTTATTGATGTAATTAAGTAACTTGTGACTAGATACGAGAGAATTGGTGGTGGAATCAAGGGGTAAAGCTATAATTGAATCGTGAATTGTGTTTGTAGCATCGAGGTAACTGTTTGGTCTAACCTTAGCTTGAGGTATTAGGAGTTGAGTCTTACTTGCTATGTGGTAATTGTTGAGTATGACGAATAGGCATGGTGACGAGTATCTATACGTTGGTGTCTAGCATGCCCGTGAGTCATTATATTGTGATTATCATTACTTTATTGTATATTTCATGCCTTGGTTATGGTTTCTAATTGTTGTATAAATTTTGTGGAAAGAATTGTGACCTATGAACATTGAGGAGCGTTGGCTCAAGTTGTATAACAAATTTTGAAAGTATAAGTGACAATTGAACTTCTAGAGCATCGGCTCGAGTTGTAAAGTGAATTTTGAAATAAAAGTGAGAAAGAGAAGAGATCATTATGTTGTCACCCTTGTCGGGCTATTGTTGATTTATTTGTCATCTCCCTTGCTGGAATATGGATGTTATTGATGTTGTTCCTTTGTCGGGATTTAATTGTTGACTTGTTGCCCCCTTGCTGGGATTCTCATTGCAAATTTTCTTTATTTCCTTGCCCTCTTGTTTGTGATTGTTAATTTGGGTGAGGAAGAGAGTTAAAGCACGAAGGGTGATGCCGTGCATTGTTTATTTTTGTAAGGAAATAGTGTAAAACACGAAGGGTGATGCCGTGTATTATTGTGAGGAAAGAGTGTAAAGCATGAAGGGTGATGTTGTGCCGCACGATGTACCATTCCGTGCTAATTTTATTGATTATATGGTGAGGAAAGAGAGTAAAAGCACGAAGGGTGATGCCATGCACATTTTTATTATATGATTGCTTTGGTGAGAGCGAGAGTAAAAACACGAAGGGTGATGCCGTACATTTGTTGATTTCTGATTCTTTGTTGATATCCAAGTTATATTGTTTCTTTCATTACTTGATGTCTTTCTATTCGGAATTGTTATCTCCCCCACACCATGCTTCCCCTCCCATATTGGCTGGTTATTTATGTATTTCTTTCCGCTATATATGTATTTGAACTGCATAGGTTATTTGGTAGTCTGGTCCTAGCCTCGTCACTACTTCGCCGAGGTTAGGCTAGACACTTACCAACATATGGGGTCGGTTGTGCTGATACTACACTCTGCACTATGTACAGATCCCGGAGCAGCTTTTGGACCGTAGTGCGGAGGTTACCTTCAGTTCACGCGGAGATCCAAGGTAGACCTGCAGGTGTCTGCAAGCCCTGGCGTCTCCCTTTATCCCTACTTTCCCGTTTCATTTTCCTTACATTCAGAAATAGTGTATTATTATTTCTTTAGACTTTGTATGTAGTAAATCTTAGACCGTCTGTGATACCGTGAAACTATGTTTTAGGTGGTTGAGACTTAAGCAATTGTAATAGACTCAGATTTTAGATGTTTAATTGTTATATTCCGCTTAATTATTTAAAGTTCCGCAGTTTTTTCTGTTATCGCCTTATATTTGTTAAAAAGAATTAATTTGATAATGAAGTAAGTAGTTAAGGATTGGCTTGCCTAGCTCTCATTAGTAGGCGCCATCACGACTCACGAGGGTAGAAAATCCGATTCGTGACAATTTTGGAGATTAAGATTCTAAAATGCAAATATAGTATTTTATTTCTTAATAGATTTAGTCCACAGGAAAAATATTAATGATGTGGTAGTATTTTTATTAATTCAATAAGCCTCTATAATTCTTATATTATGTCAAGATGAATTCAAATAGTTCTCAAAAAGTTAATCAGATTTGCTAACCAACTTGAACAATCAGATAGAATATGACAAAATAAATTCAAAAAGTTCTTAAAAACTCAATCAGATTTATAATCCAATTTGAATAATCAGATTCACTGCCCAATTCAATAAGTGTCTACAATGACTTTGACCAAATTGACCAAATAAATTCAAATAGCTCTCAAAAAGTTGATTAGATTTGACATCCAATTCGAACAATCTGATTCACTACAAAATTGAAGTAGGCCATTAAATTCTGATACATATAGTATTTTATGGAGTAGTTTTCTTACAAAAGAAAAATATTTGTAGTTAGTTTGTGTTAGAAGTTTTTTATTTTTTATTTTGGGATGTGAAATACGTTAAGTCCCCTCTGTACTAGGGGTGCACATAGATCGGATTGGTTCGGATTTTATAATTATGAAATCAAATTAATTGTGTCGGATTTTTAAATCTATAAACCAAACCAAACTATTAAAATCGGGTTTTTCAATCTTGATTTTTCTCGGATTTTTTGACTTTTTGGATTTTCGATTTTTTTCCGGTAAAGTCTTTATAGCACAAAATATGTAACTTGTGATCCAAGTATTTCTTAGATACAACTATATATTGTATTTTTCAAGAAAATAACACAATAATATGAGATAAGTCATAGCATTATACTAAAATATTCAATAACAAAGATAATAAAATTGCGTAAAGCAGTATTGCTAATTAATAAGCCATAATGAAAATTAACATAATCTAAAAATACTATATAGGTCATGCTAAAATAAGTATAGATAATAAGTACTATTAATTACATAACTAAGCAATAATTGTGATGACCCAAAGGGTCATCTTTTGTTTTTGAATCCGATTCCATATTTCGAGGTCTTGAAAACCTCATTTTCTTCCTCTTCGATTTACGTGCGCAGTCCGGGTGCGCTTCTGGAAAGCCTTATATGAGAATGTGAGGAATATATATATATATATAGAGTTTTGCCTTTAAAATTTATTTAAGTTGACTTCGGTCAAAAATTTGTATAAACGGAATCGGACCCATGATTTGACGGTCCCGAGGGTCCGTAATAAAATATGGGACTTGTGCGTATTTCCGGAATTGAATTCCGAGGTTCTTAGCCCGAGAAATAAATTTTTGAAGAAAATTGTTAAAATGAAAATATAATAGTTTATGGAAATTTCACTCAAACACACAAAAAAATATTTACCTGGGCAACTCTCTGCCTTCTCTCTAGGTAGAGAAGGAATAGTAATTTCGTCATCATTTTCCGGTCATAAATCCGGAATCCGGTGGTGGAACTTACCAAACTTGGTGTCAAAAGATACATAATTTCCTTACGAATAATTTCCAATTGGTTTCAACTTCAGATCTATAGTCAATTTTTGTAGATCTTAATTTCATTTTCACGAGTTACTGTAGCATACAGTTTTCTTCATTCAATTCTAGCAACTCGGCTAAATCCAGCGCTACTGTTTTTAGGATTCATGAAAGTGTTCTCTTCTCTTCTAAGATTGGTTTGATTTCTAAGATTCATTTTTGGATTCACAGCCATACGCAGTAAGTAAAGGGAAGTTAGTTCAAATTACAGTAGCATCGTTTACTTGCAAAGCTCCTGTGTCATGTAAGTATAGTGCTAAAGAATTACAACTGTAATGGACACACTGGCAGGTGGCCAGCCACATTTAGAGGCTGTGCTGCCTAAACAATCTCCTCCAAACTTGGCACAAGCATCAAGGAACACAAATAACAACAAACAGCCGATGGATTACTCCAAATTTCTGAAACCTTGCACTTTAAATGCTGCAATGCAAGAGCAACAGGAAGTTGAGCCAATTCCTATTCGTCCACCTACAATACTGAATGGAGAATATGTTATTCAATTCACAGAAGCAGAAGTAGAAAGGATGGATATCATCGAAGGATTACAATATGCAATAGTTGGTAAATGTTCTTATGGAAGCCCAGAAATTCAACAACTGCGTAAGTTAATACCAATTCAATGTGGTATTAAAGGTGAATGTAACATTGGTTTTTTAAGGGATAGACATATTTTAATTAGAATGACGTTAAGGCAGGACTATCTTCATTTCTCATCAAAAACTCATTACATAAAGGATGACTATCAATATCAACTTAGGCCGTTGATTTATGACTCAAAGTTTAGAGCAGATGAAGAAACACCCAAGGCAATGGCTTGGATTTCATTCCCAGGTCTATTGCCAACCTGTTTTGTAAAGGAATGCCTCTTCTCCTTAGCTTCAGCAGTAGGTAAACCTATGCATCTAGACATGGCAACAATTAACAAAACTAGACCTAGTTGTGCTAGGGTGAAGGTACTAGTTGACTTAACTGTAGATCTGCCTAAAAAGGTGAGGATGGACATAGTCAACGAAGCTAACGGAACAACAAGAACTGAATGGGTGAGAATACAATATGACCTGCTACCTAAATATTGCAGACATTGTAAACTTCAAGGGCATGATCAATTTGAATGCTGGAGAATACACCCTGAACTATATGTGGAGAAGGAGAATGACAACCATGCAGATACAACTAAGAAGCAGGACATAGGGAACTTACAGCCTATAATGATGTTATCTAGTGGAAAGGTCGTGGGTAATGTGAATGTTACAGCAAAAGAGCAATGGAAGGAAGTGAAGGACAACAGAGTTACAAATGTAGTAAATCAAAATACTAGTCTCACTAATAATGAAATGGAGATGGCACCACCTAAGCAGTTTGAAAATAATAAGAACAAGGAGGGTACAAGCACTGTAGAGAGACAAGTAGAAGCACAAAACAACAATGATAAGGATTTGGAGGCAGTAGACAATGAAGATAATGATCATGTTCAAGTAGCTAACAAGTTTGAAATATTACAAGGGATGGATGAAGAGGAAGAACCTGTTAATCAATTGGCAATGGTGGCAGCTAATGTAGCAACAAACATTTCAGCACTTCATAACCAAGAATCTACAAGGCAAAAACAAAAGAATATGGTCAATAATTGGGAAAAGTTAAATCCAACAGCACAAGCTTTTCATCTTAACTCATCGGGGATTATTTCGAATAATGGTCTAGACAATGGAAAGGAGGCATCAAAATCAAAAAACGATACCGCACAATGGGTAGAAAGAAGCTTCAAGGATAAAACAGGAGAAGGAATTATGAAGATCAATAAACCATGCCAGGAAATCCCATCACAAGATACATTAGTGAACAAGGTACTTAATAAAAATCCAAATTCTCAAGCAGAAGGGTCAAAATCGTCTACATTTAAAGAAAGAGTGCAAGAATGTGGAGGCAGGCTATGGGAGGCACAAAGGGAATACGATTCATAGGAGAACGAAGTACCACTAGGAGCACAAGCTGATGATGAACCCAATGAGAATGACAAAGAAGAAGATGAGCAAAGTGTAAATGGAGAGATTCATGCCAATGACAACAATACAACTGGTTTTCATTTAATAAAGGAAGGATCAAAAAATGTTGAGCACATCAATAATTTTCAGACAGCAGAAGTCACAGAAATTAGCAACTATGAAGGAAGAGGCCCAGAGGTAAATGATCCTGGAGGAACAGAAGAAGATCAACTTCAGAAATTACAAGAAGATACACAAGGACACATCACAACAGAGAAGGAGAAACAACCAAAACAAAAAACAGAAATAGTAAATATTACTGGTACATTGGAGAAAAATCAGGTGCAGCTATTAAAAAGAGGAGAAGAGAAAGCCTTGGTCCCTAAAAAGAATGCATTGGGACCTACATCAGCAGCGAAGGAAGACAATGAAGAGGGAGAAGAACCTGGTAAAACAGGATACGACATGGATTAAGAATCAACTACCCAACACCTTATGAATGCTGCAAGGAAAGGTGATCTATCACCTACGCAAGTGGAAAAGGCAAAATCAGTAGCAAAAGGTAATAAGAAGCAACAAAAAGATAATTTTGCAGCACCAAAAGCTGGGGTGCACACAAGGAGAACGCTAACTAAATCCAACAATCAATGATGAATGCTCTCATCTGGAATATAAGGTCAGTCAACACACAGCAGGACTTTGAAAGGTTGACAAAGATGCATAAGCAAAATCACTATGATTTTGTAGGATTAATGGAGCCAAAGCAACAAGCAAAAAAACTGGAAAGGTACAGAAACAAGATAGGACTTGCACAGGCAATTTCAAATGTATCAAACAAGATCTGGGCTTTTATAGATGAGGTATTTGAGGTAACTGTTATGTACAATATGGTGCAACAATTAACACTAAGATTGTTTCATACTGAAACGCATGTGGAGTTTGTCCTAACATTGATATACGCAAAATATGATGCAATTGAGAGGATAGAATTATGGGACTCATTATATGCAATGGCAAGGGATATGGATGCATCATGGCTTGTAGGAGGTGATTTCAATGTAATATGGGACGAAGAAGAGAAGTTTGGTGGGTTACCTGTGTCACTGAATGAAATTGATGATTTTCGACACTGCATCAACACTTGCAATCTATTCGACCTTGGATTTAAAGGCAGCATATTTACATGGTGGAATGGGAGAGCAGAAGAAGACTGTATATTCAAAAGACTAGACAGATGTTTGGCAAATGGTGAGTTCCAACAAATATTTCCAGGAATAGAGGTGCAACATTTGTCAAAGACTGGCTCTGATAATAGTCCAATGTATCTGAAGTGTGATTTTGAGACTCCACCTATAAAAAAACCTTTTATGTTCTTGAATTTTTTGGGTGGAACATGCGACTTTTAAAGATGTGGTGAAAGAAAATTGGTCTGCTGATTTCAGTGCAAACCCTTTTATTCTTTTTAATCACAAGTTAAAAAAATTAAAGAAGGCCCTATCATTGTGGAGTAAGGCTACATTTGGAGATATTTTCCAAAAGATAGCAAGTATGGAAGAGGTAGTGATGGTTCATGAAGCAGAATTTGAAGCAAATCCTACAGGGATGAACAGGGAAAGACTACAAAAGGTTCAGGCAGAATTGATCAAATGTCTGGCACTAGAGGAGAAATATTGGCAACAAAAGGCAGGCATGACTTGGTTCAAGGAAGGGGATAGGAACACAAAGTTCTTCCACGCACAAGTGAGAGGTAGGAGGAAGAGACTTAAACTTAACAGAATTTAAAACAGAGGAGGAACCTGGATTGAAGAAGAACAAGAAATTGCAGAAGAGGCTATCAAATTCTACGAGGAACAGTTCACAGAAGCAGCTACTCCTGCATCATTTGATATCGTAGAGCATGTTCCTAATCTGATTAACTCTGAGCAGAATGCAGAATTGATTAAACAACCAACAAAAGAGGAGGTTAAAGTGGCAGTACTTGGACTTAATTGTGATAGTGCTGGGGGGCCAGATGGTATGACAGGAAAATTTTATCATTCTTGTTGGGACTTAATATGGGATGACATGTACGACATGGTGAGGGCTTTTTTCAATGGTCATGAGCTACCCAAGTGTGTAACACACACAAACCTAGTTCTTCTTCCAAAGAAAAAAGAAGTTACCACCTTTTCTGATTTAAGACCAATAAGCCTCAGTAATTTTTCTAATAAGGTTATATCAAGGGTGGTACATGAAAGGCTAGTGAAATTTCTCCCAAGTATGATATCGGAGGAACATGCAGGTTTTGTTAAGGGAAGGAATATAGTATAAAACATCCTTCTAACTCAGGAGATAGTGACGGACATTAGACTTAGAACTAAGGCTGGACCTAATGTCATCCTGAAACTAGATATGACCAAAGCTTATGATAGAATATCTTGGCTATTTCTAACCAAGGTACTGAGAAAAATGGGATTCACAGAAAGATTGATAGGGATTGTCTTTGGATTAGTTTCAAACAATTTGTATTCTATTCTAATAAATGGTCAAGCTCATGGGTTCTTTAAGTCCTCAAGGGGAATAAAACAAGGTGATCCTGTATCTCCAACTTTGTTTATATTGGCAGCAGAAGCATTATCTAGGGGTCTCAATGCACTACATACTAACCTGTATTTTACTGGATTTGGGATGCCAAAGTGGAGTCCAAAGATCAATCATTTGGCGTATGCAGATGACATGATTATTTTCTCATCCTCAGATGAAACATATCTGATGCTGATTATGCAAGTGGTGAAGGCATATGAAAATGCATCTGGGCAGCTTGTTAACAAGACCAAATCAGCTGTGTACCTACATCATTTAACAGACATGGAAGTGGTCAGCAAGGTAGAAAGGATCACAGGCATTCATAGGAATGATTTCCCTATCATATATTTAGGTTGTCCGATACTTTATGCAAGGAGAAAGTTGGAATTCTATCAGCCCCTAATTACTAAGGTAATGGACAAACTGCAATCATGGCACGACAAGTTATTATCAGTAGGGGGCAGGGTAGTTCTTATATCCCATGTATTGCAAAGTATGCTTATGCATCTACTGTCAGCTGTAAACCCCCCAAAGTATGTGATAAATAGGTTGCACAAATTGTTTGCTCAGTTTTTCTGGAGCAGCACTGTAGGAGGAACTAGTAGGCATTGGGCTTCATGGAATACCTTATGCATGCCAGTTGAGGAAGGAGGAATAGGTTTCAGGTCACTGCATGATGTAACAAAGGCATTATTCAGCAAGTTGTGGTGGAATTTCAGAACAAAACCAAGCCTATGAAGCTCTTTCGTATGTCAGAAATACTGTAAAAAATTAAATCCTGTAATTGTTCCGTGGAAAAGGGGGTCTCACATCTGGAGAAAAATGTTGGAATGCAGAGATCTGATTGAACATCAAATCCTTTGGCAAACAAAAATGGGATCCTCATTATTTTGGTATAAAAACTGGACAGGTCTTGGGGCACTATATTTTTTAGTTCCTCAGGACTTTGGAATTAATGAAAATGTACATAATGTACATGATGTTACCTTAGATGGTGAGTGGGATGTGGACAGGCTATTTGAAATACTTCCTGAAGAGTTAGCAGTACACATTCTGGAGAAAATCAAACCACCTTCAACAATGCGGGTTCTTGACAGGCCCTTTTGGATGCTGGAAACAAGAGGATATTTCAGTGTTAAGTCAGCATGGGAGTATACGAGAAGAAGAGACGAACCAAGAAAAGCTTATAGAATGATTTGGGTAAAAGGACTGCCTTTTAAAATAGCATTTTTCATGTGGAAAGTGTGGAAAGCAAAGCTACCTTTAGATGATTTCTTGAAAAGGGTTGGTTACTGCATGCCATCAAAATGTTGGTGTTGTGTACAGCCTGACGAGGAATCTCTTCAGCACTTGTTTTTTAGATCAGAAACTGCAAAGACAACTTGGAAGTATTTTCTATCAAGGGCAGGAATAGATGTGGAGGGACTTACATTGCACCAAGCAATCACAAAATGTTGGACTGCAAATGTGTGCTTAAGATTAAAACCAGTAATGCAAGCACTCCCCTCATGTGTAGTCTGGGAACTTTGGAAAAGAAGAAATAGTATGAAGTATGGGGATGCGGTGACAACTAGCAGGGTAATTTATCAAGTTTCATCAAATATACAGGCTTTGGTGAAAGTGAGAAAGCCTAGGATGGACATGGTACCTCACAAATGGCAAGATCTATTAGCTATGATGGAAAACTTCACTCCTAAACTTAAGGTTACAAAAGTCATGTGGGAATTTCCAAGTGCAGGATGGCTAAAAGTTAATACGGATGGTGCATCGAGAGGAAATCCAGGGAGGAGCTCAATAGGTTTTTGTATAAGAAATGAAAAGGGTGACATAGTTAAGTCAGTAGGGAAAGAGATTGAGGAGACAACAAACACAGTAGCTGAAGCGAAGGCCATGGTAGAAGCACTAAGGTTCTGCAGATCTCATCAATACTCACATGTATGGCTTCAAACTAACTCAATGTTATTAAAAAAGATTATGGATGGGATCTGGAAACCACCATGGATCATCTCTGAGAAGGTAGAGGAAATGATGCAACTTATGAATGGGAGCAATTACACAGTTACTCATATTCATAGGGAAGGCAACAAACTGGCAGACCACTTGGCAAATTATGCTTTAGATTATGGAGAAATAGAATGCCAACAATTCTGCCATCTAGATGCACAAGGAAGGAGGTTGGTTAATGAAGATAAGCCGCAATGTCCAAATCTAAGGGTGAAGGTGAACAGGATATAGGAAGCAAAGAAAAAAGGAAGTGCAAGAGACATAACTTATTCGACCACTATATTCAAATCCTAAGGGATGAGGATATAAGGGTTGGTATTTCTAACTTTCTTTTCTCTAATGCAGGTGCACTACGATGCTTATGGCAATCCATGCTGCAACTTTCGAGATAATTGATGCAAAAGAGAAGAAAAAAAACAATAATCGAGCACAACAACAAAGAATAATGGCATTGGCAACCCAACCAACATGGGGTGAAAGCGTGCTTTCAGTTCATTGGATATACAACCAACATGGTGCAAAAGTGTTTTATATCACACGCATGGTTCAGTTACAAAAAGGATCTGGGAATATAAAATTGATTACTCTTCATGTCGAGCACAACAAGAAGCAAATGGCATTGGAAACACAACTAGCATGTACAACAAATATGTTTTCGAGAAAAGCAAGCAACAAAAAAGCATGCTTCAACACAATTTTTGAATTAAGAAGGCCTGGCAGAAAACATGCTGGTGAGCAAAGGAATAAAATAAAATGGAAAAGTAGAATGCACATGGAAAGTTATCTAGGATACATAAAAGCATGCAATACTCTAGGATAAAGGTAATATGGGATATATTTCTTTATGATACAACTATAGGTGGGGCTCACGTGCTCCCCACCACAAAGCTATCTTCATCAGCTCAATCGAGAAGGCAAAATGAATGCAGCAATGGGGAAAGAGGCCATGCGCGATAGAATGCTGATTCAAATAAGATGTTGATTTTGTGATTTTGGGGAGTGGAATTTACAGCACGAAATCGACACTAACTTCTGACGTGAATGCACGTGTAAAGAATATTAAAATCAGCAGCTGCAAAATAACAAGGGACAACGAGCACGGCAGCTACATCTAACTGTGCATTGGGGTTTTCGGAGTCGTAATTGAATGGGCACGCATGGGTTAAAAGGTGGAGCTCAACTGATCCCCAACACAATGCTGTCTTTAATACTCGGCTTCATCGATAACAAGGAAGAAGCAGAACTCGTCTCCATCACGAGCAGATGGCGTGCACAACTTAAGTGCACTCGTACATCAACAGCATGCGAACGGGTACCTAGAGGAGAATAGACAATGGAGGATGGAGGGAACCCGATATGGAAACAAAGTTAAGCATGCGTTAAACAAGGATCAAAGCAGTGTGAATTTCACATGCACATTCTTGGATGTAGAATTGTATTTCAAAGTTTTATTGCACTAAGGTGACATCAATGTTGAGTGTAATACTCAATTTTGATAATAGGATTCTTGATCATGACATTGTATTTCGTTTTCTATATGGTTATTAATAAAACTTGCCCTAGGCGTTTGCCTAGAGGACCAAAAAAAATAGTTTATGGAAATTGAATAATGTTTGAACTTGTTGGTATCGGGCCCGTATTTTGGTTCCGAAGCCCGGTATAGATCCGTTATAATATTTAAACTTTATCTGTGAAATTTGGCAAGAAACGGAGTTTATATGACATGATTCGGACCCTCGGTTGTGAAAGTAGAAACTTTAAGTGTTCTTGAGAATTTCAGTAATTTTGATGCTATATCCGTAGTTTTAGATGTTATTCTAGCGACTTGATCGCCCAAGCAAGTTCATATGATGTGTTAAGACTTGTGTGCATATTTGGTTTGGAGCCCCGAGGGCTCGTGTGAGTTTCAGATAGGCTACGGGATGTCTAAGCTTAGAAGAGACCTGGTGTAGGATAGTTGTAGAGTTGCAGGTCTCTGAACCTAAGAGTGTGGCCGCATAGTAAAATTCGCGGACCGCGGTGGAATTTCGCGATAGCGGCGGAGGGTTTCACTGACCACGGTGGGTAAGGCCAAATTTATGCGGCCACGTCCAGTATTTCGTTGACTGCGGTAAGGTTCATGGTCGCATCTGGTATTTTGCGGGTCGCGTAATGGGTATTAGAGAGGGCTATTTAAACGGGACTTTTCATCAATTTCTCACTTTTTCAAAACCCTAAAACATAAGAGGCGATTTTTCAAATACTTTTTCTTACCCAAATCATAAGTAAGTGATTCTTAACTCATTTCTTTCACTCTTTACTGTTTATACAAGATTTCATCTTAGAATCTAAGGTTTTCATGGTGGAATTGAGGACTTTTGGGTAGAACTTAGGAATTTCGAAATTTGAGAATTTAAACCTCAAATTGAGGTCGGATTCCAAAACTAAGTGTATATCCGGGTTCGGCGGTGAATGGGTAATCGGGTTTTGGTCCGAATTTCGGGTTTGGACCAAGCGGGCCCGGGTGTTGACTTTTGTTGACTTTTTCAAAAATGACCTACGTTGAATTCCTTGCTATAGTGGGTAGTTCCTAAGGCTTAAATTGAATCATTTGGTTGATAATTTGCTAGATTCTATTGGTTCGAAGACTCGTCAGAAAGGAAAAGCTGTGATTGAGCTATGAGATCGGCTGTGAGATCGAGGTAAGTGTTGTGGCTAACCTTAACTTGAGCGATTAGGTGTTTTGCCTCATTTGCTGCTTGTTTAGTTGTTAATTACGACGTATATGTGTGAAGATGAGTATCTATACGTTGTTGTTGAGTCATATCATGCAAGTGAGTTTTATACTTGTGGTCGTTATGTTCCTTTATACGTATTGTTCCTGCTTAAACTAGTTATTACTCATGTTAAACAAGCCTTATTATGTTTTTTTCCTAGTTTGGATATTGGTTGAGTACTAGCTCTAGTTGAGATTTCTATTGTAAAATTTAATGATAAAAGGAAGTTGTTTGATTGTGATGCCCTTGCCGGGTTGTTATTATTTCTTTATTTCTTATGGTGAGGAAGAGTGATAAAGCATGAAGGGTGATGTCGTGCACATTTCTATTATTCATATGGTGAGGAAGAGTGATAAAGCACGAAAGGTGATGCCGTACACATTTCTATTATTCATATGGTGAGGAAGAGTGATAAAGCATGAAAAGTGATGCCGTGCACATTTCTATTATTCATATGGCGAGGAAGAGTGATAAAGCACGAAGGGTGATGCCGTGCAAATTTCTATTATTCATATGGTGAGGAAGAGTGATAAAGCACGAAAGGTGATGCCGTGCACATTTCTATTATTCATATGGTGAGGGAGAGTGATAAAGCACAAAGGGTGATGTCGTACACTTTTCTATTATTGATTGCATGGTGAGGATTGAGAGTAAAAGCACGAAAGGTGGCGTCGTGTATTTTCTATTTGCTGTGTTTACTTGTTGTCATATGTTCAAGTGTACTAGCTGCTTGGATTCCTTTACTATTGTGATTCTATATATTGGAACCTCCATAGTATGTTTCCCCTTCCCATTCATTTCTACTTTGTTTTTATTAATTGTTAATCTGTTAGTATATTGTTTAACTACACAGGTTTATGTTGCTTGTCGTGTCCTAGCCTCGTCACTACTTTGCCGAGGTTAGGCTCGGCACTTACCAGTACATGGGGTCAGTTGTACTGATATGGCACTTTGCACTTTCTGTGCAGATCCCAGTACTAGACCATACTGATCAGAGTTGGGGTTGCTGCCTTCAGTCCACAGGAGACCCAAAGTAGATTTGCCGACGTTCACAGACCCTGGAGTCCCCTTCCCTCTATCGTAGTTCCTATTTTCTTTCATGTCGAAAAACAAATGTATTTTCCTTTAAACTAGTATTTGTAGAAATTCTTAGACGTTCGTGGATTGTAATACTAGATCATTGGGGTAGTCATGTTTTAGAGTTTTGAACTATTATAAAATTTACCCTCTTTATAGCAGTTTAGATTTAATTATTATTTATTACTATTTTGGTTAATGATTAACGTGTTAGAACCGTATCTGTTAGCTTGCCTAACATTCAAGAGTTCGGCGCCATCACGATCCCGCCGGTAAAAAATTTGGGTCGTGATAAGTTGGTATCAGAACACTAGGTTGCCTAGGTCTCACAATTCACGAACAAGCTAGGTAGAGTCTGAGGGATCAGTACGGAGACGTCTGTGCTTATCCTTCAGAGGCTACAGAGTTTAGGAATAACTTCACATCTATTATTCTCTGTCGTGCGGTTTGATTTCTCAATGCTAGTTGAACTTCTACTCTATTCTTTCGCAGATGGCAAGAACACGTACTGTTTCATCAGCTGATCAGCAGCCCGAGACCCTAGTGGCAGCACTTATGAGGGGCAGAGGATGAGGCCAAGGTCGAGCTAGAGGCTAAGGCAGGGGCAGTGCTCAACTCAGATCTTAAGCAGCAACATCAGCGTTGGAGCCTTAGGTAGAGTTTGATGATGAGATTCCGGCCCAGACCATCCCAGCAGAGCCAGCTCAGGTTCCAGAGGGGTTCATCGCTTCCCCGGTACTCCAGGATGCTCTGGTCTGTCTAGTAGGCCTTATGGAGAGTGTCACTTAGGCAGTCCTACTTCCTGTAGCACCAGTCATCTCTCGGGCTGGGGGAGGAGTACAGACTCCCGTTACTCACACTTCGGAGCAGATGGCTCCCTAGTTTCAGACTCTAACGGCTCAGCCAGTTGGGGTAGTTCCACCGGGTGTTAAGGCACAGACCGACGATGGATCAGCCATGTCTTCTAATGCCTTGTGAAGATTGAACAGGTTCACCAAGCTTTTTACTACTACCTATAGCGGTACATCTTTAGAGGATCCCCATGACTATTTGGACAGTTTTTACGAGGTTCTACGGAACATGGGGATAGTGGAGACCAATAGAGTCGACTTTGCTGCATTTTGTCTGATAGGTTCCGCCAAGAAGTGGTGGAGGGATTATTGTTTAGACAGACCAGCTGGGTCGCCTGCTTTGACTTGGGACCAGTTCTCTCAGCTACCGTAGGCGGTTCGAGCATCTTCAACAGGGTTCTATGACTGTCACCCAGTACGAGACGAGGCTTATTGATTTGTCTCATCATGCTCTTCTTATACTCCCCATCGAGAGAGATAGGGTGAGAAGGTTTATTGAGGGACTCGCTCAGCCTATTAAATTGCAGATGGCTAAGGAGACAGGGAGAGAGATTTCTTTTTAGGATGCGGCCAATATGGCTAGTTAGGTTGAGATGGTTCTAGTTTAGGGGAGTGGTCAGGGGTTTGACAAGAGGCATCGTCATTCTGGCAGGTTCAGTGGTGCCTCATCTGGAGGTAGGGATTCTTTTGGTAGAGTCCATCCTCCCAAGCCGTTTCATTCAGCACTTCAAACTTCTCACGGTGCTCCAGGTGGTCGTGGCCATCATATGCAGTATTCTGATCAGCTACCCTACAATGCACTATCAACTTCTATCAGTGCACCTCAGCTCTATAGTTTTCAGGGTGGTTACCTGACTGTCAGGGTCAGCAGCCGAAGTCTTGTTATACTTGTGGAGACCCGAGGCATATTGCTAGATTTTGCCCTTGAGCATCGAGCAGTTCTCAGCCTTAGGGTTCTCGTGCCGTGGTTCCGACACCAGGTGTTCCACCGCCCGCTCAGCCAGCTATAGGTAGGGGTCAGGCAGCTAGGGGTGGAGGTCAAGGTATTAGAGGTGGAGGTTAGGCCGCTAGAGGTGGAGGCCAGCCAGTAGGAGGCTGTCTCAGGGATGTAGTTCAGAGTGGTAGGGCCCAGCCCCAATGTTATGCCTTCCCAGCTAGGCCTGAGGCTGAGGCATCCAATACCGTTATCATAGGTAGAGTTTCAGTTTGTAGTAGAGTCGCTTCAGTTTTATTTGATCTAGGGTCTACATACTCCTATGTGTCATCTTATTTTGTTACGTATTTGGTTGTGCCTCGTGATTCTTTGAGTGCTCTTGTATATGTGTCGAACATCGGTGGGTGATTCTATTATTGTAGATCATGTCTATCGCTCGTGTGTGGTTATTATTTGGGGTCTTAAGACCCGTGTAGATCTCCTACTTCTTGATATGGTCGATTTTGATGTCATCTTGGGGATGGATTGGCTATCACCTTATCATGCCGTATTGGACTGTTACGCCAAGACCGTGAGCTTAGCCTTGCCAGGGTTTCTTTGGAGTGGATAGGGACTCTTAGTCATTCTACCAGTAGGGTCATTTCTTATATGAAGGCTCAGTGTATGGTCAAGAAGGGCTGTTTGGCTTATTTGGCTTATGTTCGCGATTCTAGTGCAGATATTCCTTCCAAGGATTTCGTATCAGTTGTTCGTGAGTTTCCAGAGGTATTTCCTGTAGACCTGCCGGGGATTCCACCCGATAGGGATATTGACTTTTGCATTGATTTGGCTTCGGGCACTCAGCCCATTTCTATTCTGCCGTACCGCATGGCCCTGCCAGAGTTGAAAGAATTAAAGGAACAATTGCAAGATTTGCTTTATAAGGGCTTTATTAGACCTAGTGTCTCGCCTTGGAATGCGCCAGTGTTGTTTGTTAAAAAGAAGGATGGATCGATGAGGATGTGCATAGATTCTTGACAGTTGAACAAGGTCACCATCAAGAACAAGTATCCATTGCCGAGGATTGATGATTTATTTGATCAGCTTCAGGGTGCTAGGGTGTTTTCGTAGATTGATTTGAGGTCTGGCTACCATCAGTTGAGGATTAGGGCATCCGAAGTCCCTAAGACAACTTTTCAGACTCGGTACACGCATTATGAGTTTCTGGTGATGTCATTTGGGTTGACAAATGCACCAGTAGCATTCATAGATTTGATGAACCAAGTGTTCTGGCCCTATTTGTATTCCTTCGTGATTGTTTTTATTGATGATATCTTGATCTACTCCCGCAGCATAGAGGAGCATGAGCAGCATCTTCGATTCGTTCTTTAGACTCTGAGAGACAACCAATTATATGCTAGTTTTCGAAGTGTTTTGGTTGAGTTCAATTGCATTCTTGGGTCACATCATATTAGCAGAGGGTGTTCAAATGGATCCTAAGAAGATTGAGGCAGTTAAGGACTGGCCTAGACCCATATCAGCTATAGAGATCCGGAGTTTCATGGGTTTGGAAGGTTATTGTCGTCGGTTTGTGAAGAGGTTTTCATCTATAGCATCCCCGATAACCAGGTTTACCCAGAAGGGTACCCCGTTCTGGTAGTCGGACAAGTGTGAGGCAAGCTTTCAGAAGCTCAAGACAGCTTTGACTACAGCGCTGGTGTTAGTGTTGCCCACAGGTTCAGGGCCCTATACAGTGTATTGTGACGCATCTCGTAATGTGCTTGGTGCAGTGTTAATGCAGAATGGCAAGGTTATTGCATATGCTTAGAGGCAGTTGATGATTCATGAGAAGAATTATCCAGTTCATGATTTGGAGCTAACAGCCATTGTTCATGCGCTGAAGATTTGGAGGCATTATTTATATGGCGTGTTATGTGAGGCGTTCATGGATCACAAGAGTTTGCAATACTTGTTCAAACAGAATGAGCTAAATTTGAGGCAGAGGAGGTGGTTGGAGCTATAGAAAGACTATGATATCACCATCTTGTATCATCCTAGGAAGGCCAATGCAGTGGCTGATGCTTTGAAGAGGAAGTTAGCTAGTATGGGCAGGTTCACGTATATTCCAGTTGGTGAGAGACCGCTTGCTTTGGATGTTCAGTCTTTGGCCAATTAGTTCATGAGGTTGGATGTTTCTAAGCCCAGTCGTATTCTAGCTTGTACGGTTGATCGGTCTTCATTATTTGAGCGTATCATAGATCGGTAGTATGATGACCCTCATTTGCTTGTCCTAAGGGACATCGTGCAGCACGGTGGTGCCAAGGAGGTTGCAGTTGGAGATGACGGAGTTTTGAGGATGCAAGGTCTAGTTTGTGTACCTAATGTGGATGGACTTCGTGAGTTAATTCTAGAGGAGGCCTATTGTTCCCGATACTCTATCCATCCGGGCGCCACCAAGATGTATCAGGACTTGTGGCAACATTATTGGTAGAGGAGGATGAAGAATGATATTGTTGCATATGTAGCTCGGTGTTTGAATTGTCAGCATGTAATGTACGAGCATCAGAGACCTGGTGGTTTGCTTCAGCAGATTGAGATTCCTGAGTGGAAGTGAGAGCGTATCACTATGGATTTTGTTGTTGGACTCCCACGGACTCAGAGGAAGTTCGATGCAGTATGGGTTATTATTATTGGTTGAGTACTGGCTCAAGTTGATATTTCTGTTGTGAAATTTATTAATGAAAGGAAGTTGTTTGATTGTGATGCCCTTGCAGGGTTTGTTATTATTTCTGTTATTTCATATGGTGAGGAAGAGTGATAAAGCACAAAGGGTGATACCGTGCGTATTTCTATTATTCATATGGTGAGGAAGAGTGATAAAGCACGAAGGGTGATGGCGTGTACATTTCTATTATTCATATGGTGAGGAAGAGTGATAAAGCATGAAGGGTGATCCCGTGCACATTTCTATTATTCATATGGTGAGTAAGAGTGATAAAGCATGAAAGGTGATGTCATGCACATTTCTATTATTCATATGGCAAGGGAGAGCGATAAATCACGAAGGGTGATGTCGTGCACGTTTCTATTATTGATTGCATGGTGAGGATTGAGAGTAAAAGCACGAAGGGTGGTGCCGTGCATTTTCTGTTTGTTGTGTTTACTTGTTGTCATCGGTTCAAGTGTACTAGCTGCTTAGATTCCTTTACTGCTGTGATTCTATATGTTGGAACCCCTATAGCATGTTTCCCCTTCCCGTTCATTTCTGCTTTGTTTTTATTGCTTATTATTCTGTTAGTATATTGTTTAACTGCACAGGTTTATGTTGTTTGTCGTGTCCTAGCCTCGTCACTACTTCGCCGAGGTTAGGCTCGATACTTACCAGTACATGGGGTCTGTTGTACTGATACTGCACTCTGCACTTTCTGTGTAGATTCCAATACTGGACCATACTGATCAGAGTTGGGGATGTTGCCTTCAGTCCACAGGAGACCCAAGGTAGATCTACCAGCGTTCGCAAACCCTGGAGTCCCCTTCCCTATATTAGTTCCTGTTTTCTTTCATTCCGAAAAATAGATGTATTTTCCTTTAAACCAATATTTGTAGAAATTCTTAGACGTTCGTGGATTGTGACACCAGATCAATGGGGTAGTTGTGTTTTAGAGTTTTGAACTGTTATAAAATTTCAGCACTTCATATCTGTTTAGCTTTAATTATTAATTATTATTGTTTTGATTAATGATTAATGCGTTAGAACCATATGTGTTGGCTTGCCTATCATTCAAGAGTTAGGCGCCATCACGATCCCGACGGTGAAAAATCCGGGTCGTGACATAAATAAAAAAATAAACTAAGTTATTTATTTTCATTATAAACCAATGTAAAATTAACAAAAAAAATAGATATCCAACACTATCATCATGCCTAGTGTTGAATTGAATTTCTTTTATTAGCATTAGTATTGATTTGAACGTTGTTTGAGTTACTACATTTATGGGCTATAAAATTTATTTACCATTCAAGAATGTTAAGTCCAAACTTAAATAATATGTTAAAAGATAAAACAGTGAAAAAGTTTAAAAAATATTATAATAAATATTTATATGTATAAAATATTTTTAAAAATTGTATAAATGTATTATCGGATTTGTTTGGTTTAGGTTTGAATTTTTTAGTTAAATCCAAACCAAATAAGTTATAGTAGGATTTTCTTTTCCAATACCATACCAAATCAAACAAAACCACAATCGATTTTTCTTTTCCAGTTTGACTCGGATTATCGATTTTGTATGGTTTTCGATTTTCTTTGTACACCCCTACTTTGTACAAACTCGTTTAGATAAAGAAGTTAACAAATGTGTGACACACTTGAAACTTGAAAATATATATGTAAGTCAATCTTAAGATGATGTAGATTAAGGGTCCACCAAACTATGTAGAGAACCTAGTTCTCTATCAGTTTCCTCGGTACACATCAGTAAGTAAAGAACACAACGATATTTATGTAGAAAACTCCCAGCTCACGAGATTAAAAACCACGACCTACACTGGTAAGATTTCAACTTCACTAACTGAGTAAACTTTAGATTACAACCTATTGCAATCTAGGAATTAAACTCTTAATCCCTCACCTACTTATAATAACTATATTGTGAGCCTCTTATAATAACTCTATTACAAAGCTAGCAACTTGACTACTCTAGTCAAAACAACCTTAAAGATAATGGTTTAAAAAGTGTCCTATGTATGCTTCTGAAAAGCTGTACGGGAATTATAATTTAATAACATAAGACAAATATAGAACAATACTAAAGGACACACGATATAATCAATGCTGGGATATGGTCCTTTGTTCTGTTGCTGCTTTGTTCTTCAATGTCTCAGAGAGAATAAGAGCGGCTACACATTTGAAAGAATTCAATGTTTTGATTTTGAAATTGTGTGAAAACTCCCTTGCCTCATGTTGATAATATATGAGTGAGGTCATCAAATATGATGCAAGGGAGTGTCCCGGTACACAGCACGCTTCAACAGTGCTGTTGTACTGTTGCGAGTACAGTGCAACAACTTTAACAACTGTAGTGTAATAACCCAGCCGATTGTTTTGAGATTTAGATCCCCGGACCGCTATTAAATGCTTCCCCCATATCAGTTTCTGCTATTGTAACTTGCCGGAAGGGTTCGTTTTGGGTTTTGGGACACTTAGTCCCTAAATGGAAACCTAAGTCTTAAGATTTTGATTGTAGTTAGAACTGTGTGAAGACGATTTCGGAATTGAGTTCCGTCAACTCCGTTAGATCCCTTGGGTTATTTTGGGCTTAGGGGTGTGTCCGGATTGTATTTTAGAGGTTCGTAGCTCATTTAGGCTTGAAATGGCGAAAGTCGAATTTTTTGAGTTTTGGATCGGTAGTGAAAATTTTGATATTGGAGTTTCTATCTGATTTCGGAAGTTAGAGTAGGTCCGTAGTGTTGATTATGATATATGTGCAAAATTTGGTGTCAATCGGACGTGGTTTGATGGGTTCCGGCATAGGATGTGGAAATTTGAAGTTTCAAGTTCTTTAAGTTTGATTTGGAGGGTGATTCGTGATTTAAGTGTTGTTTTTGTGATTTGAGTGCTCGAATGAGTTTGTATGGTGTTCTAGGACTTGTTGGTATATTTGGTTGAGGTCCCAATGACCTCGGGTTAGTTTCAAGTGTTTAACGGATCAAATATTGAAGTTGTGTTGTTGCTGAAGTGATCCAACTTCTGATGTTTTCGCACCTGCGGAGGGGAGACCGCAGGTGCAGGATTGCATGTGAGAAGGAGGAAGCGCAGAAGCGGAAAAATGGAGGAACTCCGGGGGTCATAGGTGAGTGGTGTATTCCGCATCTGCGATGCCCGCAGATGCGGTGGAGAGACATCAGAAGCAATCAATTTTTATAGGCGCGCACACACAGGTGTGACCCCCCTTTCCACATATGCGGACCCAACTTTCTTAAGTGACTTTCGCACCTGCGATGCTTTTCCCGCAGGTGCAGTTTATTTCTCGCAGAAGCGACTTAGCTGGGCAAAAAAGAGAGAAAATCGAGGGTTTGAATTCATTCTTCATTTTTGGACTTGAGAGCTTGGATTTTAGCGATTCTTTGAAGGATTTCAGAGGAAGTTATTGGATAATGATTTCTAACTTGTTTTTGGTTGTATTCCAATAATCCATAGTTGTTTTCTTCATTAAATTAGGGATTTGAGTTGGAAAGTTGGGGAAAATTGAGAAAAGTTCTTAGGCTGAATTTTGGGATTTTGATCAAGATTTTAGTATCGGATTTAAGTAAATTTGGTATGGTTGGATTCATGAGTGAATGAGTGTTCATATTTTATGACTTTTACCCTATTTGGATACGTGGGCCCGGGGAGGCTTTTTGGGCATTTTTCTAATTTCTTGCCTTAGCTTTGATTTTGTTATCTAGATTAGTTTCTTGTAGCTATATTAATGTTATGTAATTGATTTTGGCTATATTTGAGCCATTCGAGGTTGGATATTCATGGAAAGAGTTGTGACGGATTCCTTTTGTTGCAGCCGCATCTCAGGTCGAGGGAGAAGCATAGACTCCCGCCACCCGTACCCCAAGGCAGCGGGTTTAGGTTGATCAGATTCCAGAGGTTATACCGATGCCACCTTTAGCCCCAGTTCAGCCCGAGGGTGGGGCATCAGCTTTAGAGGAGGTGCAGCATAGGCTCGAGAGGTACAAAAGTATGACCCTTCTATATTCAGTGGCATAATGATAGACAATGCTCAGGGATTTCTGGAGGAGTGCCACCGTATCCTCTGCACTATGGGCATAACAAAGTTGAGTGGGGTTTATTTCACTACTTTCTAACTTCAAGGAACAACCTATAGTGGTGGCGTACTTATGAGTTGGACAGTCCGGATGACACAACTTCCCTTACATAGACTCAGTTCTCGGACATGTTTTTGAGAGAGTATGTCCCTCAGAGTCTTAGGGATGCATGACGCACGGAGTTTGAGCAGTTGTGCCAGGGTACTATGACTGGTTCAGATTATGCAGTCCGTTTTAGTGACTTGGCTAGACATTCACCGGCCTTGGTTTCTACAGTTTGAGAAAGGGTTCGTTGGTTTATTGAGGGACTCATTTCCAGCATCAGGACTAGCATGGCCCGGGAGCTAGAGATGGATATCTCGTACCAGCAGGTGGTGAATATTTCTAGGAGAGTAGAGGGCATGCTTGCTCGGGATAGGGAGGAGAGTGAGGCCAAGAGGTCTTGAGAATCGGGCCATTATTCGGGTACCCGTACCCCAGCTACAATTCGTCATGGTAGGGGTTATGTGAGTCGCCCAGTTCATTCAACTCTTCCAGCCTCCAGTGGTATTCCATCTCCTCCTAGACCTTAGAAACCTTATTATACACCTCTAGTATCTAGTGTGCCTCTTGTACGGAGTGCTATCAGTGGTCCGTCCAGCAGACCTGGCCTGAGCCAGCCACAGACTTCACGTCCTCCCAGAGCATGTTTTAAGTGTGGCAACACTCTCCATATGGTGAGTGATTGCCCCAGACTTAGGAAGGGTACACCTCTACAGACTTCTCAACCACAACGTGCTCCATAGGGTTCTCAGGCTATGATTACAACACCAGCTTCTACTCCACCTTCTTAGCCAGCTCAGGGTGGAGGTCAGGGAAATAGAGGTCGCCCTATAGGGGGAGTCTAGGCCAGATACTATGCCCTTCCTACTCGTACAGAGGTTGTTGCTTCCAATTCTGTCATTACAGGTATTGTTTCGGTTTGTCATAGAGATGTATCAGTTCTATTCGATCCCAACTCCACTTATTCCTATGTGTCCTCTTATTTTTCCCCGCATTTCGGTGTATCCCGTGATTCTTTGAGTTCCCCTATTTATATGTCTACTTCTGTAGGATATTCTCTTATTGTGGACTGCGTTTATCGGTCGTGTTTGATTAATCTTAGTGGTTTTGAGACCAGAGCAGATTTGTCATTACTCAACATGGTAGATTTTGATGTTATCTTGGACATGGACTGATTGTCGCCCCATTATGCTATTCTTGATTGTCACGCCAAGATCGTGACGCTGGCTATGCTAGGTTTACCGCAAATAGAGTGGAGGGGTACCTTAGATTACACTCCCAGCAAAGTTATTTCATTTCTTAAAGTTCAACGAATGATTGAGAAGAGGTGTGACACATACTATCCTATGTGAGAGATGTCAGTAGTGATACCCCTACAATTGAGTCTGTCCTAGTAGTGAGGGATTTCCTAGATGTGCTTCCAGCTGATCTTTTGGGCATGCCGCCCGACAGAGATATTAATTTTGGCATTGATTTGTTGCTAGTCACTCAACCCATCTCTATTCCTCCTTACCGTATGGCCCCTCCTGAGTTGATGGAGTTGAAGGAACAATTATAGGAATTGCTTGATAAGGGCTTCATTCGGCCCAGTATGTCACCTTGGGGTGCTCCTGTCTTATTTGTGAAGAAAAAGGATGGTTCTATGCGTATGTCAATTGATTATTGCCAGTTGAACAAAATTATAGTGAAGAACCGGTATCCTTTGCCTCATATTGATGACCTATTTGATCAGTTTCAAGGTGCCCGAGTGTTTTCCAATATTGATTTGCATTCAGGTTATTATCAATTGAAGATTCGGGAGCCAGATATCCCGAAGACTACTTTCAGGACTCGGTATGGTCATTATGAGTTCCTTGTTATGTCATTTGGGCTGACCAACGCCCCAGCAACATTTATGCATTTGATGCACAGTGTATTTCGGCCTTATCTTGACTCATTCTTCATTGTCTTTATTGATGACATTCTGGTGTACTCCCGGAGTCGGGAGGATCATGAGCAATACCTGAGGACTTTACTTCAAACTTTGAGAGAGAAGAAATTATATGCAAAGTTCTCAAAATATGAATTCTGGTTGGGTTCAGTGGCATTTTTGGGTTACGTGGTGTTGAGTGAAGGGATCAAGGTGGATCCGAAGAAAGTGGAAGCGGTATAGAGTTCACCCAGACCATCCTTAGCTATAGAGATTCAGAGCTTTCTTGGTTAGGTGGGTTATTACCGTCGATTTGTTGAGGGATTCACATCTATTGCAGCACCTATGATCAGGCTGACCCAGAAGGGGTGCTCCGTTCAGGTGATCGGAAGAGTGTGAGGAGAGCTTCCTAAAGCTCAAGACAACTTTGACTACAGCCCCAATATTAGTATTGCCCTCAGGTTCAGGATCTTATACAGTTTATTGTGATGCATCGTGAGTTGGCCTCGGCACGATGTTGATGCAGGACCATAGGGTGATTGCCTATGTGTCCAAACAGTTGAAGGTGCATGAAAAGAACTATCATGTCCA
Organism: Nicotiana sylvestris; assembly: GCF_000393655.2. Taxonomy (NCBI): domain Eukaryota; kingdom Viridiplantae; phylum Streptophyta; class Magnoliopsida; order Solanales; family Solanaceae; genus Nicotiana; species Nicotiana sylvestris. The sequence continues at coordinate 107,698,105 of NC_091067.1, forward strand.
CGACCTTGAGTTATCTACTATTGTTCATGCCTTGAAGTTTTGGAGGCACTATTTGTATGGTGTCCCTTGTGAGATCTACACTGATCATCGGAGTTTGCAAAATCTGTTCAAGTAGAAGGATCTTAATTTGCGTTAGAAGAGGTGGTTAGAGCTGCTTAAGGATTATGATATCACCATTTTATACCACCCGAGGAAGGCTAATGTGGTGGCCGATGCTTTGAGTCGTCGGGTAGAGAGTTTGGGGAGTTTAGCTTATCTTCTAGTAGAAGAGAGGCCCATGGCGTTGGATGTTCAGGCCTTAGCTAGCCAGTTTGTAAGATTGGATATTTTTGAGCCTAGTCGAGTATTGGCTTGTGTGGTCTCCCGGTTTTCTCTTTATGATCGTATCAAGGAGCATCAGTATGATGACCTTCATCTGCTTGTCCTTAAGGACACGGTCCAGCACAATAATGCTAAGGAGGTCACTATTAGGATGATAGTTCTTTGAGGATTTAGGGCAGGCTATGTGTGCCTAATGTGGAAGGTTTGCGTGATTTAATTCTTCATGAGTCTCACAACTCACGGTACTCTATTCATCTAGGTGTTGTGAAGATGTATCAGGACTTGAGGCAATATTACTGGTGGAAGAGGATGAAGAAAGATATAGTGGAGTATGTTTCTCGGTGCCTAAATTGCCAGCAGGTGAAGTATGGCCATCACTTACCGGGTGGATTGCTTCAGAAGTTAGTGATTCCGGAGTGCAAATGATAGCGGATCATTATGGATTTTGTTGTTGGACTCCGACAGATTCAGCGGAAGTTTGATGCAGTTTGGGTGATTATGGATAGGCTGACCAAGTCGACTCATTTCCTTCCTGTGATGACTACCTATTCTTCTGAACAACTGGCTCGAGTTTATATTCATGAGATTGTCAGACTTCATGGAGTGCCGGTATCTATCATCTCTGAGCGGGGTACGTAGATTACATCATAGTTTTGGAGAGCGGTACAACAGGAGTTAGGCACTCGGGTGGAGTTGAGCACATCATTTCACCCTCAGACGGACAGGCAGTCCGAGCGCACTATTCAGATTCTTGAGGATATGCTCTGTGCATATGTGATGGAGTTTGGAGGTTCTTGGGATCAATTCTTGCCACTTGCGGAGTTTGCTTACAACAACAGTTATCTGTCCAGCATTCAGATGGCACCGTATGAGGCTCTGTATGGTAGACGGTGTCGGTACCAGTAGGTTGGTTCGAGCGGGCGAGGCCAAATTATTGGGTACGAACTTGGTTCCGGATGCCTTGGATAAGGTTAAGGTGTTTTAGGATAGACTTCACACAGCTCGGTCCAGACAGAAGAGTTATACGGACCCAAAGGTTTGCGATGTTGCTTTCATGGTTAGAAAGTGGGTCTTGCTCTGGGTTTCGGCCATGAAGGGCATTATGAGTTTTGGAAAGAGGGAAAGCTAAGCCCAAGGTTTATTGGTCCCTTTGAGGTGTTGCGGCGAGTTGGGGAGGTTGCTTCAGATCTTGCCTTACCTCCCAGCCTAGTAGGAGTTCATTCAGTATTTCATGTTTCGATGCTCAGGAGGTATCACGACGATCCGTCTCACATGTTGGATTTTAGCTCAGTCCAGCTGGACAAGGATCTATCTTATGTTGCGGAGCAAGTGGCTATTTTGGACAGGCATGTTCGAAAGTTTAGGTCAAAGAACATTGCATCAGTAAAGGTTCAGTGGCAGGGTCAGCCGGTCGAGGAGGCAACTTGGCAGACCGATCAGGATATGCGCAACTGTTGTCCTCATCTTTTCACCACTTCAGGTATGTCTGTATGCTCGTTCGAGGATGAATGATTGTTTTAAGAGGGGGAGGAAGTAACGACCCGATCGGTCGTTTTGAGAGTTAGAGCTCTGACCCCCTATTAACTTCTTCCCACGTATCTATTTCTGCTATTGTGACTTGCCAGGAGGAATCATTTTGGGTTTTGGAGTATTTTGGGACATTTAGCCCCTAAATGGAAACCTAGTGTTAATATTTGGACCGTAGTCCGAATTGTGTGAAGACGACTCCGAATGAAGTTCCGTCGACTCTCTTAGTTTCGTTAAGTGATTTTGGGCTTAGGGGTGTGTCCGGATTATGTTTTGGAGGTCCATAGCTCATTTAGGCTAGAAATGACGAAAGTAGATTTTTTGGAGTTTTGGACTAGTAGTGAAAATTTTGATATAGGGGTCGGAATCTAATTCCTAAAATTGGAGTAGGTCCGTAATTTTGATTATTACTTGTATGCAAAATTTGAGGTCAAGCGGACGTGGTTTGATGGGTTTCGGCATCAGATGTGGCAATTTGAAGTTTTAAGTTCCTTAAGTTTGATTTGGAGGGTGATTCGTGATTTTAGCATTGTTTGATGTGATTTGGGTGCTCGACTAAATTCGTATGGCATTTTAGGACTTATTGGTATATTTGGTTGAGGTCATGGGGAGCTCGGGTGAGTTTCGGGTGTTTAACATATCAAATATTGAAGTTGTGTTGTTGCTGAAGTGATCCGACTTCTAGTGTTTCCGCACCTGCGATGGGGAGACCGGAGGTGCAGGATCGCATGTGCGGAGGAGGAAGCGTAGAAGCGGAAACATGGAGGAACGCCAGGGGTCGCAGGTGCGAGGTGCATTTTGCATCTGCGATGCCCGCAGATGCGATGGAGAGACCGTAGAACCGGTGTAGGACCGCAGAAGCGGACCCAGCTTTCTTATGTGACTTTCGCACCTACGACACTTTTTCCACTGGTGCATTAATACATATGCGGTTTATGTCTCGCAGAAGCGATTTAGCTGGGCAAAAAAGAGAGAAAATCAAGGGTTTGAATTTATTCTTCATTTTTGGATTGAGAGCTTGGATTTTGGAGATTCTTTGAAGGATTTTCAGAGGAAGTTATTGGGTAGTGATTTCTAGTTCGTCTTTGGTTGTGTTACATTAATCCATAGTTGTTTTCTTCAGTAAATTAGGGATTTGAGTTGGAAAATTTTGAGAAAGGCCGATTTTTGGGGTTTTGATCGAGATTTTGATATCGAATTTGAGTAAATTTGGTATGGTTGGATTCATGAGTAAATGAATGTTCATATTTTGTGACTTTTACCCGATTTCGAGACGTGAGCCAGGGAAGGCTTTTTGGGCGTTTTGCTAATTTCTTGCCTTAGCTTTGATTTCGTTAGCTAGATTAGTTTCTTGTAGCTATATTTATGTTATGTAATTAGTTTTAGCTAGATTTGAGCCATTCGAGGTAGGATATTCATGGAAAGAGCATTGTGACAGATTGATTTGAGCTTGGTTCGAGGTAAGAGACTTGCCTAACCTTGTGTGGAGGAACTTCCCTTAGTATTTGGTATTTATTTTGATATGTGGGCACCGTGTACGAGAGGTGACGAGTACTTACACGGGCTATCTGTTGTAAAACCCCGTTTCTCACTAAGTCATAACCCGTTTTCTCCTTATTTGAACTACATTAGCATATGTAACTATCCTGTTTAGGTTAGAATAGTATGCCTACATGTTTTAACTGCCTATTTGAACTCTGTGCATCATGTTTATTGAAATTACCTGCTTTCTTTGCGTTGAACTTAGTCTAAACTGTAGGTTTTCTTGCTATAATTGTTATTTCTGTTGGTTGAGTTATATATTTACTTTGGGACTACGGTACGGTATTCCGGGAGATCCCCCTGTACTGCATATTTAATTTAGGACTACGAAATGGTATTCTGGGAGATCCCCCCAGCACTGCATATTTACGTGGGGACTACGAAACGTTATTCCGGGAGACCCCCCTACACATTTATGTTTGGGACTATGGGACGGTATTCCAGAAGATCCCCTGCTATTATCACAATGTTCTGAGCTGTTGTCTTTCATTGATTCTATTCCTGTTAGATTTCCATATTTACTTTTACTGTGATATTTCATTCTGCCTTATTTCATTATATTTATACCAGTAGGGCCCTAACCTGATCTTGTTACTACTCGATCGAGGTTAGGCTTGGCATCTATTGGGTACCATTGTGGTGTACTCATGCCCTTTCCTACACATATATTTCGTGTGCAGATCCAAGTTCATCGTACCAGCCTCATCACTAGTTGCAGTCGTTGCTGCTTATCGGAGATTTCAAGGTACATCTGCCCGCGGATGCAGATCCTCGGAGTCCCACTCTATTCCCTATGTTCATTTTTTCCTCTTTCTGTAGAAATGATGTATAGAACAGTTAAGACTTCTTAGTAGCTTGTGACTTGCGGTATTCCGGGTTTTTGGGTATTGTTTGGTACATTTCAGAGGTGAAAATTGTATATGCCGAGTGGTATTCAGTTGCTTAAATATCTATTACTGCTAGTAGTTAATCTTCATGCATTTATCTCATTTCCGTAAAGTGTTAGGCTTACCTAGTCGTAGAGACTAGGTGCCGTCACGACAAATTACGGAAGGAAAAATTGGGTCGTTACATGTAGAGTTGACTTGTATTGTGACCGCATGAACTGATCCCTATATGTTCCCTCTATTGTTCCCTTAGTTGATTTCATTGAGAATTGTACCAGATATTTGAACAGTTGCTCTGAACGCTAAGAAATTAATTGTATCAAGTTCCTTATCTGGTTCTCTCATGAAGTTTGCCAAATCATCAAAACAAAAGACGTATAACTTTCACTTTTAGACTAACAATCCAATGAAAATCCTTTATGGAAAACTTGTCGTGGTTTCATTTGCAAATACTTTCTTAATTGCAGGTGTCCAACTTAAAGTTTGTAATACAAAAGTTACTTTTCTATTTTTTAGTTACATAAAAGTTAGTTTTTATTATTTGTAACTTTTTTATCACATAAAAATTATTTTTTATTTTTTGTCGCATAAAAGTCATTCATTTTTGGTTAAGTTAACTATAAAGTAATTCTCACCTGAATTTTGATATTTTGTAACTCATATATATGAAAAATTTAAGTTGGATTTCTTGTTAATTCATTTTATTTTTTTTCAACAACATTCAGTCCGTTAAATTTGTAATACCCATTTGTTTTGGGGGACCAAAATCACACCATTAGGTGAATTGAAGATCAAATATGCTTTGTTGAATAACTCAATGACAAAAAATCGGAATAATGTAATATCCAGGGACATAAATAGTTTTTTTTTTCCTTTTAATTCTTTGGGTAAATACAAAAAGTTCAAATTCTAGATTTTATGTGCTTATTTATCATTGGAACAAAATATATTCCTTCAGTTTTAGAAGAAAATAAAATAAAATAAATAAAGGAGCTCGAAGTACGAGTGTCTTAACATTTCTAGTGCTCGATCGCAATTTGCACATAGATTTTCTAAATTCTAATCTTTTTCAATCAAATTTTCTTAATTAGAAACTAGAAAAGTAAGAACTTTAACTTTACACTTTTTATAATTGAAATTGTATGTGAAAAGGTTGTTTGACTTCTCAATAATAATGGTGTATTTAAAAGGAAACAGAAAGAAATTTAAAATCCAATTATATGCATGAGAATATAGAAAGTTTTCTTTTTAATACCCAACCTACTAGATCCTTTACATAAAAATAAGGGTAAGAAGCAATTTTATCCATCTCTGAATGTACACCCAATGGATTATTGGATCCATATTGATGCAATGCGGCCAGATGAAGAAGACTGGCGCCTACTAAAATAAAGGGGAGTAAATGATGAAGACTAAAAAAACGATTTAAGGTGGCATTGTCCACGGAGAACCCACCCCAAAGCCAAGTCACTATGGTATCTCCTACTACAGGTATGGCGCTAGCTAAGCTTGTAATTACTGTAGCTCCCCAAAAGCTCATCTGACCCCAAGGTAGTACATATCCTATAAAAGCTGTCACAATCATTAATAGGAAGATTACAACTCCGAGACACCGAACAAATTCCCTAGGACTGCTATAACTGGCATGATATAGACCACGAAAAATATGAAGGTGAACCACAATGAAAAACATACTTGCCCCATTAGCATGCATATAACGGAGCAACCAGCCCCCTTCAACATCTCTCATAATGTGTTCTACGCTGTTGAAAGCTAGATCCACATGAGGTGTGTAATGCATAGCTAAAAAAACGCCAGTCACTATCTGAATGACTAAACAAATACCAGCTAACGAACCGAACCCCCACCAATAACTAAGATTGCTCGGGGTTGGATAATCTATCAAATGCTGATTAAGTGTGGAGGATATAGGTTGTTTAAGAAGAGAGAGTCGTTGGTTCCTTATAGTCATTTATTTATTTATCTTTTCTATCGTGACAACTCTAATTCAAAGCTTTTCCTCCTTTTTTTTAAATTTCAGAAAGTGTGTGTTAATAGTGAGTGAGGGAGTGCATATTCCTTTCGAGCCTTCATGGAAATGGAAGAAAAAGAAGGGTTCTATTGGTTTTGAAGATGAAGAATGGAGCAGCCAGGAGCGCCGTTCGTTGTAGGGATGTCCTTGATTTTTGGTTATGAGCAGAGAAACTGCTATTGTTCTCCTTTGAAGTAAGGGGGTCTGTGAACAAAAATGAAGAAGAAGTAAGAGGCAGCGAGAGGTCCTCCTATCTTCAACGACGGATTTTCTTAGCTCCCTCATTTAGGAATTAGGTACTATTATATAGGGATAGAAATTAGTTTAGGGGTGTGGGACTAGGAATTATGAGTTTGGGAATTATGGGCTAAGTCCAAAATTAGGCCTAAATATGGGTTTTTCAAGCCCAAGTTTTATTTTTTCCCTGCGAACGAGATAAAAAACGCGATCTCATTTATTAATTAATCCTGCTTAAGTAAAATAAACTATTAAAATAAGACTGACCGTTAAAATAAATAATTTTTTGGTATTTTTCAAGATTAAAAATGACTACAAAATATCAATGGAATTATATTTTTCTAATTTTCGTTTTTTGCAATAAAATAAAGTAAAAGAGTCAATATTAATTAATATAGCCATATTGGACCTAAATTAAATATTTACGTACTAAAATATGAAAAATCTTGGGGAGGGTCAAAAATCACATGTCTACAACTGCACTGCTGAAGACTTGAAGAAATGGGAGAAAAATGCCTAAGCCAAGAAATGACTTGTGTGTAGACTGGGTCCAGACGAGTACAACAGAATTCAAAGTTGTACCACTGCAAAGGAAATATGGGACACTTTACAAGTGGCTCATGAAGGAACTCATCAAGTAAAGAGATCAAGAGGAACACTGCTATATTCTCAATATGAGAATTTCAGTATGAAGGAAGGAAAATCTATCCAGGAGATGTACACAAGGTTCACAACACTAACAAATGAACTTAAATCTCTTAGAAAAATTATCCTTGAAGAAGACAAGGTTGAGAAAATCTTGACAAGAGCCTTACCAGTGACTTGGAAAAGCAAAATCACTGCTATTCAGAAATCAAAGAACATTACTACCCTCAAGCTGGACGAACTGATTGGAAACCTCACTACCTATGAACTGAGAAGGCAAACCATGAAAATGGATGCACCCAAGAAGGAAAGAAGTCTGGCTCTCAGAATAGCTGAAAGTGCAGATCTGGAGGATGATGAAATGACCATGATCACAAGAGATTTTAAAAAGTACATGATGAGAGGAAAGGGTTCTTCAAGAGGTACAACCTTCAACAATTCCTGAGAAACAGACCAACGAGGGTTGCTACAAATGTGGTCAGACTGATCACATGATCAAGAACTGTCCTCAATGGGAAATTGAGTGGAAGAAGGAAAGGGTTGAACGAAGGAACAGGTTCAACCCAAAAGGAATAAAAGATCAACAAAGGCTATGGTTGCTGCTTGGGTAGAAACATCAAATGAGGACTCAAAAGATGAAGCTAGACTTGAACAAACACTTATGGCCATCGGAGAATCAGATGATGAACAAGAGGTAAGTGTCCTTCATCTCAAAGACAAGATTAAATTCATGTCTAAAGAAAGGTTATCTGAGCTATTGTTAGACTTCATTGATGAGTCTGAGATAATTAACAATGAGAAGGAAGATCTGTCTAGGGAATGTGTGATCTTAAAAGCCAAGTTCAAAAATTTAGAATCTAGGGCTAATGAGAGTGATAGTAAAAATGCTGAGTTGAAGAACCAGGTTCTTGAACTTGACACCAGTGTCTTAGAACTTAGGTCTGAGAACTTAAAACTGAAACTAGGAACATGTAAGAAGAAAGCTGATCACACACATCTTACCCTAGAAGAAAACTTAGGAAAAATGAAGGATGAGTTGTACAGGAAGGATGAGTAGATAAAAGTCTTAAAAGAAGATCTAGAGAAGGTAAAACATGAACTAGACAGAACTTGCAAATGGAACAAGGCTTCTGATGCACTTTCCTGGCTATAAGAACATCACAGTAGCAACAAAAGAGGACTTGGCTATGGGACTCAAGCACCTAAGTGGGATCCTAAAATAAAGTATATCACTCTTCCTGAGAACAAAATCTGCACACACTGTAGCAAGACTGGCCATTACAAAAATGAATGTAATGCAAAAGAAAAGGCCAGTCAAAAGAACAAAGCTTTTGTTCAAGAGAAAAATAGGCTACTTGGGTGGGCTAAATGGAATTTGATTTACCCTTTGCCTATAGAAAGGGACCCAAACTAGTTTGGGTTCCTAAGACTAACCCTTGATTTCTTTTTGTAGGTCCAAGTGAAGGGAAGTAGCCAAAAATGGGACATGGATAGTGGCTGCTCAAAACATATGACTGGAAGTAAGAACCAGTTCCTTTCACTTGAGGACTTAAAGGGGGTAATGTCTCCTTTAGAAATGGAAAGAAAGGTGGGATTATTGGGGTTGGAAAGGTACGTAAGACAGACTCACACTCCATTGAGAATTTCTACTTTGATAGATGACTTGAAATACAGCCTGATCAGTGTGTCACAACTGTGTGACAGAGGTAACCTTGTAGCATTCACCTCTGCCAAATGCTTTTTGATTAACCTTACCACTAACAAGATTGTTTTGCAGGGAAAAAGAGTTAACAATATTTACATTGTAGATTTGTCTACTCTTTCAGAAAATGAACTCATCTGCTTAAGTGTGTTGGATAATGATCCCCCCCTGTAGCACAAAAGACTTGGTCATGCTAGTCTGAATCAGCTCAACAAATTAGTCTCCAAGAATTTGGTGATAGGTCTACCTAACATCAAGTTCAAGGAAGACAAAGTTTATGAGGCCTGTGCAAGGGGAAAATAGGTAAGATCATCCTTTAAAAGCAAGAAAATGGTAAGCACAACCAAGACGTTGGAACTGGTCCATATGGATCTTTGTGGTCTAATAAGAACCTTGAGTAGAGGTGGAAAGAAATATGTGATGGTTCTTGTTGATGATTATTCTAGATTTACCTGGGTACTATTTTTAACATCTAAAGATGAAGCATTTGACATGTTTACTGCTTTTGTTAGAAAAACTCAGAAATAACTAGGTAATCAACTTGCATCCATTAGTTCTGATCATGAAACTGAATTTGAATATGCTAAGTTTGATGAATTTTGTGATGAGCATGGTATAGATCATAACTTCTCTGCCCCTAGTACTCCTCAACAAAATGGAGTAGTTGAAAGAAAGAACAAGACTCTTGAAGACATGGCTAGGACTATGCTTCTTTCTAGTAAACTGCCCCACAGCTTCTGGGTAGAGGCTGTAAACACTACATGTTACATTATCAATAGATGCATGAATAGACCTCTTGTAGAGAAAACTCCCTATGAGTTACTTAAAGGGAGAAAACCAAATATATCCCATCTTAGGGCATTTGGATGCAAGTGCTTTGTGCACAATAATGGAAAGGACTCCTTAGGTAAGTTTGATCTCAGAAGTGATGAGGGAGTATTCTTGGGATATTCTTCACATAGCAAAGCATATAAAGTATTCAATAAAAGAACTTTGTGTGTAGAAGAAAGTGTGCATATAGTGTTTGATGAAACTAGCATTCTTTCTGAGAGATAGGACATGAACATGAATCCATTGGACTGATAAAGGATTTGACTGAAGTCTCAGCACAAGTTAAAGTGGCACCAAAAGAAGGAACAGGTGATGGAACAGGTTCTTCCATCCAGGGCAACCTGACAGGGGGAACTGATCAAAGAGGAATTGAAACTAATCCCCTAAAAAAACATGTTCATGACCCTATTCCTCAGCAACAGAACATGTGAGAAACATCTAGCAGAAATCAGTTGGTTGTGAAACCTCACAAGTATCAAAGTTCTCATCCTATTGAGAACATAATCACTGATCTAACATCTGGAGTCAAAACTAGATCACAATTAAAGAATCTGTGTGCTTTTGATGCCTTCTTATCTCTTATTGAACCTTAAAATGTTGTTGAGGCTTTGTAGGATGCAGATTGGGTGAATGAAATGCAAGATGAACTCAATCAATTCGAGAGAAGTCAAGTTTGGCATCTAGTTCCATGACCCAAGGACAGATCAGTTATTGGCACAAAATGGGTCATCAAAAACAAACTTGATGAAGATGGAACAGTTACAAGAAACAAGGCAAGACTGGTGGTCCAAGGTTACAACCAAGAGGAGGGTATAGATTATGATGAGACTTTTGCTCCAGTTGCAAGACTAGAGGCAATAAGACTTCTCATAGCCTTTGCAGCACACATGGAATTCACTCTCCATCAGATGGATGTCAAAAGTGCCTTCCTCAATGGCTACCTGAAAGAAGAAGTGTTTGTAAAATAACCTTCAGGGTTTGAGAGAAAGGAATGTCCTAAGCATGTGTACAAATTAGACAAGGCTCTCTATGGACTCAAGCAGGTTCCTAGATATGAACGACTGTCCAAATTCCTACTTGAACATGGCTACAAAAGAGGTAAAATTGACAGTACCCTATTCTTAAGGGAAAAAGGTAAGGATCTCCTTGTGGTACAAATATATGTTGATGACATAATCTTTGAGGCCACCACTGATAAACTAAGTAAGGATTTTGCCAAATTAATGGGAAGTGAGTTTGAAATGAGTATGTTGGGTGAGCTTAACTTTTCTTAGGCTTACAGATCAAACAAAGCCCAAATGGAACCATGATCCATCAGTAGAAGTATGCAAAAGAGCTGATCAAAAAGTTTAAAATGGATGAATCAAAGGAAAAAGACACCCCCATTGCAACTGCCACTAAATTAAACATAGATAAACCTGGTTCATCAGTTGATCAGAAGTTGTGTAGGGGTATGATTGATTTACTCTTGTATCTTACTGCTAGCAGACCTGACATAGTTTTCAGTGTAGGGCTTTGTTCTCGCTTTCAGGCTAATCCAAAAGAGTCTCACTTGACTGCTTCCAAGAGAATACTAAGATATTTGAAAGGGACCACTGATCTGTGTCTTTGGTATCCTAAAGGTAGTAACTTCAATCTAGTAGGATATGCTGATGTTGATTATGCAGGTTTCCTTGTGGATAGGAAAAGCACCTCAGGTATGGCTCACTTTCTTGGTTCATGTCTTGTATCATGAGCTACTAAAAAGCAAAATCCAGTGGCCTTATCCACTGTTGAGGCTGAATATGTTGTTGCTGCCTCGTGTTGTGCTCAATTGCTATGGATTAAACAATAGCTGGTAGATTTTAGCATTGAAGTTGGTTGCATTCATATATTCTATGATAACACTAGTGCTATCAGTATGACAAAGAACCATGTTCATCATAATAGGACTAAGCACACAGATGTTAGACACCACTTCTTAAGGAATAACTATGAGAAAGGATTGATCTCCATAAAATTTTGTGCTACTGATAAACAAATTGCTGACATCTATACTAAAGCACTGAGTAGAGAAAACTTTGAGAGGAACAGGTTGGAATTAGGGATGATTAAGATCACCTAATAGGTTAAGCTCAGAATGCACAAAAAATTTGAAAAATGAAAAAAAAATTTGGCTAGGATGGCTGAATTTGTGTAAATATCTAGATTAATTCGTACTCAGCTTCATACTTTAATTAGTATACTCCTATGACATGTGTTTATATGACTCACTGATCTTTTATAAAATTTTCTCTATTATGGCATTTGAGGCATGTTCAAGAGATTTCTAAATGAAGAACCTGGTTCATCAGTATGGGTTCATATGAAAGCTAAGGTATGTTTTCTATACTCTGCACAATTAGAAAGATTAATATTTAAATCATGAGCATAAGTCCTATAATTGTTCAATTCCTAGAAAATTCTATCCGTTAGCTTTGAACCAGTTCCGTCTGCCTAGAACTCTAAAAGAAAAAAATTGCCTAAAATCTAAGGAAGATAAACCGATCATTTAAAATCTGGAATTTCAGTTTGATTACACCTCTAATTGACCACTGCTAAAAGCTTTCGTTACCTATTAAATGTGTATTTCTCTTGAAATACACATCATTTCTCCTGCCATTTTCATAATTCCAAACCGTCAAAAATTCTTCTTCTCTTTCACTTGCCCTCTTCACCAAAACTCTAATACCAAATTCTCTCAAGAAACCAATGTTTATGACTAACCCACAAGACAATCCTGGAACTCCTCCACCACCAACTCCCTCAAATTCATCCACACCTCCTCTACCCAGTACATCTCCAAAACCTAGACTGCGAAGGATGAAAATGCTTGATCGAAAGACTGTAGCGTCTGGGGATCTGAGGAAGAAATTAAATGTGAAGTTTAAGGCAAGCCAGGCCCAAAACTCCGACTCCAGCTCTGATTCAGAATCATATCAATATGCTACTGAGGGGGAAGGACCTGGGTTTTCTGACTCTGAAAAGACTCAAGAATCTCCATCTAAGGTAATTTCTTCTGTGTCTGAAAATATAGAAACTAGGTTTGTTCTGTTTGGGTTTGTTAAGGATGTAGAATTACCAGGGTCACGAAGAAGTGGAGTTAAAAAGAATTATGAAAAAGAAAAAGAGAGAGAGAGGGTGCATGTGGTGAAGAGATGGGTAGTGGGAAAAAAGTAGTGCCTGCTATCTGTGGGATTGCACAAGAAAGGGTAGAAGAGAGTGGCATGAAGTCAAGGGGAAGTGGTTCTGGGGAAGCCGCTGAGGGGTTGGTTCATCTGAGCACACAGAGAGATGAACCTATTTCATCTAATAAAGAGACCCTAGCAGACTTGCTGAAAAAGGCTGGGGCAAGCAATGATCCAAAGAAACGAAGAACTCCCAGAACAAAAGCCCCCACTGTTCCTAAGCCTTCCAAGAAAAGAAAGGCTTCATCCCCAACACCTACTGCCTCTTCATTGCCAAAGGGTAGAGCCACAAGAAGTAGGGTGAAACAGAGTGAAGCTGATCTACAAAGGGATTTAGCTGAAAGTAAGAAAAAGAAAATGGATAAAGGAAAGAGAAAAATTACAGAATCCTCAGAGGCTGTTGAGGAAGAGGAGATGGAACTGGTCCAACAAGAAAGGGGTACATCAGTCGAGGTTCCTACCCCCAAGCCCAAGATTTCTTCCAAGAAGTCTTCCTCTGTGTCTGAGTTTGTTGAACCTACACTAGCCAAGAGGACAAGATCTGCAGTGAAAAACAAACAATCAAATATTTCTGAAGATGATGATTGGAGTGGAGAAGAAGAAGAAAATGATTCTGAGAAGGAACAGGATAAGCTTGTCATGTTTGGCAAAAGAGATTTTAAAGGGTAGATTGCTGAAAGACCTCTTGGAACCAGGAATGATGAGATTGGTGGATGTTTAAGCAGCTCAGGGATATAAGTACATGGTCCTTCAGATGGATGATAGGCTAGCCAGAAATGAGCTAATTGAATTTATGGCAAATGTTGCAGTTAAGGATGGAAATGTTAGTAGCCTGATGAAAGTAGTTCAAGTGCAGTTTGATGCAAAGAAACTGGGAGAGATCCTGGACATACCCTCTGAAGGGTTTGATGACTATACAAGGCAAAGGTGGCCCTGCCTGGACTCCCTCCCTACTGCTCTTACAATTACCAGAAGGTTTTGTGATTCAGAAGATGTGAATGAAGCCAGGGCTGTGCAGAAAAGTGAAATGAGGCCTGAACACAAGGTCTTGTTTGAATTTGTCAAAGTGAAATGCACAAGGCTCATGCTACTCCCTATGGCTTTATTCTAACCACAGTTCTGGACACGCTCAATGTGCCTCTGAAGAAATGGGAAATGGCCTCGAGCAAGGATCACTTTGGCATCAATATTCTTCTTGCTTGTGACTACCGCAGTCAATTACATCCCAAAAGAACATGGTTCATCCTAGAAGGCACCCATCAACAACAAGGTTAGGATCTTCATAACATGCTGAATCTTCTCCAAACCTAAACCCAACCCTCCAGTTCCTTCAAGCCTTAGGACTCCTAGTTTTTGTCTTTTGAACTTGTTCAATGCCTTAGTAACCCAGATTAGGGATTTTTCTATTTTTTGTTTTTTGCTCATGGTTTAGATGTTTTTCTTTCTTTTTGTGGATTGTTGGTGGAAACATATCTCTGTCAATGATAACTACTGTTTTGCTCTTGTTCAATGATTAATCTATTATTGATAGTTTAAATATGTTTACCTGATTACTGATAATTACACCATAATTGCACTTGCAGTTGCCCCAGTGTCTATAAGTACTTATTAAAATCTGGGAATCACACTTTGTTTGCAACTTTTTGATGATGCCAAAAGGGGGAAGAGAGACATTGTGCTTTACACATTCTGAAATAAGTAATATTTATAACCTAATTAACCTGGTCCTTGATGATAAGTGAATTTTCTAAGTTTAGTATTGATGGTTAAGTTGAGTTCTTATAGGTTACAAATCAGTAAAAAGCACAGAGTTTGACATCATCAAAAGGGGGAATTTGTTGGCCCAAGAACAGGTGAAGTTTTGAAGATTGACAAAAGAACTCAGTCATGGACCAGGTCCATCTTGTGAAACACAATATGATCAACCTATACATGTGAGATGCACGTGAAGGAGATAAGTCCTACTGATTAAGTAGCAGTATCTCCTGATCTGATCGAAAAGGTTGCATATTAGATAAGGCGAGAAAGTCTCCTTATATGAAGAGAATACAATCTTGGATGAAGATAGTGTTAGAGTTTGAGAGCATAATGAACTCTTCCATGATAGAAGAGGAGCAATTGATTCCAATCAAACTCTGATTACTAACCAATTAAATGTCATTGTTGTTCTCTTTTACATGAATTCACTTAAGCAGAAGTTAAATGTTAATTGAAAGCAAAAGAGCAAGGCGATTTTGCGAGAAATTTATGTGTGATTCAAGCGTGAAATCTTGAAGCTACTTGAATGAGGTAGATGAACATGTTACATTGTGTCTACCTTTTATTCTAGTTCAATTGTAGTAGGTGGTTTAAAATTGTACCTTTCAGCTTTCATAGAAGCAATTGTATTAGGTACCTAGAGTGTTCATGTTATAGCTAACTTGAAGTTGTCGCAATAGTTGAGGTTGTGTGCCACAACGGGATTAGAATTAATCCTTAGGTTTACAAAGAATTTTTGTAGATGCTGTTTTGGCTCAGTGATTTTAGTGAAAGTTTGGAAAAATCCTACTGAGTAGTAGGACGTGGTTTTTTCACCTTTTGAGCCAGGTGTTTTCCATGTAAAAATCTCTGTGTTCTTTATTTTCTGTATTTATTATTCTGCAAACAGTAGTAGTTGGAACACCTAGAAGAACCTGTTTCTTCTATAGTTCAATTAAGCAAAAATTGGGTACCATACAAATCACCCCCTCTTGTGTGGTATTGATGCTTAAAACATCACCCAGAGATCCCCTGGTATTTATTGAGGGTACTAAGAGATCCTCGAGATACTAAGAGATCCCCAGTTCCTTCCTTGTGATTGTTTCTGCCTCTGTTTTCAGTTATTGAATTCCGTATTTTCCTATATTAAATTATTATCGTTAGTTTTCAACTGTACTGCATATCTTATACTATCATGTCTTATATTCTTTATTTTATCTCAGTAGGGCCCTGACCTTCTTCGTCACTACCCAATCGAGGTTAGGCTTGGCACTTACTGAGTACCGTTGTGGTGTACTCATGCCCTATCTGTGCATGTTTTTCATGTGCAGATCCAGGTACCGCTACTCAAGCCTACAATCCTTGAGGGAGGCGACTTCTCTAGAGACTTCGAGGTACATTTGTCGCGTTCGCAGACCAAGAAGTCCCATTCTATTCTAGTTGTTAAACATTGCCCTTCTGTATTTTCTTTCTTGTTAGATATTCTGGAGTTAGACTGTTATATATTTCAAAGGCTTGTGTTTCTGTGAGTTTTTGGGTTTTGGGATAGTGTACTTGGTTTTGAGAAATGTTGAGTTGTGTATGCCGAGCGGCACTTTTTAACACTGTTTTTATCACTCTTCATTCTGTTTTAATTTGTTTATATTCCGCATTTTGGTCATCTTCCACAATTTAGGCTTACCTAGTTGTAGAGGACTAGGTACCGTCACGATGGTTCATGAAGGGCGAACCGGGGTTGTGATAAGTTGGTATCAGAGCTCTAGGTTCATAGGAGTCATAGATCACAAGCCGGTTTATTAGAGTCTTGCTGATCGGTACGGAGACGTCTATACTTATCTACGAGAGGCTATGTAACTGTTAGGAAAAATTTCCACTTCAATTGATTTCCTTGTCATGCGATATTTTGACATCACAATTCTAAACTTATGTCTTCTATTCTCTCACAGATGGTGAGGACACGTGCTACCCAAGATGATCAGGCACCCACGCCCCCTACTAAAGCTATCAGAGGTCGGGGTCGGGGTAGAGGCCGAGGACGTGCATGTGGTGTAGCCAAAGCACCTGCGCAAGCTGCCGCCAAGGTGCCATCAGCAGATCCAGCTGGAGTCCAAGCACTTTACACGCCTACTGCTACTACTACTCCAGCTTTTCAGGAAACTCTGGCATAGTTCATGAGCATGTACACCACTTTGGCTCAGGCAGGGTTGTTTCCCCTTGCTATAGCTACGTCTTAGGCCGGGGGAGGAGCACAGACTCTCGCCACTTGCACTCCTAAGCAGCAAGTGCATGTTGAGCAGGTCTCTAAGATTATTCTTGTACCGCCTACAGTGCCAGTACAACCCGAGGTCAGGGCAGCGGCTTCCGAGGAGGAGCAGCTAAGGCTTGAGAGGTTCAAGAGGTACAAGCCTCCTCTATTCAGCGGTCTAACATCGAAGGATGCTTTGAGATTTCTAGATGAGAGTTACTGCATTCTCCGTACCATAAGTATATCAGGATCGAGCGGGGTTTCCTTCACTACTTTCCAGATTCGAGGAGCCGCCTATGAGTAGTGGCACACCTATGAGTTAGACAGTCCGGATGAGGCTGCTTCACTGACTTGGACTCAGTTTTCAGATCTGTTCCTGAGAGAGTATGTTCCTTAGAGCCTCAAGGAAGCATGGTGCGATGAGTTTGAGCATTTGCACCAGGGAACTATGCCTGTCTCAAAGTATGATGTCTGTTACACTAGCTTGGATAGGCATGCCCCAGCCTTGGTTTCTACTGTTCGCGAGAGGGTTCGCCAGTTTATTGAGGGCCTTATTCCGAGCATCAGGTCTAGCATGGCTCGTGAGTTGGAGATGGATATCTTTTATCAGCAGGTGGTGAGCATTGCTAGGAGTATTGAGGGTATGCATGCTAGGAAGAGAGAGGAGAGGGAGGCCAGAAGGTCTCGAGAGTCGGGCCATTTCTCTGGTGCCCGTTCCCCAGCTGCAGGTCATCATGGTAGGGGTTATATAAGTCACCCTGTTCATTTAGCTCTTCCACCAGCCAGTGGTATTCCAGCTCCTCCTAGGCCTTGGGAGTCTTATTATGCACCTCCGGTTTCTAGCGCGCCTACTACACGGGGTGTTTTTAGAGGTCAGTCCAGTAGACCTGGCTCGAACTAGTCACAGCCACCACATCCTTCCATAGCTTGTTTTGAGTGTGGCGACACACGCCATGTGGTGAGGGATTGCCCTAGACATAGCAAGAGTGCACCTCCACAGACTTCTCAGCCATAGCATGCCCCGCAGAGTTCTCAGGCTATGGTTACAGCTCCAGTTGCTACCCCACCTACTCAGCCAGCCAGAGGTGGAGGTCGGGGATGTAGAGGTTGCCCTAGAGGGGGATGCCATACCTGATACTATGCCCTTCCTGCCCGTACCGAGGTTGTTGCCTCCGATTCTGTCATTACAGGTATTATACTGGTTTGTCACAGAGATACATCGGTTCTATTTGATCCAAACTCTACTTATTCTTATGTGTCACCTTATTTTTCTCTGTATTTGGGTATATCTCGAGATTCTTTGAGTTCCTCTATTTATATTTCTACTCCTGTGAGAGATTCTCTTGTTGTGGACCGCGTTTATCGGTCGTGTTTGGTTGCTCTTAGTGGTTTTAAGACCAGAGCCGACTTATTGTTACTTAGTATGGTTGACTTCAATATTATCTGGGGCATGAACTGGTTGTTGCCCCATTATTCTATTCTTGATTGTCACGCCAAAATCGTGACAATGGCTATGCCACGTGTACCGCGTGTTGAGTAGAGGGGTACTTTAGATCATACTCCCAGTAGAGTTATTTCTTTTCCTAAAGCTCAGTGTATGGTTGAGAAGGGGTGTGACGTATATTTAGCATATCTGAGAGACGTCAGTATTGATACCCCTTCAGTTGATTCAGTTCCAGTAGTACGGGATTTTCCTGAAGTGTTTCTAGCTGATCTTCCAGGCATGCCGCCTGATAGAGATAATGATTTTGGCATTGATCTATTGTCGGGCACTCAGCCCATTTCTATTCCTCTGTATCGTATGGCTTCTCCTGAGTTGAAAAAGTTAAAGGATCAGTTACAGGAATTGCTTGATAAGGGTTTTATTCGGCCTAGTGTATCACCTTGGGGTGCTCCTGTCTTGTTTGTGAAGAAAAAGGATGGTTTTTTGCATATGTGTATTGATTATCACCAGTTGAACAAGGTTATAGTGAAGAACCATTATCCTTTGCCTCGTATTGATGATCTGTTTGACCAGCTTCAGGGCACACAAGTGTTTTCTAAGATTGCTTTGCGCTCAGGTTACCATCAGTTGAAGATTCGGGAGCGAGATATCCCGAAGACTGCTTTCAGGACTCGGTATGGTCATTACGAGTTCCTTGTTATGTCATTTGGTCTGACCAATGCCCCAACAGCCTTTATGCATTTGATGCACAGTGTGTTCCGGCCGTATCTTGACTCGTTTGTCATTGTCTTTATTGATGATATTCTTGTGTATTCCCGGAGTCGGGAAGATCATGAGCAGCACCTGAGGACTGTGCTTCAGACTCTGATAGAGAAGAAGTTATATGTTAAGTTCTCGAAGTGTGAGTTTTGGTTGGATTCAGTGGCATTCTTAGGCCACGTGGTATCGAGTGAGGGTATTCAGGTAGATCCAAAGAAGATAGAGGTCATTCAAAGTTGGCCCAAACCATCCTCAACTACCTAGATCCGCAGTTTCCTTGGTTTGGCGGGCTACTACCATCGTTTTGTGGAGGAGTTTTCATCGATTGCGGCCCCTATGACCAGGTTGATCCAGAAGGGTGCTCCGTTCTAGTGGTTGGAGGAGTATGAGGTGAGCTTTCAAAAGCTCAAGACAGCTTTGACCACAACCCCAATTTTGATACTGCCTACAAGCTCGGGGTCTTATACAGTCTATTGTGATGCCTTGAGAGTTGGCCTCGGAGCGGTGTTGATGTAGGATGGTAGGGTGATTGCCTACGTGTCCAGACAATTGAAGATACATAAGAAGAACTACCCTGTTCACGACCTTGAGTTAGCTGCCATTGTTCACGCCCTGAAGATTTGGCGCCATTATTTATACGGGGTTCCCTATGAGATTTATACTAACCATCGGAGCTTACAGCACCTGTTCAAGCAAAAGGATCTAAATTTGCGCTAGAGGAGGTGGTTAGAGTTGCTAAAGGACTATGATATCACTATTTTGTATCACCCGGGCAAGGACAATGTGGTGGCCGATGCTTTGAGTTGTCGGGCAGAGAGTTTGGGGAGTTTGGCTTATTTACCCACATCGGAGAGGCCTATGGCGATAGATGTTCAGGCCTTAGCCATCCAGTTTGTGAGATTGGATCTTTCAGAGCACATTCGGGTTCTAGCTTTCATGGTTTCTCGGTCTTCCTTATTTTATCGTATCAGGGAGCGGCAATATGGTGACCCTTATTTGCTTGTCCTCAAGGATAAGGTTCAGCACGGTGATACCAGATATGTGACTATTGGTGATGATTGGGTATTGAGGATGCATGGTCGGATTTGTGTACCCAATGTTGATGGGCTTCGAGAGTTGATTCTAGAGGAGGCCCATAGTTCGCGGTATTCCATCTATCCGGGTGCCGCAAAATGTATCAGGATTTGAGATAGCACTACTGGTGGAGGAAGATGAAGAAGGATATAATTGGATTTGTAGCTCGGTGCCTCAACTGTCAGTAGGTGAAGTATGAGCAATAGAGATCGGGTAGGTTGCTTCAGCAGATAGAGATTCAAGAGTGAAAGTGGGAGCGAATCACCATGGACTTTGTAGTTGGACTCCCATGAACTTTGAGAAAGTTCGATGCTATTTGGGTGATTGTGGATCGGCTGACCAAGTCTGCTCACTTTATTCCTATGTGTACTACTTATTCCTCTGAGTGGTTGGCGGAGATTTATATCCGGGAGATTGTTCGTCTGCATGGTATTCCAGTGTCAATCATTTCATATAGAGGTACTCAGTTCACATCACGGTTCTGGAGGGCCGTTCATCATGAGTTGGGCACTCGGGTAGAGTTGAGTACAACATTTTACCCTCAGACGGACGGACAGTCCGAGCACACTATTCAGATTCTTGAGGATATGCTCCGTGCATGTGTGATTGAGTATGAGGATCTTGGGATCAGTTCTTGCCAGTGGCAGAGTTTGATTACAACAACAACTATCAGTCCAGCCTTCATATGGTACCGTATGACGCTTTATATAGGAGACGGTATAGGATATGCGCAACCATTACCCTTATCTTTTTACTATTTCAGGTATGTCTTTATGCTCGTTCGAGGACAAACGAATGTTTAAGTGTAGGAGGATGTGACGACATGGCCGTTCGTCTTAAGAATTTACGCCACGATCCCCTTTTAACTGCTTTCCCCGAGTTTATTTCTTCTATTTTGATTTGCCGGGATGTTCGGTTTTGAGTTTCGGGGAGTTTTGGGACACTTAGTCCCTAAATGAGAACTTAAGTGTTGGAAAGTTGACCGTAGTCGGAACAATGTGAAGACGGCCTCGGAATGGAAATCTGATGGTTCCGTTAACTTCGTTAGGGGCGTGTTCGAATTGTGTTTTGAAGATCCGTAGCTAATTTAGGCTTGAAATGTCAAAAGTTGATTTTTTGAAGTTTCCGGTCCGATAGTGAAATTTTGATCCTAGGGTCAGAATGGAATTCCGGTAGTTGGAGTAGCTCCATAGTGTTGAATGTGACGTGTGTCCAAAATTTTAGGTCATTCGGGCAAGGTTTGATAGACTTTTTGATCAAAAGTGTATTTTGAGAAATTTGGAGTTCTTAGGCTTAAATCCATGGTTAATTCGAGGTTTCGATGTTGTTTTAGGTGTTTTAAGGATTGGTACATGTTTGGATAGTGGTTTGTGACTTGTTGGTGCCTTTGGTTGAGGTCCCGGAGGCCTTGGGATGAATTCGGATGGTTGACGGAAAGACTTTGGAGTTAGAATTGCAGCCTCACCTGCTGGTTCTGTCATAACCGCACCTGCGGTTTTGGTTCCACAGGTGCGGCACCGCAGAAGAGGCTGAGTGGATGCAGAAGCGGAATATATGAGTTTTATCAGGAACCGCAGAAGCAGTGGTAATTCCGCAGAAGCCGTACCGCATCTGTGGATTGGTAATCACATATGCGGAACCTTGCCATTAAGTGAAAAGTCGCAGGTGCAACCTTTGGTCCGCAAAAGCAGGACCGCTGATGCGGAAATCACTGGGCAGAACATATAAATTCTTGCCTTTGCGAAATTTAGACATTTTTCATCTTTTTCAAAATGGGAAGAAGCTTGGGGAGCACTTTTCAAGAGAGATTTTCAGAGGAGTTCATTAGGGTAAGGTCTTTGGTCCCTAAACTCGTTATTGGAATGATTTTTACCAATTTAAGCATGAAAAATTAAGGAAAATCAGTGGTAATTGGGGGGGGGGGTTAGGGCTTGTCTAATTGGAGACCATTGAGTGATGATTTGAGGGACAAATTTATGTCCGATTTTGGTACTCTTGATATGATCGAACTCGTGAGAGTGCGAGGGTTCGGGAAATATAAATTTTACCCGATTCCGTGACGTGGGCCCGAGGGGCGTTTTGTTCATTTTACCTAATTTCGTGTATTAGCTTAGAATTTAACTGTAGAATCAGTTTCTTGAAGTGTGATTCACATTATGAAATTGAATTGAATAGATTTGGACCATTTGGAGTCGAGTACTCGTGGCAAGAGCGTGGTTTCAGAGTGATTTTGAGCCGGTTCGAGGTAAGTGGCATGTATAACTTTGTGTGGGGGAGCTTCCCCTAGGATTCCGTATATTTGATATTTGAAATGCCTTGTACGTGAGGTGACGAGTGCATACTTGAGCTAATTGTTGAAAATCCGGTTTTCTTTAAGTAATTTCAATTGTGTTCCTTTTCCTGTTTCATTTTACTTGCAATTTAAACTTGCTGTTAGCTTAGAAAGAGCACGTCTAATTGATTTAACTATTTATTTGCTTAAACTGCCTTAATTGAATTATGTGAAGTATGTTAGATTAGAATTACATGTTTACTTGATACGACACTGAGCTTAATTGGGTATTCTTGGGTTGTTGTTGTGTGTTTTACTTTGGGACTACGGGACGGCATCCCGGGAGATCCCCTGTGCGTATTTATGATTGAACTGAGGTGCGGGATACCGAGAGATCCCTGGCGCGTATATTGAGGATACCAAGAGATCCTCAGGATACCAAAAGATCCCTAGCACATATTGAGGATACCGGGAGATCCTCGGGATACCAATAGATTCCTAGCATATATTGAGGATACCGAGAGATCCTTGGGATACCCAGAGATCCCCTGGCGTTTATTGAGGGTACTAAGAGATCCTCGGGATACTGAGAGATCCCCAGTTACTTCCTTGTGATTGTTTTTGCCTCTATTTTCAGTTATTGAATTTCGTGGTTTCCTACATTAAATTCTTATCGTTAGTTTTCAACTATACTTCTTATCTTATATTGTCATGTCTTATATTTTTTATTTTATCTTAGTAGGGCCTTGACCTTCCTTGTCACTACCCTACCGAGGTTAGAATTGGCACTTACTGAGTACCGCTGTGGTGTACTCATGCCCTTTCTGCGCATGTTTTTCATGTGCAGATCCAGGTACCGCTACTTAGGCCTACCATCCTTGAGGGAGGTGACAGCTCTAGAGACTTCGAGGTATATCTGCTGCGTTCGCAGACCGAGAAGTCCCTTTCTATGCTAGCTGTTAAACATTGCCCTTCTTTATTTTCTTTCTTGTTAGATATTTTGGAGTTAGACTATTAGATATTCCAAAGGCTTGTGTTTCCGCGAGTTTTCGGGTTTTGGGATAGTGTACTTGGTTCTACGAAATGTTGAGTTGTGTATGCCGAGCGGCACTTTTTAATACTGTTTTTATCACTCTTCATTCTGTTTTAATTTGTTTATATTCCACATTTTGGTCTTCTTACGCAATTTAGGCTTACCTAGTTGTTGAGGACTAGGTGCCATCATGATGGTTCACGGAGGGCGAACCGGGGTCATGACAAAGATCAAATCTTCAGAAAGCTCTTTACCAAGCTTGTACCCTAACTTCTCATGTTCTTCGGTAAGAACAATCATATAATTAACAAGGGGTCCAACTGGAGAGTATTCAATGTCCAACTGTGTATCAACCATCTTCTTAAGATATTCAATGATTGCAGTTGGATCCTTATTCTGATGTTTCCTCTGGAGTTCAGAACTCATAGAAGTGAGAATGATGCGTTTAATAACAAGGCATTCTTCCAAGTGTTTCTGATAAACCCTGGTGCCTTGAACATCCTTCTCTGGTGGGATTATACTTGCAGTCTTATCGATCACATCAATGAACTTTTCATGCATCAGAACAATTCACAAATTTCTATACCAGTCATCAAAGTTTGGTCCTACCAACTTATTGGTCTCAAGTATTTCACGCAATGATATAACAGACATATTGAGAAATCTAAAATATAGAAAAGAAAAGGCTATGATATAAGAACATATTTGCATATATCATAAAGACATGCACTTTTATCTAAATGATATTTCCACTAATTATTTTAAACTATTGAGCCTCATTATAGTTTACAAAATCTTTATTTCTATTAGTGGAGTAAAGGAATCTTGTAACGACCCGACTGGTCGTTTTGAGCTCTAGCATGTTGTTCAATAGTTTGAGGCCATGAGCAGCTTCACTTCAGGTATTATGACTTGTGAGCACGGTAGGAATTGAATTCCGGGAAGTTCGGAGTTGATTTGGAAATAGAATTCTCAATTCGGAAGCTTTAAGTTGAAAGAATTTACTAAGGTTGGATTTTTAAGTAAACGACCTCGGAATCGAAATTCAAAGGTTCCAGCAGGTTCGTATGAGGATTTTAGGATTTGGGCATATGTTCGGACTGGGTTTTGGAAGACCCGGGAATATTTCGGCGCCTATTGTGGAAGTTAGCATTTTTGGAACAATCTCATAAGTTTGGATTGAAGTGCATTTCAGGGTTATCAATGGCCGTTTTAGATTCTGAGTCAGGAAATAGCTCTGTATGGTGATTCTGGTATTGGGAGCGTGATCGGAAGTGAATTCGGAGGTCCGTAGGTCATTTTGGAGTCATTTGGCTAAAGATAGAAATTCGAAGGTTTTTGAGAAGTTTTATCAGAAGTGGACTTTTTGATATCGGTGTCAGAATCCAATTCTGAATGTTAGAGTAGGTCTGTAATGTCAAATATGACTTGTGTGCAAAATTTGAGGTCAATTGGACATGATTTGATAGGTTTTTTCATCGAATGTAGAAGTTTGAAATTCTAAAGTTCCTTAAGCTTGGATTGGGGGTCGATTCATGATTTTAGCGTTGTTTGATATAATTTGAGGCCTCAAGCAGGTCCATAATGTGTTTTGGGACTAGTTGGTATGATTGGATGGGGTTCTGGTGGCCTCAGGTGGATTCTGGATGGTTAACGGATCAATTTTGGAAATTGAAAGAGGAAGTGTAGCAGCTATCTTCTGGTGTAACCGCACCTACGAGGCTTGAGCCGTAGGTGCGGAGCCACAGAAGCGGCCAGGAGAACCGCAGATGCCATTTTGGGATGGAACTATAAGGGCCGCAGATGCGGTCATCTCGCTGCAGAAGCGGGACCGCACCTGTGGGAGTAGAGGCGTAGAAGTAGAAAGGGAAGCCCGAAGAGAAACCGCAGGAGTGGTAGAGGGGACGCACCCGCAGAACCGCAGAAGCGTTCGAGTTACTGCAGGTGCGGAATTGCTGGAAGCAGTAAGGTTCTTTAAAATCGGGGGTCTTGGCCATTTTCCTCCATTTTTACTCTGAATTGGGCATTTTTTGGAGAGCTTCAAGAGAGGGATTTCGTCATCAAACATGAGGTAAGTTAATTTCACCCCTTGTGAGTTAAATACATGGTTTTGTTACGGATTTGAGCATCAAAATTGGTAGAAACTTGGGATTGAGAGAAAACCTATAAAATTGATATTCTTGGATTTTGACCACGATTTTAGGTGTGAAATTATGAGAAAATCATATATTTGAGTTCGTGAGGCTATGGGTAAATTTTATCTTCGAAAAAATTCGGAATCCAGGCATGTGGGCCCAAGAGCGTTTTTGTCAACTTTTTGATCGGGGTCAGGAATTGTTATAAATTGGATTATTATGAGTAATTAAACATATATTAATGGATTTGCATAATTATTGGCTAGTTTTGGAGTGTTGTGCATCAATTTAAGTCTTCAGAAGGGCATGGCATGCCGGTTATGGAACTTTGGAGCGAGGTAAGTCGCCTTTCTAACCTTGTAAGAGGGAATTATCCCCATAAGTGAATTAATTGTATTTGTGCTCCTATTTGTAGGGGCTACGTATGCGCGAGGTGATGAGAGCCCGTGCGTAGCTACTATTATGTTTATGTCCGGGTAGTCTAGGACCCAAAAACATGCTATACTTGGAATAATTATAATCTTATTTATAGTTGAATTGTTTAAATCCTATCAAATTGGTAAATGAATTTCTAAAAGGATTAAACTTCATTTTATAAAATTGTTAAAAGAGAATTGTCTTTTCTTTGGATAATTGTTCCTGTTGACTTCTTTATTGACTGTCTGTATGTGCTTAATTTCGGAACGGGCTGAACGCCTCGGTGGATTAAATAGATGCATTAATGGTTCGCGCCATTCAACCCTCTGGCAGTGCACAGTTTAAATATTGTTGGATCGGGTCGTACTACCTCGGCATGATATGCGCATGCTTGTATTGCTTTCTTGAGAATTTTAAATGTTAATAATTGCCCCTTCTTGGCCAGAGATATAATTGATAAAGAAATGAAAAATAAACCTTTTGAAATCCTTTATTATTTGAGAAGTTGTTTACCTATTTTCCAGCTTTATGAGTTAAATTTTTCTTTATGAAATCCACGAATTCCTCACACTTTTTTCTATATTATCATTGGACCATTAGTAAGTGTTGAAGTCGACCTCTCATCTCTACTTCTTAGAGATTAAATGGGATACTCATTGGGTACACGTTGTTTTTGTACTCATACTACACTTGTTGTGCATTTTTGTTGCACAGGTTCAAGTGTGGCTAGTGGCATGGCGGCATGGTTGATACAGAGACTTAGGTGAGCTGCATTTATCGAGACGACCTGCAGCCAGCTGAGTCCCCTTCAGAGTATTTTACCGTATTTTTTCATTTCTATCCACTTGTATTCCGGATATTTAATATATTTTATTGCATTCTCTAGTAAATGCTCATGCACCTGTGACACCGGGTTCTGGGATGATTATGGGGTATCTTTTATTAACTTCTTAACGTTCATATTTGATTTGAAACGATTATCTTTTACTTGTAAAATTGAAGAAAAATCATAGTTTTCAAAATTATTTAAACGAGAATTTAATTAAGTATTTTGGTTGGCTTGCCTGACAGTGGTGTCCAGCACCATCATGACCCTTAGTGAAATTTGGGTCGTGACAACTTGGTATCAGATAACTAGGTTTCCTTAGGTCTCACGAGTCATGAGCGAGTCTAGTAGATTCTTGTGGATCAGTACTGAGACATCTGTACTTATCTTCGAGAGGCTACAGGGCTGTTAGAAGCACTCCACTTCTTGATTTCTCATCGTGTGATTTGATTCCTTGAGGCTTATGCCTTTTTTTCCTCCCTACTCAATCTTACGCGATGCGAATCGCTTGTTATAAATCGAGAATTGAGGAATTGTAATGGTACTACAGATGTGGTGCGGGATGTTTCTCCCGGCATAGTTGATTGGACTATTATCGTCGCCTTGTAGAGGATTTTTCTATCATTTTGGCCCGGTAGTTGTGCTTCTAAGAGATTAGAGGCTATGCGTAGGTTGCTATGATGCTCACGATTGGTTATCGCGCAGTATCGACTTGATAGCAGGATACTTGCCTATGTGTTGGGGCAGTGAATGATTTGAAAGGAAGCCTACTCAGTGCACGATTCAGAGATCTGATATTTCATTTCCGGCAGAGGAAAAGCAATTGGCCTAGGGATGTCCAGATTTGGAGTGAGGGAGTAATAAGACTTAGTGATTTTAAGTGTGATAGGATTTCGTCTGCGATGTGGTGTCGTCGTCCACGATTGAATGTGTTAAGTTCGCCGGTACTATGGTCTTCTACAATTCGCCTTTGGGGTAAGATATTGTGAAATAATATTGGAGAAACAATTGTTGGATATCGCGGTGTGCGGTGGTTCAAGATTGAATCGGTCTTTCTAATGTTGACTGCTCGAAAAAAAAGGTTATTCGGAAAGGTTTAAAGTTAGTGGAGATTTGTGGGTCCAAGTGTTACGATGATAGATTTTATTTAAGGCAACAACTGAGCCGGAAAAGATGAGGAAGGACATGTGGGGAGTGTCAAGCGGTGGTTAAAATTTCTAGAAGGACAGGTATAAGAAGCAAAGGTCGAGTAGTCGACTAAAGGGGTGAGTTCCGCCAAAGTGGGAGAGTGGCGGAGTTGCATATGGGCTTTATGGTAGGATGACCATGCACTTGGAGGAGAGTCTGGAATGATTTGGGAATTTTAGAGATTAGTGATTGGGGCCTACAGATTTAATTTGAAGCATGGGCTATTATGCGGCAGGAGATTTGATATAACGGAAAAGAGCTTCTTGAAATGAAGAAGGATACAACATAACTTTGAATTGGAAGGATGTTGACGCACATCTAACTGATGTCCATAGGGGGTGAATGGACTTGTGCAGTTAGAGAGTGAGCTCGAACTCAGGATGGGTTATTGAGGTCGTAGTGATTGTACCCCGTACAGCAGAGTTGGAAGATGTCGGAAGGTGATTTCCACAGGTGGGTTATTCCCTGTGAGCAGATTAGCGGTCGCGTGTTTGGCGAAGCTCTTGCGGAGGATTTTACTGGCCATTCCGGTAAGAGGTCGAATATATGAATGTTGATGGAAATTCAGGGTGTTCATGAAGTGCTAATGGAAGGATTTCAAGGAATATGGTGGTTTAATTGCGCGAGGTCATGTTAATAAGAGATAAATAATCTTGGTGAATTCTAGAGGTGTGTAATAGTGGCTTCAAGCTAAGTAGGAGAGTCCCACTGCCTATGATTGGGTTGGATGGTTAACTACTTGCGAGGTTTCTAGTTATTAGCATATTAATGGGTTCTTTCAGCTACGGTAACAAAACATAAGTGGTAATTTGAGAAAAGGAATTGTTAAAGGTATGTTATGGTTGGCCTTATTGGCTGATATTCAGACTTGGGGAAGGAGTCAGGATTTATGCCTTGTATAGATGCGGGTTTCAAGGGAAGTGATTCTGTCAGGTGCTTCGTCGAGAGGGTATTCATGTGCTAGAAGATTCATATAGTTAATTATATTCAGGGCCAAGTCAGAGTGAGTGGCTCTCAACAAGGGTCCTAGTGGACTCAAAGGGTAAAATGTGGTGCCTAACGATTTTGAGCCTATAGGTACGGTTAAGAATCAAGCTTTTGTAGCAGCTTATGAGAAGAGGTCCATAATGTTCTATGATGTTTTTACTTACAATACAGCATTTTGAGAGGAAAATGAGAAAGGACTTCGGATTCTTTGAGGGATTATCAGAATGGGCATACCAATTGAGGATGTGAATGTGCTCATAAGGGAGGTATGAACCGGTTCGTGGGATTTGAGACAACATGGTCTTGTGATTCAGGGTCACTTGGGATGAGTGCGGATGGAGTGTACTATGTGTTGAATGGTGTTATTATTATTTCAAAGGCCATCAAGGGTAAACTGGACAAAGATAGATTGGTTAGCCATATTTGAATTGGCCTATTGGTAGTAGTGATTAGTTCCTTCAGTGTGATCAAGTTATGCAAGTGATTTGTGATGGTACGCGTGAGGCTTGTCGGCCGTCGTAATTGATGTTATTCAAAAGTATTCTATTGTTATGGCCTGATATGTGTAGACGGGTCCCGAAAAGGCTATGGTGGCTTAGACTACTACTTAGAGATCTGCATATTCTACGGTTATGAGAACTCATCTACGTGTTGCTATGGTTC
Organism: Nicotiana sylvestris; assembly: GCF_000393655.2. NCBI lineage: Eukaryota > Viridiplantae > Streptophyta > Magnoliopsida > Solanales > Solanaceae > Nicotiana > Nicotiana sylvestris. The sequence continues at coordinate 107,727,815 of NC_091067.1, forward strand.
TCCTGAAGTGAGTTAAGTGAAAAAATTTTATATGATGAAGTGTTAATCTGTTAGTGGTTCCAGATTTATGATGAAAATCGTGTTCTATCATATATGGCATGTTGGTTGCAGTGGGTGGTATGGAATTTGAAGTGAGGATCAAGGTTGCAGTTTAGTGTTGACAAGGATGACACGAGCTCGGATGAGTAGGAAAGGAGTTTCGATGTTTAAAGTAATTTGGTATTGTCTTCAGCGTCACCTGAGATCGGTGTTTTATGAAAAAGGCTTTGCATCCTGGTTAAGGATTCTTGATCGTTTTTCAGCGTTAGTGCGGCCGGTGGTTTGGATGTACAGACTTGTTATCTATTATGGAAGGTTGCGGGAGCGTGCCCCATGGGAAGGTTGTATAAGTGTGGCATACAGTCATTCGATTGATTGAAGAGTTAAACCAAGTATGAAGATTGTGGTGATGTCATAAATTGAGAATTGATGCTTGAAGGGCACTCGGTTTATTGGGTTGTGGACTGTGTAGGATTACTCTGGTTATGATGGTTTTTCTTGTGTGTTATGAGAAGAAGGGGAGTCATTATGGACCTTTGAAAGGTTATTAGCCTAGTTCAGTGCGATCAGAATCAGCTTGAGGTCTGGGATGGATTTAAATATGAATATGGGCTCTATATCCGGCAAGGGGTGTTTATTTCAGCAATGCACTCCTTATGGAAGAGTAGTCGGGGTGTTATTTTGTCGTCAGCTATTTCATGTAATGATAAATTGCACCGTGTGAGTTGTGAGACGGCTTGGTGAATTTCTTATGTGTTGAGGTTCCGCGTAGTGATGATGTTATATGAGTGGAGTGGCTCTTGAGATCCAGATCGTATATCGCACCTCAGTTGCGCTTGAGTTCGTAGCTTGTAGTGCTATATGTCTCCCCAGGGATGGTATTATGCACTTAGCGTGCTTGTGACCGATATTCGGTATTTTGTTGTAATGAGAAATCTAGCTTGGTGTGTAACTCCTTATGTGAATTTTATATGTGGATCGGGTGGCACATCGCCATGGGTATGTTGTTTGGATCGGGTTGCGCGCCGCAATAGTGTGATATTGAGTACAGTTCCCTATATCTATTTTTGTGTGTTTTGTTTCCTATTTCTCTGAAGAAAACTCATAATAGCTATGTGCCCGTGTCGCATGTATGATTCGCGAGCAGGGTGCTTGTTTATTTATGTTGACCACATCGCATGTATGATTCTGTCACGACCCGGTTCGCCCTCCGTGAACCATCGTGACGGCACCTAGTATCTACGACTAGGTAAGGCTAAATTACGGACGAAAAACCAAAATTTGCGGAAGTAAAACAATTTAAAACAGAAGTAAAGTAATAACAGTGACTTAAATGTGTCGCGTCTGTAGAATGACCTAAGTAATAACAATGACTTAAATGTGCCGTGTCCGTAGTGACTTATAGCTCTGCTCACCCTATGATATGGTTCAACTGTCAAATCCAAATAGGTGACCATTTATGTGTTCATGTCAAATATAATTGACCATTGAATTACCTAAGAAACTTATTTCTTCTTTCATTCAATTACCTTGGCCAAGGTCTTAGTTTGGTCATTTATAATTCATGACAACATGGAGCTTAAACTCATTACCAAGAGTTGACAGATTCCATCTTGATCAATCACTAATTCTACAAGTATTTAATCATACACAATATCCTTCCAAATATCGCCCTAGGGCCATAGGTGTCTAGTATCAAAGCACAATAAATAACTTTTCAATTACTATGACGATCTCAGGTCAAAGGAAACGTTTACATCACATTCTTTAAGAGAATATCATATTGACAGTTTGTGGTAATTCTAACAATTAGGAATTACCCAATGAGTCGGTTTAATGATCATATCTCTATATGCATCATCTATCCATGTGATTTGGTTAATGAGATCAACTAATCTTTATCCAATAAAGACGATCACATAAATATTGATCTAACCGGATTACTAATGTCCAAATTAATAATCCTATGATTAAAAATAAATTTAGATTAAATTATAAGAAACTTCACTCTCATTATCATGATCGCCATCACAATGTCAAGTCTCAAAATTTAATCAAGGACCTTATCAAGTTAATCAACAATTAAAAATAACTATGATTAAAAAATATCAAATGCCATATATTTTTATATCAAATAACGTTCACACAAATATGTTCAAATCATCAAATATGATATTGGATTTAGGGCATATCTACTATAACCCTAACACTTCAGTGTACATTCCTAGATTCAGATATTCTAAATTGCACCACACTGCAAGAACACAAACTAGTGATAACTGATTAGGCTTGACATCTGTTTTGTGCATTCTCTCAGACATTTCAAGAATTCATTACCAAGACTAACATGCAATATGCCAAAACCATAGGATTCCACAAAACTGCATCTCCCTCACTCAATTGTTTGAGGCTAAATAACAACCTGAATACTCCTGTACTACTTGTACATATCTATTAAAGCATTCCAGCAGCATGATCTTGGTCATACATGGCTCTTCGATCAAAGAATGAACTTGAAGACCTGGCTCTGATGCAGCTAGTGTTGAACAAGCACAAAACATGGAAAAGTATGTTAGTAGCAGCTTGCTATTGAGCTTTAAACATATTCATCAAGAGATTCCGTCCCCCCCCCCCCCTTCCAAATTGCACATCGCCAACAATAAAAGTAATCCATGATACATTATCTTGTCTGCTCATGTTGGAGCCCCATGAAACAATACACATGCCCAATATAGAAGAGGCCCACTTGAAGAAGTTGCAGCTGATGAAGCAGCCCCCTTAGTAGATCCGGTTCATTTTTATTTAACTAGACCCGATTAATTGTAAAATAAATATAAGTATAGAGTTTCACATTATTTTGTACAGATATTACATATTAATAAAAGATCTTTCTCTTCAGATCAAGTTCTTTTCTCTTCATACGGACATTTTATCTTAGGGTTTCTCATGTGAATCTTGCTCGAATTCATGAAGAATTCGACTGTTTTCATGGTATCAGAGCATGGGAGCTCGTAGATCTTGTGTTTCCTCATCGATCGATGGTACCCTTGCTCAGTTTGGTTAGAGTTTTATTCCATCAATTTTCTGGGATTTCGTCAGATTCTTTCTCATTTAGTGGAGTTTTGTTGCTTTCACGGCATAGGCTCTATTTTCGATGGGGTTCCATTGGTGTTTAGCCATATTTGTTCCTTTTTTTGCTGAGGTTTTCTTTTGGTCTCGACAGAAGTTTCGAAGCAAGTGTTTTTCTTTCAGTTTTTGTTCTCAATTGGTAGTTGTTTTGTTGTTCCAAACTATAGCTCTCATCAGTGCTGTGAAAATTGAGTGAATTTGTGAAAGCCCTAATTTTTTGTTTAAACCTAAATTTTCAATTGCATAATTTTCTATCAATGGCTCCTATTGACGATTCCTCTACTACTACTGCCACTACTTCTTCAACCTCAACTATCTCTTCTTCTGTTGAACCCTCACACCCTTTGTACCTATATCTGTCTGATTTGTCTTGCACAATTTTGGTCATAAAGACCTTTAATGGCATAGGTTATGGGGGTTGGAGACGAAGAATATTGATTGGATTATCATGTAAAAATCAATTGGGATAATCAATGAGACAATCCCCAAACCTAGTGAAAACTCTGTGTTGTTTGAACTCTGGGTCCGTTGTAATGACATGGTGACTGCATGGATACTAAATAGTCTAGACACTGAGATTAGGGAGAGTGTGATGTATACAGAATCTGCTCAAAAACTTTGGAAAGAAATCAAACAACGATATGGGAAAGTGAATGGGACTAAGGTCTTTCAAATCAGGAAGGACCTTGCTTCTATTTCCCAGGGATCTTCTAACATTGCTTCCTATTTCAGTCGCATTAAAAAGCTTTGGGATGAGTTGGACTATTCAATCACTTATCCAGACTGTACATGTGGTTGTAAATAGGCCTTTTAGAATATAGAAGAAGATCAGAAGGTTCATCAATTTCTAATGGGGTTAAATATAACCTACACTGGAGTTAGGAGAAATATTCTTCTAATGAAACCTTTGCCTGATATTGACAGTGTGTATGCTATGCTGATTGAGGATGAAAACCAAGCTGAAGTTCAAATTTCAAATTTAGTTTTTACTCCAAAATCTACCTCCTTTAGCACACATGTTCAGAAACCTATGCATTCAAGAGTGTAATTTGACACTACTAGGGAGAGTACCAGAGTTCAAAGGCCTTTCCTTCAAAGGATAAATTTTGATCCTACTAAGAAGGGAAATTCTAGTTTGATTTGCCGATACTGTAAGAAGCCTGGTCATCTAATTGAAAACTGCTACAAGCTACATGGGTACCCTCCAGGTTTTGGTTCCAAGTTCAAAAGGTCAGTTGCATTTGCTCAAGTTTCTGATCCATCTGACATAGGAGCTACTGATAACTCTACTTGTAAGAGCTCCAAGGTGATTCCACTTGACACTAGGGAAATATTCTAACAAAATAATAATATGATCAACTGATTAATTTGCTCCAACAGTCCAAGATGTCATCTGCCTCTCAAGACATTCCATCTGTCTCATCAAACTTTGCAGGCCTGATAGGTACTTTTGCTTTCAGTAATTGTGCTTCTTATGTTTGCAATTTTACTAAAGTAGAGGATGACTTTTGGATCATAGACTCTAGTGCTACTAATCATATGATCTCTTACCAATCTTTACTAACTGATATTAAGCCCTTACCTTTGCCTTAGCTTGTGACTCTTCCTAGTGGGTACAAAGTTAAGGTCCATTGTACTGGTTCTCTTTATCTTTCTCCAAACATTTCTCTTCCTAATGTCTTACTTGTTCCTTCGTTTCATTATAATCTCATCTATTTAAATCAACTACTTGTTCATCTTAAATGTAATGCCTTCTTTACTGCCTATACATGCATTTTGTTACAAGGACCTTTTTCTGAAGAAGCTAGTGGTGCTTGGTAGACTTCAGAAGGGTATCTACATTCTTCAGCCCAGTGATCTTTGTGACAGTGATACTTCTTCTTCTAATTCCTCTATAAATACCATAATTGCCAATGTTGATATAAAGAATAAGAGCAGGTCTCTTTTATATCCTTCTGTGTGTGCTAATATTTCTACTTCTGCCTTGTCTATTGATCATGCATGGCATTTGAGGTTAAGATATGCTCATTTTGCTAAAATGAAGCATATTTCTTTTCTTTCTGATAAATTGCCTCACAAACAATTTTTTATTTTTCCATTTGTCTCATGGCTAGGCAATAAAGGTTACCCTTTCCTGAAAGCACTATTCACTCTGCTACTCATTTCCAATTGATTCATGTAGACTTGTGGGAACCCTATCACACCCAAACTTATAATGGTTTTAAGTATTTTCTAACCATTGTAGATGACTTTACTAGAGCTACTTGGACCCACTTGCTTTCCTCTAAATCCAATATCTTCCCTGTTTTGAAATCCTTTATTGTTATGGTTAGCACTTAATTTTCACTTCCTATTAAAACTGTGAGATCAGACAATGCTTTTGAGTTGGGAGGAAGTAATGAGGCTAAAACCTTTTTCTGTGCTCAAGGTATCCTTTACCAGACTTCTTGTTCACATACACTACAACAAAATATTGTAGTGGAGAGGAAACACAAACACCTGCTTGAAATTGCCCGGGCACTCCTCTTTCAATCAAAATTGCCTCTCAATTATTGGGATGAGTGTGTTTTGACTGCCACCTACCTCATCAATAGGTTTCCTTCACCTCTACTTCAACATAAGTCTCCTTTTGAGTTGTTGCATGGTTACTCTCCTTCATTTTCACATTTGAAAGCTTTTGGGTACTTATACTTTGCTGCTGTCCCTAAGCCTTATAGAGATAAGTTCAAATCTAGGACTATTCCATCTATTTTTATTGGATATAGTTCTGGTAAGAAAGCTTATAAGTTGCTCAACTTATCCAGCTAAGTCATTTTTCACTCAAGGGATGTCGTATTCAACGAACTCATATCTCCTTATTCTAATGCATCTACTTTTGCTCTTTTGTTTCCTCTACTCCCTTATTCTTCTATGACTGACCATGTCCCAATGCCTAATTATATTCCCGATGCTAGTCCTATTTCTACATCTTCCTCTATTTCTTTTTCTAATGCTCCATCATGTGATACTAATCCTCCTCTTAGAATATCTGGTAGGCCTTCCAAAATTCTGCTTATCTTAATGACTATGTATGCACCTCTATTTCTGGTTCTCATGTCTTACCCTCTTCTGATGTTAATTCCTTACTAGAGCCTCAATTTTATCATCAAGCTGTATCTAATCCTGCTTGGCAAGAGGCCATGATGAAGGAGTTTCAAGCTTTAGATGCCAATAACACCTGGACTATAATGCCTCTTCCATCAGGGAAGAAAGTTATACCTTATAAATGGGTTTACAAGATAAAATAGCGGGCAGATGGTTCTATTGAGAGATACAAGGCAAGGTTCGTGATTCGAGGGGATAGTCAACAAGAAGGAGTAGACTTTAGATATCTACTATCCATAGTAGCTTAGAGACATTGGACAGTATTCCAACTTGATGTTAACAATGCTTTTCTATATGGGGATCTTGATGAAGAGGTGTATATGAAAATACCTTCCGGTTTGACTATTTAGTCCTATACTTCTACTACTCTTTTGGCCTGTAAGTTTAATAAATTCCTCTATGGTCTTAGACAATCTTCTAGACAATGGTATGATAAACTGTCTTCATCTTTTTAGTCTAAGGGTTTTCATCCTAGTGTTAATGATTATTCTTTGTTTCGAAAATTGCATAGGAATTCCTTGACTATAGTAGCTGTTTATGTTGATGATATATTGGTGACTGAGGATGATTTATGTGAAATTGTTGCCTTGAAATAATTTTTAGATGATTAGTTTAGGATAAAAGATCTTGGTGAAATTCATTTTTTTCTTTTACTTGAAGTTGTAAAGCAAACAAATTGTTTTCTAGTTAATCAACACAAGTTCCTTGTGGAACTTCTTTCTGGGTTTCATTGTTCTGCTATTACTCCAGTTGTTTCCCCCTAGATCCTCATGTTATGTTGTCAGCTGATTCTAGAGAATTGTTGCCTAATCCTCCATCTATAGAAGGTTGGTAGGAAAATTAAATTTCTTTCAACATACTAGACCTGACATATCATTTACTGTTCAACATTTGAGCCAATACATGTTTGTCCTACGGTTGGACCATTTGGATGTTGCTTATCATATATTGAGGTACTTGACTAGCACACCCTCACTTGGTTTGATGTTATGTAATTCTCCTGATTTTACTCTCCAAGGTTACTGTGATTCATATTGGGAAATGTAACGACCCGACTGGTCGTTTCGCTTTTCAGAACCTCGTTCTTCTAAATAAGACTTTCTGCTCTTGCTTTAACTAATTTACGACATGCGGGGATGGTTGGTTCATGATTTGAAAGAGTTTGGATTGAAATAGGCACCCTTGATTCCCTAAAATTTTCTTAAAAGGCTAAGTTTGACATTGGTCAACATTTCGAGTAAACGGATCCGGACTTGTGTTTTGAAGGTCTCGGAGGGTCCATAGGAAAATATGGAACCTAGGCGTATGCCTGGAATCGAATTCTGAGGTCCCTAGCACGAGTAATGAATTTTTGTTAGAAATTGTTAAATTAAAATTCTAAGGATTTAAAGAAATTAAATAATGCTTGAGTATGTTGGTATCGGGCCCGTATGTTGGTTCTAGAGTCTGGTATAGGTCCAATATAACATTTAAGACTTGCCCGCAAAATTTGTTGTCAATCCAAGTAGTATAAGTACGTTTCGACACGTTATAAGTGAATTGAAGAACTTGAAGTTCATAAGTTGGATTCAATTGGTTATAGGGAGTGATTCTTAGATTTAGCATTGTTTCGGCGTTTTGAGGGTTCTAGCGAGTCCGTTTTATGATTTCAAACTTATCGGTATGTTCGGACGGGGCCTTGGGTCCCCGAGTGTCAATCGGACAAGGAATGAATGAAGTTGGAAAAATTGACATGGAGCTGAAGCTCCAGATATCTATCATAACTGCACCTGCAGTTGGTCAGCCGCAGGTACGAGACCACATAAGTAGTCATTCTCTCATAGAAGCGATTGTTCTCTCGCAGAAGCGGCCAAGGACGGCCAAGCCAGAAGCCGCAGAAGCGGGACCGCAGTAGCGGTTATTTCCCGCAGAAGCAGCCCAACGGCCCAGCTGAATTTCTGCAAAAGTGGATACTTTTTTGCAGAAGCGGTGGGCACAGGTGTGGCCCAGGACCGCAGACGTAGAAATCACTGAAGCAGTGAGCTGCATTTATTACAGGCTCTAGGCCATTTTTGCTCATTTTCACTCATTCATTGGGTGATTTTGGAGCTCTTGAGAGAGGACTTTCACCTAGCATCTTAGGTAAGTTCATCCTAATTATTTCTAGTTTAATACTTGAACCTCGGGTAGATTAACACACAAAGATTAAGGAAAAATCATGGAGTTAGAGAAAAACTTAGGGTTTTGATAAAAGTTATATTTAACTACGAAATTTGTTATGAAATGAAGTAGAAATCATATATTATTGATCCTTAGGTTATAAAGAACAACTTTCTTCGAAAAGTTTCGGAATCCGGGCACGTGGGCCCGGGGTCAGTTTTTAGGAAACTTGTGTTTAAGGTTGGAAAATTACTTTAGCAATTAAAATGCAAACTCTTCAGCTTGTATTGACTAGTTTCTACCTCGTTTAATTAGTTTTGGATTGTTCGACTCCAAATTGAGGGTTTAAGCACGTTCTTGGTATTGGAAGTACGCTTTGGAGTGAGGTAAGTCTCATTTATAATCTTGTAAGAGGGAATTGTCCTCATAGGTGTAATAATTGAATAATTTGCCACTAAATGCGGGGGCTATGTATACACTAGGTGACGAGACTCCGTACGTAGCTGCTACTATGTTAAATGTTCGGGTAGTTTAGGACTCGTATCATGCTAAATTTTTAAATGTTTATATCCTTTCATGCTAACGAGATAACTTAAGATATGCTAGAAACTTGGAAATGATCCCCTTTGAATGTATGCATTTGCTTGAACACTTGTATGAATTATTTGAATATAAATGCGCCTTTATGATCCTTTTTATTGATAATTGATGTTTGTGGATCGTGTCGATCGCCTCGGTAGAAATATTTGCATCTATGATTCGCGCCATTCTACCCTCTAGTAGTGCATAGTTTCTCTTCTGTTAGACCAGGCCGTCGACCTCGGCATAACATGCGCATGATATTTATGTAAATCCTATTCATGATTCACTTTGTTAAATGCTCTGGAATGTAAATGGCTAAATGTGATACTATCTAGACATGACTTGTCACTTCTTGCTATAATCTAATATTATTTGTGACATCCATGCTTAGCATAAAACTTTATTATATTATTTAACCCTAGTAAGTATCAAGTAGACCTCTTGTCTCTACTTCTTCGAGATTAGACGGAATACTTACTGGGTACATATTGTTTATGTACTCATACACGCTACTGTACTTAATTGTACATCATCTGAGGTAGGTACATCTTGATATCAGTCTACTGCGCGTCGCTGATCATAGTCCGTGACTTCCACGGTTTGCTGCTCCCTTCCTATGCCATTAAGCAGCTTGATGGAGTCTCTCTTTACTTTTGGCTATCTGCTCTATTTCAGACAGTAGGATAGATTTACTCTTTTATATATTCTACTAGATGTCCACATACTTGTAATACCAGGTCTTGGCACGCACATTAGTAGACTAGTCTTTTGGGAATTGTATAATTATTTTTAGTATGTTACTAGTTATCACTTGTTTTAACTTCAAATTAAGAAATTGCTATACTTGTTTTGGTAAAGTAAAATGAGAACTTATTAATATTTCCGCATTGGCTTGCCTGACAATGGTGTTAGGTGCCATCACGACCTACAATGAAATTGGGTTGTGACAATATAGTATCAGAGCACTAGGTTCACGTAGGTCTCACAAGTCATGGGCAAACCTAATAGATTGTTGCGGATCGGTACGGAGACGTCTGTACTTATCTTCGAGAGGCTATAGGGTGTTAGGAAACTATTCTTTATTCATTTCCTATCGTGTAGTGGTTGGTATACTAAATTCCCTCTTTTATTCTCTCACAGATGGTGAGGACACGCACGACAGATGTTCCAGACTAGGGAGGGGCTGCTCCCCCCATTGCTAGAGGCTAAGGTAGAGGTCGGGGGAGGGCATCGGCTCGATACAGGGGACGAGGACGTCCCAAAGCTATTCCAGTAGTACCACCAGTGGATCTTGCAAGAGATCCTATCATTGAGGAGCAGGGCGAGGTGCCCGCTGCTAAGCCTACCCCGGCGGACTTTATGACAACACCGGGTTTCCAGGAGGTCATGGGTCGTATGTTGCAGTTCATGGACACCATATCTCAGGCTGGTTTATTTCCAACAGATCCAGCTACATCAAAGGTAGGAGGGGGAGCACATACCCCTACTGCTCAGGCTCCTGGTCATGCAGTTATAGTGTATTAGACTCTGGGTGCACTACTTGTGGATGGGGCTTAGCCAGTTGCTGCAGTAGTACCCAAACCTAGACCAGCTATGGATGGTGACCTGCAGAAGTTGTTGGATAGATGGACTAGACTTCACCCTCCTGTCTTCGAAGGTGAGCGTCATGAGGATGCCCAAGATTTCATTGATAGGTGCAGGAGCAAACTGTACAATATGGGGATATTGGAGTCGCATGGGGTTGACTTCGCTACTTTTCAGCTAAAAGGCAAGGCCCGTAGATGGTGGCAGTCCTATGTTCTTGGCAGGCCAGCAGGTTCTCCTCCCATCACTTGGGGATAGTTCACACAGTTATTCTTGGACAGGTATATTCTACCCTCTGAGAGGGAAGGGCTGCGGTATCAGTTTGAGTAGCTTGAGCAGGATCAGATGCTGTGACTGACTACGAGGCAAGGTTTTCTAAGTTATCCCACCATGTATTGATGATACTTCCTACTAACATAGAAACGATGCGGAGGTTCGTTGCAGGGTTGCATTCTAGCATTAGGGCCAACATGGCTCGAGAGGTGGAGATGGGGACATCTTATCAGCTAGTAGTGAAGATCACTCAGAGGATTGAGGGCTACGGTCTGAGGGGTAGGGAGCAGATGCAACAGGATAAGAGAGCTAGATTCTCCGGAGAGTTCAGAAGTGCCCCAGTTAGGGGTAGAGGTCAGTTTGGGAGGGGTCAGTCCAGCAGGCCCCTATATTCAGCACCACCACCTGCTCGGGGTGCTCCAGCACGCCCCTATTTTAGTGTCATGCTAGAGAGTTCTTATCACCCACTAGCTATTCAGGGTTCCTCCAGTGGGTATTCAGGTTCCTATTTCAGTGCTATGCCAGAGAGTTCATACCGTCCACCGGCTACCCAAGCTTCTTCCAATGGCTCTACAGGCCATCAGGGTAGCAGGTCACCGCGCTGTGGGGTTGTTTTGAGTGCGGAGACCTTGGTCATATGAGGAGATACTACCCCAGGCTTCGGGGCAAGGCAGTACAGCAGGGTCAGCAGCCTATGATTTCAGCACCGGTTGCCCATCTAGATAGAGGTAGGGGGCAGACTAGTAGAGGTCGTCCTAGAGGTGGAGGCCAGACAGGGAGATGTCAGCCAGCTACTACTCAGTCGGGTAGAGGCCAGCTAGCCGGCGCTCTAGCCAGATTCTATTCCCTTCTGGCCAGGCCAGATGCATTGGCCTCAGATGCCATTATCACAGATATTATTTCCGTCTACGGTAGAGATGTTTCGGTATTATTTGATCCAGGGTCCTATTAATATGTATCATCTCTGTTTTCTCATTTCTTGTTTATTCCTTCTGAGCCTTTGGGCACTCATGTTCATGTGTCCACTCATGTGGGAGATTCTGTGGTTGTGGATCAGATCTATTGGTCCTGTAAGGTCACATTCTATGGTTTTGAGACTAGAGCAGATCTCCTGTTACTTGATATGATTGACTTTGAGGTCATCCTGGGCATGGATTGGTTATCCCCATACCACGTCATCCTTAATTGCCATGCCAAGACTATGACATTAGCAATGACAGGGTTGCCAAGGTTGGGTGGAAGGGTTCCACAATTCATACATCTAGTCGGGTTATCTCTTTCCTGAAGGCTCGGCATATGATCGATAAGGGGTGTTTGGCTTATCTAGCCTATGTTCGGGACACCATCACCGAGTCTCCAACGATTGATTCAGTTCCAGTAGTTCGGGAGTTCGTCGTTGTGTTTCCTTCTGATCTTCCTGGCATGCCACCAGATCACGATATTGATTTAGCTCCAGGTACCTAGCCTATATCTATTATGTCGTACCGTATGGCTCCGAAAGAGTTGAAAGAGTTGAAGGAGCAGTTTGAGGAGTTGTTAGCAAAGGGGTTTGTTTGACCAGGTGTGTCACCTTGGGGTACACCAGTGTTGTTTGTAAAAAAAAGGATGGGACCATGTGGATGTGCATTGATTATCGCTAGTTGAACAAGGTTACCATCAAGAACAAGTACCCGTTGTCATGCATTGATGATTTGTTCGACTAGTTGAAGGGTGCTAGGGTGTTCTCTAAGATCGACTTGAGATCAAGGTACCATCAATTGAGGATTCGGGACTCAGATGTTCCGAAGAATATTTTCCGTACTAGATATGGTCATTATGAGTTTCTGGTGATGTCATTTGGCTTGACTAATTCCCCAGCATCATTTATGGACCAGATGAATAGGTTGTTCAGACCTTATATTGATTCCTTTGTCATCGTCTTCATTGACGACATCTTGATATACTTACGTAGCTTGGGGGAGCACGAGCAACATTTGAGAGTAGTGCTTCAGACCTTGCGGGAGCAGAAGTTGTATGCTAAGTTCCCCAAGTGTGAGTTTTGGCTAGAGTCAGTGACATTCTTGGGGCATACTGTGTCAGGAGAGGGTATTAAGGTGGATCCCAAGAAGATTGAGGCAGTTCAGAGTTGGCCACGTCCTACTTCAATGACCGAAATCAGCAGTTTCCTGGGGTTAGCAGGTTATTACAGATGATTTATGCAGGGCTTTTCATCTATTGCATCACCTCTGACTAGATTAACCCAGAAGGGTGCTCCTTTCTATTGGTCCGATGATTGTGAGGCGAGCTTTCAGAAGCTCAAGACAGCTTTGACTACAGTACCAATTCTTGTGTTACCTTCCGGTTCAAGGATGTATACGATATATTGTGACGCTTCATGCGTTGGCTTGGGTTGTGTATTGATGTAGAAGGGGAGAGTTATTGCATATGCTTCACGCCAGCTGAAGATTCATGAGAAGAATTACCCCATGCATGAGCTAGAGTTAGCGGCGATTGTTCATGCTCTTAAGATATGGAGATATTATCTGTATGGGGTGTCATGTGAGGTTTACACTGATCATCGCAGCTTATAGCATTTGTTCAAGCAGAGGGATCTCAATTTGAGTCAGCATAGATGGCTTGAGTTACTGAAGGATTATGACATCACCATTCTTTATCATCCGGGCAAGGCAAATGTGGTCACGAATGCCTTAAGAAGGAAAGCAGAGAGTATGCGTAGCTTGGCATTCATTTCAGCAGAGGAGAGGCCACTAGCCTTGGACATTCAATCATTGGAAAACAGACTTGTGAGGTTAGATATTTCAAAGCCTAGCCGAGTCCTTGCATGTGTTGTTGCTCATTCTTCATTATTAGGGAAGATCAAGGCCCGACAGTTCGATGATTCACATTTGGCGGTTCTCAGAGAGACAGTGCTATAGGGTAGTGCCAAGGAGGTTTTCATTGGCGAGGATGGTGTTCTGCGACTCCAGAGTCGCCTATGCGTTCCTAATATTGATGGTCTGAGGGAGAGGATCCTAGAGGAGGCACACAGTTTACGGTATTCCATTCATCCGGGTACTATGAAGATGTATCATGACTTGAGGCAGCATTATTGGTGGCAGAAGATGAAGAAAGACATAGTGGAGTATGTGGCTAGGTTCTTGAATTGCCATCAGGTTAAGTATGAACACCAGAGGCCAGGTGGCCTACTTCAGCAAATGCCTATAACTGAGTGGAAGTGGAAACACATTACTATAGACTTCGTAGTTGGGTTGCCCCGGACCTTGCAGAAGTTTGATGCAGTGTAGGTCATTGTTGATAGGCTGACCAAGTCGGCACACTTTATTCCAGTTGTGACTACTTACACTTCAGAGAGATTAGCTCAGATTTACATTCGGGAGATAGTCCGATTTCACGGTGTGCTTGTTTCCAATATATCAAATAGAGGCCCTTAGTTCACTTCCCATTTTTGGAGAGCCGTTTAGAGTGAGTTGGGGACTCGTGTGGAGCTTAGCACAGCATTTCATCCTCAGACCGACAGACAGTTCAAATTTTGGAGGACATGCTCAAAGCATGTGTGATTGATTTTGGAGGACAGTGGGATCAGTTCTTGCCCTTGGTAGAGTTTGCTTACAACTATAGCTATCAGTCCAACATAGAGATGGCTTCATTCTAGGCTTTGTATGGTCGGCGATATCGTTCTCCTATCGGGTGGTTTGAGCTTGGTGAGGCTAATTTATACGGTACATACTTGGTGCAAGATGCCTTGGACAAGGTAAGGAGTTACGCAGATCAGAAGGCGCATGATGTATCATTCATGGTTGGCGAGAAGGTCCTCTTGAAAGTCTCGCCAATAAAGGGTGTTATGAGAATCAAGAAGAAGGTCAAGTTGAGCCCAAGGTTTATTGGCCCATTTGAGGTGTTGAGGCGAGTTGGGGAGGTTGCTTATGAGCTGGATTTACCCCCCAGCTTATCGGGAGTTCATCCAGTTTTCCATGTATCGATGTTGCGGAAGTATCACGCCGACTTGTCCCATGTGTTAGACTTTAGTACTATTCAGCTGGATGAGAGTCTGGGTTATGAGGATGAGCCAGTTGCCATTATTGATAGGCAGGATCGCAAGTTGAGATCCAAGAGGATTTCTACGGTAAAGGTCCAGTGGAGGGGCCAACCAGTTGAGGAGGCGACCTCAGAGTCCGAGGAGGACATGCGGAGCAGATACCCCCCAGTTTTTCCTAGCTCAGGTACTTTTCTATGTTCGTTTGAGGACGAACGTTTGTTTAAGAGGTGGAGAATGTAACGACCTGGCTGGTCATTTTGCTTTTTAGGACCCTGTTCCCCTAAATAAGACTTCTCGCACTTGCTTTAACTAATTTACGACCTGCGGGGGTAGTTGGTTCGGGATTTGGAAGAGTTTAGGTTGAAATAGGCACCCTTGATTCCCTAAGATTTTCTTAAAAGGCTAAGTTTAACTTTGGTCAACATTTCAAGTAAACGAACCTGGACTTGTATTTTGACGGTCCCGGATGGTCCGTAGGAAACATATGGGACCTGGGCGTATGCCCGGAATCGAATTCCGAGGTCCCTAGCCCGAGTAATGAATTTTTGTTATAAATTGTTAAACTGAAATTATAAGGATTTAAAGAAATTAAATAATGCTTGATCATGTTGGTATCGGTCCCGTATGTTTGTTCTGAAGCTCGGTACAGGTCCAATATAATATTTAAGACTTGCCCGCAAAATTTGGTGTTAATCCGAGTAGTATAAGTACGTTTCGGCGCGTTAGAAGTGAATTAAAGAACTTGAAGTTTATAAGTTGGAATCAATTGGTTTTAGGGGTGATTCTTAGATTTAACATTGTTCCGGGAGTTCGGAGGCTTCGAGGGAGTCCGGTTTATGATTTCAAACTTGTTGGTATGTTCGGATGGGGCTCGGGGGCCTCGAGCATCAATCAGACGAGGCTCGAGTGAAGTTGGAAAAAATTGACAAGGAGCTGAAGCTCCAACTATCTGTCATAACTGCACCTGCGGTTGGTCAGCCGCAAGTGCGAGACCGCAGAAGCGGTTGTTTCCCGAAGAAGCGGCCCAGCTGAATTTCCGTAGAAGCGGATACTTTTCTGCAGAAGCGGTGGGCGCAGATGCGGAAATCACTGAAGCAGTAGGCTTCATTTATTACGGGCTCTAGGCCATTTTTGCTCATTTTCACTCATTCATTGGGCGATTTTGGAGCTCTTGAGAGAGGACTTTCACCTAGCATCTTAGGTAAGTTCATCCTAATTATTTCTAGTTTAATACTTGAACCTCGGGTAGATTAACACACAAAGATTAAGGAAAAATCATGAGGTTAGAGAAAAACTTAGGGTTTTGATAAAAGTTAGATTTAACTACAAAATTTGTTATGAAATGAAGTAGAAATCATATATTATTGATCCTTAGGTTATAAAGAACAACTTTCTTCGAAAAGTTTCGGAATCCGGGCACGTGGGCCTAGGGTCTGTTTTTACGAAACTTGTGTTTAAGATTGGAAAATTACTTTAGTAATTAAAATGCGAACTCTTCAGCTTGTATTGACTAGTTCCTACCTCGTTTAATTAGTTTTGGGTCGTTCGGCTCAAAATTGAGGGTTTAAGCACATTCTTGGTATTGGATGTACGCTTTGGAGCGAGGTAAGTCTCCTTTCTAACCTTGTAAGAGTGAATTGTCCCCATAGGTGTAATAATTGAATAATTTTCCACTAAATGTGGGGCTACGTATACACTAGGTGACGAGGGTCCGTACGTAGCTACTACTATATTAATTGTCCGGGTAGTTTAGGACCTGTATCATGCTAAATTTGTAAATGTTTATATCATTTCATGCTAATGAGATCACTTAAGATATTCTAGAAACTTGGAAATGAACCCATGTGAACGTATGCACTTGTTTGAACACTTGCATGAATTATTTGAATATAAATGCGTCTTTATGATCCTTTTTGATGATAATTGATGTTTGTGGATCGGGCCGATCGCTTCGGTAGAAATAGATGCATCTATGGTTCGCGTCATTCGACCCTCTGGCAGTGCACAGTTTCTTTTCTGTTGGACCGGGCCATCGACCTCGGCATAACGTGCGCATGATATTTATGTGAAATCTTATTCATGACTCACTTTGTTAAATGCTTTGGACTGTAAATGGCTAACTGTAATACTATCTAGACATGACTTATCACTTCTTGCTATAATCTGATATTATCTATGACATCCATGCTTAGCATAAAATTTTATTATATTATTTGACCCTAGTAAGTATCAAGTCAACCTCTTGTCTCTACTTCTTCGAGATTAGACGGGATACTTACTAGGTACATATTATTTATGTACTCATACTACGCTTCTGTACTTAATTGTATAGGATCTGAGGTAGGTACATCTGGCTATCAGTCTGGTGTGCGTCCCTGATCATAGTCCGAGACTTCCACGGTGAGCTGCTCCCTTCCTATGCCATTCAGCAGCTTGAGTCTCTCTTTACTTTTGGATGTCTACCCTATTTCAGATAGTATGATAGATTTACTCTTTTGTATATTCTACTAGATGCCCACATACTTGTGATACCAGGTCTTGGCCCGCACATTAGTAGACTATTCTTTTGGGAATTGCATAATTATTTTTTGTACGTTACTAGTTATGACCTGATTCCTGTTCAGCCCAGGATATGTAGGAAACCTCTGAAGCAAAGGTTCGGTCAAATCTTTTTCAAAAAATGCTTCACACGGAGTATTCGGACGGGCAAAAATCGCTCGCTTTATCTTTGCGCGAAAACCCTTCGTGTCTTCGTGCAAAGAGGGGCAGCTGTAAGCACGTGATTTTTGCTTCACGGACAATCGCTCCAAAAGAAAATAAAAATAGTGGCAAAAGGCTTCGCTGTACAATTTTTCGATCTTTCCGTGACATGTGTTGTTAGTCGTTTGTGAGTCTGTCCATTTTGCATCTAGTCATTATCAAACAAAAATACAAAAAATATATGTGGCGTTAAAAGAAAATTCAAAAAATATAAATATATGTGCATCGTCCGTTTTAGGTTGTGATTTAACTTACTTGGTATGATAATTATGTTGAAATGCCATATTGTTATTTGTTTTAATTTCATTTGTTTTATTAGTTATTTTTATTTTTATTTTTCTTTAAATTGGAAAACAAAAGAAAGTTGAAATCAATTTGGGCCCAAAAAATAAGACAAAAACAGGCCCAAACCAACGATCTGACCCGGTCCAGACCAGGCCTGCCCAGGCACCTCCTGAAACGACGTCGTTTCAGGCAAATCAATCTGAGCCGTCCGTCCCAGCCGATCCAACGGTTCAGGACCTCTTTCAGCGACCCATGTTCAAACCCGACCCAAATAACCAGCCTGACCCAACCCCTCACTTAAACCAAACGACCCCGTTTAACTACCAAACGACCCCGTCTCATGTCTCATCCTCAGATCCAAGCCGTTGAGATCATCTGATCTAACGGCTCAGATCCAATCAGACTCCCCATATATAAACTCAACCCTTCACCCCACGCCCCCTATCCGAACCCCACCCCTCACTCGTCTCCTTCCCCGAACCCTGAAACCCCCAAACCCTAACGCCGCCCTAGTTTCCTTTCCACCAAAACCCGGCAGCATGAACGCCGGTGGCCACCTCCTGAACACCCTAGGACCACCTCACTGTCCTGAACACGAATCCACTAACCACGAGCCTCGAATCACTTTCGTTCGTCTCGAATCTTCATTTGAAGATTTGAGTCGAACCCGGATCTATGCCAAACCATCCCATCTTCATACCAGACACTCCCCTGACCTTCCTCGTGACCAAACCAAACTTGGTTTGGTCCGAATCTACCCACAACTCCCTAAAAATCAGATCTGGAAATCCAGACTTTAGAACACATGCACCTGGGGAATCCGGCCGGTTTGGACATGGGTTTGAGGTCTAATAGACCTTAATCAAGGTGTTCTCATGTGAGAACACCCTGATTAAAGTTTGTTCGGCCTCAAAAGTTCGAAGTTGAATCAGATTTGGGTCTGTTTGATTTAAACATTTTCGGTAAGTTTTCCTTTCTTTTGTTTTATTTCTAAATAAGTTGTCAGCATATTTCTTTGTGTTTGTTTGTTATTTTGTTATTTTTCATTCGAATTTCTTCCATCTCTGTTAAAAGGCCTTTTTATTTGGCCAATTGTCTTCTGTTTGTGTTCTGAATATACCCTGTGATATACGTGTTCATCAATTAGATTAATCGTCAAACGAGTTTAATTCATATAAGTTCCCAGTGTTTGAACAAATTTGTCTGAGGTCATTCGGGACTCTATACGTGTTGTTTATATGAACGATTGATTGTTATGTGTTACGATTAATATAGTCGAGTCGATATATGTCGTCAATTAGTTTCAATCGTTAATGGTAACAACTTGATTCGTATTGCTTATTTCTGCTGTGATCGTATTTGAGTCCCATTAGAAACTGAATTGTATTGCCTATTGATTTTGTTCAAATCGAATTAAAGAACATCTAGGGGAAAGGTTATAATGGCAGATTCAGGCTTTGATTTTAAAACACGATGCCATTTGGTTTAGACTGTGGGCAGCATGTGTATGGTTAGCTTTAAGGAATTAAAATAATTGGACAGCATGTGCTGTCAGATTATATTCCTACTGCCCATACTTTGGTTAAATAAACAAGTGATTAGTACATTTTAACAACAAAAGAGAGAGGGGCTGTCAGGGATTTGATGGGAGTTTTGTTTATTTAAAAGAAGTGAGTGGAAAAACAACGAGGGGGGGGCAATTTTGAGTTGTAAAACAGACTGTAAAGTGTTAAGGTTAGGCTATAAAAGAGGCAGACCTTCCATTAGAAAGGGGGTTCATTTTTTGAGTCTTGAGAGATTCTGGGAGCAAGAAAACTGAAAAGGAAAAACAGAAATAAATTTCAGAACGTTGTGAATGAGTATTGTCTAGAAGAAACTGTGTAAGAGTCCAGTTTGATCAGGTTGTCTTTGTGGTTTTGCTTTTCTGTCGTTTGCCAAGCTTTCTTGTGGTCATTGGATTTCTGTTGCTGTTACATTCAACATTCTGGGCTGTTATTTCCTACTCTGTTTTTCTGGGATTGTTTATTTGTTGCTCGACTCCTTGCTGAGCTTCATCATTGTTGGCTGGTTGTTGTTGCTTGTGTTGTTGCTGTGAATCTGCTGTTGCTGTTGTTTGCTGTGTACTACTCAGCTGATCCTTTTCCTTCTTCTTTTGTTCCTCTATACCAGGTACACAACTAATACTGTCCATGTAATTTGAAAGTCGAGCATGAATACAAAAGGGAAGATTTGAAGACATCTATGTCCACATGTAGTTGCTATATAGATGATTATGTAGTGTGTAATGGTTTACAATCTTGTTTGGGTATTGGAGTTGGTCCTTTCATATAGTGAATACAAAAATGTAGTATGGTTTAATATCATATGTTGGTTAGGTTAACAGACAAAAGGATTGGCAGTATACCAGGCTATGTCTTGGAAATTAGTTGTGTTTTGTAATTAGCATTCTCTTTTAATGCATGTCAAAGAATAAAACTATCCGCCTTAGTTAATTTTCATTCTCTTTTGATAAACTGCCTCATTATAATTATCAAGCCACGCCCTTATAACAATTAGCACAAGTCCGCGCCCCTCAACCTTATGAAGGTCGAGCCCAGGTCAAAACAGACCAAACAGACCCGCCTCGGATAAACAGTGGCCCAGGTCTGGCCCATCCCGCATGAGCTGGATTTGGGCCCATAATGTTCGATCAGCTGTCCGTATGCATGGTCATGTTTCCTTATTCTGTAAAAGCATTTCGGATCCTGCTGTAAATAATCTGCAAGCATGTAAATAATTAAGAGATTTTCTTTTATTTTAGAGACGAACTTAATAGGAAATATAGTCATTATAGGTTTATCCTTTAAAATAAAAATGAGACGAGCCTCGACAAACAAAAATGTAGAAGCTGCGGGGCCCTCTAAATGTATATATTAAATACTTAGATTCCGGGACGGGCCGTTTAGCAAATTTCACGGCCCTTCCTAAAATAATAACACGATAGTCTCTTTAGGTGCGTGTTTAATAATCTACTTTCTTAAAACTTGGGGTGTGCATTTCATGCGACCCAGATCCAAATCCCAAAACATCAAATAAAATATGTTCCAGATTGTGGGTGCATTTCATGTGACGCAGTCCAAGGACATGTTTTAAGCGATGTTCACATCCTTTTGAAATAATAACAATAAAGCGGTAAAAAGTTAAAATTGGCACATTGGTTCATAATGGTATTTAAAATCAGATAAATAAGCCGAATATGACAGTTGAGCGACCGTGCTAGAACCACGGAACTCGGGAATGCCTAACACCTTCTCCCGGGTTAACAGAATTCCTTATCCGGATTTCTGGTGCGCAGACTGTAATATGGAGTCATTCTTTTCCTCGATTCGGGATTAAAATTGGTGACTTGGGACACCCTAAATCTCCCAAGTGGCGACTCTGAAATTAATAAACCAATCCCATTTCGATTGTCCTTTAATTGGAAAAACTCCCTTGCACCCTCTCTGGTGCGGAAAAAGGAGGTGTGACAGCTCTGGCGACTCTGCTGGGGACCTTATGACCCAGAACCACTGGTTCAGGGTTAAGAATCCGAGCTTAAAATAATTGTTATTATTTGGCTTTATCTATTATCTGATTTTTACATGTTTGAGCCTAATGTGTTAAATGCTGCTTTTACCGCTTTGATATTATTTGAACTGTATATAAACTGTGCCGAAACCCCTATACTTTCTGAGTCTTCTAAATCATGAAGAAGGGCATACTTCGTATGACTTCTTTTCTGTATAGTGTCAAATCCCAATTTAGAACGAGGTTCGGATAAGTTGCTAAGCCGGTGAAGCTTCTGTATTCCCGGTACGCTGCCCCCCCTCGGCTCGAGCTGTCCGCTCGGGTAAGCCAGGTCTAGAACAAACACCCAGGTTCTGAACCTAGTATAACAAAGCCACATGCCGGATCCCTAGTAGGAACGTTTATTTGCATCATGTGCATTTGACTTAGGGGACTCAACACAGGGGTTGGGTCCGTCTAGGAATAGCAACCTGAAATAGAAAAGGCCATCCTGATGCATCCTACTCACTGCTTGTGCATTTATTTGCTTCAAACATGCATGATGACCGGTTTTGAATGTTGGGAAATTTTTACAAAAAAAATAAAAAATAAATAAATAATAATAAATAAATAAAAAAAAAGAAATAAATAAACTAGTTAGTTTATCACCCGAACTACGTCGGTTTGATTCTCACCGGATGTGAGATACGTAGGCAACCCTCATCGGGTCCAACTCTTTTTCCATTTTTACCAAAAATGATATACCATAAAGCATATATGTATATATGTATACACATGTATATAAATAAATTTTTTGTTTTTGTCCAAAGATTTTTGGTTAGAGTCAAAATAAAGGTTTTTGTTTTCACCTAAAAGGTCACCCTAATAAATGTGCAGGATGAACACAGAGCAAAATGAACCATTCTCAGCCCTCAGCGAGGTCCCTCTACAACTCCACATGTGGTGGAATGACTTGGAAGCCGATAGCAAAGGGGTAATAGGAAGAATATTGGGAGGTTTTGTAAATTTGTTGGGTGTTGAGCCGAGGACAGATATTCTTGAAGCTCTAATACCATTTTGGGACCCCACCTGCAATGTATTCCGTTTTGTTGACTTTGAACTTTCACCGACACTGGAGGAAGTTGCCGGATATGCGGGACTGAATGAGCAGTTAAGAGGGCAATATTTGCTTTCGCCAAGGCCAGTATCCCCGCATGCGTTTCTGGATCTACTAAGCATTAGTCGGAAGGTACACCATGACGATTTATCGAGAGGGTGTTGTGATCTCCATTTCTTGTATCAGCGGTACGGAACCCCGCATGGTTTCGAGGAACCGAACCTTGGGCTAACTCACGGCGGGAACAGAAACAAATGGGAAGCAAGACGTACTTTGGCTTTTATCACAGCCTTTTTGGGAGTCGTGGTCTGCCCAAGGAAGGACAAAAAGATAGAGATAGGTCTGGTAGGGATGGCCGACGTGGCAATCAAAAGAACCAATAGTACTGTGGTTCCTTTGATTTTGTCCGAAATCTACCGAGCTCTGACTATATGCCGAGAAGGAGGTACGTTCTTCCAAGGTTGCAACCTGTTACTTCAGCTATGGATGCAGGAACACCTCCATCACCGAGTAGGATACATGAACCACGGGTTGACCGAGAGGAATTGTATCAGCGGATTCAAGAAGCGCATGACAGGCGCCAGATTTCCTGAAGGTGTCGAAGAATGGTTTACACGGTTAAGGTCAACAACATCTGACCAAATTGAATGGGCATTTGGTTGGTTGACTGATACTGAGGTTATCTACATGTCGGCTGAAGAATGTCATGTTCTCTTAATGGGGCTTCGCAGCATCCAGCCATATGCCCCTCATCGGGTATTACGACAACTGGGCAGGTTTCAAGTAATCCCTAATGATGAAAATCTGAGCAAGCATGCCTTGGAATTGAGCCCGGGAGTCATATTCCCCGAGGGGAAGATTAGAAAACTGTGGCATGAATGTAGATTCTTGGAGCCCAAAACCATGGTACGAGAACTAGCTAAAGGTGAGGTAGACCCAAAGTACGATGCTTGGTTCGAAAGAAGGTTTCAGACTCGGCAAAGACCTGCTAAAAGGGCCCACGTCCAACACTTCACCAATGATTCACAAGAGCAATGGGGATGGTTAAAAAGGGAGAAAGGTTACCGGGTCGAAATCGGGAAGCTAAAGCAACAAGTTGAAAGGCTTGTATTTGAGAACAATGTGCAAGTCGCCTCGGAGCAGGTTGAAAGAAACAAGTTAGCCCAAGAAAACCAAACCTTGAAGGCCCGCCTTCGCCAAGCCAGTAAGAGTAACGTTGACCGACAGAAGCGTCGCTCTGATGAAAGATTGATAGCAAGATTGAGAAATCAGGTCGGCCAAAGCCAAGAAGAATTAGAACAATCAAAAGCTTGCATAACAAGGATGAAGGTCAGATGGGCAAAGTACGCAATGGCCCGGAAGCAGCGTTTGCAACAGGTCATAAGTGATTATGAAATGAGCGTCAGAATATTAAGGGAGACGAGCTCCACTCTACATGATCGGATCGTCAAACAAGCACGAGACGCCCAGGCCGACAGAAGACAGTGCTACGATGCAATGGCCTGCATGGAAAGACAAATGGAGTTGTTTCAGGATCAACTTGCCGATGATGCTCAGGTACTGGGGTTAAAGAACCAACAAATCAGGCAGTTGCTCAGTGAAAGAGATGACATCCGAGCAAGGATTGATGAAATAGAGCATTACATCTACATGAAATGCTTGGCATGTGAGCGAACACCTCGGAAGACCCTCCTTGTTTCCATCATGGGCTGCGTCCGCCGGATTATAAACGAGTTGAAGAGCCTGCAAAGAGACCTTACACCTAGAGCCGCGAAAAGGCCGAATGATGCCTCGCGGGCCCTTAAATTGGAGAATTAGTTTTGGTCAAGTCCTGTTTATTTGGCTTTGGTTGTTTTTCCATATGTTGTTTTCTTTTCATTAAACCAAGTTTAAAACCGTGGAGTCTGTACTTCTGCTATTTTTATTTTAAGTACTGTGTAATAGCAAATTTTGATAATGAAATTAAGTGACTCCAGAAGAATTACTGTGTGTCTTTGCTTTGAGGCAGAACTACGCCTGGTCTGATTCACGCGGGGACGTGATACGTAGGCAATCCCCATAAGATTCGACCGCTTTTAATAAATAAATAAAAGAAAATGTAAATAAAATAAAACGCAGAGTTTCGCAAAATACTTTAAAAGAGACGAATGAACAAGCCGGGATGACGCATGTGGTTTGAAGCAAAGCATGTAGAAACGGTTAACTGCCTAGGTGCATTGCATCCTCTATGTGTTATGATCAAATCTGTTAAGCTCTAACACTAACAAAGTTTGTTGTTGTCTGATACCAGACAGTTAGTTGTTAAAGAATTCTGGCAACACATTCATACCAAACCAGATCCAAAGGACCGGTAGCAACAAGCATGACTACTTCTGAGAATAGTAATGAGGAAGAAAGGCCGATGAGCCAGTTGCTAAAAGAGGCAATGGAAAAGATTGAAAGGATGGGACTAGAGATGCATGCAATGCAGCTAGCCCTGGCCAAAACGCAAAAGAGCCCTGAGACACTGGGACACATGCCGGAGTACCCTCACTCTGGCCCTTCCACAAGCCGCCCAAATCCCCTCTATCATCAAGAAAGAAGCCCTCATGATTCCCAAGCTCCACCACCCCATCAACCTCTCCCAACACCCAATATTCCCATTTTTGTGGGACCTGCATCAGCCCCTTTGCAGCGAACGAACCAGTGAGCCATTGTTTCAGGCTCACGATACACAATACTATCCCCCTGAGCCTACATTCCACGCACCGGAACCACAGGCTTACAATCCCCATTTGGAAGTACCGGCAGAGGTTGAGAAGCCGGTTAAGGCCCCTGAACAGGATGAAGTGTTAAGAAAGTTCAAAAGCCTGGAGCAATCCTTCAGGAACTTGCACGGGCTGGGCAATCAAGTCAGCGTGGCATACAAAGATCTGTGCCCTTTCCCAGATGTCCAACTCCCGGCTGGGTTCAAGATGCCCAAGTTTGATTTATATGAAGGGCACGGTGATCCCATGGCACATTTGCGGGGATTCTGTAGCAAAATGAGAGGGGCAGGAGGCAAGGATGAGCTTTTGATAGCTTATTTCGGCCAAAGTCTGAGTGGATCTGCACTGGAATGGTATACCAGGCAAGATTTCAGCAGGTGGTACACGTGGGATGATCTGGCGCAGGCTTTTACAGGTCATTTCCAGTACAACCTGGAGATAGTCCCTGACCGTCTCACGTTATTGAGAACTGGGAAGAAACCCGGGGAAAGTTTTCGCGAATTCGGGTTCCGCTGGAGAGAACAAGCAGCTAGGGTCGATCCTCCCATGAGAGAGGGAGAGATGGTAGACTACTTTTTGCAGACATTGGATCCAACCTACTTTGGTCACTTGGTGACAACGGTTGGAAAATCTTTCAACGAGGTGGTCAAAATAGGGGTCATGATAGAAGAAGGTTTGAGGTCGGACAAGATCTTAAACTATTCGGCACTTAAGGCCACAACCCAGGCTATTCAAAGCGGCACGGGAGGTGCGCTAAGAAGAAAGAAAGAAGAGGTTGCCACGATCGAGGCAGGCAGTTGGTCCAGGGCTGGCAGGCCGCACTACAACCAACCCAGGCCTCACAGGTCAAACTACCCATACAACCCACCACAAAATTTCTATCCACCTCGAGAACCACATTGTTCCGTACACCAAGCCCAGGTATACACTCAGCCTCCGGTTCGCCCACAATGGCGCGCACCGGCTCCCCAGAACATATATGCACCACCACAAAACACTTACCCTCCACCAAGGGCATATAGAAATCCTTCAGGGGCAGGTTTCCGGGGAAATCCAGATGCCAGAAATGACAGGTTGCGGAAGCAAAGAACCTTCACCGAACTGGGAGAAACCTACACCGCTGTGTTCCACAAGCTGCGGCAATTGGGTTTGGTTAGTCCTGTCCATACTCGGGAACCAAATCCCCCGCCTCAGAATTTGGATCGTTCAATCAGTTGTGAATACTGTTCAGGGATGCTCGGGCACGATACCGAGAAGTGCTGGAAGTTAAGGCATGCCATACAGGATCTTATTGACACCAATAAGATCGAGGTCCAGACACCGGAGGCTCCTAACATCAACCAAAACCCACTGCCAGCACACCACGAAACTCACATGATTGAGTTGGTGTGTGAGGGAGGAGAATTAAGAAAACCCTCACAAACAGTGATGATGATCCAAGCTGCCCCAAAAGAAGTCTTAACCAGTGGAGGAACAAATGTACAGTCGCAGGGAGAAGGCGTCAAGCCGGTAGTAATATGGGGGAAGAGCCCGTCCGTCATAGCAAGCAAACCCGAGCCAAGCAAGTTGGTAATACCAGGGATCCTGCCCACACCGGCAGTCATGTTGAAAGGGGTATGTGGAGAACGGGTGACCATAAAGCCGGTGGTCCAACTGCCAATGCTTGACAGCAGGGCTGTGCCCTGGAAATATGAAAAAGCAGTGGTGACGTACCAAGGAAAACAGGTGGAAGAAGTCAGTTGTGAAGCGCAAGGGCTGACTCGATCAGGTCGATGTTTTGCTCCGGTGGAGTTAAGAAAAACCAACCCAGTGGCAACCAAGAAGCCAGTGTCAGAAGAAGAGGCTGAAGACTTCCTGAGGAAGATGAAAGTGCAAGACTATTCTGTGGTTGAGCAGCTGAGAAAAACACCTGCCCAGATCTCACTATTGTCATTACTCCTCCATTCCGAGGAACATCGCCGGGCCCTGTTAAAGATATTGAACGAGGCCCATGTACCCAGTGAGATTTCTGTAAACCACCTGGAAACCATTGCCAGCAAGATTTTCGAGGTGAACAGGGTAACATTCTCAGATGATGACCTGCCGGTGGAAGGTACGGAGCATAACAAAGCTCTATACCTAGCTGTCAAATGTGAAGACTCGGTGGTAACTCGAGTATTGGTGGATAACGGCTCAAGCGCCAATATTTGTCCATTATCCACCCTGGACCAGTTAAAGATTGACCGTGGAAGAATCCGGGAGAATAGCATCTGTGTCCGGGGGTTTGACGGAAACGGAACAGCCACTGTGGGGGATGTTGTACTTGAACTGACCATTGGTCCGGTCCTGTTTACCATGGAATTCCAGGTATTGGACGCCACGGTATCTTACAACTTGCTGTTAGGACGACCTTGGATTCATGCAGCTAAAGCGGTGCCTTCCACCCTACATCAGACAGTGAAGTTCGAGTGGGAAAGACAAGAGGTCGTGTTGCATGGCGAGGATACAACATGCACCATGGGCGGAACCATTGTGCCTTTCATAGAGACCACTGATGACAAGGGTCCCTGGGTCTACCAGATTCTCGATACAGGGTCGGCCAACAAAATTTCTGAAGGAGAAATCATCCCGCACCCTAGGGTGACTGCCGCAACAGTCATGATGGTATCAGAAATGCTGGGTAATGGGTTTGTGCCGGGAAAAGGCCTGGGAGTTGAACTTCAAGGGATAGTCCAACCTGTCTCCCTTCCTAAGAATCTGGAAACTTTCGGGTTGGGGTTCAAACCAACCGCAGCAGACAGGAAGCAAGCACGAAAAATGAAGAAGAGAGTCTGGTCTCTGCCTAAACCAGTGCCACGCCTCTCAAGGTCTTTTGTTAAAGCTAGTGCCAAGGGGTCAGCGATCCCAAAGATTCGAGGACCTTTGATCGGCATAAGTGAAGACCTGAATCAGAGTTTTGAGAGACTATTCGCGGATGTCAGTATGGTGGAAGCTGGAGAGGGTTCCAGCAGAGCAGAGATACAATTCGTGGGGCCTGAGGCCAAGACCAACAATTGGACGGTTACTCCTCTTCCTGTCCGAGGGGAGTCTTGGTAGTAGGCTTTGATTAATGTTTTGTTTGTTTGTTTGTTTGATCGGATTATTCAAGGGTGTAATCCCAATTTTACTTTCGTTTTGTAAAAGTGTGAACCCTTTTTATCCTGCAAATTTAATAAAGTTCTTTTCTTTTGTCCCATTTTAATTTCTTGTTTTGTTCTTTTTCTTTCTGAACAGTTCTCTTTTTACTGGTCCTAATGACATGGCATGCACAGCGGATCTTCGACCTAGTCTAATAAATCAATCTGAAACCGACTCAATGATGCAAAAGGTCATTTGTGACGATGAATCTGAATGTGACGAAGATGAAGCCTTCGAAGAAATAAACAGAGAACTGTGCCAATTTGAAGAGAAACCCAAGCCTAACTTAAATGACACCGAGGCTGTAAATCTAGGAGACGCTGATAACGTCCAAGAGACCAAAATTAGCATCCACATTGAGCCGAATGTCAGAGCAGAATTGATCAAAACTCTCAGGGAATTCAAAGACGTTTTTGCCTGGTCATATGATGATATGCCTGGATTAAGCACCAATTTAGTGGTTCACAAATTACCCACTGACCCGGCATACCCTCCGGTCAAGCAAAAACTAAGGAAATTTAAAACAGAAATGAGTGTAAAGATCAAGGAAGAAGTGATTAAGCAGTTACAAGCGAAGGTCATTCGGGTCACTCGATATCCCGAGTGGTTGGCCAATGTGGTACCAGTCCCAAAGAAGGATGGAAAAATCAGGGTGTGCGTTGATTACCGCAACCTCAACAAAGCAAGTCCCAAGGACAATTTTCCGCTGCCCAACATCCATATCCTGATCGACAATTGCGCTGGGCGCGAGATCGGATCCTTCGTGGATTGCTATGCGGGTTATCATCAAATCCTAATGGACGAAGAGGATGCTGAGAAGACAGCGTTTATTATGCCATGGGGAACCTACTGCTATCGGGTAATGCCGTTCGGGTTAAAGAACGCCGGGGCAACGTACATGCGAGCAATGACCGCTGTGTTTCATGACATGATACACAAGGAGATTGAGGTGTACGTCGATGATGTGATCATCAAATCTTGGCGTCAGGAGGACCATGTAGCAGACCTAAGGAGATTTTTCCAAAGACTCCGGAGGTATGATATCAAGCTTAACCCGGCCAAATGCGCATTCGGGGTTCCATCAGGAAAGTTGCTAGGATTCATCGTCAGTCGACGGGGGATTGAGTTAGACCCGTCCAAAATTGAATCCATCCGAGATTTGCCACCGCCAAGGAACAAAACAGAGGTAATGAGTTTGCTGGGTAGACTCAATTATATCAGCAGGTTCATCGCTCAACTCACAGCAACTTGTGAGCCCATATTTCGGCTGCTGAGAAAGGACGCTGCAGTAGGTTGGACAGCAGAGTGTCAGGAAGCTTTCGACCAAATCAAAGGGTATCTGTCTAATCCACCCGTATTGGTCCCACCTAAGCCCGGGAAACCCCTAATCCTTTACCTGACGGTCTTGGAAAATTCATTTGGTTGTGTACTGGGGCAACATGATGACACAGGGAGGAAGGAGCAGGCCATCTACTATCTTAGCAAGAAATTCACAGTGCATGAGGTCAAGTACACTCAACTCGAGAAAACGTGCTGCGCCCTAACTTGGGTAGCTCAGAAGTTGAAGCACTACCTGTCTTCATATACTACTTATCTCATATCCCGCTTGGACCCATTGAAGTATATCTTTCAGAAACCTATGCCCACGGGAAGGTTGGCAAAATGGCAAATTCTGCTCACAGAGTTTGATATCATCTATGTGACGAGGACGGCCATGAAAGCCCAGGCGCTGGCAGACCATTTGGCCGAGAATCCCGTTGATGAAAAATACGAGCCCTTAAGAACGTATTTTCCTGACGAAGAGGTGATGCATACGAATGAGTTGGAATTACCCGAGGAACCGGGTTGGAAGCTTTTCTTCGATGGAGCTGCAAACGCAAAAGGGGTTGGAATAGGAGCAGTACTCATTTCTGAAACAGGACGGCATTATCCTGTTACGGCTCAACTGCGCTTCTATTGCACCAACAATATGGCCGAATATGAGGCTTGCATTCTGGGTCTGCGCCTGGCTGCCGACATGGATGTCCAAGACGTCTTGGTCTTGGGAGACTCGGACCTCTTGGTACATCAAATTCAGGGTGAATGGGAAACACGAGATCTAAAGCTCATACCATACCGACAATGCTTGCATGATCTGAGCAAGCAATTTCGATCGGTGAAGTTCAAACACATCCCGAGAGTTCACAATGAGGTTGCGGATGCCTTGGCCACCTTGGCATCAATGCTGCACCACCCTGACAAAATGTATGTTGATCCTCTACACATCCAGGTCCGTGATCAGCACGCCTACTGCAATGCCATAGAAGAAGAAGCAGATGGCGAACCCTGGTTTCATGATATCAAGGAATACCTCAGGATGGGGATATATCCAGAACATGCCTCTGGAGACCAAAAAAGAGCCCTCCGGCGGTTGTCGAATGGTTTCTTCCTCAGTGGGGGAATATTGTACAAAAGAACCCCGGATCTGGGATTGTTGAGATGCATAGATGCCAGTCAAGCAACGTCGGTTATGGCAGAAGTACATGCCGGAGTTTGTGGGCCGCACATGAGCGGATATGTATTGGCAAGAAAGATCCTTCGAACAGGGTGTTATTGGCTAACCATGGAACACGACTGTATCACTTTCGTGAGGAAATGCCATCAGTGCCAGATACATGGAGACTTGATTCACTCTCCGCCAACAGAGTTACATACGATGTCAGCACCCTGGCCGTTTGTAGCATGGGGCATGGATGTCATTGGGCCCATCGAGCCAGCAGCGTCCAACGGTCATAGGTTCATTCTAGTGACCATTGATTACTTCACCAAATGGGTTGAGGCTAAAACCTTCAAATCAGTAACTAAGAAGGCAGTGGTGGACTTTGTTCACTCCCATATCATCTGCAGATTTGGGATCCCAAAAGTGATCATCACGGATAACGGTGCGAATCTTAATAGCAGCTTGATGAGAGAGGTATGCCAACAATTCAAGATTACACACCGCAATTCCACCCCATATCGTCCTAAGGCAAATGGAGCAGTCGAAGCAGCCAATAAGAATATCAAGAAGATACTGCGAAAAATGGTGGAAGGGTCCAGACAATGGCACGAGAAATTACCCTTTGCTTTGTTGGGTTACCGCACTACCGTCCGGACTTCCATAGGCACAACTCCTTATTTGTTGGTGTATGGAACTGAGGCCGTGATACCAGCGGAGGTCGAAATTCCGTCCCTCCGAATTGTCGCTGAAGCCGGGATTGATGATGATGAATGGGTCAAAGCTCGATTGGAACAGTTGAGCCTGATAGATGAGAAAAGATTGGCAGCAGTGTGCCATGGTCAGCTGTACCAGAAGAGAATGGCAAGAGCGTATAATAAGAAGGTGCGCCCCAGGAAGTTTGAAGTAGGGCAGCTGGTATTGAAGAAGATCCTCCCACATCAGGTCGAGGCAAAAGGCAAATTCGCCCCAAATTGGCAAGGGCCCTATATCGTGACCCGAGTATTGTCCAACGGTGCTTTGTGTTTGACAGATGTCGAAGGTAGATGTGTCGACATGGCTATCAATTCAGATGCAGTCAAGAGATATTATGCGTAACTTCTTCAATTATGGCAATTTTGGTTTATTTGTTTGTATTTGGCATTTATTGAATAATGAGATGACGGAGGCAATTCTTTCTTCTATCCAAACACTTTTAACCCTTGCTTCCCCCTTTGAGCCTTAGGTAATTCCTTCAATACCCCTCTTTTGGAATCACTAATGGGAAAGATACGAAAAAAAGAAAAGAAAAGAAAGGAAAAGAAAAGAAAAAGAAAAAGAAAAGGAAAAGAAAATGAAAAGAAAGAAAAGAAAAATCAAGGAATATAAAACCGTGGGAACTACGTTTGACCTGATTCCTCAAAGAGGATACGTAGGCGCCTCACGGCTCGGTCATAGTATGCATCATAATAAATATAGGATGCATAATGTACATAGTGTGCATAATAGACACAGCGTGCGTAACGCACGTAGCACAACATAAGAGTAAAAAATAAATTCCCCAAGCAAGAAAACTGGGGCAGAAGTTATGTTTTAAAATTCCAACAAAGGTTTGATTCCAAAAGTTGTAGCACATCACCCATCAAATTATTTTCATTTTTCATAACCTTTCTTCAAACCTACACCAAAACCAACATCAACATCCAAAAGACCTCCCGATCAATGTTCGAGAGATGCCAAATACGGCAAATAAGACCGAGAATAATACACTGATCCCCAGCAAAGAAGAGGATCGTGAGACTGAGAATGAATTGATAGTCAAAGGAATCTCCAGAAGAGAGGGTCGTATCTACAACGCCCCGATTCATCGAAAGAAATAAAATGAGAGAGTCTCATCGGTGAAAACCTTCGCAGGCACCGAGAGGCGATGTAAGATGAGGGATATGAAATGAGAGAGTCTTATTGGTGAAAACCTTCACAGGCACCATAAGGCGCCGGGAGATGAGAGAAAAGAGAGAGTCTCATTAGTGAAAACCCCTCGAAGGGCACTATGAGGCGACGAGACAGATCAGCGAAGCTACCACATTAGAAACGAAGTGAACACTCCTTTATCATCCCCAGCAAGTCAAACCATCGGGCAAATCAATTGATACAAATAGACTGGGTCGGAATCTATGGTGCACGCCATGATCACGGGGACCAGTTGTGTCCTCCAGATAAGTTCTTTTGATTGTCTCCTCCCACAAAATATTGGTTCAGAAAGATTTTCTCCTTTCCATATCTTTATTTCTTTTCCTAAAATGTGTCTTTAAAGGATTTTTCAAAGCTTACTACCAGAAACCGAAGGGGAATTCATCCAATGCAGGATAATACAAACAGTCTTAAAGGCCGGCCCCAGGCAATGCAGGGATTGTGCTCGGAAATGTTGGAAGAAGTATGCTCCAAAAGGGAGTGGTTTCGGGAGTTAGAAGCAGACTCCCACATCATGTGTTTAAAGAGAAAGCAGAGAAGGGGATAAATTGAAAACCAATCCCCAGCAGGCTAGAGACCCCCAACAGGCAACTTTGCCCGCCAACCAATTATGGGGACAAAGAGCAAGAAAAGAGGAAGAGAGAAAAAATTGCTCGCCAGAAAGGCACCCTCTACCACCACGATTAAAACTGACCAAATCCTTTTGTCTGTTGCAGGGGAACAGAGGATTGATGAGGGTAGCAAGATGCAACGCCATGGAAGTCACCAAAAACCGGGGCAGAAAATTTTCTGCCGATTGTCGAAAATTTTCTCGGAAGAACGGGGAAACAATTTCAATACTTTTAAGTTCTAGGTCGCCCACCAGTATAATGCGGGAATACTTTTAAGTTCTAGGTCGCCCACCAGTATAATGCGGGAATACTTTTAAGTTCTAGGTCGCCCACCAGTATAATGCGGGAATACATTTAAGTTCTAGGTCACCCACCAGTATAATGCGGGAATACATTTAAGTTCTAGGTCGCCCACCAGTATAATGCGGGAATACTTTTAAGTTCTAGGTCGCCCACCAGTATAATGCGGGAATACTTTTAAGTTCTAGGTCGCCCACCAGTATAATGCGGGAATACATTTAAGTTCTAGGTCGCCCACCAGTATAATGCGGGAATACATTTAAGTTCTAGGTCGCCCACCAGTATAATGCGGGAATACATTTTAAGTTCTAGGTCGCCCACCAGTATAATGCGGGAATACTTTTAAGTTCTAGGTCGCCCACCAGTATAATGCGGGAATACATTTTAAGTTCTAGGTCGCCCACCAGTATAATGCGGGAATACTTTTAAGTTCTAGGTCGCCCACCAGTATAATGCGGGAATACATTTTAAGTTCTAGGTCGCCCACCAGTATAATGCGGGAATACATTTAAGTTCTAGGTCGCCCACCAGTATAATGCGGGAATACATTTAAGTTCTAGGTCGCCCACCAGTATAATGCGGGAATACTTTTAAGTTCTAGGTCGCCCACCAGTATAATGCGGGAATACATTTTAAGTTCTAGGTCGCCCACCAGTATAATGCGGGAATACATTTAAGTTCTAGGTCGCCCACCAGTATAATGCGGGAATACATTTTAAGTTCTAGGTCGCCCACCAGTATAATGCGGGAATACTTTTAAGTTCTAGGTCGCCCACCAGTATAATGCGGGAATACATTTA
This sequence comes from Nicotiana sylvestris, assembly GCF_000393655.2. Taxonomy (NCBI): domain Eukaryota; kingdom Viridiplantae; phylum Streptophyta; class Magnoliopsida; order Solanales; family Solanaceae; genus Nicotiana; species Nicotiana sylvestris. The sequence continues at coordinate 107,762,468 of NC_091067.1, forward strand.
AGTTCTAGGTCGCCCACCAGTATAATGCGGGAATACTTTTAAGTTCTAGGTCGCCCACCAGTATAATGCGGGAATACATTTTAAGTTCTAGGTCGCCCACCAGTATAATGCGGGAATACATTTAAGTTCTAGGTCGCCCACCAGTATAATGCGGGAATACATTTTAAGTTCTAGGTCGCCCACCAGTATAATGCGGGAATACTTTTAAGTTCTAGGTCGCCCACCAGTATAATGCGGGAATACATTTAAGTTCTAGGTCGCCCACCAGTATAATGCGGGAATACATTTTAAGTTCTAGGTCGCCCACCAGTATAATGCGGGAATACTTTTAAGTTCTAGGTCGCCCACCAGTATAATGCGGGAATACTTTTAAGTTCTAGGTCGCCCACCAGTATAATGCGGGAATACATTTTAAGTTCTAGGTCGCCCACCAGTATAATGCGGGAATACATTTAAGTTCTAGGTCGCCCACCAGTATAATGCGGGAATACATTTAAGTTCTAGGTCGCCCACCAGTATAATGCGGGAATACATTTTAAGTTCTAGGTCGCCCACCAGTATAATGCGGGAATACATTTTAAGTTCTAGGTCGCCCACCAGTATAATGCGGGAATACATTTTAAGTTCTAGGTCGCCCACCAGTATAATGCGGGAATACATTCAGCTCTAGATTTTGGAATCAGTCACCCCACCTGAAGACAGAAGGTTACAACAGAGATCCCCAAACGGGAAACAATAAAATCCCCAGCACCAAGAAGCAGACAACTGCAAAAGCAAGCGCACATTCAAAGGGAAGAAGGAACGCGTCTCAAAAGAAGCAGTTTGAGAACGCTATGGCATGCCCAACATAACAATTCTGATGAAAAGCCATACCACTGAGGAAACCATTGAAAGATTTAAAGAAGAAAGCCATGTTCCCAGCAAATCAAGCAAAGTGATGAGAACTGACATTCAGAAAAGGTGAAGGACCAGCATCATCTCCAAGTTCACAAAATTAAGGCGTCAGAGGAAAGCATTAGCCGACAAGAAAGCAAGACAACAAGAACAAGCGGGAGATAGATGAGATCTCATACTCTAGCTTAACTTCTTGTTTTTCCTTTTAGAGCGATGTAACAGGGAGATCGGTTGAGCAGTAGCATCCTATAGCAGCATACAACAACGCACAACAGCAGCAAGCATTACAGTCACATGGTAGTCCCAGCTACCAAAATTTCCCGAACTACATTGACCTGATTCCTGTTCAGCCCAGGATATGTAGGAAACCTCTGAAGCAAAGGTTCGGTCAAATCTTTTTCAAAAAATGCTTCACACGGAGTATTCGGACGGGCAAAAATCGCTCGCTTTATCTTTGCGCGAAAACCCTTCGTGTCTTCGTGCAAAGAGGGGCAGCTGTAAGCACGTGATTTTTGCTTCACGGACAATCGCTCCAAAAGAAAATAAAAATAGTGGCAAAAGGCTTCGCTGTACAATTTTTCGATCTTTCCGTGACATGTGTTGTTAGTCGTTTGTGAGTCTGTCCATTTTGCATCTAGTCATTATCAAACAAAAATACAAAAAATATATGTGGCGTTAAAAGAAAATTCAAAAAATATAAATATATGTGCATCGTCCGTTTTAGGTTGTGATTTAACTTACTTGGTATGATAATTATGTTGAAATGCCATATTGTTATTTGTTTTAATTTCATTTGTTTTATTAGTTATTTTTATTTTTCTTTAAATTGGAAAACAAAAGAAAGTTGAAATCAATTGGGCCCAAAAAATAAGACAAAAACAGGCCCAAACCAACGATCTGACCCGGTCCAGACCAGGCCTACCCAGGCACCTCCTGAAACGACGTCGTTTCAGGCAAATCAATCTGAGCCATCCGTCCCAGCCGATCTAACGGTTCAGGACCTCTTTCAGCGACCCATGTTCAAACCCGACCCAAATAACCAGCCTGACCCAACCCCTCACTTAAACCAAACGACCCCGTTTAACTACCAAACGACCCCGTCTCATGTCTCATCCTCAGATCCAAGCCGTTGAGATCATCTGATCTAACGGCTCAGATCCAATCAGACTCCCCATATATAAACTCAACCCTTCACCCCACGCCCCCTATCCGAACCCCACCCCTCACTCGTCTCCTTCCCCGAACCCTGAAACCCCCAAACCCTAACGCCGCCCTAGCTTCCTTTCCACCAAAACCCGGCGGCATGAACGCCGGTGGCCACCTCCTGAACACCCTAGGACCACCTCACTGTCCTGAACACGAATCCACTAACCACGAGCCTCGAATCACTTTCGTTCGTCTCGAATCTTCATTTGAAGATTTGAGTCGAACCCGGATCTATGCCAAACCATCCCATCTTCATACCAGACACTCCCCTGACCTTCCTCGTGACCAAACCAAACTTGGTTTGGTCCGAATCTACCCACAACTCCCTAAAAATCAGATCTGGAAATCCAGACTTTAGAACACATGCACCTGGGGAATCCGGCCGGTTTGGACATGGGTTTGAGGTCTAATAGACCTTAATCAAGGTGTTCTCATGTGAGAACACCCTGATTAAAGTTTGTTCGGCCTCAAAAGTTCGAAGTTGAATCAGATTTGGGTCTGTTTGATTTAAACATTTTCGGTAAGTTTTCCTTTCTTTTGTTTTATTTCTAAATAAGTTGTCAGCATATTTCTTTGTGTTTGTTTGTTATTTTGTTATTTTTCATTCGAATTTCTTCCATCTCTGATAAAAGGCCTTTTTATTTGGCCAATTGTCTTCTGTTTGTGTTCTGAATATACCCTGTGATATACGTGTTCATCAATTAGATTAATCGTCAAACGAGTTTAATTCATATAAGTTCCCAGTGTTTGAACAAATTTGTCTGAGGTCATTCGGGACTCTATACGTGTTGTTTATATGAACGATTGATTGTTATGTGTTACGATTAATATAGTCGAGTCGATATATGTCGTCAATTAGTTTCAATCGTTAATGGTAACAACTTGATTCGTATTGCTTATTTCTGCTGTGATCGTATTTGAGTCCCATTAGAAACTGAATTGTATTGCCTATTGATTTTGTTCAAATCGAATTAAAGAACATCTAGGGGAAAGGTTATAATGGCAGATTCAGGCTTTGATTTTAAAACACGATGCCATTTGGTTTAGACTGTGGGCAGCATGTGTATGGTTAGCTTTAAGGAATTAAAATAATTGGACAGCATGTGCTGTCAGATTATATTCCTACTGCCCATACTTTGGTTAAATAAACAAGTGATTAGTACATTTTAACAACAAAAGAGAGAGGGGCTGTCAGGGATTTGATGGGAGTTTTGTTTATTTAAAAGAAGTGAGTGGAAATCAGATACTGGTGGGGCCCTCTAAATCAGATACGAGCTTAATAGGAAATATAGTCATTATAGGTTTATCCTTTAAAATAAAAATGAGACGAGCCTCGACAAACAAAAATGTAGAAGCTGCGGGGCCCTCTAAATGTATATATTAAATACTTAGATTCCGGGACGGGCCGTTTAGCAAATTTCACGGCCCTTCCTAAAATAATAACACGATAGTCTCTTTAGGTGCGTGTTTAATAATCTACTTTCTTAAAACTTGGGGTGTGCATTTCATGCGACCCAGATCCAAATCCCAAAACATCAAATAAAATATGTTCCAGATTGTGGGTGCATTTCATGTGACGCAGTCCAAGGACATGTTTTAAGCGATGTTCACATCCTTTTGAAATAATAACAATAAAGCGGTAAAAAGTTAAAATTGGCACATTGGTTCATAATGGTATTTAAAATCAGATAAATAAGCCGAATATGACAGTTGAGCGACCGTGCTAGAACCACGGAACTCGGGAATGCCTAACACCTTCTCCCGGGTTAACAGAAATTCCTTATCCGGATTTCTGGTGCGCAGACTGTAATATGGAGTCATTCTTTTCCTCGATTCGGGATTAAAATTGGTGACTTGGGACACCCTAAATCTCCCAAGTGGCGACTCTGAAATTAATAAACCAATCCCATTTCGATTGTCCTTTAATTGGAAAAACTCCCTTGCACCCTCTCTGGTGCGAAAAAAGGAGGTGTGACAGCTCTGGCGACTCTGCTGGGGACCTTATGACCCAGAACCACTGGTTCAGGGTTAAGAATTCGAGCTTAAAATAATTGTTATTATTTGGCTTTATCTATTATCTGATTTTTACATGTTTGAGCCTAATGTGTTAAATGCTGCTTTTACCGCTTTGATATTATTTGAACTGTATATAAACTGTGCCGAAACCCCTATACTTTCTGAGTCTTCTAAATCATGAAGAAGGGCATACTTCGTATGACTTCTTTTCTGTATAGTGTCAAATCCCAATTTAGAACGAGGTTCGGATAAGTTGCTAAGCCGGTGAAGCTTCTGTATTCCCGGTACGCTGCCCCCCCTCGGCTCGAGCTGTCCGCTCGGGTAAGCCAGGTCTAGAACAAACACCCAGGTTCTGAACCTAGTATAACAAAGCCACATGCCGGATCCCTAGTAGGAACGTTTATTTGCATCATGTGCATTTGACTTAGGGGACTCAACACAAAAAAAATAAAAAATAAATAAATAATAATAAATAAATAAAAAAAAAGAAATAAATAAACTAGTTAGTTTATCACCCGAACTACGTCGGTTTGATTCTCACCGGATGTGAGATACGTAGGCAACCCTCATCGGGTCCAACTCTTTTTCCATTTTTACCAAAAATGATATACCATAAAGCATATATGTATATATGTATACACATGTATATAAATAAATTTTTTGTTTTTGTCCAAAGATTTTTGGTTAGAGTCAAAATAAAGGTTTTTGTTTTCACCTAAAAGGTCACCCTAATAAATGTGCAGGATGAACACAGAGCAAAATGAACCATTCTCAGCCCTCAGCGAGGTCCCTCTACAACTCCACATGTGGTGGAATGACTTGGAAGCCGATAGCAAAGGGGTAATAGGAAGAATATTGGGAGGTTTTGTAAATTTGTTGGGTGTTGAGCCGAGGACAGATATTCTTGAAGCTCTAATACCATTTTGGGACCCCACCTGCAATGTATTCCGTTTTGTTGACTTTGAACTTTCACCGACACTGGAGGAAGTTGCCGGATATGCGGGACTGAATGAGCAGTTAAGAGGGCAATATTTGCTTTCGCCAAGGCCAGTATCCCCGCATGCGTTTCTGGATCTACTAAGCATTAGTCGGAAGGTACAACATGACGATTTATCGAGAGGGTGTTGTGATCTCCATTTCTTGTATCAGCGGTACGGAACCCCGCAGGGTTTCGAGGAACCGAACCTTGGGCTAACTCACGGCGGGAACAGAAACAAATGGGAAGCAAGACGTACTTTGGCTTTTATCACAGCATTTTTGGGAGTCGTGGTCTGCCCAAGGAAGGACAAAAAGATAGAGATAGGTCTGGTAGGGATGGCCGACGTGGCAATCAAAAGAACCAATAGTACTGTGGTTCCTTTGATTTTGTCCGAAATCTACCGAGCTCTGACTATATGCCGAGAAGGAGGTACGTTCTTCCAAGGTTGCAACTTGTTACTTCAGCTATGGATGCAGGAACACCTCCATCACCGAGTAGGATACATGAACCACGGGTTGACCGAGAGGAATTGTATCAGCGGATTCAAGAAGCGCATGACAGGCGCCAGATTTCCTGAAGGTGTCGAAGAATGGTTTACACGGTTAAGGTCAACAACATCTGACCAAATTGAATGGGCATTTGGTTGGTTGACTGATACTGAGGTTATCTACATGTCGGCTGAAGAATGTCATGTTCTCTTAATGGGGCTTCGCAGCATCCAGCCATATGCCCCTCATCGGGTATTACGACAACTGGGCAGGTTTCAAGTAGTCCCTAATGATGAAAATCTGAGCAAGCATGCCTTGGAATTGAGCCCGGGAGTCATATTCCCCGAGGGGAAGATTAGAAAACTGTGGCATGAATGTAGATTCTTGGAGCCCAAAACCATGGTACGAGAGCTAGCTAAAGGTGAGGTAGACCCAAAGTACGATGCTTGGTTCGAAAGAAGGTTTCAGACTCGGCAAAGACCTGCTAAAAGGGCCCACGTCCAACACTTCACCAATGATTCACAAGAGCAATGGGGATGGTTAAAAAGGGAGAAAGGTTACCGGGTCGAAATCGGGAAGCTAAAGCAACAAGTTGAAAGGCTTGTATTTGAGAACAATGTGCAAGTCGCCTCGGAGCAGGCTGAAAGAAACAAGTTAGCCCAAGAAAACCAAACCTTGAAGGCCCGCCTTCGCCAAGCCAGTAAGAGTAACGTTGACCGACAGAAGCGTCGCTCTGATGAAAGATTGATAGCAAGATTGAGAAATCAGGTCGGCCAAAGCCAAGAAGAATTAGAACAATCAAAAGCTTGCATAACAAGTATGAAGGTCAGATGGGCAAAGTACGCAATGGCCCGGAAGCAGCATTTGCAACAGGTCATAAGGGATTATGAAATGAGCGTCAGAATATTAAGGGAGACGAGCTCCACTCTACATGATCGGATCGTCAAACAAGCACGAGACGCCCAGGCCGACAGAAGACAGTGCTACGATGCAATGGCCTGCATGGAAAGACAAATGGAGTTGTTTCAGGATCGACTTGCCGACGATGCTCAGGCACTGGGGTTAAAGAACCAACAAATCAGGCAGTTGCTCAGTGAAAGAGATGACATCCGAGCAAGGATTGATGAAATAGGGCATTACATCTACATGAAATGCTTGGCATGTGAGCGAACACCTCGGAAGACCCTCCTTGTTTCCATCATGGGCTGCGTCCGCCGGATTATGAACGAGTTGAAGAGCCTGCAAAGAGACCTTACACCTAGAGCCGCGAAAAGGCCGAATGATGCCTCGCGGGCCCTTAAATTGGAGAATTAGTTTTGGTCAAGTCCTGTTTATTTGGCTTTGGTTGTTTTTCCATATGTTGTTTTCTTTTCATTAAACCAAGTTTAAAACCGTGGAGTCTGTACTTCTGCTATTTTTATTTTAAGTACTGTGTAATAGCAAATTTTGATAATGAAATTAAGTGACTCCAGAAGAATTACTGTGTGTCTTTGCTTTGAGGCAGAACTACGCCTGGTCTGATTCACGCGGGGACGTGATACGTAGGCAATCCCCATAAGATTCGACCGCTTTTAATAAATAAATAAAAGAAAATGTAAATAAAATAAAACGCAGAGTTTCGCAAAATACTTTAAAAGAGACGAATGAACAAGCCGGGATGACGCATGTGGTTTGAAGCAAAGCATGTAGAAACGGTTAACTGCCTAGGTGCATTGCATCCTCTATGTGTTATGATCAAATCTGTTAAGCTCTAACACTAACAAAATTTGTTGTTGTCTGATACCAGACAGTTAGTTGTTAAAGAATTCTGGCAACACATTCATACCAAACCAGATCCAAAGGACCGGTAGCAACAAGCATGACTACTTCTGAGAATAGTAATGAGGAAGAAAGGCCGATGAGCCAGTTGCTAAAAGAGGCAATGGAAAAGATTGAAAGGATGGGACTAGAGATGCATGCAATGCAGCTAGCCCTGGCCAAAACGCAAAAGAGCCCTGAGACACTGGGACACATGCCGGAGTACCCTCACTCTGGCCCTTCCACAAGCCGCCCAAATCCCCTCTATCATCAAGAAAGAAGCCCTCATGATTCCCAAGCTCCACCACCCCATCAACCTCTCCCAACACCCAATATTCCCATTTTTGTGGGACCTGCATCAGCCCCTTTGCAGCGAACGACCAGTGAGCCATTGTTTCAGGCTCACGATACACAATACTATCCCCCTGAGCCTACATTCCACGCACCGGAACCACAGGCTTACAATCCCCATTTGGAAGTACCGGCAGAGGTTGAGAAGCCGGTTAAGGCCCCTGAACAGGATGAAGTGTTAAGAAAGTTCAAAAGCCTGGAGCAATCCTTCAGGAACTTGCACGGGCTGGGCAATCAAGTCAGCGTGGCATACAAAGATCTGTGCCCTTTCCCAGATGTCCAACTCCCGGCTGGGTTCAAGATGCCCAAGTTTGATTTATATGAAGGGCACGGTGATCCCATGGCACATTTGCGGGGATTCTGTAGCAAAATGAGAGGGGCAGGAGGCAAGGATGAGCTTTTGATAGCTTATTTCGGCCAAAGTCTGAGTGGATCTGCACTGGAATGGTATACCAGGCAAGATTTCAGCAGGTGGTACACGTGGGATGATCTGGCGCAGGCTTTTACAGGTCATTTCCAGTACAACCTGGAGATAGTCCCTGACCGTCTCACGTTATTGAGAACTGGGAAGAAACCCGGGGAAAGTTTTCGCGAATTCGGGTTCCGCTGGAGAGAACAAGCAGCTAGGGTCGATCCTCCCATGAGAGAGGGAGAGATGGTAGACTACTTTTTGCAGACATTGGATCCAACCTACTTTGGTCACTTGGTGACAACGGTTGGAAAATCTTTCAACGAGGTGGTCAAAATAGGGGTCATGATAGAAGAAGGTTTGAGGTCGGACAAGATCTTAAACTATTCGGCACTTAAGGCCACAACCCAGGCTATTCAAAGCGGCACGGGAGGTGCGCTAAGAAGAAAGAAAGAAGAGGTTGCCACGATCGAGGCAGGCAGTTGGTCCAGGGCTGGCAGGCCGCACTACAACCAACCCAGGCCTCACAGGTCAAACTACCCATACAACCCACCACAAAATTTCTATCCACCTCGAGAACCACATTGTTCCGTACACCAAGCCCAGGTATACACTCAGCCTCCGGTTCGCCCACAATGGCGCGCACCGGCTCCCCAGAACATATATGCACCACCACAAAACACTTACCCTCCACCAAGGGCATATAGAAATCCTTCAGGGGCAGGTTTCCGGGGAAATCCAGATGCCAGAAATGACAGGTTGCGGAAGCAAAGAACCTTCACCGAACTGGGAGAAACCTACACCGCTGTGTTCCACAAGCTGCGGCAATTGGGTTTGGTTAGTCCTGTCCATACTCGGGAACCAAATCCCCCGCCTCAGAATTTGGATCGTTCAATCAGTTGTGAATACTGTTCAGGGATGCTCGGGCACGATACCGAGAAGTGCTGGAAGTTAAGGCATGCCATACAGGATCTTATTGACACCAATAAGATCGAGGTCCAGACACCGGAGGCTCCTAACATCAACCAAAACCCACTGCCAGCACACCACGAAACTCACATGATTGAGTTGGTGTGTGAGGGAGGAGAATTAAGAAAACCCTCACAAACAGTGATGATGATCCAAGCTGCCCCAAAAGAAGTCTTAACCAGTGGAGGAACAAATGTACAGTCGCAGGGAGAAGGCGTCAAGCCGGTAGTAATATGGGGGAAGAGCCCGTCCGTCATAGCAAGCAAACCCGAGCCAAGCAAGTTGGTAATACCAGGGATCCTGCCCACACCGGCAGTCATGTTGAAAGGGGTATGTGGAGAACGGGTGACCATAAAGCCGGTGGTCCAACTGCCAATGCTTGACAGCAGGGCTGTGCCCTGGAAATATGAAAAAGCAGTGGTGACGTACCAAGGAAAACAGGTGGAAGAAGTCAGTTGTGAAGCGCAAGGGCTGACTCGATCAGGTCGATGTTTTGCTCCGGTGGAGTTAAGAAAAACCAACCCAGTGGCAACCAAGAAGCCAGTGTCAGAAGAAGAGGCTGAAGACTTCCTGAGGAAGATGAAAGTGCAAGACTATTCTGTGGTTGAGCAGCTGAGAAAAACACCTGCCCAGATCTCACTATTGTCATTACTCCTCCATTCCGAGGAACATCGCCGGGCCCTGTTAAAGATATTGAACGAGGCCCATGTACCCAGTGAGATTTCTGTAAACCACCTGGAAACCATTGCCAGCAAGATTTTCGAGGTGAACAGGGTAACATTCTCAGATGATGACCTGCCGGTGGAAGGTACGGAGCATAACAAAGCTCTATACCTAGCTGTCAAATGTGAAGACTCGGTGGTAACTCGAGTATTGGTGGATAACGGCTCAAGCGCCAATATTTGTCCATTATCCACCCTGGACCAGTTAAAGATTGACCGTGGAAGAATCCGGGAGAATAGCATCTGTGTCCGGGGGTTTGACGGAAACGGAACAGCCACTGTGGGGGATGTTGTACTTGAACTGACCATTGGCCCGGTCCTGTTTACCATGGAATTCCAGGTATTGGACGCCACGGTATCTTACAACTTGCTGTTAGGACGACCTTGGATTCATGCAGCTAAAGCGGTGCCTTCCACCCTACATCAGACAGTGAAGTTCGAGTGGGAAAGACAAGAGGTCGTGTTGCATGGCGAGGATACAACATGCACCATGGGCGGAACCATTGTGCCTTTCATAGAGACCACTGATGACAAGGGTCCCTGGGTCTACCAGATTCTCGATACAGGGTCGGCCAACAAAATTTCTGAAGGAGAAATCATCCCGCACCCTAGGGTGACTGCCGCAACAGTCATGATGGTATCAGAAATGCTGGGTAATGGGTTTGTGCCGGGAAAAGGCCTGGGAGTTGAACTTCAAGGGATAGTCCAACCTGTCTCCCTTCCTAAGAATCTGGAAACTTTCGGGTTGGGGTTCAAACCAACCGCAGCAGACAGGAAGCAAGCGCGAAAAATGAAGAAGAGAGTCTGGTCTCTGCCTAAACCAGTGCCACGCCTCTCAAGGTCTTTTGTTAAAGCTAGTGCCAAGGGGTCAGCGATCCCAAAGATTCGAGGACCTTTGATCGGCACAAGTGAAGACCTGAATCAGAGTTTTGAGAGACTATTCGCGGATGTCAGTATGGTGGAAGCTGGAGAGGGTTCCAGCAGAGCAGAGATACAATTCGTGGGGCCTGAGGCCAAGACCAACAATTGGACGGTTACTCCTCTTCCTGTCCGAGGGGAGTCTTGGTAGTAGGCTTTGATTAATGTTTTGTTTGTTTGTTTGTTTGATCGGATTATTCAAGGGTGTAATCCCAATTTTACTTTCGTTTTGTAAAAGTGTGAACCCTTTTTATCCTGCAAATTTAATAAAGTTCTTTTCTTTTGTCCCATTTTAATTTCTTGTTTTGTTCTTTTTCTTTCTGAACAGTTCTCTTTTTACTGGTCCTAATGACATGGCATGCACAGCGGATCTTCGACCTAGTCTAATAAATCAATCTGAAACCGACTCAATGATGCAAAGGTCGTTTGTGACGATGAATCTGAATGTGACGAAGGTGAAGCCTTCGAAGAAATAAACAGAGAACTGTGCCAATTTGAAGAGAAACCCAAGCCTAACTTAAATGACACCGAGGCTGTAAATCTAGGAGACGCTGATAACGTCCAAGAGACCAAAATTAGCATCCACATTGAGCCGAATGTCAGAGCAGAATTGATCAAAACTCTCAGGGAATTCAAAGACGTTTTTGCCTGGTCATATGATGATATGCCTGGATTAAGCACCAATTTAGTGGTTCACAAATTACCCACTGACCCGGCATACCCTCCGGTCAAGCAAAAACTAAGGAAATTTAAAACAGAAATGAGTGTAAAGATCAAGGAAGAAGTGATTAAGCAGTTACAAGCGAAGGTCATTCGGGTCACTCGATATCCCGAGTGGTTGGCCAATGTGGTACCAGTCCCAAAGAAGGATGGAAAAATCAGGGTGTGCGTTGACTACCGCAACCTCAACAAAGCAAGTCCCAAGGACAATTTCCCGTTACCCAACATTCATATCCTGATCGATAATTGCGCTGGGCGCGAGATCGGATCCTTTGTGGATTGCTATGCGGGTTATCATCAGATCCTAATGGACGAAGAGGATGCTGAGAAGACAGCGTTTATTACGCCATGGGGAACCTACTGCTATCGGGTAATGCCGTTCGGGTTAAAGAACGCCGGGGCAACGTACATGCGAGCAATGACTGCGGTGTTTCATGACATGATACACAAGGAAATTGAGGTGTACGTCGATGATGTGATCATCAAATCTTGGCGTCAGGAGGACCATGTAGCAGACCTAAGGAGATTTTTCCAAAGACTCCGGAGGTATGATATCAAGCTTAACCCGGCCAAATGCGCATTCGGGGTTCCATCAGGAAAGTTGCTAGGATTCATCGTCAGTCGACGGGGGATTGAGTTAGACCCGTCCAAAATTGAATCCATCCGAGATTTGCCACCGCCAAGGAACAAAACAGAGGTAATGAGTTTGCTGGGTAGACTCAATTATATCAGCAGGTTCATCGCTCAACTCACAGCAACTTGTGAGCCCATATTTCGGCTGCTGAGAAAGGACGCTGCGGTAGGTTGGACAGCAGAGTGTCAGGAAGCTTTCGACCAAATCAAAGGGTATCTGTCTAATCCACCCGTATTGGTCCCACCTAAGCCCGGGAAACCCCTAATCCTTTACCTGACGGTCTTGGAAAATTCATTTGGTTGTGTACTGGGGCAACATGATGACACAGGGAGGAAGGAGCAGGCCATCTACTATCTTAGCAAGAAATTCACAGTGCATGAGGTCAAGTACACTCAACTCGAGAAAACGTGCTGCGCCCTAACTTGGGTAGCTCAGAAGTTGAAGCACTACCTGTCTTCATATACTACTTATCTCATATCCCGCTTGGACCCATTGAAGTATATCTTTCAGAAACCTATGCCCACGGGAAGGTTGGCAAAATGGCAAATTCTGCTCACAGAGTTTGATATCATCTATGTGACGAGGACGGCCATGAAAGCCCAGGCGCTGGCAGACCATTTGGCCGAGAATCCCGTTGATGAAAAATACGAGCCCTTAAGAACGTATTTTCCTGACGAAGAGGTGATGCATACGAATGAGTTGGAATTACCCGAGGAACCGGGTTGGAAGCTTTTCTTCGATGGAGCTGCAAACGCAAAAGGGGTTGGAATAGGAGCAGTACTCATTTCTGAAACAGGACGGCATTATCCTGTTACGGCTCAACTGCGCTTCTATTGCACCAACAATATGGCCGAATATGAGGCTTGCATTCTGGGTCTGCGCCTGGCTGCCGACATGGATGTCCAAGACGTCTTGGTCTTGGGAGACTCGGACCTCTTGGTACATCAAATTCAGGGTGAATGGGAAACACGAGATCTAAAGCTCATACCATACCGACAATGCTTGCATGATCTGAGCAAGCAATTTCGATCGGTGAAGTTCAAACACATCCCGAGAGTTCACAATGAGGTTGCGGATGCCTTGGCCACCTTGGCATCAATGCTGCACCACCCTGACAAAATGTATGTTGATCCTCTACACATCCAGGTCCGTGATCAGCACGCCTACTGCAATGCCGTAGAAGAAGAAGCAGATGGCAAACCCTGGTTTCATGATATCAAGGAATACCTCAGGATGGGGAAATATCCGGAACATGCCTCTGGAGACCAAAAAAGAGCCCTTCGGCATTTGACAAATGGTTTCTTCCTCAGTGGAGGAGTATTGTACAAAAGAACCCCGGATCTGGGATTGTTGAGATGCATAGATGCCAGTCAAGCAACGTCGGTTATGGCAGAAGTACATGCCGGAGTTTGTGGGCCGCACATGAGCGGATATGTATTGGCAAGAAAGATCCTTCGAACAGGGTGTTATTGGCTAACCATGGAACACGACTGTATCACTTTCGTGAGGAAATGCCATCAGTGCCAGATACATGGAGACTTGATTCACTCTCCGCCAACAGAGTTACATACGATGTCAGCACCCTGGCCGTTTGTAGCATGGGGCATGGATGTCATTGGGCCCATCGAGCCAGCAGCGTCCAACGGTCATAGGTTCATTCTAGTGACCATTGATTACTTCACCAAATGGGTTGAGGCTAAAACCTTCAAATCAGTAACTAAGAAGGCAGTGGTGGACTTTGTTCACTCCCATATCATCTGCAGATTTGGGATCCCAAAAGTGATCATCACGGATAACGGTGCGAATCTTAATAGCAGCTTGATGAGAGAGGTATGCCAACAATTCAAGATTACACACCGCAATTCCACCCCATATCGTCCTAAGGCAAATGGAGCAGTCGAAGCAGCCAATAAGAATATCAAGAAGATACTGCGAAAAATGGTGGAAGGGTCCAGACAATGGCACGAGAAATTACCCTTTGCTTTGTTGGGTTACCGCACTACCGTCCGGACTTCCATAGGCACAACTCCTTATTTGTTGGTGTATGGAACTGAGGCCGTGATACCAGCGGAGGTCGAAATTCCGTCCCTCCGAATTGTCGCTGAAGCCGGGATTGATGATGATGAATGGGTCAAAGCTCGATTGGAACGGTTGAGCCTGATAGATGAGAAAAGATTGGTAGCAGTGTGCCATGGTCAGCTGTACCAGAAGAGAATGGCAAGAGCGTATAATAAGAAGGTGCGCCCCAGGAAGTTTGATGTAGGACAGCTGGTATTAAAGAAGATCCTCCCATATCAGGTCGAGGCAAAAGGAAAATTCGCCCCAAATTGGCAAGGGCCCTATATCGTGACCCGAGTATTGTCCAACGGTGCTTTGTGTTTGACAGATGTCGAAGGTAGATGTGTCGACATGGCTATCAATTCAGATGCAGTCAAGAGATATTATGCGTAACTTCTTCAATTATGGCAATTTTGGTTTATTTGTTTGTATTTGGCATTTGTTGAATAATGAGATGACGGAGGCAATTCTTTCTTCTATCCAAACACTTTTAACCCTTGCTTCCCCCTTTGAGCCTTAAGCAAATTCTTTCAATACCCCTCTTTTGGAATCACTAATGGGAAAGATACGAAAAAAAGAAAAGAAAAGAAAGGAAAAGAAAAGAAAAAGAAAAAGAAAAGGAAAAGAAAATGAAAAGAAAGAAAAGAAAAATCAAGGAATATAAAACCGTGGGAACTACGTTTGACCTGATTCCTCAAAGAGGATACGTAGGCGCCTCACGGCTCGGTCATAGTATGCATCATAATAAATATAGGATGCATAATGTACATAGTGTGCATAATAGGCACAGCGTGCGTAACGCACATAGCACAACATAAGAGTAAAAAATAAATTCCCCAAGCAAGAAAACTGGGGCAGAAGTTATGTTTTAAAATTCCAACAAAGGTTTGATTCCAAAAGTTGTAGCACATCACCCATCAAATTATTTTCATTTTTCATAACCTTTCTTCAAACCTACACCAAAACCAACATCAACATCCAAAAGACCTCCCGATCAATGTTCGAGAGATGCCAAATCCGGCAAATAAGACCGAGAATAATACACTGATCCCCAGCAAAGAAGAGGATCATGAGACTGAGAAAGAAATAAAATGAGAGAGTCTCATCGGTGAAAACCTTCACAGGCACCGAGAGGCGATGTAAGATGAGGGATATGAAATGAGAGAGTCTTATTGGTGAAAACCTTCACAGGCACCATAAGGCGCCGGGAGATGAGAGAAAGGAGAGAGTCTCATTAGTGAAAACCCCTCGAAGGGCACTATGAGGTGACAAGATAGAGCAACAAAAGCTACCACATCCGCAACAAGATGAACATCCATTCATCATCCCCAGCAAGTCAGACCATCGGGCAAATCGATTGATACAAATAGACTGGGTCGGGAATCTATGGTGCACGTCATGATCACGGGGACCAGTTGTGTCCTCCAGATAAGTTCTTTGGATTGTCTCCTCCCACAAAATATTGGTTCAGAAAGTTTTTCTCTTTTCCATATCTTTATTTCTTTTCCTAAAATGTGTCTTTAAAGGATTTTTCAAAGCTTACTACCAGAAACCGATGGGGAATTCATCCAATGCAGGATAATACAAACAGTCTTAAAGGCCGGCCCCAGGCAATGCAGGGATTGTGCTCGGAAATGTTGGAAGAAGTATGCTCCAAAAGTGAGTGGTTTCGGGAGTTAGAAGCAGACTCCCACATCATGTGTTTAAAGAGAAAGCAGAGAAGGGGATAAATTGAAAACCAATCCCCAGCAGGCTAGAGACCCCCAACAGGCAACTTTGCCCGCCGACCAATTATGGGGACTAAGAGCAAGAAAAGGGGAAGAAAGGAAGATCATCCGCCAGAAAGGCACCCTCTACCACCACGATAAAAACTAATTAAATCATTCTGTCTGCTGCAGGAAAACAAAGGATTGATGAGGACAGCGAGATGCAACGCCAAGGAAGTCACCAAACCGGGGCAGAAAATTTTCTGCCGATTGTCGAAAATTTTCTCGGAAGAACGGGGAAGCAATTTTAATACTTTTAAGTTCTAGGTCGCCCACCAGTATAATGCGGGAATACATTTAAGTTCTAGGTCGCCCACCAGTATAATGCGGGAATACTTTTAAGTTCTAGGTCGCCCACCAGTATAATGCGGGAATACATTTAAGTTCTAGGTCGCCCACCAGTATAATGCGGGAATACGTTTAAGTTCTAGGTCGCCCACCAGTATAATGCGGGAATACATTTTAAGTTCTAGGTCGCCCACCAGTATAATGCGGGAATACTTTTAAGTTCTAGGTCGCCCACCAGTATAATGCGGGAATACTTTTAAGTTCTAGGTCGCCCACCAGTATAATGCGGGAATACATTTAAGTTCTAGGTCGCCCACCAGTATAATGCGGGAATACATTTAAGTTCTAGGTCGCCCACCAGTATAATGCGGGAATACATTTAAGTTCTAGGTCGCCCACCAGTATAATGCGGGAATACATTTTAAGTTCTAGGTCGCCCACCAGTATAATGCGGGAATACATTTAAGTTCTAGGTCGCCCACCAGTATAATGCGGGAATACATTTAAGTTCTAGGTCGCCCACCAGTATAATGCGGGAATACATTTAAGTTCTAGGTCGCCCACCAGTATAATGCGGGAATACATTTAAGTTCTAGGTCGCCCACCAGTATAATGCGGGAATACTTTTAAGTTCTAGGTCGCCCACCAGTATAATGCGGGAATACTTTTAAGTTCTAGGTCGCCCACCAGTATAATGCGGGAATACCCTTTAGCTCTAGATTTTGGAATCAGTCACCCCACCCGAAAACGGAAGGGTACAACAGAGAGCCCCGAACGGGAAACAATAAAATCCCAGCACCAAGAAGCAGACAACTGCAGAGGCAAGCGCACAATTCAAAGGGAAGAAGGAACGCGTCTCAAAAGAAGTAGTTTGGGAACGTTGTAGCATGCCCAGTATAACAATTCTGATGAAAAGCCATACCACTGAAGAAACCATTGGAAGATCTAAAGAAGAAAGCCGTGTCCCCAGCAAATCAAGCAAAGTGATGAGAACTGGCATTCAGAAAAGGTGAAGGACCAGCATCATCTCCAAGTTCACAAAATAAAGGCGTCAGAGGAAAGCGTTAGCCGACAAGAAAGCAAGGCAACAAGAACAAGTTGAAGATGGATGAGATTTCAGGATCCTCAGTTTAGCTTAGCTTCTTGTTTTCCTTTTAGAGCAATGTAATAGGGAGATCGGTTGAGCAGTAGCATCCTACAGCAGCATACAACAGCGCACAACAACAGCAAGCAATACAGTCACATGGTAGTCCCAGCTACCAAAATTTCCCGAACTACATTGACCTGATTCCTGTTCAGCCCAGGATATGTAGGAAACCTCTGAAGCAAAGGTTCGGTCAAATCTTTTTCAAAAAATGCTTCACACGGAGTATTCGGACGGGCAAAAATCGCTCGCTTTATCTTTGCGCGAAAACCCTTCGTGTCTTCGTGCAAAGAGGGGCAGCTGTAAGCACGTGATTTTTGCTTCACGGACAATCGCTCCAAAAGAAAATAAAAATAGTGGCAAAAGGCTTCGCTGTACAATTTTTCGATCTTTCCGTGACATGTGTTGTTAGTCGTTTGTGAGTCTGTCCATTTTGCATCTAGTCATTATCAAACAAAAATACAAAAAATATATGTGGCGTTAAAAGAAAATTCAAAAAATATAAATATATGTGCATCGTCCGTTTTAGGTTGTGATTTAACTTACTTGGTATGATAATTATGTTGAAATGCCATATTGTTATTTGTTTTAATTTCATTTGTTTTATTAGTTATTTTTATTTTTCTTTAAATTGGAAAACAAAAGAAAGTTGAAATCAATTTGGGCCCAAAAAATAAGACAAAAACAGGCCCAAACCAACGATCTGACCCGGTCTAGACCAGGCCTGCCCAGGCACCTCCTGAAACGACGTCGTTTCAGGCAAATCAATCTGAGCCGTCCGTCCCAGCCGATCCAACGGTTCAGGACCTCTTTCAGCGACCCATGTTCAAACCCGACCCAAATAACCAGCCTGACCCAACCCCTCACTTAAACCAAACGACCCCGTTTAACTACCAAACGACCCCGTCTCATGTCTCATCCTCAGATCCAAGCCGTTGAGATCATCTGATCTAACGGCTCAGATCCAATCAGACTCCCCATATATAAACTCAACCCTTCACCCCACGCCCCCTATCCGAACCCCACCCCTCACTCGTCTCCTTCCCCGAACCCTGAAACCCCTAAACCCTAACGCCGCCCTAGTTTCCTTTCCACCAAAACCCGGCGGCATAAACGCCAGTGGCCACCTCCTGAACACCCTAGGACCTCCTCACTGTCCTGAACACGAATCCACTAACCACGAGCCTCGAATCACTTTCGTTCGTCTCGAATCTTCATTTGAAGATTTGAGTCGAACCCGGATCTATGCCAAACCATCCCATCTTCATACCAGACACTCCCCTGACCTTCCTCGTGACCAAACCAAGCTTGGTTTGGTCCGAATCTACCCACAACTCCTAAAAATCCAGATCTGGAAATCCAGAACTTGAAACACATGCACCTGGGGAACCCGGCCAGTTTTGACATGGGTTTGAGGTCTAATAGACCTTAATCAAGGTGTTCTCATGTGAGAACACCCTGATTAAAGTTTGTTCGGCCTCAAAAGTTCGAAGTTGAATCAGATTTGGGTCTGTTTGATTTAAACATTTTCGGTAAGTTTTCCTTTCTTTTGTTTTATTTCTAAATAAGTTGTCAGCATATTTCTTTGTGTTTGTTTGTTATTTTGTTATTTTTCATTCGAATTTCTTCCATCTCTGTTAAAAGGCCTTTTTATTTGGCCAATTGTCTTCTGTTGTGTTCTGAATATACCCTGTGATATACGTGTTCATCAATTAGATTAATCGTCAAACGAGTTTAATTCATATAAGTTCCCAGTATTTGAACAAATTTGTCTGAGGTCATTCGGGACTCTATACGTGTTGTTTATATGAACGATTGATTGTTATGTGTTACGATTAATATAGTCGAGTCGATATATGTCGTCAATTAGTTTCAATCGTTAATGGTAACAACTTGATTCGTATTGCTTATTTCTGCTGTGATCGTATTTGAGTCCCATTAGAAACTGAATTGTATTGCCTATTGATTTTGTTCCAAATCGAATTAAAGAACATCTAGGGGAAAGGTTATAATGGCAGATTCAGACTTTGATTTTAAAACACGATGCCATTTGGTTTAGACCGTGGGCAGCATGTGTATGGTTAGCTTTAAGGAATTAAAATAATTGGACAGCATGTGCTGTCAGATTATATTCCTACTGCCCATACTTTGGTTAAATAAACAAGTGATTAGTACATTTTAACAACAAAAGAGAGAGGGGCTGTCAGGGATTTGATGGGAGTTTTGTTTATTTAAAAGAAGTGAGTGGAAAAACAACGAGGGGGGCAATTTTGAGTTGTAAAACAGACTGTAAAGTGTTAAGGTTAGGCTATAAAAGAGGCAGACCTTCCATTAGAAAGGGGGTTCATTTTTTTTGAGTCTTGAGAGATTCTGGGAGCAAGAAAACTGAAAAGGAAAAACAGAAATAAATTTCAGAACGTTGTGAATGAGTATCGTCTAGAAGAAACTGTGCAAGAGTCCAGTTTGATTAGGTTGTCTTCGTGGTTTTGCTTTTCTGTCGTTTGCCAAGCTTTCTCGTGGTCATTGGACTTCTGTTGCTGTTACATTCAACATTCTGGGTTGTTATTTCCTACTCTGTTTTTCTGGGATTGTTTATTTGTTGCTCGACTCCTTGCTGAGCTTCATCATTGTTGGCTGGTTGTTGTTGCTGTGTTGTTGCTGTGAATCTGCTGTTGCTGTTGTTTGCTGTGTACTACTCAGCTGATCCTTTTCCTTCTTCTTTTGTTCCTCTATACCAGGTACACAACTAATACTGTCCATGTAATTTGAAAGTCGAGCATGAATACAAAAGGGAAGATTTGAAGACATCTATGTCCACATGTAGTTGCTATATAGATGATTATGTAGTGTGTAATGGTTTACAATCTTGTTTGGGTATTGGAGTTGGTCCTTTCATATAGTGAATACAAAAATGTAGTATGGTTTAATATCATATGTTGGTTAGGTTAACAGACAAAAGGATTGGCAGTATACTAGGCTATGTCTTGGAAATTAGTTGTGTTTTGTAATTAGCATTCTCTTTTAATGCATGTCAAAGAATAAAACTATCCGCCTTAGTTAATTTTCATTCTCTTTTGATAAACTGCCTCGTTATAATTATCAAGCCACACCCTTATAACAATTAGCACAAGTCCGCGCCCCTCAACCTTATGAAGGTCGAGCCCAGGTCAAAACAGACCAAACAGACCCGCCTCGGATAAACAGTGGCCCAGGTCTGGCCCATCCCGCATGAGCTGGATTTGGGCCCATAATGTTCGATCAGCTGTCCGTATGCATGGTCATGTTTCCTTATTCTGTAAAAGCATTTCGGATCCTGCTGTAAATAATCTGCAAGCATGTAAATAATTAAGAGATTTTCTTTTATTTTAGAGACGAACTTAATAGGAAATATAGTCATTATAGGTTTATCCTTTAAAATAAAAATGAGACGAGCCTCGACAAACAAAAATGTAGAAGCTGCGGGGCCCTCTAAATGTATATATTAAATACTTAGATTCCGGGACGGGCCGTTTAGCAAATTTCACGGCCCTTCCTAAAATAATAACACGATAGTCTCTTTAGGTGCGTGTTTAATAATCTACTTTCTTAAAACTTGGGGTGTGCATTTCATGCGACCCAGATCCAAATCCCAAAACATCAAATAAAATATGTTCCAGATTGTGGGTGCATTTCATGTGACGCAGTCCAAGGACATGTTTTAAGCGATGTTCACATCCTTTTGAAATAATAACAATAAAGCGGTAAAAAGTTAAAATTGGCACATTGGTTCATAATGGTATTTAAAATCAGATAAATAAGCCGAATATGACAGTTGAGCGACCGTGCTAGAACCACGGAACTCGGGAATGCCTAACACCTTCTCCCGGGTTAACAGAAATTCCTTATCCGGATTTCTGGTGCGCAGACTGTAATATGGAGTCATTCTTTTCCTCGATTCGGGATTAAAATTGGTGACTTGGGACACCCTAAATCTCCCAAGTGGCGACTCTGAAATTAATAAACCAATCCCATTTCGATTGTCCTTTAATTGGAAAAACTCCCTTGCACCCTCTCTGGTGCGAAAAAAGGAGGTGTGACAATCAGCAGGTAAGCATATCTTCGGATTATCTTTGATTTCCAACTACTTGCAGTTATTATATTATCAATTCAGTTTTAGCTTTCAGTATATTGCTTTGCATACTCAGTACATTATTTTGTATTGACGTCCCTTTTCTGGGGGCACTGCATTTTATGTGTGAAGATCAGATAGACAAACGGGTAGGCCTCTTCAATAAGTGTTGGTCGCGTTCAGCTTGATCGGTAAGCTCCATGCCTTTCGAAGTTTCCAGGTCTAGAGCCGTATGTACATCTTGCATATATATGTATATATGTTATGAGTAGGTCAGGAAGCTGTTCCGATCATAGTATATCCATCAGTAAAGGCTTGTAGACATATCCTTTCAGTTAGTGAAATATGTAGGGCTTGCAAGTCTTATATGTATATTGGTTGGTTTGTCAGCTGTAATAGTTATGATGGCCTTGTCGGCCCAGTTTTATAGTGACATTTAGCCAGCATTCGCAGTTGTCTTGCAATGTGGCCCATGGCCAAACTATGACATCACATGTTCAGAGTCCCTTAGTTGCAAGTTGGTATGCAAGGATAGGTGAGGCACTAGGTGCTGGTCTCACCCCCAAGTTCGGGGCATGACAAAAGTGATGGAACGAAAGGAATTATTCGATCAATGATCCAGGGTTAGTACGTTATGGATAAACTCAAGATTTTGGAGCATTATATTTGTTGACAATCATACAGCCATAGAAGACTCCGGTATAAGTTAAAAAGAAGAATTGAGCCCAGGGCATAGACAAAGGATTGAATTGTTAAAAGATTGTATCATGGATATTCCATAACGCCCATGAAAGGCTAAGGTAATAACTGATACCATGAGCCACAGATCGGAATATAGCTTAAGCCTACATAAAGGCTGATCGGAAGGAAGAGGAAGCTAAAGAATTACATCACCCAAGTAAATCAGGAGTCTGATTATGGACCTAGAAAAATTATAGAAGTTGTGCTTGAGAACATGACAGAATCACTCTTAATATCAGATGTTCAAGAGAAATAACACAACAATCATAATCTATAATGAGTCTATAAGAGAAATCACTCTTAATATAAGAAGTCAGTACGAAGCTCCCATCGGACTGTGTATGTAGCAGCGGTGCGAGTATTATAATAGAACTTCAAGTTATGGACGTGAATTAC
The DNA here is from genome assembly GCF_000393655.2 of Nicotiana sylvestris. Lineage (NCBI taxonomy): Eukaryota > Viridiplantae > Streptophyta > Magnoliopsida > Solanales > Solanaceae > Nicotiana > Nicotiana sylvestris. Next base: position 107,785,072 of record NC_091067.1, read on the forward strand.
ACCTTGGTGGAAGGGGGTTAGGAAAGAAATAGAAGATACGATGCGAAATTTTAAGGTAAGTAAGGTAAAGGTGAACAACGTACGAGATACTCAAAGGTAGAAGATCGTGAATAGTCTATACTTTAGATAGAAGGCTATAAGCACAGGGATCCAATAACCAGGAGTGATAGCGGCAACATTGACAACATGTCTTCCAGCCTATGGTTTCTAAATACTGAGAGATCTAGTTAAGAGAGTAGAGAAAAGTTGGAGACGATCTGATGTCTTGCTTGACGTTCCAGAATAACATAAGAAAATCTATGGTGCTAGCAAGTTGAAGGAAAGTTGCGAGTAGTATAAATGGATATGTATAAGTCGCAAGCTAAAGTATGGTAGAGCGACAAAGTTTTAAGGAAACATGAGTAAGGATGAGGAAAGGCAAGTGAAAACTTTACGATCATGGATAAGTCCTCGGGATTTAGTCCATGGAAACAAGAGAGGTAATGGTTTCTCTAAGTTATTGAAAGTTTAGTATAGCCTGAATGAACTCAAAGGAGTCTAAGATTAATAGCATTTAGAAGGAATGAAATGCTAATCTTGTAATAAAATGAGGGTATAATTGTGATAGATAAGGATGACGTTTGGGCCTTCATTTGAATAATGATTTGAAAAAAAAAGAAGGAGAAAAGATTTCGCTGACGGCACAAAATTAGGATACCACCTTATGGTGAATCACATTGAGACACTATGAAATACGATTATGGGAATCACTTCGAATATTCCTTGATGTAACGTAAGCCCTAGTGGCAAAGTATTACGTAAGAAGTTTCAAGCTATCAGTGGTATATTGTAGATCAATATTAAGGTGAATCAAAAATGGATAGACAAAAATCACAAAGTATGAGATGAGATTAGGCCGTCATTCTAAAGATGAGCAGTAATGAGGAAGCATTAAAGGACTTAAATTTATACATATGGAATAAGCAACGAGAGTAAGTTGGGATTTGGTAGCAGACCTCAGCAATGATAAATTAAAGTAAGAGTTATGGCAGTAAAGTCATACGGATGGATAAACGGATCCATGGAATAAGGTATAGAAATATTTGTAAGTTCAACTAAGTACCAAGTGAAGAATTTCAGTATACCTATATATGCCCAGAGGGACATCTTGTCAAGCTTTGTTCACAAAGTAAGGCCTAGAGATTGGCTAAATGCTGGAGGAAAAAGGAGAGAAGAGTCGCATAGGTGAACTTATAAGGTCACAATCTACATTCTACATAAAAGAAGGTAGCAACAGTTACGAGATTGGAAGGATTTTGGCCACAAGTCGTGGAATGAGGAAGAGGTATAAAAAAGGAGGAATGCCCTTCCCTTAGATTTATTCACAGAACAATTGCCTAAATGGCAAGGAAAGTGTTAAAGTAGTCGAAAGATATAAGTTATGAAAACGATAAGTACATCAGTCAACATTAGAAGATGAATGTTCTAGAGGGGGGAATAATGTTACACCCCGCAGTATTTAGTCGATATTATGCTCTGCAGTAATATTTTACAATGATGTTACCCTCTGTAGTAATATATTACAATGATGTTACGCTTCGCAGTATTAAGTTACGACGATGTTGCACCCTGAAGTATTGTACCTTGAATTTGTCATAAGGTAATTGACATCAGTCCAAGTAAAATATTATTTGGAGATTATAAGGATTATACTATTTCACAAGTGATTAGTAAATTCATGGAGGTGAAAGGGGGAGCAAGTCAAAGAAAATAAATTTTGTCCAAGTTTGGCATTTTGGGGTAAAATACGGCCTGAGTTAAAATACCCAGTATTTATGGACTAGCACCATGAAAGGTACCATATGACCAGGGTAGTATAACATATAAAGTATATATGAAGTATATTAATAATAAATAGAATTTTAAGTAATTTGGGGTAATTTTTAAATTATGTGGGTAATAGGTTAATCACCGGGTATCGGGACATTACTCGGTCAACTATAAGTGGATAAAATTAACAAGATCACATCAAAAGGGACGAGGCAGCCCCCCCCCCCCTTTTAGTTTAAGGTGAGTCATAAATCAACTTTAAATGTGTCACAAGGCTAATTTACAAAGCCTTATCTATTAAAGATTCTTATGAGCATATCCAATGGAAAGAGGAAAAGATAAAACAACATTTTACGTTCTGATTTGGAACCAAAAAGCGTGAGAACCTTTCCATTTTGCCAAAAGAACTCTTAGACAAAGAGTTCAAGTGAAATTTCAAAGATTCAACAATTAGATTAACTTCATTTCTATCTAGTTCAAAAACGTTGGAAGCAAAGCAGAACAAATTCGTCCAAGTTGTGAATTTCGTCCACATTTCGCAGAAGCAGATTCGTTCAAATAATTACTAGAACAGGTATTTTAAGGCTAAGATTTTCTTTCATTTTAGCATGATATCGTAATTACACAAGTCTGATAACGAGGCATAAAGAAAAATTCGTATCTCGGAATTTACTTATATTTTGCTAGTCTCGCAAATTACATATATTTTTCTAGTTTTATAAGTTACTATATTTTTCTTATCAAGACTGCATATTCAGTTGAGTATTTTCTTCTTCCGATCAAAAGTGCAGAGAGTTTACATATATACAGTATTAAAAGTATTTTCATTACCATCGAGCTATAATCGATAGGCCTCTATTGGGCAACCTCTGATCAGATGGTAAGTTATATACCAAGCCTACTATGGCCGAGCGCTTATGAGCGAGCCTAGTTGGTCGAGATACAGAGCCTACTATGGCCAAGCGCCTATGAGCGAGCTTACTACGGCGGAGTAGTTATATATATACCGAGCCTTATAGGGTCGGACAACTATTTTACTTATTATTTGGAGAGTTGAATTAGTATCAGCAGGTAAGCATATCTTCAGATTATCTTTGATTTCCAGCTACTTGCAGTTATTATATTATCAGTTCAGTTTCAACTTTTATTATATTGCCTTGCATACTCAGTACATTATTTCGTACTGATGTCCCTTTTCTGGGGGTGCTGCATTTCATGTGTGCAGGTCAGACAGATAGATGGGTAGGCCTCTTCAATAAGTGTTGGCCGCGTTCAGCTTAATCGGTAAGCTCCATGCCTTTCGGAGTTTTCGGGTCTAGAGCCTTATGTACATCTTGTATGTATATATATATATATATATGTGTGTGTGTGTGTGTGTGTGTGTATATATATTTTATGAGTAGGCCGGGGAGCTGTTTCGATCATAGTATATCCATCAGTAGAGGCTTGTAGACTTATCCTGTCAGTTAGTGCAATATGTTGGGCTTGTAGGCCTTGTATGTATATTGGTTGGTTTGTCAGCTGTAATTGTTATGACGGCCTTGTCGGTCCAGTTTTATATTGACATTTAGCCAGCATTCGCAGTTATCTTGCAACGTGGCCTATGGCCAAAGTATGACATCACATATTCAGAGTCCTTTAGTTACAAGTTGGTACGCAAGGATAGGTGAGGCACTGGGTGCGGGTCTCGCCCCCAGGTTTGGGGTGTAACAACGTAATAAATAATACCATGAACCGCAGATCGGGAGATAGCTTAAGCCTACATAAAGGCTGATTAGAAGAATAAGGAAACTAAAGAGTTACATCAACGAAGTAAATCAGGAATCTGATTATTGGACCTAAGAAATTATAGAAATCATGATTGAGAATATTATATGATCACTCTTAATATCAGAGGTACTAGAGGGATATTACAACAACCATATTCTATAACGGCCATACGATAAAGCCGGTTCGAAATGTATCAACATCATAAGAAGTCAGTACGAAGCTCCCACCGGATTATGTATGCACCAGAGGTGCAAGTATTATAATAGAGCTTCAAGTTATGGACGTGAATTATACCTATGTGGAAGGAAGGTCATGAAAGAGATAGAAGATACAATACGAGATTTTAAGGTAAGTAAGGTAAAGGTGAACAACGTACAAGATACTCAAAGGCAGAAGATTGTGAATAGTCCATGCTTCGGATAGAAGGCTAGAAGTATTGGGATTCAATATCCAGGAATGATAGCAGCGTCATTAGTGGCATACCTTCCAACTTATGGTTACTAGGTACCGGGAGATCTAGCCAAGAGAGTAAAGAAGAGTTAGAGACGTCATGATATCTCGCTTGATGTTCTAGAATAACATAAGGGAATCCATGGTGCAAGCAAGTTGAAGGAGGGTTGCGAATAGTATATATAGATATGTAGAGATCGCAAGCTAAAGTATAGTAAAGCGACGAGTTTTTATGACAGGAGTAAGGATGAGAAAGGGCGAGTAAGAAGGTGACGAGAATGGATAAGTCCTCGAGATTAAGCCCATTAAAATAAGAGAGCTAATGGATTCTCTAAGTTATAGAAAGTTTAGTATAGCCTAAATGAACTCAAAGGAATCTAAGAATAGCATCTAGAGTGGAATGAGGGTGTGATTGTGATAAATAAAGGATGACGTTTGGGCCTTCGATCGAGTAATGACTTGAAGAGAATTTCATGAATTGTATAGGATTAAAATACCCATGTAAGGTGAGTCATATTGGGATGCTATAAAATACGGTTATGAAAGTACAGTATTGCCCCTAGGTAGATCAATCTAACTACTCCAGATGTCCCCGATGAGACGTAAGCCCTAGCGACAGTGTTACATAAGAGATCAAGTTATTAGTAGTAAATGATAGATCAACATAAAGGTGAATCAACAATGAATGGACAAAAGTCACAAAGTATGAGGTGAAATTAGGTCATCATTCCTAAAATGAACGGTAATGAAGAAGGATTAAAGGACATAGATTTATACATATAAGCAACGAAATAAGATATGGTATATTATGACCTACTTAGATGTAGTAAAGTCATGTGGATAGATAACTAGGCCTATGAAATAAGATATAGCAATATTCGTAAGTTCGACAAAGTACCGGGCAAAGAACATCAGTATACCTATAGATGCCCAGAGGGACATATTGTTAAGCTCTGTATAAGTTCACAAAGTGAAGCCTAGAGATTGGCAAAAATCAAGAAGGAAAAGGAGAGAAGAGTCAAATAGGAGCACTTACAAAATAATAGTCATACAGGCTGCATGACAGGAGGTAGCAATAGTTACGAGATTGGGAAGATTTCAGCCACAAGTCGTAGTATGAGAAAGAGGACTAAATGGGGGAATACCCTAGACTTTGGATTTATTCAAATAACAATTGCCTAAACGGCAAAGAGAGTATTAAAGTATTCGCAAGAGCTATGGGTTATGAGAATGATAAGTGCATCAGTCAACATTCTAGGACGAATGTTCCAAAGGGGGAATGATGTTACACCCCATGTTTTCATACATGGAAGTACACCAAAAGTAAGTTGGTATAAGCTTAGAAATGAGATTATTTTGATATTATAAGTATTACGCTATTTCAAACAAGTGATAAATAAATTTGTGAAGGTGAGAGGGTAAGAGAATCGAAGGAGATGAATTTCGTCGAAGTTTGACATTTTGGGATAAAATATTGCCCGAGCTAAAATACCCGATATTTATGGACTAGTGTCATACAAGGTACTATATGGCTATGATAGTAAGGTGTATAAAATGTATTAAAAGTAAATATCATTTTATGTAATTTAAGATAATTCTAAATTTTGTGGGTAATTGGTTAATTATTAGTTAAAGGGGAGATTAACTATTTAAATAAGAAATGTTTGGATAAGAATAACCCTCCCCACGTGGAAATACCCCATTCCCATGTATGACTATTAAGTCATTAATATATGTGGCAAGATTAGAGAATGGACAAATCTTGAGTCATATTCAATTTTGGGAAAAAGGGAATCATTATATGTCTTAAAGACATGAATTAGTGATATATCATTTTAGAAAAAGGAACCATTATATGTCTTAAAGACATGAATCACATTTCCATGATCACAACTTTCTCCTTTATTCAAAATATTCCAAAACAGACGCTAAACCCAATCCAACAAATTTTCAACAAAGTTTCTTGCAACATTAGCAACGTAAGATTTTGCGGTTCTAAAGGAGTATGGTGCAAACTTTTTCAAAAATATCATACGAATTTTTCCCTACCCCCGGTATGTTAAGGCTATTCTTTCTTTTCTTTTGGCAAGATCTTAAGACACAAACAAAACGAGCAAATGCACAACTTTCATAAACGATTCTATTCGTAGAAGTATTAGAGGTGCCTATGTTCTTGAATTTCGATGCGTCTTATTATTACATCTTTTGTTCATGGGTCTCAGAACAATGCGTAAGTTGAAAAAGTTTACTTCATGATATTACAAAAAGGCATAATGGTCTTATGACATTTCAATGTATACGTTGATGATTTTGCCCACAGTGGCCGAGATGGTATGATGGGATGCCCTCAGAGGCTTGATGATGTTATGAACACATGTACCTATGCACGATATGACATTCATACGCATATGCATGACACTATAAGTATTTCAAGATTTACAGAGTTATCCAGACCTACATGTTGAGTCATTTACTCTATATTTCTTCCATGTCTTTTATGTACTTATTTTTGTGACTTACATACTCGGTACATTATTCGTACTGATGTCCCTTTTGCTTGGGGACACTGTGTTTCATGTACGTAGGTCCCAATAGACAAGTCGAGAGTCCTCCAAGTAGGCTATCAGCTCAGTAGAAGATATTGGTGTGCTCCATTTGCTCCGGAGTTGCTTGTTTGGTCAGTATGATTTAGACGCGTATTGTTTGGTATGGCGGGGCCTTGTCTAGACCATTATGTTAAGTGTGTACTCTTAGAGGCTTGTAGGCAGATGTGATGTATATGAGTGCTTGTATGGCCTTGTTGGCCTATGTTTTGAGTTTACAGATGATCATGTTTGCTTTATAGGCCCATATGTCACATGTGTAAGTTTTTTATATCGGGTTGGGTCGTCCTATATTGAGTATTCCCCCATGTTTATTTTGGTTAGCCATGATGGCCCGTTTGGCCTATTTGCCAATGAAAGCACGATGATAATGATATGTTATATTGATACTCGGTTGAGCAAGGTACTGGGTGCCCGTCACGGCCCATAGGTTTGGGTTGTGACAGAATAATATCAAGTTATTACAGGCCAAATGTCTCAGAATATATCAAATTTAACAAATAAACTCCATCCCTCCCCCCCCAATAAAAATAACCATTGTCCTCAATGCTTAACAAAAATAAGAGTAAAATAGGGGAAAGAGTGAAGAAAACTCCCTATAGCTCCTTGGATATCTCTATGTCCCCAGCGATGCCATCGCCCTCTGGTTGGCCAACTATATTTCATCATCCTCAACTTTGGGTATGTTCGAGTTGGCGAACATCTCGTGTACTGCCTCAGCAGTGTCGACAGCAAGGTCTGGTTCGCCGGACTGGCCAGCTAGTTCTACCAATATAGATGGTGTTGCAGGATCTGGTGCTGACTGGTGCGGGTCAAGTAACATGTCAAATGGAAGATCTCTGGTTGTAGCAATTCTGTGCACCTCCTTCCAAAGCTTATCCACTGACTTCTTGCTAGCCTGGAATTTTTGCATCTTGTTTACTTCCTTTACCATCTCTTCGATCACTTACCCGTGCTAGTCCAAGGTAGCCATAATAGTGGTGTGGTTTTCCAGGAGCTTCTTAAATATCTCTTTAACGGTCGGGGGATCCTGAGGTGCCTAAATAGAAGATTGTGCTGAAATAGTACTAGATAAGTCAGACAGCTTTGCAGTGGCTGTCTGCATCCAGTTATTGAGGCTCGCCAATGTCTGGGAGACTCGCAGCGTAAAAAGTGGGACAGTAGGCATAGGCACTGGCTTCAAAGGTGAGGTTGAAGCTGTGGCAAGAACTGTAGTAGGGGCTGCGGATGATGGTGGGGGAATAGCTAAGGCACTAGAGGAAGGCTCGGCCGAAGTGGGTGGAACATCAACTACCTATGTAACTACCACGGTTGGCTCATCGGACTGGCCTGTGGTGGTAGAAGGTTGACCTTTCCTTTTCGGGTTGTTCGCATCCATTAGTGAGTACCAAGAGAAAGTCTTCTTCGGCCTCACCTTTGTATCATAATTCCTCAGCTCTACCCGTGCCATTGATGAGATATTCTGTAATAGTGTTGGGATATGGGTAGGACGATTCATCTTGTTGCGCAATCACTAATATGTTGGCCGAAATCATGGCACCCACATTTATAGGGTACCCGACCATAATAGAAGCAACTAGAAGTGCCCGAGGAATTGGAAGGTAGGTCTCATTCTAGCTCGGGTCCAGTCTGCTGCAGATAAAGATTTGCCACCCCTTCACCTCAAAACTCAGAGTGCTCCGGTGGATAGGAACCGCAGCGGCAATCCATAGTGGTGGTGGCCCTGGTGCTTCTAAAATCTCCACCAACCAAGGTCGGGCTGCATCTCCCATTTAATACTTCTCCAAATATTCCTTTGGCTCAACATCTTTGAAGCCCAAGTATGTATTGAGTGTATGTTGATCAAATCTCACTTTGAAGTTATGCACTTTGGTTACCTTTGTCACCTTTTTGATATACACCACATTGGTGTAGAATTCACGGACAAGGTACTATATGGCATCCACTACGCTCTGAGTGAACCACATCCACCCCTTGTGTTCCCTGAAATGTCTCAACACTGTTGGGTTGTACCTCTCCAAATATTTCAACTGATACTTTCGCTCAAGAGTTAGCGACCTCACTGGCCACCATGTACAAAAGCTGGTGAAGGCAGCCAAGCTAACAAATCGGTCCTCCCAAAACTCTTTCTTCTTCGATCTTTCAAGACTGGCAGTTGTAGCATCTCCCCCTCTGCAATCATCAGGAATATCGTGAATTGGTGTATCCTGTGCCTCAGTAACAGGTGTAGCCGATGGCTTAGAAGCCTAATTAGCACTCTCCAATTCCTCTAAAGTGTTATGAGATAAGGACGGGTTGTCCCTGAGTTGGTATCTCCCTAGCGGTCTTGACTGTACAGCTAGTTGCTCTTGAACAGAGGCTAAGTTGCCCTCTGATGCTTCCCTAGACAGGAAATATGAGCTCGTATTAGAGAGATCTATGCCTCTCTCTCTCCCGGCTGTAGCTTTCTTTTTAATTGTCATTTGTTGGCCAAGGGGTAAGGAACTCTTGCCTCGACCCCGAGAAGGTTCACCCCTCCCTTTAGATATATCGCCTCGTCCCCTAGATCGAACCATTGTCTGTATCAAGCAAAGGTGATTGTTAACATACCCAGGAGACATGTAAGTAAGATATAAACGAGAAAACACAGTGAGGGTACATAGTCAAAGCATGCTTGCAGGAAACCAGATCTGTGTCCAAACAATTTTCTTGCGGTCGCAGATGATGACTTGTAGATCGTACAATTTTGTTTTGCGGCCGCAAAAGTCGAATGCGGTCTGCACAATTCCACTTGTGGCTGTACATCTTAAGCCTAAAAAATGCCAACTCTCTGATGATAGAGAATTGTCTGATGTGCGGCTGCAACACGATTTCTGTGGTCTACACAATTAAACCTGCGGCCGCACATTGGAGTCTCAAAGTAGGGACTCTCTAATGACAGTAAAAGTGCAATTTTGCGGACGCAATGGGAAATTTGCGGTCCGCACATTTTACCTTGCGGCCGCAGATCCCATCTTTTCTAATGATGTCCTAGAATCAATTTTTGCGGACCGCACAAATTCAGGTGCGATCGCATACTTCAAAATTTAATGAACAGTTCAATTATTTCATTCTAGGTTTTACAATTTTGTGCATATTTTGACATGGTAACAGCATAGAGGCATGAAAATATTTTGACCCAATCCCCATAAAGCATGTATTAGTTAACCCATTACAGATTTACCCCTACATGAATGCACAATTGAATTCGATTGACAAATGGCCTAAAAATGACTAAAAATCTACAAACTAAAAGAAAAAAATTAACAATAAATTAAAGCATACCAGATGAATGAGTGTGATGAGTGACTGAACAAAAATGTTGTGTGTGTGGACATATAGATTCACCAAGAAATTTCAAGAGAGTACTGTTTTTGTGCTCAAAGAGGAAAAAAATCGTACAATTGCCTCTAATCCTCTATTTATACTACTTGGTTTGATAAGGGAAGGAAGGGCGAGTGTAGCCACACAATTTCATTTGCGGTCTGCACTCTGTTACCTAGTGACCTTAACTAAGCATCTCGTCTGCAGTCCGTACAATTTTGTGTGCGGCCGCAGATTTCATGTTGCAGACGTAGATTTCCTTTTGCGGTCACACATCGACCTTTTCTCTGGCATACAAAACTTCAGAGAGATGATATTTTCCATCTTTCATTTGTGCGGTCCACAAGATAATTGTGTTGCTGCATTGCACCTTTGCTACTGTAACCATAAATGTGTGATCCACACTTCTTTCAACACTTAGCTAGATTTTTGTCAACAATTCCTAATTCACACTTAGCCCTGTAGCACACTTCAAATCAAGTTAGCACAAAAATAACTCCTAACTTCAAAAGAAAAAGGAAAATAAACATGGGTTGCCTCTCAAGAAGCGCCTGATTTAACATCGCGGCACGACGTAGAATACTGTCAATTGAAATTAATGACCACCACGACGTGGCTATCTCAAACTTTTCCCAAGTAGTGTTTCACCCGGTGACCATTGACTAGGAATACTTAATTGATTTTGTTCTTCAAGTCCAATGCACTGAAGGATGTCACACCCACAACTCCAAAAGGACCACTCCATTTGGACTTTAACTTCCCGGGAAACATTTTTATATTTTAGTTGAACAACAATACAAGATCACCCACCTTGAACTCTTTGTTCCAAATGTATTTGTCATGAAGATATTTCATCTTTTCTTTGTACAAGGATGAACTTTCATAAGCATTGTATCGGAACTCACCCAATTCATTCAAATGTGTAACCCTCAAGTTAGCAGCTACATCTCAATCAAGATTCAACTTCTTTAGAGCTCACATGGCCTTATGCTCAAGTTCCACCAGAAGGTGACAAGATTTCCCGATCACCAACCGGTATGGTGGCATTCCGATAGGTGTTTTGCAAACCATTCGGTAAGCCCACAATGCATCATCAAGATTCTTGGACTAATCCGTACGATTAGCATTCATTGTTTTGGACAAAATACTCTTTGTCTCCCGGTTGGAGACTTCCACTTGACCGCTAGCTTGTGGATGATAGGGAGTCGTGACTTTATGAGTGATACCATACTTGGTAAGTAAGGTGTCGAAAGCTTTGTTGCAAAAATGTGACCCCCATCGTTCATAATAGCCTACCAAACCTGTGAAAATATTCTTCTTCAAGAATGCCACCATACTTCTCGCCTCATTGTTGGGTAGAGCAACGGCCTCAACCTATTTTGACAGATAATCCACCGCGACTAAGATGTAGGTATTTCAACAAGAACTCCTAAAAGGACCCAGAAGTCAATACCCCACACATCAAAAATATCAATCTCCAAAATAGTAGTGAGAGGCATTTCAGTTTTCTTTGAGATTCTACTGGCCCGTTGACATTCATCACATCTTTTCACTAGCTCACTAGCATCCTTGTAAAAAGTTGGCCACTAGAAGCCACAACTGAGCACTTTGGCCGTCGTTCTTGCTCCACCATGATAATCACCATATGGAGAAGAATGACAAGCCCCAAGAATTTCACCTTGCTCTTCTTCTGGTACACATCTTCTAATCAACCCATCCATACAAATCAAGAAGAGGTATGGCTCATCCCAATAATAATCTTGACAATCCCTTTTGAGCTTCTTCCTTTGGTTTGAAAAGAACTCATCCAGAATGATTCCACACACAAGGAAATTTGCTAGATCTGCAAATCATGGAACCTCTTTCATTGAAATAGGCAAGAGTTTCTCATCATAGAAGGAGTCAATGATTTCAAGGCCATCATGTTGCCTCCCTTCCTCCACCAAACGAGACAAGTAGTCCGCCACTTGGTTTTCACTCCCTTTTCTATCTTGGATATCAATGTCAAATTCTTGCAACAAAAGCACTAATCTCATCAACCGAGCTTTGGAGTCCTTCTTGCTCATAAGATAACAAAGCACTGCATTATCAGTGTGGACAATGACCTTTGCACCCATCAAGTACGGGCAAAACTTCTCAAGTGCAAACACAATGGCAAGGAGCTCTTTCTCCGTAATAGTATAGGTGACTTGGGAGCTATTCATGGTCTTACTAGCATAGTAGACCAGATGAAAAATCTTGTTGATGCGTTACCACAATACAGCACCAATCTCTACGTCACTTGCATCGCATATGAGTTCAAAAGGGACACTCCAATTTGGAGCGGTGACGATAGGAGTAGTTGTCAACTTGAACTTTAACAATTCAAAAGCTCTCATGCAATCATCATTTAAGTTAAACTTAGTATCCTTTTCGAGAAGCTTGCACAACAGGTTCACCACCATAGAGAAATCCTTGATGAAACGCCGGTAAAACCCTGCGTGGCATAAGAAACTCTGCACACCCTTCACCAAAGTTATAGGTGGAAGTTTAGAAATCACCTAAATCTTCGCCTTGTCAACTTCATTCTTTGAGATTTTGTGGCCTAGGACAATTCCTTCCTCGCCATGAAATGACACTTCTCCCAATTGACCACCAAATTTGTTTCTTCACATCTTGCCAACACTTTATCCAAATTTGCAAGGCAATCATCAAAAGAATCTCCAACCACTAAGAAGTCATCCATGAAAACATCAAGGTAGTCCTCCACTATGTCTGTGAAAATAGCCATCATATACCTTTGAAAAGTCACTGGTGCATTGCACAAACCAAATGGCATCCGCTTGAAAGCAAAAGTAGCATAGGGACTTGTAAAGGTTATTTTCACTTGATTTTCTAGAGCAATAAGAATTTGGTTGTATCCAGAATACCCATCAAGAAATCAATAGAAAGCACGGTCGACCAATCTATCAAGAATTTGATCTAAGAAAGGAGGTTGAAAGTAATCCTTCTTTGTGACTTTGTTGAGTTTGCGATAGTCCATACACACTCTCCAACCGGTCACCATTCTTGTATGAATCAATTCATTATTATCATTGGTTACCACCATCATGCCCCTATTCTTTGGGATACATTGAACCGGAGAAGTCCACGAGCTATCAGAGATGGGATAGACAACCCCGGCATCCATCCACTTGATAATCTCCTTTTTGACAACCTATTGCATATCCTCATTGACTCTCATTTGATGTTCAATAGATGGTTTGGAGCCTTCCTCCAAGTTGATCATATCCATGCAAAATGCGGTGCTTATCCCCACAATATCCACCAAGGTCCACCCAATAGCCTTCCTCCTCTTTCGTAGCACCGGCAAAGTGGAATCCATCTGCACGTTAGTCAAATAAGAGGAAAGAATAACCGGTAAAGTAGAACAAGGGCCAAGAAATTCATACCAAATATGTGGAGGCAATGGCTTCAACTCCAAGGTAGGAGGCTCTTCAATAGAAGGCTTTGTAGGAGAAGTTTTCCTATTTTCAAGATCCAATGACAATTTCTAGGGTGCATAATGGTACGACCCCATTCTTTGCAAAGTGTTCACACATTTCATGAATCAATCCATCTCATCATCATCAAAGTTGAGCAAGACGGCCTCCAACAAATCACCCACGTTGATCATAGCACTTGTTTCATCAACAATCACATCGGTCACCAAGTCCACAAACGAGCATACCTCATTGCTATTTGGTTGCCTCATGGGCTTACACACATGGAAAACCACTTTTTAATCACCAACCCAAAAGGTAAGTTCTCCCGCTTCACCATCACAAAGAGACTTCCCCGTAGCAAGGAAAGGTCTACCAAGAATAATCGGTACCTCATAATCAACTTCATAATCTAGAATGACAAAATCCATCAAATAATGAATTTATCAACACGGACTAAGACAGCTTCAATCACCCCAAGGGTCTCTTCATAGTACAATCGGCCATTTGCAACCTAATAGATGTGTCTTGAAAACTAAATAAGGCATCAAATTGATACTTGCCCCAAGATCACAAAGAGCTTTTGTAAACTCGACATTTTCAATTGTACAAGGAATCGTGAAAGCACCGGGATCCTCCAACTTAGAAGCCATTGACTGCACAATTGCACTCACTTGATGAGTGACTTTGATCATTTCAAAATTCATTGACCACTTATTCGTTATGATATCATTCATGAACTTTGCATAACCGGGCATTTTCTCTAAAGCTTCAACTAATAGCACATTGAGTGAGAGACTCTTCATCATTTGAGTGAACTTCTTGAATTGATTCTCACCATTTTTCTTGGCAAGTATTTGAGGATGAAGAGGTGGAGGCTTAGGCAATGGTGCCTTATCCTTTTGCACTACCGGTTCCGGTATATCAATGATGTGATCAATATACGGGTTTACCTCTTCTTGAGTCTCTTCCACACTATCATCAATATCTATCTTAACCTCGTCATTTGATTGCACCACATTGTTCAGGATCTCTTCTTCTTGCATCACTTGCTCATCATCCACAAGTTGCCTTTGACTTGAGGTGGGTGCATTCCTACTTCTTGTAGTAATGGTCATGGCATGCCCCGTGTTGTTTCCACCATTTGGGTTTACTACCGTGTCATTTGGTAGTGTCCCCTTAGGACGAGAATTTGGAGCTTGAGAGATTTTCTTCATTTAAACTTCTAAGTTGCATATTGATGTGTTCTCAATACGCCCATCTCATTGTTTGAAGAACATGGACCATGGGAAGGATAAGGATGTGGGTTGCTCTATTGTTGATACATCGAGGGCCTTTAAAAACCCGACCCCCGATTGCCTTGATTATTGTTCCATCTGCCTTGATTATTGTTCCATCTGCCTTGATTGTTACCCCCACCCCTAATTTCCTTGATTATTTCCATTCCAATTTCCTCGACTATTGTTGTTATGTCAATTCTGTGATTGTTGCCACCACTCCGATTTCCTTGGTTATTAGAATTCCAATTGCCTTGATTGTTTTGAGGTTGCCATTGTTGTTGGTTTGGGCATTGGAAGTCATTTCTTTTCCCTTGAAAATTGTTTACATATTGCACCTCCTCTTCTTGTTAATTATATCATCTTGATCAAAATCACTATTCTCTTGCACATAATTCTCCACTCGATTTTGCACTTGTGGACCCTTGGTCATTCTCTCTTTTACCATCATGTTCACCCCTTCCATGACATTGACTTGCTTAGGATTTTGCACTTGATGAAGTTGAGCCTTTGCTAGTTGATTCATGGAGTAGTCAATTCGGCAATGGCTTGCCCATTGGCATGAAAATATTTATGGAGGTCGATCATATTCGGATCACCTTGTGGAACATTAGCCTGGGATTGCCATGTCGATGAAGTTTCTGCTATTTCATCCAAAATCTCACACGCTTCCGCATAAGGCATAGTCATAAAGTTCCCACCGGTAAGTTGATTCACTACATATTGGTTGGTTGTGTCAATCCTATGATAGAAGATTTGTTGAATCATGTTTCTGTCATATCGTTGTTGGGACGGTCCTTGATCATAGTTCTATACCGCTCACATATCTCGTGTAGTGGTTCATTAGGCTCTTGCTTGAATGCTAAAATCTCATCTAGAACTGTAGTCATATGCCCAGGGGAGAATAACTTAGCAATAAATTTCTCTGCCAACTCATCCCAAGTACGAATGGAATTGTACGGTAGTCGTCCTAACCAATCTAAAGCTTCCCCCATAGAGAGAAGGGAAAAAGCACCTCAATGCATCCTCAGAGACATTTGTTTGTTTCCTCTCCCAGCAAGTGTCTACAAACCCCTTCAAATGTTTATACGCATTCTGACTTGGAACATCAGTGAAGAAACCTCGTTGCTTTAGCAAAGTGAGCATCACATTGGTGATTTGAAAGTTGCCCGCCCTAACATGGGGAGGAACTTATTGCACTAGCATACCCTTCATTGGGTAACACCGATGTGTAGCCTCTCATGGAGGAGGAGGGGGTAGAGAGGGGACATTGTCATTAGGTGCTCGGCCTCTTCTATTGGCTTGAGGTTCAAGAGGAACCTCATCGACTTGCTCATCGTCGACGTCCACATCCCCAAAGGCATATTTCCGAGTTCATTGTTTGCTGCCATAATTGTACCTTAAATTGTTTTACACAAGTTAGTAACAATGGAAGGAAAAGAAGATAGTCCAAAAACAAACCCAAATATATAGCTAACACCGTTTTTAACTCCCCGAAAACAACATCAAAAAATTGATGATGTCCACAACACATCTCAATACGAGATATGATAGGTTGTATGCAATAATAATTACCCAACTAGGAGTCGGGGTCGAATCCACTGGGAGTTATGAGGGGTGCAAGGAGTATATATTTGTAGGTAAAAGGGTTGTCTAGATTGCACTTCCACAACAGATTTTTGTTTTCTACTTCTACTGTTATTCTAACGAATGCAAGCTTGTCACGACCCAAATTTCCCTTTGTAGGAAGTCGTGATGGCACTTAGTGTTAAGGACTAGGTAAGCCTAACATTTACTGAATTCATAGCAATATTTAACGAACAACTGACAATTATGAAATAGAAATCTCTATACAAAACTTACAATTCCAAAACTGGTAGTACAAGTCATAAGCTCTACTGAGTTTGCTAGAAAAACCTCTAAATACAACTGCTTCGAAATAGAGATAAAACAGTGGAAGTACAATATCAGAATGTGACTCCGAAGCCTGCGAACGCAGTAGCAGGTTTACCTTGAGTCTCCACAACAAGATCCCTATAGCTAGTTAGCGATCGAACAACTCCTAAATACCTGGATCTACACAAACATGTGCAGAAGCGTAGTATGAGTACACCACAGCGGTACCCAGTAAGTATCAAGACTAACTTCAGTGGAGTAATGACAAGGGACAGTCAAAACACCTACTGGACTAAATAACCTAGACAATTATAGGTGTAGAGCTAACATGGTACAATATATTTATAAAGATAGACATGATGACAATAATAATATGATGTTTGTAAGAGGAACTAGAAGTAACAACTAGCAACGGGACACAACAAGTAATAACACTGTGGAGTAAGTTGGACACAGTTTTAAATTCGGTGGAACCAAATAAAGGAACAACAAGTAGCAACTCAAGAATAACCACTTTCACTCCAGGTTTATCCAACACTCTCCATGAGGTACCAAACCTCTAAATTTACAATTCACGGGTCTCAATTCATGAACCCTAATCACTTGGCATTTTGTGCCCTCATTACAACTGATAACTGCACGGATGACTCATGTGCCAATTGAACAATTCTCACATAGAAGGCAAGTAGAAGGGAGTACGTATAAATGTTCGATAACATCAGTAGCCATCTTCTTAAATCAATAGGGGTGATAAATTATGTATATGCTTGTGCAAGTGTTCTATCATAGTTCGGGCCAACGAATAAGAGTAGAGAAAATGAACGACATATAATAAATGATCCCTACAACTTGCACAAGGTAAAACTCACACAAGTTAGGCATGCCACTACACTAATATCAACAACAACAATGCCCTCGGCCCATCACAAATCATTCCCCGACATAGACCACCTTGTCTCTGCACGTGTACAATAATAAAGTAAATGCCCGTCTTGTCTCGCCACACACGCATAGTAATGTTCCCACCTTGTCTTCCCACATGCACAAATACACAGATATAACCCGCCTTGTCATGCCGCATATACAACATCAATATTAATAATAGCACGATAGAAACCTCGTGCAAACACCCGAATAAATTCTCCCAACAATATCACGTGCCAACAACACAACAACACAATAGAATGACCTTCACAACATGTGGCCATATTCCATAACATTTCCTTGAGATAGTTTCAATATCACAACTGTGGCTAACCATCAGCTCAACAGCACTGAGTACAATAGTAACAACATCATCATCAATAACACGAGAATATGGCAAGTAAATCAACTCAAGAACTTTGGAACACAAAGAAGAGGTAGAATGAGTTCACAAGGAAAGACACAACAGAGAATACTAGTCTCAACAAGAATAGCTCAACAAGGGAGAAATAATATGTATCAAATGATTCCATAAAAGTACAATTCGACAACAATGGAGATAACATGAGTCAATAATTCTAAATAAGGATAAGTCAACTATGATAAAGGATGACTAAACTTCATTTAAGGTTGAGCAATTACGAAACAGATACAACAAATTCAATTAAGGATAAGCAATATAAAATATAATAATAACCTCAATTAAGGGTAGACAATTACAGAAGAGATAATAATAATTTCAATTAAGGATAAGCAACTAGGGAAGGATAGCATGGCAATAGAAGTGGCAACAACTTCAGTTAAGGCACATAAGATTCAAATAGGCAATAAGAGTGGAACATGAAGCAATTAACTCCAATTGAGACACGTGGAGGTGAAACTAGTAAATGGAAAATTTAACATAACCACACAACTTCATATCTAATGAACATAAGAACCTAAGAGCCCTAAATGATCAATTTTCCACAAATACGCCCGAGCACGTACTCGTTACCTCGCATAGGCAGACTTCACATGACACAATTAGCACCAAAGACTCAAATCCTAAGGGGTAGTTCCCCCACACAAAGTTAGGCAAGATATTTACCTCAAAGAAGCTAGACCGATAATCTAAAATGACTCTCTCAAGTAAAACAACCTCCGAACGGCTTAAATCTAGCCAAATTAACTTCAAATCATAAATAAAACTCATAAAAAATAATTTCAGATAATAAAGTATCGATCTTTAACAAAAACTAAAAAAAGTCAACCACCGGGCCCTCACCTCGAAACCCGATAAAATTTACAAAATTTGAACACCCGTTCTGATACGAGTTTAACCATACCAAAATTATCAATTTCTGACATCAATTCGTCCTTCAAATAATTATTTTACATTTTGAAATATTTCTTCAAAAATTCCCATTTTCCTCAACTCAAAACACTAATTATAAGATAAAAATAAAGATAGAATCATGAAATGTAATAAATTCCGGGTGAAGAACACTTACCTCAATGATTTGCTTGAAAACCCCACGATAAATCGCTCAAATCTGAGGTCTACAACACCAAAAATGCTAAACATGGCTAACCCTCAAAATAGAGTACCTTTATATTCTTCCCAGTGATTAATACATCGCGATTGCGAAACATTCCTCGCGATTGCGAAGAAGAAAAAGAAGATTGTCCAAAACTGGCTTCGCAATCACAAAACCACAGATGCGAACGTGAATAATAGTGACCTAAGCATACGTGATTGCAAACCCGTAGACGCAAACACGAAGAACAAATCCCTGATTCCCCCTTCCAACTCCAAATCTACGCGAGCGCGGGATAAACATCACGAACGCGGACCTACACCAACTGGACCTTACACTATCTTGTGCACTATGTCGTGAACGCGTTGAACAAAACTCACTGAGTTCCTAGAATCATTTCACAATCAGAACTCCATCTTTGTAATCACAAAGAACAACTGTCACACCAAAAACTAGCAACACTAAAACATGAAGAAGTGGCCCGTGACCCATCCAAAACACACCCAAGGTACGAACTAACACATCCTAAAACATGATACAAACTTATTCGAGGCTTCAAATCACATCAAACAATGTCAAAACTACGAGTCGCACCTCGAATCGAACTTATAAAATTCCAAATCTTCTAACTTCCAAAACTCGCGCCGAACCATATCAAATCAACCCAGAAAGACATCAAATTTTGCATGCAAGTCCTAAATAACATAACAGAGCTAATCCAACTCTCGGAATTTCATTCGGACCCCGATATCACTAAAGTCAACTCTCGGTCAAACCTCTAAACCTTCCAAAACTTCAGTTTTTTAAATTTTTGCCAAAATACTTAAAATTACCCTGGGACCTCCAAATTCAAATCCGGAAGCACACCTGAGTCAAAAAACACCATAGAAAGCTAGTAGAATCGTCAAAATCCCATTTTGGAGTCGTCTACCAAAAGTCAAATATCGGTCAACTCTTACTGCTTAAGCATCTAAAACATGAACCATTCTTCCAAATCAATTCCGAATCATCTAAAATCCAAACTCGACCATGCACGCATGCCATAACATATAATACGGAGCTTCTCGAGACCTTAAGTCACCGAACAGGATGTTAGTTCTCAAAATGACCGTCCGGATCATTACAAAGCTAAAGAGAATAGACTAGAAGTAAATATTTTTAAGATTTTTCCAAATTGGTAAAAGACCTAGGGTTGTGACCACAACCTAGGTGTTTGCCTAATGGAATAAAGACGTTAATATTTGTTTTATTGATTGGGATGTATTATACCTCACAACTCTATATTACCCACTCAATACCTCTCGGTCAGAGAGTGGTTTTACCCAATTTGGCTTTCTCAAGACCAAATGTGTATCAACCAAAACAGTTTATTAGAGCTCAAGTCGGGTTATTACTATCTCTAGTTGAACCCTTTAATGGGGCTAATCAATCTCTCGATTGACCCAATTCCTTGTTAGCTGAGTTATCCAAGACTAGAACCCTCTTTCTCAAGTAGAGACTAAGTGAAATAGACATGAATCATATTTTCAATCATTAATTCTAAAATTAAAGTATGAACTAAGCTAAATAATTAACACTAAATCATAAACAAGAACTAAATTAGATACCTTTATGGGTTACACACTAGGGTTAGGTCACAACCCTAGTGAAAATCTAGCTACTCATAATAGGATTTGAAGAAAATAAAGAATAAAAGCAAATTAAACTCATAATGGAAGATTAAATGATGAAATGTAATGTAAATACACCAAAATTATGTAAAAATTCCTAAAGCATCAAAGAAAAATGGCTACAACAACTTCAGATGTTCAAACTAGACCTAATTTTGTGAAACTCGTCTATTTATAAAGGGCTGAAAATCGCGGACAAAAATTCACCTCGGAAGGTTCTACGGCTGCACAATTCCATGTGTGGTTCGTAGATTTTTTCATTTGGCAGGAAAAGGAGACCTGTGGCTGCACATTTCTGAACTGCGGCCAAGGGGAAATCTTCTACGGCCACACATTTCTGGACTGTTGTCGCGAGGCAATCTTCTGTGGCCGTACAATTCTTATGCGATCCACACTTCACAAAGGCTACAAGACTTGGTCTTTTAGAATACTCTCTGAACTTTGCATCTTTGTCAGTAAAACCCCATTTCTACGGTAGCACAATTCATGTGCGATCCGCACATTTCTGAAAGTCTTGTTGGGAGTTCCTTTTTGGTTTACTGCCGCATATAGAATTTTGTGGTCCATAATTTCTTCTGTAGATCGCATATTTGTGCTTATGCATCCTTTATTGCCTTGTGCTTTGGAATACTCCTTTTTTAGTCGGATTTCATCTCGGGAACCAAACTTCAAGCATTCCTACAATTTGCACAATTTCCTTAGTTTTGGCAACACAATTCAATACTTTTAGAATAAAACAAAAGCTAAAAGGTGCTAATAAGCAGTCAAAATTCACACTTATCAGCAGCATATGTAATTAACAGGCTACCATTACATGCACTTGGTGGTAAGTCACCATATGAGTTATTCTTTGGCAAGAAGCCTACTATTTCTCATTTAAAAACATTGGATGTTTATGCTTTGAAAGTTCCCTACCCAAGACTGATAAGTTTGCCAGTAGAGCTATCAAGGCAGCATTTATGGGATACTCTGGTGTCACTAAGGGATACATCCTCTATGATTTAGAAAGATACAAGTTCTTTATCAACAGAGATGTGGTGTTTAGGAAATCTATGTTTCCTTTTGAAGTTCAAAATGATGACTTAAGGAAACCAATCTATCCTTATATTCCCAATACTACTGATGTTGATTCTGGTATTTAAGGTGCAAATACAGAAGATCCTACTGCTGCAACTGTGCAAATGTGTGTCTTAGATAACAATGCATGTGATCCTATTCCTGATCTTGCGCAGTTGTATGATTCAGATAGCATTGCACACTCACCTGTTGATGAAGATCAACCTTCTGTTACCATTGAAAACTCCCCTCCTGTAATCAATGATTCTGATGCTATCACAACTTTCCCTTCTCCTCCTGTTGCAGGCACATATCCTAACCTCCTAAGAAGATCACAAAGGGAATCTAAAGAACCTGTTTGGCTTACAGATTATGTCACCACAAAGAAATCAGTTAACCATGTATTATATCCAATAAAACTATGTCTCCTATCATCATTTTTCTTCTTCTTAACAGGCATATTTGGGTGTTTTCTCTTCTGTTGTTGAGCCCAAAACCTTTCAGGAAGCTTCAAAGAATCTAATATGGGTTGAAGCTATGCAAGCGGAGATTCAAGCTTTGCCAGACAACAATATTTGGGAACTAGTTTATTTGCCTCAAGGGAAGATAGCCATAAATTGCAAATGGGTGTACAAGGTCAAACCCAAGGCCACTAGTGATGTAAAAGATTCAAAGCTAGGTTAGTAGCTAAAGGATACAATCAAAGAGAGGGTCTTGATTACAATGAGACCTTTTCTCCTGTAGTGAAGATCACCGCTGTGAGAATTGTACTTTCATTGGTAGCATGCACAACTGGTCAGTCCATGCTAGATGTATATAATGCATTTCTGCAATGTGACTTAAATGATGAGGTGTATATGCACTTGCCACAGGATCTTACAAGTCAGTGAGAATCTGGATTGGTATGTAGACTTGTAAAATCTCTATGGTCTGAAACAAGCAAACGTACAATGGAACCTAAAGCTAACAGAGGCCCTGGTGTAGTCTGAGTTCAAACGAAGCAACTTAGATCATTCATTGTTCATTAAGAAGAATGGAATAGATATAGTGTTGATACTGATATATGTAGATGATATGTTGGTTACATGAAACAACATGCAGTTGATTGAAACCACCAAAGTCTCCTTATAACAGGCCTTAAAGATAAAAGACTTAGGTGAAAGTTCTTTCTTGGAATGGAATTCAGCAAGTTCAACAAGGATATTTTGATCAACCAAAGAAAGTATACACTAGAAATAATATCAGATTTGGGATTAGGAGGAGCAAAGCCAGCCTGGACTCCATTAGAGGCAAATATCAAGTTGACAGTTCCAGAACTGGACAAATTGGTGGGAACAAGAGAAGATCAAATGTTGGAAGATACAAGTCAATATCAGGAACTCATTGGGAATTTGTTGTATTTGACTATGTCCAGGCCAGTACAGACTCTTAGCCAGTTTATGCAACAGCCAAAGAAGTCTCACTGGGATGCATCTATAAGAGTGGTGAAATACATTAAAATGGAGCTAGGAATAGGGATCTTATTGACCAGTCAAAGTTCAAACGAGCTCAATATTTTTTGTGATGTTGATTGAGTGTCATAAGTCAGTGTGAGGATACCAAATTAAGCATGGAGGATCCCCAGTTTCATGGAAATCTATGAAGCAAAGCACAATCTCTAAAAGCTCAGCTGAAGATGAGTATAGAAGCATGACCAGTGCAGTCTCAGAAATTATTTGGCTAACATTATTGCTAAAGAAGTTGGGAACAGAAGTAAAACTACCAGTATATGTGCATAGTGACAACAAAGCTTCTATACAAATAGCAACAAATCCAGTATTTCACAAAAGAACAAAGCACATAAAGATTAACTGTCATTTTATTAGATAAAAGATACAGGAAGGGATGTTGAAGACTCAGTATATCTCTTCAAAAGAGCAACTAGCAGACCTTCTAACTAAAGGCTTGGGAAGACCACAACATGAGTATCTAGTTGGTAAGCTGTGAGTGCTCAATGTCTATGTACCCACCAGCTTGAGGAGGAGTGATAAAATAGAAATTACATGATGTATTAGTATACGGTAGTAGAAGCTTATTATTTCAGTTAGTTAGTAGTAAATATGTGTACACGTGGAATGTTAGTTAGGTGGTTAATGGAAGTTGAGTTGTCCATATATGTAGCTCAATGTAACAGTACACGTTTTCATTTCCTCTCAAAACAATACTCTCTTCTTCTCTTCTCTCTTGAGCTCAAATATGGCAGTATTAGATTAGGGTCTCCATTGTCGATTCGTTCAACTTTCATCAATCTTCAAAATAGATATAATATTTTAAGGTAAAATTAAAAGTTTTTTATTAAAAAAAAAAAGAAAAAAAAAGAGAGAGAACTATTTAATCATATGATTGATTAGCTATAATGTAAATTAAAAAAAATACTAGAAGAAATTGATTATAAAAAATGTTAACACTTAACAACTTTAATTTGTTGCAATTTTTGTCATAATAAAGATTACAATTGAATGTCTCAGTTTTTGAATATTAGAGTTCCAAATTCAATTTATGTTCACTTGAGTGATTGATCTGATATGATCTGTTGTTTCACTTTCATATGCTTTTAATTTTAGTTGAGAAGTGATATGTGCTGCATTGAGTCCTGCTCTGTGAATGAGATACTTTTCGAATTTTATATTCTTCTACCCAAATATAATACTAAGTAGTAATTATTTTTCTTTTCTTGAATTGATCCGAAATACAAAATCAATCGCGCTTATATAACTAAATTACCCGAGCATCATTAATGCAAACCAACTGAATTTCCGGTGTCAAATATGACATGTCTAATTACAGTCATGCATTCTTCGCCTTCAAATTCTAGGTACAATGGTATAGTAATATACATTTCTAAGATAGACAATAATCATTGAACCCAAAAGTCTGTTTCTACAACATTTTGCCACCTTCTGACTTCTCCACCATTATATTAGAGTAAGAAAACACCTGAAACTAGCATATTTAGAAATCATGGAGCCAACAAACAGGCCAGTGGTCAATTTAGGCACGTGTGGGGTCCAACTAACAGACATTCTTACTTCTATTATGTTATACTAACTGCTTGCTTGTTCACCTTAAGCACTACTTGCGAAGCTGTAATTTAATCTCCACCGGTGAAAACAAAAGAAGACACTGTAATTGACATATAACTGATATTTGCATACTAATCCCAACAGCAACAAATGAGCACTAAAAATGAAGACCCAAGATGTAGTGCAATATTTGATGGCATCATTAATAATAAGCTAAGGTACATAGAAAGCTGGCGTTGGAAAAATAGGCCAATTGTATTATAGCCTGATTGCAGAATTAATGGGCATGAAGATAGATCTGTTACTCATAAAATGCAAAGGAGGAGTTGAGAAATTCCCTGCCAGCAGGTGCATTGAAATTGATAAAGTATCAAGTCATCAAAGAGCTATATTTGAGATCTTAGAGAACCTTTTCAGAAGCTTCTAGGAGTAACATTTTAGCATGCTTTAATTTTCAAAGTAATTTTCTCGCTTTAGCAAAAAAAAAAAAAAAAATACGGTAAATTTAATGGCAGAATTGTCAAATACCTCTCACTGTTTAAATAATGTGAAAAAATAAATGACAATGTGTTGTAAAAAAAAAATTGACGTGAACATTGATTTGTTATCCACATTGGTATATTTGAAGAACGCTTAATGCAAAGGTGTTTAAGCTACTTGTTTTGATCAATTTGAAGTACCTGGCCAATCCAGTCGGCATCGGAAAATACATCCTAGAGTGATGGTTAGGTCAAGCCCAAGAAAACTCGTCGTACACCGTAAAATACCTTTTACAGCCTGGAGATATACGTTGGTGAGAGTAAGAAATTGAAGCTCGGGTTACTCTATCAGGGTGAACGTAGGTAGTAAATATAATATTTCTTCAAAACCGTTTTAATTCGTAGCTGCCGAAGTATAGCATTGAGGTGAGGAGCGCACTAGCTAGGTGGAGTCTCCTTACCTCGTTGTAAACTCATTGAGTTGGGGATGGAAACAAAATCTTGAGCAACTACCCGTGT
This sequence comes from Nicotiana sylvestris, assembly GCF_000393655.2. Taxonomy (NCBI): domain Eukaryota; kingdom Viridiplantae; phylum Streptophyta; class Magnoliopsida; order Solanales; family Solanaceae; genus Nicotiana; species Nicotiana sylvestris. The sequence continues at coordinate 107,810,907 of NC_091067.1, forward strand.
CTATTTGCCTATTTAGCCTCATTTAAACTTTAAAGTTGAACATAACCCATGCATGACTGAATCACTGAATTAATTGATTATCATTTTACAAAAAAAAAAAAAAAAAAAAAAAATGAAAGAAAGAAACCAAAAGAATTGCTTAAATTACAACCTTGTCCCTGTAGTTAATGTATACTAACTAGTTAGCGAAGCCTAAAACACTTTAAGAAAAAAAAAAATCAAACATATGTTCTCCATTAATTCCACCCAGGAAACCCGCATGAGGAATAGAAAAACGGTACCCCTCTCTCTATATATATAGATATCAACTCTTCTCCCATTTCAAACGCACAGACATCAGCCATATTCTCATACACTATATTCTCTCCCGTCCTCTCCATATCTACCAATATTTGTAAGTAAAATAATGAACAAATCTGCGTCGTCAACGGTGAAGCTGAGGGAGCGGGAGATGAAGGCGGCGTCGCAACTAATTCAGTTCAGTGGCGATTCATGTAGCAGCCGAGATGACGTTTACCTGGAGCATAGCGCCAGTAGTTGAAATCCAAGGAAAAACTAGCAGAATATTTTGTGTTAGTATACTCTAATTAACAGTCGCAATATAATGTTGATTAGTTCCTGTATAGGTGTTGATGTAATGACTCAGCCAGTCGTTTCGAGAGTGGTAGTTTTGTTCCCCCATTTTCTGCTTCTTTTGTGTTCTTGAGCTGAATTATGACTTACTGGGTTAGTTGGTTTGGGTCCAGCATGGTTTTTGGGCGAATTGAGACACTTAGTCTCTTGATTGAAAGCTTAAGTTGGAAAAGTTGACCGCATGTTGACTTATGTGTAAATGATCTCAAATTTGAATTTCTGTAGTTCCGTTAGCTCCATTAGGTGATTTTGGACTTACGAGCCCGTCCGGATTGTGTTTTGGAGGTTCGTAGTAGAATTAGGCTTGAAATGCCGAAAGTTGGAATTTTTTAAAGTTTGACCGGGAGTTGACTTTTTTATATCGGGGTCGGATTGGATTTACGGAAGTTGGACAAGGTCCATGGCGTCATTTATGACTTGTGCGCAAATTTGAGGTCAATCGGGCTTGATTTGATAAGTTTCAACGTCGTTTGTAGAATTCGGAAATTTCAAAGTTCATTAGGCTTGAATCCGTGTGTAATTCGTATTTTTGATGTTGTTGGAGGTGGTTTGAAGAGTTATGGGACGTGTTGGTATGTTTGGTTGAGGTCCCAAGTGCCTCGAGTAAGTTTCGGGTGGTTAACGGATCATTTTTGGCCTTGGTGAGATAACTGATGTCTGCTGCTTTTTTTTTGTTTCTCTTACGCATTCGCGAGAGGAACCTCGCGTTCGCGAAGATTGTTTTCTTAGTGGTGAGATTTTGTTCTGTGCGTTCACGAAGGAGAGGACGCGAACGCGAAGGTATGGCAGCGTGTGCATCGCGAACGAGTGAGTGGTGTCGCCTTTGCGAAGAGGAGTGAGGTAGCTAGGGACCCCAGCCTTTTATTTTACGCATTCGCAAAGTAAGGGACGCGTTCGCGAAGGTCTGAGTTTGCAAAGCATCGTGTTCGCGAAGCAATGGTCGCGTTCGCGAAGAGTAAAGCGGAAAGGCAGTCTGAGTTGGTCTACACGAGCGCGAGAGGACGGTCACGTTCGCGAAGAAGAAAATCTGGGCAGACAGTATTAATTTCCAAAATGAGGGTTTGAACCCATTTTTCATATTTTGAGCTAGAGATCACGGATTTGGGCGATCCTTGAAGGGATTTTCATGGAATTGATTGCGGTACGTGATTCTTGCTTGGTTTTGGCTATATCTCATTATTATATCTTTAATTTTATCATCTAATTTGGGATTTGGGGTAAAAAAATTGGAAAAAAGAGGAAGTGTTCTTGAGATGGATTTTTGAAGCTTTGAATGGGATTTTGTTATCAGATTTGAGTAAATTGAGTATGGTTAGACTCGTGAGTGAATGGGCTTTTGGGTTTTGTGACTTTTGTCAGATTTCGAGGCATGGGCCCGGGGACCGGGTTGAGCCAATTTTGGATTTTTGAGTCTAATTTAGTAGTTTTCTTGTGGAATCGATCCCTTTAGCCTATATTAATTGTATTGTACTGCTTGTTGCTAGCTTCGGGACGTTTGAAGTCCAACTCGCGAGGTAAGGGCATTTTCAAGTAGAGCTTCTCTCGGATTGAGGTAAGTAACAGCTATAAATCTAGTCCTGAGGGTATCAAACCCCGAACATTGTGCTATGTGATTACTTTGGAGGTGACGCACATGCTAGATGACAGGCGTGTGGGCGTGCACCATAGGGATTGTGACTTGGTCCGTCCTGTGGAATCGTAAATATGAATAATTTGTTATTAGCTATATGTTTCTCTTAGTGTTACAGAAATTGGACTGAATTCCATGTTAGAAATCATGTTTAGGCTATATGATGTCATTGTTGGGACCCGCAGAGGTCGTGTCTTTGTTGAAATAGCTACTATTTTCTGTCGATACTCAGTCATAGCTTTACTTGTTTATCATACCTTCATCTCTCCTTGTTCCTTGTTGATATATGATATTATCTTTGTTTGGGCTGATTTACATGATTTTTTGAGAGCCCGCGAGATTAGAGAGGTTAGTGACTGAGATAGGGCCTGAGTGTCGAGCTGTGAGATGTGCGTATATGAATCGGGTTGCACGCCACAACGAGCCTGAGGGCTATATTTATATGGATCGGGTTGCACTCCGGAACGAGCCATATAGTTATTTATATATTATGGGTCGGGTTGCACACTGCAGTGATATAGCGCTTGGGCTGAAGAAGCACCTCTGGAGTCTATACACTCCTGGTGAACGCAGGTACCTATCGATTATAAGTACTGAGGCTGAGAGCCGAGTGATTGAGCTGTTGAGATAGTTGAGTGACAATAGCCCTGTGACGCTGTACTTTCCTTCATTTGCTGTTGCACTTTGTTGTTATCTAGCAGTGTTGTGAAATTTCTAAAAGACTTTATATTCTGTTCACTTGATCTTGAACTATATAAACTGATTTGACTTAAATTTTCGGATTAAAAGTATGCCTATTCTTTACTGAAATTACTGAAATGAACTGTATTTGCGTAGCTCGTCACTGCTTCTCAGTTCCTTATTTATTTCTGTTACTTACTGAGTTGGAAGTACTCACGTTACTCCCTGCACTTTGTGTGCAGATCCATGTGTGACCGGACAAGGAGGTCATTGAGCTCGTGCGTGGTCGATTACCGGAGATTTACGAGGTAGCTTTCGGCGTTCGCAGACCTTGTGCTCCTTCTTTATTATCTTTCTTTTCTATATTGACATTTAGACGCAGACTATTGTAAACACTGTCTTTTAGATTGAAAGTCTAGTTGCTCATGACTTGGTGACACCCTGATGTTTGGGGCTACTTTTTCGCATTGTATTTTGAGTTTAACTCCTATTTCTATAAAAACTCTGTTATGAAAAAGCTTTTGATTTACCTTTTATGAGATATCGAAGGGTTTTGGAAATGTTAGCTTGCCTAGTACCGCGATAGGCACCATCACGACAGATTCTGATTTTGAGTCGTGACAGTTGCACATACTTAGAAGTCGGCGTAGTAAATATATTCTATATATAGAGTGAGTATTATCCTTTAGCAAAAACTTAATCTATCATATATGGTACCTATGTGGGTTTTCGGGGAGTCGATGGGGAGATTATATTCTTGTGATCTACTCCACCACATTCTCTTGGAGTGCGACTCTTCTCTCGATCCTGCAGGAATACGGGATGCTTTGTGCACCGGGTTGTTCTTTTTGGGTGGATTGGGTTTCTGGGAAGTTGCTGGGGAGATTATATTCTCATGATCTACTTCACTATATTCTCTTGGGGTGCGACCCTCCCCCCACACCCTGCAACGGGATACTTTGTGCAACGGGCTGTCCTTTTTGGGTGATTTGGGTTTCTGGGAAATCGATGGGGAGATTATATTCTCTTGTGATCTACTCCACTATATCTCTTGTTAAAGGTTGAGGTTAGAAACAAACTTTCTGGGCACAGCAAATAAAATCAAAATATTCAAGGTTCTAATTAAGAACAGTAGTCGAAACTTAATCAAGCTTGTAGATTTGAAAGTTGAAACGTGATCAAGTTACGTTGGTTATACAAATTGATCGATCACACAGTTACATCAGTACTTACTTTATTCTTTTATTCTACTTTGGCCTATTTCACTATATAATTTCTATTTCCCGTGGTTGATAATTCGTTCATCATCAATCCTCTATGTATATTAATTAAAGAGAATAAGTGTATAAAAGGTGATGCAGAATTATGAGAAGGCAGATAGTGGCTCGAAACTTCCGTAAGAGATGAAAAGATCAAAACTACTATCGTTTGAAGCAAAGAATAGCAACGAGTATGAAATTCCGTTCGGTCAGTGACCTCTACAAGGTGATACATACTTTCTGTCTATTTTCTTATGTCAACAGTCAATACCATCATAACACAACATAAATTTTAGTAGAATTTTAATGGAGAAATATTTATTTTATTTTTATTGGTATATCCATTAGTTCGATCACGAAAACGTTGATATCCTCTTGTGCTATACAAGAAACCATAAACACTAAGATTTTTTCTCACTTGTGATTAAGTTGTATGAGATATACAATTTGAACTTGTTTTCATATGGTTTAATATTGATTTTACATAGACAGGACCTCACTGAAAAATGTGAAAATGTCTTCAATATTTGTTTGCGAAATTTGGAGCTTTAAATTGTATGCGATATATTAGAAAATATTTTCTATATAAGAAATGATAAATATTTTTTAAATTAGCTCATCAAGTTTCCTTGCATTCCACAGTGTACTAATAGGCTCTCGCCAATTGAAGATGAATATAATTGGAATCGTCCTGCTAGAAAAAGATTCAAATATGAATATCTCGACCAAAGAAGATTCAAGCATCGGAACCAACAAAATTAATGTTGTTGTAAGGGAAAATGGAGAGAAAATCAAAAAGGCAAGGGGAAAAAGATGTTACGACTTCTTCGATTGCCAAAATGTAAGTATCGGCATAATGCAACAAAAAATATTTAATGAAATATATTTTCATATTAAAATATTTACCTCGGAAAAACTATTTTAGCTCTCTAGATCATTTTCCAGTTTGATGATAGAGTTATTTTGGTGATAATTTGAGTGGATACTATTGCGTGTTAAAGCTTAACCATGTCTAAGTGTTGGTTAATGGAATAAGAGTTGGGCTATTTGTTAATAAAAAAATACATGTGTAGAGTGTCAACTTTCGTAAAATTCTTTTATGAGGAATAAAGTTAGCTTTTGGCAGCTCATGACTAAGTAATTTTCAGTAATATGAAAATAACATATTTTTTCGTAGAGAAAACAATTTTACCATTAAGGTTACTAAACAAGAAAAGAATTTCATCGGCTAAACATTCTTTTCGAAAAGACAAAAAAGAGATACTCCGTAGTACTTAAAATCTGAATAGGTAATTTCTTGAGTTTTTAATGTCCTATGGTGTTATATCGTTCTTGCCTGATCTCCTTTTAATTAGTTTGGTTAATTTCTTGACTCTTCTTTTAGATTATGGTTTTCTATCAGTCTTAATATACATTTTCTTACTTGATTATAATATTCAGATTAAATTATTCAGAGATGAATTCAGATGGAGAAATAATGAACAAAACGGGCTCTATGAGTAAACGGAAGCTTCGATCAATGGTTGATATATATGAGATAACAAAGCTGGTGATGAATATGAAGAATAATTAGAAGCAACGCATATGGCTAGTTAACCTAAACACCTTATAATAATTGTCATTTACAACTTAGCCCTAATTATCTAGGTACGTTAATGCTAGTGATTTTAAGGTAAATGCGAAAAAAATTACAGTTGTGGAATGAACTTCAAAAGTTTTTGAAATTTCAAGTTTCTTCAAGAATTTGCAGTTGTGTGGTTCTTAGCTCACAAGTGAACGTTTGACAAATTTCGAGGGGGTTTGCCCACATCATTTTGAAATTTAGACCTTTCCATTTTAGTATTGTCATTGTTCAGAGATTTTATTGTGGGAACACTATTAGAAAACTGGTAAAAAGTGTCTATAAAAATCGACCGAAATCAGTCGGAATTGAACAAAAACCGACCAATTTATCGTTTTCAATTCGTCAAAAAAAATAATGGTCGCTAATGCGAGGCGACCGCAGACGGTCGATACTTCCAATCGAAGTTGGTTGGTAATTGTTAACATACTTTGACCAAATAATCTGACAAAAAAAAATTTACCAATCGAATTCGGTCGATATTCTTAAAAATAAGTTTTAATTATTTTTAAATTAGCGATCGGCTTCGGTCGGAATTCTAATTATTTATTCTTTTAAAATTATTCATTTACGATCGAACTCGGTTGATAATAACAAAATATTTAAAATTAAAATTTCCGACCGAAGTCGGCCGATTATTTAAAATTTAAAATCAAATATTCCGATCGAAGTTGGTCGGTAAATTTAAATATCTGAAAAATTCAATTGAACATTTCCGACCGTCTTCGGTCGATAGGCAGTCAGTTTTCGGGGTAAGTTTTTTGCAGAATACAACTGTTTTACAGCTGCACCACCTGCCAACAACCAATAACCTATAATTGCAGCATTACATTGTTGTCATTCAACCAATAACAACAACAACAACAATAACAACAATAATAACAATAATAACAAACACAATAACAACTATCAAAACTATATTAACAATATTTATAGAGTTTCAAAATACCCAACAATAAAACGTTTCACAAGTTAAAAGTTCAAACATTATTCAGTGAGTGTTTTGTACTACATCATCTCCATCTCCACTACTAGAGGCTTCATCATCGGCATGGTTCGAAAGATTAGAATCTGAGGAAGACTCACGAGACCGGGGAATCGGGAAAGCACTACTAGCAACAAGATTGGCCAGCTAACCTTGAAGGACATTAAATTGTTGGTCCCTCTTTTCTAGATAAACTTGAAGGGTATCAAATTGTTTATCTCTCTTTTCTTCTCTAACCTTTGTCTCTTCAAACTCTGTTGTCAGCTTTACGATATTTTTCTCCATAGCCGAGAGAGTCGGCCTATCAATTGCCTCGCCCTGGGCGGAAGTCCCTATACCTTACAATCCAGCCATGTAGCGCCGAAATGATCTCTGGAAGGCAGTATGCTATCCCCTTTTTAGGACCACCGACAATATCTAACCATATTTTCTGCACTTCTTCGTCTGAAATGGGTGGTCGCTCGCATTGCTCATTCAGTGGCAAGCTCTAAGTGTACTCCTCCACATTAGTTGTAACAACCCAACCGATCATTTTACTTTCTAGAACCTCGTTCCCCTAAATAAGACTTCCCGCATGTGCTTTTACTATTTTATAACTTGTGGGGATGGTTAGTTTGGAATTTGGAAGGGTTCGGGTTGGAATCGGAACACTTAGTTCCTTAAGTTGGCTTTAAAAGGCTAAGTTTGACTTCGGTTAACATTTTGAATAAATGACCTCAGAATTGGCATTTGGCGGTTCCAATAGATTCGTATGATGATTTCAGATTTGGGAGTATGTTCGAATCGGGTTTTGGATGATACGAGATCGTTTCAATACCTAATAGTAAAAGTTGGCATTTTGGGCGAATTTCATAAGTTTGGGTTGAATTGGGTTTTTTCATTATAGACATCCATTTGAGATTCCAAGCTTGGGAATAGCTCTGTATGGTGATTATAGACTTAGGAGTGCGTCTGGATGTGGATTTGGAGGTTCGTAGGTCGTTTCAGGGTCATTTGGCGAAAGTTGAAAATTTTAAGGTTACTAGGAAGTCTAACAGAGGGTGAACTTTTTGATATCGGGTTCGAATTCCGATTCCGGAAGTTGGAGTAGGTCCGTAATTCATTTAGGACTTGTGTGCAAAATTTGAGGTCAATCGGACGTGATTTGATATAAGTCAGACATATGGATGTGTTTTTAGAAGTTTTGAGTTTCATGAGTTAATCCATGTGTTTTGGTGTCCGATTATAGATGATTATAGATGTGTTTTTGGTGTTAATCCATGATTATAGATGTTATTTCGGTGTTTCGATCGCACGAGCAAGTTCGTATGATATTTTTAGACTTGTGTGAACGTTAGGTGTGGAGACCCGAGGGCTCGGGTGAGTTTCGGATGTGCGGATGGATGAGAAGACTTCAGTTTTCTGGTTTTTCTTTGCTGGTGTCTCAGGTATCCCAAATGCAAGAATTGTTTTGCATTTGCAAGCCTCGTATTTGCAAGAAAGGCTTCGCAATTGTGAAGAAGCTTGATCAAGGTAGGACTCGTATCTTCGAGATTTCTAGTTACTTTTGCGACCAGCCTGCCTTTGCATTTGCAAATATTTGGTCGCATTTGCGACCTTGACAATGGGGGGCTCAGCTTCACATTTGCGATGTCTCACATAGGATGGAGAAACACGAGCAACATTTGAGAGTGGTTCTTCAAACCTTGCAGGAACATAAGCGATATGCTAAGTTCTCCAAGTGTTAGATTCTGTATCATTCTTGGGGCATGTTGTATCAGATGAGGGTATTAAGGTGGATCCCAAAAATATTGAGGTAGTTCAGATTTGGCCTTGTCCTACAACGACGACTGAGATCAAGAGCTTTTTGGGGTTAGCATTATCGCCGGTTTATGGAGGGCTTCTCATCTATTGTAGCACCTTTGACCAGATTGACCCAGAAGGGTTCTCCGTTCCGATGGTCCGATGATTGTGAGGCGAGCTTCTAGACGCTCAAGATAGTTTTGACTATGGCACTCGTTCTAGTGTTGCCTTCCGGTTCAGGGATGTATACCGTGTATGTGACGCTTCACGCATTGGTTTGGGTTGTGTGTTGATACAGGAAGGGCGAGTTATTGCATATGCTTCGCGTCAGCTAAAGATCCATGAGAAGAATTACCCTGTGCACGATTTAGAGTTATCCGCGATTGTTCATGCTCTTAAGATCGGGAGGCATTATCTTTATAGGTTGTCCTGTGAGGTTTACACCGATCATCGTAGCTTGCAGTATTTGTTCAAGCAGAGGGATCACAATTTAAGGTAGCGCACATGGCTTGAGTTACTGAAGGATTATGATATTACCATTCTTTATCATTTGGGCAAGGCGAATGTAGTTCCGGATACCTTGAGCACGAAGGCGGAGAGTATGGGTACCTTGGCATTTATTTAAGCAGAGGAGAGGCCATTAGCTTTGGACATTCAGTCATTGGCTAACAAACTTGTGAGGTTGGATATTTCAGAGCCCAGCCGAGTTCTTGCATGCATTGTTGCCCAGTCTTCACTATTGGAGCAGATCAAGGCTCGACAGTTTGATGATTCGCACTTGTTGGTTCTCAGGGAGATGGTACTACAGGGTGGTGCCAAGGAGGTTACTATCAATGAGGATGGTTTTATGTGAGTCCAGGGCCGCCTATGTGTTCCTAATGTCAATGGCTTGATAGAGCAGATTCTAGAGAAGGCACACAGTTCTCGGTATTCCATTTATCCAGGTGCTACAAAGATGTATTGCGACCTGAGGCAGTATTATTGGTGGCGACGAATGAAGAATGACATAGTTAAGTATGTTGCGAGGTGTCTAAATTGCTAGCAGATTAAGTATGAGCACCAGAGGCCAGGTGGCCTACTCCAGCAGATGACTATACCTGAGTGGAAGTGGGAGAGCATTACTATGGACTTCGTAGTTGGGTTGCTACGGACCTTGTGAAAGTTTGATGCAATTTGGGTCATTACCGACAGGTTGATCAAGTCAGCACACTTCATTCCGATTGTGACTGCGTATACTTCAGAGAGGTTGGCCCAGATTTATATTCAGGAGATAGTTCGGTTGCATGGTATGCCTGTTTCCATCATATTAGATAGAAGACCTCAGTTTACTTTGCATTTCTAGGGGGCAGTACAAAGCGAGTTAGGTACCCCTATAGAGCTCAGCACAGCCTTTCATACAAAGACCGACGAGCAATCCGAACGGACAATTCAAATCTCGGAGGATATGCTCAAAGCATGTGTGATTGACTTTGGAGGACAGTAGGGTCAATTCTTCCATTTGGCCGAGTTTTCTTACAACATCACTTATCAGTCCAGCATAGAGATGGCTCCATTTGAGGCTTTATGTGGTCGGCAATGTCATTCTCCCATCGGATGGTTTGAGCCCGGTGAGGTTAAGTTATACGGTACTGATTTGGTGAATGATGCCTTTATAACGACCTGACCGGTCGTTTTGCTTTCTAGAAACCCATTCCCCCAAATAAGACTTCTCGTACTTAATTTAACTGATTTATGACTTGTAGGGATAGTTACTTCGGGAATTAAACGAGTTTGGGTTGAAATAGGAACACTAGGTTCCTTAAGGTTGGCTTAAAAGGCCAAGTTTGACATCGGTCAATATATTGAGTAAATGACCTCGAAATCAGAATTTAACAGTTTAATAGGTTCGTATGGTGATTTCGGACTTGGGCATATGTTCGGATCGAGTTTTGGATGACCCGGGAGCGTTTTGGCGCTAGTAGTGAAAGTTGGTTCTTGAAGGTTTTGAAAGTTCTCTAAATGTGTTTTGGAGCAGGTTTTGGTGATATTGAGGTTCAAATGGGATTCCGAGACTGGGAATAGTTCCGTAATATCATTTAAGACTTGCACGCAAAATTTGGTGTCATTCCAAGTAGTATAAGTACGTTTCAGTGCACTGGAAGTAAATTGAAGAACTTGAAGTTCATAAGTTTGATTCAATTGGTGTGGGGGTGTGATTCTTAGTTTTAATGTTGTTTCGGGCATTCCGAGAGTTCGAGCGAGTCCGTTTTATGATTCCAGACTTGTAGGTATGTTCGGGCGGGGCCCCGAGGGCCCCGAGTGTCGATCAGACGAGGGTCGGACCAAGTTGGGAGCTCGAAGCAATAGCTAGAGCTCCCCAGATCTGTCATTATTGCACCTGCGCTTGGTCAGCCGCAGGTGCGAGCCATAAGCCGCAGAAGCGAGAAATCAAGGGCAGCCTAGGAACCGCAGATGCGGAAAATGCGCGCACCTGCATGACCGCAAGTGTGAGAGATGTGGTCGTATGTGCGGCTGGGCTTGCCAGAAGCTGCCCCTTTTGTCCGCGGATGCGGAGACTAGCCAGGTAAGGGAAATGCGTACTTGCGATGGTTTTACCGCAGGTACAAGACCACAAATGCGGCCACGACAGCGCAGGTGCGAACATCGATGGGCAGTGAAGGATCATTAAATACGGACTTAAGCCATTTTATCGCATTTTCTTCCACTCTTGGGAGATTTGGGAGCTTTTAAGGAGGGGATTTCGACCTTGCTTTGTGAGGTAAGTAATTTCTAATTAATGTGAATTAAATACCTAGATTATGGGTAGATTAACATGTAAAAAATTAGGGAAAATTAAGGGTTTAGAGAAAAACCTATGTTTTTGATAAAAATGAGATTTGACCACGAAATTTGTTATGAAACTTAGTAATAATTGTGAACAGGTGATTTTTCCCTATATGAATTACTCCTATAAAATTCAAGAAAATAATTTTTTTTCATTATTTGTAATTTTATAGGATTTTGTGAGAATTTGTGCTAATTGTTTGCATTTCTGTGCATGTTTATTTCTGTTAGAAATCATGAAAATGTCAAAAATACCATGCATTGCATTTAGAATTTATTTTTACATTTTTAAGGTGATTAGTAAATTAGTTGCTTTATTAAAAAATAAAAATCACAAAAATTGGCTTACTTTTGCATTTTAGCCTTTTATCTTTAAATTAGTAATGTCCTCTTTTAATTTAGGAGTAATCAATTTTTGTAAATATTATAGTAGATAATTAGCTTAATTTTACAAGTTAGATTAATTTTGGAGATTAATTTAGGTTTTAATTAATTAAAAGAAAAACAAAAGGGAAAACAAAGAACAAAAGAGAAGGGAATAAGAATTTGATCTTAAAACCCAATTTGGGCCAAGTCCCAAATAATCCCTGGCCCAATCCGCCCCAAACCCGCTCCAGCCCACCTCTGGTAACACGTTCTAGCCCCACCTTTAAACTAAACGACCCTTGTTTCGGGACCCTTCCATCTCAACCGTTGGATCAATTAGCTCTAAGTTGTCACACCTCCTTTTACTACCCCGGGAAGGGGTATGAGGACGTTTTTTCCAATTTAATTGACAATCGAAACGAGATTATTATTTAAGAATCAGAGTCGTCACTTGGGATAATTTATGGTGTCCCAAGTCACCGGTTTAAAATCCCGAATCGAGGAAGTTGACTCTATTTATGGTCTGCGAACACAAAAATCCGGGTAAGGAATTTTGTTAACCCGGGAAAAGGTGTTAGACATTCCCGAGTTCCGTGGTTCTATCACGGTCGCTTTGATCATACTTGGCTTAATTAAATTTGTCTAATTACTCATTTAAGAACCTATGTGCTTTACCTGTTTTAATTAAGAAGTTATCTTGAAACGGGTCACGCATACGTGTACTCATTTGTTTGGCGCATCAAAAATCATGTCACGCGAACGTGTCCACAATTAATAACGCTTTGTTATTATTAAGAAAGTTTAATCAAAGTTGTGCGAACACATACTCCAATTCTGTTTTAAAAATCGTAATTATATCATGCGAACGTGTCCACAATCACAATGATAGATTAAGTCACGCCTAAAGCAAGCTACGAATATTCATTTTAGAAACTATAATCATATCATACAAACGTGTACATAATCACGATAATAAATTAGTATCAGTACACAAATAGTGCAAAAGAACCCTTTTTTTTTTTTACGATCAGCATATTTTCACTTTTCATAACAGCTAATCTATAATACAAAATTAGCCATTAGCATTCACATTCCAAGAACTCTAGTCAAAAGAAAAATAATTTTATGCACACCCGTATCAAAGAAGCAGCATTATCAAACACAGATAGGTCAGACGTGGAGGAAAATGGGTAAGGTATCAACGACTGCATCTTCAACAATAAAGTGACTCAATTCAAATATGAACGTGAATATTCTTGTGTCCATCCTTCATCCTTTGTTAGCTTTTGATTAAGTTTCCTGCATGTGTGTAATTGTGAAAATTTTATTGCTATGAATCTGTTCCTTTTAAGAAGTTCTATCCCTATGTGACGAATAGGTATCCATTCTTGTGTTGCTATGAAGAATTTATTGGCTTTTGTTTGTCATTTGGCTATTTGAATATGTATTACCGGTTTGACATTTTTTAAAATATAGCACAAATAGGTACAATACCACAATAATCTAAGTAGTGGGCAAATTCCAAAAATTGCACAAAGAAACAAGGTTGCACCTCACAATAATAACAAATTAGTCAATGCTTATACTAAACAGTGCACTCATTTCGGCCAGAAATTGAATGAAGGAAGGAACAATTTCTTTATTCTTAGCTTAGTCATTGCTTTAACAATCTAAATCACTCAAATTAACCCAAATTACAACTAAATTCAAAAGATCAAAAACCAAACAGAAGAAATAATTCCAGTAATTTCACCTTAACAAACAAACGATAAACTCCGCATCTAACACCAAATTCATAAGCAATTTCAATAAACAAAAAGATTAAGTCAGAAGGAATTAAAACTTTGCAATTGCTGAAATTTTTTCCAAAAAAATAGTCTAAATGGGACATCGACCAAGGACCTCTATCGAAATCGAAAACGAACAGGAACCGCCGAGCCCGGAACAGAAAACTCACTCATGACCAAGAACAACAACTGGTACTCACAGTTTTATTTTTCAAGAAAATCATAAGTAGATGCAAATTTCTTCAATATTTGACTAAATACAGATCCTCCAACGAATTGAAACTCGACAACTCAAAACGGGACCTTCGATCCAGACCTCAGAAACTCGCCGGAACCGTGACAAAATCCAACAACAACAACGGCTGAAGCTCTCCTTTCAGAAGTGTCGCTGCTGGTTGTTTTCAGTGAAGCAGGGGTCATTGGTTTGGTTAAGAATCAGCCATGAGGTCGTGGCTGCTTGAAGAAGATGATCGATAGGGGGGGGGGAGGTTTCTTGGTGTTCTGCGGCGGATGCTCTTAGTTTCTCTAGGTCTAGCGGCTGAAAGGTCTTATCTTGTATTTTTTGTATATGTTAGTCCCCAAATCCAAAGAAAAATGGCTGCCCCTTACAAGGATTTTAGGGTTTTAATGGTATTATGGTTAGTTTAGTGGGTATTGGGTTTGAGTTGTTATGGGCTAAATCCAAATATTAGGCCTACAAATGGGTCGGTTGAGCCCAAATTTTATTCTATCTCAGTGAACAAGACTAAAAATACGATCTCATTTAAGTAAAATAACTATTAAGATAAGACTAATCGTTAAAACAAATCTTTTTTTTTGTATTTTCAAATATCATATTAAAATAAGGTACTATTTTTTATATTTTTTTTTAGTTTTACGAAAGGTATATAAACTAGAAGCAACTAAAAAGAAGAGATATTTTTTGTAATTTTTTTTTGAAAAAATAAAGTAAAAGAGTCAAAACTAAAATATCGATATTAGGCCTAAACTAAATATTTTATGCTAAAATGGGTGGAATCTTGGGGAGGGTCAAAAAATCACATGTTCACAGCTGCACCTCTTTGACTGGAAACACGAAGTATTTTCAGACAAAGAACGACTAGACAGGTTTTTTGATCCGGCCCTTATTTATGGAGACCAAAAACTAAGAGAAACGAGAATGTGACCGAGCCCTGGTATCTAAGTTGCCTACATATCCTTGGCTATAAAGGAATGAGGCCAATGTGTAGTTCAGAAGTAGAAGCAGTGATAGAGTATACTGAGGTGGAGAGACGGTCGAGGTGTCGTTCTGCCGAGGTTCCGATCTGCGGTCCTGTTATTACATCAAAATCAAAAAATAAAAAAAAGACTAGCTAAGCTTGTCAACTATTAGTTACAAGATTCCTATCTATAAGTCTTCTGAAGCTTGATCTTGAGTCTTGAATAACTCTTCATTCAGACTCTAGATTTGAACCCTAGCGTTTGTTAGCTACAGGTGCTAGCTCGCTCTTCTTCTGCTTTTCGGATCAAGATCGGACATGTGGTGCTTGTGACTTTAACCACGTCTTGAGCAGTTCACATCTTTCTCTGCTGTTGTATTTTGGATTCACTTCTCTTTTTTTCATTTTCCCCTCTTTTTTTAATCTGGGTTGAGACTACTTCTATTGGTCATCTCGGACTATTGACCCGCATTCTTTCCGCGAGCTTCTTTTGTTGCTGACTTGAATTGCATTATGAAGTGAATTCCCTTGTTTTCCAGGTAGGTGCCTGATTGCCAAAACTTGAACTGTCTTCCTTTGAAACTTGAACTGCCTTCCTTTGAAACTTGAGCTGCTTTCCTAGAAACTTGAACCGTTTTCCCTCGAAACTTGAACTGTTTTCCCTCGAAACTTGAATTGTTTTCCCTTGTTTTCCAAGTGGGTGCCTGATTCCCAACACTTGCGCATGTTTTTCCTTGAGACTTGAACTGCTTCTCCTTGTTCTCCAGGTGGGCACCTGATTTCCAACACTTGCACTGTTTTTCCTTGAGACTTGAACAACTTCTTCTTGTTCTCCAGGTGGGTGCCTGATTCCAACACTTGCACTACTTTTTCCTCGAAACTTGACTTGTTTTCCCTTGTTTTTCAGGTGGGCTCCTGATTGCTGAACTTGAACCGTCTTTCTTTGAACATTGCTGCTTCTCCTTGTTCTCCAGGTGGACGCCTGATTGCTGAACTTGAACTGCTTTCCTTTCCCCTGAAACTTGAACTGTTTTCCCTTATTCTCTAGGTGGACGCCTGATTGCTGAACTTGACCTGTCTTTCCCTGAAACTTGAACTGCTTTCCCTTGTTCTCCAGGTGGGCGCCCGATTGCTGAACTCGAACTGCTTTCCTTTCCCCTAAAACTTGAATTTCTTTCCCTTGTTCTCCAAGTGGGCGCCTGATTGCTGAACTTGACCTGTCTTTCCCTGAAACTTGAACTGTTTTCCCTTGTTCTCCAGGTGGGCGCCTGATTGCCGAATTTGACCTATTTTTCCTTGAAACTCGAATCATTTTCCCTTGTTTTCTAGGTGGGCGTCTGACTCCTGGACTTGGCCCATCTCTTCTTGTTACTTGAACTGTTTTTCCTTGAAGCTTGAACCATTTTTCCTTTTTTCCAGGTGGGCGCCTGATTGTTGAGCTTAACCCGCTTTCCTTTGAACTTGTGTCGTCTTCCCTTGTTCTCCGGGTGGGGGCCTGATTACAACAAAACAGATAAAACAGAAGAAAAATAAAAACAAAAGAAATTTTTCTTCCCAAGTTTGACATTGGGAACATCTGTGAGTGTTAACCAATTCTTGTTATCATAATAAGTTCTAAGCTAAATTCCCTTATCTTGAAAACTTTCAAATCAAGTCTCATCTCAAAAGTGAAAATTTTGAATTTATACTTTCCAAAAGTAAAAATCTCGTCAGACCTTGTCACTTGAGAGGGTCTCAAAACTTATTAAATCCCGTTATCCAGGTGGGTACTAAAAACTTACTGCTGAGCCTGTCTGGCACCTGCTTTCCTCATGGAGGGTTTCTCCGGAAAAAAACAAAATTTTCTGCCTCTGTTTCAATCAAAGAAAACTTGTGAGCTTAAACATGATGATTGGTTTGCGGCCTTGACTTTGAGGGCGATTGCTCCTTCACTTCCCATGATAACTTCGATTTCAACTCGAAAGACCTTGCATGTTTATTGACTGATCACTTTCTCTATCACCCTTATCACGAAAAATATCCCTGTTCCGTTCAAACCCAATACCATTCATCTGTTGCATTATGCTCATTCTTTAATATATACTGAACCTTTGTGTTTCACATGAATCCCAAAGCATGTCAATTGCCACCCACTCAGTGCACATGCCGTTCTTTCCTAACTTAAACCACTGGACTTGGCCTTGAGGTCTATTGCTCCTTCACTTGCCATGATAACTTTGATTTTCTCTTGGAAGACCTTGCTTGTCATTGGTTAACCACTTTCTTTGTCAACCTTATCACAGAAAATACCTTTGATACGTTCACCCTACATCCTCTATCTGTTGCATTGTTCATGAATTGACATATACCAAACCTTTGTATTTCACATGAAACCCAATGCACGTTGATTATTACCAACTTAGTGCGCATGCTGTTCTTTCCTGACTTATGCCACTTTGATGTGCTAGCCAGATCCCCTTTTGTGCAATTGAAAAGTTGGTGGCAAATTTTGAAGTCATTTCTCACTTGTTTTGACCAAATAGACTCAGGAAGAGGAAGTAAACAAGACAAAAGGAACAGAGTAAAGGACAATGGAAAGAGATGATTCCTAACAAGAAAACTACAAAGTAGAAACTTATCAGATGTGGATACCAACTCTAATGACCATAACATGCACCTTTGGATTAAGTGGCCTAATTTGTCAATCAAGACTGATGTTCAACTCTTTATACCCCTAAACCGTGAAACTAGGCTTTAATGCTCTGATTATCCAATCTGATTCATGATCCTTATGCGACTTGTAGTGCCCGAAGGGTTTTCACCATCAAGCCTCTCTCATTTTGTTCTTTCTCTCAACTCACCATCGCCTTATGGTTCCTGTGAAGATTTTCACCAATAAGACTCTCTTATTTTGTTCTTTTCTTCTTAATTCCTCTGATTCTGCTGATGACAATGCATTAACCATGGTAAAAATAACATATACTCTTGACATGTCTAAACTCAGCACTCTCAAAGATTATCTGGGAGGTCTTTTTTGTACTGTAATGTGGCTTTTGGACAGGGTTAGAAAGAAAGGATATCATAAAGGCTCAAAATAAGTAAGACAACAGAGTTAATTTATTTACAACTTTTGGAATCCATTCTAAAAACTTTGCCCCAATTTCTAAAACAAGGGAATTTGATTCTTTTTTTCTTTTTCTTTTGATGGAATTACTAAGAAAGACCGCCCACTCTCGATTTCGTAGTATTATGAAATATTTTATTTGGTATGACCGAACTGTAAGACTGACTACATATCTTGTGGTGACAAGAATCAGGTCAAACGTAGTTCCCAAAGATACTTTCTCTTTATTTCTATTTTTCTTTTTCCTTCTATTTTTTTCTTTTTTTAACTCTATTTTTTCTCTTTTTTTTAATTTCTATTTTTCTCTTTTTTTTTTGAATTTTCCTTTTGGAATGAACTTTCTAATATAAACCTATGGGGTCATGAACCTTTTTTTTTCGTATGACTCTAACCTGATTCTAAAAGAGGGGAGGTCTAAGAAATCAGTACAGGCTCAAAAGGGGATCGAAGGGTATAAGTGTTTGGATAGTTGAAAGATGGCCTCCCAATCTCTAAGAACACCAAGTATAACACATGCAACTTGAAAATGAAAAATGAAGATCACACACAATATTTCTTTTATAGCTTCGGCATTGATATCACTAATATGCTTCCCACTTTTTTTAGTGCCTTGTCAAGTACAGAACTCTCATTGAGTGATTTATTCTTCACGATGGGTACCCTCCTTCTGTTTGGAGCAAACTCCCTTGACTTTATCTTGTAAATTGAGGTGTACTTGAACTCAAAATTGCTCGTTTCAAATTGTCTTCGCTGCACTCCCTTATAACAAATTCTTGTCATTCTATTAACTTCCCAGATTTCTGCCCTAGTTTCACACAGTTCGGGCTTTAAATGATCTCAAAATGTCCAAATCTGTACTTATTTCCCTCAAATGTCCCTATCATCTTCAAAATTATTTTATTGCTTTATGATTAAACTAAATTTTAAGACCAGGCCTAGAATTATGCGTGCATGTCATGTCACTAGAGCCAGTATGAAAAGAACTATAAAAAGGAGAAGAGAACTAAACAAAAATTGACTAGAAATAACATAAAGCAGAAAATTACATTAGACAGACGGTGAAAGGGTTTGAACAACGAGACAAACAAAATACAATGGAGTTACGACCCTAGAGAAATCTAAATAACACTAAAAGTGGTACTACGACTAAATGAACTAGGCAAAAAAGGATAGAAGAGTTTGAGTCACAAGACAATATTCGGATTACAACCCTAAAAATATCCCAGACAACAGAAATGACAACAAAATAAAACACCAAGACTCATCCCCGGCTAGCCAAAAGATGGAGCGTCTTTCCAATTACCAAGCTCGACATCTTAGCCACTGCGTTCCACATCAATATCACTGGGACCTTCACCAACTTCAATCACATTGTCTTCACCAAGTGGCTCATTGACTCTTTTAACCAACCCTTCATCATTGCAGACCATCCCAACAATTTGTGCGTTGTCATGTACCTGTAGAGGATTATGTGTGACACTTGGGGTATTACTGCCTTGGACCACAATTATTCCTTCTTGAATCATTCTTTCTATTTCCCTTTTCAAAGCACGACAATCTTCAATGCTATGCCTTTGGACATTAGAGTGGTACATGCACCGTACAGTAGGATAAAATCCTTATGCATATGGGTCCGGCATATAGCCAAGGAGCGGCTCAATCAGGCTAGAATATTTTAATTTTTCAAACAGGTTTGTGTAAGATTCTCCGATGGGCATGAAATTATCTTTTTGCCTTTGTTTCCCTTCATGCCCCAGTTTTCTAGGATTGTTGGATTCTCGAAAATGTTGTGAAGGCACACAAGAACTTTGGGATGCTGGTGCTCGCCGTAGGGAGTGACCTAGTGGCTGGATAGATGGACGGATGTTGTTCGGAGGATAATACTAGGGTGGATTATGTGGAGTTTGGGGATGTTCATGGGATCAAAATTGAGGTTGAAAGCATTTAGCAGGAATGCGCACCAGATCCTGTCGTTGGTGGGGTCAGTAACATCTTTTTTATCAATAGGAGGACTATCCCGAGCAACTTGTTCGTTCCATCTGAACCAAAATTCCCTAAAACTTTCCCTGGGTTTCTTTTCCATCTGAGATAGGGAAGAGCGGTCTAGGACAATGTCTATATTGTACTGAAAGTGTCGTACAAAATCTTGAGCCATGTCATCCCATGTATGCCACTTACTGATATCTTGACGAGTATACCATTCCAAAGCTGCCCTAGTCAGGCTCTCACTGAAATACACCATCAGCAACGCATCTTTCCCACCAACACTTCTCATTTCACTGCAATAACCCCTCAGATGGGCTACTGGATCTCCACACCCATCATACAAATTAAACTTTGGCATCCTAAACCCTTTCAGCTTTCTGAATATCTCATCTTGCTCCACTGTCTTAGTAGGCTTTGCAGCTTCACCGGGAGGCTCAAAATGAGAAGCGTAAGACTATGGACCGAAGACCTTGAAAATTGGTTCTGGAGCATAGTGTTGGGTGATAACTAGGGATTTTGACGCATTTTATGCTCCTTCTTGCTTGCTCTTTGATTATAAATTCATACAAAATAGTCCCAAAAGGCTCATAAGTTGTGCTTGATTGCAGGTTTGATCAACAAAGTGACAA
Source organism: Nicotiana sylvestris (assembly GCF_000393655.2). NCBI lineage: Eukaryota > Viridiplantae > Streptophyta > Magnoliopsida > Solanales > Solanaceae > Nicotiana > Nicotiana sylvestris. The sequence continues at coordinate 107,831,391 of NC_091067.1, forward strand.
GATGTCAAAGATTAGCTCAAAAGGAGTGGCACTTGCACAAGTACCAAAGACAAGAAAAATTCAGGAAAAACAGGCCTAGTGCGACCGCACTACACTTTGTGCGGTCCGCACTAGAGAGGTTGAGAGGCTCAACATTTTAGGCTTCAAAGCAATTCAGCCGCACTACACTTTGTGCTGTCCGCGGTGGACCTCTACGGCCGCACTCCCATTCTGTGTGGTCCGCAGAGACAAGGTTCAGAGAGATGCCAAGTTTAGAGGTTCAAGCCTGTGCGGTCCGCGGTCGAGTTTGTGTGGACCGTGCTAGAAGCCTCCGCGGCCGCAGTCCATTTTTTGCGGTCCGCGGAGCCTGGGTTCAAAGAGTCAATATTGCAAGTTCAAGAGCCTAGCGCGGCCACACACCATTTTATGCGGTCCGCACTAACCCCGCAAGGGCAATTTTGTCCAGTTTTTCCAGCTTATTATAAATAAAACCTTTTTCCATTTTTAGGGTATCAGATATTATCAGTCGTTAGCTGCACTCATGAGAAAACGTTTCTTAGCCATTTTGGGCATTTTTTACTTAGTTTTTATCATTGAATGTTTGTATTTACCTTAGCAATTAATTAATATGTCTTTCTCTTCAAGCATTAGTAGCTAGACCCATTAGCTAAGGTTGTGGCTCAACCCTAGTGTGGTTAATTGATGGGTGTTGTGATTTAAGGTTAGATTGACTATGGATGTTTCTTGTTTGGGTTAATTTCATGGTTTAATCTATGAATTAGTGGTTGCAAACACTAGTCTGTGCTAAGTTGACTTGGGTTCTTCTTGAGAAAGAGAGCCTAAGTCTCCGAAATGGACCTAACAAGGAATTGGGATGGACTCAAGAGAATTGATAGTCCCAATTAAATGGTTAAACCTCGAGAGAGTAATACCCGACTAGAACCCCAGTTGCTTGAGCAAATTTGCCTACCCTATTGGTCTTGAGAAAGTCAATTGGGCAAAATCACTCTCTCTACCGAGAGGTGTGAGAGTGGGTAAAATTATGCAACGGTTATCGCATATTCCCCAATCATGTCAATCATGTCTTAGGTTCAATTACCCATCAATTGGCCACCTAGAAGGATGCCACTACCCTAGTGCCTTTTTAAACTATTAGATACAACTTATAGCAATTTACTCGTATTTAATCTAGTAGCAATTATAATTTGTAGTTTGATAAGAGTAGAATATAAAGAAAATTCAAAAATGATTAGAAGTGATATTTGGAACAAATACACAATTCCAACCTAAATAGATACTCGACTCCATTCCTAGCTCTCTGTGGAAATCGATCCCGACCCACAAATCGGGTAAAAGCTATTGCGACCCTCTCTTCCTACTTTTTAGTAGTGTGGAGTAGGCTGCGATCGACTTTTTGGCACCGTTGCCGGGGAGCTAACGGTTTTGGCTATTTATTTAGTTAGTTTTGTGTATTGTTCTTCTTTACTTCTTTTTTACTTACTTGTTTGTGTCACTACTCAGGTACCAACATGGCTTTAAACAATGCTAATGACCCTCTTGGAAACGTGATAGCGGGGGAGGAGGTAGATGATCTTGAGCAATATGAGGTGCCTCTTGCACCTCAAGGACAACGTAGATACCTCAATGCCAATGCGAATCCAAATGACAATATTCCAGACCCTCCTCCGCCACCTCTAAGTGTGGCTCCCAAAGTACTTCCGAACCAGCGTTATGCAAGTGCTATTGTCCCACCCAGAATCCGAGCGGGCAACTTTCAGATAACCAATGTGATGTTGACCTTACTTGAGCAGCGTGGGTACTTCATGGGCGCTGCGAATCAAAATGCCTACAAACATCTCAAGGGGGATGTAGATACATGTTGGGGGAGCAAGCAGACGAATGTATCCGAGGATGCACTGAGATTGAGACTTTTCCCATTCTCACTTCGGGGGAAGGCATTAGACTGGCTCGAGAGACTCCACAACCATGCCATCACAACTTGGGATGAGTTGGCGGATAAGTTTATTGCCAAATTCTTCTCTCCTAGTCATATGGCGGCACTTCGAGATGAAATATTAGCCTTTAAGCAAGAGCCAATGAAACCTTTGCATGAGATTTGGGAGCGGTACAATATGTCAACAACTATCAAGGCAATAGAGGCAACTCTTCAAACCAACAATGACAACCCCAAGGAAATTGGGGCAATCAATAACAAGGTGGTGGTAATTGGAACAACAACAACCAAAACAACAATTGGGGTAATCAAAACAACAACCAAGGTAATTGGAATGGAAGTAACAACAATTGGTGCAACAATAACAATCAAGGCGGGTGGAACAACAATGGAAACCAAGGCAACCGGGGGCAAGACTTTCAAAAGCCCCCAATGTACTAATAACTGAACAATCCACCCCCTTTCCCTTCTCAAGGTCCTAGTTTTTCTGGTAATGATATGGGTAGAATTGAAATGATGTTCGAGCAGATGATGAAGAGGAATGCAGATTCTGATGCACAATTAGCTTCTCACAATACCTCTATCCGAAACTTGGAGGTGCAATTAGGCCAAATTTTTCAGTCATTGAATACTCGCCCGCATGGTGCTCTACCAAGTGATACGGTAGTAAACCCAAAGGGTGGGAACAATCATGTTATGGCAATCACAACAAGAAGTGGGAGAGATAGTGATGTGAATGCCTCTAAGCAAAAGCAAGTCGTGAATGATGATGTTGAGTTACAAGATGACGAAGTCCCTTTGGTAGTTGAAGATGTGGTTGATGAAAATGTGAACAATAAAGTGAGGATTGATATTCAAGAAGTCGAGGTGGAAACCCAAAATGATGTGAATCCATCTAGGGAACACATAATTGACATGCCGGAGCCGGTTGTGCCAAAAGCCAAGGCTCCTTTTCCAAGGCCACCTCCACCTTATCCTCAAAGGCTCGCGAAGCAGAAGATGATAATCAGTTTAAAAGTTCACTGACAAGATCAAAAACTTATCTATTAATGTGCCTTTGGTGGAGGCACTTGAACAAATGTCGGGTTATGCAAAGTTCATGAAAAACTTGGTTACAAAGAAGCATTCTATGGATTGTGAAACTATAAAGATGACTCACCAAGTTAGTGCTATAGTGCATTCAATGTCCCTGAAGCTTGAAGATCCCGATGCTTTCACCATTCCTTGCACCATTGGGAATGTGAATTTTGCCAAGGCTCTATGTGATTTGGGATCTAGTATCAATTTGATTCCATACTCGATTTTCAAAAGTTTGGGTATCGGGAAACCTAGACCAACTTCAGTGAGACTTCAAATGACGGATCGATCGATGAAGCAATCTTTGGGCATTATTGATGACGTGCTTGTCCGGGTGGACAAATTAATTTTGCTGGCCAACTTTGTCATTTTGGATTGTGAAGTGGACTATGAGGTTCCTATTATCTTGGGTAGACCTTTCCTTGCAACGGGAATGGCATTGGTTGATGTTGAAGTGGGTGAGCTCACTTTCTGAGTGGGTGATGAAAAGGCTGTTTTCCATGTTTGCAAGTCTATGAAGCAACCCAATAGCACCGAGGGTGCTCATTTGTAGACCTTGTCACAACTGTGATTGTGGATGATACCAATGCTATGATCAACGTGGAGGATACTCTTGATGTCGTGCTATTAAATCTTGATGTCAATGAGGATGCAAGTAGAGTGGAGTGCGTGAATGCCTTACATGGTATGGGCTCTTATTCTTATGAGCCTAGAAAATTGTCTTTGGATCTTGAAAACCGGAAAACTCCACCAACAAAACCATCAATTGAGGAGCCACCGGTGTTGGAGTTGAAACCACTTCCTCCAGACCTCAGGTATGAATTCTTGGGCTCAAACTACACTTTACCAGTTATTCTTTCTTTTTGTCTTACTAACATGCAGGTTGAGGCCACTTTGGCGGTGCTTCAAAAGTGGAAAAGGGCAATTGGATGGACTCTAGCTGACATTCGGGGAATAAGCCTCGCATTTTGTATGCACAAAATTATCTTGGATGATGATGCAAAGGCTTCCTTGGAGCATCAAAGAAGATTGAACGAGGCTATGCAAGAAGTGGTGAAGAATAAGTGATCAAATGGTTGACTGCCGGGGTTGTGTATCCCATTTTTGATAGCTCATGGACTTCTCCGGTGCAATGTGTATCGAAGAAGGGTGGTATGACTGTGGTGACCAATGACAACAATGAACTTATTCCTACTCGGACAATCACAGGTTGGAGGGTTTGCATGGACTACCGGAAGCTAAACAAGGTGACCCGAAAGGACCATTCCCATTGCCTTTTCTTGACCAAATGCTTGATCGTCTCGCGGGGCGTGCTTTTTATTGCTTTTTGGATGGGTACTCGGGGTATAATAAAATCTTAATTGCCCCGGAGGACCAAGAGAAGACCACATTTACTTGTCCATATGGAACCTTCGCTTTCTCTTGGATGCCGTTCGGATTGTGTAATGCTCCGGCGACATTCCAAAGATGCATGATGGCTATTTTCACCGACATGGTAGAAGATATATTGGAGGTCTTCATGGATGATTTCAGTGTAGTTGGTGATTCCTTTGAAGAATGTTTGAGAAATTTGGATTGATTATTGGCCCGATGTGAAGACACAAACCTCGTACTCAATTGGGAAAATGCCATTTCATGGTTGAAGAGGCTATAGTGTTGGGTCACAAAATTTCAAAGCATGGAATTGAAGTTGACAAAGACAAGATAGAGGTGATTTCAAGGTTTTCTCCCCCCATTTCCATCAAGGGGGTGAGGAGTTTTCTTGGGCACGCAGGGTTCTACCGAAGGTTTATAAAAGATTTTTTAAAGGTGGTAAACCCCTTGTGCAAGCTACTAGAAAAGGATGCAAAGTTTGTGTTCAATGAGGGATTTATGCAAGCATTTGAACTTCTCAACCTTAAGTTGATCACTACTCCAATCATTACCGCACCAAATTGAAGCCTACCTTTCGAGTTCATGTGTGATGCAAGTGACGTTGCGGTTGGGGCTATCTTGGGTCAAAAGGTTAACAAGATGTTTCATCCGGTGTACTACGTAAGCATGACCATGAATAAGGCTTAAAAGAACTACACGGTTACCGAAAAAGAGTTGTTATCTATAGTATTTGAAATGGAAAAGTTTCGGCCATATCTTATGGGGTCCAAGATTAGAGTGCACACCGATCATGCCGCTCTTAGGTACTTGATGACAAAGAAAGACTCCAAGGCAAGATTGATGCGATGGGTGTTACTACTTCAAGAGTTTGATCTAGAAATTATGGACCGGAAAGGTAGTGAGAACCAAGTGGTGGACCACTTGTCCCGTTTGGAGGAGTAGGGGAGGCCTAGTGATGGCCTTGAGATCAATGATTCATTTCCTGATGAACAACTCCTTGCGGTGTCAATGAATGATATGCCATGGTTTTCCGATGTTTCCAATTACCTTGTGACTGGAGTAATCCCGTGTGAGCTCTCTTCAAACCAAAGAAAGAAGCTCAAGCGGGATAGTTTGGATTTCTATTGGGATGAGCCATACTTTTTCAAGATTTGCACGGATGGTGTGATTCGTAGATGTGCCCCGGAGGAAGAACAATTGAGTATCTTAGAGGCTTGCCATTCTTCACCCTATGGTGGCCATCACGGTGGGGTGAGGACCGCCTCAATAGTTCTTAGTTGTGGATTCTATTGGCCAACCGTGTTCAAAGATGCATGTGATTTTGTGAAGAGGTGTGACGATTGCCAAAGAGCGGGTGGAATTTCAAAAAGGGATGAGATGTCTCTCAATCCATTCTTGAAGTGGATATCTTTGATGTTTGGGGCATCAATTTCATGGGTCCATTTGTTAGCTCTTGTGGGAATACTTACATTCTCGTGGCGGTTGACTATGTCTCAAAATGGGTTGAAGCCGTGGCTTTGTGTAAGGCCCCGTGAATTTCCTATTTAGAACCCCAAATCCCGTGGTGCCAAGTTAGGAGTATGTGTTAGGAATCATAAAAAATTCTTCACGGCGAGTTTGCGATCCGCGGTTCGGACCCCTTTGGATTGAACAGTGCATTAAAAAGTCAAGAAATAATGTTTTCCAGAGAAGTGCGATTTTTCGGTCGAGAATGCGGTCGCATATCAGGTATGCGGACCGCATATGAGGCATAGTCACCGCAATGTAGGTTAGTGTGTTAGTCAAATTTGAGGTTAAATATGTGGTCCATTATGCGATCGCATAACCGATAAGCGGACCACATAGTCGTCGCATAATTTCCTTGGGATTTGTAAGGAGCTGTTCTGCGGTGCATTATATGACCGCAGAACGGGTATGCGGGCCGCATTTCTGCCGCCTACCCAGATAAAATGTTCAGATTTTGGGAGCACTTTTGCAGTCCATTTCGCGGGCTGCATTTCCACTTTGCGATTGCAAATGCGATCGCAAACTTGACTCAAGGCTCCAATTTTCTAAATTTTAAATCCGACCCCTTATCAATATATTCGGTGTTATATCTCATTTTGAGCATATTTTCTGATGCTTTTAGAGAGAGAGAGAGAGAGAGGGAAGTGCTTCCCGTCAAATTACTCCATGAAACCTTGCCAAATCTTTGAAGATAATCAAGTGAGGGCACCTAAATCTTTATCCCAAGAGGTAAGACTTCATTACCTCAGCTCTTATTCCTATGCTTAGCAATAAGGGATCACTAGTGAAGTAATTCATGGGTATAAGAATGAATTTCTTGCATGCATATTACACCATAGAATATTGGGAGGTAGTGAACTAAAAAGAATGCAATTGGGGTATAAAATGATAGAAATTTCTCTCAAAAGGACCTAAGATCACAATGCACCTTTAGTGTTTGATAGTATGCTCAAAACAAGCTAGAAACTCAATCTCGTCTCTAATTCTCGATTTAATTTGTAATTCTTACACAATAGATCGAAGTGCTAAAAGTTCCGGAATTTTGTAAGGAATAAGGAAAGCTTTATTAGGTATGTATGGCTAAAACTCCGTCTCTTAGAAATTGAGCTTCCATGGTGCCCGTGTAAATATTGTAAGTTTGAAACATGATTGATGCAGTACTTGTTATGTTAAGTGGATTATTATTGTGAAAATGTATGTGGTAGGTACTTCTTCATGTGTTTAATGTGTTATTTTTTGTAAGTAGAGGATGTGTGGAGAACATGATCTATGTGCTAAATGCCTAAATGTTATGCCAAGGTTACTTTGGGACTAATATGCCAAACTTGACGAATTCCTCTCTGTGCTTATGATTTAATTTGCCTTTGTATGCGCTTATGATCTTAAGTGGCAAAGTAAATGTTGAAAATGGGAACAATGTGAAACGTGAATTATGGAATATGAATCATGTATTGAAATGCTTAGACCTTAAATTTAGATTGAAGTTGCATTGTTGTGCCATCTACGTAAAGTCTTATCTATGCTTATGATTTAAACTGCTCTTGTGTGCACTTACTGTCCTAAGTGGCAAAGCTAATGTTGAATATGGGAATGATGTAAAAATATGGCCTAGTGCCAAGGATAATGTGATAAGTTGTGGCCCCAAGTGCCTATGAATTTTGATATATGTGAAACGAAGTGACTAATGCGAAGGGAACATTGCCTTGGAAAGGAGGCCTAGTCGATTGGGCCGAGATTGGACTCCGCTCAAGATAGCGGTGGTATTGTGAATGAGTTCCGTAAAAGAAGGAAAATGAGATTTTGATTGAAGCATATGTCTCAAATGAGGCGACCTAGCCGATCGGATCGAGATCGGACTCCGCTCAAGATAGCGGTGGTATTGGAAACATATGATGAATAGTATGGAATGCCCCAAAATAAAAAGCTATGGGAAAATGATGTGGAAGTTGTATGATTCTTTTATTTGATGATGTGGTGATTGTTAAAGCTTTTGATTGACCTTTATGATTTCTCTATTCTTGTTTGATAGTTTTTTCTAATGAGAAGGTGTTTATGATTTCTTTGTTCTTGTATGATAGTTCTTTCTAACTAGATGGTGTTTAGTTATACATACTAGTGCTATTTGATGGCACCAACGTCCCTTTTGCCGGGGGCGCTACGTCTTTAATGGATGTAGGTATTTCTATAGCAAGCAGTGTTGGTCGCCGCTAGTGCCGCATCATCCTTTCAGCTGATTTGGTGAGCCCCACTTTATTTTGGGGTCCTGTTTCATCTATTCATCACGTACTTTGTATTTGAGGTATAGCCGGAGCCTTGTTACCGGCATTTCCATATTACATTTCTCTTCAGTTGTGTTTAGAGGCTCCGTAGACAGGTTGTGGGTAGTGTCGGGTATTGGAATTAAAGTAGAAATATTGATGTTGGCAAAGACTTATAAAACTTGTAATATTTTGATAATTATAATTTAAGTTGCTAATGGAAATGAAATGGAAGTTGTTAATGAAATACTTACTAAATCTGATAAATGGAGTTCATCTCCTATTTAATCATGAGTTAGTTTGGGTAGGATGAAACCTAACAGGCTTGCTCAGTCAGGTTTACTCGGTTGAGCGCCGGTCGCGCTCCTCGAATTTTGGGGCGTGACACTTTGCCTAACAATGAAGCCCGGAGTGTTGTTGCATTTTTTAAGAAGAGCATTTTCACAAGGTTTGGCATTCCCCGTGTGATTATTGGTGATGGGGGATCTCATTTTTGCAATAAAGCTTTCGACACATTGCTTTCTAAGTACGGTGTCAATCACACAGTTTCTACCCCCTATCACCCTCAAGTAAGTGGTCAAGTAGAAGTCTCCAACCAGGAAATCAAAAGCATATTGTCAAAGACGGTCAATACAAATAGGACCAATTGGTCGAAGAAGTTGGATGACGCTCTATGGGCTTATCGGACAGCTTACAAAACTCCGATTGGGATGTCTCCGTATCGGTTGGTGTTTGGGAAAGCATGCCATCTTCCGGTTGAGTTAGAGCACAAGGCCATGTGGGCTTTGAGGAAGTTGAATCTTGAATGGGATGTTGCAGCCAATCTTCGTGTAGAGCAGCTTAGTGAACTCGATGAATTTAGATTCCATGCCTACTCCAGTTCGTCCTTGTATAAGGACAAGATGAAGTACCTTCATGACAAATATGCTCGTGGAAAGGAGTTTAACGTAGGTGATTTGGTTCTCATGTTCAACTCCCGGTTACGTCTGTTTTTGGGAAAGCTCAAATCCAAATGGAGTGGACCTTTTGAATTTATGTTTGTGACCCCTTTTGGTGCTCTTGATTTGAAAAATAAAAATGGTGAAGTCTTTAGAGTTAACAGGCACCGGGTCAAGCATTATCTTGCAAAAATTGATGACAGCCACGTGGTGGCACTTCTTCACTTCGAATGATGTGATGGTAACCTGCATCGTGCCGCGACGTTAAATCAGGCGCTCCTTGGGAGGCAACCTATGTGTTTTTCTTCTTGTTGTTTTCTTTGATTTTCTTTGTAGTATAGGATTGATTTTTGGGCTAACTGATTGTGATATGTTGCAAGGATTATGTTGGTGCAGTGCAAGACATAATGAAGAAATTGTTTAGTCTCTGAAGTTGCCAGTGCGGCCGCACTACACTTTGTGCGGTCCGCACTGGTGAAGGCCAAAGTGATATCTCTCTGAAGTTGGCCATTGCGGCCGCACTACACTTTGTGCGGTCCGTATTGCACCACTGTGGCTGCGGTCTATTTTGTGCGGGCCGCAGTGGGATAATTAGCCAAGTTTGATCATAACAACTCAGTGCGGACCGCGGTCCATTTTGTGCGGTCCGCACTGGTAGGTGAGAATGGGCCCCAAGGGTTTTTCTATAAATAGACCGTGAGGGCCTCCTTTTACCCTTTTCGAAAAATTGAACCTCAGAGACTCTAAATATTGTTCCTCTTCTTCTTTGATAGTAATTGCTTGATTGACACTGTTTAACTTCACTTCATCTCACAATATGGTAACATTACACTCATTTCTTCTTTGTTAATTTTGTAGTTTTGTTTAAATTCCATTTTTCTTAACTTATGTTCTTCTTCCTCCCGTAATTAGTTCGATTTCTAGGCTAGATTAGTTTAAATGTTGATTCCTGTGAACTTAGTAGTTTAATGGACTGGGTAATCGATTAGGGCCTCTAATTAGGTGGAAATTTGATGTTAAAAGCAAAATCTCAAGCCCTAACTTAGTGCCACTTCTGGGCACCCTGTGCGGACCGTGGTCATTTTTGTGCGGTCCGCGGTGCCCCAGTGCGGTCTGCAGTACCACTTTTTGCAGACCGCACTGATGAACTTCTGAAAGATAACCCTTGGGCAGTGCGGTCGCACTACATTTTGTGCGGCCGCAGTACCATTTTGTGCGGGCCGCACTGTAAAGATTCAGAGGGTGGGTATTCTGAACCCCACCCCTGTGAGGACCGCACTTCCATTTTGTGCGGACCGCACTGGGCCCTGTGCGGCCGCACTCCATTATGTGCGGTCTGCACTGGGCAGCCTCTGAGAACTGTCTACAGCACTTTGATTCTGTTCTGCAATTTGTTCTGCTGCAATAACTTGAACTTCCTTGATTGATACTAACAAATACATTGAATGATGTTTGCAGACAATGGTAAAATAAAGAGGCAAGGGATCAAAACAACCCGGCAGAGTTGAATCTTCCCGGGGTGGAAAATAGAAAATGGTCAAACTCGCTCCCCAAGATAGGCAAAACATCAAGAACATGAGAAAGGCCATAAAAGCGGCTGACAGAGCCATTGACATGTCGGGGAGTGAGTACGAGCCCTCTCGGGAGATCTCTTCGAACTCAGTCCCAGAATACATCCCATATCTGGAGAGGTCCAGACATAGAGACACCCCTCCCTCATCACCCACTACCCAAGCACCAACGCATGTTTCTATTGAGTCGACTGAGGGCTCAGCAGCCGGCAGTGGTGAATACTCCTCCTCCCCCCAGCTTCATTATCCGGGAGGGTGCAGATGGAGGTGAGGAGGAGTTACAGGGAGATGAGGAGGCAGCTGGAGGTGGTGAGCCTTAGGTGGGAGGTATTTCCAGAACAAGAAAACCTGATGTCTGGGAGAATAGGTTTGTGAACGAGGTGGCGTACAACAAATTTTGGGAGCGGTGGTCGGTCAGAAAGTTGATACCGGAGCGGAGTTTTATTGACATAGATCTACTACAAACACAACCCCAACGTCTAGAGACAGTTCAGAACTAGAGTGGGTTAGGAGCACTTCTTAGATAACTGTGTGAATGCCAGCGAGCATTTGGTCAACGAGTTTTATTGTAATGTAGCCCACATCAAAAAGGACTCCAAGGTGACCAAAGTTCGTAATTTGAAAGTTTTGTTCGATGGGAAGTCAATTAATGAATACTTGGGCTTTGATGAGGAGGATAAGACTCTATAAATGGCGAAGATGGAGATGGGCGAGGAGGTCCGTCCATGGTTAGCTCAATACCTGGCAATCCTAGGTACCGTTCTTGATTGGTTGACAGCTGGGGTCAAAATATTGTGGATGACCCTAAACTTTGAGGTGAGGGGTTGGGAGACCTTTGTTTGCAGCCGGTTGGACCCGACCACTCATGACCAAACCCTTCCTCTCCACCGGGTTGTTTTGGTTTCTTCCATTATGGTGGGGTACCCCATCAACGTGGGGAATGTGATGTCCAGAGTTATCACCATTGTGGGAGTAGAACATGATTGGAACTACCCTTTCCCCAACTTCCTCACTGAGTACTTCACAGATCTAGAGGTGGAGCCGAGGCCATATGACATCAAGGTCAAGGCGACAACCCCATTTTCCTGGTATAGCTTGAAGGGGAATGACAACCCCAAGGACAAGAACTAGAAAGCCCCTGCTTCTGCCCTAACTGGCCAGTCTGAAGAGCCAGTTGTGGTAGAGGTCCCTGCTGAGCCTACCTCTACTTCTATTGACTTACCCTCTGGACCTTCCATATCTTCAGCCATTCCTCCTAGCTCGTCCACAGCAGCATGCCCAGAGATCCCATCTACCCGGGCCCATCCCATTACTGTCCACCGGCTAAGCCAGGCCCTCCTAAGTGTAAAAAACTGGATGCAGTCTGCCTCATCCAAGTTGTCCACATTGACTGTCACACCTCCTTTTTCCGCCCCCGCGAGGGGTGAAGGGGTTTTTCCAATTAAAGGACAATCGAAACGGGATTTATTTATTTATTTCAGAGTCGCCACTTGGGAGATTTAGGGTGTCCCAAGTCACCAATTTTAATCCCGAATCGAGGAAAAGAATGACTCCATATTACAGTCTGCGTACCAGAAATCCGGATAAGGAATTCTGTTAACCCGGGAGAAGGTGTTAGGCATTCCCGAGTTCCGTGGTTCTAGCACGGTCGCTCAACTGTTATATTCGGCTTGATTATCTGATTTTATACAAATATGAACTTATGTGCAAATTTTATCTTTTTACCGCTTTCATAATTGTTATTATTATTTTTACAAGAATGTGAACATTGTTTAAAACATGTCTTTGGATTACGTCACATGAAATGCACCCGCAATCCGGAACACATTTTTATTCAATATTTTGGGATTTTGATTTGGGTCGCATGAAATGCACACCCGAGTTTAAGAAGGTAAGCTTATTAAAATGTGCGCCTAAAGCAATTAGCGTATTATTATTTCTGGATAAGGCCGTGGAATTTTGCTAAACGGCTCATCCCAAAGTCTAATTAATTTTAATTAAACATTTATCGAGGGCCCCACAATTTTGTATTTTTATTCGGCGAGGCTCGTCTCATTTATTTTTAAAAGACAATCCTAAAATGCCTACATTATTCTCTATTAAGTTTGTCTCTACAAAATAAAAAAAAAATGTCTTAATTTATTTACATGCTGAAATTAACTAATAATATTTAACTAAACAACATTCCTCCAGGTTCCAAAATGGTCTATTTTGATAAACTAACGTGCTTTTTGAGACATGGTAATCATCCAACAATAGCGAATTAACTAGACGAAGTTACTACACCATTTATTTATTTTTTACTTTATATAGATAGTTCGTCCGTTAAGCTATCATCCGATGTTTCACTATATATATTAAACGACTACATAATTCTGATTAGAGTAAGCTAAACAATTTACATATACAAATAAAATTTAGAATATAATTAAAATAAATCTGGAACTTCAACTCTTCATTTTCGTATTCATGCTACATGTTTCAGTTTACAATAACCAATGTGTCAGTTGTGTACCTGATATTGGAAGCAAAAGAAAATGAAGATGAGAATCAACAGCAGTAATAACAATACAGCACAGCAACAACAGTCCAGCAACAGTAACAACCCAGGAACAACGTTTGCAAACCGGTGGAGTATTAATCCCAAAACAAAAACTTCAAGCTTTGATGACACAACAACAATTAATGTTAATTTCAAACAATGAAAGAAAGCAGAATATTTTTTAGTTTTTTTTAATTTGAAAGTTTAAATAATTTTTCGGAATTTTCTCTCTCTTAAATGTTCAGCCTTTTTTTCTCTCTCTTATTTTCAGATTCGTTTCTCTCTCGTTCTTATTCTCTGTCTGTGTATTTTCTTCTCTGTCTTGTGTTCAAGACTTCCTATATATAATCTCAACCCTTTAATCAATTAAAATCAATCCATTTTCTCTACCAAACCCATTATCTTCCCACTCATCCCCATTACATTAAATAAACATATCACACCACCCCATTATATTTTGTCCCCCATGCCTAACATAAATAAATACAAGATTCCCCCCACTAAATTTTGTCTTGTCCCCCCTTTATATTAAACAACTATATCACAACCCACCCCATTTCATTTTGTCCCCCATGCTTCATATAAACAATTACAAAATGTACAATTCCTAAACTACCCCTCCGACCCTATTACAAATTACTATTTTACCCCCGAAAGTACTATAAATTACCAAACTACCCATCAGCTATAACACATCAATTAATCAAACTTAACCAAAATATAGACAATATGATTAATTTCTAACAATGTTCAAACAACAAATTTCATGAACATGATTTCTTCAACATTTCAACAACAAATCACATGAACATGATTTCAACAACATTTCAACAACAAATCACATGAACACAAATTGAACAACAAAGAACAACTAAAATTTGATTGAACAATATTTTAGCAACAAACAATCCTATTTTCGGATTCAACAACAACAACAAACAAGTATATTTAGATTTCTAAATTCAATAATATTGAACTTAAAATCAACTACTCTAACAACATTACAACAAACAATTCCTATATTAAACTTAAACAAGATTATGAGACAAATTCAAGAAATAATCATAAATGATAAACAAGAAATCAAACTATACAAATTTCGAATTCAAGATCAAACAAACAAAGTATGAACACGAATGAATCCATTTTTTAAAACAACAAACATGACGGATTAAATGACTCAAACAAACATTAATAATTTCTGGGAAATATATAACAACATGAAACAAATTGAAGAAATAATTAATTAAATTTCAATTTGAATCCAACAAACATTAAACTAACAAATATTTACCTAAACAATAATACAATCATGAAATAAACATGAAAAACAACTAATTAAATTTTCATTTGAAATCTGAAAAATAATTCAACAAAACACATGAACATTTCAAAACAAAAATAAATAAATCAAATATCGATCGATTTTAGATTCGAGCAATATCAAAATGAAATAAGGACAAAATACAATTCAAAACTACTAACCGGATTGAAACGACGAATGACTAACCAACGACGAACTCGAACTTAAGGAGTTGGCTGAAACAACGTCGAAGTAGTAGCAATGGAGGTTAAGGAGAAACAGCGGCGACATCCGTTTGGAAAAGCCATGGCTGCTCGTCGCAGCTGGACACGGGCAGCAGTTGACGCGGCAGAACAGGAGCAACTGGTCGACCATGGCAGCAGCTGTCCGTCGAGGAGGATGACGAGCAGCTGTTCGTCGAGGAGGAAGACGGAGCTGCTGGAACGGCAGCAGCAGCGACGCGCCGGAGCAGTGGTCGACGAGCTGTTCGTCGACATGGTGGAGCTGGGTGTTTTAAGGACTATGGTCGTTTGGAGATGGAGCAGACGCAGAAGTCGACGCAGAAACAACTGCCATGGAAGCGAGCTCAAGCTCGAGCTTGACGAAGGACGAAGAAGATGAAGTGACGACGCAGACGAGCTGTTTGTTGGTGGAGTTTGGACGTGAGGGAGTGGGGTCGAGGGCAGCCATTGACGGAGCTTGGAGCTTTTGGGAAGATGAAGAAAATAGGAGGGGGGGGGATAACTTAGTATAGTTTTAGGTTTTTTCTCTTGTTTTTTTTTTGTTTTGTGTTAGGACAAAAAATGAAGAATGGGTGTTGGGTATTTGGATTAATGGAGCGGACCGGGTCGACCCAGTCTGAAGTGGACTGGGTCATGGGGAAGATTGAGCCATTTTTTGGGCTTGTGGCTTGAAATCGAAAAAGAGGCCCAATTCCGACTTTCTTTATTTTTTTGCTCTCTTTTCTTCTTTTATTTTTCTAAAACTAAATTATAAAAATACTTAAACTATTATTCAAGAACTAAATTAAGTTATAAAAGCGCATATTAACTCCCAATAACAATTAACACACAAATAAGTAATAATTAAGCATACAATTGTATATTTGGATATTAAATGCTAAAAATGCAAACGATGCCTATTTTTGTAATTTTATTTTTTGTAAAACAAATTTAATTACTAAAAATTGTAGAATTAAATCCTACATGCAAAATGCGACATATTTTTGTATTTTTATTAATTTAACAAATAAACATGCACAGACAAATACAAATAATTATTCAAAATATCACAAAATATCACAAAATTGCACACCAAGGAAAATCATTTTATTTTTGAATTTTTTGGGAGTAATTCTCATATTGGGCAAAAATCACGTGCTTACAGCTGCCCCTCTTTGCCCGAAGACACGAAGGGTTTTCGTGCAAAGATAAAGCGAGCGATTTTTTGCCCATCCGAGTACTCCGTGTGAAGCATTTTTTGAAAAAGATTTGACCGAACCTTTGCTTCAAAGGTTTCCTACATATCCTGGGCTAAACAGGAATCAGGTCAATGTAGTTCGGGAAGTTTTGGTAGCTGGGACTACCGTGGGACTGCAATGTTACTGTTGTTGCATGCTATTACTAGTTACACCGTGCTTAAAAGAAAACAAGAAGCTAGGCTAGACTGCAATTTGTTTTTGTTGCCTTGCTTTCTTGTCTGCTTACATTTTTTTTTCCGGTGCTTTTCTTCCTTTTGACACATGCACTTGAGTTTGTGCTGGGACCTCTTGTTGCAACCTTCTGCTTCCCAGTGTTGGGGAATTTTTTTTTGTTTCCTGCTGGGGATTCCTATTGTAACCCTTTGTTTTTTTGTCCTCTGACTTGATCTTGAAATGTATTCCTCTGTTATGTGGGCGGGCTCCCAACTTCAACACTTGAAATGAAAATACTGAAATGTATTCCTCTGTTATATGGGCGGGCTCCCAACTTCAACACTTGAAATGAAAAGACTGAAATGTATTCCTCTGTTCTATGGGCGGGCTCCCAACTTCAACACTTGAAATGAAAAGACTGAAATGTATTCCTCTGTTCTATGGGCGGGCTCCCAACTTCAACACTTGAAATGAAAAGACTGAATGTATTCCTCTGTTCTATGGGCGGGCTCCCAACTTCAACACTTGAAATGAAAAGACTGAATGTATGCCTTTGTTATCTTGGCGGGCTCCCAATTTCAACGCTTGAAATGTAAAGACTGAAATGTATGCATCTGTTATCTGGGCGGGCTCCCAACTTCAATGCTTGAAATATAAAGACTGAAATGTATTCCTCTGTTCTATGGGCGGGCTCCCAACTTCAACACTTGAAATGAAAAGACTGAATGTATGCCTCTGTTATCTGGGCGGGCTCCCAACTTCAACGCTTGGAATGTAAAGACTGAAATGTATGCCTCTGTTATCTGGGCGGGCTCCCAACTTCAACACTTGAAATGTAAAGACTGAAATGTATGCCTCTGTTATCTGGGCGGGCTCCCAACTTCAACAACAACTTTAAAAATGCCACTCCTTTCTTTAGGTTGGCGAGATTTCAACCAATAAATCGCCATTCTATTCTTCAGGGGGGCTCCTGACTACTTAGAATTTGAATTGTATTCCCTTATTCTCCAGGTGGGCTCCTGATTGCTAACTTTGAAATGGAATGTCTCTATTCTCCAGGCAGACTCCTGACTTTTAAAATTTAAACTGCGTGTCTTTGTTCTTCAGGCGGACTCCTGACATCAAATTTGAAAAGTATGTCTCTGTTCTTCAGGCGGACTCCTGATTGCTAAATTTGAAATTGAATGTCTCTATTCTCCAGGCGGACTCCTGATTTTTGAATTTTAAACTGTATGTCTCCGTTCTTCAGGCAGACTCCTGACGTCAAACTTGAAAAGTATGTCTCTGTTCTCCAGGCGGACTCCTGATTGCTAAATTTGAAATTGAATGTCTCTATTCTCCAGGCGGACTCCTGACTTTTAAAATTTAAACTGTATGTCTCCGTTCTTCAGGCGGACTCCTGACGTCAAACTTGAAAAATACGTCTCTGTTCTCCAGGCGGACTCCTGACGTCAAACTTGAAAAATACGTCTCTGTTCTCCAGGCGGACTCCTGACAACTTTGAAATTGAATGTCTCTATTCTCCAGGCGGACTCCTGACTTTTAAAATTTAAGTTGTATGTCTCCGTTCTTCAGGCAGACTCCTGACGTCAAACTTGAAAAGTACGTCTCTGTTCTCCAGGCGGACTCCTGATTGCTAAATTTGAAATTGAATGTCTCTATTCTCCAGGCGGACTCCTGACTTTTAAAATTTAAGCAGTATATCTCCGTTCTTCAGGCGGACTCCTGACGTCAAACTTGAAAAGTACGTCTCTGTTCTCCAGGCGGACTCCTAGTTGCTAATTTTGAAATTGAATGTCTCTATTCTCCAGGCGGACTCCTGACTTTTAAAATTTAAGCTGTATGTCTCCGTTCTTCAGACGGACTCCTGACGTCAAACTTGAAAAATACGTCTCTATTCTCCAGGCGGACTCCTGATTGCTAAATTTGAAATTGAATGTCTCTATTCTCCAGGCGGACTCCTGACTTTTAAAATTTAAGCTGTATGTCTCCGTTCTTCAGGCGGACTCCTGACGTCAAACTTGAAAAGTACGTCTCTGTTCTCCAGGCGGACTCCTGATTGCTAAATTTGAAATTGAATGTCTCTATTCTCCAGGTGGACTCCTGACTTCAACAACAACTTAGGAGGAAATGCCTCTCCTATGGGTAAAATAAACTTAGGAGGAAATGCCTCTCCTATGGGTAAGACTAAACTTAGGAGGAAATGCATCTCCTATGGGGTGAAACTAAAACAAACTTAGGAGGAAATGCATCTCCTATGGGTGAAACTAAAACAAACTTAGGAGGAAATGCATCTCCTATGGGTAAAACTAAACGTAGGAGGAAATGCTACTCTTATGGGTAAAAACAAACTTAGGAGGAAATGCCTCTCCTATGGGTGAAACTAAACTTAGGAGGAAATTCCCCTCCTATGGGTAAAAATTAAACTTAGGAGGAAATGCATCTCTTATGGGTGAAACTAAAACAAACTTAGGAGGAAATGCATCTCCTATGGGTAAAAACAAACTTAGGAGGAAATGCATCTCCTATGGGTGAAACTAAAACAAACTTAGGAGGAAATGCATCTCCTATGGGTAAAAACTAAACTTAGGAGGAAATGCATCTCCTATGGGGTAAAAGTAAACTTAGGAGGAAATGCATCTCCTATGGGTGAAACTAGACTTAGGAGGAAATGCCTCTCCTATGCGTGAACCATTTCCTTCTTCCTGAATTATTTACTTACCTGTGTTGTCTTCCCTCGAAACTGCTGGGGATTATTTTGCTGGGGATGACTTTTCCTTTTCTTCCTTACCCACTCTGGGTTGCCCGAAACTCTGTCGAGGATGCTTCTACATCTCGATGATCCACTGGGGATAACACTGCTGTGGATAACTCTGCTGAGTAAATATGTTATCTTACTCCTTCCAAAATTACTTCCTTTTGAGTAAGATGTTTCATTCCTCTGCAAACTACTTCCCCCTTTTTCTTTTTTTTTTCGGTTGTTTTTTTTCTTTCTTTTTCTCTTTTTTTTTGAAATGAAAAGACTGAATGTATTCCTCTGTTATATGGGTGGGCTCCCATCTTCAACCAACATATCACCATTCTGTTCTTCAGGGGGGCTCCTGACCTCAACCAATAATGTCAAAAATAAAACGCCATTCTGTTTTTCAGGGGGGGGCTCCTGATTACTTAAGATTTGAATTGTATTCCCTTATTCTCCAGGTGGGCTCCTGATTGCTGATACTTCCATTGTATTCCCTTATTCTCCAGGTGGGCTCCTGATTGCTGATACTTCAACTGCTCTTCCTTGTTCTCCAGGTGGACGCCTGATTGCTGGGGATAATACTACTGGGGAAGTCTCCTTTCTTCCCCTCTTTCAAATTCAATTTTTTTTTGTTTTTTTGTTTTTTTTGTTTTCAACACTGCTGGGGATAAAAGTGTCATCTTCTCGGGATAACGTTGTTGAGGATAACGCTGCTGGGGAATTTTATCCCTTCAAATCGATGCTTAATTCTTCTTGAAGCTGCTGGGGATGATAATGGCTTTTTGCTTTTCTAAGCACCAGTGTCATCCCTTTATTCTGTCTGCTGGGGAATACTTCCTCCATTGAAACTTATTATGTTGGGGCAACACTGGTTCAAACACCACTTCCCTTGAGACTGGTGCTATCTTTATTCTTCCTCGAATGGGTACCTGACTTCCAGAAAATTTTCCAAATGAAAGGAAAATTTTCTGCCCCAGTTTGACAGTCTCCCTTATGGCATGCATTTCTGTCATCAATGCCATTTCCTTTACCTGTTTCAAATCAAACAAAATTTGTTAGTTTAAAACGTGGTGGTTGGTTGTGATACTCCTACTGGGATGGCTTTTCCTTTTCTCCTTCCTTGCTCTGCGCTCCACAACTTGTTGGGGATGATATTATTTGCTGGGGATAATCCCTTTCTGCTGGGGATATCCCTCTTCTTTTGTGGCATAGCTCGGAAACTGGCATTTCCCCGACCTTTTAGTCTAGTATGAATTTCCCCAAATCATGCTCACTGCTCTCCTTGCTTTGTTCAACGGGCCTTGGCCTTGAGGTTTATAACCTTTGATTTCGGCAAGGGTATCCCTCTTGACACTTGTCAATCCTTTTGTCAATTCCCTTTTGCTGGGGATATCTTTTTTTGACACTGGCCTCGCGTTTGTTCCTCGCTGACTATACCACTTGGATGTACTAGTCAGATCTTATCTTGCATAATTGGAAAGCTGATGGCATATTTTGAAGTCAATTCACACTTGTTTTGACCAGACAGACTCTATTGGGGAGTTTTTCTATGAAAGGAAAAGATAAAAGGGAACAGAGTAAAAAGACAAAGGAAAAAGATGACTCTTTAACAAAAGAAACTATAAATAAAAACCTATCAAACGCAGATACCGACTCTAATGGTCATGACATGCACATGTGGCCTATCCTCCACCGTCAATCATCTTTCAAGACCTTCAATTGGCAATTCCCCATCTGATTCTCAATCTTATTCGACTTGTAATGCCCGAAGGGTTTTCACTATCAAGTCTCTCATTTTGGTTTTTCTCTCAGCTTTCATCACCTTATGGTGTCCGCGAAGATTTTCACCGATAAGACTCTCTCATTTGTATCACTTTCCAGCTGAGGATTTGGAGTGTTGCCGGTATGACTCTCTCTGCTGGAGATTAGAGTCCTTTCTGTTGTGGAACAGAATGTTATGTTCGCCGGTAAGACTCTCATTTGTCTGACTTGGCATCTTTTGCAGACTGGTCAGAAGGTCTTTCTTTGGACCGTAATGTGGGTTTTTGGACAGGCTAGAAAAAAGGGTATTAAAGGCTCAAAAACAAAATAAATTTGGGGTTTTAAAATTACAACCTTCGGAACCAATTTTGCTTACCACAAGCGCAACCCTTGACCCAGTTTCTTGCTTGGGGGTTATTTACTTATTTTTTATTATTTTTATTACACCATGTACACTATGACCATTGTGGCCATTATGCACCCTATGACCGAGCCGTGAAGTGCCTACGTATCCTCTTTGATGAATCAGGTCAAACGTAGTTCCCAATTCCTCTTTTTCATTTGACTTTTTTTTTCTTTTTTTTATCATTTTTCTCGTCTTTTTTTTTTGTTTTTTTTGTTGATTTTTTTCTTTACCTTCCAGGCTCGTATTTCCTAGTCGTTGCTATTGATTCCGAACGAGGGGTATGAAAGAAAATAAATAAGGCTCAAAAGGGGTAACGAAGGATAAAGTGTTTAGGTAGCAGAACAAAATGCCTTCGTCATTCCAGTCTTTAAAACATGCCAAGTGCAAACAACACAATTGAACATAGATTTATAGTCTCTTCCGATGGTGCTGGACTTGACAATTATGTTAAACACTTGCTTTTTCATTTGTCATTTCTAAAGCACTGCTGGGCGACACTCTCACTCTCATGAACGACCCTCATGCCAATTTGGCGAATCTTGCATTTAACGGTTTTCTTTATGTTTTACTTGCCCCAGTTCCACATGACTCGGGCTTCAAATAATCTCAAACCGTTCTTATTTCCTTTAAATGCTTTGATCACCTTCCGAGGGTTTTATGATTAACTTTTAAGATTAGTCCCAAACTGTGTGCGCATGTCATGTCACGAGAATCGGCGCTGAACAAAATGATGAAAGGACTAAACAAAAAGATGACTGGAAACAATAAAAGACCGGCTTTTGTATTAGACTACCGGCGAAATGGTTTGAATAATAAAACAAACAAAACAACCATAATAAAATCCTAACACAGCCTTGACAAAACTTAAACAAACTGATATGACAAACTGGAAAGATAAGAAGGTTTGACACAAGACAATATTCGGATTACAACCCTAAGAATAATCCGGACAACAGAAATGACAACAAAATAAGCCACCAAAAACTTCTCTCCTGCTAACCAAGGAACGGAGCGTCCTCCCATTTTATCAAAACTGGCATCTCAGCCACTGAGCTTCGCATCAGTATTGCCCAGACCATTGCCAACTTCAATATCATCAACTTTAGTCAACAAGTCCCAATATGATTTGAGTGCTTCTGTTATCAGGCCTGATCCCCGCAAAGTATGCTTCTGGGCCTTGTATTTCCGGCTTACCACAAACTAACCACCTTCTTTCTTTGTGATTCAAAACAAAACAGGTTAGAATGGACTCTAAAGGTCCTCATTATTAACAACATCTTTTTTCTTTTTTTTTTTCCGATTTTTTTCATCATTTTTTTTTCATTTTTTCTTTTTCTTTTTCATTCTCTTTTTTTTTTTGCTTTTTTTTTGTTGTGGTCGAATCTTATGGAGATTGCCTACGTATCATGACCCCGCATGAATCAGACCTTGCGTAGTTCGGACCAATAAAAGGTAACAACAATGAAACATTTTTTTTTCTTTATCAATTTTCATAATAAAACAAACTAGGTTTCAAAGGTTTGAAGATGACCAACAAACTCAAAAATCAAACAACCCACATATTCTAGCCAAAAGATTTATACTCTCAAAACAAAAAGGCCAGCTTCCTTTCCCCGTTTGACAAATGCAACCAAACGACTATTTTTGCAAATGTGGCCCCTTCCAAATCTCACATGAATTTTGAGGTCGGGGAGGATTATTTTGACACTTTACAAACTTGTCCGTTCTTTTACGAAAATAACCTTTCAATAACGGAAAGATATTCTAAGGCTATTTCGGCAAGAACGGTTTAAGACACGGTCGAAGCTGGCTCGGCTTATTTTGACCAAAAATTCAAACGGTATTCACCTGACCGTTGACTCTTTGTTTTTTTTTTCTTTTTCAAATTACAATAAAAATCGGATGTTGCAAACACGACCCTTCAGCGTCTCGGGGACGAAGATTTTTCAAGGCTGTGTGGGTCAACTGGACCGAAAATCCTAAACAAGACCCAAAAGATGGTTGTTTATGCAAAGTCAGCCTTCCGGCGTCCCTTTCGGGAACATTCGGCTATATCTTGATAAAACAGTGTCACCCGACTTCTTTATGACTCTTAAAATTTGACATATTATTTTTGGCTATTTTTTTTAGCAAAAGGGGAGGTTGGACACCGCCCGACTTATTTATGACAAAATTAAAATTTTGACACGTTTTTTATTTATTTATTGGTTTTTGGCTATTTTAGCAAAAAAAGGGGGTTGGACCCGATGAGGGTTGCCTACATATCTCACATCCGGTGAGAATCAAACCCGCGTAGTTCAGGCAGATTGGATACGGGTGAGAATAAAAAAATAACTAATTCAGAGAAGACATATCTTTTTTTTCTTTTGCTTTTTCTTAAAAGGTGATGAAACATGTAAAATCTTTTGGATTTTCTTTTTCCCTTTTTTTTTGATTTTTCAAAATGATAAAAAGTGCAAAGAATGTTTTTTTTTTGAATTTTTCATTTTTTTAAAAAAATTTGTTTTTTTAAATAAAAATGTAACAAAACATAATCGGGCCCTATTTGCTTTATCTTCGCACTTCACCCTCTCTTTTTCCTTTTTTCCTTTTCATTCACTCTCAATTATCATTGGTCCGCCAAATGACCCTTTTACCCTTGAAGGAATGCAACATGTAGCACATAGGATGCATCAAGATGGTCTTTTTCATTTCAGGTTGCTAGCCCTAGACAGACCCAACCCCTGTGTTGAGTCCCCTAAGTCAAATGCAACATGATGCAAATAATCGTTCCTACTAGGGATACGGCATGAAGTCATGTTATTTTATGTTCAAAACCTGAGTCGGTGTTCTAGACTGTGTAACCGAGCGGACAACTCAAGTCGAGGAGGGGGCAACTTACCGGGAACCAAAAGGCCATCCGGCTTAGTAACTTATCCGAGCCTCTTTCTTATTTCAAGGTATGACACTAACAGAATAGGGAGTCTCAACCAGTAAGCACATCCCCGGAGGTGAAGAGAGAAGGGTTCGGCACAGTTTATATATACAGTCAAATA
This sequence comes from Nicotiana sylvestris, assembly GCF_000393655.2. Classification (NCBI taxonomy): domain Eukaryota; kingdom Viridiplantae; phylum Streptophyta; class Magnoliopsida; order Solanales; family Solanaceae; genus Nicotiana; species Nicotiana sylvestris. Next base: position 107,855,471 of record NC_091067.1, read on the forward strand.
ATATCAAAGCGGTAAAAGCAGCATTTAGCACATTAGGCTCAAACATGTAAAAATCAGATAAAGCCAAATATAACAATTTATCTAAGCTCGAATTTCTAACCCTGAACCAGTCGTTCTGGGTTAACACCAAGTCCCAAGCAGAGTCACCAGAGCTGTCACACCTCCTTTTTCCGCCCCCGCGAGGGGTGAAGGGGTTTTTTCCAATTAAAGGACAATCGAAACGGGATTTATTTATTTATTTCAGAGTCGCCACTTGGGAGATTTAGGGTGTCCCAAGTCACCAATTTTAATCCCGAATCGAGGAAAAGAATGACTCCATATTACAGTCTGCGTACCAGAAATCCGGATAAGGAATTCTGTTAACCCGGGAGAAGGTGTTAGGCATTCCCGAGTTCCGTGGTTCTAGCACGGTCGCTCAACTGTTATATTCGGCTTGATTATCTGATTTTATACAAATATGAACTTATGTGCAAATTTTATCTTTTTACCGCTTTCATAATTGTTATTATTATTTTTACAAGAATGTGAACATCGTTTAAAAACATGTCTTTGGATTGCGTCACATAAAATGCACCCGCGATCCGGAACGTATTTTTATTCAATGTTTTAGGATTTGGATTTGGGTCGCATAAATGCGCACCCATGTTTAAGAATGTATTATTATTAAAATGTGCGCCTAAAGCAATTAGCGTATTATTATTTCTGGATAAGGCCGTGGAATTTTGCTAAATGGCTCATCCCAAATTCTAATTAATTTTAATTAAACATTTATCGAGAGCCCCACAATTTTGTATTTTTATTCGGCGAGGCTCGTCTCATTTATTTTTAAAAGACAATCCTAAAATGCCTACATTATTCTCTATTAAGTTTGTCTCTACAAAATAAAATAAAAAAAAATGTCTTAATTTATTTACATGCTGAAATTAACTAATAATATTTAACTAAACAACATTCCTCCAGGTTCCAAAATGGTCTATTTTGATAAACTAACGTGCTTTTTGAGACATGGTAATCATCCAACAATAGCGAATTAACTAGACGAAGTTACTACACCATTTATTTATTTTTAGGCAATATATAGATAGTTCGTCCGTTAAGCTATCATCCGATGTTTCACTATATATATTAAACGGCTACATAATTCTGATTAGAGTAAGCTAAACAATTTACATATACAAATAAAATTTAGAATATAATTAAAATAAATCTGGAACTTCAACTCTTCATTTTCGTATTCATGCTACATGTTTCAGTTTACAATAACCAATGTGTCAGTTGTGTACCTGATATTGGAAGCAAAAGAAAATGAAGATGAGAATTAGCAGCAGTAATAACAATACAACACAGCAACAACAGTCCAGCAACAGTAACAACCCAGGAACAACGTTTGCAAACCGGTGGAGTATTAATCCCAAAACAAAAACTTCAAGCTTTGATGACACAACAACAATTAATGTTAATTTCAAACAATGAAAGAAAGCAGAATATTTTTTAGTTTTTTTTATTTGAAAGTTTAAATAATTTTTCGGAATTTTCTCTCTCTTAAATGTTCAGCATTTTTTTTTCTCTCTTATTTTCAGATTCGTTTCTCTCTCGTTCTTATTCTCTGTCTGTGTATTTTCTTCTCTGTCTTGTGTTCAAGACTTCCTATATATAATCTTAACCCTTTAATCAATTAAAATCAATCCATTTTCTCTACCAAACCCATTATCTTCCCACTCATCCCCATTACATTAAATAAACATATCACACCACCCCATTATATTTTGTCCCCCATGCCTAACATAAATAAATACAAGATTCCCCCACTAAATTTTGTCTTGTCCCCCTTTTATATTAAACAACTATATCACAACTCACCCCATTTCATTTTGTCCCCCATGCTTCATATAAACAATTACAAAATGTATAATTCCTAAACTACCCCTCCGACCCTATTACAAATTACTATTTTACCCCCGAAAGTACTATAAATTACCAAACTACCCATCAGCTATAACACATCAATTAATCAAACTTAACCAAAATATAGACAATATGATTAATTTCTAACAATGTTCAAACAACAAATTTCATGAACATGATTTCTTCAACATTTCAACAACAAATCACATGAACATGATTTCAACAACATTTCAACAACAAATCACATGAACACAAATTGAACAACAAAGAACAACTAAAATTTGATTGAACAATATTTTAGCAACAAACAATCCTATTTTCGGATTCAACAACAACAACAAACAAGTATATTTAGATTTCTAAATTCAATAATATTGAACTTAAAATCAACTACTCTAACAACATTACAACAAACAATTCCTATATTAAACTTAAACAAGATTATGAAACAAATTCAAGAAATAATCATAAATGATAAACAAGAAATCAAACTATACAAATTTCGGATTTAAGATCAAACAAACAAAGTATGAACACGAATGAATCCATTTTTTAAAACAACAAACATGACGGATTAAATGACTCAAACAAACATTAATAATTTCTGGGAAATATATAACAACATGAAACAAATTGAAGAAATAATTAATTAAATTTCAATTTGAATCCAACAAACATTAAACTAACAAATATTTACCTAAACAATAATACAATCATGAAATAAACATGAAAAACAACTAATTAAATTTTCATTTGAAATCTGAAAATTAATTCAACAAAACACATGAACATTTCAAAACAAAAAAAAAATCAAATATCTATCGATTTTAGATTTGAGCAATATCAAAAAGAAATACAGACAAAATACAATTCAAAACTACTAACCGGATTGAAACGACAAACGACTAACCAACGACGAACTCGAACTTAAGGAGTTGGCTGAAACAACGTCGAAGCAGTAGCAATGGAGGTTAAGGAGAAACAGCGGCAACATCCGTTCGGAGCAGCCATGGCTGCTCGTCGCAGCTGGACACGGGCAGCAGTTGACGCGGCAGAACAGGAGCAGCTGGTCGACCATGGCAGCAGCTGTCCGTCGAGGAGGATGACGAGCAGCTGTTCGTCGAGGAGGAAGACGGAGCTGCTGGAACGGCAGCAGCAGCGACGCGCCGGAGCAGTGGTCGACGAGCTGTTCGTCGACATGGTGGAGCTGGGTGTTTTAAGGACTATGGTCGTTTGGAGATGGAGCAGACGCAGAAGTCGACGCGGAAACAACTGCCATGGAAGCGAGCTCAAGCTCGAGCTTGACGAAGGACGAAGAAGATGAAGTGACGACGCAGACGAGCTGTTTGTTGGTGGCGTTTGGACGTGAGGGAGTGGGGTCGAGGGCAGCCATTGACGGAGCTTGGAGCTTTTGGGAAGATGAAGAAAATAGGAGGGGGGGGGGCGGATAACTTAGTATAGTTTTAGGGTTTTTCTCTTGTTTTTTTTTTTTTTTGTGTTAGGACAAAAAATGAAGAATGGGTGTTGGGTATTTGGATTAATGGGGCGGACCGGGTCGACCCGGTCTGAAGTGTACTGGGTCATGGGGAAGATTGGGCCGTTTTTTGGGCTTGTGGCTTGAAATCGAAAAAGAGGCCCAATTCCGACTTTCTTTATTTTTTTCTCTCTTTTCTTCTTTTATTTTTCTAAAACTAAATTATAAAAATACTTAAACTATTATTCAAGAACTAAATTAAGTTATAAAAGTGCATATTAACTCCCAATAACAATTAACGCACAATTAAGTAATAATTAAGCATACAATTGTATATTTGGATATTAAATGCTAAAAATGCAAACGATGCCTATTTTTGTAATTTTATTTTTTGTAAAACAAATTTAATTACTAAAAATTGTAGAATTAAATCCTACATGCAAAATGCGACATATTTTTGTATTTTTATTAATTTAACAAATAAACATGTACAGACAAATACAAATAATTATTCAAAATATCACAAAATATCACAAAATTGCACACCAAGGAAAATTATTTTATTTTTGAATTTTTTGGGAGTAATTCTCATATTGGGCAAAAATCACGTGCTTACATTGACTACTACTGTAGAGGCTCAGTCGGCACCTCAGCTAGCACAAGTCTCACAGTCGATAGAGGATGCTTTGAAGGAGATACTCGAGAACTAGAAGAAAATCCTCACCACTCAGGATGCATTGGCCAAGGCAGTTGATTCACAATGCAAGGCTCTCAAGGAGCTTGCTCGGGAGCACAAAAAGCTTAGGAAGGCACGGGCCTCCAAGGAGTCCGTGAAGGAGTTGCGGGCAGATGTTGATAGACTGAAGGCAGACCAGCTGGCTTTGGACCTATTGCTTGATGATCCAGTCCAAGCAGCTCATCCACAGCTGGAGCAGACTTAGAGGCCTCGGAAAAGGAGGAGGATTCCTAGAGCAGATGATGCCATCATCCAGTTGGTGGACCCACTGGAGAATTCCTCCAGTCAACCACCGGATGTACCGGTTCCACAGCCTGTCGAGGTCCAGGCCCCGATCCTAGTAGCAGCAGAGCAGACCACTGGGAACCAGTCTGAGGTTCCCGAGCACACAGAGGACCCAGGGACCACCCATGATCCTATGCAGATAGACACAGTTTAGGGAGTCTTCTATATCCTTTTTCTCTATATTTTTGGTGGTTAGTTAGACTAGTTGGCATTGGGGACAATGCCAGCTTTCATTTGAGGGGGTGAGCCCTACATTATTTTGGATGATTGTATATATTGATATTCTTTTTATGCTTTCTTGATTTTTCACATTTGGTCTGTATATAATTTGATATTTAGTTACTTTTATCGCACTTTTTATCTTTCTTTGGGTCTGTATATAAAGTTACATCACATTGTATATATTCATCCACCGTTGTATATTCAAACTCCCTATTGTATATATTCATTCTATTTTTCGCAAAAATTTCTTTCATTTTTAGCTTGTTATTTATGTTAGTAGCTTTTTGTTTTGTTTTGGACGTTTTCAATAAGCCTTTGGTTTTCTTAATGCTATGGTTCTTTCCAAAGGTGGAGTGTTGTGTGAACCGGGTGGCTCTTCCCAATAATGGATGGCGTGACAACCTTCTTAAGGGTTTGAATCCATTTTTTCTTTTTGTTTTAGTAGTTTGTAGTTAAGGGTACCTCAAGCAAAGCATCACTTGGTCCTAGCACATTTGCCTTTGATCCCATGGTCAAAGACAAACTGTTGTGTTTAGAATGGTGAAAGTCATGACCTTGAGACTCTTGTGTTGACCGATAATCATCAAGTAGTTTTTCGGGACCACTGTGTGCTCAAATTGTATCTAAGGTCATTGTGGGCCCCCGACTCTATGTCTTTAGCAATTCCTTAGCTTGTGTGGTGAGTCATTGAATTGCAGGTCCAAGTCCTGAGCCATTGGTCTAGCACTTGCCCTGAATATTTATTGAGGCGAAATCATAAGTGCATTTTGACTTGAGGCATGATTATAGGCTCTCCTTGATCCAAATGATAGTTTGAACAAATCCATAGCCTACCAATGATATGATCCCTAGTTAACACTTTTGAGCCTTAGACTTTCATCTTTCAAGAACGATGATACAAGCCTATACCCATTCTAAAAGATACCCTCTCTTGGCACCCGATCTTTCCTTTAGCACATGGCAAAAGTATAAGTTTGGGGGGAGAGACGAGGATGGCAACAAAGTGGTAAAAAGGCACAAATAAAGAAGAAGAAAAGAAAAGGCAATAAAAAGAAAGAAAAGCAAAAAACAAAAAGAATTATCAATGTGAAAAGGAATAAAGAGGGATTCAAGAAAAGCAAAGAATGAAAGGTGTGGAAAAGTTGAAAAAAGGAGAAAGGTTTGAAAAACATAAAAAAAGAGTGACAATGTGTCTTTCTAACCCCTTAGAAAAGAAGTGAAATGACTTAAAGAGTCAAGAGAATGTTTTCCAAATGAATCAAAAGAAGTGCTTAAGGGAAGATGGAACCCACTTAGATCAAAACATTTCCTATCCTGAAGCAAAAGCCTTCACAATGACTCCACAAAAGCCCTATATGATCTTGAGTTGAATGAAGCTTATATTAGTGGATACTCACATAAGTGGCAAGCATATGGGACTTAGAGTCAGACTTGTGACTTTTTCTTGAGAGAGATGAGCGAATTTCCATTAACCTCGGTTTGTGTGCCAATGTTCTAAAAAGGTGAGGTTTGCTTAGGGAGAGTTGAGGATGTGTGAGTCTGGGTTCCACAATAACCAAAGTAATTGAGAGAGTTCTTTGATGTGTTGAGTCAATTTTTGATGCTCTTGTGTTACACTTGATCCATGGTTTTTCAAAGGTTAAATGTTATTAATGATTCATTTGTATTGAGGGAAATTGTTAGTCCCAATTGTTGCTAGTTAAGGTTGCTTTAGGACAGCTGAAAATTTCTTGGATTTTCCCTTAAGGGGTGGGTCTTATTTTGTTTGCTTGAGGACAAGCAAAAGCTTAAGTTTGGGGGAGTTGATAACTAGGGATTTTGACGCATTTTATGCTCCTTCTTGCTTGCGCTTTGATTATAAATTCATACAAAATAGTCCCAAAAGGCTCATAAGTTGTGCTTGATTGCAGGTTTGATCAACAAAGTGACAAGATGTCAATGATCAGCTCAAAAGGAGTAAAACTTGCACAAGTACCAAAGACAAGACAAACTCAGGAAAACAGGCCTAGTGCGACCGCACTACACTTTGTGCGGTCCGCACTAGAGAGGTTCAGAGACTCAGCATTTCAGGCTTTGAAGCAATGTGGCTGCACTACACTTTGTGCGGTCCGCGGTGGACCTCTGCGGCCACACTCCCATTTTGTGTGGTCCGCAGAGACAAGGTTCAGAGAGATTCAAAGTTCAGAGGTTCAAGCCTGTGCGGTCCGCGATCGAGTTTGTGCGGACCGTAGAGCCTAGGTTCAGAGAGTTAAGATTGCAAGTTCAAGAGCCTAGTCTGGCCGCACACCATTTTGTGCGGTCCGCACTAACCCCGCAGGGGCAATTTTGTCCAGTTTGTCCAGCTTAATATAAATAAAACCTTTTTCCATTTTTAGGGTATCAGCTATTATCAGACGTTAGTTACGCTCGTGAGAAGACTTTTCTTAGCCATTTTGGGCATTTATTTTACTTAGTTTTTATCATTGAATCTTTGTATTTACCTTAGCAATTAATTAATATGTCTTTGTCTTCATCTATTTCTCTTTTTTTCTCTTCAAGCATGAGTAGCTAGACCTTTTAGCTAAGGTTATGGCTCAACCCTAGTGTGAGTAATTGATGGGTGTTGTGATTTAAGGTTAGATTAACTATGGGTGTTTGTTATTTGGGTCAATTTAATGGTTTAATCTATGAATTAGTGGTTGCAAACGCTAGTTTGTGCTAAGTTGACTTGGGTTCTTCTTGAGAAAGAGAGCCTAAGTCTCCGAAATGGACCTAACAAGGAATAGGGATGGACTCAAGAGAATTGATAGTCCCAATTAAAGGGTTAAACCTCGAGAGAGTAATACTCGACTTGAACCCCAGTTGCTTGAGCAAATTTGCCTATCCTATTGGTCTTGAGAAAGTCTTGGGCAAAATCACTCTCTCTACCGAGAGGTGTGAGAGTGGGTAAAATTGTGCAATGGTTATCGCATATTCCCCAATCATGTCAATCATACCTTAGGTTCAATTACCCGTCAATTGGCCACCTAGGAGGATGCCACTACCCTAGTGCCTTTTAAACTATTAGATAGACCTTGTAGCAATTTACACGTAGTTAATCTAGTAGCAATTATAATTTGTAGTTTGATAATAGTAGAATATAAAGAAAATCCAAAAATGATTAGAAGTGATATTTGGAACAAATACACAATTCCAACCTAAATAGATACTCGATTCCATTCCTAGCTCTCTGTGGAAATCGATCCCGACCCACAAATAGGGTAAAAGCTATTGCGACCCTCTCTTCCTACTTTTTAGTTGTGTGGAGTAGGCTGCGATCATTGGGCATCAGGGATTTTGAACACAGTCTCGCTAGAGGATCGAGGAAAGATAGCAGGTGGATGAGCTACAAAAACATGAGTGGTCAAAGGAGCATGATATGAGGTGGTTCTGGGGATAGATTGTGAAGAGGTTGTGGGGAGATATCCTGGACTTGTGACAGTGGCAGAATGGTGACAAAGCTTTCAGTGTAGTTAGTGGGAACTTATGGTGGTGGATGCCCAATAATCCAGGCTTGGTATATTTCGGCCATATGTCTTTTCAGCCTTCAAACCTTCTCTTTCAACTCAGATTTTGATTCAACAATTCCCTTAAACGGATCAACAACCCCTATGTCCAAGTGTCACGACCCGGATTTCCCACCCTCGGGAGTCGTGATGGCACCTACTAGTGAAAGCTAGGCAAGCCAACCAACTAAACTATTTACCGTGTTTCCAGTTTTAATCTGATAACAGTTTGGAACCAACAATTAGATAACAACAGAATTGAATAAGAGGAAGACTACATTGTAAAGATTTAATAATACTGCTAATACCAATCCATAACAAATCTACCCAAGACTAGTGTCACAACTTCACTGACTGTCTAGGAGTACTAGAAATAAAGGTCTGAAAGAAATAAATACAAGACTATCTCTGGAAATACATGAAAGAAATAGGAATAGTAGATAGAAGGAGACGCCGAGGCCCACGGACTCCTGCAGGACTACTTCGGGTTGCGTGATGAACAAGAAACATCAATTTCACTGTGGTTCGAAATCTACAGCATTGGTATCTGCACAAAAGAGTGTGCTGGTAAGTGCCTAGCCTAACCTCGGCGAAGTAGTGACGAGGCTATGACCAGACTACCAATTAAACCTGTGCAGTTAAATCATATACAACAGAAAAGAAGAACAATAAAGTACAGTTAAGTATGGGAGGGGGTATAACATGCTGCGGGGACATCGACTAATAACAGAAGAACAATAAATAAATATGAGGATCACCACAGTTCAATTGAAAGTAGGAATGGGGGATGAAACCACTGGGCGGCCCAATGGTTGAAGGGTAGTTATGAAGACGGTTTTGTTCTTAAGGTACAAAGTTCGAATCTCTACACCAACATTCTTGTATTTTCAGCTACAATCTATTACCTATGGGGTGAAAGAAATGCGAGAAGGTTTCAGTTTAAGAAGCAAGAAGTCAGATAGAGAACAAGAGATATAGCTATACAGTTACATATTAAAGGTCAATATAATTGTAAATGGAAAAATGTATTAGATTGATTGAATTGGTACCCAGTCTAGGAAAGTATAGAAATGGTTGTAAATATCTGAGAAACTAACTCAATAGTCCAAATGAGTTAGATGCATGTAAAGTCATTACTTGGTGAAATAAAATTTTTATTTTAACCAAAAAAAAGAATGTAGGAATTGGGGAATCATGCTGCGGGGTACAACAAGTATCAACAGGAAACCAATAATTAAATATAGAGAAACCGTAACTAAGTTATCCAAAAAATCAGGAAATCAAAGACAAGTGCATGACATCACCCTTCGTGCTTTAACACTCTCTCACCAAAACAATACACGGCATCACCCTTCGTGCTTTAACACTCTCTCACCAAAACAATCCACGGTATCACCCTCCGTGCTTTACACTCTTCCTTACCCAAGTATCAATCACAAAGCAAATAGGTAAGGGAATCTATAGCATCAAATAAAATCAAGTAACAACAGAAAATCCGTAAGTAAACATAAAGGATAACATAACTCTATTATCAGCAAGAATCAGGAAAATCAAGGACAAGTGCATGACATCACTCTTTGTGCTTTTACTCTCGTCCTCACCATAAGAATCAATATAAATTGCACAACATCACCCTTCGTGATTTTACTCTCATCCTCACCAAGAATCAATATAATCGGCACAGAATTGTACATCGTGCGGCACGACATCACCCTTCGTGCTTTACACTCTTCCTCACAAAATCATACACGGCATCACCTTTCGTGCTTTATCACTCTTCCTCATACAAACAACAATTACAAGAAATAAGGGCAAGAAAATAAATGAAATTACAATAAGAATCCCGACAAGGGAACAATAGTTCAACAATCAAGTCCCGGCAAGGGATCAACATCAAAAGAAACATAAACATTCCGGCAAGGGAGATGGCATTAAAAGCAACAATATCCCGGCAAGGGAGGCAACATAATGATTCTCTTCTCTTCCTCACTTTTACTTCACAACTCACTTCACACTTGAGACAATGCTCTAAAAGGTTCAATTACCACTTATACTTTCACATTTCATTATACAACTTGAGCCAACACTCCTCAATATTCAAATGTCACAATTACTTCCAAAAATATTGCCCAACAATAGAAATCATCACCAAAGCATGAATTATACAATGAAGTCATAATAATCACAAGACTCACGGGCATGATTGACACTAACGTATAGATACTCATCACCATGCCTATACGTCGTACTCAACAAACACCACATAGCAAATAGGACTCGACTCCTAATCCCTCAAGCTAAGGTTAGACCAAACACTTACCTCGATGCCACGAACACAATTCAAGTCTCTACTATCGCTTCACCTATTGATTCCACCACCAATTCACTCGTATCTAGCCACAAGTTACTTAATTACATCAATAAATGCTAAATGAATCAATTCTAATGCATAAAAATGAGTTTTGTAAAGTTTTACCCAACAAATCAAAAATTGCCCCCGGGTCCACATGGTCAAAACCCGAGGTTCGAATCAATGCTCGATTACCCATTACCCCATGAACCCAAATATATAATTTGTTTTGAAATCGGACCTCAAATCGAGGTCCAAATCCGTAATTTTTGAAAAACTTAGGTTCTACCCTAAACACCTAATTTCCCCCATGAAAATCATTGATTTTTGAGTTGAAATCATGTGAAAAGATGTTGATGATTGAAGAAAATGAGTCAAAATTGACTTACAATCGATTTGGAAGATGAGTTGTTTTTGAAAAATCGCCTAAGAGTGTTTTGGTTTTGAAAAAATGTGAAAAATGAAAGACTTTCGGCTAAGTTATAAAATTGCAGGTTGCAGATGTCGCAATTGTGACCAGGGTTCGCAATTGCGAACCCAGACTTCTGCTAAGCTCGCATTTATGAAGCAGCTTTCGCATTTGCGAAATGGGAATTGCAAAAAACATGTTGCATTTGCGAGGACTTGCTACAAACTGGGGGATCGCATTTGCGATAAATCTCTCGCATTTGCGAGGTAGGATGGCCTGGGCTATTTTCGCATTTGCGACAAAGCCTTCGTATTTGCGAACTCGCATTTGTGAGCTAGGATTCGCAAATACGAAGCCTGCAGGCCTGCAATGCAACAGCTGAAGTCTGCAACTTTCCAAGTCCAAAATCCACCCCGTGGCCTATCCAAAACACACCCGAGCCCTTGGGGCTTCAAACCAAACATGCACACCAACCTAAAAACATTATACGGACTCACTCGTGTATTCAAATCACTAAAATAACGTCAACAACTTTGAATTTAGCATCAAAATCATGAAAATTCTTAAGAACTTCAAATTTTCCAATTTTTTCTCAAATACGATATGATTCACGTCATCTCAAGTCCGTTTATTACCAAATTTCACAGACTTATCTTAAATCACATATGAGACCTGTACCGGGAACCGGAACCAGAAATACGGGTGCGATACCATCAAGTTTTAAACACATTTCATTTTCAAAAACTAATAAATATTCCAGAAAACAATTTTCTTTAAAAAATTCATTTCTCGGGCTTGAGACCTCGGAATTTGATTCTGGGAATACGCTCAAGTCCCATATTTTCCTACGGACCCTCTGGGGCCGTAAAATCACGGGTCCGGGTCCATATTTCCCTCGGAATCTAACACGTGGGATGGATCACCATGATACTTCTGAATCATGGATACATGAAACATTGGATGCACGACTGATAAGCTCGGTGGCAACGCAAGTCTATAATCCACCTCTCCTACTCGATCAAGAATATCAAACGGGCCAATGAACATAGGGCTAAGCTTGCCCTTCTTCCCAAATCTCATCACACCCTTCATAGGTGACACTCGAAGCATTACCCGCTCACCGACCATGAATGCCAATTCATGAACTTTGTGGTCAGCATAACTCTTTTGCCTGGACTGAGTTGTACGAAGCCTATTTTGAATAATCCTGACCTTTTCCACGGCATCCTGTACTAGATCCGTACCCAACAACCAAGCTTCTCCCGGCTCGAACCATCCAACCGGTGACCGACACCGCCTACCATACAAAGCCTTATAAGGAGCCATCTGGATACTCGACTGGTAGCTGTTGTTGTAGGCAAACTCTGCTAAAGGCAAAAACTGATCCTATAAGCCCGTCTGTCTTAAGGATAAAATGCTGTGCTCAACTCAACTTGTGTGCCCAACTCTTACTGAACTGCTCTCCAGAAATGGGAGGTAAACTGCGTACCTTGGTCTGAAATGATAGACACGGGCACACTATGAAGACGAACTATCTTCAAGATATAGATCTCAGCTAACCTCTCGAAAGAATAGGAGACTACCACATGAATGAAATGTGTTGACTTGGTCATCCTATCCATAATAATCCACACTGCATCGAACTTCCTCTGAGTCGTGGGAGTCTAACAATGAAGTCCATAGTGATACGCTCCCACTTCCACTCAGGAATCTCAATCTTCTGGACAAACCACCAGGTCTCTGATGCTCGTACTTAACCTGTTGATAATTCAAACACGGAGCCACATATGCAACGATGTCTTTCTTCATTCTTCTCCACCAATAATGCTGCCACAAATCCTGATACAACTTCACGTTGCCCGGATGAATAGAGTACCGGGGACTATGGGCCTCCTTTAAAATCAACTCTCGAAGCCGATCCACATTAGACACACAAACTGGACCCTGCAATCTCAAAACTCCATCATCTCCTAAGGTAACCTGCTTGGAACTTCCGTGCTGCACCGTGTCTCAAGGACACACAAATGAGGATCATCATACTGCCGATCTTGGATACGCTCCAATAAATAAGAACGAGCGACTGTGCAAGCTAACACACGGCTGGGCTCAGAAATATTCAACCTCACAAACTGATTGGCTAAAGCTTAAACATCCAAAGCAAGAGGTCTCTCACCGACTGGAATATAAGCAAGACTGCCCTTACTGGCTGACTTCCTACTCAAAGCATCGACCACCACATTGGCCTTTCCCGAATGATATAAGATGATGATATCATAGTCCTTTAATAGCTCCAACCACCTTCTCTGCCTCAAATTTATCTCCTTCCGCTTGAACAAATACTGCAAACTCTTGTGATCCGTGAACATCTCATATACCACTCTATACACATAATGTCTCCAAATCTTCAACACGTGAACAATGGCTGCTAACTCCAAATCATGAACCACATAGTTCTTCTCATGAATCTTCAACTGCCGCGAAGCATAGGCAATGACCTTGCCATCCGGCATCAACACCGCACCAAGTCCAATACGAGATGCATCACAATAAACTGTATAGGGCCCTGAACCTGTGGAAAAAACCAATACCGGTGTCATATCGGAGCTGTCTTGAGCTTCTAAAAGCTCGCCTCACACTCATCCGACCATCTGAATTGGGCACCCTTCTAGGTCAACCTGGTCATCGGGGATGCGATAGATGAAACTCCCCCACAAATCGACGATAGTAGCCTACCAATCCCAAGAAACTCTGGATCTCTATAGCTGATGCTGGTCTAGGCTAGTTCTTGACTGCCTCAATCTTCTTCTGATCAACCTGAATACCCTCTACTGATACAACATGACCCAGTAATGCAACTGAACTCAGCCAGAACTCACACTTTGAAAACTTAGCATACAACGGACTATCCCTCAAAGTCTGAAGAACCACTCTAAGATGCTGCTTGTGCTCCTCCCGGCTGTGGGAATAGATCAAAATATCATCAATGAAAACTATCACGAATGAATCCAGGTAAGGCCTGAACACTCGGTTCATCAATTCCATAAAAGATGCTGGGGCATATGTCAAACCAAATGACATCACCAAGAACTCATAATACCCGTACCAGGTGCGGAAAGCTGTCTTAGGGACATCGGATGCCATAATCCTCAACTGATGGTAGCCAGATCTCAAGTCAATCTTCGAAAATACCTTGGTAGCCTGAAGCTGATCAAACAAATCATCAATCCTCGGCAATGGATACTTATTCTTGATTGTAACCTTGTTCAACTACTGGTAATCAATACACATTCTCATCGATCCGTCCTTCTTCTTAACAAACAATACCAGTGCACCCCAAGGCGAAACACTCAATCTAATGAAACCCTTCTTAAGCAAGTCTTGCAACTGCTCCTTCAACTCTTTCAACTCAGGCGGGGTCATACGATATGGCGAGATAGAAATGGGCTAAGTGCCCAGAGCCAAATCAATGAAAAAGTCAATATCCCTATCGGGTGGCATACCCGGCAGGTCTGAAGGGAATACCTCAGGAAATTCATGAACAACAGGCACATAATCAATAGAAGGAATCTCAGCACTAGAATCACGAACATAGGCCAAATAGGCCAAACATGCCAAACACCCCTTCTCGACCATACGCCGAACCTTCATATAAGAGATAACATTGCGGGTAGAATGACCAGGAGTCCCTCTCCACTCTAAATAGGACCTTCGATCCAAACCACAGAAACTCGCCGGAATCATGACAAAATCCAACAACAATAGCGGTTGAAGCTCTCCTTTCAGAAGTGTCACTATTGGTTATTTTCAGTGAAGTAGGGGTTGTTGGTTTAGTAATAATCAGCCATGGAAAATGGCTGCTTGAAAAAGATGATTGATAGGGGGGAGGTCGTTTCTTGGTGTTCTGCGGCAGATGCTCTTAGCTTCTCTAGGTCTAGCGGCTGAAAGGTCTTAGGCCCCTAGGTTAGCCATCCTTTTCAGATCTTGTATTTTTTGTATATGTTAGTCCCCTAATCCAAAGAAAAACGGCTGCCCATTTTTAAAGACTAGGTTTTTAGGGTTTTAAGGTTATTAGGGTTAGTTTAGTGGGTATTGGGCTTGGGTTCTTATGGGCTAGGTCCGAAAATTAGTCCTAAAATGGGTCATTTGAGCCCAAATTTTATTCTTTCTCCGTGAACAAGACTAAAAATACGACCCCATTTAAGTAAAATAACTATTAAGATAAGACTAATTGTTAAAACAAACCTTTTTTTTGGTATTTTCAAATATCATATTAAAATAAAAATAATGTACTATTTTTTGTATTTTTTTAGTTTTACGAAAGGTATAAAAACTAAAAGCAACTAAAAAGAAGAGATATTTTTTTGTAATTTTCATTTTTTTGATAAAATAAAGTAAAAGAGTCAAAACTAATTTAAATATCGATATTAGGCCTAAACTAAATATTTTACGCTAAAATAGGTGAACTCTTGGGGAGGGTCAAAAATCACTTGTCTACAAAAATCATATATTACTAAGTGGAATATAACAATCTGGCATCCGAGCATGTGGGCCCCGGGTGAATTTTAGGAATCTTGCAATTTGGGTTGGATAATCACTTTTATAGTAAAAATATAAACTTTGAGCATAAATTGATTAGTTTATGTAATGTTTGATTAGTTTCAAGTTTTTTGGCATCAAATTTGGAGGTTTGAGCGCATTCTTGAATTGGGAAGTAGGCTTTGAGACGAAATAAGTCTCCTTTCTAACCTTGTAAGAGGGAATTAACCCCATAGGTGAATTAAATAAATATTCATACCTATTTATGAGGGCTACATACGTACGAGATGACGAGAGTCTGTACGTAACTACTAGTATGCTATTGTCCGGGTAGTTTAGGATCCGTATTATGCTATAATTGAAATGCTCGCGTCCTTACTTTCTAATGTAATCACTTAAGCCCTGTTAGGAATTTATAAAAAGAATTGTATAATGTTATATCCACTTACTTGAAGGTTTGTATGAGATACTTGACTATAAATGAGAAACTTGGGTTTTCTTGAAAATACTGTTATTTGTATCTCGGGCCGAGCGCCTCGGTAGTAAATAGATGCATCTATGGTTCGCACCGTTTGACCCTTCGGTAGTGCACAATATAATATTATATTGGACCGGGCCGTACGACCTCATCATAATTGCGCATGTTAATTATTTGGAGTTCTCCGTGATATATACTGCTTAAATGCCTTGAAATGTAAGTTGTTAAATGAAATGAGTGAAATTGAAATTATATTTGTGAAAGAAGAATTTATCACTTCCTGTTATTAGACTGTCAGTTTTATTCATAATATCCATGCTTAGCATAACATTTTAATATATTATTGTTAGCCCTAGTAAGTGTCAAGTCGACCCCTCGTCACTACTTCTTCGAGGTTAAACTGGATACTTACTGGGTACAAATTGTTTATGTACTCATACTATGCTTCTGTACTTAATTGTACAGGATCTGAGGCTGGTGCATCTAGTTACTCACCCGATGCACATACTTGATCTTGGACTTGGACTTCATGGTGAGCTGCCCCCTTCCGAGCCATTCAGCAGCATGCCGAAATTTCTCTTTTGCTTGTATCTGTCTATTCTATTTCATACAGCAGGATAGTCATCTTTTGTATATTCTACAAGTTGCCCACACATTTGTGACATTATATTTTAGCACATATTAATAGACTTTAATTTTTAGGTTGTATTTATATAGTTAGGATTTCTCTTAGTTGTTTCACTTTTGTTTGCCTTAAAAATACGTCATTTATCAAATGCTTTAAATATAAGTAAAGTTAGATGTTGGGGTTGCTAAATAATAAATTGGAAATCACTAAGTTGTTCACTATTGGCTTGTCTAGCAACTGTGTCGGACACCATCATGGTCTGACATGGAGTTGGGTCGTGACAGCGTTGGAAAAGATAAAATTGATTCAGGAGCAACTTCGCACAACACTGTCCAAGTAGAAGAGTTACGCGGATCAGAAGGCACGTGATTTATCATTATGGTAGGCAAAAAGGTTCATTTGAAAGTCTCGCCGATGAAGGGGACCATGACAGGAAGAGGGGAAAGTTGCGCCCAAGGTTTATAGGCCCATTTGAGGTGTTGAGACGAGTTGGGGAGGTTGCTTATGAGCTTGCTTTTCCTTCTAGTTTATCAGGAGTTCATCCAAGTTTCCACGTGTCTATGCTCCGGAGGTATCATTCCGACTTGTAGCATATGTTGGACTTCAGCACGGTTCAACTAGATGAGAGCCTAGGTTATGAGTAAGGGCCAGTTGCCGTTGTTGATAGGCAGGTTCGACAATTGAGGTTCAAGAAGATTTCTACGGTAGAAGTTCAGTAGAGGGGCCAACTAGTAGAGGAGGCGTCTTGGGAGGCCGAGGAGGACATGCAGAGCAGATATCCACACTTATTCAACACTCCAGGTATGATTCTAGACCCGTTCGAAGACGAACGTTTGTTTAAAAGCTGGAGCATGTAACGATCCGACCTATCATTTTAATTTATAGAACCCCGTTCCTAGAAATAAGACTTCTCATACTTTTCATTACTATTTTATGACTTGCGGTGATGGTTAGTTTGGGATTTGGAAGGGTTCGGGTTGAAATCAAAATACTTGGTTCCTTAAGTTGACGTTAAAAGGCTAAGTTTGACTTCGGTCAACATTTTGAGTAAACGACCTCGGAATTAAGATTTAATAATTCCAATAGGTTCGTATGATGATTTCGGGCTTGGGCATATGTTCGGATCGGGTTTTCGAGGACCCGGGGGGTTTCAGTGCCTGATAGTGAAAGTTGGCATTTTGGGTGAATTTCATAAGTTTGGGTTGAAGTGGATTTTTACATAATAGACGTCCGTTTGGGATTCTGATCTCGGAAATAGCTTTGTATGATGATTGTGGACATAGAAGCGCGTCCGTATGTGGATTTGGAGGTTTGTAGGTCATTTAATTTGGCAAAAGATGGAAATTTGAAGGTTTTTGGGAAGTTTGGTCGACGGTGGACGTTTTGATATCGTGTTCGGATTCTGATTCCTAAAGTTGGAGTAGGTCTGTAATATCATTTAGGACTTGTGTAAAAATTTTGAGCTCAATCGGACGTGATTTGATTGGAATTAAACACACGAATGTGATTTAAGAAGTTTTGAGTTTCATGAGCTAATCCATGTGTTTTGGCATAAAATCCGTGATGTTAGATGTTATTTTGTTGTTTCGCTTACGTGAGCGAGTTCATATGATGTTTTAGACTTGTGTGGACATTTGGTGTGGAGCCCCGAGGGCTCGGGTGAGCTTCGAAAGTGCGAATAGATGAGAACAGTTCAGTTTTCTGGTTTTTCTTTGCTGGTGTCTCAGGTTTCGCAAATTCGAGAATTGGTTCGCATTTGCAAGAAATGCTTCAATTGTGAAGAATCCCGATCAAGGCAGGACTCGCATTTGCGACATTTCCAGTCACTTTTACGGCCAACCTTCCTTCGCATTTACGAATATTTGGTCACATTTGCGACCTTGGCAGGTGGGAGGGGGCTCAGCTTTGCATTTGCGAAGTTTTTGTCGCATTTGCGACCTTCACGTTTGCGAATCAGGTGTCGCAAATGCGACATCTACGACCTGTTCAACAACTTTTAATGCGGGACTTAACTTTATTTCCCTCATTTCCCATTTGGACTTGGACAATTTTTAGAGCATTTTTGAGAGGGGTTCCATCAACATCAAGAGGTAAGTGATCCCTATCGATTCTTTAGCTAAATACACGAATCATAAGTAGATTTTAACATGGAAAATGATGGGATTTATAAGTAAAACCTAGGGTTTTGATAAAAATGGTATTTAACCACGAAAATGATTATTGAATATGGTGAAAATAATATATTTGAGTTCATGAGGTTATGGGTAACAACTTTCTTCGAAAATTTTCGGAATCTGGGCACGTGGGCTTGGGGGTGAATTTTAGGAATTCTTCAATTGGGGTTGGATAATCACTTTAATAGTTGAGATATGAACTTTTGAACACGTATTGACTAATTTATACAACATTTGACTAGTTTCGGGTTGTTTGGAACTGAATTGAGGGTTTAAAGCACGATTTTGGACCAGAGAGTAAGCTTGAGACGAGGTAAGTCTCTTTTCTAACCTTATAAGAAGGAATTAACTCCATAAGTGAATTGATTTAATATGTACTCCTATTTGTGGGGGCTACGTGCGCACGAGGTGATGAGAGACCATACATAACTACTAATTTTGCTTATGTACGGGTAGTTTAGGACCCAAATCATGCGATACTTGAGATATTTTCACCCTACTTGCTAAATTAAATGCTTAAATCATATCGGAACATGATAAAGGAATTTTAAAAGGTCGAATTTCATTCACTTGAATTTTTGACGGGTTACTTGACCGTTAATGAGAATTGATGTTTCCTTGAATATTAGCCTCTTAATAATCATTGAATCAGTTATTTATAAAGTATTTTCTCTTCTTATGGAGCGGGCAGAACTCCTCGGTAATAGAATAGATGCATCTATGGTTCGTACTGCTCGACCCTCGGCAGTGCACAGTTTATATATTGTATGTTGGATCGGGCCGTACGACCTCGGCATAATTCGTGCGTAATAAATTCTTGGACCCCAATTATAATTGATAATGTTCCATTGGCTTGAGAGATTAATTTGTTCATTGATGGATATTATTTTGGGATTTACCGTTAGTTAAAGAATCTTTATTTATAATCTGTTATTGGGTTTTTAGTTATATTTATGTAATACATGCTTAATTATAATTTCGGTATTTTATTGTTAGCCCATAGTAAGTGTCAAAGTCGACCCCTCGTCACTACTTCTTCGAGGTTAGACTAAATACTTACTGGGTACATGTTGTTTATGTACTCACGCTACATTTCTGCACTAAATGTACAGAATCTAAGGCAGATGCATCTGGATATCAGTTCGGCGCGCATCCTTGATTTCACGAGACTTTGTAGTGAGCTACTTTCTGAGCCTGTTCTGCAGTAGACAAAGTCTTCCTTTTGCTAATATTTCTATATGTTTCACTTTGGAAAGCAGTGTAGTATTCTTTTGATCTTAAAAATTGTTATCTCTCATCTTATAAAATTTTCACTTTTTATTTATGCACAAATTTAAAATCAGCTATTTTAAAATATTAAAAGAAACAATCATGTGGTTAGTTCACTGTTGGCTTACCTAACGTTAGCATTGGGCGCCATCACGACCTATAGGAGAAATTGAGTGGTGACATTAGTCTTGTAGCGACCCTTTATTTAGAAGATAGAAAATTATTAATTATATAATATTATAAATATTAATATCAAGTTATAGTAGTTATGAAACTTACATATGCAGTCTCCGCTCGGTCATCGACCCATAAAGCTGGATCTATCTGTGCCTTCTTCTTCCGGATGTGAGTTTCCATAAAGAACTCATCATGTGTCATCTTCCTCCCATATTTTTCCTATAGATATAATAAAACATGTTAAATAAATTAAAAATATATAAATATAGTTCGATAAAAATAGATTTAAATATTATAAGGAATTACCAGTAGTCTCCTCACAGTCGCATGTTCCCTGCACCCACATAGTGCAAGGAGCCACCCTTCTTAGATACTCGAGCCTTCTTTCCTTGTTCACTCCTCTTCTCGAATTTCTCAGTGGTCCACTACCTTAGCAGATTATCCCATAAATGCGGTAGATCCATGACAACTTCTTGCTCTTCTTCCGAGCATAACAGAAAGAATCAGATAGTCTCTTACGACATTTGAACTCAAAATTTGCAAGAATGGCACTGTTATGCTGGACCTCCTCGGCACACTTAGTCTACAAATGATGTATGTAACGTTAGATTAAAATATTGTTAATATAATGGTTAAATAGATAAGAATTGTTTTAAAACCTTAAATTGGTTGAAAAGTTGCTCCACGAGCTCAGATGAAAATTCACTCCCAGTCGGATAGGGTGTATCATACAACCGACCAAGAGCTTCAGTGATTATCTTTGTAGTCTGATGACTAGGTATGAACCTGGAACATAACAATTACATATAAACAACACTAGCTGTTATAATTCAGTAAAAATAAAGAAGTAATAAATAAATCTTACCCATTGCCCTCAGTCCTAATGATCATCCTATGATAACAATCATACCACACTTCCTCTGGGTCATCATCCTTCGATGAATCTGAAGAATGAGTAGAAGGGGAGGCATCTGGCTCATCGCTACTATATCACTTTTTCCTAGTCGAAGCATAGCCCTCAAGCATCTTTAGGTTTGTAACCCACTAACAAATCTGTCATCTTAGTTCTAAAGTGAATGTGTAGCTGGCTTTGGGCTTGAACACCTTATCATTGTTCGCATGCTGCAAATGTAATTCAGGTCGCCTGCAATATTATTGTAAGTCTAGTCTAGCCTTCGGATGTCACAACCCTAAAACTGACCCGGTCGTGATGGCGCCTATCGTGAAGCTAGGCCAACTAACACAATTTCCAAATCAACTAGTATTTTATAAAAGTCATTTTTAAGCTACTAATTAACAAAATCTCATAACATAAGTCTAAATAACCAGTGCGGAAAAATAATACAAGCCCGACATCGGGTGTCACAAGTCACGAGCAACTATAAGATCTGTCCAAGTACAGTAAAGGCTATCATAGTCTAAAAATAAAATACTAAGAACAGTCTGAGTAAGGTAAGAAGGAGAAGTGCAGGGCTGCGAACGCCAATCAACTACCTTGCCGACTTCGAAGATCTGCTAGGAGAACGATCAACACTCACTATCGCGACCCGTAGCTCCTGGATCTGCACACAAGGTGCAAGGAGTAATATGAGTACGCCAACTCAGTAAGCAGTAAAAGTAAATTAAAGCTGAGCAGTAAGAAAAACAAATCATTCCACGTCATAGCACTACAACAACTACAATACATTTTCAAAATAGTACAAAAATTAATTATCAAGTAAACCGAACTCAATTTTAGTAAAACCTTTTCTTTTTAAAACATCTTTCAATGGTTTCAAACAGGTGAAGAATCAGTGAGTAAAAAATGATAGAAATGTAAACAGCCCCTCAGGCAAGACATGTACCATAAACCACCCCTCAAGCAAAGTATCAACAGAACCAGCCCTTCGGGCTACCTCACAATCGGTCGTAATCGGCCCCTCGGGAAACAATATGAATCAAGATCAGTCCCTCGGGCAACATCACATCACTCACATTGGGTACCCGTGCTCACTGGGGGTGTTTAGACACCAGAGGGGCTCCTACAGCCCAAGCGCTATAACAAGCCATCTCGTGGAACAATAAATCAGGCCCTCGGCCTCTCATATATCACAAATCAGTACAACATGATGTAGCGTGTAGCCCGATCCCATGATATCCTCACAACACAACCCTCAGCCTCACTCAATCAGAAACCTCTCAAGCCACTCGTGCTATAGTAAAACAGGATGCTCGGTCGAAATATCATTTATGCATCAAATCAGAGTAAATAAGACTGAGTTATGAAATCAGTAAAACATATCATGGCTGAGTACAGTTATTAAATCAGAACAGTGAGGAATTTCAGTAAAGAAAGCACCTAAGGGTCCAAACAGTTGGCACGAGGCCCAAATATGGCATCTAACCCAAAACATAGTAATATTTTCGAAAACACAATAGTATCAAATAGTTTTCAATTAAATACGCGACTTAAAGTCGTACGGGATGGACCAAGTCACAATTCCCAATGGTGACGACCCCATGCTCGTCATCTAGCATGTGCATCACCTCAAAGTAGTGAAACGATGTGAAATTCGGGGTTTCATACCCTCAGGACAACATTTAAAATCATTACTTACCTTAAACCGGTCTAAACTTTAGCCCGTGATGCCTTTTCCTCTCGACTAGGCCTCCTAATGCTCCAAATCTAACCAAAATCAGTATCATATAATTTATACACGCTAAAGGAACAAAGCCCAAGCAAAAATAATCAAATTAGCTCAAATATTCCGAGATTGGCCAAACCCGACCCCCGGTCCCACATCTTAGAATTCAATAAAAATTACATCACTAGAATCCGTATCACCTCACGAGTCTATACGTACCAAAATCACCAAAATCGGACCTTAAATGGCCCCTCAAATCCCCAATTTAAACTATCCAATTTCAAGCTCTAATTCTCCAATTTTATCCCTAATTTTCCCACAAATTCATGTCTAATCAGTTAGAAATCACCATAGAATCGAGTATTGAGTTCAAAAACCTTACCTCCAAGTGTTACCCCTCGAATCCCTCTTCAATTTCTCTCAAAAAGCTCCAACTCTGAATATAAATGGTGGAAAATGACAAAATTTTGCGAAGGCAAGAATTTATAGGTTCTGCCCAGGGGTTCTGCGTCTGCGGTCTAAATACCGCATCTGCGGCCCCCGCACCTGCGACCAAACGTCCGCATCTACGGACTTCACTTTAGTCCCACTTTCCGCACCTGCAATCAATCCACCGCACCTGCTGGCTTGCAGGTGTGACTCCCCTTCCGCATCTTTGATGCATCCCCAGCCAACCAATCTCCACATCTGTAATAAACAAATCACATCTGTGATCATCGCACCCGCGGTCCCCAATCCACAGGTGCGGAAACAGCAGAAGCAACAAAATCTGCAACTCCAACTCAAATCCAAACTCTCCGTCAACCCCTACCCCCTCCCCTGAGTTCATCCTGAGACCCTCGGGACCTCAACCAAACATGCCAACAAGTCACATATCACCATTCAAACTTGTTACAACCGTTGAAATACTCAAAATAACATTAAAACATCAAATCACCCTCGTATTCAAGCCTAAGGATTCCAAAACTGTCGAATTACGCAAACGACACAATAACTTATCAAACCTCATTCGAATGACCTGAAATTTTGCACACACATCACAAATGACACAATGGACCTGCTCCAATTTCTGGAATTCTAATCTGACCTCGATATCAAGATTTCCAATGCCGATCGGATAATGCCAAATTTCCAATTTTGCCAATTCAAGCCTAAATCTACCATAGACCTCCATATACATTCCGATCACGCTCCTAAGTCCCAAATAACCTAACGAAGCTATCCAAACCATAAAAACCAAGTTCAGAGATTATTTACACATAAGTCAACTTCAAGTTGACTTTTCCAACTAAAGCTTCCAAATAAGAGACTAGATGTTTCATTCCACTATAAGATCGCTCCGAACACAACACAACCAACACGATATGATAAAATACAACAAAACAAAACACAAGGAAGCAGAAATGGGGGAAATAGAGCGGTAACTTATGAAACGATCAGTTGGGTTGTTACATCCTCCCCCTCTTAAACAAACGTTCATCCTCGAATGAGTCAAAAAACATATCTGAAACCTCAAATAGGTGAGGATATCTGCTCTACATCTCCCGCTCGGTTTCCCAGGTAGCCTCCTCCCTGGGCCAACCTCTCCACTACACTTTCACTGAAGCTATATCCTTTGATCTCAACTTTCGGACCTGCCTCTCCAAAATAGCCACTGGCTCCACGTCATAAGTAAAGTCACCGTCTTACTGAACCGTGTTGAAATCCAAAACATGAGAAGGATCGCACTACTTCCAGAGCATAGAAACATCAAATACTGGGTGCACGCTTGACAAGGTAGGTGGCAATTCAAGCTTATAAGCCACCTCCCCAATCCTTCGAAGCACCTCAAAAGGTCCAATGAACCGAGGACTCAATTTACCCTTCTTTACAAACCTCATAAAACCCTTCATGGGTGAAACATTCAGTAGAAACTTCTCCCCAACCATGAAAGACACATCAGGAACCTTCCTGTCAGCATAACTCTTTTGTCTAGAATGCGCTGTACGAAGCCGCTCCTGAATCACTTTCACTTTGTCCAAAGAATCCTGCACCAAGTCTGTACCCAAAAGTCTAGCCTCACCTGGCTTAACCAACCAACTGGAGATCTACACCGTTTCCCATATAAAGCCTCATATGGAGCCATCTGAATACTCAGTTGATAACTGTTGTTATATGCAAACTCTGAGAGTGGTAGAAACTAATCCCATGAACCCCCAAAATCAATAACACAAGCGAGCAACATGCACTCCATTATCTGAATAGTGCACTCGGACTGCCCGACCATCTGAGGGTAAAAAGCTGTGCTTAATTCAACCTGAGTACCCAACTCTCACTACACGACTCTCCAAAACTGCAAAGTGAACTGAGTACCTCTATTTGAAATGATGGAAACTGGGATACCATGCAAGTGAACAATCTCTTGGATATAAATCTCTGATAACCGCTCTGAAGAATAAGTAGCAAACACAGGAATAAAGTGCATAGACTTGGTCAATCGATCCACAATCACCCAAATAGCATCGAACTTCCTCAAAGTCCGTGGGAGTCCAACAACAAAATCTATGGTTATTCGCTCCCACTTCCACTCTGGGATATCTATCTGCTGAAGCAAGCCACCTGGTCTCTAATGCTCATATTTCATATGCTGACAATTGAGACACCGTGCTACAAATCCCACAATATCCCTTTTCATTCTTCTCTACCAATAATGCAGTCTTAAATCTTGATACATCTTCGCGGCACCCAGATGGATAGAATACTGTGAGCTATGGGCCTCCTCCAGAATCAACTTCCGAATCCCATCTACATTGGGCACACATAATTGGCCCTGCATCCTCAATATCCCATCATCACCAATAGTCACATCTCTGGCATCGTCGTGCTGAAATCTATCCTTAAGGACAAGCAAATGAGGATCATCATATTGGCACTCTCTAATGCAATCAAACAAGGAAGACCGAGAAACCACACAAGTTAAGACCCGAATGGGCTCCAAAATATCCAACCTCACAAACCGATTAGCCAAGGCCTAAACATCAACTGCAAGAGGTCTCTCTCCAATAGGAATATATGCCAAACTACCCATACTCACTGCCTTCCTACTCAAAGCATTGACCACTACATTGGCCTTCCCTGGATTGTACAAGATAGTGATATCATAGTCCTTTATCATATCCAACCATCTCTGCTACCTCAAATTGAGATCCTTCTGCTTGAACAAGTGTTGGAGGCTACAATGATCAGTAAATACCTCACAAGACACACCATACAGATAATGACTCCACATCTTCAATGCATGAACAATGGCAACCAACTCTAGATCATGAACATCGTAGTTTTTCTCATGGGGATTCAACTGACGAGAAGTATAAGCAATCATCTACCCTCCTGCATCAACACACACCCAATACCAACTCTTGAAGCATCATAATACACTGTATATGAACCTGAAGCTGATGGCAAAACTAACACTGGAACGGTGGTCAATGCAGTCTTGAGCTTATGAAAGCTCACCTCGCACTTATCCTACCATAAGAAAGGCACACCATTCTGAGTCAATTTGGTCAAGGGTGATGCTATAGATGAAAATCCTTGAACGAACCGACGATAATAACCCGCTAAACCAAGAAAGCTATGAATCTCTATGGCTGAGGATAGCCTGGGCCAACTCTGAATCGCCTCTATCTTCTTTGGATCAATCTGAATACCCTCACTGGATACCACATGCCCCCAAAAAGCCATTGAACTGAGCCAAAACCCACACTTGGAGAACTTTGCATAAAGCTTCTCCTCCCTCAACTGCTCCAATACCACTCTCAAATGCTCAGCATGCTCTTTCTGACTACGTGAGTATACCAAAATATCATCAATGAATACAATGACAAATGAGTCGAGATAAGGTCAAAACACGGTGTTCATCAAATGCATGAGCGATGTTGGGGCATTGGTCAGCCCTAAAGGCATCACAAGGAACTCATAATGACTATATCGAGTCCTGAAAGTCGTCTTAAGAATATCCGAGTCCCTAATCTTCAACTGGTGGTACCTCGAGCTGTGATCAATCTTTGAGAACACCCTTGCTGCTTGAAGCTGGTCAAATAAATCATCAATACAAGGAAAATGATACTTGTTCTTGATTGTAACTTTGTTCAACTGCCTGTAATTAATGCACATCCTCATCGGCCCATCCTTTTTCTTCACAAATAGAACAGGCGCACCCCAAGTTGACACACTGTCCAAATAAACCCCTTATTAAGGAGTTCCTGAAGCTGCTCCTTCAACTCTACCGGTGTCATACGATATGGTGGAATAGAAATGGGCTAAGTGCCCGACACCAATTCAATACCAAAATCAATATCCTTATCTGGTGGCATGCCCGACAGGTCTGCAGGAAACATATATGGAAAATCCCTCACTATCAAGACTGAATCAATACTAGGAGTCTTTGCACTGACATCCCTCACAAAAGCTAAGTAAGAAAGACAACTTTTCCCAACCATCCGCTGGGCCTTCAAAAATAAAATCACCCTACTGGGGACAAAATTAGTCGAACCTCGCCACTCAATCGTGGCACACCGAATAGCCAACGTCACTGTCTTAGCATGACAGTCCAAAATAGCATGACATGGAGAAAACCAATCCATGCCCAATATCACATCAAAGTCCACCATACAAAGCAACATAAGGTCCACTCGGGTCTCCAAACCCCCAATAGTCACCATACACGACTGATATGCGCGGTCCACAATAATAGTATCGCCTACCGGAGTAGATACACGAGCAGATAAAACAATATACTCATGGGGTATATCCAAATAACGAGCAAAATATGATGACACACATGACAAAGTGGAACCATGATCAAATAACATAGAGGCATATCTATGGCAAACTGAGACAATACTTGTAATCACAACATCTGAAGCAATAGCATCGGGTCTGGCTAGAAGTGCATAGAAATTGGCTTGACCACCCCCTGATCTTCCTCCCCCTTTGGGGCGGCCTCTAGCTAACTGCCCTCCACCCCTAGCTGGGTGGGTGAGTGGTAAAGTAACTGGTGTTGAAGTCAATGGCTGACTCCTCTGTTGAGACAGACCCCCAATACAATGAGGACACTATCTCCACATATGCCCTAACTCTCTACACTCATAACAACCCCCTGGTGCTGGTAGCAGGGATTGAAGGGAACCTCTAGCACTGAGATGACTAGCAGAAGAACCTAGCATGGAAGATCCCTAAACTGATGGAGCACAGGACGAACTCTGGACTGGAAGGGCACTGAGTGAGGAATGACCCTGATAAGAACTGTGAGAACCATGGCCTAATGATGCCCCATGATAAACTAGGCGAGCTGATTGAGCATGCCTGAATGGACAGCCTCTGCCGTGCTGAAACTGACCTTCGTAAGGAGTACCACTGAATCCACCCGAACCATGAGGCCTCTTAACCTCCCTCTCAACCCTCTCCTAACTACGAATCATCTCAATCTGTCGAGCTATGTCAACAACCACATCAAAGGTAGCACCAAATACTCTTTCTGGTCATAAGCAACCGAAGTTGGAAACCGAGGCCATCTATAAACCTCCTGATCCTCTCTCGGTTTATGGGAACAAACCAGACCACATGACGAGCCAACTTGGAGAACCGTATCTCATACTGTGTAACAAACCTATCACCCTGACGACGCTGCTCAAACTGCCTACGTAACTCCCCTCGGCGAGACTCAGGTACAAATTTCTCCAAGAAGAGAACGGAGAACTGCTGCCAAGAAAGGGGTGCTACGCCAACTGGACTACGCCTCTCGTAAGCCTCCCACCAACTAAGTCCAGCCTTAGAGAATTGGAAAGTGGTGAACGAGACCCCACTGGTCTCCAGAAAACCTGCGGTCCGAAGCATCCTCTAACACTATCCAATAAACCATGTGCATCCTCACCCTCAGCACCACTGAATGACGGAGGCTGAAGTCTACCAAACATCTCCAATCTGCGGTGCTCGTCCTTTGGCATAACAGGAGCTACATAGTCCTAAGCAGCTGCAACCGGCTAGGCTGGAGGTGCCCCCGATATCTAAAGTCCCTACAAAATCTGCTCTGGTGTGCGAGCGGTGGGAGTCTAAGTACTTCCCCCGGCCTAAGAAGTAGTTGCAGCCATAGTAACTAAGACTGCCTGAGCTAGGGCAGTGCACACTGATAGAATCTTGGCCAAGGCCTCTTGAAGGCCAAAGATAACAATAGGCACAGTCGGTTCCTGAGATGGTACTGTTGAAGCGTCGACAACTGGGGCCTGATCCTAAACTGGGGCAGCTGGTGGATCCGTGGGTGCTGCCCTAGCTACTGTGCAGGCTACACCCATGCCTTTACTACGGCCTCGACCGAATCCTCGGCCTCTAGTGGCCCCAAGTGGTGGTACTATTTGTCATCCATTCTGACCGGTAGCACGTGTCCTCACCATCTGTGAGAGAATAGAATAACAGAAGTTTAGTTACCAGAATCAATAGATTCGCACGACAGGAATTCAAGAATGTGAAGTTTTTCCTAAAGGTTCTGCAGCCTCCCCAAGATAAGTACAGACGTCTCCGTACCGATCCGCGAGACTCTATTAAACTCGCTCATGACTCGTGAGACCTATGTAACCTAGGCTTTAATACCAACTTGTCATGACCCTAAAATTGACCTGGACGTGATGACGCCTATCGCGAAACTAGGCCAGCCAATACAATTTCCTAATCAATCAGTATTTCGTAAAAGTCATTTTAAGCTATTAATTAAAAAAATCTCATAACATAAGTCTAAATAACCAATGTGAAAAAATAACACAAGCCCGACATCGGGGTGTCACAAGTCACGAGAAACTACAAGATCCGTCCAAGTATAGGAAAGCCTATCATAGTCAAAAGAAAGTACTAAGAACAGTTTGAGTAAGGTAAGAAGGAGAAGTGCAGGGCTGCGAATGCCAAGCAACTACCGTGCCGACTCCGAAGACCTGCTGGGAGAACGATCAGCTCTCACTATCGCGACCCACAACTTTTGGATTTGCACACAAGGTGTTGATACCCAATGTTTTCCTATATATTTTTAAATATGCATAAATACCTTCAAATAACATATATATGCATATATAAGCATGCACAAGGTTTTTATAATTTTCCCATAATTTTAAGTGTTTAAATTGATTTATTTTCTCCCCTTTTATTCATAAAATCCCCAATAATTATTTTAAAATTATTGCTATGATGATTTATTCATTTAATTTCTATACTTATGCCAAAATATGGCTAATATATTTTTTAGGCATTTTTATAATTACATTAGTATTTTTAAGCTAAATTGCATATAATTGCCATGTTAGCCCATTTTAATGTATAATTATATTTTATATGTGTAAAATTGGCCCCTATGTTTTTAAAATAATAATTTCGTATTTTAAATCATTTTTGGTATAGAAAAATTATTTTCAGAAAAACTATTTATTATTTATTATAAATTAAAATATGGAAAAGTGGCTATTTAAATTATAGCCAGATTTGGCTTTCAATTTTAGCCTAATTTTAACCCAACCCCAACCCAATTCCTAATCAAATTACTCGACCCATGCCCCAATTACCCCTACCCGGCCCAAAGCCATCTTAAATCCTGATTTAGTTCAACGGCCCTCATCCATTCTTTCCTTTTTAATTCTAAATGACCCCTAACCCTAATCACTTTTCCATACCCGCCTCCTTCAGATGCTCTCGTCCTCTCTCTTCTCTCAACCTAACTCTAACCTTCTTCAACTGCCGCCTCCCTCTCCGGTCATCTCCGGCGACCACCTTTCAACCCCAAGCCTCCAATAGTTCCTCCATCGCCTTGCTCATCATCTCTGAGGCCTTCAAGGGCCCTGGGCCATGCCTACTTGTATATAGGGTTGCTGTTTTAGTTGTTCATGGCTTTTCCGGTGTGATTTTGGGCAAAATCACGCCATATTTGTTACGATCTATGAAGTTCTAAGCAGGTTCTTCTATCTCTACCTGGGTTTTCTTTGAAACCCTATTTTTCGTTTGTATTTCTTAGATCTGCGCCATTTTTAAACGCTTCAAGCCTGTTTCTTTTATGTTCTACACTATTCTCAAACCTCTTTTGAAATCATCAACTTTAAGCTGTTTTACTTTCTTTTAAAAATTAGGGTTTTTGCGGAACTTCTTCTACTCTTTGTCTAAACTAATTCTTTATGTTTGAAACTTCTATCCTTGCATATCTTGACTGATTCTATGTTCTTACTGCTTTTTCAACTTTCCTCCATTAAAAGCCGTAATTTGTTTAGATCTTCTTTGTTTTGGTTATGTGTGGTAGCATGACTACTCGACTCTTGTTAAGTTTCTGTGGTTACCATGCTTCGAATGGGTTTTTACTGAGTCCTTAGCCTTTTTTATCACCTCTATGTGATTGTATTCATCTTGATTGTTCAAAACATTTCCCTTTCTGTCGATATTGCTGACCTTGCCTATTTGCTACATTTGTTTGTTCTTCTCTATTTATATATTGAAGTATAGAATCATGACTCCCTCTTGATTGATCCTGATTCCTTTATTTGATGGTTTGATTGAAAGATTTTCTTTTAAAACACTAAAACTCTGCCTCGTCTATTTAAATTGACTGATCCCCTACCTTCTTTGCTGTGGTACTTTGTACTTACTGAATCATTCCTTAATTGGAGTTTTCTGAACCTAGTCCTAATTGACTACTCTATGCTTATTGAACTTTGATTCTTTCCTTATTAATCATGTACTGATCTTTCTTGACTTATATACTAGTTCTTACCGTTTGAATTAACTCCCTTAACTTAAGGGAGTACTTGCCTTGATTTTTTGACTGACTGATTCTGAGTTCCTTAATTACCATGCTACTATGATTCTTACCGTAGTTTACTACCTGTTTTCAAACTATAAATACTCCAGTCTTTCATTAACACAGACACGAACACTTGGGTTCAAAACTATCTCTCATACTAAAAAATCTTTGCTCTCTCTCTTGTGCTATTTGCTACTGTCTAAGTTAGCCGGCTACAAGCCAAGGCTAACCATTTGTGCTCTCTTGTTCTTTCATTCTTATTATTCTCCTCTTCACTGGTATGTCCTAGTTTCAATTCAAAGTTCCAACAACAACATGATTCTCTTATTGTTTCAGTTCTTCTTATTTCTGGTTTGCTTCTATTTGTGATTCTGTTGTGACACTTGTAGTTAAGAGTACATTATCAACATGTTATTATGTCTTCCCCTTCCTTTAGATTAGTATATTCCCTTTATATATATTTCTGAGCATGTCTTACCAATTGTCTCTTACTTGTTGTATACTTACCATCCTATATCCTATGAATCCTCAAATCCCTATCACCCCTCTATGTGGTTGTGTTCTTTATGACTGGTTATGTGACTATGCCACTATCAGTTGTTTCTGAGCAAGTCTAAACCAGTCCTAGACCCTTGATGGGTTATGTGTTGGCAGTAAAATGTTCTATGTATCCCAAACCCCTTGACCTTGTGTGTGACTATTGAATTTACTTGGTTCTGTGAACTAGCTATGTGTAAACCTGTCCTAAGGTGTTTTTGACTTCTGTTCATCTCTTCAAACAAGTTTTTGTTATTTTACTACATGATTTTCAAAATAAAAAAGACTTTGGTTAAATACAGTTTCTTACTAAAACCTTTTCAACTTGTGTCCATCACTTCTCACTCTACTCTTAGTCAATAAGTTCTGCACCCTCTAGTATGTGCACTGCCTTGGGATCCTTTTGAGAACCCTCTGAACTCTAGCATACTGAGGCTGGCCTTTCCACACTGCACTTGTTCAATCTTTGGTTACTAAGTTAAGGTGTAAGCACTGCCCGGGATCATTGAGATCCTTAGGGAACTTTGATGCACCTAGACTCTGATTTGTCTATTGAACTGAGGCATATGAGGCCATTCGGGGCATTGGGAAACCTGGGCCTAATTGAAGGCTCCCTATAAATAGCTTCTTGATTTACTATTTTTACTTATGTAACTCATTCATTGGCCTGTAATAATTTGTAAACAGATCTTGGGGTATTTAGTAAAAAGGGTGGATAGATGCATACTTTATGGGGTAATACGGGTAGAAATCCTGCTCCTAGGACTTTACTTTTGAAGTTTGTTTGCTCTACCAAATAGAAAACATGCTCATAGGTTTTATTCTTTAATCTGATTGCTTTGCCTAATAGAAATCATGTCCATCGGATTTCTCTTTTAAGTTTGTTTGCTCGTCAAGTAAAAATCATGTCTATAAGGTTTTACATTCTGTCATGTTTAGAAACCATGCTTATAGGTTCCAAATAATCATGTCTTAAAATCAGTTTAATAATAGACGCCATGCCTATAGGACCTAATCCAATTTCAGTTACAACGAGTATTTATGTATGTTTCTATACCTGCAAATCATTACCAATCAATAATACGCCTAGATATCATACCTATAAGGAGCCCTACTCGAAATTTTGCCTGTCAGTCTAACCTAGTCTAATAAATCGATTTCATCACGCCTATTTCATTTCTGAATTGGTTTTATTAAGTATCAAGTATTCCTGAAACAATTTCCTTCAAACTACCTTAATCTCATCAGAAATCATGCCTATAGGTATTAAAGGAGTCTATTTCAAAATCTGTTTGTTTCTGCATTAATATAGACATTAGTACTTCTACATATAGGCAAGACTTTAGGGCATTTTCAAAACTGCATTCTTTGAAACTGTCTCCATTGCTTAACGTTTTCTGATCCTAACAGGTTTTTAAAAGAGTCCCTAGGCAACTACTAGGGTGTAACTTCTGAGTCTAAGAAAATGGTTATCTGTTTTCTACATATTCACTTAGATATCCTGCTTTAGGACATTTTCTAATAAAAGACCTCAACTGTGCTTGAGTTGTGCTGCTTATGTGTTTGTTTGAGGAGGAAACTCTGAGCCTCTTAATTTCTCCCATTATGTGTGAAAGTCCTAAATGTTTTTGACTGTCGCCTCAGAATTTTCGCCTTTTAAAACTTTAGGGGTACGTCTAGAACCACCTATAGGTAAAGACCCTAACTCCCTCCAGGACCATTAGGAAGGGACGAGTAGCAGCACGCAATGGGAATCGTTGATCGAACACTCGCTTTGCATGACCAATAAGGGGATGGGAAGGGTAGACATGAGATATGATGACTACACGTTAATGTCACGTATAGCCCCTCATTGAGGAGTGTTTACCGGACAATTGTGGGGTGATCCTATAGGATAATCAACATAGGGATCCTCTTTACCAAATCATTTCTTTACTTAAACCTTTGTTTTACAACTTGTTCAAACCTTTATCTTACTACTTGAGTTATCCAACGTGCTTTACTTGTAGCTTATTTGATTTAATTATTTATATGGACTAACTTGTGAATATAAGTTCGGCCGGAACTCACAATTGTGGACCAAGAGGGGTGTCTAACACCTTCCCCTCGAGGTTACTTCGAGCCCTTACCCTAATCTCTGGTAATGCAAACCAACCGAAGAGTTAATCTCTCTAGGTGCCCTAACACAACATAATCCGTTAGGTGGTGACTCTTCAAATACCCAATTTCCAAAAGGAAATGAGTCATTACACCCCGTGAATGTCGAAACCGAGACCTCTTCCCCATCTCGAAAAGGGGAGGGGAAAAAGGGGCGCAACACAAGTTTCATGGAGTAATGTGAGTACGCCAACTCATTAAGTAATAAAAGTAAATGAAAGCTGAGCAGTAAGAAAAACAGATAATTCCGCGTCATAGCACTACAACAACTACAGTACATTTCAAAAGTAGTACAGAAATCAATTATCTCGTAAAAAGAACTCAGTTTCAGTAAAACCTTTTCTTTTTAAAAAATTATTCAATAGATTCAAACATATGATGAATCAGTGAGTAAAAAAATGATAGAAACGTAAATTGCCCCTCGGGCAAGACATGTACCCTAAAATGCCCCTCGGGCAAAATATAAACAGAACCAGCCCCTCGGGCTACCTCACAATCGCTCGTAATCGGCCCATCGGGAAATAACATGAATCAAGATCAGCCCCTCGGGCAATATCACATCACTCACACTGGGTACCCGCACTCACTAGGGGTGTTTAGACTCCGTAGGGGCTCCTACAGCCCAAGCACTATAACAAGCATATCATGGCATAATAAATCAGACCCTTGGCCTCTCATATATCACAAATCAATACAACATGCTGCAGTGTGCAGCCCGATCCCATGATATCCTCACAACATAGGCCCTCAGCCTCACTCAGCCAGAAACCTCTCAAGCCACTCGGGCTATAGTAAAACAAGATGCTCAGTCGAAATATCATTTATGCATTGAATCACAGTAAATAAGACTGAGTTATGAAATCAATAAAACATAGCATGACTGAGTACAGTTATTAAATCAAAATAGTAAGGAATTTCAGTAAAGAAAGCTCCTAAGGGTCCAAACAGTTGGCACGAGGCCCAAATATGGCATACATCCCAAAACATAGTAATACTTTACAAAACGCAATATTATCAAATATTTTTCAATCAAATATGCGACTTAATAGTCGTACGGGATGGACCAAGTCACAATCACCTACAGTGCATGATCCCGCGCTCATCATCAAGCATGTGCGTTACCTCAAAGTAGTGAAACGATGTGAAATCCGAGGTTTCATACCATCAGGACAACACTTATAATCATTACTTACCTCAAACCGGTCCAAACTCTAGCCCGCGGTGAAACGATGCCAAACCCGACCCCTAGACCCATGTCTCGGAATTCAATAAAAATTACATTACTAGAATCCTTATCCTCTCACGAGTCTATATGTACCAAAATCACAAAATCGGACCTCATATGGCCCCTCAAATCCCCAATTTAAGATCTGCAATTACAAGCCCTAATTCTCCAATTTTATCCATAATTTTCCCACAAATGCATGTCTAATCAGTTAGAAATCACCATAGAGTCGAGTATTGAGTTCAAAAACCTTACCTCCAAGTGTTACCCCTCGAATCCCTCTTTAATTCCTCTCAAAAAGCTCCAAGTCCGAACATAAATGGTGGAAAAATGGCCAAATTTCGCGAAGGCAAGAATTTATAGGTTCTGCATCTGCGGTCCAAATACCATAGATGCGGCCCCCACACCTGCGACCAAACGTCCGCATCTGCGAACTTCACTTAAGTCCCTCTTTACGCACCTGCAATCAATCCACCGCACTTGTGGGTGCGCAGGTTCGACTCACCTTCCGCATCTGCGATGCATCCCCAACCAACCAACCTCCTCATCTACGATGACCAAACTGCATCTGTGATCATCGCACTTGCGGTCCCCAATCCGCAGGTGCAGAAACAACAAAAGCACCAAAATCTACAACTCCAACTCAAATCCAAACTCTCCGTCAACACCCCCCCTCCAAATTCATCACGAGACCCTCGGAGTCAAGCCTAATGATTCCAAAACTTTTAAATTCTGCAGACGACATAAAAACCTATCAAACCTCATCCGATTGACCTGAAATTTTGTACATATGTCAAAATTGACACAATGGACCTACTCCAATTTATACAATTCCATTCCGACCCTTATATGAAGATTTCCACTACTGACCGGAAAACGCCAAATTTCCAATTTCGCCAATTCAATCCTAAATCTACTACGGACCTCCAAAATACATTCTGATTATGCTCCTAAGCCCCAAATCACCTAAAGAAGCTATCTAAACCATAAAAACCAAGTTTCGAGATCATATACTCACATGTCAACTTCTAGTTGACTTTTCCGACTAAAGCTTCCAAATAAGAGACTAAGTGTCGCATTTTACTCTAAGATCACTCTGAACACAACACAACCAACACGATATGATAAAATACAGTTGAACAATACACAAGGAAGCAAAAATGGGGGAACCGGAATGGTAACTCATGAAACGACTGGTTGGGTCATTACATCGGGTTATCTTTTGTCTTATTCTTATCATCCATCATTGTGTTGAACAAATTGTAAAAATAGGTCTTCTCAATATACATTACATCAAAATTGTATCTGAGAAGATTATTATTCCAATATGGATGTTTTGTCTAGTTATTAGTAATACCATATTTATGAAATCTAGAAGGTCGGGCCTCGGCAA
Source organism: Nicotiana sylvestris (assembly GCF_000393655.2). Classification (NCBI taxonomy): domain Eukaryota; kingdom Viridiplantae; phylum Streptophyta; class Magnoliopsida; order Solanales; family Solanaceae; genus Nicotiana; species Nicotiana sylvestris. Next base: position 107,892,380 of record NC_091067.1, read on the forward strand.
CTTTAGTGAAGTTCTGAATCGTCTCCCAAATTTCCTCACCGAACAAAATTTGAGGTAGAAAATCATGTTCAAATGTATTCTTTTTTAATGCACTCTTCATCCATTCCTCCTTGAGAAGTCTTGGTATCTAATTTGATATTTGATAATCTAACCGGAACATACAACTGAGAGTGAATACTCCCTTACTTAGTGGACGACTAGCGGCCTCTAAATGTTCATAAAAATATTGTTCCTCTTTGTTAGGATCTTGTTCAACACTTTCATGGGTTTCAAAACTGAAGTACATCCCAAAAGCATCCGCAATCATTTCATGGTATTTGGGATGTTGAACGCTATTTTCCACCGACCTACTACTTTCACCAACAACTATGTTATGAAATACACCATCAGTACCATCAACCTCTCCATGACTAGTCAACACAAAATAATTATCCATAAACCCCTTTCTATTAAAACGAGTCATAACATCCTCTGAACAAAAAAAATTCGAATACTTGCACTTCGTACAAGGACACCTAATCATCCCTCCAATCCAAAATGGTTCAAGTGACATTGTATGCCTAATAAATTCCATAACTCTTTCTATAAATGCCTCCCTTAATAGTCGACGATTAGGATAATTCATATTATATATCCAACTATGATATTTCATCTGCACAAAGAAGAAGTAAATTACATGTTATATTAACTATAATTCAAGTTAATTTATAAAATTAAATTACATAATAAACTTTAGTTACACAGTACAATATTAAAATAATATAGTGCATATTAATTTTGAATACAATATTGTTCTCCTACCATTAAACATAATTAGACTCACTAGAATATTCAATTAGTTAAGCCATTCAATTAGACTAACTCACTTACTATTAATCATAATTAATAAATCCTAAATCATAATTTAATAAGCCCTAAATCATGATCAATAAAATTTTAAAAAAATTAAAATTAGCTAAGAAAAAGCATAATCATAATCTTCTTAAGCCAAGTACCTTACATGATATCATAAACAAAATCAATAAAAGTAAACCATAAATCTAAAGAATTATAAATCAAGTGAAATAATCTCGAAATTCCAAATTGTAAACCCTAGTTTATACAATTGAAAGAATTTAAATAACTAAAACTAACAATTATAGATAAATAACCTTCAAACAAAGGAGAGGGGTGTCACGACCCAAAATTCACTAGTCGTGATTGCATCTAACTCAACCCGCTAGGTAAGCTAACTAATAACTATCCAATTTCAATATTGCTAATAAGTCAATTGAACAAACTAAATTATCTGGATCTATTACATTTCCCAAGGACTGGTAATACAAGTCATGAGCTTCTATGAATAGAGCTTTCAAAAATGATATGAAGAAAATATATCTTTTGTTTGAAAAGTACATAAATTGAGTTTTATAAAGCTAAGACTACCATGATCAAGAGGCAGCTACAGAAGGGACGCAGGTACACCTTCAAATCCAGGAAAATCGGCATCCGGGGTCTGCACGCAATGTGCAGGAAGTGTAGTATGAGTACAATCGACCCCATGTACTCAAAAAGTAACAAACTTAACCTCAGGTTGAAAGTAGTGACGAACTGGAATATAGGTCGGGCCAAACACTAATAACCAACAGCAGTTCATACAAAGTAGAGCATATAAACAAGGAAATAATCTCAAAGATAATAATGTTCACCCTTTGCATAGTTTTCCCAAAATTGTTCCGCTTATCAAGAATATTAGTGAAAACCCAAATCATTTATCAAAATAATAAAAAAATTATGAGATTGTTTGAAACTGTAGTTTCCTGAAAATTCTTTTCCAAATAACAAGTGTGAAATACCACTCTATGCCTACGTATCAATGTGTGTAAAAAGTCATGAATGATGTGACACCATACAACATGAGAAAAATGCATCTCTATGCATGTAAGCCATATATGCATGTCAATGCCATGTATCTCATAGATGAATCATGTACTCACACTCTCATAGTACTCAACCTCACTATATCACACTCTACACTCATCGTACTCAACCACTTAGTACTGTATATGACCCATACAACCCAGTGAAATCCATCTCAGAACATATTCAACACTGGGTATAAGTCACCCAGTACCGGGAAAAAAAGGGTAATCCAACCCTGTAGAGATTCCATCTCCAGGTATCATGTACTTCGGACAAATCCATGTCCAGGAAAATCCATCACTCAATAATATATCAATGTTCAATTAGTCAGTACTGTATATGGCTCGTGCAGCCTAGGGAAATCCACCCCGAAATGTATATACAACACTGACTATTCACCCAGTACCGAGGAAAAAGGGCAGTCCAACCTTGGGGAGAAATCCATCTCCAGATATCAAATACTTCGGAAAAATCCATGTCCAAGGAAATCCATCCCTCAATAATATCATCCGCTTTCACTAGGATGTGTAGACTATGGAGGGGCTCCTTAAGCCCAAGTGCTATAACAAGCCAAACATGGCGTAAATCAATAAAACATGATGCGACATGCAATCCGATCCCATACTGTCACTCATAATCTGGCTCTCGGCCTCACTTAGTCATCAATCTCCCAAGGCTCATCCACGGGCTCACAATGTCATGAAAACTACCCCGGAATAATGATATGATTTATCAATAAGAACAATTGAGACTGAGATATGATATGAATGCATGAATGTGACTGAGTACGAGATATCAATGAAATAAATAAGATGACAACAAAAAACGATCTCTAGGGGTCCTAACAATATCAGAATAAAGCCTAAACAGGATATCTAGCATGATATACGGCTCAATTACTTTATCGTATGGTGAATAAACACAGATATCATCAAAGTGGGCCACTAAACAATGCCCTGGTAACAACAGAGTCACAACTCACAGGGTGCACATCCACACGCCTGTCACCTAGCATGTGCGTAACCTCAACACCAATCACATAGCACATAATTCGGGGTTTCATACCCTCAACACTAAGTTTAGAAGAGTTACTTATCTTAAACAAGCCAATTTCGACCCTGAGAAAGCCAAGCGTTGCTCTATGAATGCCATCACGCGCGTAGCAACCTCTGAACAACTCACAGCTATCCAAAAGCAACTCAAATACATCAGATAAAGCCCAAGGAAGCAATTACAATTGATAAAGATTGAATTCTATATCAAATCCCAAATCTGGCCAAAAATAACACCCGAGCCCACGCCTCAAAACTCGATAAAACTACAAAATCTGATAATCCATTCAATTAGGAGTCCAACCATACTAGTTTCACTCAAATCTGACTCCAAATCGGTGTGAACTCAAAAATTCATATTATGAAACTTTAGGCCAAAACCTCTAATTTCTTCTTTAAAATTCCTCAACCAAGAGCTAAAATCGAAGATAGATTCATGAAATATAACTAAAACCGAATAGAGAACACTTCCCCAATTCATATGGTGAAAATTACTTCAAGAATTGCCTCAGTCTGATCTTCATAGCTCCAAAAATGCAAAAATGGCTGAAACCCTCGAAATAGATTACTTTATAATCGCTGGGCAACTTAATGCATCGCGATCGCGAAGAAGAAAAATAACTCTCCTGAATAATGCCCTACGCGATTGCATAAGTCCTCTCACGATCGCGTTATACACAGCTGACTGAACTACGCATTCGCGGAACCAACCTCGCAAACGCGAAGCGGTAACCATCATTGCCTTAGCTCAGACCTAAACACAATGCGAAGTTGCGAACACGTTCTCCACTCCGTGAAAACGATGCTTAACTACCACCACATATGCGAACACGTTCTATCACTTGCGAACACGAAGAAGAAGAATTAGCCTGCTCACTTTTCCCTTACATATCGTTCCACTAGGTCCGTGATCACGATGAATAAATGTGACACCAAAACACAGCAAAACACAACATTGAAAAATGAAGGAGAAATGATCCGAAATCAATCCGAAACATGCCCGAGCCCCTCGGACCCATAGTCCAAACATAGCAACGAGTCCCATAACATAATGCATACCTACTCAAGGCCTCAAAACACTCATAACAAGATTGAAATGGCGAATCACACCTCAATTCAAAATCAATGAACTTTGAAATTTCAAACTTTCACAACCGATGTCGAAACCTATCAAATCATGTCCGATTGACCTCAAATTTTGCACACAAGTCACATATGACATTAAGGACCTGTTCCAACTTCCAAAATAGGAATCCGACACGATATCAAAAAGTCCACTCCCAGTCAAACATTCTAAAATTTCAACTTTCACAATTTCAAGCCAAATTCTACCATGGACCTCCAAATCACGATCTGGCTGCGCTCTTAAGTACAAAATCACCCAACGAAGCTAACAGAACCATTAGAAATCCAATTTGAGGTCAAATACCAATAATTCAGAACTTGGTCATACCTTTCAAGTGTGAAGCTTCAAATTGAAAATCATTCTTCTAAATCAATTCCGAATAACCTGAAAATAAAAAATGATGATTCACATAAGTCATAATACATCATATGATGCCACTCATGCCTAAAAACCGAGCGAACTACAAATGCTCAAAATGACCAGTCGGGTCGTTACATCCTCCCCCACTTAAACATATGTTCGCCCTCGAACGTGCCCAGAGTTATTCCAAAACCATCAAAATCTACTAGTCGTGATGGCACCTAACCTAACCTACTAGGTAAGACAACAAACAAATATCCAATTTCAATATTGCTAATAAGTCAATTAAACAGACTAAATTATCTGGATCTACTACATTTCCCAAGGACTGGTAGTACAAATCATGAGCTTCTAAGAATAAAGTTTACAAAGCCGATATGAATAAAATACATCTTCTATTTGAAAAGTACATAAACAGAGTTTTATAAAGCTAAGGCTACCATGAACAAGAGGCAGCTACATCAGAGACGCAGGTACACCTTCAAATCCAGCAACCATCGAACGCATCAACATCAGCATCCGGGATCTGCATACAATGTGCAGGAAGTGCAGTATGAGTAAAACCCACCCCATGTACTCAAAAAAGTAACAAACCTAACCTCAGGTTGAAAGCAATGATGAGCTGGAACATAGGTCGGGTCCAACACCAATAACTAATAACAGTTCATATAACGTAGAACATATACGCAAGGAAATAATCTCGATGATAATAATGTTCAGCCTTTGCACAGTTTTTCGAAAATAGTTCCGCTTTTCAAGAATATCATTGAAAACCCAAATCTTTTATCGAAATCATCGAAAAATTATGAGATAGTTTGAAACTGTAATTTTCCTGAAAAATCTTTTCCAAATAACAAGTGTGAAATACCACTCTATGCCCATATATCAATGTGTGTAAAAAGTCATGAATGATGTCACACCGTCCAACATGAGAAAAATGTGTCTCTATGGATGTATTCCATATATGTATGCCAATGCCATGCATCTCATAGATGAATCATGTACTCATACTATTATATTACTCAACCTCACTATATCACACTCTCCACTCATCATACTCAACCACTCGGTACTATACATGGTCCATACGGCCCAGAAAAATCCATCCCAGAACATATACAACACTGACTATAAGTCACCCAGTACCGAGGAAAAAAGGGTAATCCAACCCTATGGAGAAATTCATCTCGAGGTATTAAGTACTTTGGACAAATCCATGTCCAGGGAAATCCATCTCTCAATAATATATCAATTCTCAACCACTCAGTACTGTATTTGGCCCATGCGGCCCAGGGAAATCTATCTCGGAGCATATACAACACTGACTATAAGTCACCTAGTACCGAGGAAAAAAGGCAGTCCAACCCTGTGGAGAAATCCATCTCCGGATATTAAGTACTTCGGACAAATCAATGTCTAGGGAAATCCATCACTCAATAATATAACCTGCGCTTACTAGGGGTGTGCAGACTCCGTAGGAGCTCCTTCACCCCAAGTGCTATAACAAGCCAATCATGGCATAAATCAATAAAAAAATGTTGTGGTGTATAGCTCAATCCCATACTCACTCATAATTAGGCTCTCGGCCTCACTTAGTCATCTATTTCCTTGATTCTCACCCACAGGCTCACAATGTCATGAAAACTAGCTCGGAATAATAATATGATGTATCAATAAGCACAACTGAGACTGAGATATGATATGAATGCATGAATGTGAGTGAGTACAAGTTAACAATGAAATTAATAAGATGACAGCAAGAAACGACCGCTAGGGGTCCCAACAATATACGCATAAAGCATAAACAGGATATCTAGCATAATGTACGGCTAAATTACTTTATCACATGGTGAATAAACACAGATATCAACAAAGTGGGCCACTAAACAGTGCCCTGGTAACAGCAGAGTCACAACTCATAGGGTGCACTCCCACACACCCGTCACCTAGCATGTGCATCACCTCAACACCAATCACAAAGCATATAATTCGGGGTTTCATACCCTCAGCACTAAGTTTAGAAGAGTTACTTATCTTAAGCAAGCCAATTCCGACACCGAGCAAGCCAAGCGATGCTCCAAGAATGTCATCACGCGTAGCGACCTCCGAACGGCTCAAAAATAGCAAAAAACAACTCAAATAAATAAGATAAAGCCCTAGGAAGCAATTACAATAGATAAAGATCGAATTCTACATCAAATCCCAAATCTAGTCAAAAACAAAACCCGGGCCCACACCTCGGAACTCGACAAAACTCACAAAATCTGATAATCCATTCAATTACAAGTCCAACCCTACTAGTTTCACTCAAATCCGAGTCCAAATCAGTGTTCAAAACTCAAAAATTCATATTATGAAACTTTAGGCCAAAACCCCCAATTTCCTCTTTAAAATTGCACAACCAAGAGCTAAAATCAAAGATAGATTCATGGAATATATACAAAACCGAGTAGAGAACACTTACTACAATTCATATAGTGAAAATTGCTTCAAGAATTGCCTCAATCCAAGCTACATATGCAAAAATGGCCGAAACCCTCGAAATAGAGTATTTTATAATGACTGGGCAACTTAATGCCTTGCGCGATCGCATCAGTCCTCTCACGATCGCGTTATACACAGCTAATTGAACTACGCATTATACACAGTTGACAAAATGTATAGTCCTATAAGATGTAGTGCTATATTAAAACTTAAGTTATAGCAACAACAACATATACTCGATCAAATCACACAATTGGTGATTATATATATATATATATATATATAATTTATTAGGATGTTTTATAAAGGTAGATTGTAAGTATCAAGAATTTATAAGTTTTTGATAATTTTGACCACTAATACCGATTGATTTCTGTCACGACCCTAAACCCGGACCCGATCGTGATGGCGCCTCTCGTGAAGACAAGGCCAGCCGACACTTCCCATTTTCCAATTATTAACAATTAAGCATTAAAAATAGTCTAAACATGAATAAATAAACCAGAGTTAATAGATAATAGCATAATTCGCGAAAAACAACCCAACACAGCCCGATACCGGGGTGTCACTAGTCATGAGCATCTAACAAAATGGAATACTCCAATATATATAACTACAAAGTTTGATACAGAAACTTAGAACATGTAGAAGTAAGATAGGGAAAAGATTCGGGCTGCGAACGCGGACAACTACTTAGAAACTCTTCGGATCCGCCTGAGCCGGAAATGATCAGCACTCGGGAGCGAGACCAGATACACTTGAATCTGCACACGGGGTGCAGAGAGTAAAGTGAGTACTCCAACTCAGTGAGTAATAATCATAAATAAAGACTGAAAGTAGGAAATCACGTAAGGCACAAGGCATGCTATAATGAAGCAGTAAAATCATTTGAAATAGTAAACAAGTGAAAGATAGGTAAAATCCTTTAACTCAAAATTTAACTTTATGAAAAGCCTTTTTCAACATTTAAGGAGGTAATTGACAGTCAACTATGAAAAATAAACACATAAAGGTTTGCCCCTCGGGCACAGTATCAACAAATCTGCCCATCAGGCAACATCTCAGAACAATACTAGCCCATCAGGCTTAATCTCAGAACAGAACTAGCCCCTCGGGCTCACATTTCAGATCACAATACCAGCCCCTCGGGCTCAATCTCACATCACAATGGGTACCCGCGCTCACTGGGGTGTATAGACTCCTGTAGGGGCCCGTGGCATCATCACTAGGCCCTCGGCCTCATATCAATCAAGCCACCTCGTGGCGTACATATCTCAGGCCCTCGGCCTCATAATCGGTATCAAATGTTTCCTCACAACATAGGCCATCGGCTTTACTCAGTCAAAATCCTCATAAGCCCCTTGGGCAACAATAAAGCAGTGATTCTCAACCCAATTATCATTTAAAAGATCATTTAACTATTTAAAACATAGCAAACCTGGATGAGTATGAAAACAGTGAAATATATCATGACTGAGTTCAAGTATAAAGTCAAAACAGTGAGGAAATATCAATAAAATCCTCGAAGGGTTCAAATAGTTGGCACAAGGCCCAAATATGGCATTCAACCCAAATTATGATGGTAGCAAACAATTTTCAGTCAAGTACACGGTAAAACAATCATTCAGTATGGACTAAGTCACATTCCCTAAAAGTGCACGACCCCACACTCGTCATCAAGCATGTGCATTACCTCAATATAGCACAACGATGTACAAATTCGGGGTTTCATACCCTCAGGACATCATTTACAATCATTACTCACCTCGAACCAGTCAAATCTCTAGCTCGCAATGCCTTTGCCCCTTCGAATCTCCCTCCACTCGCGTCGAATCTATCCAAAATCAGAACGAGGACGTCAAAATATGCTAAGGGAATGAAACCGAAGCGAAAATAATTAATATAAGACATAAATCCAGAAATTACCAAAACCCAACCCCCGGGCCCACGTATCGGAATTCGATAACTTTTACATCAATAGGTTCCTTATCTCCCCACGAGTTTATACATATCAAAAGATCTGAAATCCGACCTCAAATGGTCCTTCGAATCCTCAACCAAAGGTCTAAGTTTCCAAGCCCTAGTTCTTCAATTTTTGGCTTAACTTCCATGATTATTTAGGTGGCATTCACATTAGAATCGAGTTTTAACTCCAAGAATCTTACCTCCAAGTGATTCCCCTTGAGTCCCTCTTCAATCCCCTTCAAAAATCTCCAAAAATGACCAACAATGGAAGAAATAAACCCCAAAATTGCGGACAAGACGAGTATTTAAACATTCTGCCCAGGCCTTAATTCCTTCTTCGCGAACGCCGTCAACGCCTCGTGTTCGCAAAGCACAAAAATGACTTTGACCATAAATCCTCTACGCGAACGCGACATGCCCATCGCGAATGCGATGACTCCTCAGCTTGACCCTTCGCGAACGCGCTCCCTCACCTGCGAACGCGATCAACAAAACACCTCAACACCCAGCTGGCCAATTTCCTCTATGCGAACGCGAAGCTTACCTCGCAAATGCGATGAATCGCTTCCCAGCCCTTCCCGAACGCAAAGGCCAAAGTCTTAGCCTTATCCAGCTAACCCTTCGCGATCATGGCTCCCCTCTCGCGAACGCAAAGGTCAATTGTCTGCAACACTGAGCAGCAGATTTCCGCAATTCCAAACATCATAAAATGGTTCGATTGACCACCCGAAACTCACCTGAGGCCCTTGCGACCTCAACCAAATATACCAACATATCCCGTAGCCTTATTCAAACTTGTTTCAAACTTCAGAACGCTCAAAACAACATCAAAACACCAAATTCGCATCGGATTCAAGCCTAAGAATTCCAAAATCTTCTAAATTACGCTTTTGATCAAAAACCCAACCAAACCATGTCCGAATGAACTAAAATTTTGCAACCTATCCCAAATGACACAACAGAACTACTGCAACTCTCGAAATTCCCTTCCGACCCCTATATCAAAATCTCGCCTACCAACTGGAAATCGCCAAAATATCAACTTCGCCAATTCAAGCCTAAATCTACTCTGAACCTCCAAAACTCATTCTTATCGCGCTCCTAAGTCCCAAATCACCTCCTGAAGCTATCCAAACCATCGGAACTCATATCCGAGCTCTCTAACACATTAGGTATCCCAAATCGGTCGGTGATTTTATAATTATATTAAAAATAATTTTTATTATAAATAAATATTTAATTATAAAAAAATATTTAAATATAAAAAATAATTGACACGGGGAAGAAAAACATAAATTAGAATTTCTGACTGACATCGGTCGGTATTCTATAATATTTTTAATTAATCATTTCTTTTGTAGATAGTATGCAAGTATGACTAGGGTTTGGTCAAAGAGTGGCCATTTTCCGATGCAATCCGTCAGAAATTTCAACTATGTTAGATAAAGCAAAATTTGTTTTTTGTGGGACTATATTTTTTGGCCGATTGCGGTCGGTATTTTTATTTACAATTTGTTATTTGAATTTTTTGAACAATTTACTTTTTTCCTGATTTCGGTCGGTATTTCTTTCCGACCAATTTCAGTCGGTGTGCTCTGGACGAATTTTGACTGTTTTCTAGTAGTGGAAGTTGTTTGATTTATGCAAGTACAGGATATATTTTTTTGAAAAGGACCTGAAAACCCTCAAGGAAAAGCTACAATATGCATGAGAATTCATGTGCTCAAAAGTGAATTGTTTAATATAATTGTTCTCCTTTATCTCATTGTTTATCTTACAATCAAATAATTTTGTCGCCCCTAAAGCTATCTCCTACTCCTCTGCTTTCTCATTTACGATAAAATCCTCCTTGATCCTTGATCGAGGCCAACCCTGTACTACTATGAAGTAGCAAGAGAGGACAAAGCAGCTTTTACCCTAGAAGGTAGGGATCGATTTCCACAAGGAGCTAGATATTGGAGTTGAGTTTCTATCTAAATTGGTGTTGCGTATTTGTTCCTAATTGCACTTTTATACATTGTTGGTTTTGATTTTACTTCTAATTTTATACTACTACAATGCTAAATTAGGCTAAGTAAAGCTAAGATTAAACTATTGAGAGTTGTTCAAATAGATAAAAGGCACTAGGGTAGTGACTTTCTCCTAGGTGGGTAATCGACCGATTCTTGAGTCTAAGGCTAGATTGTCACATTTGGGGAGTATGATATAATCATTGCACGATTCTACTCATTCTATACCTCTCGGTAGTTCGAGTGATTTTGCCTGAATTGACTTTCTCAAGACCAATTGGGTATGCAAATTTGTGAAAGCAATTGAGATTCAAGTCGGGTATTACTATCTCTAGGTTTAACCCTTTAATTGGGGATATCAATCTCTTGAATACGCCACAATTCCTTGTTGGACCAATTTCATAGACTTAGGCTGTCTCTCTCTCTCAAGAAGAGCCAAAGTCTACTAGGCATGAACTAGTTCTTGCAACCACTAATTCAATATTAAAACCCTAAATTAGTCCAAATATCAAATACTCATAGACAACCAAGTATCAAAACACAAGACCTATCAATTACCCACACTAAAGTTGAGCCAAAACCCTAGCTAATGGGTCTAGATACTCATAATTATAGAAGAAAATAAAGAAATAGATGAAAAAAAGCCCATAATAATTAATTACTAGATAAAACTTGAAGATTCAATGTTGAAACTAAGCTAATATTACTCAAAATGGTAAAAGAGAGGAGTTCACGAGCGCAACTCCGTCCCCAAAACCTATCTGATGACCTAAAAATGGAAAAAGAAACTATTTATACTAGGTTTAAAATTTTGGACAAAAATATCCCAGCGGGTCTAGTGCGGACTGCAAAAAATCGAGTGCGGCCGCACTAACGCTCTTGGCTTGACTATTCTGCTCTCTGAAGTTGGTCACCGCGGACCGCACAAAATGCACCGCGGCCGCGGTGGCTCCTATTGCGGTCAGCATAAAATGGACCACGGACCGCATTGGCCAGGTTCCTCCAAAATGTCACCTCTCTGAACTTGAACTCTGCGGACCGCATGGAATCGAGTGCGACCGCAATGACATCAATGCGGTCCACACAAAATCCTTTACAGCCGCATTGCCTGGCTAACTGAGAAGCATACTCTCTGATGTTCATCTTTGCAGACCGCCCAAAATAGTTTGTGGCCGCACTTGCCCTGTTTGACTAAGCTTGGTCTTGGTCTTGATACTTGTGCAAGTTTCACTCCTTTTTGAGCTGGTTTTTGACACCTTGTCACCATGTTGATCAAACCTGCAATCAAGTACAACTAGTGAGCCTTTGGGACTATTTTGTACACATTTCTAATCATAACTTAAGAATGAAGGAGTGTAAAATACATCATAATCCCTAGTTATCAACTCCCCAAACATAAGCTTTTGCTTGTCCTCAAGCAAACAAAATAGGACCCACCCTTTGAGAGTCAATCCAAAAAAATTCAGCCGACCTAAAGTGACCTCATCTAGCATCAATTGGGACTAACAATTACCCTCAATTCAAATGAATCATTAACAACATTCACTCTTTTAAACACCGTGGGTTTAGTTCAACACAAGAGCATCACGAGTTGACTCAACACATCAAATAAGCTCTTTTTATTACTTTGGTCGTTGTAGAACCCAAACTCACACATCCTCAACTCTCCCTAAGCAAACCTTACCTTTAGGATAGTGGCACTCATAACGAGGTTAATGGAAATACACTCATCTCTCTCAAGGAACAGTCACAAGTCCGGCTCTAAGTACCATATGCTTGACCCTTATGTAAGTCACCACTAATGAAAGTTTCATTCAACTCAAGATAATATAGGGCTTTTGTGGAGACATAGTGAAGGCTTTTGGTTAAGGGTAGGAAATGTTTGGTCTAAGTAGGTTCCACCTTCCTTTAGCACTTCTTTTGCTTCATTTTGGCACGCATTCACTTGAATTTTTAAGTCATTTCACTTCTTTCTAAGGGGTTAGAGAGACACACTGTCACTCTTTTTTGTTCATTTCAAATCTTTTCTCCTTTATCAACTTTCCACACCTTTTATTTTTTGCTTTTATTGAATCTCTTTATTCATTTCTACATTGAACATTCTTTTTGTCTTTTTGCTTTTCTTTCTTTTTCATTGCCTTTTTTTTCTTCATTTTGTACCTTTTTACTACTTTGTTGCAAGCCTCATCTCTCCCCCTAAACTTATACTTTTTCCATGTGCTAAGGAAATATCGGGTGCCAAGCGATGGTATATTTTAGAATGGGTAAAGGTTTGTATCGTGGTTCTTGAACGAAAAAGGGCTAAGGCTCAAAAGGGTTGACTAGGGATTTTATCATTGGTGGGATATGGAAGTGTTCAAGATATCATTTGGATCAAAGGGAGACTGTAATCATGTCTCAAGTCAAATTACACTAAGGATTTTGCCTAGACAAACATTCAGAGCATGTTCTAGACCAATGGCTCGGGACTTGGACTTGCAATTTCAAATTCTCACCATGCAAGCTATGGGATTTCTTAAAGACATAGAGTCGGGAGCCCACAATAATCTTAGATAATATTTGAGCACACAATGGTCCCGAAAAACCACTTGATGATTACCGGCCAACACAAGAGTCTCAAGGTCACAACTTTTACCATCCTATACACAACAATTTATTTTTGACCATAAAATCAAAGGCAAATGTGTTAGGCCCAAGTGAAGCTTTGCTTGAGGCACCCTTACCAACTAACTACTAAAAAGCAAAAAGAAAAAAATAGACTCAAACCCTTAAGAAGGTTGTCATTCCATCCATCATCGAGAAGAGCCACCCGGTTCACACAAATTCCACCTTTGGAAAGAACCGTGGCATTAAGAAAACCAAAGGCTTATTGCAAAAACTCAAAACAATAAGCTAGGAATATAAAATAAGAAGATAAGAAAAAGAAAAATGCGGAAAGTAAATTGAATATGTATAAGAAAGGATTTAACCGAATATACAGTAGGGGAGATGAATATATACAATGAAACGTAACATTTATATGCAAACCTAAGGTAAAAAGTACGAAAATTGTAATGAAATGCTGAAATTAGATACATATCAAAGATAAAAAAAAAGAAAGAAAGAAATCATAAAATCTATCATATATATACAGTCATCCAAATCCAAGTAGGGCCTACCCCCTTAAATAAAAGTTGGCATTGTCCTCAATGCCAACTAAGCAAAATAAGCACAAAAATAGAGGAAAGAGGAAAAAGAAACTCCCGATGGGTCGTCTGTCTGCATGGGATCCTCTGTGGTCCCCGGGTCCCCTATATGCTCTGAAACCTATGATTGGCTCCTTGTGATTTGTGGCTCTACTACTGGGACTTGGGCTTGAACCTGGACTGGCTCCTGGGCTACATCCTAGGGTTGGCTGGAGGCATCCTCCGGTGGGTCCGCCAACTGAATGACTGCATCATAGGACTGGGTGATCACTCTCTTCCTGTTAGGAGGTCTCTCGGACTACTCTGGCTGGGGATGGGCTGCTGGTGCTAGGTCATGGAGTAGCAAATCCAAAGGCAAGTGATTCGCTTTCAATCTCTCAACCTCGACCCATAACTCCTTCACTGACTCTTTGGAAGCCCAAGTCTTCCTCATCTTCTTTGCCTCCTTAGCAAGCTCCTTGAGAGCCTTTCTGTGTGAATCAACAGCGTCCTTGAGCAATTTCTGGCTCTCAAGGATCTTCTTCTGGTTGTCCAGAAGATCCTTGAGAGTGTCCTCAATGGACTGTGGGACTTGTGGAAGAGGAGGTGCTAACTAAGCTGCCACAGTAGTAGATAATACAAACAGCTTAGAAGTAGCTATCTGCATCTAGTTGTTGATGCTGGTGAGGGCCTGGCTCAGACGGTGGGCAATCAATAGATAGGCAGTAGTGGAGGGTATCTCTAGATCTGTGGAAGTGGATGGACCTGGGGCCATGTTTACTGAAGTGGCGGGAGGCTGTGGAGTAGTCACTACCACTACTGGCTCTTCAGATTGGCCAATTGAAGTAGTGGATTTTCCCTAGAAGTGCTTGCCTGTAGGGTTGTCATCACCCTATAGGCTATACCACGAGAAAGGTTCCTTTGGCTTCACTTTCACGTCAAATCTGCACTTCTCCACATTTTGGTCCTTTAGGTACATGGTCAGGAAGTTGGGGAATGGGTAAGACCTGTCACACTCATTCACTACTCATATAATGACCCGGGACATCACATTCCCGACATTGATCGGTTACCCCCCATGATGGATGCTACTAAGATCGCCCGGTGAATTGGAAGTGAGTTTTCATGTGTAGTAGGATCTAGCCTACTACACAAATGTCTCACACCCCTTTGCCTCAAAGTTCAATGTCCTCCTCAATATCTTTACCCCCGTAATCAACCACTCGGGGGTGGTACCTGGGATTTCCAAGTACTCCGCGAACCACGGATGAGCTTCTTCACCCAACTTCATTTTGTCCAAGTATAAGGACTCATCCTCCTCCGTGAAGCCCAAATAGTCATCGATGGTCTTGCCATAAAACTTCAATTTCAGATTCCGCACTTTGGTGACCGTGGTACCCTTTTTGATGTAGGCCACGTTGGTGTAGAATTCTTTCACCAAGTGCTCATTGGCGTCATCCACCTTCCCTATGAAGTAGTCCCATCCAGCTCTTTCTCTAAATTGCCTCAGCACATTGGGATTGTGAGGCAAAAGATCTCGGGTGATAATTTTTCTCTTAGGTATCAACCTCTTTTTTGGCCACCACTCTCTGAATTTGTGTTAGGCAATCTCACAGACGAAACAGTCCTCCAATGCCTTCGGGTTCCTAGTACGCTCTACCCCACCATCTTGGGGCTCACCCCCTTTTGCTTCTTCCCCTTCTTCTGCTACTGCACCCTCTCCGGATAATGAAGTTGTAGGAGAGGTGGAGTACTCATCCCAACTACCTTCAGCTAATCCTTTAGATGACTCAGAATATATATGAACTGAGGCTTGGGAAGTGGGGGATGCTGGAGGTGTATCTCTCAATCCGTTCCTCTCCGGCCAGTCAGGAACAAAATCTAGCACGGAATCTGAAGATGCCTCCTAGGAGGGCTCACACTCACTCCCCGACTGGTCAATAGCTATGTCTGCATCTTTTATGATCTTCCTTGTGTTCTTTATGTTTTGTCGGGCTTGTGGGGTTAATTTTATCATTGCTTGCTTCCCACCCCGGGAGGACTCTCCTCTTCCCGTTTGTTTACCACCTTTGACTCTTGATCTTACCATTGTCTGCAAACAACATTCATTCATGCTTGGTTAGTATCCATAAACACAATGAAATGCAAGTTGCAAAAAAATATGTTGGAGACAATTTAGAATTGCAGAGTGCGGACCGCACAAAATGCAGTGCGGCCGCAAATAGGCCATTGCAGACCGCACAAAATCTATTGCGGTCCATACAGAGGTAGGGTTCAGACTACCAACTCTCTGAATCTATGCACCGCGGACCGCACAAAATGGAAATGCGGTCCGCATTGAGGCACCGCAGACCGCACAAAATCTAATGCAGTCGTGGTCCTCAAATGTTTAGCTTGCAGGACTTTGTCATTGTGGTCCACACAAAATATAATTGCGGATCGCACAAGAGCACCACAGACCGCACAAAATCCACCGCAGTCCGCACTGAGTGCCCAGCAGCAATACCAACCTAGGGTTCATGTTTTGATCAATTTTCGTCCAATTTTTCACCTATTAATGAGTCCCTAAGTGTTGGTTCAGTGTTTTAACTACCTAGTCTTACTTAAAACAAAAATGTACTAACCTAAGGTACAAAATTGAAAGAAAAACGGGTAGGGATAGAAGAACAAACAAGAAAAACAAAAAATCAGTGAAAATAATAAAATTAAACAAATGAAAAGGGATTAAAGTACCAGAAATAAGATGCTGAGATGATGAATAAGCCTTAGTAGTTAATTGCGTGCAATAGAGAGAGATGAACAGTGAGTTTTTTTATGCTCTAAGATAAGAAGGATCAAAAAGTCCAAAAGGAGGGCCTCAGGTCCTATTTATAGAAAAATGTCCCGGGGCCCAGCTTACCTACCCATCGCGGTCTGCACAAAATAGCACCACAGTCCACGGTGCTTGAAACCATAGGGCACTAACAAATTGACCACTGCGGACCGCAGAAAATGTAATGCGGCTGTAGTGGACCACCGCGGACCGCACAAAATGTAATGCGGCCGCGGTGGTAAACTTCAGAGAACCCCAACTTTTATCAAAACACCAGTGCAGTCCGCACTGATTTCTTGCCCCCGTACAAAGGTCTTTGCGGCTGCACAAAATGAGTGTGGTCCACATTGATGATTTCAAAAGAGTGATCATTTCCCAACTTTTTTCTGAACTGCATCAACATAATCCTACAGCATCTCAAAACCAGTCAGTCCAAAAATAAATACTACACTACAATAAAAACAAAAGAAAAACACATAGGTTGCCTCCCAAGAAGCGCCTAATTTAATGTCGCGGCACGA
The DNA here is from genome assembly GCF_000393655.2 of Nicotiana sylvestris. NCBI lineage: Eukaryota > Viridiplantae > Streptophyta > Magnoliopsida > Solanales > Solanaceae > Nicotiana > Nicotiana sylvestris. The sequence continues at coordinate 107,909,775 of NC_091067.1, forward strand.
CGCAGGTTACCATCAAATCATTTGAGATGAAGTAGTGCCACCGCGTGGCCGTCATCACTTTTTTCCAAGTAATGCTTGACCCTGTGCCCATTAACTATGAAAACTTTCCCATTTTTGTTCTTCAAGTCAAGTGCACCAAACAGGGTCACAAATAACACTTCAAAAGGTCCACTCCATTTTGACTTAAGCTTTCCCGGAAACAGACGTAACCGAGAGTTGAACAAGAGAACCAAATCACCTACTTTGAACTCCTTGCTACGAGCATATTTATCATGAAGGTACTTCATCTTGTCCTTGTACAAGGATGAACTGGAATGGGTATGGAATCAGAATTCATCAAGTTCATTAAGCTGCTCCACACAAAGATTTGCTGCCACATCCCATTCAAGATTTAACTTCCTCAAAGCCCACATGGCCTTGTGCTCTAACTCAACCGGTAGATGTCAAGCTTTCCCAAACACCAACCGATATGGGGACATACCAATCAGAGTCTTGTAAGAAGTCCTATAAGCCCATAGATCATCATACAACTTCTTTGACCAATCAATCCTATTTGCATTGACCGTCTTTGACAATATACTCTTGGTTTCCCTGTTTGAGACTTCAACTTGGCCGCTCGCTTGAGAATGATATGGAGTAGAAACTTTGTGGTTTACACTATACTTTGCAAGCAAAGTGTCGAAAGCTCTATTACAAAAATGAGACCTCCCATCACTTATGATTGCACGAGGAGTGTCAAACCTTGTAAAAATGCTCTTTTTGAGAAATGCAACAACACTCCGGGCCTCATTGTTGGGTAAAGACACGGCCTCAACCCACTTTGAAACATAGTCAACTGCCACAAGAATGTATGTGTTCCCACACGATCTAACAAACGGGCCCATAAAATCAATGCCCCATACATCAAAAATATCAACCTCGAGAATGGTATTGAGAGGCATCTCATCTTTCTTCGAAATTCCACCCACTCTTTGTCATTCGTCACACCTCTTCACAAGTTCACTTACATCTTTGTACAAAGTTGGCCAATAAAACCCACAACTAAGAACTTTGAAAGCCGTCCTCGCCCCGCCATGATGGCCACCATAGGGAGAGGAATGACAAGCCTCCAAGATACTCAATCGCTCTTCCTCCGGGACATACCTTCGGATCACACCATCCGTGCAAATCTTGAACAAGTACGACTCATCCCAATATAAATCTAAACTATCCTATTTGATCTTCTTCCTTTGGTTAGAAGAGAGCTCACACGGGATTATACTAGTCAGAAGGAAATTAGAAACATCCGCAAACCATGGCATACCATTTACCGACATCAAAAAGAGTTGTTCATCGAGAAATGAATCATTGATCTCTAGGCCATCACGAGGCCTCCCCTCCTCCTCCAAGTGGAACAAGTTGTCCGCCACTTGTTTTTAATACCCCTCCGGTCCACAATCTCCAAATCAAACTCTTGAAGTAACAAGACTCATCGCATCAGTCTAGCTTTGGAATCCTTCTTTATCATCAAGTACTAAAGTGCGGCATGATCGGTATGGACTATGACCTTGGCACCCATAAGATACAACCGAAATTTCTCCATTGCGAACACACTAGCTAAAAGTTCTTTCTCGGTCACCGTGTAGTTCACTTGAGCATCATTCATTATCTTGCTCGCACAGTACACCGGATGAAACATTTTGTTCACTCTTTGACCCAAAACCGCCCCAACCGCAACATCGCTCGCAACACACATGAGCTCAAAGGGCATGCTCCAATTAGGTGCAGTGATAATAGGAGTGGTTGTCAACTTGTGCTTGAGAAGTTCAAAGGCTTGCATACATTTCTCATCTAACACAAACTTGGCATCCTTTTCCAATAGCTTGCATAAGGGGTTCACGACCTTCGAAAAGTTTTTAATAAATCTCCGGTAGAACCCCGTATGCCCAAGAAAACTTCTAACTCCCTTGACAGAGGTAGGGGTGGGAGCCTTGAAATCACATCAACTTTTGCTTTGTCTACCTCAATACCATGCTTTGAAATTTTATGTCCAAGAAGTATGCCCTCTTCCACCATGAAGTGGCATTTGTCCCAATTAAGAACATGATTGGTTTCTTTACAACATGCCAAAACTCTATCAAAATTTTTCAAACACTTATCAAATGAATCACCCACAACACTAAAGTTGTCCATGAACACATCTAAAATACCTTCCACCATAACGGTGAAAATGACCATCATACACCGCTGAAATGTAGCCGGTGCATTACGCAACCGAAAAGGCATCCGATAAAAGGCAAAGGTGCCATATGGATAAGTGAATGTGGTTTTCTCCTGATTTTCTGGAGCAATCAAGATTTGGTTGTACTAGAATACCCATCCAAGAAATAGTAGAAGGCACGCCCAGCAAGTCGGCCTAACATTTGATCAAGAAAAGGCAATGGAAAGTGATCCTTGTGGGTCACTTTATTCAACTTGCAGTAGTCCATACATACCCTCCAACTGGTGACAGTTCTGGTAGGAATCAACTCATTTTGTGAATTTGCAACCACGGTCATGCCACCCATTTTCGGTACACATTGCACCGGCAAATTCCAAAAGCTATCACAGATGGGGTATACAACCCCGACATCCAACCACTTGATCACCTCCTTTTTCACAACTTCTTGTATTACCTCGTTCAACCTTCTTTGATGTTCCAAGGAGGGCTTTGCATCATCTTCCAAAATAATCTTGTGCATACATAATGGGGGCTTATTACCCAAATATCATCTAAAGTCCATCCAATTGCCTTTTTCCGCTTTTGAAGCGCCGCCAATATGGCATCAACCTGCATGTTAGTAAGACAAGAGGAAAGAATAACTGGCAAAGTAGAACTAGGGCCTAAGAACTCATACCTGAGGTGTGGAGGCAACGATTTCAACTCTAACACCGGAGGCAACTCAATTGAAGGTTTTGTTGGTGGAGTCTTCCTATTATCAAGGTCCAAAGATAGTTTTCTAGGATCGTAAGAGTAATAGCCCATCCCATGTAAAGCATTCAAACACTCCATTTGGATTTCATCTTCATTGACATCAAGATTCAATAATACGACCTCTAGAGGGTCCTCTACATTGATCATTGCACTGGTATTATCAACTATCACTGCTGTGACAAGGTCCACAAAAGATCACACCTCGGAACTGTTGGGCTGCTTTATTGACTTGCACACATAAAAGACCACTTTTTCATCACCTACCCAAAAGGTGAGTTCCCATGCTTCCACATCAACTAAGGCCTTCCCAGTAGCAAGGAAAGGTCTCCCCAATATGATTGGAACTTCATAATCCACCTCACAATACAAGATCACAAAATCAGCTGGCAAGATAAATTTGTCCACCCGGACAAGCACATCATCAATAATACCCAACGGTCTCTTCATCGTTCTATCCGCTATTTGCAATCTCATAGGAGTCGGCCTTGGTTGCCCAATTTCCAAAGTCTTGAAAACTGAGTAGGGCATCAAGTTGATACTTGCCCCCAAATCACATAGAGCCTTAGCAAAGTCTGCGCTTCCAATGGTGCAAGGAATGGTGAAAGCACCGGGATCTTCAAGCTCCGGGGCCATTGAATGCACTATTGCACTAACTTGGTGGGTCATCTTTATAGTTTCACAATCCATGGATCATTTCTTTGTCACCAAGTCCTTCATAAATTTAGCATAGCCCGACATTTGTTCAAGAGCCTCCACCAAAGGTAAATTAATGAATAAGCTCTTCATCATATCAATGAACTTTTTAAACTGATTCTCATTTTTCTGCTTCGCAAGCCTTTGAGGATAAGGTGGAGGCGGACCTGGTAAAGGAGCCTTTGCTTTATGCACAACTGGATCTGGCATGTTTATTACGTGTTCCCTCAATGGGTTCACATCATTTTGAGTTTTCACCTCGGCATCTTGAATATCAATCCTCACTTCTTCATTCACATTCTCATCAATCACATTTTCAACCACCAAAGGAACTTCATCTTCTTGCAACTCAACTTCATCACTCAAAATATGCTTTTATTTGGAGGCATTCACATCATCACCTCGTCCACTCCTTGTAGTTACCGCCATGGCATGATTGTTCCCACCTTTCGGTTTTACTACCGTATCACTTGGTAGAGCCACCTTAGGGCGAGTATTCAAGGACTGTAAGATTTGGCCTAACTGAACCTCCAAATTTCTAATTGAGTTATTGTGGGAAGACAACTGAGCATTAGAATCTGCATTCTTCTTCATCATCTGTTCGAATATCATTTCAATTCTTCCCATATAAGAGTTAGAAGAACTATGACCTTGGGATGGAAATGGGGGCAGATTGTTCGGTTGTTGGTACATTGGGGGCCTTTGAAAGCCTTGCCCCTGGTTTCCTTGTTTTCCATTGTTCCACCCACCTTGATTGTTGTTACCACCCCAGTTGTTGTTATTCCCATTCCAATTACCCTGATTGTTCTGATTGCCCCAATTGGAGTTTTGGTTGTTGTTCCCCTAATTACCATTGCCTTGTTATTGTTGATTTGCCTAATTGCACTGGGGTCTCCATTGTTGTTGGTTGGAAGAATTTCCCCTTTGTCCTTGATAATTGTTTACGTATTGCATCTCGTCATTCTGCCCATCATATCTATCATCTTGGAATCCACTACAATCATTGTCAAATTGCTTTGAATTCCCTTGGTTCTGTTAACCCCTTTGTCTTCTTTTGTTGACTAGCATGTTGACACCCTTCATAGCATTCACTTGGCGAGGATTTCGAACTTGTTGCAACTGTGCCTTTGCTAGTTGGTTCATTGTAGTTGTCAAGTCAGCTATAGCCTGCCCATGATCATGTAACTCTTTGTGCAAATGAGTGACCGTGGGGTCATCCTGGGGCACATTGGCTCTACTCTGCCAAGCAGAAGAAGTGTCAGCCATCTTGTCAAGAATGTCAGAAGCCTCATCATAAGTCAGCTTCATGAAGTTTCCCCCAACAAGTTGGTTCACTATGCATTGGTTTGTTGTGTTAATGCCCCGATAAAAATTCTATTGGATCATCGCCTCAGTCATATCATTGTTGGGGCATTCCTTTACCATTGTTCTATAGCGCTCCCAAATCTCATGCAATGGTTCAGTGAGCTCCTGCTTGAAAGCCAAGATCTCATCTCCCAATGCTGGCATATTCCCAGGTGAGAAAAATTTTGCAATGAACTTGTCCGCCAACTCATCCCAAGTATTGATGGAATGGTTGGGAAGTTGTTCAAGCCAATCCAATGCCTTCCCTCTAAGTGAGAATGGGAAAAGTCTCAACCGAAGTGCATCCTCGGACATAATAGTTTGCTTGCTCCCTCAACAGGTATCCACGAACCCCTTAAGATATTTGTAAGCATTTTGATTGGCAGCACCCGTGAAATACCCACTCTGCTCCAGCAATGTCAGCATCACATTGGTAATTTGAAAATTGCCCGCCTGAATCTGGGGCGGGACAATTGCACTTGCATAGCCTTGGTTTGGAAGCACTCGAGGAGCCACACTTCGAGGTAGCGGGGGAGGGTCTAGAATATTATCATTGGCATGTTGGCCTCTCCTTTGTCCTTGAGGCACAATACGGACCTCATCATCAACATTGTCATCTACCTCCTCCCCCGGCGGAAGATATCTAAGAGGTGCATTGTTTAAGTTTGCTGCCATTTTGTACCTGAAGTTGTGACACACACAAATTAATAACACGGAAGGAAAGAAGTACAATACACAAAACTATTTAGATAGATAACCAAAACCGTTAGCTCCCCGGCAACGGTGCCAAAAAGTGATCGAGGCCAACCCTGTACTACTATGAAGTAGCAAGAGAGGTCGAAGCAGTTTTTATCCGAGAAGGTCAGGATCAATTTCCACAAGGAGCTAGATATTGGAGTTGATTTTCTATCTAAATTAATGTTGTGTATTTGTTCCTAATTGCACTTCTAAACATTGTTGGTTTTGATTTTACTTCTAATTTTATACTACTATAATGCTAAATTAGGCTAAGTAACGCTAAGATTAAACTATTGAGAGTTATTCAAATAGATAAAAGGCACTAGGGTAGTGGCTTTCTCCTAGGTGGTTAATTGACGGATTCTTGAGTCTCAGGCTAGATTGTCACATTTGGGGAGTATGATATAACCATTGCACGATTCTACTTATTCTATACCTTTCGGTAGTTCGAGTGATTTTTCCATAATTGATTTTCTCAAGACCAATTAGGTATGCAAATTTGTGCAAGCAATTGAGATTCAAGTCGGGTATTACTATCTTTAGGTTTAACCCTTTAATTGGGACTATCAATCTCTTAAATAAACCCCAATTCCTTGTTGGACCAATTTCATGGACTTAGGCTCTCTTTCTCAAGAAGAGCCAACGTCTACTAGGCATGAACTAGTGTTTGCAACCACTAATTGAACATTAAAACCCTAAATTAGTCCAAATATCAAACACCCATAGACAATCAAGCATCAAAATACAAGACCCATCAATTACCCACACTAGGGTTGAGCCACAACCCTAGCTAATGGGTTTAGCGACTTATAATTATAGAAGAAAACAAAGAAATAGATGAAGAAAATCCCATAATAATTAATTACTAGATAAAACTTGAAGATTCAATGTTGAAACTAAGCTAAAATTACTCAAAATGGTAAAAGAGAGGAGTTCACGAGCGCAACTCTGTCCCTAAAATCTATCTGATGACCTAAAAATGGGAAAATAAACTATTTATACTAGGTTGAAAATTCTTGACAAAAATACCCCAGGGGGTCTAGTGCGGATCGCACAAAATCGAGTGCGGCCGTACTAAGGCTCTTGGATTGACTAATCTGCTATCTGAAGTTGGCCACTGCGGACCACACAAAATGCACCGCGGCCGCGGTGGCTCCTATTGTGGTTCACAAAAAATGGACTGCGGACCGCATTGGCCAAGTTCCTCCAAAATGTCACCTCTCTAAACTTGAGCTCTGCGGACCACACGAAATCGAGTGCGGCCACAATGACATCAATGCGGTCCGCACAAAATCCTTTGACCCCGAATTGCCTAGCTGACTGAGAAGCATACTCTTTGATATCCATCTTTGCGGACCGCACAAAATGGTGTGCGGACGCACTGGCCCTATTTGACTGAGCTTGGTCTTGGTCTTAATACTTGTGCAAGTTTCACTCCTTTTTGAGTTGGTTTTTGATAAGTTGTCACCTTGTTGATCAAACCTGCAATCGAGTACAATTAGTGAGCCTTTGGGACTATTTTGTACACATTTTTAATCAAAACTTAAGAAAGAAGGAGTATAAAATGCATCATAATCCCTAGTTATCAATCCTTTCACATAGCACTACGCCACCCCAAGAGGACTGGCTATGTTGCTCATTATATTCAATATTTTTAAGAAAACAGAAAAATATCTACCAATTAATAAGAAAAGTATAATGATAAAATTATCCCTGACCTATGACCATATTTCTAACTATACACCTTTTCTTTTCAGTGGTCTTATCTACCCCTCCCCCCCCCACTCCCCCCTAAACTATTTTAAAGTGTAATAAACACCACCCTAAGTGTTGATGTGGCATAGAGACTGGGCACACTTGTTTAAGAGCAAGTGGAAGTTATAAAAATAATTTAAAAATTGATTAGCAGGTACAAGTGTCATCTTTTGATTGGACATTACATAATTAATTACATCCAAATTAATTAATATCCTTTCTCTTCTAAACCTCTTCTCGCACGAACAAGGGAGACATCGTTTCAACGGCAAAATGGCGAAGTGAAAATCCATTACAACCCAAAATCAACCAAGAAATCAAAAGTAGATATGTTTAATAACAGAAATAAAACTACAACTAGAGGGAGAAATGAGCTATCTAAATGATCAACAACATTGGAGTTTTGCCGGAGCAAGGGTCTTCATCGGAGTTTCGTTCTCCGACCAAATCTGATAATATCAAACAAGTATTATATAAAACCAATCAAAAACTCAGTTCAACGGAGAATAAAAATTTCATCGCGTAACGATCTGGCCGGTCATTTTGAGAGTTGTACTAGAAATATTTCAGAGTGAATGGAGACACTTAGTCTCTTAATTGAAAGATTAAGTTGGAAAAGTTGACTAGATGTTGACTTATGTATAAACAACCTCAGATTTGAATTTTGATGATCCCATTAGCTCCGTTAGGTGCTTTTGGACTTAGGAGCGTGTCCAGATTGTGATTTGGAGGTACGTAGTAGAATAAGGCTTGGAATGACGAAAGTTGGAATTTTGAAAAGTTTGCCCGGGAGTGGACTTTTTGATATTGGGGTTCGATTGGATTTCCAAAATTTTGTTAGGTTAGAATCTGAGTGCAATTCGTGTTTTTGATGCTGTTTAAGGTGATTTGAGGATTCGACTAAGCTTGTATTGGGATATAAGACTTGTTGGTATGTTTGGTTGAGGTCTCGAGGGCCTCGAGTTGATTTCGGGTGGTTAACGAACTTGAAGCTTGATTTGAGAAGCAACTGAAGTTTTGCTGCTGGTGGCGTAATCACACTTGCAGAGTGGGAACCGTAGGTGCGAGTCCGCAGAAGCGGCCAAGGGAGAGGTGAGCAGAGATCGCAGGTGCAAAGATTATCCCGCACCTGCATGGTTGCAGGAGTGTGCAGATGCGACTGGTCCTACAGGTGCGATGGCATTTTTTGCACCATCGATGTGTGCAGATGCGGTCCGGCGCTTGCACAAGTGGAGCCAGCTGGTTAAGTGAATTTTTCAGAAGTGGTTCTGTAGGTGCGGATAAGTGGCCGCATGTGCTAAAGGCCTAGGCAGAAAGTTTAAAAATGAGGGTTCGCAATTTTGGCTTCATTACAACATTTTGAACTCGGACTTAAGTGATTTTGGAGAGGATTTTCGAGAGTATTCTTGAGGTAAGCTTCTTGTACTCGTTTTTGGCCAATAATCTTGTTTCCTTATTGTTTTTCCCACCTAGATTGTGTTGTTTTGAGGTGAAATTTGGGGGTTTGAGGCTTTTAATTCTGAGAGTGAATCTTAGGGATTTAAAAGAACATTTAGTGTTGGATTTTGGTATATTTTGTATGGTTAAACTTGTGAGTGACTTTTATCGGATTTCGAGACATGGGTTCGAGAGTCGGGTTTGAGCTAATTTTGTATTTTGGTTATGATTTTGTATTTTTGTTGTGGAATTTATTCCTTTAGCCTATATTGATTGTATTATGCTGCTTTTGGCTAGATTTGGGTTATTTGGAGGCCGATTCTCGAGGCAAAGGCATATTAGTGTAGTGTTTTGCTCGGATTGAGGTAATAGTTTTAAATTTGGTCCTGAGTGTATGAAACCCCGGATTGTGCGTTATGTGATTGTTTTGGAAGTGACGCACATACTAGTAGCGGGCATGTGGGCGTGCACCGTAGGAATTGGGACTTGGTCCATTCCGTGGAACTGTAAAGTTAAATAACTTGTTGTTAGCTATATGTTGTCCCTGTATTATAGAATTTGATTGCAAATCATGTTAGAAATCATGCTTAGGCTATATGATAACACTATTGGGACTTGCAGAGGTCATGTACTTGTTGAATTATCACTTGTTTGGTGTCTTGTACTCAGTCACGATTTTACTTGTGTATCATATCTCAATCTCTTCTTGTTTCTTGTTGGTACATGTTATTTATCTCTATTTGGTCTAATTTTTGTATGATTTCTGAGAGCTCGAGAGACTAAAGAGGTTGGTGACTGAGTTAGGGACTGAGTGTCGAGCTGTGAGCTATATGTGTATATATGGATCGGGTTGCATGCTGCAATGAGCCTGAGAGTTGTATGTATATGGATCAGATTGCATGCTGCAACGAGCATTAGGGCTGTATATATATATATATATATATATATATATGTGTGTGTGTGTGTGTGTGGATTGGGTTTCACACCGTAACGAGCCTCAAGGCTATTTATATATTATGGATCAGGTGGCACACTGTAGTGATATAGCGCTTTTGCTGAAGGAGCCACTCCGTAGTCTATACACCGCGGTGAGCGCAGGTACCTATTGAGTGTGAGTGTTGAGGGCTGAGAACCAACTGATTGAGCTATTGAGAAAGTTTGAGTGACTGTTGCCTTGAGAGGCTGTACTTGCTTTCATTTGTTGCTACACTTAGCTGTTATATGTCATTGTTTGAAATTTCTAGAAGATATTGTATCTGATTTTACTTGAACTTGGTAATGTATACACTAAATTGACTCAAAATTTCCGGATTTGAAAGCATGACTACTTTCTTGCTGAGATTACTGAAAATGAACTATAACTATGCAGCTCGACACTATCTTTTAGTTTCTTATTTATTATTGTTACTTACTAAGTTGGTTGTACTCACGCTAAACCTTGCACTTTGTGTGCAGATCCAGGTGTTTTCAGTCACGGTGGGCATTGATATCGTGCACGGTCGATCATCGGAGATTTAAAAGGTAGTTGCCCGACATTCATCCTTGTTTTTCCTTCCTTGTCTTTTCTTTATTCGTATTTTTATACGGACCCTTGTAGATACTTCTTTCTAGACTAGTTGTATAGATGCTCATGAGCTCAGTGACACTCTGATTTAGGATTTATGTTTCCACACTTGTGTTGGGTTAGTACCCTGTTTTTATGAAAACTTTGGTTATTCAAAATATCTTAATTTATTTTCTGTTAAATGTTGGAAGTATTTTGGAAATGTCAGCTTGTCTAGTACTACAATAGGCGCCATCATGACGGGTTAGCATTTGGGTCATGACAAGTTGGTATCAGAGTCTAGGTTACATCGGTGTCACGAGTCATGAGCAGGTTTAGTAGAGTCTGGCAAACCGATATAGAGATGTATGTATTTATCTTTGAGAGGCTACCGAATCCTTAGGAAACTTCACATTCTTGAATTCTTGTCGTGCGAATCTCTTGATTCTAGTAACTAAACTTCTATTATTCTATTCTCTTAGAGACAGTGATGACACGTACTACTAGGCAGGATGGACAACAACCAGTACCACCAGTCAGGGCCACGAGAGGATAAGGTCGCGGTAGAGACCCCAGTAGGGGCAGAGGTGCAACTCATACAGTAGCTAGGGCAACACCTACAGATCTACTAGTTTCCCCAATTTAGGAGCAGGTCCCAATTGTGGATAAGCCTATGGGGCCAGCTCAGGCACCAGTTGTGCCCATCATGATTCTAGGCATTCAGGAGGCCTTAGCTTAGATTTTACTGTATGCACCAGTCTTGCCCAGGTAGTCTCTGTTCTGGTTGCAACAACCACTTTTTAGGCCGGAGGAGGTACTCAGACTCCCGCGCGACCATACACCCGAGCAGGTGATACGGGGACTCCAGACACCGGAGGCACTACTAGCCCAACCGATGGCAGCTACTCAGGCCCATGTGGTTCATGTTATGACTGATGATGAGCATTGGAGACTAGAGAGGATTGGTGGACTCCAACCTCCATCTTTCAGCGGGGAAGAGTCGGAGGATGCCCAGGGTTTCTTGGACAAATGTTAGAGAATTCTCTGTACAACAGATATTCTGGAGAAGTCGTCTCATGCCCCATTGGTAGTGTCCCCACCTAGTGGGATGTCCAGCTCAACAGAGGATCCAGCCTACGACTTTAGCACCAGTTACTTACCACTCGCCCAACTAGCTCGAGGTGGAGCTCAGTCAGCTAGGGGTCGCCCTAGAGGGGGAGGCCAATGAGGTGGCGTCCAGGCCCATTTCTATGCACTCCTTACTAGACTAGATGTTATTTCTTTAGAGACAGTGATCACAGGTATTGTCTCAGTATGTCATCGAGATGCTTCTATATTATTTGACCCTGGTTCCACCTATTCATATGTATCATCGTATTTTGCTCATTATTTGGATATGCCTCGTGAGTATTTAGCTTCCTCTATTCATGTATCTATGCCAGTGGGTGATACTAATATTGTGGATCGTGTGAACCGGTCGTGTGTAGTGACTATTGGAGTATTGGAGGCTATAGTTGATCTCTTAGTGCTTAGTATGGTTGATTTTGACGTGATATTGGGTATGGATTGGTTGTCTCTATGTCAATCTATTTTGGATTGTTACACTGTGACTGTGACGTTGGTGATTCTGGGGTTGCCACAGATAGAGTGGTGAGTTTCTTTAGACTATGTTTCCAGTAGTGTAATTTCATACTTGAAGGCCCAGCGGATGGTTGCAAAGGGTTGTTTATCTTATTTGGCTTTTGTAAGGGATGTTGGTGCTGATACCCCTACTATTGATTATGATCTGGTGGTGCGAGATTTTCCATATGTGTTTCCTATAGAACTGCCAGGCATGCCGCCTGATAGGGATATTGACTTTGGTATTGACTTGGTGTCGGGCACTCAGCCCATTTCTATTCCTCCATACCGTATAGCACCGGGTGAGTTAAAGAAGTTGAAGTAACAGCTTCAGGAACTCCTTGAGAAGGGGTTCATTAGGCCTAGGGTGTCACCTTGGGATGCACTGGTACTGTTCGTGAAGAACAAGGATGGCACTATAAGAATGTGCATTGATTATAAGCAGTTGAACAAACTCACAATCAAGAACAAGTATCCTTTGTCGCGTATTGATGATCTTTTTGACCAACTTCATAGAGTGAGGGTTTTCTCCAAGATTAATTTAAGGTCTGGGCATCACCAGCTGAAGATTCGGGACTCGAATATTCTTAAGACAACTTTCAGGACACGTTATGGTCATTATGAGTTCCTTGTGATGTCTTTTGGGCTGACCAACGCCCCAACAACGGTCGTGCATCTAATGAATAATGTATTTCAGCCTTATCTCGACTCATTTATCATTGTATTTATTAATAATATCCTGGTGTACTCTCAAAGCCAGGAGGAGCATGCCCTGCATTTGAGGATTGTGTTCCAACGGTTGAGAGAGGAGAAGCTTTATGCCAAGTTCTCCAAGTGAGAGTTTTGGCTCAGTTCAGTGACACTTTTTGGGGCACGTGGTGTCTAGTGAGGGTATTCGGGTATATCAAAAGAAGATAAAGGCGGTTCAAAGTTGGCCCAGACCGTTCTCACCTAGGAGATTCAGAGCTTTCTTGGTTTGGTTTGTTATTACCATTGGTTTGTGCGAAGTTTATTGTCTATTGCATTGCCCTAGACCAAATTGCCCCAAAAGGATGCTCCTTTCAGGTGGTCGGATGAGTGTAAGGAGAGCTTTCAGAAGCTCAAGACTGCTCCAGTTTTAGTTCTACCATTAGCTTTTAGTTCTTATATAGTATATTGTGATACTTCTCAGATCGGTATTGGGTGTGTTTTGATGCATAAGGATGTCATACCTCCTTTTTACCTACACCCCGTAAGGGTTGTATAAGGGAGTTTTTCCAATTAAAGGATAATCGAAACGAGATCTATTTATTTAAAGATTCAGAGTCGCCACTTGGGATAATTTTATGGTGTCCCGAGTCACCGGTTCAAATCCAGAATCGAGGAAAAGAATGACTCGGTTTAACAGTCTGCGAACCAGAAATCCGAGTAAGGAATTCTGTTAACCCGGGAGAAGGTGTTAGGCATTCCCGAGTTCCGTGGTTCCAACACGGTCGCTTAACTATTATAATTGGCTTATTATCTAATTTTAGTACATGTTTTAGCCTATGGTGCAATTTTAACTTTATAACTGCTTTTATTTAATTTTAAAAGAAAATTGCAACGTTATTAAAACACGTCTCAAACCATGTCACATAAATGCACCCGTGATTTTGACATATTTTGACATCGTTGAGATTTGGATTTGGGTCACATAAATGCGCACCCGAATTTAGGAATGTAATATTATTAAACTAATGCGCCTAAAGCAATTACAAATTTACAACTTTGCGAGGGCCATGAAAATTTGCTAAATGGCGCACCTCGAATTCTAGGGGTCAAAACGAAGTTAATTAAAACGAAGGCCATACAATTGTCATTTGTTCGCTCACCTTGACTTCCAATTTTTACAGGGAATTTCAACTATACTTAGAGGGCCACAAACTATTTGGTTTCGAGTGGCATGCTTCCACTAATTAAACTAACTAAATAAGATTTAAGGAAATTATAGCTACTTTTTTAAAACACAGCTGAATTTAAATTGTGAATCTGAAAAGCTAAGACTAAGTGAAAATTACTTCATTTTGTTTCAGAACTCTAGGCTTGGCCTAGCGTCTAGCCCAGTGACCCAGGGAGCCCAACAAGAAGCTCCCTTTGAAGCACGAGCAAGGCTAGACATCACGAGGGTCCGCGCATCGAACCCGCACAATTGCAGAAAAGCACGCAGATTTTGTTCATCCATTCATTAAAAGAAGAAAACGCCATAGAGATTTACACATTAACAGATCTGGAAATGTGACAATAAGGAACCACAAAACTAGCTAACGATTATTAGACATTAGAGCCTTGAGCATGGAATTGAATTAAGTAAACTTCAACTCTGATTTTTAAAACAATTAATACAGCTTAACCAAGCTAAATTTTGAATTTTGTCTCTCATGCGTCTTTGGGTCACTTATGCTACCATGACAGTCCAGCCACCAAACAAATGAGCTACATGGGCTTAATAGGCAAACCCAAATAACAACAACAAACCCCTTTCCTTTGCGAATGACCTTAGAATCTAGGACCCCATGAGCCCAAAACCTGTGAAGAACCAGACTGAGGATCCTAGACCCAACATCGAGCCCATACTAACGCAAAACAGCCCTTCACTCTCAAACACAACTGGATAAATCTCATCATCACCCAATAATGAATATACCAAGAATCTTTGAATATTACTAACGGCACATGTTCAGACACAATTGTAAAAAGGAAAACTAATCATAACTCAAAACACCATTCAATTAGATATCCCATGAGACCTGGTGTTGCTTAGCATGCCATGGTACCTCTAATGAATCAGATAGCAAGCAAACAAATCTAATACATTTCTCATTACTTAGTTTACACAATCAAACATAGAATCTAATGGCTGATCCATTTCGATTATACTCAATAAAGTCCAAAAATTTTCTGAATCAAATGCATTCAAACAAAACCAATTAAATCCTAAAGTAAACATATAGCATTTGATGACATGATCGGCCACATATGAGGAAACTTAACTAGGAGAAATATGAAACAAAAGAATCAGAGACCGCAGAAATAAGGCCAAGCTATGAACAAATGACTTAAAGTTAAGCTTCAAAATCCCATTTCCCTTTCACTCTTCGACTTGAACATCACATTAAAAGTTTTAGAACATGTACCTGGAATTGGAAAGGAAAAAGAAGTGACGAAGAAATAAACAGCATCAACCCAGTAATCAGGAAACAAAGCAAGGAAAACCAGCTTGATTCAAGCAATGGAACAGTAAAACCAGACTCCAAACAACTTCAAACCAGCTTTTCAAGACCAAAAATCAAGCCATTTTCAACCAGGCCTAGAATCTAGGCTCCCAGGGGTTCTATTTAGTGAACAGGATCAAAACTTCAACACTTGAACAGAGTTTTTGAGCAATTTTTCACCAAGAAAATGTAGGACAATCAGTGTTAAAAAAAAATATCCCAGCCATCTCAGTTTTTTATGATTTCAGAATTTTTTCCTCTCAAAAGTCTGCCTTCAATGCCAAGTAAATGTGCCTTTAAAGGCAAGGCACTAGGGCAGCCTCAAAGGTATTCTGATTTGCACCTAGACCCTTTTTGAATTTTCTTGTTTGCTTAATAATCCCGAGTCAATTTTCCTTTTTGCTTAACTGTCCCTAATGTAGAATTCAGAATTTCAAAATAGTCTCAAACCCCAGCTTCCTAGAAGCTTCCCATTCAGTTACCATGAGATTCCCTAGGCCCATTTCCTAGATTACCTCCCATGACTCTTAAAATTACCCCTCCAACCAAATACAGGTCAAGTTGACCCAATAGATTGAACCAGCCCTGGGCTCAAAAGCCATTCGAATCATTTCCCACTCAGGCCTCGTGATTTCATAATTCGAATTCAATCTTGGCCAAATGGCCATAGACTAATCAACATTTCTTAAAAGACCCAAAAACAACTGTTAAAATGTGGCTCAAAGGAAAAAAAATAAACATACTAATTAACTAAACACATAAACTAACCTATCCCTAAACTAATCAATCAAACAGAAAAAGAAAAGAAATGAAAGAAAAGTGAGCACATCATGAAGAAATGAGGGGAGGAGACAGAATAGCACATGCAGCTGAGCTGAGTCAAAGAAAAAGAAGAGTAATGCAATAAAAGAAGAGAGAAGGGCGGAACGGTACCTAAAATGGGATAAATACAAACTTGAAAATTTTAACGGAATCTTCGATTTCCTTGACCGGAATAGACCTTAATCGTGTGTTCTCAATGTGAAAACACACGAATAAAGTCTATTACAATCTCGAATCTTCAAACAGGCCTGCCGATTTGATCATTGGGATTTAGGATTAACTTTCGATCTGAAATTCGAGAAGTTCCGAGATAATTCGACGGCAAGTGTTCAGGAACTTGGAATGAGGGGGACGTGGTGGTCCTGTGGTGTATTTTTGGAGTGATTTGGGAGGAATTAGGTTTTGGGTCCGATCTTTGATCTAATATTCGAAGGGTTTAGCTGAGATTCGAGGGAAATGGTTTGGGGTTTTGGAATGGGGAGGTGGAGAGGAGTCAAGGGTGTAAATTTGGCAGTGTTTGGACGCCGTCCGCCACCGTAGGCGATCTCCGGCGGGCAGCAGGCGGTGGTTTAGGGCGGGGCTAACGGGGGGTTTCTGAGAGATGAGAGACGGGGGGGGGGGTGAGGGTTTGGACATATATATATTAAGACCACCCCACTCCCCAACCGTTGGATTTAAAAGAACCTCGACGGTCCAGATCAGAGGACAACCAAACAGTGTCGTTTTGGTTCACTGGGGTACGGATCGGATCGGGGGCGGGTATTGGGCTGCGATTAACCGGGTTTTGAGGAGGAATCTATTGGGCTGGGGAATTGTAATTGGCCCAAAACCGAGTCTTCTCTTAATAAATCCATTTTCTATTCATTTTCCTTTTCCTTTTGATTTTTGTTTTCTAATTTCTTTTAAAATCAAATTAAAGATTAAAAATTAAAAATAAACCTAAATTAATTCCTAATCAAATTATCCTATCAAATTGAATTAACTAATTCTAAATAATGCTTATCACCACTAATTAAATGCCAAATTAAAGAAAAGCTACCAAAATTCGAAACTAAAATTTAAAATGCAAAAATAAGTTACTTTTTGTGATTTTTTTATTTTTATAAAACAACTAATTGTCAATTAATTCCTAAAATGTAAAATTAAATCCTAAATGCAAATGCAACATATTTTTGTATTTTCATTAATTAAACAAAAATAAAAATGCACAAACAAATGCAAACAATTATCAGAAAATGCCACAAAATCCTCAAAAAGTTCCAAATAAAAAGAAGTTATTTTGTTTTTAATTTATGGGAGTAATTCATATATAGGGCAAAAATCACGTGCTCACAGCTTCCCCTCTTTGCCCGAAAACACGAATAGTTTTCGTGCAAAGATAAAGTGAGCGGACACGAGCGATTTTTGCCCGTTTGAATACTCTGTGGGAAGCATTTTTGAAAGATTTGACCGCCCCTGCTTCCGAGGTTGCCTACATATCCTTGGCTAAAAGAAATCAGGTCAGTGTAGTTCAAGAATGTCTGGTAGCTGGGACTACCCTGAAGCCGCGATTTCACTGTTGTTGTTGTTGCTGCTACTGCTTACTGCGTCCCCTTATTACACCATGATAAAAATAAAAAGAAGCTAGACTATACTAGATCTGCATTACAAAATCCTATCTATATCTTCCATTTGCTCTTGTGATTCTTGTTGCCTTGCTGACTTGATGAAATCCCTTTGTTGCCGTCTTGAGTTATAATCTGAGATGTTTTCCGCTTCTCTAGGTGGATGTCTGACTGCCAACTACACTTTGAGATGTTTTCCTTTCTCCGAGTGGACACTTGATTGCTGAACTTGAATGTATTCCCTGCTCTCCAGGCGGGCTCCTGACTTCCAACTTGAAATGTATTCCCTACTTTCCAGGCGGTCTCCTGACTTCCAAATTGAAATGTATTCCCTGCTTTCCAGGCGGGCTCCTGACTTCAACGAAATGACAAAAACAAAGGAAATTTTCTGCCACAATTTTGGTATCTGGGGACAAATGTAAGTGTAAAACGGATCACATTACCAACTATCAATAAGAACTTGAAAGCTAAAATTTGAATTGTACTCCCTTGTTCTCTAGGCGGGCTCCTGACTGCTGACTTGAAATGTATTCCGTGCTCTTCAGGCGGTCTCCTGACTACTAACTTGAAATGTATCCCATGCTCTTCAGGCGGGCTCCTGACTGCTAAACTTGAACGTATTCCCTGCTCTTCAGGCAGGCTCCTGACTACTGGACTTGAAATGTATTCCCTGCTCTTCAGGCGGGCTCCTGATTGTTGACCTGAAATGTATTCCCTGCTCTCCAGGTGGGCTCCTGATTGCTGACTTGAAATGTATTCCCTGCTCTCCAGGCGGGCTCCTAACTTCAACAAAATGGACAAAAATAGAGAAAATTTTCTGCCCCAGTTTGGGTATCTGAGCAAATATGTAAGTGTAAAAACGAATCACATTACCAAATATAAATAAGAGGTTGAAAGCTAAAACTTGAATTGTACTCCCCTATTCTCCAGGCGGGCTCCTGACTTCAACTTGAAGTGTATTCCCTGCTCTCCAGGCGGGCTCCTGATTCAAAATAGACAAAACAGAGGATTTTAAGGCTAAACTTAAATTGTACTCCCTTGTTCTCCAGGCGGGCCCCTGACTACTACGCTTGAAAGTATTCCCTGCTCTCCAGGCGGGCTCCTGATTTCTAACTTGACAAAATAGATAGAACAAAAAAAAATTCTGCCCCAGTTTGGTAGTTGGGCACATGGGTGAGTGTCAAACTGAATCATTCTACCAACTATTACTAAGAATTTGAAAGCTAAGTCCTATTATCCAGGGAGGTCCTGCCAACTGACAATTATAGATCTAAGCTATATCTTCTAAAGGTATTGCTTCCGCTAAGTCCTGTTATCTAAGAGGGTTTTAAACTACATCCTATTATCCAGGAAGACCCTGAAAATCAAAATCGAGTCTTGTCCTAAAAATGACACTTTTATGGCTGAATTGTACTACCTTATGACAGGATTTTATGCTACATCTAGTGATCCAATGTAAATCTTTAAAACTAGGTCCCATTATTCAGGAGGGTCCTGAAAACTCCTAATTCAATCCTATTTTAAACATGCAAACCAACTTATATTTCTTTGGGGATACATTTGTGTTAAATTATGTGACTCATGATTGTTTTGAAATTTAAACTAGGTCCCATTTTTCAGGAGGGTCCTAAAAATCAAAAATCAAACCTGTTTGGTGATTGCCCTTCTCCACGGAGGGTTTCTCCGAAACAACCAAAATTTCCTGCCCCTATTTTAATCGAAGAAAAATTTTGTCAGTTTAAAATGTGGTGGTTAGTTGATGGCATTCTTGCTAAAGGTCTCTCCGCTGCGTTGTTTTGTTGTGGCTGGCTTCCTCGAACTGGCCTTGAATCGCTCGACTTTCTGACTGACTTTCAAACACCCATGACTTTGGATGACCCAAGTGTTCTCTACCCGAACCATTGTTTCACATCTCTGACCCCTTTAACTGAACCTCTGCATGTCCCATGACATTACCAAATCATTTTGCCGATGGAACTCTTGATGGCACTTTATCCCACTTTACATCATGTTATTTTTGGTATCCTCTGGCCACACCGTACTTTGCAATCTTGAAGCTGGTAGTGAGCTTTGAAATTCCTTCTTATTTGCTTAAACAGAACTGACATTGGGAACAACTTAGAGAAATTCACCCTAAAGGAATGAAATGCAATGACTTTCAGAGTTAAGGATAAGAAAACCCAAAACTGGAAGACTATCTCAAGAGGAAAAAGAAAATGGACTTATCTGAGTGGGGCAGCTGGCACCGATGATCATGACAAGCATTTTGGATTAATCGGACCAATCTGTCCAACAAATCAACTTTCAATTGCCACACTTTATTGCCCCGGAATTTCCATAACCTGGTTTCTTCACCCAAATCCCGACCTTGTTCATCCTGCGATGCCTTGAAAGGTTTTTACCAGCAGACCTCTCTCACTCGTTCATCTCTCAACTCACTTTTGCCTTATGGTGCCCGTGAGGGTTTTCACCAATAAGACTCTCTCATTTTGATTTCTTTTCCCTCTTTGGAACAGAGTGTTGCCCCTGATATGAATCACTACTATTTGTTTGCCTTGGCATTTCTTGAAGACTGATCGGAAGGTATTTCTTTGGACCGTAACGTGGGCTTTTGGATGGGGTTAGAAAGAAAGGGTATAAAAGGGCTCAAAACAACTCCTCATGGGTTCAAAATTACAACTTTCAAAACCAGATTTCTTATGACAACCGCAACTTCTGCCCTAGTTTCTTGCTTGGTGACTTTTGGATTTCCATTTGATGGGACCGAACCGTGAGGCTGCCTACGTATCCTTAAAAGGAATCAGGTCGAACGTAGTTCATGACCTAGGAATTACTTTGTTTGTTGTGATTTTTCTTCTCTTTTTCTTTCTCTTCTTTTCTTCTTTTGTTTTTCTTTTTGTTGTTTTTTTTCTCTCTTTGTCTTTTCTTTTCTTTTTCTTTTCATTCTTTTCTTTCTCTTTTCATTCTTTCTTTCTCTTTTCTTTTTCCTTTCTCTTTTTCTCTCCTTCCTTTACTTATCTTTACGCTTGTGTTTCCAATATTTGATATTGATTCCGAAAGAGGGTATGAAAGAAAATAAATGAGGCTCAAAGGGGTAACGAGGGATAAAGTGTTTAGATAGAAGAACAAAATGCCTTCGTCATTTCAATATTCGAGACATGCCAAATACAAACAAGTATAATCAAAGAAAGAAATCATACATAGTATCTCTTGACTGCATCAGAATTGATAGCCATTTATACACATTTGCCTTCTATATCTGTCAAATACAATGCACCATTGGACAACACTCTAGTCACAACGAACGACCACTGCCAATTTGGGGCGAATTTTCCTTTTGCTTCAACCTGATGAGGAAGAATGTGTTTCAATACTAACTGACCCACTTCAAACTTCCGTGGACGCACCTTCTTGTTGTATGCTCTTGCCATTCTCTGTTGATACAATTGGCCATGACACACTGCTGCCAGTCTCTTCTCATCGATCAAACTCAACTATTCCAAGCGGGTTTTGACCCACTCCTCATCATCGATCTCAGCCTCCGTGACAATTTGAAGGGATGGAATATCCACTTCTGCGGGTATCACTGCTTCGGTGCCATACACCAACAAATAAGGAGTCGCCCCTACTGAAGTACGGACAGTAGTGCGATAACCCAGCAATGCAAACGACAGCTTTTCATGCCACTACCTAGAAACTTCCACCATTTTTTGAAGTATTTTCTTTATGTTCTTGTTAGCCGCCTCAACTGCTCCATTCACCTTGGGACGATATGGGGTGGAATTGCGATGCGCAATCTTAAACTGTTGACATACCTCTTTCATCAGATGACTATTGAGATTAGCTCCATTGTCTGTAATGATCACCTTCGGTATCCCGAACTGGCAAATGATATTTGAGTGCACAAAATCACCCACTTCCTTCTTGGTTACCGACTTGAATGTGTTAGCCTCTACCCACTTAGTGAAATAATCAATGGCTACCAGAATAAACCTGTGTCCGTTGGATTCTGCGGGCTCGATTGGTCCAATGACATCCATACCCCAAGCAACAAAATGCCATGGTGCAGACATTATATGTAATTCAGATGGTGGAGAATGAATCAAATCTTCATGCACTTGGCACTGATAACATTTTACGCACAAAACTGATACAGTCTCACTCCATAGTGAGCCAATAATAACCTGCTCGGAGAATCTTCTTTGCCAATACTTACCCACTCATGTGCGGTCCACAGACTCCAGAATGTACTTCGGTCATAATAGATGTGGCATGCCTAGCATCTATGCATCTCAGCAGTCCTAGTTCCGGAGTCCTTTTGTACAAAACTTCCCCACTGAATAAAACTTCACTTGCCAAAGGACGAATTGTCCTCTTCTGATCACCTATGGCTTGTACTGGATATACTCTCATCCGGATGTATACTTTGATATCATGGAACCATAGTTCTCCATCGAGTTCTTCTTCCACCACGTTACAATAAGCATGTTGATCACGGACCTGAATATGCAACGGGTCTATATAAGCCTTATTTGAATTATGTAACATTGACGCCAGATTAGCCAAAGCATCGGCGACCTCATTGTGAATCCTTGGAATATGCTTGAACTCTATTGATTGAAACCGTTGATAAAGATCATGCAAACATTGCCGGTACGGTATGAGTTCTAAATCTCGTGTTTCCCATTCTCCCTGAATCTGGTGTACCAGAAGGTCCGAGTCACCCAAGACCAAGACTTCCTGGACACCCATATCCACATCCATCCTCAAACCCAAAATGCATGCCTCGTATACCGCCATATTGTTAGTACAGTAGAACCGAAGCTGAGTCGTAACAGGGTAATGATGCCCTGTTTTAGAAACAAGTACCGCTCCTATCCCAATGCCTTTCATGTTAGCAGCACCATAAAAGAAAAGCTTCCATCCTATCCTTTCAATCTGTTCCAACTCATCAATGTGCATTACCTTTTCATCAGGGAAGTAAGTCTTCAAAGGTTCGAATTCTTCATCCACAGAATTCTCAGCTAAATGGTCAGCTAGTGCTTGTGCTTTCATCGCAGTCCGAGTCACGTAGACAATGTCAAATTCTGTGAGCAAGATCTGCCACTTTTCGAGCCTTCCCATGGGCATAGGCTTCTGGAAGATATACTTCAACGGATCAAAGCGAGAGATGAGGTAAGTAGTATAAGATGACAAATAGTGTTTCAGCTTCTGGGCTACCCAAGTTAGGGCACAACACGTCCTCTCAAGATGAGTGTACTTAACCTCTTAAGATGTGAATTTCTTGATGAGGTAATATATGGCCTGATCCTTCCTGTCGGTGATGTCATGTTGTCCTAACACACATCCAAATGAATTTTCCAAGACTGTCAAATACAGAATCAAAGGTCTCCCTGGTTCTGGCGGGACCAACACAGGTGAGTTCGACAAATACCCTTTTATCTTATTAAATACTTCCTGACATTCATCTGTCCACTTGACCGCAACATCTTTCTTTAACAGTTTGAAAATGGGCTCACAAGTTGTTGTGAGCTGAGCAATAAACCGGCTGATGTAGTTCAATCTCCCCAACAGACTCATCACCTCAGTCTTGTTCTTTGGAGGTGGCAACTCCTGGATAGCTTTGATCTTTGACAGGTCTAATTCTATACCTCAGCGGCTGACTATGAATCCCAACAACTTTCCAGACGGAACACCGAACGCGTATTTTGTAGGATTAAGCTTGAGATTGTACCTGTGAAGCCTTTGGAAGAACTTTCTCAGATCTCTGACATGGTCAGACTTCTTTCTAGACTTTACAATCACGTCATCCACATAAACCTTGATCTCCCGTTGTATCATGTCATGGAATATGGTTGTCACCCTCATGTAGGTTGCCCCAGCATTTTTCAAACCAAATGGCATGACCCGATAACAGTACGTTCCCTAGGGTGTGATGAATGTTGTCTTCTCTGCGTCCTCCTCATCCATTAAGATCTGGTGGTAGCCCGCATAACAATCCACAAAAGAACCAATCTCATGTTTGGCACAATTATCGATCAATATATGGATGTTCGGCAATGAGAAGTTATCTTTGGGACTTGCCTTGTTGAGATCTTGATAATCGACACACACCCTGTTCTTGCCCTCCTTCTTCGGCACAGGCACTACATTGGCTAACCAAGTGGGATACCGAGTGACCCGAATGACCTTGGCCTCCAACTGTTTGGTGACCTCTTCCTTAATTTTCACACTCATATCAGTTTTAAATTTCCTCAGCTTCTGCTTAACAGGGAGGAATGTCGGATCAGTGGGCAATTTGTGAACCACCAAGCCAGTGCTTAGACCTGGCATGTCATCATAGGACCATGCAAAAACATCTTTATACTCTAACAATGTTTTAATTATCTCCTCTCTGAGTGTGGTTCAATATAGACACTTATTTTAGTTTCACGGCATTATCTTGGTCCCCTAAATTGATTGCTTCTGTATCACTCAGGTTAGGCTTGAGTTTTTCTTCAAAATGGCTTAATTATTTACTAATCTCTTTAAAGGCTTCATCCTTGTCATATTCCGATTCAACATCACATTCTATTTCTTGAGTTACTATTTCCGAATTAGATTGGCTTTTAAGACTGGGCCGGAGATTCTACATGCATGTCATATCATTGAAGCCAACATAAAAAGAACTGTACAAGGAAGAAAGGAAAACAAAAATAAAACTATCAGGAAGAGAGGAAAAGAGAAATTGCATTTCATTGAAATTAAAGATAACGGGGTTTATACATCCAAAAGGACGGAACATAGAATCTAAATTACAACTCTGGAATAATCAAGATAAATTGAAAGAAAATCAAAGCAAATTACCAAAATTCCCTCCTGGTAGGGAGAGAAGTAGCTTCCCAATTGTTAAACTTTGCACTGGGCCCAACAAATTGCACATCCGACTCGCTAGAACCCTCTCCAGCTTCCAACATGTTCACATCGGCGAATATCCTCTCGAACCTTTCCATCAAATCTCTATCCATATCAACCACCGAACTAGGAACTGTCATCACTAGGCGCATTCTGGTACCAGGCCCAACAAATGATCTGGAAAGACGCGGGACTGGCTTTGGAAGGGCCCATGCTTTCTGTTTCATTTTTCTGGCTCTTCTCATATCTACGACTGTGGTCTTGAACCCCAGACCAAATGTATCCAAGTTTTTAGGAAGAAAAATCGGTTGTACGATACCTTGCAGAGATGCACCCAAACCCTTGACCATCACAAAACCATTTTTCAACATTTCAACGGCTACCGTGACTGATGCAGCAGCTATCCTTGGAGTCGGCACGCACTTCCCTTCAGGAATTTTCTCTACCGATACCATGTCAAAAACCTAATAAACCCCATGGCCCTTTGTCGTATTTAAACTCTATGAACGGAACAATGGCATCACTAGGAACACACAAATTATCTTCGCCATGCACAATAATTTCTTGTCTATCCCATTCAAACATAACCATTTGATGCAGAGTGGATGGGACCACTTTGGCAATATGAATCTAGGGTTGACCTAGCAACAGATTGTAAAAAACAGCCACATCGAGCACCTAGAATTCCATAGTAAATTCAACTGGCCCTATTGTAAGCTCGAGCACTATGTCCCCGACTGAATCTTTCCCTCCACCGTCGAATCCCCGAACGCAGATACTGTTCTTGTGAATTCTTTCATCATCCACCTTCAACTTGTTCAGAGTGTAAAGAGGGAAAATATTTGCGCTAGAACCATTGTCAACCAGTACCCTCCACGGGCAATTGATCGTCAGAAAAAGTAACTCTGTTTACCTCAAATATCTTGTTAGCTATCTTTTCCAAGTGTTTTACTGAGATTTTGCCAGGAACATGGGCTTTGTTAAAGATCTTCATCAAAGCCCGATGGTGCTTGTCCGAATGGATGAATAATGACATTAGCGAGATCTGAGCCGGTGTCTTCCTTAACTGCTCCAAAATGGAATAGTCCTGCACTTTCATCTTTCTCAGAAATTCCTCTACTTCTTTCTTGGTCACATCTTTCTTCACCAACGCTGGGTTATCTTTGGAGATCTTAGCTTTTCTCAACTCTTCGGGGGCAAAGCATCTTCCCGATCGAGTCAAACCATGGGTCTCACACACTTCTTCTTTAACCTCTTTCCCCTTATAAGTCACTGTCACTCGTTCATAATTCCATTGGACTGCCTTGCTGTTGTCTATCGGTAATTGAGTTACCGGTTTAATAATGACAGGATCTGTGTAGGTGCCCTTCACAATTACCACAGGCTTGTTCATCACTCCTGGCACAACTACTTTTGCTCTTTCATGTTTTCCTGCAACGTCACTTGAGGACCCCTTCTTGACCTCCACAGATGGTTCATTATTTGCTCCATTCAACTTGATCATAGACTTCTCATTTGTTGACTTTTCAAATGGCTTGGCTTCACTAACCTGAATCATCATGACGGTTTGCAAAGGCTTCTTAGGCTCCCCTCCCTTATGCACTATCTCAATCATATTTGTCTCATGATGGACCGGCAACGGGTTCTGGTTAATGTTGGGTGCCTCCGGGGCTTGGACCTCAATCCGATTAGCATCAATGAGCTCTTGAATAGCTGTTTTTAATTTCCAGCATTTCTCTATATCGTGACCCGGGGTCCCTGAACAATACTCACAACTCACCGAGCGGTCAAGATTTCTGGGAGGGGGATTTTTTAGTTTAGCCTCGATCGGATTCAACATACCCAACTGTCTCAATATGTGGAATAGGCTAGCATATGATTCTCCCAAAGTAGTGAAGGTCTTCTATTTCTGCAACCTCTCATTCTTAAATGCTTGATTTGGCCGAAAACCTGTTCTAGTGATATTTCTGTAGGCTCTTGGGGGTGGATGGGCATTTTGTGGAGCTAAGTATGGACTTTGTGGAGCCGGCGCATGCCATTGTGCGTGAACGGGAGGTTGGGTATAGGTTTGTGCGTGATGAAAAATGGGGATCAGGTGGTAGGTAGTGGTGTTGTGGTGGGCTATATGGAGTGGGGGGTATGTTTGGTGGTAGGGTCGAGGCAGGTTGTAGTAACGTGGAAGGTTCCTTGATCCAACCCAAGCTCTCGACTCGATTGTCGCAATATCCTATTTTTTCTTCTTCCCGAGTACACCTCCAATACCGTTTTGAATGGCCTGGGTGGTCGCTTTGATTGCTGAATAACTCATGATCTTGTTGGACTTGAGTCCCTCCTCAACCATGCCTCCCATTTTTACAACCTCATTAAAGGACTTACCCACTGCTAACACCAAGTGACCAAAATAAGTGGATTCCAAAGCCTGCAAGAAATAATCAACCATCTCACTTTCTTTCATCAGAGGGTTAACCCTCGCTGCTTGTTCCCTCCAACGGAATCCATATTATCTGAAACTCTCACTGGACGTTTTCTCAATCTTTGTTAATGACAGACGATCTAGGATAATTTCAAGATTATACTGAAAATGGCAGGCGAAGGCTTGGGCCAAATCGTCCCATGTCTATCACCTGTTGTGATCTTGTTTGGTATACCATTCCAATGCCGATCCACTCAAACTTTGGCTGAAATATGCCATCAGCAATTCATCTCTTCCGCTTGCTCCTCTTATCTTGCTACAAAATCCTCTTAAGTGTACCACTGGGTCACCATGCCCGTCGTACAGATCAAACTTGGGAATTTTGAACCCTAATGGTAACTGAACATCTGGGAACAGACATAAATCTTTATAGGCCACACTTACTTGACCTCCCAACCCCCTCATATATCTGAACGATTGTTCTAAGCTTTTGACCTTTCTGATCATCTCTTCATGCTCGGGATTTTTGGGTGGCTTCTCGGTCTCTGCCGGGAGATCAAGATGAGGGGTGTAAGAACATGGCTCTGGGATTTTGAAGGTAGGTTCAGGGGGATAATACTGGTTGTCATGAGTTTGGAATAAAGGTTCACTAGAAGATCGGTGTAATGTAGTAGGTGGAGGTGCCACAAAAATAGGTGTGATTGGTGAGGGAGGGTATGGGATTTGTTTGGGTGGTGGAGCTTGAGAAGTATGGGAAGTGGTGCCATAGCATTGTTGGTAGAGGGGAAATGCTGGAGATGAGTTCACAGTGGGAGGCTCCTAATGTTGGGCCGATGGTGGGATATAAACAGGGTTGGCGGGATAAACCGGTGGTGGATGCCCCTTTGCCCAGGCTTGGTACATCTCAGCCATCTGCTGCTTTAACTTATACATCTCTTCGTTCATTGCATTAACATCCAGTTTTTCCACCTCTTTTGATGGGTCGACAATGCTTGTCTCTGGTTCTTGGTTAGCCATATTTAGCCTGTCTTTTGATCGGGTGTTGTATGAGTGAGTTGCCAGAATGCCAATCAACTAACCACCTGCCTGGGCTCAATACATTAACAACAACCTTGTTAGCGATTAGGATTTAAACAGATTGGTAACCACATTTGGGGAATGAATGCACCTAAGCAGTTAACCGTTCCTATTATGCATTTGATCGGCAGTTTACGTCATCCGGCTTTTCCATTTGCCACTTTTTTCTTCTCTTTTTCCATTCTGGGTTTTGCTTTTCTATGTTTTTATCTTCTCATTTCTCTCTTGTTTTGCCATTGCTTCTTTCTCTTATTTTCTCTCTTTTCTTTTCTTCTTCTTTTTTCTTCTTCTTTTTTTTTCTCCCTTGTTTTTTCCTCTCTTTTTTTTCTTTCTTTTTTTTTCTTTTTTTTTCTTTCTTTTTTTTTCTTTTTTTCTCTTTTGGTTATGGTCGAATCCTATGAAAATTGCCTACGTATCATGACCCCACATAAATCAGACCGAGCGTAGTTCTGGAAGATAAGTATGAAAGTAAATAATAAAACAATTTTTGGGATTTTCAATTTCATAAAAGCGAACGCTTTGATTACAAAAACTCAACACTAACAGACACCAAGAGAAACTAACAGATGCTGATGAAAACATGAAATACAGACTCCAAAAATAAACT
The DNA here is from genome assembly GCF_000393655.2 of Nicotiana sylvestris. Lineage (NCBI taxonomy): Eukaryota > Viridiplantae > Streptophyta > Magnoliopsida > Solanales > Solanaceae > Nicotiana > Nicotiana sylvestris. The sequence goes on from NC_091067.1 coordinate 107,938,505, forward strand.
ATCATACTCCGACAGAAGAAAATGCAGACTTGACAACAAATGACACACTCCAGTAGGAAGAAAATACAGACTCAACACAACTGACAGACTCTAACGGAAAAGGAAATACAGACTCAAATAAAAAATCATGAATACATCAATACTCCTGGTGCCCGCGGGACATCATTCGGTCTCGTCGCGGGCTTATATGCAAGATCCTTTTGAAGTCGGTCGAAGTCGCTCATTATCTGTTTAACAAATGTCATCACTGCCGCGAAGAAGGTAGTGCGAGTCATATCCTCACAGATTTGGCACTTCATAACGATGTAATCTGCGATGTTTCAATTCTCTCTCTTATGACACCTTTTTCTTGTAACAAACGCCCAATCTGCTGGGCCCTGGCTTCCAAAGTTTGTTCGGCCATATGATTCTGCTCCTGAAGTTGTTGCAAATCTATTTCTAATTGTGCCAATGCTGTATAACAATGTTCTCTTTCAGCCTTGAAATCTTTTGCCTGTTAGATCATTTTGTTTTCCATGGCGATGACCCTTTTCTTTAACCCCGCGACCTCATCATCGTACTTTTCTTTCAACTGCTTAACCAGGTGTGCTCGTTCATCTACGTTTTTAGCAAATTGCTTTCGGGCCTTAGCTAGTTCACTTTCTGCTTTGTTCAAATCGAACCTATAGTCACTGACTTTTTACCTCAAGTTAGCTATGAGTTTTCCATCTTTGGCACTTCAGGCGGGGTTTTCTGCCGCTATTTTCATTTTCTGAATTTGGGCTCGAAGGGCCTCATTTTCTTTAGCTAGCCTTTTCTTTTCACCTTCGTCCATCGCGACTTGCAAGCTATTCTCAAATTGAAGTTCTTTGACGTGTTTTTCCAACTTCCCTATTGTGGCTCTGTACTCGTTCTCCTTAGCCAATCAACCCACTGTTTTTGCGACGCCTCAACAAATTCCTAAAGATGGGGTCTTTTGGCCGGACTCCCAAACTAAATTTCTCTCCTATACCAAGCAAGGTACCCAGGTGAAATATCACCTTTAGATCGATCACGTACATAGGTATTGGCTGTTAAGTATTGACATTCGCTCCATATTTGACTGAGGTGCGTTTCCCACTCTGCGACCCCCTCTGGGAAGCTGATCCCGTCAACCCTCGTGTAAAATTCATTTATGCATGTTTTTTCTATCGACCCATAACTCATAAATTGAGGACGATGGCATAAGTGTTTGATCATCCACATCTGCAACAACATGTTGCACCCCTCGAAAAGGTCTCCTCCGGCTTTGCAGGCTGTGAGAGCGCAGAAGATTTCAGCTACTATCATGGGTGCGAGGGTGTTGTTGGCTTGAGTAAGCAAAGTTCTGACAACTCTGGCTACTCGTATGTCAATATTCCCATCCTTTCTAGGAAACACCAAAAGTCCCAAAAATACCACCATAAATGCGAAACACCTGTGTTCTTCCCACTTAAAGCGGTTTTCTTTGCTACAGATTTTATTTTTCGGCTTGTTGAACCGTCCTACATGACTATATCTGTTGTATATAAACTGTAAAGTACAAAAACCAGCTGCCAAGTCTGGGTTATGGACCCCCCTGCTTATTTTCAAAAATCTAAGAACCTGTGTACGGCTACGACCCTTGGAGCAATTAGGTACTGGTGTCTCAGGGGAACTTTGGGATTTCCAATATATCCGGCTATTTCTTATAATGTTGGGGTAAGTTCAAAATCTGAGAAATGAAATACGTTGTGGGCCGGGTCCCAGAATTTAACCAATGCCTTTATGATGTCTCCCCTAGGATTAATCTTCAGCAACCCAGTGAGGCCTCCCATGTATAGATTGACTGTGTCTTATCCCGATTTACCCAGATCATCCCACTACATATGCAACTCCAAAGGGATCTTGTTCACGACTGTTATTGGCAAATTCTGACTTGTGCTCATTCTGCACATTTATTAGGGTGGGTAAGCAAAAATCATGATTCAATTGACTCAAAAACAAATTGACACTTTTTCATTTAAAAATAAAATCTATTTTTGCAAATACGGCCTTTCAGCACCTCGGAGTCAAAGATTTTAAGGCTGTGTTGGCTAACCGGTGAAAACCTTGAAAAAATGATCACAGGTGGTTGTTCTTGCAAAAACAGCCTTTCGGCGCCCTTTTTAGGGACATTCGGCTATTTCTGACAAGAATGGCATCACCCTATCTATTTTCAAATAAAAGTAAAATATTTGTTCTTTTTGGGGCTATTTTCGCAAAAAGAAGTTGGTCCCGATGAGGGTTGCCTATGTATCTCACCCCCTGTAAGAATCTAACTGGCGTAGTTCGGGCAAATTTGTCAAAATAAAACCAACTATTTTTCCTTTCTAAAACACAAAGATTTTCCTTTTTTTTCTTTTCTTTGAAAAAAACAAAATTCTCTTTTTTTTTCAAAATTTCGGCAGAGTTTCCGTATGTTTGGGACATTGGTTTTTAAAAATAGACATTTATCCCTCTCAACCATCTCATTAACCCTTCTAATTTTTCCTTATAAGCCGGTCAACATGCAAGTCCGAAGCAAATGAATGCACAAGTAGCAAGTAAGATGCATCATAATGGTCTTTACATTTCGGGTTCACCTGTTCTAGACAGACCCAACCCCTGTGTTGAGTCTCCAAAGTCAAAATTCACATGATGCAAACAAACGTTCCTACTAGGGATCCGACATGAGGCTGAGTTATTCTAGGTTCAAAACTTGGGTATATGTTCTAGACTGTGTACCCAAGCGGACAACTCCAGCCGAGGATGGGGCTACGTACCGGGAACCAAGAGGCCATCCGGCTTAGTAACTTGTCCAAGCCTCTTTCTTATTTCAAGGTATGACGCTAACAAAATAGGGAGTCTCGACCAGCAAGCACATCCCTGAAGATGAGAAGAGAAGGGTTTCGTAGTAGTTTATATATACAGTTTAGATAATATCAAAGCGGTAAAAGCAACATTTAGCACATTAGGCCCAAACATGTAATGAATCAGATAAATGATAAAGTCAAATATAACAATTCATCTAAGCTCGAATTCTGAACGCTGAACCATAGATTCTGGGTTCGGTCCCCAGCAAAGTCGCCAGAGATGTCACACCTCTTTTTTACCTACACCCCGTAAGGGTTGTATAAGGGAGTTTTTCCAATTAAAGGACAATCAAAACGGGATCTATTTATTTAAAGATTCAGAGTCGCCACTTGGGATAATTTTATGGTGTCCCAAGTCACCGGTTCAAATCCCGAATCGAGGAAAAGATTGATTATGTTTAACAGTCCGCGAACTAGAAATCCGAGTAAGGAATTCTAATAAACCCGGGAGAAGGTGTTAGGCATTCCCGAGTTCCGTGGTTCCAGCACGGTCGCTTAACTGTTATAATTATCTTATTATATGATTTTAGTACATGTTTTAGCCTATGGTGCAATTTTAACTTTATAACTGCTTTTATTTAATTTTAAAAGAAAATTGCAACGTTATTAAAACATGTCTCGAACCACGTCACATAAATGCACCCGTGATTTTGGCATATTTTGACATCGTTGAGATTTGGATTTGGGTCACATAAATGCGCACTCGAATTGAGGAATGTAATATTATTAAACTAACGCACCTAAAGCGTTTATGAATTTACAACTTTGCGAGGGCCATGAAAATTTGCAAAATGGCGCACCTCGAATTCTAGGGGTCAAAACAAAGTTAATTAAAACGAAGGCCATGCAATTGCCATTTGTTCGCTCACCTTGACTTCCAATTTTTACAGGGAATTTCAACTATACTTAGAGGTCCACAAACTATTTGGTTTCGAGTGGCATGCTTCCACTTATTAAACTAACTAAATAAGATTTAAGGAAATTATAGCTATTTTTTTAAAACACAGCAGAATTTAAATTGTGAATCTGAAGGGCTAAGACTAAGTGAAAATTACTTCATTTTGTTTCAGAACTCTGGGCTTGGTATAGCGTGTGGCCCAGTGACCCAGGGAGCCCAACAAGAAGCTCCCTTTGAAGCACGAGCAAGGCTAGACGTCACGAGGGTCCGCGCATCGAACCCGCGCAATTGCATAAAAGCACGCAGATTTTGTTAATCCATTCGTTAAAAGAAGAAAATGCCACAGAGATTTACACATTAACAGATCTGGAAATATGACAATAAGGAACCACAAAACTAGCTAACGATTATTAGACATTAGAGCCTTGAGAATGGAATTGAATTAAGTAAACTTCAACTCTGATTTTTAAAATAATTAATACAGCTTAACCAAGCTAAATTTTAAATTTTGTCTCTCATGCGTCTTTGGGTCACTTATGCTACCATGACAGTCCAGCCACCAAACAAATGAGCTACATGGGCTTAATAGGCAAACCCAAATAACAACAACAAACCCCTTTCCTTTGCGAATGACCTTAGAATCTAGGACCCCATGAGCCCAAATCCTGTGAAGAACCAGACTGAGGATCCTAGACCCAACATCGAGCCCATACTAATGCAAAACAACCCTTCACGCTCAAACACAACTGGATAAATCTCATCACCACCCAATAATGAATATACCAAGAAACTTTGAATATTACTAACGGCACATGTTCAGACACAATTGTAAAAAGAAAGGAAAACTAATCATAACTCAAAACACCATTCAATTAGATATCCCACGAAACCTGGTGTTGCTTAGCATGCCATGGTACCTCTAATGAATCAGATAGCAAGCAAACAAATCTAATACATTTCTCATTACTTAGTTTACACAATCAAACATAGAATCTAATGGCTGATCCATTTCGATTATACTCAATAAAGTCCAAAATGTTTCTGAATCAAATGCATTCAAACAAAACCAATTAAATCCTAAAGTAAACATATAGCATTTGATGACATGATCGGCCACATATGAGGAAACTTAACTAGGAGAAATATGAAACAAAAGAATCAGAGACCGCAGAACTAAGCCAAGCTATGAACAAATGACTTAAAGTTAAGCTTCAAAATCCCATTTCCCTTTCACTCTTAGACTTAAACATCACATTAAAAGTTTCAGAACATGTACCTGGAATTGGAAAGGAAAAAGAAGTGACGAAGCAATAAACAGTAGCAACCCAGTAATCAGGAAACAAATAATGGAAAACCAACTTGATTCAATCAATGAAACAGTAAAACTAGACTCCAAACAACTTCAAACCAGCTTTTCAAGACCAAAAATCAAGCCATTTTCAACCAGGCCCAAAATCTAGGCTCCCAAAAGGGGTTCTATTTAGTGAACGGGATCAGAACTTCAACACTTGAACAGAGGTTTTGAGCAATTTTTCACCAAGAAAATGCAGGACAATCAGTGTTAAAAAAAATATCCCAGCCATCTTAGTTTTTTATGATTTCAGAATTTTTTCCTCTCAAAAGTCTGTCTTCAATGCCAAGTAAATGTGCCTTTATAGGCAAGGCACTAGGGCAGCCTCAAAGGTATTCTGATTTGCACCTAGACCCTTTTTGAATTTTCTTGTTTGCTTAATAATCCCGAGTCAATTTTCCTTTTTGCTTAACTGTCCCTAATGTAGAATTCAGAATTTCAAAATAGTCTCAAACCCCAGCTTCCTAGAAGCTTCCCATTCAGTTACCATGAGATTCCCTAGGTCCATTTCCTAGATTACCCCCCCCCCCATGACTCTTAAAATTACCCCTCCAACCAAATATGGGTCAAGTTGACTCAATAGATTGAACCAGCCCTGGGCTCAAAAGCCGTTCGAATCATTTCCCACTCGGGCCTCGTGATTTCATAATTCGTATTCAATCTTGGCCAAATGGCCATAGACTAATCAACATTTCTTAAAAGACCCAAAAAAACTATTAAAATGTGGCTCAAAGGAAAAAAATAAACAGACTAATTAACTAAACACATAAACTAACCTATCCTAAACTAATCAATCAAACAGAAAAAGAAAAGAAATGAAAGAAAAGTGAGCACATCATGAAGAAATGAAGGGAGGAGATAGAATAACACATGCAGCTGAGCTGAGTCAAAGAAAAAGAAGAGTAATGCAATAAAAGAAGAGAGAAGGGCCGGAACAGTACCTAAAATAGGATAAATGCAAACTTGAAAATTTTGACGGAATCTTCGATTTCCTTGACCGGAATATACCTTAATCGTGTGTTCTCAATGTGAAAACACACGAATAAAGTCTATTACAATCTCGAATCTTCAAACAGGCCTACCGATTTGATCATTGGGATTTAGGATTAACTTTCGATCTGAAATTCGAGAAGTTCCGAGATGATTCGAAGGCAAGTGTTCAGGAACTTGGAATGAGTGGGACGTGGTGGTCCTGTAGTGTATTTTTGGAGTGATTTGGGAGGAATTAGGTTTTGGGTCCGATCTTTGATCTAATATTCGAAGGGTTTGGCTAAGATTCGAGGGAAATGGTTTGGGGTTTTGGAATGGGGATGTAGAGAGGAGTAAAGGGTGTAAATTTGGCAGTGTTTGGATGTCGGCCGCCACCGTAGGCGATTTCCGACCAGTGGCAGGCGGTGGTTTAGGGCGGGGATAACGGGGAGGGGGGGTTCTGAGAGACGAGAGACGAGGGGGTGGGTGAGGGTTCAGACATATATATATATTAATCCCACCCCACTCCCCAACCGTTGGATTTAAAAGAACCTCGACGGTCCAGATAAGAGGACAACCAAACAGTGTCGTTTTGGTTCACTAGGGGACGGATCGGGTCGGGGACGGGTATTGGGCTGCGATTAATCGGGTTTTGAGGAGGAATCTATTGGGCTGGGGAATTGTTATTGGCCCAAAATCAAGCCTTCTCTTAATAAATCCATTTTCTTTTCGTTTTCCTTTTCCTTTTGATTTATTTTTTCTAATTTCTTTTAAAATCAAATTAAAAATTAAAAATAAAACCTAAATTAATTCCTAATCAAATTATCCTATCAAATTGAATTAACTAATTCTAAATAATTCTTACCACCACTAATTAAATGCCAAATTAAAGAAAAACTACCAAAATTTGAAACTAAAATTAAAAATGCAAAAATAAGTTACTTTTTGTGATTTTTTCATTTTTATAAAACAACTAATTTGTCAATTAATTCCTAAAATGTAAAATTAAATACTAAATGCAAATTCAACATATTTTTGTATTTTTCATTAATTAAACAAAAATAAAAATGCACAGACAAATGCAAACAATTATCAAAAAATGCCACAAAATCCTCAAAAAGTTCCAAATAAAAAGAAGTTATTTTATTTTGAATTTATGGGAGTAATTAATATATAGGGCAAAAATCATGTGCTCACAAAGGGTAGAGTGATTGCTTATGCTTCGCACTAGTTGAAGCATCACGAGAAGAAGTACCATGTTCATGATTTGGAGTTGGTTGCCATTGTTCATGCGCTGAAGATTTGGAGGCACTATCTTTATGGTGTGTCTTGTGAGGTACTTACTGATCATCGTATCCTCCGGCACTTGTTCAAACAAAAGGATCTAAATTTGAGGCAGCGGAGATGGTTGGAGCTTCTAAAGGACTATGATATTACTATTTTGTATCATCCGGGAAAGGCCAATGTGGTGGCCAATGCCTTCAGTAGGAAGGCAATGAGTATGGGTAGTCTTGCATTCATTCCTATTGGTGAGAGACCTCTTGCAGTTGATGTTCAGGCCATGGCCAACCAGTTCGTGAGATTAGATGTTTCGGAGCCCAGTCGGGTTCTAGCCTATGTGGTTTTACGGTCTTCCTTATTTAATCACATCAGAGAGCGTCAATATGATGATCCTTATTTTCTTGTCCTCAAGGACAAGGTTTAGCACGATGATTCCACAGATGTGACTATTGGAGATTATGGGTTGTTGAGGACACAGGGCCGGATTTGTGTGCCCAATGTTGATGGGCTATAGGAGTTGATCCTTGAGGAGGCTCACAACTCATGTTATTCCATCCATCCGGGTGTCGTGAAGATGTATAGGACCTGAGGTAGCACTATTATGGACAAGAATGAAGAAAGATATAGTTGGGTTTGTAGCTCGGTATTGTAACTGTCAGTAGGTAAAATATCAGCATCAAAGACCGGGTGGCTTGCTATTCCAGAGTGGAATTGGGAGCGAATCACCATGGATTTCGTAGTTGGGCTCCCACGGACTTTGAGGAAGTTCGATGCTATTTGGGTTATTGTGGATCAGCTGACCAAGCCCGCACACTTCATTCTAGTTGGTAATAATTATTCTTTATAGCGGTTAGCTAAGATTTGAATCACATAGATAGTTCCTCTTCATGGTATACCAGTTTCCATCATTTCAGATAGAGGCACGCAGTTTACATCGCAGTTTGGAGGGTCGTGCAGAGAGCGTTGGGCACTCAAGTTGATTTGAGCATAACATTTCACCCTTAGACGGGAGGACAGTCCGAGCGCACTATTAAGATATTGGAGGACATGCTACACACTTGTGTCACTTATTTGGGGGGTTCATAGGACCAGTTTCTGCCACTCGCGGAGATTGCTTACAACAACAGTTATCAATCGATCATTCATATGGCTCTATATGAGGCTTTATATGAAAGGTGGTGTAGATCTCCAATGGGTTGGTTTGAGCACGGTGAGGCTAGGCTTTTGGGTATAGACTTGGTTCAGGATGCATTGGACAAGGTGAAATTGATTCAGGAGCAGCTTCACACGGTGCAATCTAAGCAGAAGAGTTATGCCGACAGGAAGGTCCGTGATGTGTTTTACATTGTTGGGGAGAAGGTTCTGTTGAAGGTTTCACCCACGAAGGGTGTTATGACATTTGGAAAGTAGGGCAGTTGAGCCCTCGGTTCATTGGGCCTTTTGAGGTGCTTTAAAGTATCAGAGAGGTGGCTTACAAGCTTGCCTTACCACCTAGCTTGTCGAGTGTGCATCCAGTATTTCATATTTCTATGCTCTGGAAGTATATCGGTGATCCGTCTCATGTTTTGGATTTCAGCACGGTTCGGGTGGATGGTGATTTGACTTATAATGTGGAGCTGATGTCCATTTTGGATAGGCAGGTTCAAAAATTGAGGTCAAAGGACATAGCTTCAGTGAAGGTGTAGTGGAAAGGTCAGCCCATGGAGGAGGCCACTTGGGAGACTGAGCGGGAGATGCGGAGTAGATATACACACCTATTTGTGACTCCAAGTATGTTCCTAGACCCAATTGAGGACGAACATTTGTTTAAGAGGGGGGCATTTAACGACCCGGTCGATCATTTCGAGAGTTGTGGCCCCGTTTCCCCATTTTTTGCTCTTTTTGCACTCTACAGCTGTGATATGCCTTACCGGGCTGGTTAGTTCGGGTCCAGAGAGATTTCAGTGAGACACTTAGTCTCTTAATTGAAAGCTTAAGTTGGAAAAGTTGACCAGATGTTGACTTATGTGTATACGACTTCGAATTTAAATTTTAATGGTTCCTTTAGCTCCGTTAGGTAATTTTGGACTTAGGAGCATGTCTACATTATGATATGGAGATTCGTAGTAGAATTAGGCTTGAAATGGCGAAAGTTGGATTTTAGAAAGTTTGATCGGGAGTTAACTTTTTGATATCGGGGTCGGATTGTATTTCCCAAAGTTAGAGTAGGTTTGTGGGGTCATTTATGACTTGTGTAAAAAATTTGAGATTAATCAGACGTAATTTGATAGGTTTTGACGCAATTTGTAGAAGTTGGAAATTTTAAAGTTCATTAGGCTTGAATCCGAGTGCAATTCGTGTTTTAGATGTTGTGTGAGGTGATTTGAGGATTCGACTAAGTTCGTATTGGGCTATAAGACTTGTTGGTTGTTTGGTTGAGGTCCTGGAGCCCTCGGGTTGATTTTGGGTGGTGAACGAACTCGGAGTTTGATTTGAGAAGCAACTAAAATTTTGTTGTTGCTGGTGTAATCGCACCTGCAGAGTGGGGACCGTAGGTTTGAGTCTAAAAAATCAAGGCAAGAGCTGCAGAAGCGGCCAAGGGAAAGGTGAGCAGATATCGCAGGTGCGAAGATTTTCCCGCACCTGTGTGGTCGCAGGAGCAGGCAGAAGGGCGTAGATGCGGCTAGTTCCACAGGTGCAATGGCATTTTCCGCAGATGCGGTCCAGCATTAGCAGAAGCGGAGGCACCTGATTAAGTGGATTCAACAGAAGCGGAGATTTAACCGCAAAAGCGGTTCCACTGGTGCGGATAAGTGTCTGAGGGTGCAAAAGTCCTGGGCAGAATGTTTAAAAACAAGGGTTCGCGATTTTGGCTTCATTTCAACATTTTGAACTAGGACTTAGGCAATTATGGAGAGTATTTTCGAGGGGATTCTTGAGGTAAGCTTCTTGTACTCGTTTTTGGTCATTAATCTTGTTACCCCATTGTTTTTCCCACCTAGATTGTGTGGTTTTGAGGTATAATTTGAGGGATTGAGGCTAGGGATTTGAATGATCATTTGGTGTCGGATTTTGGTAAATTTGGTAGGTTAGACTTGTGAGTGAATGGGCTTTCGGGTTTGTGACTTTTGTCGGAAGTTGAGACGCGGGCCCGAGGGTCGGGTTTGAGCCGATTTTGGATTTTAGTTATAATTTTATATTTTTTTTGTAGAATTGATTCCTTTAGCCTATATTTATTGTATTGTACCACTTGTGGCTGATTTGGGTCATTTGGAGGACGATTCGCGGGGCAAAGACATATTGGAGAGAGTTTTGCTCGGATTGAGGTAAGTAATAGTTTTAAATCTGGTCTTGAGGGTATGAAACCATAGATTATGAATTATGTGATTGCTTTAAGGGTGACACACATGCTAGGTGACGGGTGTGTGGGCGTGCACCGTAGGAATTGGGACTTGGTCCATTCCGTGGAACTGTAAAGTTGAATAACATGTTGTTAGCTATATGCTCTCCATGTATTATAGAAATTCAACCATTTATCATGTTAGAAATCACGCTTAAGCTATGTGATGACAATGTTAGGACCCGCAGAGGTTGTGTACTCGTTGAATTATCTGCTAGTTGTTGTCTTGTACTCAGTCACGGTTTTACTTGTGTATCATATCTCATTCTCTTCTTGTTTCTTGTTGATACATGTTATTTATCTCTGTTTGGGCTGATTTGTATAATTTCTGAGAGCTTGAGAGATTGGAGAGGTTGGTGACTGAGTTAGGACATGAGTGCCGAGATGTGAGCTATATGTGTATATATGGATCGGGTTATACGTCGCAACGATCCTGAGGGCTGTATATATATGGATCGGATTGCACGTCGCAACGATCCTTAGGACTGTGTGTGTGTATATATGTATATATATATATATATATATATGTGTGTGTGTGTGTGTGTGTATGTGTGTGGATTGGGTTTCACTCCGTAACGAGCCTTATGGCCATTTATATATTATGGATCGGTTTATATACCGTAGTGATATAGCCTTTGGCTGAAGGAGCCACTCCGTAGTATGTACACCCCCAGTGAGCGCAGGTACCTATTGAGTGTGAGTATTGAGGGCTGAGAGCAGAGTGATTGAGCTATTGAGAAAGGTTGAGTGAATGTTGCCCTGAGAGGCTGTACTTGCTTTAATTTGTTGCTGCACTTAGCTATTATATGTCACCCTTTGAATTTTCTAGAAGATATTGTATCTGATTTTACTTGAACTTGGTAATGTATAAATTGAATTGACTTAAATTTCCGTATTTGAAAGCATGACTACTTTCTTATTGAGATTACTGAAAATGAACTATAAATGTGTAGCTCGTCACTATCTTTCAGTTCCTTATTTATTATTGTTACTTACTAAGTTGGTTGTACTCACGCTATACCCTACACTTTGTGTGCAGGTCTGGGTATTTCCGAACACGGTGGGCGGTGACATCGTGCACGGTTGATTGTTGGAGATTTATGAGGTAGCTACCCGGCGTTCGCAGTCCTTGTTTCTCTTTCCTTGTCTTTTCATTATTTGTATTTTTATATAGACTCTTGTAGACACTTCTTTCTAGACTGGTTGTATAGATGCTCATGAGCTTAGTGACATCCTGATTTGGGAGTTGTGTTTCCGCACTTGTGTTGAATATGCCACCAAGACTTAAGGGTAAGTTTTATAGAGTGGTGGCTTGATCGACTATGCTGTATGGGGCTGGGTGTTGGCCAGTCAAGAACTCCCATATGCAAAAGATGAAAGTAGCAGAGATGAGGATGTTTAGATCGATGTGTAGGTGTACAAAGAGAGATAAGATTAAGAATGAAGCTATCCGGGACAGAGTGGGAGTAGCCTCCGTAGAGGACAAGATGCGGGAGTCGAGGCTGAGATGGTTCAGACATGTTTAAAGAAGAAGCATTGATGCTCCTGACAGGAGGTGTGAGAGGTTGGCCATGGCGAGTTTGCGAAAAAGTCAAGGTAGGCTTAAGAAGTACTGGGGAGAGGTGATTAGACAGGACATGGCGCTGCTTCAGCTCATTAAGGACATGACCCTTGATATGAGGGTGTGGAGGTCGAGGATTAAAGTAAAAGGTTAGTAGGTAGTTTTTAGTTGCTCACCGATAGTCTTAGTAGCACGTATGTCCCTTCATATTGTTAGATTTTTATTGATTTATGTGGTTTTGTTCGTCTCAGGTATTGTATTCCCTATTGCTATTATTTGGTACTACTTATCCTTTATGTCTCCCTTTTTTTTATCTTCCTTCTTTCTTACTTTCTTGCTTTCCTCTTCTTCTTCCTACCCTTCCTGAGCCGAGGGTATATTGGAAACAGGCTCTCTACCTGCATTAGGTAGAGGTAAGGTCTGCATACAGACTTACTTCCCTCCCCAGACCCTACCTGTTGGGAACATAATGGGTTTGTTGTTGTTGTTGTTGTTGTTGTTGTTTGTTGTTGTGCTTGTGTTGCGTTGTTACCCCGTTTTTATGAAAACTCTGGTTATTCAAAATATCTTAATTTATTTTCTGTTAAATATTGGAAGTATTTTGAAAATGTCGGTTTGCCTAGTACCACGATAGGTGCCATCACGACGGGTTAGTATTTGGGTCGTGACACGTTGTATACGGCAAGTGGTGATAAAAACAGAGATCGGGAGGGACATCTAGCGTCTAACAAGCTCTGGCCATTGAAATGAAAAATGATTGAGAAATTAGGAAAGAGAAAAAAGAATGCTTTAAGAAGTTTAATAGTGGAGCTCAGATGAGGCTTTTGCCTTTTGGCCGGATATGGTAATGAAGGTCCGCAAATAGAAAAATAAGGAAGAAGGAGAAAACGGTGAAAAGATATTTTAAGTAAGAAATACACATTTTAGATGCGTGTATTTTACCACTTTGCACGCAACTAGTTGTAACTTTTTAAGAGCTAAATAATTTTACTTTAAAATAGTTCAGGGGTAATAGGACCTCCCAAAAAAAAAGGAATATAGTTGATAATATGATCTTAGGTCGGGGAGGATTTTATACATTATCCCTAATAAGAAATTTAGCGGAAGAATTTTTGAGGTAGGAAGTTGTAATGCTTTTACATGTACGACAACAAAAAACAGGAAGATTTATCCTTTTAATACTTCCAAAAGTTTAGACGAGGCTCTCGACTAATTTTATGTTTGGCCATAAATATTGGCTACTTTCTTTTAGAAAAAAAATTGAAAATATTATTTGTTCAAGAAATATGATCAATAAGCGTATATTAAATTGGAACGGAGGGAGTAATACAAATACAAACCCAAGCAATCCCTCGCAACATAACAAAGCGTCAGCAGGGCAGTGCCAAAAAAAGGGAGTAGAGTCGTAGGCATAGCCAAGCGTATATTAACTTTTTGCTTAAAAATAACCATCCTATCCTTTGTAAACTACTGGAAAAGAAAACAGTAACATATGAAATATTAAATAGATTGAATATTCAATTTCCTTAAAAAAAACTTCTTTTCTTAAATATTTAAGGAAAAAATGCAGAAGTTTTCATCAACACCCAACTTTTACTAAATAGGAAAAATTAAGTCATTCCCAAGTTTGATACATCAATCAAGCACAACTAGCTTTTGATACTCTTCACCAGAAATTGCTGCTTCCATAATAGCTTCGGGATGAAAGTCCCTTTCTTCCAAGAACAAAGTCAGCAAATTCTTTGAAAAACCACTCACTAATGCAACTCCTTTTTGGTTTACTGGCACTGGTGTTGCTCTGGACTCCCTTAAATTCCAAAACACAATTTGAGGTACACAATTCCCTTAACCTTTCTTTGTAAATTTTCTAACAATAGTCTGATAATCTGTCTCCCATGGATTTGCTGAAGCCTTATCAAACTCCATGTCACTGAACACAAACACTTCCTTGATCATCTCATCCTCCTTTAGTTTCCCATTCACAGCTACTTTTAGTATTAGGTCAAACACCTTTTGAAAATCAGTGTTCATTCCCCATTCCATATCTCTCACAAACCCAACCTTGGACCTTAAATCCTCCCCTTCAACTAGTTGAAGCTTTGGGTTCTTGCTGAATGTTATCAACTTTCCTTTCCAAGGCTCGACACTTAATTCTGAAACGAGAACGCCTAGCGCCACTGAAACCTCCATTGGAGTACCCGACATGCTGCCCGAGACATCACAAATAGCAAGACAATTTTTCAGTTTTCCCTTTTGGGACAAGTCATCTACCATTCTCTTCCATTGCAACTCAGCAACTTGACCCCCGTCATCAGTGTGATTTAGTGCTCCTATTATCTGATGAGGCAACAATGCACCCGCAGCAATCTTCGCTTTCCCCTGTTTCACTTTCTCAAGATAATCTTTAAATCTTTCTTCATCATGTTTCAAAAACTTGTCTTTGTACAACTTCATAGCGACTGATGCCACCCTATTGTAAGGAATGGAACCCCAATCATTTCGCCCAATATAAACCTCTGGCAATTCCAGAGCTTTGCGTAAGGGCACTAAAACTTCTTTCCTCAATCGATCCCTCACTCTATAGGCGTAATGTGCATCCTCAATTCCTTCATATTCAGAGTATGACTCTCTTGTAAAAACCTTCCTTGCTATGCTTTCACATAAAAGTGTTCTCTTATCAAAAGACGAATCTAAAGAAGGACACCATTTAGCTGCAAGGCTGATATCTTTCAATTTCCCAGTGTTCAACAACTCAAGATCCACCTTCAAACAATTTGCAAAAAGATCAGATACACGCTCGTGCAAGAATCTATAATCAGGATCGTGCCTATACCTCTCGAAAGCCTTTTTAGCCATCTCGATTTTCCTCTGCTCTCTGGCAGTCCTCGTTTTCTGTTTCTCATTTTCAACTTTGCTCTCATTAGATACTAGAATTCCTCCAAATGGTTTCCAACTTCTGTCCTTTCCAACTTTATATCTATTCAACTTTTTGCTTCCCACCCTGTTACTTAATTCTCTTTCCTTTTTAGCCTTTTTTCTCACATCAGCTCCTTCAAGTAGCCTGTATAGAATCTCAGGCAAATCCTTGAAATACCCGAAATTCACTATGGATTCTAAATTACAAGCAAGGGTTTTAGGGTGTAATTGATGAAGCCATAAAGCGGCAGTGTAGTAACCTTCTTTATCAGATTTGCCAGTGCCACGAACACCACGCAAATTGCAAATAAGTTTCAAGGCGGTTAAAGAATTATGATCCCATGCAAATTGTAAATATTTAGTAAGGAATTGGGAAGGAGTATCAGGAACAACATGAAAGAAGAAATCTAAACAAGGGTTTGAAGTAGAAAGATAAGTTGCTGACATGTTTTCAGTGTAGCCCATATTAGGGGGTTGTGATTTTGTGGAATTGAAATTTGCAACCATTAGATCCATAAAGGGATTGCTAACAGTAGGGGCTGATTGTTGAATGGTGGAGGAAGATTTTTGTGTGCCATAGATTTCTGGAGGACCAACAAGAGAAACCATTGGAATGAATCTAAGTGGAGTCGAAGAAAAGAGAGGCGTGCAACAAGATTTTTATAGGAAAATTATTTACTTGGTGACCAAGT
The DNA here is from genome assembly GCF_000393655.2 of Nicotiana sylvestris. NCBI lineage: Eukaryota > Viridiplantae > Streptophyta > Magnoliopsida > Solanales > Solanaceae > Nicotiana > Nicotiana sylvestris. Next base: position 107,954,422 of record NC_091067.1, read on the forward strand.
ATTTGTTTTTTTAAAAACTAAAATCCTTGTTGGCCAAGTATTTGAAGGTTACGTCGGTTGAGAATTCTTTGTTTATTTTTTATTTTTTTAGAAGCAATATTCTATGTCGGCTAAGAATTACTTAAATCGGTAGACTTTGAATTATGCTGGAAATTTGGAGAAGACTGAACGGTTAACAGCGATTTTTATGGCACCACAAGCTAATTTTTAGTTATTTATATTCTTATTTAGAGGATTAAAGATTAATAGCATAGTTAATGTTACCATTCACGCCTTAGATGTAAAAGGTAATCTCTAAAACTTTTGCTAATCTTGTTTTTGTTTCTTGTTATGTCCATTCTTATCTAATAATGGGAATTTCATGTTTTTTTAAAAAAAAAAAAAAAAAAAATTCACTGAAGCCCCTTAACGTTTAATTGTGGGACTAGGATCATAATCCTCTGCTGCTTCAATTATCCTCCAAAAACTCGTCTCACAATGGGAAGACTTTTAGATTGGAAACCTTTTGGTGTAATCATTCAGACTTTGTAAATTTAGTAAAGGCTTGTTGGCAAAACAATGATCTCAACAAAGCTCAATAATTTAAAAGTAGATATTCACTCTAATAACTCAAATAAAAGTTCGGAGGAACCGTTAAATCTGTCAATTGCTTTATAAAAATTAAGTAAAGAAGAATAGCCAAATTAGAATTAGACTGAATGAAAGAGTGAAGATGAATAGCCAAAAAGATGACGATTTCATGTTGAGAAAAATTTCAAGAATTGAAATTTTCTAGTGCAACAATTCTTTATAGTTGCTAAAAGTATATAGAATAGTACACTTACACAAAGTGACATATTAACTACCACACCTTTTCAAAGAATAGATTTGTTTTATGAAAAGAAATGACACATCCTCACATTTAAATTTTTTATTCATCTAAATAACTACACTATTCTTCTTAACTTTCGTCATTTGTTTCTCTCCATTTCTATACTTCTTTGTTACCCATTGAATGCTAATTTTTAACGTTTAGAGAATTTATTTAAAGAAAATAGAAGAGACATAAGACTAACATAGTTTTTTCCGAACTATGACTATGAGAAAAAGAAAAAAAAGTAAAAAGATAAAATGCATGTCATGAAAGCATGAAGCAAAACCAATTTAATTCCTCCGTCATATATATTATACAAAGAGCATAGCAACAATTAAAGAGCATAACAAATATTGAATCACATTACCTGTGAAATAGAAAAACCATAGACAAAGAAAAGCACATCAAGAACAAAAATCTTTACTTTAACACAAAATGTACTTCAAACCACACTTGATATACCTAAACGATAACAGTAGGAAGCCAAACAACTAAAACAATAATCTATTAACATACACTCGGAAGCCCCCGTTAGCACCGAAAACGTGAAATCAATTGAAACATATTACACGCCTAAGAAAAGGGGATTGACAATATGTATATGAAATCTATATGATTGAATTTATTGAAAAAGGAAATGTTACGGTGAAAAGTTTGTAACTCATCTAAAATTATAATGATCTCGTTAATTAGTGATTCAATCAATATGATAAATATTATTAAGATTTAAGAGCATTTAAGAATGTCTTTTTGTGTTATTTAATCTAACACGTAAATGGAAGAAAAAGGAAGGAAAATCCAAAAAATTGAGAAAAAAAGATAAATATATTTTTTAGGCAAAGAGTGTAAGACCTGGCCATTCGTTTTGAGAATTAACGCCCCGATCTCCTATTAACTACTTTCTTTGTATTTATTTCTGCTATTATAATTTGCCGGAAAGATTCGTTTTGAGTTTCGGAGTGTTTTGGGACATTTAGTCCCTAAATGAGAGCTTAAGCTTTAGAATTTGGACCATAATCGGAATAGTATGAAGACGGCCTCGGAATGGAATTCCGTCAATTCCGTTAGCTCCGTTGAGTGATTTCGGACTTAGAGGCGTGTTCGGATTGTGTTTTGGAGGTCCGTAGCTTATTTAGGCTTGAAATGCCGAAAGTGAAATTTTTGAAGTTTCCGGATCGATAGTGAAATTTTGATATCGGCGTCGGAATCCCATTCCGAAAGTTGGAATAGCTCCATAATATTGAATGCGGCTTGTGCCAAAATTTAGGGTCAATCGGACATGGTTTGGATGGTTTCGGCATCGGTTGTAGAATTCTTAAGGTTTTATGTTCATTAGCCTTAGATTGAAGGGTGATTCTTGGTTCTAGCATTGGTTAATATGATTTGAGGGTTCGACTGAGTTCATATGATGTTTTAGGATTGGTTGGTATATTTGGTTGAGGTCCCAGGGGCCTCGGGTGAGTTTCAGATGCTTAATGGAAGTTGAAATTTAGACTTAGGCTAATTCTGAAGTTTGCCGCTTCTGGTATTTTCGCACCTGCGGTGAGGAGCCCGCAGGTGTGGCCTACCGAAGTTAGGAAAGAGCTCGTAGGTGCGGTTTGGGGCACAAAGGACAGTGACCGCAGATGCAGCTCAAGGACCGTAAAAGCGGACCATATTTGCGGAGAAAGGAACGCAGGTGCGGTGCCTAGGGAGTTAATGAAATTCGCAGATGCGGAGCCCAAGCTGCAGGTGCGGGACTGTAGGTGCGGCTCCATGAACCGCAGATGCGAAAATCGCTGGGCATTTATAGAAAATTTGAGGGTTTGAAATTTCATAACACAAAAGTGGAATCGGAGCTCGGTGGGAGACGATTTTTCGAGGGGTTTTGAAGGAGAATCATTGGGTAATTAATTCTAACTCGATTTTGATCATAATACTACAATCTATTGTTGTTTTCCTCTTCTAATTAAGAAAATTGAGGGTAAAAGTTTGAAAATGGGAGAAAAGTTCCCCAATTTAAAATTCGAGTTTTCAGTGAGATTTTGGCGTCGGATTTTGGTGACTTTTGTTCGAGTGTGCTCGTGAGTGAATGAGTGTTCATAATTCGTAATTTTTACCCGATTCCGAGGCGTGGGCCGAATTTTGGGCGTTTTTCTATTTTCTTACCTTAGCTTTGATTCCTTTAGCTAAATTCATTGTTTGTAGTTATATTTACATTATGAAATTTATTTGATTGGATTTGGGCCACTCGGAGTTGGATACTCGTGGCAAGGGCATGATTTCGGATTCATTTTGAGCTGGTTCGAGTAAGTGGCTTGCCTAACCTTGTGTAGGGAAACTCCCCTTAAGATTTGGTATTGTTGTTATATGAATACCATGTACTTGAGGTGACGAGTGCGTACACGTGCTAATTGTTGGAAAACCCCGTTTTCATCAAGTAAATATCTGTGTTTCCTTTTTGTTGAACACTACTTGTATTTAAAGCCTACTGTTTAGCTTAGGAAAGCATGCTTAAGTGACTTAACTGTTCTATCTACTTAAACTGTTTACTTGAGTTCTGTGCAGCATGTTTCGAATAGAAATCTCTGTTTTCTTGATACGAACTTGGATAGAACTGTAGATTCTTTCTGGGTACCGCTGTGGTGTACTAATGCTCTTTCCTGCACATATTTTTATTTCGTGTGCAGATCTAGGTTCTTCTGCTCAACCGTTCTATCAGTGAGTCGGGCGATATCAGAGACTTCGAGGTATATCCGCCGCGTCCGCATACCTAGAAGTCCCTCTCTATTCTCTCATTTAGATTTAGACTTCCTGTATTTACTTTTGATTAGACATTCTAGATTTAGAACATTGTGTAGTTTCTATAGCTTGTGATTTCATAAGATTCTGAGTTTTAGGAGTTTTGATTTAGTTCTGAGAGTGTGTATTGTATATGCCGAGCGGCATTTTAAACCCTTTTATTTTACCCTTAACTTGCCAGTTTCATATTTCATTTCCTTTTTCTGTAATTTGTTAGGCTTACCTAATCGTAGAGACTAGGTGCCATCACGATAGTTCATGGAGGGAGAACTTGGGTCATGACAAGTTGGTATTAGAGCTCTAGTTTCATAGGAGTCATGAATCACAAGCCAGTTTATTAGAGCCTTGTAGATCGGTACGGAGACATTTGTACTTATCTACAAGAGGCTATGTAACTGCTAGGAAAAATACCACTTCATTTAATATCCTTGTCGTGCGAGATTTCAATATCAAAATTTTAAACCTCTATCTTCTATTCTCTCACAGATGATGAGGACACGTGCTACCGGAGATGACCAGGCACCCGTGCCCTCTGCTAGAGCCACCAGAGGTTGGGGCCGGGGTAGAGGTCGAGGACGCGCACGTGGTGCAGCCAGAGAACCTACGCAAGCTACCATAGAAGATCCACTAGCAACTCCAGCCGGAGCCCAGGCACCTAATACGCCTACTGCTACTACTATTCCCAGCTCTTCAGGAGACCCTTGCACAGTTTGTGAGCATGTACACCACTTTAGCTCAGGTAGGGTTGATTCCCCTTACTGCAGCCACATCTTAGGCCTGGGGAGGAGCACAGAATCCCGCCGCCCGCACTCCTGAGCAGCGGGTTCAGGTTGATCAGATCCCATAGGTTATACAGGTACCGTTTGTAGCCCCAGTTCAGCGCAACAGCTTCAGAGGATAAGCAACTGAGGCTTGAGAGGTTCAAGAAGTGCAAGCCTCCTATATTCAGTAGTCTAGCATTAGATGATGCTCTGGGATTTCTGGAGGAGTGCTACCGTATCCTCTGCACTATAGGTATATCATGATCGAGTGGGGGTTTTTTCACTGCCATCCAGCTTCAAGGAGCAATCTATCAGTGGTGGCGTACTTATGAGTTGGACAGCCCAATTGAGGTAGCTTCCCTTACATGGACCCAGTTTTCAGATATGTTTTTGAGGGAGTATGTTCCTTAGAGCCTCAGGGATGCATGGCGCGCAGATTTTGAACATTTGCGCCAGGTACTATGACTATTTCGGAGCATGCTGTCCGTTTCATTAACTTGGCTAGGCATTCACCGGTTTATTGAGGGGCTTATTCCTAGCATTAGATCTAGCTTGGCCCGGGAGTTGGAGATGGATAACTCTTATCAGCAGGTGGTGATTATTGCTAGGAGAGTAGAGAGCATGCATACTCGGGATAGAGAGGAGAGAGAGGCCAAGAGATCTCGAGAGTCGGGCCATTATTCCAGTGCCCGTGCCCCAGATGCAGTTCGTCATGGTAGGGGTTATATGAGTCACCCCGTTCATTCAGCTCTTCCAATAGCCAGTGGTATTCCAGCTCCTCCTAGACCTCAAGAGCCTTATTATGCACCTCCAATATCTAGTGTGCTTCATGCACGGGGTGCTTTCAGTGGTCAATCCAGCAGACCTAGCCCGAGCCAGTCACAGCCGCCACTTCCTCCTAAAGCTTGTTTTGAGTATGGCGACACATACCATATGGTGAGAGATTGCCCTAGACTTAGGAGGGGTGCACATCCACAGACTTCTCATCCAAAACGTGCTCCGTAGAGTTCCCAGGCCATGATCACAACACCAGTTGCTGCCCCACCTGCCTAGCCAGCTAGAGGTGGAGGTCGGGCAGGTAGAGGTCGCCCTAGGGGGGGAGGCCAGGCCAAATATTATGACCTTCTTGCCCGTACTAAGGCTGTTGCCTCCGATTCTATCATCATAGGTATTGCACTGGTTTGTCATAGATATGCATTGGTTTTATTTGATCTAGGCTCCATTTATTCTTATGTGTCCTCTTATTTTGCCCCGCATTTGGGCGTATCTCGGGATTCTTTGAGATCCCATGTTTATGTTTCTATTCTTGTGGGAGATTCTCTTATTATGGACCGCGTTTATGTAATGACCCGGCCAGTCGTTTCATGAGTTACCACTCTTTTTCCCTTATGGAGGTCCTGCATTCGCGAAGGGTTGGGGTCAGTGAGCTTCACGTTCGCGGGTGTGGGGTCGCGTTTGCGATGGGTGGGAAGGCTGAGGCTTCGCTTTCACATATGGGTGTTGCGTTCGCGATGAAGGAAAAGTGGTAAACGGCAGGTTGTGCTTCGCGAACGCGAGGCATTGACCGCATTCGCGAAGAAGAGGTTTTAAGTGCTGGGCATTTTAAAAGATCAATTCAACAATTTTTAGCCTAAGTTTCACCATTTTTAGGTGATTTTAGAGCTTTTTGAAGAGGATTGAAGAGGGAATCAAGGGGGGAACACTTGGATGTAAGATTTATGGACTTAATACTCAATCCTAATGTGTTTTCTACCTAATTAATCATGGAATTTGTGGAATTTAAGCCTAAAAATTTGAAGTTAGGGCTTGGAAATTGGAGACCTAAATTTAGGGATTTGAGGGGTCATTTGTGGTCTGATTTTGATGTATTTGATACGTATGAACTTGTGGGAAGACAATGAGTCTATTGATGTAATTTTTATCGAATTCCGAGATGTGGGCCCAGGGGTCGGGTTTGGCCAATTTTGGGATTTGTGTTGTAATTTGATTACTTTCGAGTGGGCTATGTTCCCTTAGAATATTTTGATGGTTATGTACTGATTTTGGTTAGATTTGGAGCATCCGGAGGCCGATTCGAGAGGCAAAGGCATCGCAGACTGGAGTTTGGACCGGATAGAGGTGAGTAATGATTGTAAATATTGTCCTGAGGGTATGAAAGCCTGGATTTCACATCGTTGTGCTATTTTGAGGTGACAAACACGCTAGATGACGAGTGTGGTGTCGTACACCATTGGGGATTGTGACCTAGTCCATCCCATATGACTGTTTAACTGCGTATTTGATTGAAAACTGTTTGCTATCATCATGTTTTGGGCAAAATGCCATATTTGGGCCTCGTGCCAACTGTTTTGGACCCTTAGGGGATTTTTACTAATATTCCTCACTGTTTTGACTTTATATTTGTACTCCTATATTCTACTATTTTCATAACTCAGCTATGTTTACTTTGTTTTGACATCTTAAAAGATATTTTGAGTCGAGCATCATATTTTATTATGCCCGAGTGGCTTTTAGAGATTTTTGACTGAGTAGGGCCGAGGGACTATGTTGTGAGGTTATTATGGGATCGGGCTACGCGCCACTGATTCATGATTATGAGGCCTAGGCCTGAGTTGTACGCCACAAGATGGCTTGATATGAGGCCGAGAGCCTGTTTGATTATGCCTCGAGATGGCTTGTTATTGCGTTTGGGCCGAAAGGGGCCCCTCACGAAGTCTATACATCCCTAGTGAGCGCGGGTACCCAATGTGAGACGTGTCATAGACCGAGGGGCTGATGTTATTCCATGCTATTGCCCGAGGGGCTGATACGAGTGATTGTGAGATAGCCCGAGGGGCTGATTCTGTTGGTACTTTGCCCGAGGGGATGGATTTAAGTGTATATCTTTTCCCACTGTTTTTTCATTCACTCGTTTAACTGTTAAAAGGTGTTTTAAAGAAGCTTATACTGAACCAAGGTGTTTTTACAAGTTTTCACTATTTTATTGCATTGTATTGGTTTTAAAGAAGCTTATACTGAACCAGCTACCTTTACTTTTATTACTCACTTATTTGGCGTATTCACATTATTCCCTGCACCCTGTGTGCAGATTCGGAGCCTCAGGTCCCGTTAGCCAGGGCTAATTGCTTCTAGCAGGCTGTTCGGAGTTCACTAGGTAGTTGCTCGGCGTTCGCAACCCAGTGCTTCTCCCTCTTATCTTAGTTTCCATAGTATTAGTTCTGTACAAGACTGTGTAGACTATTCGTACTTTTAGACCGATGTTTTAGATGCTCATGACTGGTGACACCCCGATGTTAGGTTGTGTTTATTTTCGCAAGTGTTATGCTACACTCTATTTTGGGATTTATCACTTATTAATGACTTAAATTGAATTATTATAACTGTTTTAAATGGATACTATCCATAGCTGGTGGAACTGGTGGTCGTCCATCCTGACCGTTCGCTCGTGTCCTTAACATCTATGATAGAATAGAATAACAGAAGTTTAGTACTCGGATCGACAGATTCTCACGACAAGAATTTCAAGAATATGAAGTTTTTCCTAAAGGTTCTGTAGCCTCCCGATGATAAATACAGACGTCTCCGTACTAATCCGCAAGACTCTACAAAACCTGCTCATGACTCGTGAGACCTATGTAACCTAGGCTCTGATACCAACTTGTCACGACCCTAAAACCGGACCCGGTCATGATGCCGCCTACGGGTATTCTGGAGACCAGCAGGGTCGCTTTCACTACTTTTCAGTTTTCTGGAGCTGCCTTCACTCGGTGGGAGGCTTATGAGAGGCGTAAGCCTATTGGTGCAACACCCCTTACCTGGCAGCAGTTCTTCGTTCTCTTTTTGGAGAAGTATGTGCCACAGTCTCGCAAAGAAGAGCTGCGCAGGTAGTTCGAGTGGTTGCATTAGGGAGAGATGACTGTGACGCAGTATGAGATGAGGTTCTTGGAGTTAGCTCGTGATAACTAGGGATTATAGTTCATTTTACACTCCTCTTTACTTGAGTTTTGATTAAAAATGTATACAAAATAGTCCCAAAGGCTTACATGTTGTACTTGTTTGCAGGGTTTGGTCAAAAAGGTGACAATTAGTCAAAACCAACTCAAAAAGGATTGAAACATGCACAAGTACCAAAAACAAGTCAAAGCACAGTTACAACAAACCCACCGCGACCGCAGTCCATTTAGTGCGGTTCGCGGTGAGGAGATTCAGAGAAGTGCAACTTTGGAAGCTCAAGCACTACGACCGCAAACCATTTTGTGTGGACCGCAGTAGCCTCACCGCGGCCGCAATCGAGTTTATGCGGTCCGCGGAGCAGAGATTCAGAGAGCTGGGATTTCAACTGTTGGAAGCCAATGCGGTCCGTGATCCTTTTTGTGCAGACTGCAATTGAAGCCACCGCGATCGCGGTGCATTTTATGCGGCCCGCGGTGCATTTTATGCGGACCGCAATACTTCGTCAGGGGTATATTTTTCCAGAAAATTTGGCCTAGTATAAATACTTTCTTTTCACATTTTAGGCTATCTTTTGTAATCTGTTAGAGACCAGAGCACGTGAACGACGTTTTATGTCCATTTTGAGTAATTTGTAGCTAGATTACACTGAATCTTCTTTATCTTATTTTATAATTAAATCATATGGGTTATTCTTCGTCTATTTATCTATTTTATTCCATTATTATGAGTAGCTAGACCCATTAGCTAGGGTTGTGGCACAACCCTAGTGTGGGTATTTGATGGGTCTTTTGATTTAAGGCTTAGATGTTTATGGGTAGTTGATATTTGGACTGATTTTTGTCTTCCATGTTGAATTAGTGGTTGTAAACACTAATTTGTGCCTATTTGACTTGGATTCTTCTTGAGAAAGAGAGCTTGAGTCTAGGAAAATCAGTCCAACAAGGAATGGGGGTGTAATCAAGAGATTGATAGCCCCAATTAAAGGGTTAAACCTAGAGATGGTAATACCCGACTTGAGCCTATATTGTTTGCACAATTTTGACACCCAATTGGTCTTGAGAAAGTTAATTAGGGCAAAGTCACTCAAGCTACCGAGAGGTATAGAGTGAGTAATTTCGTGCATTGGTTATATCACAATCCCCAACATAACGTCTTTGCCTTAGGCTTTAGATCCCGTCAAGTATTCACCTAGGAGAAAGTCACTTCCCTAGTGCTTCTTTAACTATTTAGAAAACCTTACAAGCAATCATACTTAGTTTAATTTAGCTTATCAGTAGCATAAATATTAGAAATAACAACCAACAAAAAGATTATTGGAAGTGTAATTAAGAGCACCACGCATTTCTAGTTTAGATAGGAATCCAATTCCCACTTCTAGCTCCCTGTGGATTCGATCCCGACCATCTCGGGTAAAAGCTGCTTCGACCGCTCTCGACACTTTGTAGTGGTGTAGGGTTGGCTCTGATCACTTTTTGGCGCCGTTGTCGGGGAGCTAATGGTTTTGGCTATCAATCTAAATAGTTTTGTGTATTGTTCTTCTTTCCTTCTCCGTTACTAGTTTGTGTGTGTCGCAAATTCAGGTACAAAATGGCAGCAAACAACGCACCTCTTTGAGATCTTCCACCGGGGGGAGGAGGTAGATGACAATATTGATGATGAGGTTCCTATTGTACCTCAAGGACAAAGGAGAGGCGGCCAGGACAATGATAATGTTCATGACCCTCCTCCGCTACCTCCAAGAGTGGCTCTTCGAGTGCTTCCCAACCAAAGATATGCTAGTGCAATTCTCCTACCCCGAATCCGGGCGAGCATTTTTCAAATTACAAATATGATGCTGACATTGTTGGAGCAGCGAAGGTATTTCACGGGTGCTCCCAATCAGAATGCTTATAAACATCTCAAGGATTTCGTGGATACTTGTTGGGGGAGCAAGCAAACTAAAGTGTCAGAGGATGCACTTCGGTTGAGATTATTCCCTTTCTCACTTAGAGGGAAGGCATTGGATTGGCTTGAACGACTATTCAACCATTCCATCACTACTTGGGATGAGTTGGAGGATAAATTCATTGCAAAGTTTTTCTCGTCGGGGCACATGGCAGCATTGAGAGATGAGATCTTAGCTTTCAAGTAGGAGCCCACCGAACCATTACATAAGATATGGGAGAGATACAGAACCATGGTAAAGGAATGTCCCAACAATGATATGACTGAGGCAATGATACAATGGAGATTCTACCGGGATATTAACACAACAAATCAGTGCATAGTGAACCAACTTGCTGGGGGTAATTTCATGAAGCTGTCTTATGATGAGGCTTGTGACATTCTTGATGAAATGGCTGACACGTCCCCCACTTGGCAAAGCAGAGCCAATGTGCCACAGGGTGACCCCACGGTCACTCACTTGCACAAAGAGCTACATGATCATGGGCAGGCAATAGCAGAGCTGACAACAACAATGAACCAGTTAGCAAAGACACAATTACAGTAGGTTCAAAATTCACTCCAAGTAAATGTTATGGAGGGTGTCAACATGCTAGTGAACAAAAGAAGACAAAGAGGTCAACATAACCAAGGGAGTTCGGATCAATATGACAATGATAGTAGTGGATTCCAAGATGATGGTTATGATGGGAAGAATGAAGAAGTGCAATATGTGAAAAATTATCACGGCCAAATGGGTAATTCTTCAAACCAACAACAGTGGAGACCCTAAGGCAATTGGGGCAATCAACAATAACAATGGAATAGTAATTGGGGGAACAACAACCAAAATTCCAATTGGGGTAATCAGAACAATCAGGGTAATTGGAATGGCAACAATAACAACTGGGGTGGTAACAACAATTAGGGTAGTTGGAACAATGGCAATCAAGAAAATCGGGGGCAAGGCTTTCAAAGGCCCCCAATATATCAACAACCGAACAATCCACCCCCATTTCTATCCCAAGGTCCTAGTTCTTCCAACAATGAAATGGGAAGAATTGAAATGATGTTTGAACAGATGGTGAAAAAGAATGCAGATTCTGATGCTCAGTTGGCTTTCCACAATACTTCAATCAGAAACTTGGAGGTTCAATTAGGCCAAATCTTACAATCCTTGAATACTCGCCCTAAGGGGGCTCTACTAAGTGATACGGTAGTAAACCCGAAAGGTGGGAAGCATTTCGGGCATGTAATGGTGGTAACTACAAGAAGTGGACGAGGCGGTGATGTGAATGCCTCTAAACAGAAGAAATTTTGAGCGATGAAGTTGAGTTGCAAGAAGATGAGATTCCTTTGGTGGTTGAAAATGTGATTAATGAGAACGTGAATGAGGAAGTGAGGATTGATATCCAAGAAGCCGAGGTGGAAACTCAGAATGACGTGAACCCGTTTAGGGAACACGTAATAGACATGCCGGAAACGGTTGTGCCTAAAGCCAAGGCTCCTTTGCCAAGGCCACCTCCACCTTATCCTCAAAAGCTCGCGAAGTAGAAAAATGAGAATCAGTTTAAGAAGTTTATTGACATGATGAAGAGATTATCCATTAATGTGCCTTTGGTGGAGGCTCTAGAGCAAATGCCAGGTTATGCTAAATTCATGAAGGACTTGGTGACAAAGAAAAGATCCATGGGTTGTTAAAATATCAAGATGACCAACCAAGTTAGTGCAATAGTGCACTCAATGGCCCCAAAGCTAGAAGATCCAGGTGCTTTCACCATTCCTTGCACCATTGGGAGTGCGGACTTTGGAAAACCTCTTTGTGATTTGGGGGCAAGTCTCAACTTGATGCCCTACTCAATTTTCAAGACTTTGGGTATTGGGAAACCGAGGCTGACTTCTATGAGATTGCAAATGGCGGACAGAACTATGAAGAGACCATTGGTTATTATTGATGATGTTCTTGTCCGGGTGGACAAATTTATCTTACCAGCCGATTTTGTGATTTTGGATTGTGAGGTAGATTATGAGGTTCCAATCATATTGGGAAGACCTTTACTTACTACTGCGAAGGCCTTAGTTGATGTGGAAGCAGGGGAACTCACCTTCCGGGTGGGTGATGAGAAAGTGGTCTTTCATGTGTGAAGTCAATGAAGAAGCCCAACAGTTCTGAAGCATGCTCTTTTGTGGACCTTGTCACGACAGTGATAGTTGATGATACTAGTGCAATGATCAATGTGGAGGACTCTCTAGAGGCAATATTGTTGAATCGTGATGTAAATGAGGATGAATGACGAGTGGAGTGTATGAATGCTTTGCATGGAATGGGCTCATATTCTTATGAGCCTAGGAAACTCTCTTTGGATCTTGCGAATCGGAAGACTCCACCAACAAAACATTCAATTGAGGAACCTCCGGTGTTGGAGTTGAAGTCGTTGCCTCCACACCTTAGGTATGAATTCTTAGTCCCTAGTTCAACTTTGCCAGTTATTATTTCCTCTTGTCTTACTAACATGCAGGTTGATGCCACATTGGCGGTGCTTCAAAAGCGGAAGAAGGCAATTGGATGGACCTTAGCTAATATTCGGGGGATAAGCCCCGCATTTTGTATGCACAAGATTATTCTGGAAGATGATGCAATGCCCTCATTGGAACATCAAAGGAGGTTGAACGAGGCAATGCAAGAAGTTGTGAAAAAGGAGGTGATCAAGTGGTTGGATGTCGGGGTTGTGTACCCCATCTCTGATAGCTCTTGGACTTCGCCGGAGCAATGTGTGCCAAAGAAGGGTGGTATAACCATGGTTACCAATGCACAAAATGAGTTGATTCCTACCAGGACCGTCACCGGGTGGAGGGTGTGCATGGATTATCGCAAGTTGAATAAAGTGACCCGAAAGGATCATTTTTCATTGCCTTTTCTTGATCAGATGTTAGACAGACTTGCTGGGAGGCACTTCTACTGTTTCTTGGATGGGTATTCTGGGTACAACAAAATTTTGATCGCTTCGTAAGATCAGGAGAAGACCACATTCACTTGTCCATATGGTACCTTTGCTTTTTCTAGGATGCCTTTTGGGTTATGTAATGCACCGACTATATTCCAGCATTGTATGATGGCCATTTTCACCGATATGGTGGATGATATTTTGGAGGTGTTCATTAACAACATTAGTGTTATGGGTGACTCATTTGATAAATGTTTGAAAAATCTTGATAGAGTGTTGGCCCGTTGTGAAGAAACCAATCTTGTTCTTAATTGGGAGAAATGTCACTTCATGGTTGAGAAGGGCATAGTTTTTGGGCATAAAATTTTAAAGCATGGTATAGAAGTGGAGAAAGCAAAAGTTGATATGATTTCAAGGCTCCCTCCCCCTACTTTTGTCAAGGGAGTAAGAAGTTTTCTTGGGCATGCGGAGTTCTACCGGAGATTTATCAAAGACTTTTCGAAGGTAGTGAACCCCTTGTGTAAGTTATTGGTAAAAGATGCCAAGTTCGTGTTCGATGAGTGATGTATGCAAGCCTTTGAACTTCTCAAGCACAAGTTTACCACCACTCCTATTATTACCGCACCCAATTGGAGCTTACCTTTTGAGCTCATGTGTGACGTGAGTGATGTTGCGGTCGGGGTTTTGGGTTAAAGAGTGAACAAAATGTTTCATCCGGTGTACTATGCGAACAAGACAATGAATGATGCTCAAGTAAACTACACGGTGACTGAGAAAGAGTTTTTGGCTGTTGTGTTCGCAATGGAGAAATTTCAGCCGTATCTCATGGGTACTAAGATCATAGTTCATACCGATCATGCCACACTCCGGTACTTGATGACGAAGAAGGATTCCAAAGCTAGGCTAATGCGACGAGTCTTGTTACTTCAAGAGTTTGATTTGGAGATTGTGGACCGGAGGGTAGTGAAAACCAAGTGTCGGACCACTTGTCTTGCTTGGAGGAGGAGGGAAGGACTCGTGATGGCCTAGAGATCAATGATTTATTTCCCGATGAGCAACTCCTTTCTGCGTCGGTGAATGGTATGCCATGGTTTGCGGACGTTGCTAATTTCCTTATGACTGGTATAATCCCGTATGAGCTCTCTTCTAACTAAAGTAAGAAGCTCAAACGGGATAGTTTGAACTTCTATTGGGATGAGCCATACTTGTTCAAGATGTGCACGGATGGTGTGATCCGAAGGTGTGTCCCAGAGGAGGAGCAATTGAGTATCTTAGAGGCTTGTCATTCCTCTCCCTATGGCAGCCATCATGGCGGGACGAGGACGGCTTCAAAAGTTCTTAGTTATGGGTTCTATTGGCCAACTTTGTACAAAGATGCAAATGAACTTGTGAAGAGATGCAACTAATGTCAAAGAGCGGGTGGAATTTCGAAGAAAGATGAGATGCCTCTCAATACCATTCTTGAAGTTGATATTTTTGATGCATAGGGAATTGATTTTATGGGCCCGTTTGTTAGCTCGTGTGAGAACACATACATTCTTGTGGCAGTTGACTATGTTTCAAAGTGGGTTGAAGCCATGGCTTTACCCAACAATGAGGCCCGGAGTGTTGTTGCATTTCTCAAGAAGAGCATTTTTACTAGGTTTGGCACTCCTCGTGCAATCATAAGTGATGAGCGGTATCATTTTTGTAATAGAGCTTTTGACACTTTGCTTGCAAAGTATGGTGTCAATCACAAAGTTTCTACTCCTTATCATCCTCAGGCGAGTGGCCAAGTTGAAGTCTCAAACAAGGAAATCAAAAGTATATTGTCAAAGACGGTCAATGCAAATAGGACCGATTGGTCAAAGAAATTGGGTGATGCTCTATGGGCTTATAGGACTGCTTACAAGACTCCGATTGGTATGTCTCCGTATCGGTTGGTGTTTGGTAAAGCTTGCCATCTACCAGATGAGTTAGAGCACAAGGCCATGTGGGCTTTGAGGAAGCTGAATCTTGAATGGGATGTGGCAGCAAATCTTCATGTGGAGTAGCTTAATAAACTTGATGAATTCCAATTTCATGCCTACTCCAGTTCGTCCTTATATAAGGACAAGATGAAGTACCTTCATGATAAGTATGCTCGTGGCAAGGAGTTCAAAGTGGGTGATGTGTTTCTCTTGTTGAATTCTCGGTTATGTCTGTTTTCGGGAAAGTTTAAGTCGAAATGGAGTGGACCTTTTGAAGTGGTATTTGTGACTCTGTTTGGTGCACTTGATTTGAAGAACAAAAATGGAGAGGTTTTAAGAGTTAATGGGCACATGGTCAAGCACTACCTGGGCAAGATTAATGACAGCCACGTGGTGGCACTGCTCCATCAAAAGTGATTTGACGGTAACTTGTGTCGTGCCACGATGTTAAATCAGGCGCTTCTTGGGAGGCAACCCATGTGTCTTTATTTTTATTTTCTTTGATTTTCTTTTTAGTGTCGGATTTTATTTTGGACTAACGGGTTGTGAGATGTGTGTCGGATTGTTTTGAGGCATTGCAAGACCAAGTTGGGAAAATGTACACTCTCTAAAGTTTGCACTGCGGCTGCATTGCATTTCTTGCGGCGCAAAGGCCTTAGTGCGGGGGCAACATTTCAATGTGGTCCGTAAAGTTGATTAGTAAATAATGGGGTTCTCTGAAGTTTGCCACCGCAGCCGCAATACATTTTGTGTGGACCGCAGTGGACCACTGCGGCAACAAACAATTCTTGTGGTCCGCAGTGGGTGTCTCCCCAGTGTTCAGACTTGTGAGTACCGTGGACCGCGGTGCCATTTTGTGCGGTATGCGGTGGGTAGGTGAAGTGGGCCCCAAGTCCTTTTTCTATAAATAGGACCTGACGCCTTCATTTAAAACTTTTCACTCTTCTGAACACTAAATAGAAAAATATTGTTCATCCACGCCCTAGCTCCACGAATTCAATCACTCACTCTCATTCATCTGTGTTACATCCCCTTACTGGTACTTTTAATCTTCCCTTAGTCTTTAATTGTATTTATTTTCTTTTAATTGATTAGTTATACGTCTTTTTCTTCCCTTTTTCTTTTAACCTTTACCTTAGGGTTGCATAATGTGTTTAAATTAGGATTAATTAGTTAAATACAATGATCAACTACCTAGTGGGATCAAAATATGTGCATTTGGGCTTAAAATGAGGAAAATATAAAACTCTAGGTTGGTATTACTGCTTGTGGCTTACTGCAGTGTGCGGTGCTTCTTTGCAGTCCACAATGCCATTTTGTGCAGACCGCGATGGTGAAACTTCAGCAAGTTGAAAAATTAAGGACCACAACCTCGGTGGATTTTTTGCGGTCTGTGGTTCCTTAATACGGACCGCGGTACCATTTTGTGCGATCTGCGATGGCCTTTATGAGAGTGGGTAGTTTGAGCCCCACCTCAATGTGGACCGCGGTGCTATTTTGTGCGGTCCGCGGTGGTCCCTTTGCGGCCGCACTGCATTTTGTGTGGACCGTAGTCTGCTGTCTGCAGCTATTGTCTTCTGTTTTCTGCAATTATCTCATTTACTGATTCTTCTGATACTATGATACTAACGATAACTGAGTGAATTCTCCTTGCAAATAATGATTAAATCAATAGGCGGAGGTGATAACAGAAAGGCAAAGGAGAGTCCTCCCGTGGTAGGGGAGAGGTATGATCAGATTGACCCCTCAGGTCCAGAAGTCAATCAAGGACACTAAGAAGTCAATAAAGGATGCAGATATAGTTGTTTCTCATTCGGGAAGTGAGTATTTGCCCTCTTGGGATACATCCAACTCCGAGTCATTGCCGGAGTATGTTCCTAATTGGCCGGAAAGGCAAAGATTGAGAGATACACCTCCGGGCACTCTTACTGCTCAAGCTTTAGTGGCAATTTCTTCTGAGTCATCTGAGGGCTCAGCTGAGGGCGGTGACGATTTTTCTTCTACCTCTCCTACAGCTTCAACACTTGGAGAGGATCCCATAGAATAAGAAGGAGAAGGGGGTGATCCCCAAGTAGGAGGGGTGGCTAGAACCAGAAAATCGAAATCTTGGCAAGACAGATTTGTTAGTGAATTGGCATACCACAAGTTCAGAGAATGGTGGCCCAAGAGGAAGTTAATACTTGAACGGAGATTCGTAGACAAAGATCTTCTGCCTCACAATCCCAATGTGCAGAGGCAATTCAGATAGAGGCCGGGCTGGGATTATTTCATAGGTAACGTTGAGGATACAAATGAGCACTTGGTGAAGGAGTATTACACTAATGTTGCCCACATCAAAAAGGGCACTACAATGACTAAGGTATGAAATTTGAAAGTAAAGTTTGATGGAAAAACAATCAATGACTACCTGGGCTTCCCAGAGAAGGATGAGACTTTATACCTAGAAAAGGTAGCATTGTGGGAGGATCCCATCCTTAGTTAGCAAAGTAGTTGGAAATCCTAGGTACCATTCCCGCATGGTTGACAGCGGGAGTTAAAATTTTGAGGAGAACCCTAAACTTTGAGGCGAAAGGGTGGGAGACATTTGTGTGTAGTAGACTAGACCCCACCATCACGAAACCTCTCTTCCGATCTCCTGGGCTATATTAGTGGCATATATCATGGCGGGGTACCCGATCAACATCAAGAATGTGATGTCCAGGGTGATTACACAGGTGGTTAATGAAGGTGATAGATCCTACCCCTTCCCAAATTTCTTTACTATGTACTTTGAGGATCACGATGTAGACAAAAGGAGATTTGATGTGAAGGTGAAAGAAAAGGCACCTTTTTCCTGGTACAGCTTACAAGGTGATGACAACCCCAAAGGCAAAGCTCCTAAAGTCAAATCCACTGCTTCTACTAGTCAGTCTGAAGAGCCAGTAGTAGTAGCTCTGACTCAGCCTCCTTCATCTACCCAGATATGGCCCTAGGACCCTCTACTACCACTGCCCAAGATATCCTCTCATCTTAAGCCAACCCATTGTAGACCCTTGCCAGTATCAACAACTGGATGTAGGTAGCCACTTCTAAGTTGTATGTACTTTCGAGCTCGGTAGAAGCCCAGTCTGTACCCCCTCAGCCATAGGCCTCACAGTCAGCGGAGGACACTCTCAAAGAGCTTCTGGACAACCAAAAAAATCACATAGAGAACCAGCAGTTGATATTAGAGGCTGTCGGTACACATGGAAAAGTATTGAAGGAGCTCACCAAAGAAATAAACAAGTTGAGAAAAACTCGGGCTTCCAAGGAGTCGGTGAAAGAGTTGAGGGTGGAGGTAGAGAAATTCAAGGTTGATCACTTGCCTTTGGAGCTTTTATTACATGATCCGGCTCCAGTAGCCCAGCCTGAGCCGAAGCAGGAGGTGGAGAGACCAACAAAGAGGAAGAGTGTGATTCCCCATGCTGATGATGTTGTGATAGAGTTGGAGGACCCGCAGGGAGATTCCTCTAGCCATCCTCAGGCCCCAGTGCAGGCCCAGGACCCAGTGCAGGCCCAGGTCCCAGTGGAGACACAGGTTACAGGGATCCAGTCACAGTTTCCCGAGCAGTCCGAGGACCCAGGGACCCAGGCTCATGATCCCATGTAGACAGAGGGCCAATAGGGAGTTTCTCTTTACTCTCTATCTTTTATTGATCTTATTTTGGTTAGTTAGCACTGAGGACAATGCTAGCTCTCATTTGTGGGGGTAGCCCTATTTTGATGACATTGGGTTGTATATATGACACTACTTTCTTTTTATTATGCTTTCTTTTTACTGTTGGTATGTACATAATTTTACCATTTTAGTTCACTTTTCGCACTTTGCAACTTTGGTATGTATATAAAGTTACTTTTTGATGTATATATTCATTCCCCCTTATGTATATTCATCAAAATCCCCTCTTGTACATATTCATTCTACTTTTCGCATTTTTTCTTTCATAGCTTCTTACTTCACTTTCGTAGCTTCTTATTTTGAGTTTTTGCATTCAATAAGCCTTTGGTTTTCTTAATGTCAAGATTCTTTCTAAAGGTGGAGTTTGTGTGAACCGGGTGGCTCTTCCCGATGATGGATGGCATGACAACCTTCTTAAGCGTTTGAGTCTATTTTCTTTTTGCTTTTTATGTAAATAGTAGCTAGTGAGTAATGGTGCCTCAAGCAAAGCTTCACTTGGGCCTAACACATTTGCCTTTAATCCTATGATCAAAAACAAATTGTTGTGTATAGGATGGTGAAAGTTGTGACCTTGAGACTCTTGTGTTGGCCGATAATCATCAAGTGGATTTTCAGGACCATTGTGTTGCTCAAATCTTAGCTAAGGTTGTTGTGGGCCTATGAATCTGTTTCTTTAGCAATCCTATAGCTTGTGTGGTGAGAATTTGAATTGCAAGTCCAAGTCCCGAGCCATTAGTCTAGAACTTGCCCTGAATATTTGTCTAGGCAAAATTCTAAGTGTAGTTTGACTTGAGATGTGATTATAGGCTTTCCTTGATCAGAATGATATCTTGAAAACTTTCATAGCCTACCAATGATAATATCCCTAGTCAACCCTTTTGAGCCATAGACCTTTTTCTTTCAAAAATCACAATACAAGCCTTTACCCGTTGTAAAACTACCCTCTCTTGGCACCCGATCTTTCCTTAGCATAAGGAAAAAGCATAAGTTTTGGGGGGGGGGGAAGACGAGGAATGCAACAAAGTGGTACAACGGAAAAAATGAAGAAAAGGAAAGGTAATGAAAAAGAAAGAAAATCAAAAAGTCAAAAAAAATGATCAATGTAGAAAGAAAATGAAGGGATTCAATAAAAGTAAAGAGATGAAAGGTGTAGAAAGTTGAGAAAGGAGAAAATAGTTTGAAATGAACAAGAAAGAGTGATAGTGTGTCTCTCTAACTCCTAAAAAAGAAGTTAATGTCTCAAAAAGTCAAGAGAATGTGTGCCAAAATGAAGCAAATGAAATGCTTAAGGGAAGATGAAACCTACCTAGACCAAATATTTTCTACCGTGAACCAAAAGCCTTCACTATATCTCCACAAAAACGCTATATGATCTTAAGTTGAATGAAGCTTACATTAGTGGTGACTCACATAAGGGGCAAGCTTATGGTACTTAGAGCCGGACTTTTGACCTTTCTTTGAGAGAGATGAGTGTGTTTTCCACAATCCTTGTTCTGAGTGCTACAACTTAAAAGTGAGGTTTGCTTAAGGAGAGTTGAGGAGTATGAGTTTGGGTTCCACAATGACCAAAGTAGTAGAAAGAGTTTCCTTGATGGGTTGAGTCAACTCTTGATACTCTTGTGTCGCACTAAAACCATGGTGCTTAGAAGGTCGAATGTTGTTAATGATTCATTTGAATTGAGGGCAATTGTTAGTCTCAATTGATGCTAGATGAGGTCACTTTAAGTCAACTGAATTTTCTTGAATTTACTCTTAAATAGGTGGGTCTTATTTTGTTTTCTTGAGGACAAGCAAAAGATTAAGTTTGGGGGAGTTGATAACTAAGGATTATAGTTCATTTTATACACCTTTTTACTTGATTTTTGATTAAAAATATATACAAAATAGTTCCAAAGGCTTATATATTGTACTTGTTTGCAGGGTTTGGTCAAAAAGGTGACAATTAGTTAAAACCAACTCAAAAAGGAGTAAAACATGCACAAGTACCAAGAACAAGTCAAAGCATAGTTACAACAAACCCACCGCAGCCGCAATCCATTTAGTGCGGTCCGTGGTGAGGAGATTCAGAGAAGTACAACTTTGGAAGCTCAAGCACTGCGACCGCAAACTGTTTTGTGTGGACCGCAGTAGCCTCACCGCAGCCGCAATCAAGTTTATGCGGTCCGCGGAGCAGAGAATCAGAGAGCTGGGATTTCAACTGTTGGAAGTCAATGCTGTCCACGATCCTTTTTGCGCGGACCACAGTTGAAGCCACCGTGTCCGCAGTGCATTTTATGCGGCCTGTGGTGGCTAGATTCAGAGAATGATTAATCAAGCCAAGGAGCCTCATCGCAGTCTACGGTGCATTTTATGCGGACCGCAATACTTTGTCAGGGGTAATTT
Source organism: Nicotiana sylvestris (assembly GCF_000393655.2). NCBI lineage: Eukaryota > Viridiplantae > Streptophyta > Magnoliopsida > Solanales > Solanaceae > Nicotiana > Nicotiana sylvestris. Next base: position 107,975,667 of record NC_091067.1, read on the forward strand.
TGTCCAGAAAATTCGGCCTAGTACAAATACTTTCTTTTCACATTTTTATGTTATCTTTTGTAATCTGTTAGAGACCATAGAATGTGAACGGCGTTTTATATCTATTTGGAAAAATGCATAAGTTGGCACCTGAACAATGGACCAAATCCCTGTTACATACTCAGCATGTGTAAAACACCACGATAGAAGCGCGTCTACTAATAAAAATACTGTCTAATTATTTATTTAATGCCACGTGTCTGCAATTTATTCATCTTCCCCACCCTTCCTCTATCTCTCTCTTCCGCTAGCCAACACATCCCCCCCACCAAATCCCTTCTTTTTCTTTTTCTTTCTCAAATTATTACTTCTGATTTCCTCTTAAATATACATATTTTGCATTAATCTCAAGCTTCCAATCTATTTCCGTCTCTAGCCTCCTTTTTTATATGTTTGATTTCATTCACATTTAATAAAATTTTGTCATCATCGCCAATTTTTCAATTAATATAGCGCTTTTTTCTTGTGAGTAATTTCGGCTACATCTATCGCGTGCATCTGCCTTTTCCTTAAATTTTATGGTTATCTATCTCAGATTTAAGATTCTTAGCTTCTCACGTTGAAGATGAGGCTGAATGTTTTATTCTGAAAGTTGGTGGTGGCGATGACAACCATGGAAATGACAAACAAAATTTTGGAAGAGAGCTATAAATGAAAATAGTCCGTTTATGTCTTTGTTGATGTAGATAACCTTCAATAGATATGGTACCCAAGCAGTTGTAATTTTCGATCTACCTTTGCCATTGTTGCATTTTGTTTTGAACAATGGCCTTGTTGTGGTGATGATGCGGTGGTGTGAGCCGTGGCTTATTGGCTTTTGATGTTTTTATTTCTTTCTGGGATTAAATCACTTGGGCTCCTAATTTTTGGGTTGAATTGTGTGTTTTTGTTTTTTGGGTGGTCCATGAAGGAGGAGATAGAGATGGAGGTGGAAGAGATGGGGTTGGACAAGATGAGGGTATATGTGTAATTTTAAATTTTTCGTTTTATTTATTTATGTTAATGACACGTGTCACGACCTTATTGGTGCGTGACATTACCCATATTTAGGTAAAGTGGTCATGAAAAAAGTGGTGTGTATTTGATACACTTTTAAAAGGTTGAGTGTGTAATATTATTTTTGTCCACAGAAAGTGTGTAACATGAATTTGGTCCATTGTTCGGGTGCCAACTTATGTATTTTGCCTATCTATTTTGAGTAATTTGTAGCTAGATTAACACTGAATCTTCTTTATCTTAGTTTGTAATTAAATCATATGGGTTATTCTTCATCTATTTCTCTGTTTTGTTCCATTATTATGAGTATCTAGACCCATTAGCTAGGGTTATGGCTCAACGCTAGTGTGGGTATTTGATGGGTCTTTTGATTTAAGTCTTAGATGTTTATGGGTAGTTGATATTTGGACTGATTTGTGTTTTCCTTATTGAATTAGTTGTTGCAAACACTAATTTGTGCCTATTTGACTTGGGTTCTTCTTGAGAAAGAGAGCTTGATCTAGGAAAATAAGTCCAACAAGGAATTGGGGTGTAATCAAGAGATTGATAGCCCCAATTAAAGGGTTAAACCTAGAGATAGTAATACTCGACTTGAGCCTATATTGCTTGCACAATTTTGATACCCAATTGGTCTTGAGAAAGTCAATTAGGGCAAAGTCACTCAAGCTACCGAGAGGTATAGAGTGAGTAATTTCGTGCATTGGTTATATCAAAATCCCCAACGTAACGTCTTTGCCTTAGGCTTTAGATCCCGTTAAGTATTCACCTAGGAGAAAGTCACTTCCCTAGTGACTTTAATTATTTAGAAAACCTTACAAGCAATCATACTTAGTTTAATTTATCTTATCATTAGAATAAATATTAGAAGTAACAACCAACCAAAAGATGATTGGAAGTGTAATTAAGAGTACTACACATTTCTAGTTTAGATAAGAATCCAATTTCCACTTCTATCTCCCTGTGGATTTGATCCCGACCATCTCGGGTAAAATTTACTTCGACCGCTCTTGCCACTTTGTAGTGGTGTAGGGCTGGCTTCGATCAGCTCGTCATTCTGTTTGGTTGGTTCCTACGGAGAGAGAGAGAATTAGGAGGTTCGTTGATGGCCTCACATATTAGCTTCGTATTCTCAAGACCATGGAGAGGGTGTCTGGTGCTACTTTTGAGGAGGTTGTTGACATTGCTCACGAGATTGAGTCAGTTCATTGCCAGAAGTGAGATGAGAGGGAGGCCAAGTGGCCTTGGGGATCTGGTAGTTATGGTGGTGCTCCTTTGAGAGGTTAGTTTCAGCACGACAAAGGCCGTCTATTCAGGAATGCTCAATCAACTTGCCCAGGTTATCGTGGGGGGTCATCGGGTCACGATTCTCACAGTTTTCACCAGGGCCAGTCATGACTCAGTGCCCTTCCAGCCCAGAGTTCGTCCCGTGCTCCATCAGTTCAGAGCTCTTCTATGCCAGGTGCATCTGCTATTCATTCCGGTGCTAGGGGTTCCCTTCAGTCTCCATCTCCAACAACCGGGAGTTTCTATGAGTGTGGAGAGTTGGGTCATATGTAGAGGCATTGTCCTCATCATCTTGGGGGTTCATCTCAGCAGAGGAGTCAACCATCGGCTTCAGCGCCTGTCACTTTGACACCACCCACCCAGCCAGCTAGGGGTGGAAGTCAGTCAGCTAGGGGTTACCCTAGAGGGGAAGGTTAATCAGGTGGCGGTCAAGCCTGTTTCTATGCACTCCCAGCTAGACCCGATGCTATTGCTTCAGATGCCGTGATCACAGGTATTGTCTCAGTCTGCCACAGAGATGCCTCTATATTATTTAATCCCAGTTCCACTTATTCTTATGTGTCATCATACCTTTCCCGTTATTTGGATATGCCCCGTGAGTCTCTTGTTTCATCTATTCATGTATCTACTTCGGTGGGCGATACTATTATTGTGGACCGTGTGTACCGATCGTGTGTGGTGACTATTAGGGGTCTGGAGACCCGAGTGGACCTATTGTTTTTATGTATGGTGGACTTTGATGTGATATTGGACATGGATTGGCTATCTCCGTGCCACGCTATTTTGGAGTGTCATGCTAAGACAATGACTTTGGCTATGCCGAGTGTGCCACAGATTGAGTGTCGAGGTTCAACTAATTTTGTTCCCAGTAGGGTAATTTCATTCTTGAAGGCCCAGCTATGGTTGGGAAGGGTTGTCTTTATTACTTAGCCTTTGTGAGGGATGTCGGTGGAGAGACTCCTAGTATTGATTTTGTTCCTATTGTGAGATATTTTCCCGATGTGTTTCCTGCAGACCTGTCGGGCATGCCACCGGATAGGGATATTAATTTTGGTATTGATCTGGTGCTGGGCACTCAGCCCATTTCTATTCCAGTGTATCGTATGGCACCAACGGAGTTGAAGGAGTTAAAGGAGCACCATCAGGAACTCCTTAAAAAAGGGTTCATTCAGCCTAGTGTGTCGCCTTGGGGTGCGCCTGTTCTATTTGTGAAGAAGAAGGATGGCACTATGAGGATGTGCATTGATTATAGGCAGTTGAACAAGGTTACAATTAAGAAGAAGTATCCTTTGCCTCGCATTGATGATTTATTTGACCAGCTTTAGGGAGCGAGGGTGTTCTTCAAGATTGATCTTCGTTTAGGTTATCACCAATTGAAAATTAGGGACTCGGATATTCTTAAGACGGCTTTCCAGACCCGATATAGTCATTATGATTTCTTGGTGATGTCTTTTGGGCTGACCAATGCCCCAACGGTGCTCATGTATTTGATGAACAACGTGTTTCGGCCCTATCTCGACTCATTTGTCATAGTTTTTATTGATGATATTCTGGTGTATTCGCGTAGTCAGGAGGAGCACACGGAGCATTTAAGAGTTGTGTTGTAGAGATTGAGGGAGGAGAAGCTTTATGCAAAGTTCTCCAAGTGTGAGTTTTGGCTCAGTTCAATGGCATTCTTAGGGCACGTGGTGTCCAACAAGGGTATTCAAGTTGATCCAAAGAAGATAGAGGCGGTTCAGAATTTGCTTAGACAGTCCTCAGCCATAGAGATCGGCAACTTTCTTGGTTTGGCGGGTTATTACCGCCGGTTTGTTCAGGTATTCTCATCTATTGCATCACCCTTGACCAAGTTGACTCAAAAGGGTGCTCTATTCAGGTGGTCGGACGAGTGTGAGGAGAGCTTTCAGAAGCTCAAAATTGCCTTGATCACAACTCCAGTGTTAGTTTTGCCATCAACTTCAGGTTCATATACCGTGTATTGTGATGCTTCGAGAGTTGGTATTGGGTGTGTATTGATGCAAGAGTCTAGAGTTATTACTTATGCTTCTCGTCAGTTGAAGCCCTATGAGAAGAACTACCTTGCTAATCATTTGGAGTTGGCTTCCATTGTTCACGCGTTGAAGATTTGGAGGCATTATTTGTATGGTGTGTCTTGTGAGGTCTTTACTAATCATCATAGCCTACAACACTTGTTCAAGCAGAAGGATCTCAATTTGAGGCAGCGAAGATGGTTGGAGTTGCTAAAGGACTATGATATCACTATTTTCTACCATCCGGGGAAGGCCAACGTGGTGGCCGATGCTTTGAGCCAGAAGGCGGTGAGTATGGGGAGTATGACATATATTCCAGTTGAGGAGAGACCTCTTGCAGTTGATGTTCAGGTTTTGGCCAATCGGTTCGTGAGGTTAGATATTTCAGAGCCTAGTCGGGTATTGGATTGTGTGATTTCTCGATCTTCCTTATTTGATTGCATCAGAGAGCGCCAGTATGATGAACCTTATTTGCTTGTCCTTAAGGACAGAGTTCAGCACGATGATGCCAAAGATGTTACCATAGGTGATGATGGGGTGTTGAGGATACAGGGCTGGATATGTGTGCCCAATGTAGATGGGCTTCGGTAGTTGATTTTGGAAGAGGCCCATAGCTCGCGGTATTCCATTCATTTGGGTTCCGCAAATATGTATTAGGATCTGAGACAACATTATTGGTGGAGGAGAATGAAGAAGGACATTGTGGGATTTGTAGCTCGGTGTCTCAATTGTTAGCAGGTGAAATATGAGCATCAAAGACCGGGTGGCTTACTTCAGCAGATGGATATTCCGAAGTGGAAGTGGGAGCGGATCACCATGGACTTTGTAGTTGGGCTCCCACGGACTTTGAATAAGTTCGATGCTATTTGGGTGATTGTGGATCAGCTGACCAAGTCCGCGCACTTCATTCATGTGTGTACTACCTATTCTTCAGAGCGGTTGGTAGAGATCTATATTCGGGAGATTGATCATTTGCATGGTGTCAAAATTTCCATCATTTCAGATAGGGGCACTCAGTTTACTTCACAGTTTTAGAGGTCTGTGCAGCGAGAGTAGGGTACTCAGGTTGAGTTGAGCACCGCTTTTCAGCCTCAGACGGACGGGCAGTCTGAACACACTATTCAGATATTGGAGGACATGTTGTGCACTTGTGTCATTGATTTCGGAGGGACATGGGATCTGTTTCTACCGCTCGCAAAGTTTGCTTATAACAACAGTTACTGTCACACCTCCTTTTTGCGCGCCCGGCCCCGAAGGGTTAAATGCGCGGGTGGAGTTTTTCCAATTTAAGTGACAATATTCGAAATGGGATTATTTATTTAATTCAGAGTCGCCACTTGGGAAAGGTTTGGCTTTTGGTGTCCCAAGTCACCGGTTTATCTTGAATCCCAAATCGAGGAAATTTTCGACTTTTCCAAATGAAGTCTGCGAACCAGAAATTCTAAGTAAGGAATTTTGTTGACCCGAGGGAAGGTGTTAGGCACCCTCGAATCCCGTGGTTCTAGCACGGTCGCTTAAATTGTTATAATGGCTAAATATCTGATTTAAATACATGTTGTGACTTATGTGCTTTTATTAAGTTTTAACCGCTTTTATTATTATCATTTATTTTTATAGAATTGCAACGTCGTGAAAATGTATCTCGAACCACGTCACAATCAATGCACCCGTAGTTGTTAACACATTTCGACTCCGTTGAGATTTGAATTTGGGTCACATAAATGCGCACCCGAATTTAAGAATGTAATTTGATTAAGTCGCGCCTAAAGAATCTAACGCGTTATTGTCTTCGGGGAGGGCAGTGGAATTCACTAAATAGCCCGTCCCAAATTCTAAGTATTTATTATGATCAATTATTGAGGGCCCCGCAATTTGCCTTTTTATTCGGCGAGGCTCGTCTCATTATTTTAGAAGGGTACCCTACAATGACTACATTTCTACTACATTTATCTTTAAAGAGAAGGATGATGCCGAATTTTGCTGGTTTGGACAAATACGGACTGAATCCTTATTATGTTTGCCGAACCTAAACTTGTTTGATTACCTGATTGATTGTTCATGAGGTGAGGGTTACCGCATGCTTTGTCTTCAACAAGTGAATATGCTTATTAATTCGCTAAGTGAGATTGCAAACAAACTAACAACATATATTGAGTTATGTTTAACGACCTCCAAGTTCTATTCTTAACACTCTAACCTATTTGAAATTGATAAAAGAAATCGGCTGTTTTATTAGGAAAATTACTACTAATTGAACTCAAAAATGATTATTAGTTTTTCTCAACAATCATCACATCATTTCGAAACAAAGAATCTATACCGAAACCCAGTATCGAACCTGCATTGGAACGAATAAACTGACAGGAGAACTGGCATTCATAGCCAGACTCTTAATGTGACTGTATGGGAGTTTGTTTGGGATACATTTATCCCGGACCCAGTACCACAGTTTTGTCAATTCAGTGGTCTAGGCAAAATACATACAAGTGCTTACCATGACTCTATGTTATACAGTCATACTAAACCAAACAAGTGTTATACTGAACTGAATGTATACTAAATCAAAACATGCTGTCTATGTCATACTATCATTACTGTTGAGCCATGCTATCTAACAGTTCATCTTAAACAAAATGTATGCTAGTTTATACAGAATATTTGCAGTTCGCAGTAAAAATACAGGCCCAACTAACATTCGAACTATCTTTTTACACCAATGCTATAACATAAACTGGTGTTCATTTCTTTATTTCTGCTTCAACTTCAAACATTCAACAATACAAGGTTCAAAGGTTGTGTACCTGGGAATATTTGCAATTGAAGAAAAGGGCAATCAGTAGAGTAACAATGAACAAATGCAGCAGCAGTAACAGCACCAACAGTAGCAGCAGGGCAGTATAGCAACAGCAACAAGAAACAGTAGAGTAGCAACCACAACTCTTAAAACAATTGGAGTGAGATCAACCCCAACTAAACCAAACTTTCGAGTAGAACAAACAACAAACAAGCAGATTCAGTTGTGAGAAATCAATGTTGCACAGAACAGGTCCAGATTTAGTGAAGTCAGAAACAAAGGGAAAGGAAGCAACTTCTGGTTTTGTTTGTCTGAGTTATCAGACAAAAATTCTTTTTTTTTTTGGTTTTCTATTTCCAAAAAAGTTGAACTCTCAGATATTCCCTCTTAGTACCTCTCCCTATCTCTGTGTGCTTTTTTGTGTATCTCTATCAGCTCTCTCTTTCAAAACTTCTCACAGTGTGTGTATTTTTCTTTTTCAGTTTTTTGATCCCCCTTCTATCCTCTGATTCTGTCTCCTTTTATAGGCCTCAACACTATCTCTTTTAACAGCCTGTTTTCAGAATATCCCAGTACCCCTCCCATGTGTCTTTTACCTTTTCAGATCCCAATTAGTTATTTAAGTATATAACTTACATCAACATTCCCTGGCAGACTTACTTTTAAAGGGTTTAATACTTTTTAAACTTAAAGCAGGGTATGGGCAGTAGAATATGTTGACAGCATATGCTGTCAAACCATTTTAAAATTAAACAAAGGACCTTTATGCAGGCCACAGGCTGTGCACAAAGCACATGAGATGCACCAATGCACATGCTGTGCACGAGTGCACATGCCTTCCAATTCAGAATCTAAACACAAACAATCCAACAGCTATAAGTGAACTAAACTGGCTCTTAATTGATTCAGGCAAATGTTCAATAGAAGCAAATCGATTTAACTTTGTTCAGACAGTTGAAACTAATTGACGACACATGTCGACTCGACTATATTAGCATTAACATACACAAACGTAGCCAAATCAGACATTCAAAAGCATGGGACACATGACTCGACTTATACTGATTAAGCAGGATTATACTTTGAGGAATCAGTTAGTCAGTACAAATTTGGAATACAACCAATACACATGTCTTATCAGAATAGGAGGGGTTCAAACAAAACATAGTGGTTCAGGCAAAGTGGTCAATCAGAAGGTGGTAAAATTTAAAGACACAAATTGAAACAAAACATGACCAGATATTTAAAACAAATCACACGGACTAAAACAAATAAAGGAAAGAAAACAAACTCACCTTAAAGCTTGCAAAGTTAAAAGTTTGAACTCGGATTTGGACAGACCTTTCTTAAGGCTGAACGGACTTTAATCGAAGTGTTTCTCAGATGAGAAACACTTCGATTAAGGTCCATTAGACCTTAATCTCTTTGGCTTTGAACCGTTTTGAACCAGTGACGAGGGAACTTGTGGTTTCAAAACTCAGATCTAATATTCGTGCTTCCCTGGTTAGATTCGGACCAAACCAAGTATGGTTTGGTCACGAGGAGGGTCCGGGGAGTGTCTGGTATGAAGCTGGGGTTGGTTGGTGTAGATCGAGTTTTGACTCGAAATCTTCAAATGAAGATTCGAGGACCTGGGGGGTGATTCGAAGTGTGTGGTTGGTAGATTTAGGTTCAGGATGGCATGGGGGTTCTATGGTGTTCAGGTGGAGGTCACCGGCGTTCAGGCCGCCGGGTTTCTGGTGAAGGTGTGCAGGGGCGGCTAGGGTTTGAAGGGGATGGGTTTGGTGAAGACGAAGGCGGGGGTGTTGGCTAGGGGGGCAGGGTAAGGATCTAGGCTTATATAGTTAGTGGGTGGGTTGATCTCAACCGTTAGATCAATCTAGATCTACGGTTTGGATCTGATGGTCTTAAATGAAACGGTGTCGTTTTGAGGGTTGAGGGTTGGGGTCGGTCCGGGTGAGACGGGTCGGGTTTATTGGTGGGTTATGGGGAATTGATCTTGGCCGTTGATCAATTTGAGATCAACGGCCCAGATCAGGCACGACTCAAACGACGTCGTTTGGACACCCTGGGTATCAGGTGGTCTGGACCGGGCAGGCCTGGGTCTTGGGCTGTTCGTTTGGGCCAATTTTGTTAAAATTGGCCCAAGTCGGGAAGGGAAGGGGTCCTCTTTTTTTTTTATTTATTTATTTCTTTTTCTCTTTTTTTTTCTCATTTATTTTAAAACAAAACTAAGCCAAAAAATCAAATTAAAATTAAATACACACTCAATACAATTATTTGCACACACACTAAAATATTTCAAAACAGGTAAAGTCAAACAAAATAAAATCACGGACGAAGATGCCTATTCATGATTTTCTATTTAACGACCGGATTACGGTTCGAATTATGCAGGACACATATTTTTTAAATTTTGTTTTAATAAAGTAAATAAATAAAAACGGGCCGAAGTCACAAACAAATCAACAAGGTGCCGCACAGAAATCCAAAAATTGTGCAGCAGGGCCAATTATTATTTTTTTATTTCTTTTTGGAGCGATTGTCGTGCGAAACAAAAATCACGTGCTCACAGCTGCCCCTCTTTGTTCGGAAACACGAAGAGTTTTCATGCAAAGATAAAGTGAGCGTGTATGAGCGATTTTTGCCTATGGACCACTCCGTATGAAGCATGTTTTTTTTTTGAAAGATCTGACCGAATCTTGCTTCAAAGATTTCCTACATATCCTGGGCTAAACAGGAATCAGGTCAATGTAGTTCGAGAAGTTTTGGTAGCTGGGACTACCATGGGACTGCAATGCTTGCTGCTACTGCTGCTGCTGTTGTCACTGCTACGTCACTGACCGCCTTATTACAACCAAACGAAAATTAGAAACTGAACTAACTACTTATATGTATGTCAACTGCTAGTTACAAGATTCCTATCTATGATTCTTTTACGACTTAATCTTGGGTCTTAGCTGATTCTGCTTGTAGACTCCGATCTGAATCTTGATGCTTGCGAGTTGCGGCGACTTGTGTAACCTCTGGGATACGGAGTGAGACGCGATTGGCAAGGTTCAGGCCCTTAATTAAACGTTGGAGTCAATCCGCTCTCCATTCACTCTGATATCTCGGAATGTCTTCTTTTGTCTTTTTTTTCTTTGATTCTGAGTTGAGACTCATCTCGTAGGTCATTTCGATCCGTGTGGCTCTAGGTTAGACCTGCGGGAAAAAACAAACAAACGAACAAAATTTTCTGCCCCAGTTTCACTAGGAAAATTTCGTTAATTATTTACCAGGAAGTTCATAAAATTGATGAAAGAGGATATGCATGCTCAGTTCAGGGTTGGAGCCCTAACATCGGCTAGCTGGGGAGAGGTTCGGTTTGGGGTTTAAAACCCTAATGCCGAACAAAGGAAGAATTCAGTTTAGGGTTTAAAACCCTAATGTCGATTGCATGGAAAAACTCAGTTTAGGGTTTAAAACCCTAATGCTGGCTGGAAGAAAAAGTTCAGTTTAGGGTTTAAAACCCTAATGCTGACTAAAAGGAATCAGTTTAGGGTTTAAAACCCGAATGCTGACTAAAAGGAAAATTCAGTTTAGGGTTTAAAACCCTAATGCTGATTGCATGGAAAAGCTCAGTTTAGAGTTTAAAACTCTAATGCTGGCTGAAAGGAAAATTCAGTTTAGGGTTTAAAACCCTAATGCTGATTGCATAGAAAAGCTCAGTTTAGAGTTTAAAACTCTAATGCTGGCTGAAAGGAAAATTCAGTTTAGGGTTTAAAACCCTAATGCTGATTGCATGGAAAAGCTCAGTTTAGAGTTTAAAACTCTAATGCTGGCTGAAAGGAAAATTCAGTTTAGGGTTTAAAACCCTAATGCTGATTGCATGGAAAAGCTCAGTTTAGAGTTTAAAACTCTAATGCTGGCTGAAAGGAAAATTCAGTTTAGGGTTTAAAACCCTAATGCTGATTGCATGGAAAAGCTCAGTTTAGAGTTTAAAACTCTAATGCTGGCTGAAAGGAAAATTCAGTTTAGGGTTTAAAACCCTAATGCTGATTGCATGGAAAAGCTCAGTTTAGAGTTTAAAACTCTAATGCTGGCTGAAAGGAAAATTCAGTTTAGGGTTTAAAACCCTAATGCTGATTGCATGGAAAAGCTCAGTTTAGAGTTTAAAACTCTAATGCTGGCTGAAAGGAAAATTCAGTTTAGGGTTTAAAACCCTAATGCTGATTGCATGGAAAAGCTCAGTTTAGAGTTTAAAACTCTAATGCTGGCTGAAAGGAAAATTCAGTTTAGGGTTTAAAACCCTAATGCTGATTGCATGGAAAAGCTCGGTTTAGAGTTTAAAACTCTAATGTTGGCTGAAAGGAAAATTCAGTTTAGGGTTTAAAACCCTAATGCTGATTGCATGGAAAAGCTCAGTTTAGAGTTTAAAACTCTAATGCTGGCTGAAAGGAAAATTCAGTTTAGGGTTTAAAACCCTAATGCTGATTGCATGGAAAAGCTCAGTTTAGAGTTTAAAACTCTAATGCTGGCTGAAAGGAAAATTCAGTTTAGGGTTTAAAACCCTAATGCTGATTGCATGGAAAAGCTCAGTTTAGAGTTTAAAACTCTAATGCTGGCTGAAAGGAAAATTCAGTTTAGGGTTTAAAACCCTAATGCTGATTGCATGGAAAAGCTCAGTTTAGAGTTTAAAACTCTAATGCTGGCTGAAAGGAAAATTCAGTTTAGGGTTTAAAACCCTAATGCTGATTGCATGGAAAAGCTCAGTTTAGAGTTTAAAACTCTAATGCTGGCTGAAAGGAAAATTCAGTTTAGGGTTTAAAACCCTAATGTTGATTGCATGGAAAAGCTCAGTTTAGAGTTTAAAACTCTAATGCTGGCTGAAAGGAAAATTCAGTTTAGGGTTTAAAACCCTAATGCTGATTGCATGGAAAAGCTCAGTTTAGAGTTTAAAACTCTAATGCTGGCTGAAAGGAAAATTCAGTTTAGGGTTTAAAACCCTAATGCTGATTGCATGGAAAAGCTCAGTTTAGAGTTTAAAACTCTAATGCTGGCTGAAAGGAAAATTCAGTTTAGGGTTTAAAACCCTAATGCTGATTAAAAGGAAAATTCAGTTTAGGGTTTAAAACCCTAATGCTGATTGGCTGGGGATAAAGCTTGAGAATACTACACGATCTATTTTTGAGTTTTCTCGTTTTAATAGAAGGAAAAAGGGAGTTTTGCGGGAACTTACCTTTTGAGTGAATTCCTTATTGCCAAAATGTTTCTTGTACCCGTGTACCTTCTTCTTTGGGCGACACCTGCTTCTAGCACGGTTGTCTTGGATTAACACCTGTTTCAACTTCTCAGACAAAGAACAATTGTTAGTTCGGAAATGACGGTTGGTTCGGTGACCTTGATCGTTCCCAATTGCTCCGTTGCGTCTTTACTTCTGTTGCGAAGTCCCGCCATTGATTCGATTCGAATGGCGAAACCTTTAGACTGCTCAGGCTTGTATTTCCGGATTCTGTGATGATTTTCCTCGTGAGGCCCCTTTTTTTTGTGTCCCGTTTTGATTGAAGGTTCTCAACGGGGGTTTCATTGGAGGTGTACTGTGGGAATTTGTACAAAAAGGACGCTCTGTGGGGGAAATATTTACAAAATGGATCCTTTTGTGCGGATTCTGTACAATGGGGTGTGCTGGGTTTTTGTTTCAAAATGGGTTTCCCAGGGTTTGTTGGGGTAAGCTTGTTGGGGAATATTTACAAAAGGACTCGCTGGGGATGTGTTGATGAAATTCCAACGGGGATTTTTTTTATTATTTTTTTTATACTGGGAGACTTTGTGGGAGATTGTAAAAAAGAGAAACTCTGTGGGGTTTTGTACAGGGGGAGACTCTGTGGGGATTTGTCCGAAGGTGGACTTGCTGGGGAAGATTTCAAGATTTCACTCTTTTTCTTTACTCCGGAACACCATCAAACGTCATGATTCATCATGCTTGGGTAATCATATCAACGAGATGAGGTGCTTTCCTTCATGAGACGGGATTCCGTGCAAACAAACCTGCCACCTGTCCTTTCCGGTGTGTCCTGAACTCGGGGTTAAAATGCAAAAGGGATTCGAAAAGAAACAAAGAAAGGGGAAAACAAATCAGAAAAGGAATACCCTTTTCGGGATGAGAAAGACTTATCTGAGGAAGATAACGCTGGCTTTAAATGACATGACATGCTTTTTGGACTGGACGTCTGACCTTCTAAGAGCTTGCGTTTTCCTGAACCAGAACAGATCTGTGATTCCAAAACCGGTGGAACTTTGCCGAGACCTTCTTGGGGTGGCGTCATTCCTTTTCGGCCAACAGCGCCCTTTGCGGGTTTTCACTGGCTGACCTCTCTCATTTCTCTTCCTGTCATCGCTTGATAGCACTCTTTGCGAGTTTTTACTAAACAAGCTCTCTCATTTTGGTTTCTCTACTCCCGTCGCCTCGTGGTGCCCGAAGGTTTTCACCGCCGAGACTCTCTCATTTTATCTCTCTCAATTCAGAGTGTGATGGTCTTCGTTTGTGACGCTTATTGATTCCCCACCATATTTGGTAATTGATTTGAAGGCTTGTGCTTGGTAAAGAGAGGTAGTGATACTAACTTCTCAACTGCTCGACGTGCCCCGGTTTTCAATTTCAGGGTGGATGGGATTTTATTGTTGGTGTGACTGAACCTCAGGGAGAGGCTGCCTACGTATCCTTTCGGAATCAAGTCAAACGTAGTTCAGGCCTCAATCAAATTTTGTTTTTGTTTTCTTTCTTTCTTTTTTTTTTGTTTTTTTTTTTTTTTTTCTTTTTGTAGAGAGGGTTGGGTAGTGTTTGGGGAGTAGTGGGGAATAAAACCTTCGCCATTTTCAAACGTGTCAGGACCACTGGAGTATGATTTAGACGTAGTACCTCTTGACTGCATCTGCATTTACTGCTGTGTCGGGGTCATTTCCTTCGATATCACCTAAATACAATGCTCCTCTTGGCAATATTTTCCTTACGATGTATGGGCCTTTCCAATTTGGGGCAAACTTTCCTTTTGCTTCTTCATGATGCGGCAGAATACGCCTCAGTACCAATTGTCCTACTTCGAAATTCCGGGGTCGGACTTTCTTGTTGTAAGCACGGGCCATCCTTCGTTGGTATAACTGTCCGTGACAAACTGCAGCCATCCGCTTTTCATCAATCAACGTCAATTGCTCTAACCGAGTCTTAACCCACTCGCTGTCCTCGATTTCTGCTTCGACAATGATTCGAAGCGAAGGGATTTCTACCTCTGCCGGTATTACAGCCTCGGTCCCATAAACCAAAAGATAAGGAGTCGCTCCCACCGATGTGCGTACCGTAGTGCGGTACCCCAATAATGCAAAAGGTAACTGCTCATGCCACTGTCGGGAACTTTGTATTGTTTTCCTCAAAATCTTCTTGATGTTTTTATTTGCAGCTTCCACAGCACCATTGGCTTTTGGCCGATAAGGAGTGGAATTCCTGTGTGTTATCTTGAATTGCTCGCACACATCTCCCATCAAGTGACTGTTCAAGTTTGCTGCATTATCTGTAATGATAGTCGCAGGAATACCGAAGCGACAGATAAGATTTGAGTGTACAAAATCCACTACAGCTTTCTTGGTGACCGACTTGAGAGTGACAGCCTCTACCCATTTTGTGAAGTAATCGATGGCAACCAGTATAAACCTGTGTCCATTCGAAGCCTTTGGTTCAATTGGTCCAATGACGTCCATGCCCCAAGCGACAAATGGCCAAGGTGCGGACATGGGATGCAGTTCCGTGGGAGGTGCATGAATCAAATTACCGTGCACCTGACACTGATGACACTTCCGGACAAAGCTAAAGCAATCCTTTTCCATGGTCATCCAGTAATAACCTGCTCTAAGGATCTTCTTCGCTAAGACATACCCGTTCATGTGAGGTCCACACACACCTGCGTGTACTTCGTGCATGATCTTTCTTGCTTCCTCGATATCGACACATCTTAAGAGATTGAGGTCCGGAGTCCTCTTATATAACAATTCACCGCTCAAAAAGAAACCACTTGCATGTCGCCTAATGGTCCTCTTTTGATCTCCAGTAGCGTGCTCGGGGTATTCTTGCGTCTTCAGGAACCTCTTGATGTCATGGTACCAAGGCTGCGTATTTGATCCTGCCTCGATTACACTGCAGTAACCGTGTCTTTCCTTGATTTGGATTTCCAAAGGATCGACGTGGGCGTTGCCCGGGTAGGGTAGCATAGAAGCCAGAGTAGCAAGTGCATCTGCCAGTTCATTGTGACACCTCGGAATGTACCTGAATTCTATTGATGTAAAGCGCTTGCTGAGGTCCTCCACATGTTGTCGGTACGGGATAAGTTTGACATCCCGAGTTTCCCATTCGCCTTGAGCCTGCCGGATGATCAGGTCAGAATCTCCCATAATCAGCAAGTCTTCGACATCCTGATCGATTGCCATATGCATGCCCATAATGCAGGCTTCATACTCAGCTGTATTGTTTGTGCAAAAGAAACGCAGTCTAGCTGTGGCGGGATAATGCTGACCGGAAGGCGAGATCAAAATTGCCCCAATCCCTACACCCTTGGCATTCACGGCTCCGTCAAAAAACATCTTCCAAACATGTGCTTCCTCCGAGATCACTTCTACGGTGTTTACCTCTTCATCTGGAAAGTATGTATCCAATGGCTGGTATTCCTCATCAATCGGATTTTCGGCCAAATGATCTGCTAACGCCTGGGCTTTCATCGCCGTGCGGGTGACATAAACTATGTCGAATTCCGTAAGCAAGATTTGCCATTTAGCCAGTCTCCCAGTAGGCATCGGTTTCTGAAATATATACTTCAAAGGATCCAACCTGCTTATGAGGAATGTAGTGTGGGCTTGGAGATAATGTCTCAGCTTTTGTGCAACCCATGTGAGAGCGCAACATGTCCTTTCCAGCAGAGTGTATTTGGCCTCGTAGCCGGTGAATTTCTTGCTCAAGTAGTAGATTGCTTGCTCCTTCTTTCCGGTTACGTCGTGTTGCCCGAGGACGCAACCGAAAGAGTTCTCCAAGACTGTCAGATACAAGAAAAGTGGCCTTCCTGGTTCTGGAGGGACCAAGACTGGGGGATTCGAAAGGTATTCTTTGACTTTATCAAAGGCTTCTTGACATTCAGTTGTCCATTTGATCGCCGCATCTTTCCTTAACAGCTTGAATATGGGCTCACACGTGCTTGTCAGCTGGGCGATGAACCGACTGATGTAATTCAACCTGCCTAACAGACTCATCACATCTTTCTTTGTTCTCGGGGGAGGCAGATCTCTGATGGATTTTATCTTAGTTGGATCTAGCTCGATACCTCTCCTGCTTACGATGAAACCCAAAAGTTTGCCCGACGGAACTCCGAAAGCACATTTGGCTGGGTTCAGCTTCAAGTCATACTTCCTTAGCCTCTCGAAGAACTTCCTCAAGTCTTGGATGTGATTATCCTGCGTCCTGGACTTGACTATCACATCGTCTACGTACACCTCTATTTCCTGATGCATCATGTCATGGAAAATGGCAGTCATGGCCCTCATGTAAGTAGCCCCGGCATTCTTCAAACCAAATGGCATGACCCGGTAACAGTAGGTGCCCCAAGGCGTGGTGAAGGCAGTTTTCTCGGCGTCCTCTTCATCCATCAGTACCTGATGATACCCAGCGTAACAATCTACAAAAGACTGTATCTCGTGTTTGGCACAATTATCAACGAGGATGTGGATGTTGGGCAGCGGGAAATTATCTTTAGGACTTGCTCTGTTCAGATCTCGGTAATCTACACATACTCGAGTTTTCCCGTCCTTTTTCGGTACTGGAACCACATTCGCCAACCATGTTGTATATTGGACTACCCGGATCACTCCTGTTTTCAGTTGCTTGGTGATCTCCTCTTTAATTTTGTCACTGACCTCGGTTTTGAACTTTCGTTGCTTTTGTTGAACCGGAGGACAATCAGGATGAATCGGCAATTTGTGAACCACTAGATCGACACCTAGTCCCGGCATGTCATCATATGACCAAGCAAACACGTCTTTAAATTCAAGAAGAAGTTGAATTATCGCCTCTCGCGTTTTCTTGTCCGTGTGAATGCTTATCTTGGTCTCCCGGATTTCTTCCGGGGTTCCTAAATTTACCGGTTCAGTGTCATTCAGATTTGGCTTAGGTTTATTCTCGAAATATTCCAACTCTCGGTTTATCTCCCTAAAAGCCTCTTCCGCATCATATTCTGGTTCTGGGTTCATTAATTCGCAGTTAAATAGCTCATTGTGATCTGGGCGTGAAGTCCGCAAGCATGTCATATTTAAAGCCGCATTATTAGGACTGAAAAGGAAGATAAGAGGAAAAGTAATAAAAATCAGAACAAGAGAAAGAATAGGAAAGCAATGATGATTTTTTTTTGTATTTTTGTATATTTCTTTTGGAAAGTTGGAAGACAACAATGTTTACAACTAGGAATTCAAAACAACAATCGAAAAAAAGAAAACGTTCAAGTTATGTCCCGGGGATAACTTGTGATACAGGAAAGGTGGCAGGGCAGGTCTACCTGGACTTCTGTCTAGTCGGGAATGGCGTGGCCTTCCAGTTTTGAAGTTGGGCGTTCGGTCCCATGTACAGCATCTCAGCAGTGCTTGTGCCTTCACCTGGTTGAACCATGTGGACCTCGTAGAGCATTTCTCTCATCGCCCCACATATTTCCTCGATTTCCTCAGCTGTGAAGACCTCATCATCTTCTTCTTCAGCGTACCTTGGCCTGACGAAAGTCGCATATAAATCCGGCAGCGGTTGAGGCAACTTCCAGCGCTCATTTCTCCTTTTCTTTGCCCATTTTTCGTCTGTTGGAGTAGGTTTGAAACCTAGTCCAAAAGGTTTCTTGATGACTTGTAAAGTAATGGGTTCTGCTATTCCCTGAAGGGTTCGTCCAAGTCCCTTCCCTGGTCTAAATCCGTGTCGGATCATCTCTTTGGCCACCATAACCGAAGCGTTAGACAAGAAAGGCTGGGGGCAAGGTACTCCCTCTTCGTGCTGCTCTGCCAGTACCACCTCGAAAGCTTGATAGACCGTATGTTCGCTCCCTTCTCTCGGTTCAAGATACGGGATGGATGGGTCCCGATAAATGGCATGTTCGTCTTCCCCATGGACCACGATCTCTTGGTCTTCATACTCGAACTTCACCATCTGGTGAAGAGTGGAAGGCACGGCTCCTGCCGCATGGATCCAAGGCCTGCCAAGGAGGAAATTGTAGGATGTGTCCATGTCGATCACTTGGAAGGTGACTCGAAATTCGACTGGTCCTATGACCAGCAGCAGGTCTATTTCTCCCATGGTGTCTCTCTTGATGCCGTCGAAAGCTCTTACGCAGACGTTGTTGGGTCGGATTCTTCCGGTCTCAATTTCCATTCTTTGCAGCATGGAGAGCGGGCAAATGTCAACACCTGATCCCCCATCCAGCATTACCCGCTTGACATAGTAGTCCTCACATTTGACTGTTAAATGCAATGCCTTGTTGTGTGCTGCTCCTTCCGGGGGTAGATCGTTCTTGCTGAAGGAGATTTGGTTGACGGCGAAGAATCTTTCTGTCATCCGCTCTAATTGCTCCACCGAGGTTTCAACCGGCACATATGCCTCATTCAGGGTCTTCAGTAAGATCTTTTGATGCTCGGCCGACCTTGTCAATAATGATAGCATGGACACCTGCTCAGGGTGCTTGCGCAACTGATCTATCACTTCGTAATCCGGCATCTTCATTTGTTGGAAGAACACTTCCGCCTCTTCAACACTCACAGGCTTCTTTGGAGGAAAGCGCCTTTGTGTGGCGTTGTTCAGTTCTTGGGTATTTGAGTACCCTCTAATGAAAGTATTTTCTGGAAGTTCTCCCACGACCTCTTTTCCTTTGTACATCACCAAGGTCTTTTGATAATTCCACGGCACTGTGGTCGGGTTGGTCATTGGCTTTTGTGGCACGCGTCCGATAACCACTGGCTCATTCAGCCGAGGTGGTTGAATCGTCCCCCGGACCACATAGGCCCCTTTTGGCACGTACATAGGTTTTGTCTTTTTGATCCCGGATTTCTGCGTCTTCTCAGCTTGACCTCGCGGTACGTAAAGAACTCCGCCCTTTGCTGGTACCACTTTCTTTTCCATCTTCTTTTCAGACTTGCTCTCTGCAACCTTGGCCTCCTCCCCCTTTTCTGATTTTTGGTCTATTTCAGGCCTCTTCCCCGTGTCGACAATGGCAATTATGGCTTTCAAAGCAGGGTCGAACTCTTTGTCTTCACAAATCATGCCGATCAGCGGCCCATTATTGTGAGCGGGCAGTGGATTGTTTGTTACATTCGGGATCTCCTCGTCCCTTAGCACTATTTTCCCCTGCTCTATCAAATTTTCGACCACTCTTTTCAATGACCAGCAGTCGTTTGTATCATGTCCCTCGGCCCCTGAATGATAGGCGCATCTGACTCCGGCTTTGTAAGAAGGAGATGTCGGGTTTTGCCTTGTTTGAGGGATGGGTTGCAAGAAACCCAACTGGACCAACTTTGGGAACAAAGTTGAGTATGGCTCACCGATGGGTGTGAAAGTCCGCCGTCGAGGTGGCTCTTGGGGGCGGTAGTTATTCTGCGGGGGTTGTGGGTTATAGTGGTTGCGGTAAGGAGGCTGATTTCTGGGAGGTGGAGCTGGGCCTCGGTTGGCTTGTTGTGGTGGATGGTTATAAGGTTGGGCATTCATGACCATATAAGGTTGATGAGCATATGCCGAATTTGAATGGGGGTAATAGTGTTGTGGGGCTCTTTCCGGAAAATGGGGCCTGGGATGACGATACTCCCTTGCTTCAGAGGCTGCCATAGTCGTTTCTTCTTTCTTCTTCCCCCTTGTTGTTCCTCCAGACCCGCTTTGGACGGCCTGGGAGGTTGCCCTTATGGCTGCTTGACTCAAAATCCTTCCCGTTTTCAACCCATTTTCCACCATCTCTCCAATCTTGATCGCTTCCGCGAATGGCTTACCCATGGCCGACATCATGTTCTGGAAATAGTCAGACTCTTGAGCCTGGAGAAAGGTAGTGACCATTTCCACTTCATCCATGGGAGGCTTCACTCTCGACGCCTGTTCACGCCACTTAATAGCATACTCTCTAAAGCTTTCCGAAGGCTTCTTCTTCAAATTCGACAGAGAGTTTCGGTCTGGCGCAATGTCGATGTTATACTGGAATTGTTTTACAAAATCTCTGGCGAGATCATCCCATATATGCCATCGGGACATTTCCTGATCCATATACCATTCCGAAGCTATCCCTACTAAACTTTCCCCAAAGTATGCCATTAGCAGTTCTTCTTTTCCGCCGGCTCCCCGCAATTGGTTGCAGTATTTCTTAAGATGTGCAATGGGGTCACCGTGCCCATCGTATTTCTCAAACTTGGGGGTCTTGAAACCCGTTGGCAGGTGTACGTGAGGAAACATGCATAGGTCGGCGTAAGAGACGCTCTTTTGCCCGCTCAATCCTTGCATATTCTTCAGACTTTGCTCAAGGCTTCTCATCCTTTTGGCCATCTCATTTTGTTCTACAACTCTGGGGTTCTGATCCTGCCCTAGTACAAGATCGCACTGAGGCGGTAGAGGATTAGTACTGGTGGCGAACCTAGTTGGTTCCATTTAGAACGACGGTGCTTGGAATGTAAAAGAGGATGAGTCAAGGCTTGGCTTGTACGTGGCAGGCTATGTCGTAGCTGGGCAAGGCGATGCAGTAAAGATGTTCACGCTTGCATCAGTGGCCGACATTCGGGGATGAGGCTCAGAAGGTGATCCTGCAGAGAAGGCGGAGGTGGCCGGGTACCCAAATGGGGTAGCAGGGTAATTTATGGGGACATTAGAAGTCCCACTTGACCTGGAGAATAGTTCAGGGAATCCGGGGACGACACTTGGCGGCTCTTTCCCATTGTTCCAGTCATCCAGCATTTCCAACATGCGGAGCCGTAGGATCCTATTTTCCTCCGCAGTTGCGGATTCAGGTGTGAGGACGGCTGAGATTGAGCTCTCCTCAGAGACGGGGACTGTTTGCAATGGAATTTCCGAAGACATTTCCACACTTCCTTTTGACCTGGTGAAGTAAGTGTGAGTACTGCTTCTGGTCCTAACAACAGGTAGTTGAACACCTCTCCTTGACCTCGTGAAGTATGAGTGCGAGGCCAGACTTTCACCAAACCAACCGTCTTTTCAAAAACCCTGGGAAAATGCTCAATGACAAACGCACGGTTAATTTTGCAGCAAATAATAGATAGTTAATCTCACGTTGGGCATGATGCACCTATGCAGTTAAGTGGATTACTATATGTTTGCTACGAGAGCATGCGTCATTCCGGCATTTTTCTCTTATTAGTCTTTCCCCCTCTCTTTTTTTTCTTTTCTTTTCTTTTCTTTTTCTCTTTTGTTTTCCTTTTATTTTATTTATTATATATATTTATATATTTTATTTTTGTAGTAAAAGAAATGCGACCGGATCCGATGAGGATTGCCTACGTATCACGATGCCTACGTGAATCAGATCATTACGTAGTTCGAACAACACAAATGAGCGTGAAAGAAGCAAACTCTTTATTATTGAAGTAGTCTATTACAAACTACATTCTGCAAAAATCAAACTTTGAAAAATAAACCTAAACTCAAAAATAGACTAAAAAATCACCATGATGGAAAAACAAACAGAAGACGCTAAGATACAGGCTTGACTTATGAGTGCATTATAGTTTTGAAAATTGGTGTCCGCGGGGCGTCGTTCGGCCTCGCCGCGGTCCTAGGCGTGAGATCCCTCTCAAGTTGCTCCAGCTCGTGCATAGTCTGCTTGACATAACCCATTACTGCTGAGAGGACGGTAGCGCTGGACATGTTCTCACATCGTAGACATCGTCTGGTGACGGCATGGGCAATGGCCTTGATCCTATCTCTGGTTTGCTTCTTCTCTAGGAGTAGGTGCTTTATCTGATCACCACACGTCTTGAGTACCTGTGAGTCCTGTATGTGCTGATCCCTCAGCTGCCGCACTTCTTCCTTCATCTGGGCCAACAAGTCGTAACAGTATCTATTCTCCATTTGGAAATCCCTGGCCTGCTTAACTGCTTTAAACTCAATTGTGGCCATCTCCCTCTTTATTTTGGAAACAGCCTTCTCGTGGTCACGTTTCAATTGGTTCAAACATCGGCGATGCTTATCTACTCTTGTTTCCCACCGTGCCTTGAACTCTGTCATGACCTTTTCGGATTCTTCTAACCTGTCTCGCCATTCCGTGATCTCTCTTTTCAAACCCTTTATCAACCGCTGGTCTGATTGACTTCTGGGTTGCTCATCAAGAGACAATCTCAATTTTTGGACTTGGGCCTTAAGTTCTTCATTCTCTTGGATCAACCTATTCTTTTCGCTTCGATCCGCCGCGATTTGTACGCTGTTATCGAATTTCAAACTATCTATTTGTAGCTTCAAATCGCCAATCTCTGCTCGATAACCCTTCTCTTTTGCTAACCAGTTCCATTGCCCTTGGGATGATTCTACGAAATCTTTGAGATGCGGCCTCTTAGCCGGTCTTTCGTAAGACAGGCTACCTCTAAACCAAGCGTGATATCCTGGGGCGACTTCCCCTTTTGCCGTATCGATCACACAAGTGTTTGCTGTCAGATGTTGGCATTCACTCCAGATTTGGCGAACTTCTTCTTCAGGGAAATGACCGTTCGGACTGATTTCAATCACTTGGGTACTCAAATCTTCATCTTTCGGTACCACTTGGTACCTCCCAAGTTGCCTCAAAACCCGATACGGTGCATAGGGTTGGATACTTTTCAGTCCCATCAACAGAAAGTGAGGCCGGGTTGCCGGCATGTATATGATTTCCTCGATAGGTGACCATCCGAGCGTCCATTGGATTTGGTTGGCGGTGAGAGTTCGGAGAAATGAGGTCCATGATGTGACTCCCTCAGGTAAATTGAGCCCTTTGATTCTTGTGTAGAATTCTCCAATACAAGTTTTCTCTGGCGAACTATAACCCAAAAGTGAGGAGCGATGACATAAATGATCGGTCATCCACACTTGCAACAGTAGGTTACATCCTTCGAAAAAGTCACCCCTGGCTCGACAAACAGTGAGAGCCCGGAAAATGTCAGCCATAATCATAGGTGCCAGAGTACTTTTATCTTGGGTAAGCAAAGTACTGACAACCCCAGTTATTCTTAGATCGATGTGGCCGTCCTTCCTTGGGAACACTATAAGACCTAAGAAGGCCGTCATGAAAGCCAACTGCCTGTGTTCGTCCCATTTTTGTCGGTTGCCTTTACTACATAGTTTGAAATCCGGCTTATTGAACCCGCCCTCATGACCGTATCTAGCATACATGAGATGGAGACTGCAGAAACCTTTGGCAAGATCTGGATGGTGGAATGTTCGGGGTATTTTCAGAAAATCCAAAAATCGGTGTACCGTGACGGCCCTAGGTGCAATCAAGTACTTGAACCTTAACGGAGCTTCATCACCCCCAATGTATCCTGCTATTTCCTCCAACGTCGGGGTGAGTTCGAAGTCTGAAAAATGGAATACATTGTGCGCCGAATCCCAGTAAGTGACCAATGATCTGATAATATCACCCCGAGGCTGAATGTCTAGTAAATCCGGGAGATTTTTCAGATATTTCCTCACTTTGCCTTGCCCTTCTTTGCCTAAGTCGTTCCACCATAATCGCAACTCAAAAGGGATCTTGGTCATTATTGAAAATGATTCATTTTGTATCGTGCTCATCCTGCACATTTATTTAAGGCGATAAACTTTATTAGACTCAAAAAATTAAAATTATCTAGATTTTTTTGTTTTTTTTTTTTTGTAAAAATGGGAGGTTGGACCCGCCGAGGGTTGCCTACGTATCTCACCCCGTGCGAGAATCAAACCGGCGTAGTTCGGTCTTAGAGAAAATCAAATAAACCTAGTAATCAAGAATAAGCATTTTTATTATTTTTGGAGAAAGATAAATACTAAAAATATATTTTTTTTTTGCAATATTTGGACTATTAGTCCGAATTTATAAAAGGGTACTACAAAAGAAACAACACATTTTTTGAATTATGAGTATTCCATTTTTTTTTAATTTTTTTTTGAAATAAATACCCTCTTTTTTTCTTAAAAGAAAAAAACAATTTTTATATGTTTTTTTTTTAATCAGACTAAAAGGCAACTTTTGGTTTTATTCTTTTTTTTTTTTAGAAAAATTCCGACGAGGTTTCGACACTACTTGGACATTGGTTTTATTTTTCCAAAATAAGTAATTATCTCCCTACGCTGCTATTTTTTTTTTAGAAACCGATCAACATGCGGAACCGAAGCAAATAAATGCGCAAAACAAATAAGATGCAGCAGGGTGGCCTTTTCATTTCTGGTTGCTTGTCCTAGACGGACCCAACCCCTGTGTTGAGCCCCCTAAGTCAAATGCAACATGATGCAAATAAGCGTTCCTACTAGGGATCCGGCATGAAGTCGAGTTATACTAGGTTTAAACCTTGGTATTTGTTCTAGACTGTGTACCCGAGCGGACAACTCGAGTCGAGGAGGGGCAACTTACCGGGAACCAAAAGGCCGTCCGGCTTCGTAACTTATCCGTCCTCTTTCTTATTTCGGGCATTGACACTAACAGAATAGGGAGTCTCGACCAGCGAGCTTCTCCCCGGAGGTAAGAAGAGAAGGGTTTCGGCACAGTTTATATACAGTTCAGATAATATCAAAGCGGTAAAAGACAACATTTAGCACGTTATGCAAAAACATGTAATAAAGATCAGATAATAAAGCCAAATATAACAATTATTCTAAGCTCGAATTCTTGAACCCTGAAACAGTGGTTCTGGGTTAGCGCGTCCCCAGCAGAATCGCCAGAGCTGTCACACCTCCTTTTTGCGCGCCCGGCCCCGAAGGGTTAAATGCGCGGGTGGAGTTTTTCCAATTTAAGTGACAATATTCGAAATGGGATTATTTATTTAATTCAGAGTCGCCACTTGGGAAAGGTTTGGCTTTTGGTGTCCCAAGTCACCGGTTTATCTTGAATCCCAAATCGAGGAAATTTTCGACTTTTCCAAATGAAGTCTGCGAACCAGAAATTCTAAGTAAGGAATTCTGTTGACCCGAGGGAAGGTGTTAGGCACCCTCGAATCCCGTGGTTCTAGCACGGTCGCTTAAATTATTACAATGGCTAAATATCTGATTTAAGTACATGTTGTGACTTACGTGCTTTTATTAAGTTTAAACCGCTTTTATTATTATCATTTATTTTTATAGAATTGCAACGTCGAGTAGAACAAACAACAAACAAGCAGATTCAGTTGTGAGAAATCAATGTTGCACAGAACAGGTCCAGATTTAGTGAAGTCAGAAACAAAGGGAAAGGAAGCAACTTCTGGTTTTGTTTTTCTGAGTTATCAGACAAAAATTCTTTTTTTTTTTGGTTTTCTGTTTCCAAAAAAGTTGAACTCTCAGATATTCCCTCTTAGTACCTCTCCCTATCTCTGTGTGCTTTTTTGTGTATCTCTATCAGCTCTCTTTCAAAACTTCTCACAGTGTGTGTATTTTTCTTTTTCAGTTTTTTGATCCCCCTTCTATCCTCTGATTCTGTCTCCTTTTATAGGCCTCAACACTATCTCTTTTAACAGCCTGTTTTCAGAATATCCCAGTACCCCTCCCATGTGTCTTTTACCTTTTCAGATCCCAATTAGTTATTTAAGTATATAACTTCCATCAACATTCCCTGGCAGACTTACTTTTAAAGGGTTTAATACTTTTTAAACTTAAAGCAGGGTATGGGCAGTAGAATATGTTGACAGCATATGCTGTCAAACCATTTTAAAATTAAACAAAGGACCTTTATGCAGGCCACAGGCTGTGCACAAAGCACATGAGATGCACCAATGCACATGCTGTGCACGAGTGCACATGCCTTCCAATTCAGAATCTAAACACAAACAATCCAACAGCTATAAGTGAACTAAACTGGCTCTTAATTGATTCAGGCAAATGTTCAATAGAAGCAAATCGATTTAACTTTGTTCAGACAGTTGAAACTAATTGACGACACATGTCGACTCGACTATATTAGCATTAACATACACAAACGTAGCCAAATCAGACATTCAAAAGCATGGGACACATGACTCGACTTATACTGATTAAGCAGGATTATACTTTGAGGAATCAGTTAGTCAGTACAAATTTGGAATACAACCAATACACATGTCTTATCAGAATAGGAGGGGTTCAAACAAAACACAGTGGTTCAGGCAAAGTGGTCAATCAGAAGGTGGTAAAATTTAAAGACACAAATTGAAACAAAACATGACCAGATATTTAAAACAAATCACACGGACTAAAACAAATAAAGGAAAGAAAACAAACTCACCTTAAAGCTTGCAAAGTTAAAAGTTTGAACTCGGATTTGGACAGACCTTTCTTAAGGCTGAACGGACTTTAATCGAAGTGTTTCTCAGATGAGAAACACTTCGATTAAGGTCCATTAGACCTTAATCTCTTTGGTTTGAACCGTTTTGAACCAGTGACGAGGGACCTTGTGGTTTCAAAACTCAGATCTAATATTCGTGCTTCCCTGGTTAGATTCGGACCAAACCAAGTATGGTTTGGTTACGAGGAGGGTCCGGGGAGTGTCTGGTATGAAGCTGGGGTTGGTTGGTGTAGATCGAGTTTTGACTCGAATCTTCAAATGAAGATTCGAGGACCTGGGGGGTGATTCGAAGTGTGTGGTTGGTAGATTTAGGTTCAGGATGGCATGGGGGTTCTATGGTGTTCAGGTGGAGGTCACCGGCGTTCAGGCCGCCGGGTTTCTGGTGAAGGTGTGCAGGGGCGGCTAGGGTTTGAAGGGGATGGGTTTGGTGAAGACGAAGGCGGGGGTGTTGGCTAGGGGGGGCAGGGTAAGGATCTAGGCTTATATAGTTAGTGGGTGGGTTGATCTCAACCGTTAGATCAATCTAGATCTACGGTTTGGATCTGATGGTCTTAAATGAAACGGTGTCGTTTTGAGGGTTGAGGGTTGGGGTCGGTCCGGGTGAGACGGGTCGGGTTTATTGGTGGGTTATGGGGAATTGATCTTGGCCGTTGATCAATTTGAGATCAATGGCCCAGATCAGGCATGACTCAAACGACGTCGTTTGGACACCCTGGGTATCAGGTGGTCTGGACCGGGCAGGCCTGGGTCTTGGGCTGTTCGTTTGGGCCAATTTTTTTAAAATTGGCCCAAGTCCGGAAGGGAAGGGGTCCTCTTTTTTTTTTTTATATTTCTTTTTCTCTTTTTATTTTATTTTTTTTTCTCATTTATTTTAAAACAAAACTAAGCCAAAAAATAAAATTAAAATTAAATACACACTCAATACAATAATTTGCACACACACTAAAATATTTCAAAACAGGTAAAGTCAAACAAAATAAAATCACGGACGAAGATGCCTATTCATGATTTTCTATTTAACGACCGGATTACGGTTCGAATTATGCAGGACACATATTTTTTAAATTTTGTTTTAATAAAGTAAATAAATAAAAACGGGCCGAAGTCACAAACAAATCAACAAGGTGCCGCACAGAAATCCAAAAATTGTGCAGCAGGGCCAATTATTATTATTTTTTTATTTCTTTTTGGAGCGATTGTCGTGCGAAACAAAAATCACGTGCTCACAGTTACCAGTCTAGTATTCAGATGGCTCCATATGAGGCTTTGTATGGGAGGCGATGTAGATCTCCAGTTGGTTGGTTTGAGCTCGATAAGGCTAGACTATTGGGTACAGACCTGGTGCAGGATGATTTAGACAAGGTGAAGGTGATTCAGGAGAGGCTTCGTACAACACAGTCAAGACAAAAGAGTTATGCTGATAGAAAGGTTCGGGATGTGTCCTACATGGTTGGTGAGAAGGTTCTCTTGAAGGTTTCACCCATGAAGGGTGTTATTAGGAAGAAGGGTAAATTGAGTCCTCGGTTCATTGGGCCTTTTGAAGTGCTTTGGAGGATTGGGGAGGTGGCTTATGATCTTGCTTTGCCACCTAGCTTGTCGAGTGTGCATCCGATATATCATGTTTCTATGCACCGAAAGTATATTGGGGATCCGTCTCATGTTTTGGATTTCAGCACGATTAAGTTAGATAATGATTTGACTTATGATGTGGAGCCAATGGCTATTTTGGAATGTCAGGTTCGAAAGTTGAGGTCAAAGGATATAACTTCAGTGAAATTGCAGTAGAGAGGTTGGCCCGTAGAAGAGGCTACCTGAGAGACCGAGCAGGAGATACAGAGCAGATATCCTTACCTGTTTGAGGCTTCAGGTATGTTTCTTGACCCGTTTGAGGACGAACGTTTGTTTAAGAGGGGGAGGATATAACGACTCGGCTGGACATTTCATGATTTATCACTCCGTTTCCCCCATTTCTGCTTCTTATCGCCTTGTTCAACAGTATTTTGTGTTATCGGGTTGGTTGGCTCGGGTTCGGAGAGGTTTTGGTAATCTTAAGTTGGAAACGTCAACCAGATGTTGACTTATATGATAAAGGGCTTGGATGTGAGTTCTGATCATTCGGATAGATTTGGGAGGTGATTTGGGACTTAAGAGCGTGATCGGAATGTGTTTTGGAGGCCCGTAGTAGATTTAGGCTTGAATTGGCGAAATTGGAATTTTGGCGTTTTCTGGTTGGTAGGTGAGATTTTGATATAGGGGTCAAAATAGAATTCCGGGAGTTGCAGTAGGTCCGTTGTGTCATTTGGGATGTGTGTGCGAAATTTCAGGTCATTCGGCGTGGTTTGGTAGACTTTTTGATCGAAAGCAGAATTTGGGAGTTTTTAGAATTCTTAGGCTTGAATCCGATGCAAATTTGGTGTTTTGAGCGTTCCGAAGGTTGGAACAAGTTTGAATGATGTTATGGGATAGGTTGGCATGTTTGGTTGAGGTCCCGAAGACCTCGGGTGAGTTTCGGGTGGTTGAACGGATCATTTCAAGTTGAAAAAGATTGCAGAAAAATTTGTTGCAAGTGTTGTAGACTTTTGGCCTTCGCGTTCGCGAGTGGGCCCTCGCGTTCGCGAAGGGTTAGGATGCGAGGCAGGAGGTTTGGCCTTCGCATTCACAATGGAGGTCCCGCGTTCGCAAAGGGTTGGGGTCAGTTAGCTTCGCATTCGCGGGTGTGGGGGTCGCGTTCGCGATTAGTGGGAAGGCTGAAGCTTCGCGTTCGTGTACGGGTGTCGCGTTCGCGATGAAGGAAAAGTGGTCAATGACAGGTTGTGCTTCGCGAACACGAGGCATTGACCGCATTCGAGAATAAGAGGTTTTAAGTGCTGGGCAGAATGTTTTAAAAGACCAATTTCGCGATTTTTAGCCTAAGTTTCACCATTTTTGGGCGATATTAGAGCTTTTTAACGAGGATTGAAGAGGGAATCAAGGGGGAACACTTGAAGGTAAGATTTATAGACTTAATACTCAATCCTAATGTATTTTCTACCTAATTAATCATGGAATTTGTGGAATTTAAGCTTAAAAATTGGAAGTTAGGGCTTGGATATTGGAGACCTAAATATAGGGATTTGAGGGGTCATTTGTGGTCGGATTTTGATGTATTTGATATGCATGAACTCGTGTGAAGACAAGGAGTCTATTGATGTAATTTTATCAAATTTCGAGACGTGAGTCCAGGGGTCGGGTTTGGCCAATTTCGGGATTTGTGTTGTAATTTGATTACTTTTGAGTGGGCTTTGTTCCCTTAGCATATTTTGATGGTTATGTACTGATTTTGGTTTGATTTGGAGCATCCAGAGGTCGATTCGAGATGCAAAGGCATCGCGGACTAGAGTTTGGACCGGATAGAGGTGAGTAATGATTGTAAATATTGTCCTGAGGGTATGAAACCCTGAATTTCACATCGTTGTGCTATTTTGAGATGACACACATGCTAGATGACGAGCGTGGGGTCGTACACCATTGGGGATTATGACTTAGTCCATCCTGTATGACTGTTTAATTGCGTATTTGATTGAAAACTATTTGCTATCATCATGTTTTAGGCTGAATGCAATATTTGGGCCTCGTGCCAACTGTTTTGGACCCTTAGGGAATTTTTACTACTATTCCTCACTATTTTGATTTTATATTTGTACTCCTATATTCTACTATTTTGATAACTCAACCATGTTTACTCTGTTTTGACATCTTAAATGATATTTTGAGCTGAGCATCATATTTTATTGTGCCAGAGTGGCTTTTAGAGATTTCTTACTGAGTAGGGCCGAGGGCCTGTGTTGTGAGGTTATTATGGGATTGGGCTACATGCCGCAGCGGTATTGAGCTTATTCATGATTATGAGGTCGAGGGCCTGAGTTGTACGCCATAATGTGGCTTGATATGAGGCCGAGAGACTGTTTGATTATGCCACGAGATGGCTTGTTATTGTGCTTAGGCCGTAAGGGGCCCCTCCCGGAGTCTGTACACCCCCAGTGAGCTCGAGTACCTAGTGTGAGATGTGTCATAACCCGAGGGGCTGAATGTTGTTCCATGCTATTTCCCGAGGGGCTGATACGAGTGATTGTGAAATAGCCCGAGGGGCTGATTTTGTTGGTACTTTGCCCGAGGGACTGGATATATGGGTCTATCTTTTCCCACTGCATTTTCATTCACTCGTTTAACTGTTAAAAGGTGTTTTAAAGAAGCTTATACTGAACCAAGGTGTTTTTACAAGTTTTTACTATTTTATTGCATTGTATTAGTTTTACACTACCTCTTTGTAGCATTTTGCTGTGTTTTACGTATTTTCTTATCGCTCAGCTGCCTTTACTTCTATTACTCACTGATGGCATACTCACATTACTCCATGCACCTTGTGTGCAGATTCAGGAGCTTCGGGTCCCGTTAGCGAGGGCTGATTGCTTCAAATAGGCTGTTCGGAGTTCACTAAGTAGCTGTTTGGCATTCGCAGCCCAGTGCTTCTCCCTCTTATCTTACTTTTCATTGTATTAGTTATGTACTAGACTATGTAGACTATTCGTACTCTTAGACGGATGTTTTAGATGGTCATAACTGGTGACACCCCGATGCCGGGTTGTGTTTATTTCCTCAATTATTTTGTTACACTCTATTTTGTGATTTATCACTTTTTAATGACTTAATTGAATTATTATAACTATTTTAAATGGATTGGGGATTTGTTTCGGCTGGCCTTATTTCACGATAGGTGCCATCATGACCTGCTCCGGGTTTAGGCTCGTGATAGTTTATCGGTCGTGTTTGATTGCTCTTAGTGATTTTGAGACCAGAGCCAATTTATTATTGCTCAGTATGGTAGATTTTGATGTTATCTTGGGCATGAACTGGTTGTCGCCCCATTATGTTATTCTTGATTGTCACGCCAAAACCGTAATGTTGGCTATGCCAGGTGTACCGCAAGTAGAGTGGAGGGGTACTTTAGATCACACTCCCTGTAGAGTTATTTCCTTCCTTAAGGCTCAGCGAATGGTTGAGAAGGGGCGTGATGCGTATCTAGCATATGTGAGAGATGTCAGTATCAATACCTCCGCAGATGATTCAGTCCCAATAGTGAGGGATTTTCCTGATGTGTTTCTAGCTAATCTTCTGGGTATGCCGCCCGACAGAGATAATGATTTTGGCATTGATTTGTTGCCGAAACACTCAGCCCATTTCTATTCCTCCTTATCGTATGGCTCCTCCTGATTTGAAGGACCAGTTACAGGAATTGCTTGATAAGAGCTTTATTCGGCCCAGTGTATCACCTTGGGATGCTCTTGTCTTGTTTGTGAAGAAGAAGGATGGTTCTATACATATGTGCATTGATTATTGCTAGTTGATTAAAGTTACAGTGAAAAACCGGTATCCGTTGCCTCGTATTGATGATCTGCTTGACTAGTTATAGGGTGATCGAGTGTTCTCTAAGATTAACTTACGTTCAGGTTATCATCAGCTGAAGATTCGAGAGCCAGATATCCCGAAGACTGCTTTCAGGACTCGGTATGGTCATTACGAGTTCCTTGCTATGTTATTTGGGCTGACCAATGCCCCAACAACCTTTATGCATTCGATGCACAGCGTGTTCCAGCCATATCTTGACTCGTTTGTCATTGTCTTTATTGATGATATTCTGGTATACTCCAGGAGTCGGGAAGATCATGAGCAGCACATGAGGACAGTGCTTCAGACTTTGAGAGAAAATAAATTATATGTGAAGTTCACGAAATGTGAGTTTTGGTTGGATTCCGTGGCATTTTTGGGTCGCATGGTATCGAATGAAGGGATCAAGGTGGATTTGAATAAAGTGGAAACAGTGCAGAGTTGGCCTAGACCATCCTTAGCTATAGAGATCCGTAGTTTTCTTGTCTTGGCAAGTTATTATCGTTGATTTGTTGAGGGATTTTCATCTATTGCAGCACCTTTGACCAGGCTGACCCAGAAGGGTGCTCTAACATTGATATTGACTACAGCCCTAACATTGATATTGCCTACAGGATCGGGGTCTTATAATGTCTATTGTGATGCCTCGAGGATTGGCCTTGGAGAGGTATTGATGTAGGACGGTAGGGTGATTGCCTACGCATCCAGACAATTGAAGGTACATGAGAAGAAGTATCTTATCCATGATCTCTAGTTAGCTGCTATTATTCACGCTTTGAAGATCTAGCGTCATTATTTCTATCGTGTTACTTGTGAGATTTATATTGATCACCGGAGTTTGCAGCATCTGTTCAAGAAACAGGACATTAATATGTGCCAGAGGAGGTGATTAGAGCTGCTGAAGGACTATGATATCACTATCTTGTATCACCCATGCAAGGCCAATGTGGTGGACGATGCTTTGGGTCATCGGGCGGAGAGTTTGGGGTGTTTGGCTTATATACCAGCAGCGGAGAGGCCCATGGCGATGGATGTTCAGGCGTTATCCAGCCAATTTATGCGATTGGATCTTTCGGAGCCCAGTCGGGTTCTAGCTTGTGTGATTTATCGGTCTTCCTTGTTGAATCGTATCAGAGAGAGTCAGTTTGATGACCCTCATTTGCTTGTCCTCAAGGACAAGGTTCTGTATGGCGATGCCAGAGATGTGACCTGGTGATAATGGGTAATTGAGGATGCAGGATCGGATATGTGTACCCAATATTGATGAGCTTCGGAAGATTATTCTAGAGGAGGCCCACAGTTCACGGTATTCCATCCATCCGGGTGCCGCGAAGATGTACCAATATTTGAGACAACACTATTGGTGGAGGCAGATGAAGAAAGATATAGTTGCATTTTCAGCTCGGTGCCTCAACTATCAGCAGGTAAAGTATAAGCACCAGAGACCGCGTGGTTTGCTTCAGCAGATAGAGATTCTGAAGTAGAAGTGGGAGCGGATCACCATGGACTTTGTAGTTGGACTCCCACGGACTTTGAGGAAGTTCGATGCCATTTGGGTGATTGTGGATCGCCTGACCAAGTCTGCGCATTTCATTCCTGTGTGTACTACCTATTCTTCGGAGCGGTTGGTGGAGATTTATATCCGGGAGATTGTTCGACTGCATGGTATTCTATTGTCCATCATTTCAGATAGAGGTACTCAATTCACATCACGGTTTTGGAGAGCCGTACAACATGAGTTGGGTACTCGGGTGGAGTTGAGCACATCATTTCACCCCCAGACGGACGGACAGTCCGAGCACACTATTCAGATTCTTGAGGATATGCTCTGTGTGTGTATGATGTAGTTTGGAGGTTCTTGGGATATGTTCTAGCCACTGGCGGAGTTTGCCTACAACAACAGTTATCAATCCAGCATTTAGATGGTACCGTATGAGGCTTTTTATGGTAGGCAGTGTAGATCCCCGGTGGGTTGGTTTGAGCTGGGCGAGGCTAGATTATTGGGCACAGACTTGGTTCACAATGTCTTGGAGAAGGTTAGGTGATTCAGGATAGACTTCGTACAGCTTAGTCCAGACAGAAGAGTTATGTGAATCGGAAGGTTCGCGATGTTTCCTATATGGTTGGAGAACGGGTCTTGCTTTGGGTTTCGCCTATGAAGGGCGTTATGATATATGGGAAGAAGATGAAATTGAGTCCGAGGTTTATTGGTCCTTTTGAGGTATTGCGACGTGTTGGGGAGGTTTTTTATAATCTTGCCTTACCTTCCAGCTTGGCATGAGTGCATCCGGTATTTTATGTTTCGATACTCCAGAAGTATCACGGTGATCCGTCACACCTGTTAGATTTCAGTTCAGTCCAGTTGGACAAGAATCTATCATATGTTGAGGAGCCAGTGGCGATATTGGACAGTCTGGTTCGAAAGCTGAGGTCAAATAATATTGCATCAGTAAAGGTTCAGTGGCGGGGTCAGCCGGTCGATGAGGCGACTTGGGAGACCGAGCAGGATATCCGCAGCCGTTACCCTCATCTTTTCACCACTTCAGGGTATGTCTTTATGCTCGTTCAAGGACAAACGAATGTTTTAAGAGGGGGAGGATGTAATGACCCGGCCTGTCATTTTGAGAATTAACGTCCTGATCCCCTATTAACTGCTTTCCCCATATTTATTTCTGCTATTATGATTTGGCGGGAAGATTCGTTTTGAGTTTCGGAGTGTTTTGGGACATTTAGTACCTAAATGAGAGCTTAAGCTTTAGAATTTGGACCGTAGTCGGAATAGTGTGAAGACAACCTCAGAATGGAATTATATCGATTCTGTTAGCTCCGGTAATGATCTCGGGCTTAGGGGCGTGTTCAGGTTGTATTTTGGAGGTCTGTAGCTTATTTAGGCTTGAAATGTCGAAAGTGGAATTTTTGAAGTTTTCGGATCGATAGTGAAATTTTGATATTGGGGTCGGAATTCGATTCCGAAAGTTGGAATAGCTCCGTAGTATTGAATGCCAGTTGTATGCAAAATTTGGGGTCAATCGGACATGGTTTGGTTGGTTTCAGTATCGGTTGTAGATTTCTTGAGGTTTCAAGTTCATTAGGCTTGGATTGGAGGGTGATTCGTGGCTAGCGTTGTTTGATGTAATTTGAGGGTTCAACTGAGTTCGTATGATATTTTAGGCTTGGTTAGTATGTTTGGTTGAGATCCCGGGGGCCTCGGATGAGTTTCTGATGCTTAAAGGAAGTAGAAATTTAGACTTAGGCTAATTCTGAAGTTTGTTATGTCTGGTATTTTCGCACCTGCAGTGAGGAGCCCGCAGGTGCAGCCCGCAGAAGTGAAGAAAAAGGTTGCAGGTGTAGTTTGGGGCACAAAGGCCAGTGACCGCAGATGCGGCTCAAGGACCGCAGAAGCGGACCGCATCTACGGAGAAGGGAGCGCAGGTGTGGTGCCTAGGGAGTTAATGAAATTCCGCAAATGCGGAGCCCAAGCCGCCGGAGCGGCCCCATGAACCGCAGATACGGAAATCGCTGGGCAGATATAGAAAATTTGAGGGTTGGAAATTTCATAACATAAAAATCGAATTGAGCTCGGTGGGAGACGATATTTCGAGGGGTTTTGAAGGAGAATCATTGGGTAATGAATTATAACTCGATTTTGATCATAATACTACAATCAGTTGTTGTTTTCCTTTTCTAATTAAGGAAATTGAGGGTAAAAGTTTTAAAATGGGAGAAAAGTTTCCCAATTTGAAATCCGAGTTTTGAGTGAGATTTTGGCGTCGGATTTTGGTGATTTTTGTTCAAGTGTGCTCGTGAGTGAATGGGTGTTCATAATCCGTAATTTTTACCCGATTCTGAGACGTGGGCCCGGGGAGGATTTTCGGGCGTTTTTCTATTTTCTTACCTTAGCTTCGATTCCTTTAGCTAAATTCATTGTTTGTAGTTATACTTACATTATGAAATTTATTTGATTAGATTTGGGCCACTCGGAGTTGGATACTCGTGGCAAAAGCATAATTTCGGATTGATTTTGAGCTTGTTCGAGGTAAGTGGCTTGCCTAACCTTGTGTGGAGGAACTCCCCTTAAGATTTGGTATTGTTGTTATGTGAATGCCGTGTACGTGAGGTGATGAATGCGTACACATGCTAATTGTTGGAAAACCCCATTTTCATCAAGTAAATATTTGTGTTTCTTTTTTCTTGAACACTACTTGTATTTAAAGTTTGCTGTTTAGCTTAGGAAAGCATGCTTAAGTGACTTAACTGTTCTATCTGTTTAAACTGTTTACTTGAATTCTGTGCAGCATGTTTAGAATAGAAATCTCTGTTTTCTTGGTACGAACTTGGATAAAATTGTAGATTCTTTCTTGAGATTGTTGTGTGTTTACTTTGGGACTACGGGACGATATCCCGGGAAATTTCCCTGCATGTTTACTTTGAAACTACGGATCGGTATTCCGGGAGATACGCCTGCATGTTAATAATTAGGACTACGGGACGAGATCTCCGGGAGATCCCCATGTACTGGATATTTACTTTGGGACTACAGATTGATATTTCGGGAGATTCCCTTGCATATTTATGATTCAGACTACGGGATGATATCTCGGGAGATCCTCGGCACATTTGCGTTTGGGACTACGTGTCGATATCCTGGGAGATCCCCTGTTGCTATCTTTGTGTACTGAGTTATATTCTTTCTGTGATTTTATTCTTTATCGACTGTTAATATTTTAACTATATTGTAGCATTTCATATTTTTTTCCTTGTTTTGTATATATATAACCAACAGGGCCCTGACCTTCCTCGTCACTACTCGACCAGGGTTAGGTTTGGCACTTACTGGGTACCGTTGTGGTGTACTCATGCCCTTTCCTACACATGTTTTTATTTCGTGTGCAGATCCAAGTTCTTCTGACCAGTCGTTCTATCAGTGAGGCGGGCGATATCAGAGACTTCGAGGTATATCTTCCGCGTCCGCAGACCTAGAAGTCCCTCTCTATTCTTCCCTTTAGCTTTAGACTTCATGTATTTACTTTTGATTAGACATTCTAGAGTTAGAACACTGTGTAGTTTCTATAGCTTGTGATTTCATGAGATTCCGGGTTTTAGGAGTTTTAATTTAGTTTGAGAGTGTGTATTGTATTTGCCGAGTGACATTTTAAACCCTTTTATTATGTTTTACCCGCAACTTGCCAGTTTCGTATTTCATTTTCTTTTTCCATAATTTGTTAGGCTTATCTAGTCGTAGAGACTAGGTGCCGTCACGACAGTTTACAGAAGAAGAACTTAGGTCGTGACAAAGAGAGGTGCTAAGTCAACATCATTTTTCCCTCTTATATATATATGTTACCATTCAGGATGTGAAAGGCAATCCCTAAAACTTTTGCTAATTTTGTTTTTGTTTCTTGTTATGTCCATTCTTTTCTAATAATGGGAATTTCATGCTTTAGGAAATGGAAATTTCACTAAAAGGAAGGCCCTTAATGTTTAATCATGGGATAACAATACTAGCTTCTTCACTTTTTGAATAAAAGCGATAACCCCAATAAACAATTTTTTTGTGAACTTTAGAATTTTGAAAAAAGAAAAAATTAACATAATATATAAAGGAGTAGACATACAGATATTTTTGATCCAGAGAAACAGTAAAAATTGTAGTGGCATTATTTGATTTGCTTATAATGTCTCCGTACTGATTTATACTTGTGTTTCCACCCATCACTAAGGAAAAGAAAAGGAAAAAAAAAAACGCAGAGACAGTAAAGTAAAATGTAATTGATACACCTGTGATAGATTTTGCTGATTACAATTTTTTTAATTTTAATCATTTCCATTTTTAAAATTTGAGCACCAGCTATGGCCTCCAACGGATAATAGACATTCGAGGTAGAACAATTTTTTTTTTGGTTGTAAATAGGAAAATTTTATTAGAAACTAGGTAGCATTACATAGATCATTCTCAGCCATCCTATTGGGATCGAAACCGAGAGAATTTACAAAAGTGCTAGAATTATGAACTGCATTAACGTTCCTCATACTTGCTAATCTATTACAAGTTTCCTCCGATATTAGTAATTTAACTATTACAAGCTTCCCCATTCGAGGTAGAACATAACATATATAACTTCAAAATAATAGTGATTTAGAAACCATAAGTCCCTGGTATAACTTTCACTGTCTTGCTAATTCTACTAAAAGGTCAGCCAAGCCCACCAATTCTATTAGAAAGTCTACGCCAAAAGATTGCCCAGATTCGATCTATTTTAGTTGACATGTTTTCCGTAAATGAAAAAGTAAGCTTTACCCAGCTGAACCATAACTTTTTTTGTTTAATTTAAAAAGATAAACTACTTTTTTTCTCATCCACTGCTTCCACCAAATCCTTTGAAAACTCGTAGCCAAATTGAACCACAAGAAGAATTAGGTAAAATACCTAAACCACCACTAAACCTTACTCAAATTATTAGTATCCTTCGCGAATTATGCCCGGTCTTAATTACCCCCTCAACTTAGCCTTTTGAGAGCCATTATCCCCTGGATGCTGATGTGGCAAAAAGTGTGGGTGCACTCACCTGCCACATGAATTTTTCTGTATATGTGATATTTTTTTGAAAAATAAAATATATTTTCACCTGTTTAAGAATATTACTTTTTAAAATAATTTTTTCGAATATAATTTATAATAAAACATGAATAGAACTACATTATTTAGGCTAAATATTTTTATTTTGCCAAAAATAATAAAGTTTTAGTTAAATCTTTGTTTGAATTTGACCTGAAAATAAAGATTTATACAATTGAAATAAATAGTCAAGTCATCTAAAAAGTTATAAGAAATACATAGTTTGAAATTAATTATTTTGGCTATAACTTTTTATATAGCTCTAAATTACGGTGCTCTAAAAATATTTTTTTTTACAGATTTTACCTAAAAAGGTAAAACTCACAGTTAAAATAAATAGTCCTTGCATCAAAAGAAGAAATAAAAAGAATGTACAGTATAATGCAAGTGATTCATTTTATTTCTTGCAATTGTACTAGTTTGTTTGAAATATTCATTATACATAAAGAAAAGCTTTTATTAATTAATTTACTTGAAAATTTAACAAATTATTAAAGAACAAACAAACAACTGATTTTTTTTTGAGATGGACGATTTGGATCATGACCCGTTTTTTAACCCAAATTAATCTGTTCATTTTGGCCCAACAAACATTAGGCGGGTAAGAAACCAACATAATCCACTTTAACTCAACATGCACTAATGTCATGATCCGGAATTCTCATCTTAAGGACCGTGATGGCGCATAACATTTTACTTGCTAGGCAAGCCAACGTTAGAGAATCTTTAAGCCAATTTTCTTTCAATTTTAATAAATAAAATCAATTAAGCCAAAATAAACTAAACCTGAGTACAGAATAACATAAAAGCCCATGATATTTACTGCAATTCGGATCTGGAGTCACAACTCACGAGCTTCTAGAATTTCTACTAATAGGGTCTGAAATAAATACAGTTGTTCTGAGCGAAAAGAAACTATAAAATAGAGGAAATATGAGTTCAACTTTCAAGGTCTGCGGACGTCAGCAGATGTACCTCGAGTCTCCAATGAGAGGATCCAAGATGCTATGCCTCATGAACAGCTAGGGCCGGTACCAAAGTCTGCACAAGAAGTGTAGAGTGTAGTATGAGTACAACCGATCCGATGTACTCCGTAAGTGTGGAGCCTAACCTCGACGAAGTAGTGATGAGGCTATAATAAGACACCCACGTAATAAACCTGTGCAGATAACAGTATACATACAAAATAACAACAAATAAAAGCTAAACATGTGCTATTACGAGGGGGACATACTAAAGGGGATACAAGATACGAGAAATACAGCAGGAATAATAACCAGAACAACCAATATGCCTTTAACCAATATAAATAATTAAGCACAATGAAGAAAATTGCACGGCATCACTCTTCATGCTTTAACTCTCACTTTCAGCATAAATCAATAGATACGGTACAACATCACCCTTTGTGCATTAACTCTTATAACATGGCACGTCATCACCCTTCATGCATTGACACTCACATACGGCACGACATCCCCCTTTATGCATTAACACTCTCCCTTACCTTATAACAATGAACAAGTAACAACAGGGAGATAGAATAGCAAGAACAAGCCTTACAACAACAATGGTTCCACGATACCAATCTCAATTTTAGAAACAATCCTCAATTTATCACAAAAAACTCGTAAACGAGGTAAGGACGATCAATATAATAAGTAACTAGTCTAAGTGTGGATAACAAGATCAAAGTAAGTAATAAATTACAAAGAACAATCCCACTCGCATGCTTTAACCCAACAACAATGCATAAGTACTCGTCACCTCACATATATATTGTACCCAACATCTAAACATGTACAAAATAGACAAACAAGTCATAATCCCTCAAGTCAAGGTTAACCACAACACTTACCTCGTTCCAAGGATCAACTCAAAGCTCAACAACAACTTTGCCTTTCAAACAAGCCTCCGAACAAATAGAATCTAGCAAATTACCAACCAAATGATTCAAATTAAGCCTTAGGAACTACCCACGATTGCAAAAGATTCAATTTAGGTCATTATTGAAAAACTCAACAAAAGTGTACACCCGAGCCCGCTTGGTCCAAACCCAAAATTCAGATCAAAATCTGATTACTCATTTACCCCAGAGCCTGGTTATGTAATTTATTTTGAAATCCGACCTCAATTGGAGGTCTAAATCTCAGTTTTACAAAAATCCCTAATTCTACCCAAACCCCCAATTTCAACCATGAAAACACTAGATTTTAGGTTGAAGTCTTAGTAAATATAGTGAAAGATTGAAAGAAAGTAGATTAGAATCACTTACCAATGATTTGGGGAAGACGGGTGCTTGGGAAAATCGCCTCTAGGGTTTTGTTGTTCTGTAAATTTGAAGAATGAGAGAAAATATCATTTTTAAGATATTTGATCAGTCACAGATGTCGCATTTGTGACCTGGAGTTCACAAATGCGAACCCCGCAAATGCGAAGAAACAGTCGCAAATGCGAAGTCCTCCCATTTCTGCTGTCATCGCATATGCGATGATTTATTCACAAATGCGAACATTGATATTCTGCAATTGCGACCAAATTGATCGCAAATGTGATCAAGCCTATCCTAGTCCCATTTTCGCAAAAGCAAAATATTGTTAGCAAATACGAACCTGAGGTACCCCAGCTACTCTTCGCAAATGCCAGGAGTTGCTCACAAATGCGAACCTATCGGATTTAGCAAATACGAAGCCTGACCTCGCAATTGCGAGGTCTAAGGCTTGCACAAAAACTGAGGCACACCAACAATGTTTCTAAGTCCAAATTCAATCTGTAGCCTATCCGAAACTCACCCGAGCCCTCGGGGCTCTAAACCAAATATGTACACAAGTCTAAACACATCATACGAACTTGATCGCACGATTAAATCGCCAAAACAATACCTAGAACTACAAATTGAGCTTCAAATCAAAGGAAATTTTCAAGAAAACTCATGAACTTCTATTTTAAAAATCGGACGTCCGAATCACATCAAACCAACTCCGTTTCTCACCAAATTTGATAGAAAAGTCATAAATATAG
This sequence comes from Nicotiana sylvestris, assembly GCF_000393655.2. Taxonomy (NCBI): domain Eukaryota; kingdom Viridiplantae; phylum Streptophyta; class Magnoliopsida; order Solanales; family Solanaceae; genus Nicotiana; species Nicotiana sylvestris. Next base: position 108,017,355 of record NC_091067.1, read on the forward strand.
TATTGCACCTATACCAGTTTCCAGAATCAAAATATGGATCCGATATCAATAAAGTCAAACATTGGTCAAACTTTCAAAGTCATTAAGCTTTCAAACTTTCAAATTTCAACAAAGTCCGATAACTCGGGCGAGGGACTTCCGAATTAGATTCCGGGTATACGCCCAAGTCTCAAATCATGATACGGACCCACTAAAATCATGAAAATATGAATTCAGGTCTGCTTACCTAAAACGTTGACCAAAGTCAACTCGAATGAATTTTAAGGGAAAATTTTCATATTTTCTTAGTTTTTGACATAAAAGCTTTCCGAAAAAATACCCGGACTGCATACACAAATCGAGGAGGGATAAGATAAGGTATTGAAGTCTTCAAAGCACATAATTTGGTTCTAAAATATAAGATGACCATTCTATGCCTCTAAAATAACCATTCGTCCTCGAACGGGCATAGAAAAGTACCTGAACTGGTGAAAAGGTGTGGATATTTACTCCGTAAGTCTGGCTCAGACTTCCAAGTAGCTTCTTTAATGGGTTGACCTCTCTAATGCACTCTAATTGAAGGATAACTCTTTGACCTCAACTGACGAACCTGCCGTGCTAGAATAGCCATCGGTTCCTGCTCATAAGTCAAATCATTGTCCATCTAGACGGATCTGAAACTAACACATGGGACGGATCACTGTGATACTTCCGGAGCATGGACGCATGGAAAACTAGGTGAACTAAAAATAAACTAGGTGGAAATACAAGCTTGTAAGCCACCTCACCTATTCTCTAGAGAATCTCAAAAGGTCTGATACACCTAGGGCTCAACTTACCTTTCTTTCCGAAACTTATCACACCCTTCATGGGTGAAATCCGGAGCAATACCTGCTCTCCAACCATGAATGCAACATCACAAACTCTACGGTCGGCATAACTCTTCTACCTAGACTGAGTTGTATCGATCCTGAATAATCTTTACCTTATCCAAGGCATCCTGTACCAAATCTATACCCAACAACCGAGCCTACCCCAGCTCGAACCATCCAACTGGATATCGCCACTACCTCTCGTATAATTCCTTATAGGGAGCCATCTGAATGCTCAACTAGTAGTTATTATTGTAGGCAAACTCCGAGTGGCAAGGATTGATTCCAAGAACCTCCGAAGTCTATAACAAAAGTGCAGAGCATATCCTCCAATATCTGAATAGTGCACTCGGACTGTCCGTCTGTCTAAGGATCAAATGAGGTGCTCAACTCAACCTGCATGCCCAACTCACGCTGTAATACCCTCCAAAAATGTGAGGTGAACTACGTATCTCGATCAGAGATGATAGAAACGGGCACTCCGTGAAGATGGACGATCTCGTGGATGTAAATCTCAGCCAACCGCTCTGAAGAATAGGTAACTACCACAGGAATGAAATGCACTAACTTGGTCAGTCTGTCCATAATGACCTAAACTACATCTAACTTCCTCTAAGTCCGTGGGAGTCCAACAAAAAAATCCATAGTGATTCCCTCCCACTTTCACTCAGGAGTCTCTAACTTCTGCAGTAACCACCAGGTCTCTGATGCTCATAATATATTTGCTGACAATTTAGACACCGAGCTACGTATGCAACTATATCTTTCTTCATCCTCATCCACCAATAATGCTGCCGCAAGTCCTTATATATTTTGGCGGCACCGGGATGAATAGAATACCGGGAACTGTGAGCCTCCTCAAGAATCAACTCACGAAGTCCATCCACATTAGGCACACAAACATGACCATGCATCCTCAAAACTCCATCATATCCAATAGTAACCTTCTTGGCATCACTGTGCCGCACTGTGTCCCTAAGGATGAGCAAATGAGAGTCATTATACTGTCGCTCCTTGATGTGCTCAAATAATGAAGACCGAGTGACTGTACAAGCTAGAGCACGACTGAGCTCAAAAATATCCAACCTCACGAACTGATTTTCCAAGGCCTAAACATCTAATACAATCGGTCTCTCACCGACTGGAATGTACGCAAGGCTACCCTTGCTTACTGACTTCCTACTCAAGATATCGGCCACCATATTGGCCTTCCCGAGATGATACAAGATGGTGATATCTTAGTCTTTTAATAGCTCCAATCACCTCCTCTGCCTCAAATTGAGCTCTTTCTATTTGAACAAATACTACAAGCTTCAATGATCCGTGAACACCTCACATGACACGCCGTAAAGATAGTGCCACTAAATTTTCAGTGCATGAACAATGGCTGCCAACTATAAGTCATGAACGATATAATTCTTCTCATGAAACTTCAACTGCCACGACGCATATGCAATCACACTGCCATCCTACATCAATACCGCAATAAGTCTAATATGAGATGTATCACAATATACCGTGTAAGATCCTGAACCTGTAGGCAACACCAACACTGGTGCCGTAGTCAAAGCAGTCTTGAGCTTCTGAAAGCTTGTCTCACACTCGTTCGACCATATGAACAGGGCACCCTTTTGGGTCAACCTGGTCAACAGGGCTGCTATAGATGAGAACCCCTCCACAAACCAACGGTAATAACCCGCCAATCCCAAGAAACTCCGGATCTCTGCAGCTGAAGTAGGTCTAAGCCAGTTCTGAATTGCCTCCATATTCTTAGGATCCATCTGAATGCCCTATGCTGATACAACATGCCTAGGAAAGCGACCGAGTCCAACCAAAACTTGTATTTTGAAAACATTGCATATAGCCGGCGGTCTCTTAGAGTCTGAAGTACAATCCGAAGATGCTGCTCATGCCCATCTTGACTACGGGAGTAAATCAAGATATCATCAATAAACATAATCACAAAGGAAATCCAGATAGGGTTTGAACACCCGGTTCATCAAATTCATAAATGCTGCTGGGGCATTTGTCAGCCCAAATGACATCACTAGAAACTCATAATGCCCATATCTAGTTTGAAAAGCTGTCTTAGAGACATCATATTCCCTAATCCTCAACTAATGGTAGCCTGACCTCAAATCAATCTTTTAAAACACTTTGGCACCCTGAAGCTGATCAAATAAGTGATCAATCCTCGGTAATGGATACTTGTACTTGATGTTGACTTTGTTCAATTGTCAGTAATCTATGCACATCCTCATCGATCCATATTTCTTCTTCACAAACAACACGGGCGCACCCCAGGGCGAGACAATGGTCTAATGAAGCCATTATCAAGCAAATCTTGCAACTGCTCCTTCAATTCTTTCAACTCTGCTGGGGCCATACAGCATGTTAGAATAGAAATGGGCTGAGTGCCCGAAGCCAAGTCAATACAGAAGTTAATATCCCTGTCGAGTGGCATCTTCGGCAGGTTTGCAGGAAATACCTCTGGAAACTCACGAATAACTAGTACTGAATCCATGGAAGGAACCTCCGATTCTGACATAAGTCAAATAAGTTAGATACCTCTTCTCGACCATATGTCGAGCCTTCACATAAGAGATAATCCTACTAGTAGAATAGCCAGGGGATCCCTCTCTACTCTAATCGAGGCAACCCCAACAAGGATAAAGTCACCGTCTTGGTGTATCAATCCAATATAGTGTGATAAGGTGACAACCAATCCATACCCAAGATAACATCAAAATCTACCATATCGAGAAGTAGAAGATCTACACTAGTCTCAAGACTCCCAATGGTAACCACACATAAATGATAAACACAATCTACAACAATAACATCTTCCACAGGTGTGGACATATACATAAGGGCACTCAAAGAATTACGAAGTACAACCAAATATGAAGCAAAATAGGATGACATGTAGGAATAAGTAGAACCCAGATCAAATAGAATTGAAACATCTCTATGGCAAACTGAAACATTATCTATGATAACAATTCCATATGACTCAGCCTCAAGCCTAGCTGGAAAAGCATAGCATCGGGACTGGGCCCCACCACTTTGATCTACATCTATAGAATGGGCCCTAGCTGGATGGCCTCCACATCTAGCAGTCTGACCTCCACCTCTAATGGCCTAACCTCCACCTCTAGCTATCTGACCCATACCTTTAGCTGGCTGAGCGGGCAGTGAAGAACCCGGTGCTGGGACTATGGCACGAGAACCCTGATGTTGTGAACTGCTCGATTCCCTCAGGCAGAATCTAGCAATGTGCCTCGGATCACCACAAGTATAACAAGACATCGGCTGTTGTGACTGTTGGCCCTGAAATTGACCTTGTTGACCTGACTAACCACCCTGAAAACTCTGGAGCGGAGGTGCACTAATAGGAGCTGGTGGTGCACTGTAGGCTAGCTGGTCGGAATAAGGCATATGAGGGCCATGACCACCTAAAGCACGGTAAGATTCCTAGAGTGCAGAATGAAACGATCTGGGAGGATGGCCTCTACCAAAAGTACCCCAGCCTCCAGATGAGGAACCACTAAACCCACTGGAATGGCGTGGCCTCTTGTCAGAACCCTAACCACCCCCCTGTAGAAGAACCATCTCGACTCGCCTGGAGACATTGGCAGTCGTCTGAAAAGAAATCTCACTCTTGGTCTCCTTAGCCATTTGCAACTTGATAGGCATAGCGAGTCCCTCAATAATCCTCTTCACCGTCTCTCTCTCTCTCTCTCTTTCTCTTTCTCGGTAGGAAGCATAAGAATAACATGACGAGCCAGATCCACAAAACGGGTCTCATAGTGAGTGACAGACATACTTCCCTGCTGAAGACGCTCAAATTGCCTTCGATAATCCTCTCTCAATGTGATAGGAAGGAACTTCTCAAGAAATATCTGAGAGAACTTGTCCCAAGTAAGAGCGGGCTACCCAGCTAGTCTAGTCGATACAAAGTCCTTCCACCATCTCTTGGCGGAACCTATCATCTGAAACACAACATAATTGACCTCATTGGTCTCAACTATCCCCATGTTCTACAGCACCTCATGGCAGCGGTCAAGATTATCATGTAGGTGCTCAGAAGGTGCACCACTGAAGTGAAATGGAAAGATCCTGGTGAACTTGTCCAATCTCAATAAGCCCTCAGAAGACATAGCTGGTCCATCATCGGCCTGTGCCTCAATAATCGACTGAACTACCCTAACTAGCTGGGTTGCTGGAGTCTGATACTAGGGAACCATCTGATTCGGAGTGTGAGTAGCAGGAGTCTGTGCTCCTCTCCCATCCTGAGAGACGGCTGGTGCCATATGAAATGTACCGCCCTGGGCCACACTCTCCATAAGGCCCACTAAACGGACTAGAGAGTCCTGAAGCACTAGGGTGGCGATGAACTCCTTCGAAACCTGAGCTAGTCCAATAGGCACAGTCTGGGCTGGAACGTCCCCGTCAAACTCCACCTGAGGCTCCACTGCTAGAGGTGTTGCTCGAGCTCTGCCCCTGCCGCGGCCTATAGCACGATCTCGGCCTCGACCTCTGCCCCTTGTAGGAGTTTCCACTAGGGGCTCTGGATGCTGCTCAACTGAAGATGCAGTACGTGTTATCGCCATTTGCGAGAGAACAAGAGTAGAAGAGTTCAATTAGCAATGAGAGAACAAAATCGCACGACAAAGGAGAATAGAAGTGAAATTTGTTCCTAAACTTCATAGTCTCTGGAAGATAAGTACAAATGTCTCTGTACCGATCCTCCAAACTCTACTAAGCCTGCTCGTGACTTGTGAGACCTAAGCAACATAGTGCTCGATACCAACTTGTCATGACCCGGAATTCCCACCTTCGAGATCGTGATGGCACCTAACATTTCACTTTCTAGGCAAGCCAATGTTAGGGAATCTTTAAGCCAATTTTCTTTCAATTTCAATAAATAAAATCAATTAAGCCAAAATAAACTAAAACTGAGTGCAGAATAACATAAATGCCCATAATATTTACTACAATCCGGATATGGAGTCACAGCTTACGGGCTTATAGAATTTCTACAAATAGGGTCTGAAATAAACACAATTGTTCTGAACAAAAAGAAAAAGTAAAGTAGGGGAAATCGGAGGGGGCTTCAAGGTCTGCAAATATCAACAAATTTACCTCAAGTCTCCGATGAGCGGATACAAGCTGCTATGCCTCACGAACAGCTAGCTCCAATACCAAAGTCTGCACACTCTGTAAGTGTCGAGGCTAACCTCGATGAAGTAGTAATGAGGCTATAAGAAGACACCCACGTTATAAACCCGTGCAGATAACAATATACGTACAAGATAACAACAAATAAAAGCTAAGCATGTGCTATTAGGAGGGGGACATACTAAACGAGATACAAGATACGAGAAATATAGTGGAAATGATATCCATAATAGTCAATATGCCTTTAACAAGTAAAAACAATTAAGCACAATGAAGAAAATTGCAAGGCATCACTTTTCGTTCTTTTACTCTCAACCTCACGATGAAACAATGATACTGCACGGCATCACCCTTCGCGCTTTTACTCTAACTTTAAGTATAAATCAATAGATACGACACGGTATCACCCTTCGTGCATTAACTCTCATAACATGGCACGACATTACCCTTCTTGCATTAACACTCACAGTATGGCATGTCATCACCCTTTGTGCATTGACACTCACATGCAACACGACATCACCCTTCGTGCATTAACACTTTCACTTATAATATAATAATGAACAAGTAAGAACAGGGAGATAGAATAACAATAACAATCCTCAATTTTAGAAACAATCCTCAATTTATCACAAAAAACCCGTAAACGAGGTAAGGACGATCAATATAGTAAGTAACTAGTCTAAGCATGGATAACAAGATCAAAGTAAGTAATAAATTACAAGGAACAATCCCACCCGCATGCTTTAACCCAACAACAATGCATAAGTACTCGTCACCTCACATATACATTGTACCCAACATCTAAACATGTAGCAAATAGACAAACAAGTCATAATCCCTCAAGTCAAGGTTAACCACAACACTTACCTCGTTCCAAGGATCAACTCAAAGCTCAACAGCAACTTTGCCTTTCAAACAAGCCTCCGAAAAAATAGAATCTTGCAAATTACCAACCAAACGATTCAAATAAAGCCTTAGGAAATACCCACGATTGGAAAGGATTCAATTTAGGTTATTATTGAAAATATCAACAAAAGTCAACTCCCAGACCTGGATGGTCCAAACCCAAAGTTCGAATCAAAACCCGATAATCCATTCATTCCCGAGTCTGGTTATATAATTTATTTTGAAATCTGACCTCAATTTGAGGTCTAAATCCTAATTTTACAAAAACTCCTAATTCTTCCCAAACCCCCAATTTCCACCATGAAAACACTAGATTTTAAGTTGAAATCTTAGGAAATATAATGAATAATTGAAAGAAACTAGATTATAATCACTTACCAATGATTTGGGGAAGAAGGGTGCTTGGAAAAATCGCCTCTAGGATTTTCTTGTTTTGAAAATTTGAAGAATGAGAGAAAATCCCGTTTTTATCTATTTGATCAGTCGTAGATGTCGCATCTACGATTGCGAACCCGCAAATGTGAAGAAAAAATTGCAAATACAAAGTCCTCCCATTTCTGTTGTCATCGCATTTGCAACGATTTGTTCATAAATGTGAACATTGATCTTCCGAAATTGCGACCGAATTGATTGCAAATGCAATCAAGCCTGTCCTAGTCCCACTTCGTAAAAGCTGAGGTGCCCCAGCTACTCTTCGCAAATGCGAACCTATTAGAGTTCGCAAATGCAAAGCCTGAACTCGCAATTGCAAGGTCTAAGGCCTGAACCAGAACTGAAGCACACCATCAATGTTTCTAAGTCTAAATTCACTTCATAGCCTATTCGAAACTCACCCAAGCCCTCAGGGATCTAAACCAAACTTGCACACAAGTCTAAAAACACCATACGAACTTGCTTGCGCGATCAAATAGCCAAAATAACTCCTAGAACTACAAATTGAGCTTCAAATCAAAGGAAATTTTCAAGAAAACACATGAACTTCTATTTTAACAACCGGACGTCCGAATCACGTCAAACCAACTCTTTGTCTCACCAAATTTGACAAACAAGTCATAAATATAGTATTGGACCTACACCGGGTTCCGGAACCAAAATACAGACCCGATATCAATAAAGTCAAACATTTGTCTAACTTTCAAAGTCATTATGCTTTTAAATTTTCAAATTTTAACAAAGTGCGATAATTCGGGTTAGGGACATCCAAATTCGATTTCGGGCATACGCCAAGTCCAAAATTACGATACGGATCCATCGGAACCGTCAAATTATGAATCCGGGTCTGTTTGCTCAAAAAAATGACCAAAGTCAATTCAAAGGAATTTTAACGCCAAAATTTTATATTTTCTCAGTTTTTGACATAAAAGCTTTCCGGAAAAATACTCGGACTGCGTACGCAAATCGAGAAGGGCTAAAATGAGATATTTAAGGCTTCAAAGTACAGAATTTTGTTCTAAAACATAAGATGACCTATCGGGTCATCACAACCGATATAGCCCAACCCGCACATTAGTGACAGAAAGAAGACTGAAGGATTTTCCGAACTCTCATTCTAGCAAGTCAATGTGTGGAGTTAAATCTGAACAGATTTTAAGGAGATGTTCTTTGTTACTGCCATATACTTCCAGGAAAACACTTCCTTGAAACTTTTAAGCTCCACCTCAAATTCTAGCTGACCACTCAATGCCATCTCCTCTAAATTATGAAGCGTTGTGATCAATCACTTTTCTGAATGCCTAATTCTTCGTGCTCCTACTCCGTATATCGTGTATGTTTAGTTTCTTCTATCCCAATTGAATATTTATAATGATATCTTCGGTTTCATCAAAACATAGATTGGGATGAGATCAATTATTTAAGCCAATAGGGGTCTTTAGGTTTAGAAGTAAATTATATAGGGATTAACAATGTAGGGATTGTTTATGCAATAATTAGTAATGAAGGCATAATATTGTTATGGGATGCTAATACTTAAGAAAAAATTGGAAAATAATTAATTACTTTAAAAGGGCACATTGTCCTTAAATAGTTTGCCTCACATTCTAAAAGCCAAAAATGCATATATTTAACCATTGTTGCCTCATATTCTAATACTTTTAATCATCTTTTGAGTATTAGTTATATTATTTTGTGCTTAATATTATATTTTAACTGTGTATGAATAAAGCGGTGTGAAGATGAAGAGATTTTATCCAGACCCAAAATCCAATAAAGGTCGTGATGGCGCCTAACATCGCCATCAGGCAAGCCAACAGTGAATGATTAACTTAATTACTCATTTTAGTATTATTGGAATCATAATTTTTTTCATCAATTAAATAGTAAGAAATAGAATTTGCAGGGTAATGATAATATTCTTGTCAACTACAATAATGAATAGCCCGTAAGCACCCCCAAAACCTGGTGTTATAAGTGCATGAGCATCAACTAGGAAATATGATAACATACAACATCTGTATGGAATACAAATTAGATAGGAGAATGTAAATAACTCTGATGGAGACTCTGTATGATGCGGATTCGTAACATGGAATGCAGCTCACCGTAAGTCCCCATAATAGTCGCGCCTTTGCGCCCACGAGACCACTAGACATATATGTGCCTGCACAAAATGTGCAGCAAGTGTAGCATGGGTACTTAAATCAACGCGTACCCAGTAAATATCTAGTCTAACCTCTAAGAAGTAGTGACGAAGGGTCGACTTTGACACTTACTATGTGCTAACAATAAAGTACCGAAATGATAATTAAGCATGGATTATATAAATACAGCTGAAAATTCAATAACAAGAAATAAATAAATAATTCTTTCACTAATAGTAAATTCCAAATTAATTTTCATCATTTAACAAATTAATCTCTCAAGCCAATGAAACGATATCAATTATAATTGGGTCCAAGAATTGTTACGCACGAATTATGCCGAGGTCGTACGACCGATCCAACATATAATATATAAACTGTGCACTGCTGAGGGTCGAACGACACGAACCATAAATGCATCTATTAACCTGCCGAGGCGAACGATCCACTTCGATGAGAGTAGTGGAATTTACCTCGCTCGCGGAATAGATTTCTCAAAGTTATCATAATATATTCCTCAATTCTTTCCAAAAATTAGAAATTCAAACGGGAAACTTTTAAATCTTGAAATCCTCAATCTCATCTTTATCCAAGGCAAATAATAAGCATAATCAAATAACGGTGTCAACAAGACATGGTGTAAACCTAAGGCTACCCGGATATAAGCATAATTAGTAGCAACGTACAGACTCTCGTCACCTCGTGCGTACGTAGCCCCCATAAATAGAAGCACATATTAATTCAATTTACCTATGGGGTTCATTCCCTTTCTACTAAGTTAGAGAAGAGACTTACCTCGTCTCAAAGCTTACTTTTCGGTCCACAATTGTGCTTTAAACCCTCAATTCGGTGCCAAACGACTCAAAACTAGTCAAATGTTATACAAAATAGTCAATACATGTTCAACAGTTCATATCCCAACTATTAAAGTGATTACCCAACCCCAATTGAAGAATTCCTAAAATTCACCCCAGGTCTACATGCCCAGATTCCGGAAATTATCGAAGAAAGTTGTTACCATAACCTCATGAACTCAAATATATGATTTTCACCCTATTCCATATCTATTTTCGTGGCTAAATCCCATTTTTATCAAAACCCTAAGTTCTCTTCAAAAATCCCATAAATCCCACCTTTTTCTATGTTAATTCTACTTATGATTCGTGTATTTAGCTAAAGAATCAATATGGATCACTTACCTATTGATGTTGATGGAATCACCCCGCAAATGCTCTCAAAAAGTGCCTAAGTCCAAGTGGGAAATGAGAAAAATGAGCTAAGTCCAGAAATAAAAAGCTCTTGCACCAGTCGTAGATGTCACACTTGCGACATCTTGTTCGCAAATGTGATAGTCACAATTGCGACAAAAGCATTGCAAATACGAAGCAGAGCCACCCCTGCCAAGGTCGCATTTGCGATCAACATCTTCGCAAATGCGAAGAGGGCAGTTTCACAAAATCGATAAAAATGTTTGCAAATGCAAACCCTCAGTGTTTTGTCATCCTCGCAAATGCGAGTTCGCAAATGCGAATAAAACCTCGCATTTGCGAGATCTGCAACCCAGACCAGAAACCAGCAGATTTGAAGTTCTTCACCATCCCGAATGCGCTTGAAACTCACCCGGGCCGTCGGGGCTCCACACCAAACATCCACACAAGTCTAAAAATATCATACGAACTCGCTCGCACAATTGAAACGCTGAAATAACATCTAAAAGCATAAATCGAACACCAAAATGCATGAATCAAATCATGAAACTAAAACTTCTATAAACACTTCCGCACATCCGATCACTATTAACTCACGTCCAATTAACCTCAAATTTTGCACACAAGTCACATTTGACATTACAAACCTACTCCAAATTCTGGAATCGGAATCCGAATTTTGAACTTCCCAAAACCTTCAAATTTTCAACTTCCACAAAATGACCTCGAAATGACCTACGGACCGCCAATCCACATCTGCATGAGCTCCTAAGAATCACCATATGAAGCTATTCCCTGGCTCGTATCCCAAATGGACATCAATAATATTAAAATACACTTCAACCCAAATTTATGAAATGCTTTCAAAATGCCAATTTTTCACAATAAGCGCTGAAATGCTCTCGGGTCACCCAAACCCCGATCTGGACATATGCCAAGTACAAAATCATCATACGAACCTATTGCAACTTTCAAATCATGATTCCGAGGTCGTTTACTGAAAAGTCAAATCTTGGTTAACTCTTTCAACTTAAAGCTTCTGAATTTAGATTTTTCCATCCGGATAAACTCTAAACCTCCCGAAATTCAATTTTGACCACACGTGCAAGTTGAAATACCTAAATTTAAGCTACTCAAGGCCTCAAACCATCGAATGAAACACTAGAGCTCAAAACGACCGATCGGATCGTTACAAATTTGGAGCAAAATTGAATAAAATACTAAAGAAAAAGAAATAAAATTAAAAGAATAAAAAAGAGGGGAAACCCTTTGGTTTTTGTTCCCCCCCCCCCCAAGTGGAATAAAACAAAAAGATGGGATACAAATCAAAGAAAGGAATTGGAATTGAAGTAGAAAGCGTACTGGATTCTGCGTCGCGCTGGCCTGGATCCTATGAGCAGGATTTTTCCTATTTTCTTCGGGACAAGGTTATTTCGGTCCTGCATGATCCAAACTTGTAAAAAGGGTTTCTAAACCTATGTTAGAGGGGGGACATTTTTAGAGTAACTTTTGACGAAGGGAGAGCACAGAGCTGCCGTGGAAGCCGTGTTCCCTCTTTTCTTCCACCAAACTTAGTAATTTTTATATTTCTTTGTATGATTTGTTATTTGGCTACAATGTCTATGTGGAACTAAACTTCACGTTCTAGGCTTGTGGTTCTTTCATTACTATTGTTATTCGAATATTGATTTTGATTTCTTAGTTTATCATATTGGTTTATTTATTCAATCATGCGCTTAATTATTTGATTGCTTGATCACCTATTAAATACTATATACGAATGTAGAGTTGAACTCAAAAAGTGGTATTTCTAGATTGCACATAGGATTGAGTAGAGAAAGTTCTTGAACCTAGGCATCGGGAAGCGAATTCACGGTTATGATAGAAATATACCTAATTGCCTTGCTTGGTTGATGTACATAAATTATAAATGCGTTCTTGTTAGTTCTATTTTGATAGATATATAGGCGTTAGGTTAGCTTGAATAGATGTCACGACCCAAAATTCACTAGTCGTGATGGCACCTAACCTAACCCGCTAGGTAAGCCAACTAATAACTATCCAATTCCAATAATATTAATAAGACAATTAAACAAAAAAAATTATCTTAATCTATTACATTTCCCAAAGACTGGTAGTACAAATCATGATCTTCTAAGAATACAGTTTACAAAATAGAAGTGAAGAAAATACATCTTCTATTTGAAAAATACATAAACAGAGATTTATGAATAAGGCTACCATGAATAAGAGGCAGCTATAACCGGAACGCAGGTACATCTTCTATAATGACCAGACCGGTCATTTTGAGATCTAGCATATCATTTAGCGGTTTGAGACCATGAGCAGCTTCACTTAAGGTATTATGACTTGTACGCGTAGTCGGAACTGAGATTGTGAGAGTTCGAGTTGATTTGGAAAGAGAATTCTCATTTCGGAAGCTAAAGCTGGAAGAATCTGACTAAAGGTTGATTCTGAGTAAACGACCTCGAAATCAAGATTTGAATGTTCCAACAGGTTTGTATGATGATTTCGAACTTGGGCGTATGTCCGGATTGGGTTTTGGATGACCCGAGAGCATTTCAACGCCTGTTGTGGAAGTTAGCATTTTAGGAAGAATTTAATAAATTTGAATTGTAGTGCATTTCAGTGTTATCAATATCCGTTTGGGATTCTAATTCTAGGAATAGCTTCATATGGTGATTGTGGTATTGGGAGCGCGTCCGGAAGTGGATTCGGAGGTCCCTAGGTCATTTTGAAATAATTTGGCTAAAGTTAGGAATTTAAAGGTTTTTGAGAAGTTTGATCGGGAGTGGACTTTTTGATATTGGGGTCGGATTCTGATTCCAAAAGTTGGAGTGGTCTGTAATGTTGAATGTGACTTGTGTGCAAAATTTGAGGTCAATCGGACGTGATTTGATAGGTTTCGACATCGAATGAACAATTTTGAAGTTCTAAAGTTCATTAAGCTTGAATTGGAGTGCAATTCATGGTTTTCGTGTTCTTTGATGTGATTTGAGACCTCGAGCAGTTTGCATTATGTTTTGGAGCTGGTTGGTGATATCGAAGGGGGCCTTGAGGGGCCTCGGGTGCATTCGGAATGGTCAACAGATTGAGTTTGGCCTTGTGGAGGTGCTGAGGCTGCTGTCTTCTGGTATACCCGCACCTGTGAGGTTAGGGCCGCAGGTGCGGAGCCACAGAAGTGGTCATGAGGGTCGTATAAGCGGCTTAGGCTAGAGAAGATTGGGACCGCAGATGCGACCGAGTTTCGCAGAAGCGGGACCGCACTTGCGCGCGGGGAGCCGCAGAAGCGAAGGCGCAGAAGCGGATGGCGATCACAGATGCGAAATCGAGGTGTCTGATGGAGGATTGCATAAGCGGTATTTTGTACGCACCTGTGGAACCGCAGAAGCTCTCAAGTGACCGCAGGTGCGAGGAATCGCTGGGCAATGTGTTTATTTAAAAGACGGGATTTTGCCCATTTTCTTTCATTTTCTCTTGGTTTAGGCGATTTTTGAAGGGTTTCAAGAGGGAGTTTTCATCATCAATGGCACGGTAAACTATCCCCACCTTTTATGAGTTAAATACATTGATTATGTATAGATTTTAGCATAGAAATTAGTATAAATTGTGGGGTGTTTGGTAGAAGACCTAGAATTTATATTTTTGGATTTTGACCACAATTTTGGACATGGAACTTGGAATAAGTTAAATATTTGAGTTCATGGCTTATGGGTAAAGTTTATCTTCAAACAATTTTGGAATCCGAGCATGTGGGCCCTAGGGTGATTTTTATCGACTTTCTGATCGGGGTTAGAAATTGTTATAACTTGGATCATAATGAGTATATATTAATGGGTATGCATAATTATTGGCTAGTTTTGGAGCGCTGAGAATCAATTTGAGTTGGTGAAGGGCTCGGAAGCCGGTTATGAAACTTTAGAGCGAGGTAGGTCTCCTTTCTAACCTTGTAAGAGGAAATTTACCCCATAGGTGAAATAAATCAATATGTGCTCCTATTTTTGGGGGCTACGTACGCATGAGATGATGAGAGTTCATGCGTAGCTACTATTATGCTTTAGTCTGGGTAGTCTAGGACCCAAAAGCATGCTTTACTTGAAATATTTGCAGCCTTATTGTCAACTTAAAATGCTTAAATCATATCGAACTTGGTATATAAATTTCTATAAGGCTAAACATCATTTTATTGACTTTTAAAAGAGAAATTTGCCTTTTCCTTGGATAATTGCCCAGTTGAATTCTTGATTGACTGTTTGAATGTGTTTATCTTTTGTGGAACAGGTCGAATACCTCGGTATATTAAATAGATGCATCTATGGTTCGCTCCATTTGACACTTTGGCAGTGCACAGTTTAAATATTATGTTGGATCGGGCCGTATGACCTTGGCATTATTTGCACATGCTTGTATTTCTTGCCCTGAGATTAATAAATAATTGTATTACCTCCCTGGTCTGAGATAAATTGATAAATGATGAAATATGAATTTGTAAACCTCTTATTATAAAAAGGATTTTCTACTTGCTTCATGATTTCGTTGAGTTTACTATTGTTTTTAATTAATACATGACTAATTATATTATTGATGGCCATAGTAAGTGTTAGAGTCGACCACTCGTCACTACTTCTTCAAGATTAGACATGATACTTATTGGGTACGCATTATT
The DNA here is from genome assembly GCF_000393655.2 of Nicotiana sylvestris. Classification (NCBI taxonomy): domain Eukaryota; kingdom Viridiplantae; phylum Streptophyta; class Magnoliopsida; order Solanales; family Solanaceae; genus Nicotiana; species Nicotiana sylvestris. Next base: position 108,032,770 of record NC_091067.1, read on the forward strand.
TTCGTACTCATACTACACTTGATGTACATTTTGTTGTACATGCACATATATATTCACTGGCATTGTGGGCACATCGACGTGATTGATACGGGGACTTAGGTGGGTTGCATCTTATGAGACGATCCGCAACTAGAAGAATCTCCTTTAGAGTACTTGTATTTTTTTTCTGTCCAATTTGTATTTCGGGCAGTTATTGTATGTTATTTTTACTTCCTAGTAAATGCTCATACACTTGAGACACCGGGTTTTGGGATGACTATCGGATTATTTAGAATTGAAATTCTTAGAAACACTATTATTCACTATATGAAGTTCACTATTTATTATTTGATTGAAGGAAATTATGATTTCAAAAATACTAAAATAAGAACCAAATTAATTATTTATTGTGGCTTGCCTGACAGTGGTCTCCGGTGCCTTCACAACTTTTAATTGTTTTTGGGTCGTGACAACATGCTATCACATCACTAGGTTCACTTAGGTCTCATGAGTCATGAGCAAGTCAAGTAGAGTCTTGCGGATCGGTACTGAGATGTCTGTACTTATCTTCTAGAGGATACAACGCTATTAGGAGCACCTCCCTTCTTGATTCCTCATCATGCGATTTGATTCCTTCGAGGCTTATGCCTTCATTTCCTTCCTTTTAATCTTATGTGACATGAAGCGCTTGTTATAAATTGGGAATCGAGGAATTTTAATGGTATTGCAGATGTGGTACGGGATGTTTCTCCCTGCGTAGTTGATTAGGCTATTGTCGTCACCTTGCAGAAGGATATTCTGTCATTTCAGCTCTGTAACTGTACTTCTGTGAGCTTTAAGGCTATGCACAGGTTGCTATGATGCTCATGAATGGTTATTACACAGTATTGATGCGATGGTAGGGTGCTTGCCTATGTGTTGGGGCAGCAAATGACTGAAAAGGAGGTTTACTCAGTGCATGATTAAGAGATTCAATATTTTATTTCCGGCAGAGGAAATGCAATCGGCCTAGGAATGCTCAGATTTGGGTTGATGGGGTAACGAGACTTGGTATTTTCGAGCGTGTTGGAATTTTCATCTACGATGTGGTGTCGTCGTCCTTGATTGAATGTGTGGAGTTCGCCGGTGTTATGGTCTTATTTAATTCGCCTTTGGGGTAGGGTATTGTGAAATAGAGTCTAGGAAGCGGCTGTTAGAGATTGCGTTGTGCGGTGTTTCAGGATTTGAATTAGTGTTTCTCGTGCCGATGGCTCGAGAAAGATGACCTTTGGAAAGGTTTAAAGTTAGTAGCGATCTATTGGTTCAAGTGCCACAGAAATAGATTTTCATTTAAGGCAACAACTGGGAAGTGAAGGATGAGGAAGTGCATGTGGGGGTGCCTTGCAGTGGTTAAATTTTCTATAAGGCTAAGATTGAGGAATGGGAGTTGAGTGGTTTCTTAAAGGAGGGAGTTTAACCAAAGTGGGAGAGTGGCAGAGTAGCATAAGGGTTCAGTGGTAGGATAACTACACGCCTTGAGAAAAGTGTAGATAGATTTGGGATTCATGGTGGACAGTGACTAGGTCTACGGACTTAATTTGAAATATTGGTTATTATATGGCAGGATATGGGATAAAACAGAAAGGAGTTTCTTGGTATGAAGAAGAATACAACATGACTTTGGATTTAAAGGTATTGTCGCACCTTTAGTTGATGTCCATGAGGAGTGAACAGACTTGTACAAATGGTGAATGAGCATGGGCTCAGGATTGGTTACTGATTTCGTAATAATTGTACCTAGTGCAGTGTCATTGGGTGATGTCAACATGGAATTTCCACAGGTGGGTTATCTCCTGAGAGCAAGTCAGCGCTCATGTGGTTGACGAAGCTTCTACGAATAATTTTTCTGGCTGTCCAGTGGGAGGTTGAATATGTAAACGTAGCTAGTGGTTTAGAGTGTTCATGAAATGGTTAACAGGAAAATTTCGAGGAGTTTAGCGGGTTGATTGTGCAAGATCATATCCACAATGAAGGAAGAATCTTGGCGGGTCCCAGAGTTATGCAATAATATCTTCAAGCTAAGTGAGAGAGTCCCACTGCCTACGGTTGGATTGTATGGTTATCTACTGGTGATTGGCATATTGATGGGTTATTGCGACTAAGAAAAGAGAACATCAATGGTGATTTGAGAAAAGGATTTGAGGAATGTGCGCTATAATTGGCCTTATTAATTCATGTTCATGCTTTGGGAAGATTCAAGATTTATGCTTCATGTAGAGGTGATTTACAAGAAAGGTGATTTAGTCGGTTCTCTTTTTTAAGAGGGTGTTCATATTCTAGCAGAGCCTTGGAGTTTATTATCTTCGGGACCAAGTCAGAGTTGGGAATCTCAACAACGGTCCTAGTGAATTCTAAGGTTTAAATGCGGTGCCTAAGGATTTCAAGCATGCAGCATGGTTAAGGATCGAGCTTTTACAGCGGATTATAAAAAGAGGTTGGAATGTTCTATGATATCTTTGGCTTGTAGTATAGCAATTGGAGGAATGAGAGAAATGACTTTGGATTCATAGAGGAATTATCGGAATGGGCTTATTAATTGACGGTGCGAATATGCGCACAAGGAGGGTATGAGATGGTTCGTGGGATTTGAGACAGGTTAGTCTCGTGATACAAGGCTACTCAGAATGAGTGCAGATTGAGTTTGTTATGTGTTGAATGGAGTTATTATTATATCAAATACAAGTTAAGGATACGTTAGAGGAAGTTGGATCGGTTAGCCATGGTTGAATTGGCATGATGGTCGGACTGATCAGCTCCTCCAGCATGATTAAATTATGCATGTGATTTGGGGCGGTGCGCACGGGGCTTGACGGGCGCCGTAATTGATTGTATTTGGATGCATTCGAGTATTATGCCATGTTATGTATGGGCAGATCCTGAAAGAGTTATGGTGGTTCATACCACTACTTGAGGATTGTGTGTTCTACGGTTATGAGAATTTAGTCAGATGTCGCAATGATTCTCCCAAAACGAGTAAGATGAAAGGTTTCTACAAAGTGAAGTGTGTATTATATTAGTGGGTTAGGAGTTATGATGGAATTCTTGGGTTCTCGCGTATTGGTAAGATAGGTGCGGTGAGCGGTAGGAAATTTGAAAGTTAAGGATTAAGGTTGCAGTTCGATATTGACAAGGATGTCACGAGCTCGGATGAGCAGGAAAGGATTTAGATGTTTAAAGTAAGCTGGTATTATTCTTAGCGTCACCTAAGGTCGATTGTCATGTGTAAGAGGCCTTGTGTATTGATTTGCGGATTCCTGACTTACTTGACAATACTGTATGGCCGGTGGTAAGGATGTGCAGATTTCTTACCTGGTGCGAAAGGTTGTGGGAGTGTGTCTCACGAAAAGATTATATGAGTGTGACATGTAGTCACTTGATTGATAGAAAATTTAAACCAAGTATGGATATTGTGGTAATATCGCTAATTTGAGAATTTATGCCTAGAAGGCGCTCAGTTCATTTGGTTATGGACTGTGGAAGCTTGTTCCAGTTATGATGGATGTTCTTGTGTGTTATGGGAAAAAAGAGTATTATGGATCCTTGAAAGGTTATTAGCCTAGTACGGTGCGATCAGAATCGGCTTGAGGCCTGTGGATATATTTAAATGTGGATATGGGGTCTGCGTCAGGTCGGATGCGTTCATTTCGGCGTATCGCTCCTTATGGAGGAGTATTCGGATGCTGGATGTTATTTCATCGTCAGATATTTTATTTAATACTATATTGTGTCGTGTGCGTTGTAAAATGGCTTGATCAAATTCTTATGTGTTGAGGTTCCGCGTAGCGATGGTGTTATGTGAGCAGGATGACTCTCGAGATTCAGATCATATATTGTACCTTAGTTGTGCTTGAGATTTGTAGCATATGGCGCTGTCTGTACTCCCAAGGATGGTATTATGCACTTAGCATGCTTGTGGCCGATATTCGTATATTTTGTAGTAATGAGTATTCTAGCTCGGTAAGTATTTCCTTATAGATTTTATGTGTGGATGGGGTGGCACGCTGCCACAGTTATGTTGTTTGGATCGGGTTGCATGCAGTAACAACTTGATGTTATGTATATCCCCGTACATCTATTTTGTATGTTTTGTTTCCCATTTTCCAAGGAGGTTTATAACACCTTTTCTGTTGTCTAATTAGTCACATGGGTTGAGTGGTTCTTTCTAGAGTTCGTTTTTCCTATGTATCACCTTCGAGTTGTAGCTTAATGGCACGTTGTGGCATTATATGAGAATTTTGGTAGTGTTTGAGGTGGCCTATTGCTTGGGCAGCTTATGCCGGGTGAGACGAGATTGTTGGATCTGGGATCCGTGCGATCGGATTATATAAAGTCTATTAAAGAGAAAATATAGTTATTTGGTTCATAATAAGGTAATGGTTCCTGTAAGGATAATAGACTCAATGATTTGTTGACTCAGCAGTTGGTTATGAGTTTTTACACACCTCTTCCATCGTGGTAGTATTGCAAGAGTTGGAATAGGACTTATATGTGTGATGGGGTGTATTTGAGCATCAGACTCGTGGAATTCCAGCTATTGTTATCAGATGATGTTATTATGGTCATGTGGGTTATGCAGTGCATAGGGAGGATTCTGCAAAGGTATGCAATCATGTATTGGTGCATCGTGTAGTGATTGATGTTGTGTTTGTATGATGGAATCAGGCATGGCAGAGAATTTCGGATGTTGGAATTTAGCCCTAAAGCTAATTTGACTAAGCAAAAGAGGAATCTTCAGACTGGTTCGAGCTAGTGTGCTCAACGGAGTTGTGGTGGCATGGGTAGGTGCACGAGGTGTTAAGAAGTGATTTCGGACGACCCCAAAGAAGTTCTTAGCACGTTCGGGGACTAACATATGCTTAAGTGGGAGAGAATGTAATGACCCGATAGGTTGTTTTGAGTTCTAGCATGTCTTTTAGTGATTTAAGGCCATGAGCAGCTTCACTTCTGGTATTATAACTTGTACGCGTAATCGGAATTGAGATTCTGGGAGTTCAGAGTTGATTTGAAAAGAGAATTCTCATTTCGGAAGCCTAAAGCTGGAAGAATCTAACTAAGGGTTGATTCTGAGTAAATGACCTTGGAATCAGGATTTGAAGGTTCCAACAGGTTCGTATGATGATTTCGGACTTGAGTGTATGTCCAGATTGGGTTTTGGATGACCCTGGAACATTTCTGCGCCTATTGTGGAAGTTAGCATTTTGAGAAGAATTTCATAAATTTGGGTTGTAGTGCATTTCAGTGTTATCGATGTCCCTTTGGGATTCCGAGTCTGGGAATAGCTCCGTATGGTGATTGTTGTATTGGGAGAACGTCCGGAAGTGGATTCGGCAGTCCGTAGGTCATTTTTGAATCATTTGGCTAAAGTTAGGAATTTGATGTTTTTAAGAAGTTTGACTGGGAGTGAACTTTTTGATATCGGAGTCGGATTCCAATTCCAAAAGTTGGAGTAGGTCCGTAATGTTGAATGTGACTTGTGTGCAAAATTTGAGGTCAATCGGACGTCATTTGATATGTTTCAGTATCGAATGAAGAAGTTTGAAGTTCTAAAGTTCATTAAGCTTGAATTAGAGTGCAATTCATGGTTTTCGTGTTGTTTGATGTGATTTGAGGCCTCGAGCAGGTTCGCATTATATTTTGGAACTGGTTGGTGTGATTGGATAGGGCCCCGAGGGGCCTCGGGTGGATTCAGGATGGTCAACGGATTTAGTTTGGCCTTATGGGGTGCTGAGGTTGCTGTGTTCTAGTGTAACCGCACCTGCGAGGTTAGATCCGCAAGTGCGGAGCTGCAGAAGAGGCCATGAGGTTCGCAGAAGTGGCTTAGGCTGGAGAAGACTGGGACCGCAGATGCGGATGAGTTCCGTAGAAGCGGGACTGCACCTGAGCGCAGGGGACCACAGAAGCGAAGGCACAGAAGTGGATGGCAATCGCAGATGCGGAATCGAGGGGTCTGATGGAGGACCGCAAAAGTGGTCAAGTGAACGCGGGTGCGAGGAATCATTGGGCAGTGTGTTTATTTAAAAGACGGGATTTGACCCATTTTCTTTTATTTTCTCTTGGTTTGGGCGATTCTTGGAGGGTTTCAAGAGGAGGTTTTCATCATCAATGGCAAGGTAAGTTATCCCTACCTATTATGAGTTAAATACATTGATTATGTATAGATTTTAACATGGAAATTAGTATAAATTGTGGGGGTTTTGGTAGAAGACCTAGACTTTGTATTTTTGGATTTTGACCACGATTTTGGACATGGAACTTGGAATAAGTTAAATATTTGAGTTCGTGGCTTATGGGTAAAGTTTATCTTCAAAAAAATTCGGAATCCGGGCACGTGGACCCCAGGGTAAATTTTATCGACTTTCCGATCAGGGTTAGAAATTGTTATAACTTGGATCATAATGAGTATTGAGTATATATTAATGGGTCTGCATAATTATTGGCTAGTTTTGGAGCGTTAAGAATCAACTCGAGTTGGTGAAGGGCTCGGAAGCCGGTTATGAAACTTCAGCGCAAGGTAAGTCTCCTTTCTAACCTTGTAAGAGGAAATTTACCCTATAGGTGAAATAAATCAATATGTGCTCCTATTTTTGGGGGCTACATACGCACGAGGTGACGAGAGTTCGTGAGTGCCTACTATTATGCTTTAGTCTGGGTAGTCTAGGACCTAAAATCATGCTTTACTTGAAATATTTGCAACCTTATTGTCAACTTAAAATGCTTAAATCATATCAAACTTGGTATATAAATTTCTATAAGGCTAAACATCATTTTCTTGACTTTTAAAAGAGAAATTTGCCTTTTCCTTGGATAATTGCCCTGTTGAATTCTTGATTGACTGTTTGAATATGTTTATCTTTTGTGGAACGGGCCGAACACCTCGGCAGATTAGATAGATGCATCTATGATTCGCGCCATTTGACACTCTGGCAGTGCACAGTTTAAATATTATGTTGGATAGGGTCGTACAACCTCGGCATGATTTGCTCATGCTTGTATTGCTTGCCCTAAGATTTATATATAATGGTATCGCCTCCCTGGTCTGAGATAAATTGATAAATGATGAAATATGTATTTGGAAACCTTTTATTATAAAAAAGATTGTCTACTTGCTCATGATTTCCTTGAGTTTAGTTCCGTTTTTAATAAATCTGCGACTAATTATATTAATTGATTGCCATAGTAGGTGTCGGAGTCGAACTCTCATCACTACTTCTTCGATATTAAACTGGATACTTCCTTGGTACGCATTGTTTTCGTACTCATACTACACTTGTTGTACATTTTGTTGTACAGGAACATGTATGTTCACTGGCCTTGTGGGCACAGCTGCGTGATTGATACGGGGACTCAGGTAGGTTGCATCTTATGATACGATCCATAGCCAGCAGAGTCTCCTTCAGAGTACTTGTATTTTTTTTATATCTAATTTGTATTCCGGACAGTTATTGTATGTCACTTTTACTTTCTAGTAAATGCTCATGCACTTGTGACACTAGGCTCTGGGATGATTATGGGATTATTCAGTATTTAAATTATTAGAAACACTATTATTCACTCTATGAAGTTCACTATTTATTATTTGATTAAAGAAAATTATGATTTTAAAAATACTAAAATGAGAACCAAATTAATTATTTATGGTTTTTGGGTTGTGACATCTTCTATCTCAGCTCCCGTCGATCCCAACAACATCATCAGTCAACATCTGCACGCAAGGTGCAGAAGTGTAGTACAACCGACCCCATGTAGTCAATAAGTAACAAACCTAACGTTAGGTTGAAAGTAGTGACGAGCTGGAATAAAGCTCGGGACCAACACCAATTACTAAAAGCAATTCATAACAATTCAAGGCAAGTAATAAAAGAAGTAACTCGGAATTTAAAATGCTCAACTTATTCATAATTCCCAAAAATAGTTTCGCTTTTCAAGTATATCAATGAAAACCCATATCCTTTACCAAAATCGTTGAAAAATATGAGATAGTTTAAAACATGTAATTTTTTTTCCAAAATCCTTTCCACAATAAATAAGATGTTTCATTTTCTTTCCAGATAGCAAGTGTGAAATACCTCTCTACGCCCACATATCAATATGTGTGAAAAAGTCATGAATGATGTGATACCGTACAACATGAGAAAAATGCATCTTTATGCATGTATGTCATGTGTGCATGTCAATGCTATATATCTCAGAGATGAACTCATGTATTCACACTCTCAGAGTATTCAATCTCACTGCCTCATACTTTCCACTCATCATGCTCAATCACTCAGTATTGTATATGGCCAATCCGTCTCAAAGAAAGATCCATCCCAGAATATATACATCAACTGACCAACAGTCTCTCAGTACTAAGTGGGGGCAAATCCATCCCGTGAGGAAGATCCATCCCTAGGTATATAAATACTTCGGACAAGATCCATGTCCAGGTTATGATATATCCCTCAATATAATCAACTGCGCTCACTAGGGGTGTGTATAGACTCCGGAGGGGCTCCTACATCCCAAGCACTATCATAAAATCAGTATAACCGCTGCGGCAAGCAGCCCGATCCCATAACTGTCACTCATAATCAGGTTCTCGGCCTCATTCAGTCATCAATCTCTCCAGTCTCACTCACGGGCTCACAATGTCATGAAACTAGCCCGACAACAATGATATGATGTATCAATAAATAACAACTGATATTGAGATATGATGTGAATGCATGAATATGACTGAGTACAAAATATCAATTAAATCAGAAAAATAACAGCAAGAAACGACCACTATGCATCCCAACAGTATCGGCATAAAGCCTAAACATGATATCTAGCATGATTGACAGCTCAATTACTTTATCTCATGGTGAAAACATGGATTACAACAAAATAGGACCACTATACAGTGCCATGGAAACAATGAATTCACAATTCACATGGTGCACGCCCGTCACCTAGCATGTGCGTCACCTCAATACCATTCACATAATACTTATTTTGGGGTTTCATACCCTTAGCACTAAGTTTAGAAGTGTTACTTACCTCGAATAGGCAATTTCAATACCGAGCAAGCCAAGCGATGCTCCAAAAATAGCATCTCGTGCGGACCGACCTCTGAATGGCTCCAAACTATCCAAAAGAAACTCAAATTCATCAAATAAAGCCCAAGGAAACAATTCCAAATGATAAATATTGAATCCTTAATCGAAACCCAAAATCAGCCAAAAGTCACACCTGGGCTCGTATCTCGGAACACAAAAGAAATCTCACAATATCCGACAACTTATTCAATTACGAGTTCAACCATACTAGTTTCACTCAAATCCGACTCTGAATCGATGTTCAAAACTCAAAAATTCACATTATGAAACTTTAGGCCAAAAACCCCCAATTTTCTCTTTAAATTTATCAACCAATTGCTTAAAGTAAATATGGATTCATGAAATGTAATTAAAACCGAGTGTAGAATACTTACCCCAATCATTGTGATGAAAATTGCTCCGTTCCGAAGCCCATAGCTCAATATGTGATAAAAATGACCAACCCTTGAACTTATAGCATTCTGCCCAGCGATTCTGCATTTGCGGAAAAATCCTCGCATCTGCGATCACCGCTTTTGCGGTAAAACTTCACTTCTGTGAAATAGCCTGACCTAGCAATACCTTGCACCTGTGGTCTTTAAGTCGCTTCTGCGATCGCGCATCTGCGGTTGCACAGGTACATCCAAGCATCCGCACCTGCGATCTTTACGCCCAGATCCCCTTCATGCTTCTGCGATGACACTGCCACTTTTGCGACTCCGTACTTGTGCCCAACACTCCATAGGTGCGGTCCCACCAGAACTAGAAATCTTCAGCGATGCAACATAAAATGAAAATGAACCGAACCTCGTCTGAAACTCACCCGAGCCACTCGGGATCCCATCCAAATCTAGCGACAAGTCTCAAAACATAACACGGACCTACTCGAGGCCTCAAAACACACATAACAACATCAAAACGATGAGTCGCACCTCAATTAAAAATCAATAAACTTTGAAACTTCAAACTTCATAACCGATGCCGAAATCTATCAAATCACATCCGATTGACCTCAAATTTTGAACACAAGTCCCAAATGACATAAAAAAGCTATTCCAATTCCCGAAACCAAAATCCAAATCCGATATCAAAAAGTGCACTCCGAGTCAAACCTTCAAAAAATTCCACTTTCGCCATTTTAAGCCAGATTCAATTAAGGACCTCCAAATCACAATCCGGGCACGCTCCTAAGTCCAAAATCACCTAACGGAGCTACAGAACCATCAAAACTCAAATCCAAGTTCAAATACTAAAAGGTCAAACTTGGTCAACTCTTCCAACTTAAAACTTCTTAGTTGAGAATCTTTCTTTCAAACCAATTCTGAATTACTTGAAATTAAAACCGACGATCATCATACAAAGCTACTCATGCCCGTAAACTACCAAGCGAAGTGCAAATGCTCAAAACGACCGGTCGGGTTATTACAATATGTGAGTAAGAACTCGACAAATTATTATGAGCACTATTAACCCTGTTAACCAATAAACTAGATAAATTAGTTAGTCAATTCAATTGAAGGATACAATAGGAATGTTAGATAGCCCATAACCCTAGATTGTTTTCATCACACTGATAATATAAAAATCTAATCTTCGTCTGTTTAAAGTTTATTAGTTATTTTCTATAAAAAAATTTACTTTAGCATCACTACTTTTAGGTTTAATCCTTGTTTATATAATTAGGATTTTCTAATTTAGTGTCACGACCCAAAATCCACTAAGGGTCATGATGGCGCCGTACACCACTGTCAGGCAAGCCAACACCAAGAAGTTAATTAAATTTCCATTTTAGTATGTATTGAAATCATTCCTTTGATACATTAAACAATAAATAATGAAATTCATTGAAATAAGATAATGTTTTTAACAAACTTAATATTTAATAATCCCATAATTATCCCAGAACCCGGTGTCAAATGTGCAAGAACTATTTCTAGGAAATGAAATGAAGTACAATAACAGTCCGGGATACAAATTGGACAGAAGGTCAATACTATACACTGAAAGAGACTATGCCGGATGCGGGTCGGCTCGAGAGATGCAGCTCACCTAAGTCTCTGTATCAACCATGCTGCTATGTTGATTAGGCCGCTAGAGGTACATGCGTATGTGCAACAAAAATGCATAGTAAGTGTAGTATAAGTACAAAAACAACGTGTACTTAGTAAGTATCCTGTCTAATCTCAAAGAAGTAGAGAGGAGAGGTCGACTACGACACTTACTAGTGGTATAATAATAATAATATACCAATAATATAGTAAATCGAGGATTTTCATAAAAAGGGCTATAACTCAATAGCATGAGGCAAGTAGACAATTCTTTCTTTTATAGAAAATTACCAAATTCATTTTTGTCATTTATACATGTATCTCAGGCCAAGGAGAAACAAATATCAATATCAATGAATTTCAAGGCAAGCTATACAAGCACGCGCAAGTCATGCCAAGGTCGTACGGCCCGATCCAACAAATATTTAAATTGTACACTGCTAGAGGGTCGAATATTGTGAATCATAGATGCATCTATTTAATCTACCGAGGCGTTTGGCCTATTCCACAATAGATAAACACATTCAAACAATCAAATCAAGAATTCATCAAGGAACAATTATCCAGAAAAAGGCAAGCTTCTATTTTAAAAGTCAAGAAATGATGCCTAGCCTTTTAGAAATTTATTTACACGTTCGATATGTTTTAAGCATTTTTAAGTTAACAACAAGGTTGCAAATATTACAAGTAAAGCATATTTTTGGGCCCTAGACTACCCGGACTTAAGCATAATAGTAGCTACGCATGGACTCTCGTCACCTCGTGCGTACGTAGCCCCCACAAATAGGAGCACATATCCAATTAATTCACCTATGGGGACAATTCCCTCTTACAAGGTAAGAAAGGAGACACCTCGCTCCGAAGTTCCATAATCGGCATTCCACGTCCTTCCGAATACTCAAATTGATGCACAACGTTCCAAAGCTAGCCAATAATTATGTAAACCCATCAATACATGTGCAATTACTCATAATAATCTGATTTATAACAATCCCTAACCCCGATCAAAATGTTGACAAAGATGCCCTCGGGCCCACGTGCCCAAATTCCAAAAATTTTCGAAGATAAAGTTTACACATAACCTCACGAACTCAAATATGTAATTTACTCTTTATTTTATGTCCAAAATCGTGGTCAAACCCCGAAAATACCAATTTTCTAGGTTTTCCCCTCAACCCCAAGTTTCTACCAATTTTCATGCTAAAATATATACAAAATCAATGTATTTAACTCAAAACTAACATAAACCACTTACCTCATGCTTGATGGTAAAAATGGCACCTCAAAGGTGCTCCAAAATAGGCTCCAATGGAAGAAATGGAGTTGAAATGAACCCAACCCCCGATTTAAAAGAACCTCACTGCCTCCAGCATTTCCGCACCTACGGTCACTTGACTGCTTCTGCGGTTTCGCAGGTGCGACCCACAATCCGCTTCAGCGGTCCTCCTCCAGGCCCTCAACTTCCGCATCTGCGCCCTTCCTTCCACAGGTGCGCTCCCGTTTCTGCAACAAGATGACCGCATCTGCGATCCCAGCCTAGCCTAGCCACTCCCGCTTTTGTGGCACCAAGGCCGCTTATGCGGCTCTGCACCAACGGCCGAGACCTCGTAGGTGCGGTTGCACTAGATGACAATAGGCTTCAGCTCTTCCTCCCAACTCCAATTCGATCCGTTAGCCACCCAAAATCCATCCGAGGCCCCCAAGACCCTGTCCAATCACACAAACCAATCCCATAACATAACACGGACCTGCTCGAGGCCTCAAATCACATCAAACAACGCCGAAATCATGAATCACACCCCAATTCGAGCTTTATAAACTTTAGAACTTCAAACTTCTACATCTGACGCAGGAACCTATCAAATCACGTTCGATTGACCTCAAATTTTGCACACAAGTCATATTTGACATTACAGACCTACTCCAACTTTCGGAATTGGAATCCGACCCCAATATCAAAAAATCCACTTCTGGTCAAACTTTCCAAAAACCTTCAAATTTCCAACTTTGGCCAAATGACTCCAAAATGACCTACGGACCTCCAAATCCACTTCCGACCGCGCTCCCAATACTAGAATCACCATATAGAGCTATTCTCAGACTTGGAATCCCAAATGGACATCGATAACATTGAAATGCACTTCAACCAAAACTTATGAAATTCTTCCAAAATGTTAACTTCCACACTAGGTACCGAAACGCTCCCAGGACGTCCAAAACCCGATCCGTACATACGCTCAAGTCCAAAATCTCCATATGAACCTGCGGGGACCTCCCAATCCCGATTCCGAGGTCGTTTACTCAATAATCCAATCTTAGTCTATTCTTACAACTTAAAGCTTCCGAAATGAGAATTCTATTTCCAAATCCACTCCGAACGTCCCAGAAATAAATTCTGACCATGCGTATGTTACAACCCATATCCACATGTGTTAGTTCATGCCATATATTAGTTAACATAAATCCAATAAGGAATTATCTTTGAGATGATAAGAAGTCAATCCTATTGGTCTTAAGTGATACAAGAGTGTATAAGGGTGATTAACCAGTATTAGAAGTTAAACGAATCAAGGATGTTGTAACTCGTATTTTCAGGTAATCTAGCGGTGCTTAATACACTCAAGAGGTCATTTATTAAGGTATTTTAATCATATAATATCCGTATCATAAGTCTTGAAGTCAAACGAGTTATGAAACAAAAGTCGACAAAAGTTGTCGCAACTTAGGTTCATAATTTTACTTAAACATTAGGTCAAATGTTTCTAATCTTTTCTCATAATTTACAAGGAATTACGGGGTGATCTACCCACAAAATTAAATATCTATGAGTCTAGTTTCCAACGCATTAAACCGTTCATCGATACGATCTTGGAGTAGAGAGATATTCGCGTTTTCGCGAGACTGCGCCAAGCACCTCTCTATGGGGCCCACTAAGTCGGTTTAAGATATTTGGACCTATATAGGATGACTACAACCCGTTTTAAGTCATTTATTTTCACTATTTTCAGACCTTAGAACCCTAGGAACATCCTCTCAAGGTTCTCTCAAGATTCAAGACCCAAAAAAAGGGCAAACAACACAAATCAAGTGTCGGGAATTCCGTGGCGCTAGTAAGTCTCTTGTTCTTCTTGTTGTTGCTCATTTTTGTGTCGTTCCAGCCCGTGTGGGAGGTTGTTTTAAAGGGTTTATGTTCTGTAAATACTCCCTCATGTTCTTAATATCAATCCTAGGTGATTTCAAGCCTTCTAAAGTGATTCTAGTGCCGAAAAACACTAATTGATCGCTAGTTTCGTTTTTTTTGTTGTGTGGCAGCATTGGAGGGATATTTCATGGAAATTTAAGGTCAAATTGGAGTTGTTCTTTCTGTATAAAGGTAAGGAACCTCTTACTCTATATGTATTTAAGATTATCCAAGTTGCGGCTAAGCCATTGAAGCTAGAACTTGTGAGATATATATCGAAAGGTTTGGTAGTAATGTTATTGTTTTGTGGACTGTTTTGCGTTGTTGTTGGGCTGCGTATTTTACTACTATCTTGTGGAGTTTTGGAGGAGGAAGGGTGTGGGGAAACACCATATATATGTAGGGTTATGGGCTGATAGTTATTCGTAACATTTCCAGATTGTTTGACACGACTATGGTGGTCGTCGTATGTATGGAGTGATTAGGCTGTGTGTGGACTATATTGGGAGGCTCAATATGTTTATTATTGATGTTGTTTGGGCTGTTTGGTGACTATTTTGAATGGTGTGAGGTCATATATATAGGGGAGGTGCTGTCCGTTTCATCGTAAAATAGGTTGTGGTCGATACATAATAGTTATGACGCTTAAATGATAACGATAGTATCGTTTCTCTTATTGTAGACTAAGGAGTTTTGACAATTGCATAGCTTGAGATTGGGGAAGTATATACAAGGTATGTGAGGCTATCCCTTTCCTTCTTTTGCACGACTCCGATTGTACATAATGTAATGAACGAGCTTCCAAGATACTCTACTCTTAGAAGCTAGCAGTACTTACATTGTTTTCCCTCTTATGGAATGATTGATGTTAATGTTGCTTCTCTTATTCTTATGTTATCAATGTTGTTGGTACTTCCTGATTCTTATAAGGTTCATAGTGAAGAGTTAGTCCTAATAACGTGTACAGAGGATACCGACCTTACGTCACTCCGAAAGGTTTAGAATGTGATTCCATGAGTCGAGCATGCATTATATATATGTATCTATTTTACTCTACCGAGCCACGCTATAGTTGGCCGGGTACGGCACCTATTGTGAAACCACTGATCAGTTGGGTTTTACCGAGCTCCACGTGGCCGGGTACGATTCTACCGAGCCTATTATGGCCGGGTACGATATGATGATGATGATGCCCACAGAGGCGAATGCTTTAAAGGTTTATGTATTTATACATATGTATCATGCATTTCATGTAAGTAGCCCTCAGAGGTACTAAGATGTTACAGGTGGTATATTCTTTATCCTTGCTTACATTACTGATCGTATTTATGGTTCCTTGCCTTACATACTCAGTACTTTATTCGTACTGACGTCCTTTTATTTGTGGACGCTGCATGTCGTGCTGCAGGTCCTGATAGACAGACAGGTGCAGCTCCCCCACCACAGTAGACTGTCCAGTTCAGCGGTGATTGGCGAGATCCCTTCTCCGGACTTGCCTTGGTCTTGGTATGCAATTTTTGTTATAGACATTATGGGTATGTCGGGGCCCTATTCCGGCTATGTTGCAACACTTATGTTCTTTTAGAGGCTCATAGACAGGTGTCGGCTCATGTATAGTTTGGTATGCCTTGTCGGCTAGTTTTTGTTGTATAGTCTTTCATAGTAGCGTGGTAGCTCATACCTTATATGTAGTTTCTTGATTGTCTGGTCATCCCCTGCTATGTATGTTCATGCCGTCATATTTTATTGCTGGTTGTCCATGATCTAGGTCTACCATTTATATTGATCTCTTTAGCCTTAAAAGATAATAATGAAGGTTAGATGAAATGTACGTTGGTGCTCGGCAAGTGTGGTCGGGTGCTAGTCATGGCCCTTCAGTTTGGGTCGTGACAAACTTGGTATCAGAGCAAGTCTGTCCTAGGGGTTGTCTATGAGCCGTGTCTAGTAGAGTCTTGATTATGGATGTGTAGCGCGCCACATTTATAATCAGGAGGCTACATGACATCTAGGGTTGTTACCTTCTTCCTGAATCTAGATCGTGCGTAGAGTTGAGTCGTAAGTGTTTGTCTCTAATATTCACCTTGTTTTTTTCAGTGATGCCTTCGACTAGGAAGCAAACGATTAGTAGACGGCTTGATACAGCAGCGGGAGAGGGTACCAGTCAGGTGCCCCAAGTCAGAGCAGGACAAAGTGAGGCTCAAAGTGAGATGCCCTCTCATACCTCATCTACTCCATCTCCTCCAGAGGATATTAGAAGGCACCCAGCGCCTCCAGTTCCTCCGTCTGGCACTCCAGACCAGGATATGCAGAGTGCTTTGCAGTTATTGACTAGCTTGGTAGCTGCTCAGGCTCAGAGGCAGAATACAGGTGCTGCTGAGAAACCAGTTAGTACAAGAGTTCGTGATTTTATTAATTTAGACCCTCCAGTGTTTACCGGATCAGACCCCAAGGAGGACCCACAGACTTTTATTGACCAGGTTCATCGTACACTTCGGGTTATGCATGTTAGTGATACAGAGGCAGTAGAGTTGGCTTCTTATCGGCTACGGGATTTAGCGGTTCTCTGGTATGATAGTTGGGAGAGATCCAGGGGTCCGAACCCTCCTCCAGCTGTGTGGAAGGAATTTTCTGAGGCCTTTCTTCGTCACTACTTGCCAGTTGAGATACGACGAGCTAGAGCTGATAAGTTCTTGAACCTTAGACAAGGTAATATGAGTGTGCGAGAGTACAATATGCAGTTTGATTCTTTGGCAAGGTATGCTCCCCATATGGTGGCCGAGATGAGTGATAGGGTGCATATGTTCGTGAATGGGTTGGGACCACATCTGATAAATGAGTGTACGACAGCCTCCTTGGTGGAGGGCATGGATATTTCCCGTATTCAAGCTTATGCCCAGACCCTAGAGGATCGTAAGCGCCAGCAGAGGGCAGTTAGGGAGCAGGATAGAGGCCAGCATAAGAGGGCGAGATTTGCAGGGTATTCTGATGACTTCAGAGGCCGCATCAGGCCACAGTTTTCGAGGAGTTCGGCGCCACCTGTAGCTAGTGCTCCTCCACAGTTTCAGAGGCCTCGATATGATCGATCCTATTCTGGTCCAGGTCAGAGTTCGCGGGCATCTGGCTCGCAACATCACAGGGATACTAGTCAGATGAGACCCCCAACACCACATTGTGATCAGTGCGGCAAGGCCCACTTTGGACTGTGTCGTCGAGGTTCTGATGCATGCTATTCGTGCGGGCAGCCTGGCCATATGATGCGGGATTGTCCTAATAGAGGAGGTGATGGTATGGCTCAGCCGACTGGATCTGTGTCTGGTTCTTCCTCATCAGTTCGACCTCCAGCACGGGGTTTTCAGCAGTCGACAGGTCGTGGTAGGGGTAGAGGTGCAGTGCCGAGTTCGAGTGGTGCTCAAAATCGAACCTATGCTCTAGTAGGTCGACAGGATCTCGAGTCGTCTCCAGATGTTGTTACAGGTATTATATCTGTATTTTCTTATGATGTATATGCGCTGATTGATCCGGGATCTACATTATCATATGTTACACCCTTTGTGGCTAATAAGTTTGGCATTGAACCTGAATTGATAAGTAAACCCCTCGCGGTATCTACTCCGATAGGAGATTCTGTGATTGCTAGAAGGGTATATAGAGGTTGCACTGTGATGATTTGTAGTCGTCAAACCTCGACAAATTTATTTGAGTTAGAAATGGTTGATTTTGATGTGATAATGGGAATGGACTGGTTGGCCTCATGCTATGCAAATGTTGACTGTCGTACGAAGATGGTTAGGTTCCAATTTCCGGGTGAACCCGTCATTGAATGGAAAGGGAACATTGCTACACCGAAAGGTAGGTTTATTTCCTATCTTAAGGCAAGGAAAATGATCTCAAAAGGTTACATTTATCATCTCGTTCGCGTTAGGGATGCGGAGGCGAAACCGCCTACTTTACAATCAATCCCTGTGGTTAACGAATTCCCAGATGTTTTCCCAGATGAACTCCCGGGCCTTCCTCCTGAAAGGGAGATTGAGTTTAGCATTGATGTGTTGCCTGACACTCAACCGATCTCTATTCCTCCATACAGAATGGCCCCGGCAGAGTTGCGAGAGTTGAAGGTGCAGTTGAAGGACTTGCTGGATAAGGGCTTTATTAGGCCTAGCACTTCACCTTGGGGTGCACCAGTCCTATTCGTGCGGAAGAAAGACGGGTCGTTACGGATGTGTATCGACTATCGACAGTTGAATAAGTCTACTATAAAGAACAAGTATCCACTTCCAAGAATTGATGACCTGTTTGACCAACTCCAGGGTGCCAAGTATTTCTCTAAGATTGATTTACGTTCAGGGTATCATCAGGTGAGGGTTAGGGAGAAGGATATTCCAAAGACGGCCTTCCGGACAAGATATGGGCACTTTGAGTTCTTGGTGATGTCGTTCGGGCTAACAAATGCCCCAGCAGCTTTTATGGATCTCATGAATACTATATTCAGGCCCTATCTTGATGTGTTCGTGATTGTATTCATTGATGACATTCTAGTGTATTCTCGTTCGGAGGTGGAACATGCGGGCCACTTGCGGATAGTATTACAGACGCTTCAGGATCGTAAGTTATATGCTAAGCTCTCCAAATGTGAATTCTGGCTGAACTCAGTAGCATTCCTTGGCCATGTGATATCTGATGAGGGTATTAGTGTCGACACTCAGAAGATCGATGCAGTAAAGAATTGGCCGAGACCTACAACACCATCAGAAGTCCGCAGCTTCCTAGGGCTAGCAGGATATTATAGGCGGTTTGTAGAAGGATTTTCCTCTATATCATCACCATTGACTAAGTTAACACAAAAAGCTACCAAATTCCAGTGGTCTGACACTTGTGAACGTAGTTTTCAGGAGTTGAAGAATCGATTGACATCTGCACCAGTGCTCACTCTTCCTGAAGGAACAGAAGGTTATGTGGTATATTGTGATGCCTCAGGTATAGGTTTGGGGTGCGTATTGATGCAGCATGGGAATGTGATTGCTTATGCATCAAGACAATTGAAGAAGCATGAAAAGAATTATCCAACCCATGATTTGGAATTGGCTGCAGTAATATATGCTTTGAAGATATGGCGGCACTACTTATACGGCGTCCATGTTGACATCTACACAGATCACAAGAGTTTACAATACATCTTCAAGCAGAAAGAGTTGAATTTGAGGCAGCGTAGGTGGCTTGAATTATTGAAAGACTACGACGTCGAGATATTGTATCATCCCGGTAAAGCCAATGTTGTGGCAGATGCTCTCAGCCGTAAATCAATGGGAAGCTTAGTACATATTGAGGCAGGTAGATGGGGGTTGATTAAAGAGCTTCATCAGCTAGCCAATATGAGAATCAGATTGTTAGACTCTGATGACGGAGGTGTTACTGTACAGAATACATCAGAATCATCTTTGGTAGCCGAGGTAAAAGCACGACAATATGAAGATCCTATCTTAGTACGATTAAGAGAAAGCATTCAACAGTGTAAAAGTATGGCTTTTAGGATCGGAAAAGATGGGGCACTGAGATACCAGAGCCGATTGTGTGTGCCTAATGTGGCAGGGTTGCGAGAGAAGATTATGAATGAGATTCATCAATCCCGATATTCCATCCATCCCGGCTCGACAAAGATGTATCATGATGTCAAGGAGCAGTATTGGTGGGATAATATGAAGAAGTCTATTGCTGAATTTGTAGCCCAGTGTCCCAATTGTCAACAAGTAAAGATAGAACATCAGAAACCCGGTGGATTGCTTCAAAATATAGAGATTCCGACCTGGAAGTGGGAGGTGATTAATATGGACTTCATTATTGGATTACCTCGCTCTTATCATAAGTTTGACTCCATCTGGGTGATAATTGATCGACTTACAAAATGTGCCCATTTTCTGCCAGTGAAGACAACTTACGCGGCTGAAGATTATGCAAAGTTGTATATCAAGGAGATTGTTAGGCTTCATGGTGTGCCCATATCTATTATATCAGACCGAGGAGCTCAATTTACGGCTAACTTTTGGAGGTCTTTCCAGAAGGGTTTAGGCACACAAGTAAATCTCAGCACTGCATTTCATCCGCAGACTGACGGACAGGCTGAACGTACCATTCAGACACTGGAAGATATGCTACGAGCATGTGTTCTAGATTTTAAGGGGAATTGGGATGATCATCTTCCACTCATAGAATTCGCCTATAACAATAGCTACCATTCCAGTATTAAAATGGCCCCATACGAGGCACTATACGGGAGGAGATGTAGATCACCAGTTGGATGGTTCGAAGTCGGTGAAACAGAATTATATGGGCCAGATTTGATTCACCAAGCTATTGAGAAGGTGAAAGTGATACAGGAGCGATTGAGGACGGCACAAAGCAGGCAAAAATCTTATTCTGATGTCCGACGTCGTGATCTAGAGTTTGAGGTTGGTGATTGGGTTTTCCTGAGGATCTCACCAATGAAGGGTATTATGCGTTTTGGGAAGAAAGGTAAGCTGAGTCCAAGGTATATCGGGCCGTATAAAATTCTTCGACGGATTGGACAGGTTGCTTATGAGTTAGAATTGCCATCCGAATTGGAATTTGTCCACCCGGTATTCCATGTATCTATGTTGAGAAAATGTATTGGAGACCCTTCTCGAGTCGTCCCTATCAAAGATGTACAAGTTACAGAGGACCTATCATATGAAGAAGTGCCAGTGGCGATATTAGATCGGCAAGTCCGCAAGCTGAGAACAAAAGATGTAGCTTCCGTCAAAGTATTGTGGAGGAACAAAAATATGGAAGAAATGACATGGGAAGCAGAAAAGGAGATGAAGTCAAAATACCCTTACTTATTCCAGAATGAAGATAACAAGGATGCTGGTGGAAGACAGGATACATTGGAAGAAGAAACGGCTCTATGAGGTAAGCAATAATTTGAGAATACTCCTCCTTAATACAAAATGATGATATGTAGATAATGTAAATACGCATAATGCTTTGTGTAGACTTGTGAAACCATATGTTGGGCTTAATTACTTGCAAGTTTTGCTAGTGACCATTTTATAGGGGAAAATTGATCGGAAATTTCCATTGGAATCCACGATGATTTAAACTCCCCATAAACCCTTACATTCGAGGACGAATGTTCCTAAGGGGGGAGGGTGTTACAACCCATATCCACATGTGTTAGTTCATGCCATATATTAGTTAACATAAATCCAAGAAGGAATTATCTTTGAGATGATAAGAAGTCAATCATATTGGTCTTAAGTGATACAAGAGTGTATAAGGGTGATTAACCAGTATTAGAAGTTAAACGAATCAAGGATGTTGTAACTCGTATTTTCAGGTAATCTAGCGGTGCTTAATACACTCAAGAGGTCATTTATTAAGGTATTTTAATCATATAATATCCGTATCATAAGTCTTGAAGTCAAACGAGTTATGAAACAAAAGTCGACAAAAGTTGTCGCAACTTAGGTTCATAATTTTACTTAAACATTAGGTCAAATGTTTCTAATCTTTTCTCATAATTTACAAGGAATTACGGGGTGATCTACCAACCAAATTAAAGATCTATGAGTCTAGTTTCCAACGCATTAAACCGTTCATCGATACGATCTCGGAGTAGAGAGATATTCGCGTTTTCGCGAGACTGCGCCAAACACCTCTCTATGGGGCCCACTAAGTCGGTTTAAGATATTTGGACCTATATAGGATGACTACAACCCGTTTTAAGTCATTTATTTTCACTATTTTCAGACCTTAGAACCCTAGGAACATCCTCTCAAGGTTCTCTCAAGATTCAAGACCCAAAAAAAGGGCAAACAACACAAATCAAGTGTCGGGAATTCCGTGGCGCTAGTAAGTCTCTTGTTCTTCTTGTTGTTGCTCATTTTTGTGTCGTTCCAGCCCGTGTGGGAGGTTGTTTTAAAGGGTTTATGTTCTGTAAATACTCCCTCATGTTCTTAATATCAATCCTAGGTGATTTCAAGCCTTCTAAAGTGATTCTAGTGCCGAAAAACACTAATTGATCGCTAGTTTCGTTTTTTTTGTTGTGTGGCAGCATTGGAGGGATATTTCATGGAAATTTAAGGTCAAATTGGAGTTGTTCTTTCTGTATAAAGGTAAGGAACCTCTTACTCTATATGTATTTAAGATTATCCAAGTTGCGGCTAAGCCATTGAAGCTAGAACTTGTGAGATATATATCGAAAGGTTTGGTAGTAATGTTATTGTTTTGTGGACTGTTTTGCGTTGTTGTTGGGCTGCGTATTTTACTACTATCTTGTGGAGTTTTGGAGGAGGAAGGGTGTGGGGAAACACCATATATATGTAGGGTTATGGGCTGATAGTTATTCGTAACATTTCCAGATTGTTTGACACGACTATGGTGGTCGTCGTATGTATGGAGTGATTAGGCTGTGTGTGGACTATATTGGGAGGCTCAATATGTTTATTATTGATGTTGTTTGGGCTGTTTGGTGACTATTTTGAATGGTGTGAGGTCATATATATAGGGGAGGTGCTGTCCGTTTCATCGTAAAATAGGTTGTGGTCGATACATAATAGTTATGACGCTTAAATGATAACGATAGTATCGTTTCTCTTATTGTAGACTAAGGAGTTTTGACAATTGCATAGCTTGAGATTGGGGAAGTATATACAAGGTATGTGAGGCTATCCCTTTCCTTCTTTTGCACGACTCCGATTGTACATAATGTAATGAACGAGCTTCCAAGATACTCTACTCTTAGAAGCTAGCAGTACTTACATTGTTTTCCCTCTTATGGAACGATTGATGTTAATGTTGCTTCTCTTATTCTTATGTTATCAATGTTGTTCGTACTTCCTAAATCTTATAAGGTTCATAGTGAAGAGTTAGTCCTAATAACGCGTACAGAGGATACCGACCTTACGTCACTCCGAAAGGTTTAGAATGTGATTCCATGAGTCGAGCATGCATTATATATATGTATCTATTTTACTCTACCGAGCCACGCTATAGTTGGCCGGGTACGGCACCTATTGTGCAACCACTGATCAGTTGGGTTTTACCGAGCTCCACGTGGCCGGGTACGATTCTACCGAGCCTATTATGGCCGGGTACGATATGATGATGATGATGCCCACAGAGGCGAATGCTTTAAAGGTTTATGTATTTATACATATGTATCATGCATTTCATGTAAGTAGCCCTCAGAGGTACTAAGATGTTACAGGTGGTATATTCTTTATCCTTGCTTACATTACTGATCGTATTTATGGTTCCTTGCCTTACATACTCAGTACTTTATTCGTACTGACGTCCTTTTATTTGTGGACGCTGCATGTCGTGCTGCAGGTCCTGATAGACAGACAGGTGCAGCTCCCCCACCACAGTAGACTGTCCAGTTCAGCGGTGATTGGCGAGATCCCTTCTCCGGACTTGCCTTGGTCTTGGTATGCAATTTTTGTTATAGACATTATGGGTATGTCGGGGCCCTGTTCCGGCTATGTTGCAACACTTATGTTCTTTTAGAGGCTCATAGACAGGTGTCGGCTCATGTATAGTTTGGTATGCCTTGTCGGCTAGTTTTTGTTGTATAGTCTTTCATAGTAGCGTGGTAGCTCATACCTTATATGTAGTTTCTTGATTGTCTGGTCATCCCCTGCTATGTATATTCATGCCGTCATATTTTATTGCTGGTTGTCCATGATCTAGGTCTACCATTTATATTGATCTCTTTAGCCTTAAAAGATAATAATGAAGGTTAGATGAAATGTACGTTGGTGCTCGGCAAGTGTGGTCGGGTGCTAGTCATGGCCCTTCAGTTTGGGTCGTGACAGCGTACAAGTCATAACACTTTAAGTGAAGCTTCTCATGGCCTTAAACTGCCGAACGATGACCTAGATCTTAAAACGACCGGTCGGATCGTTACATATTGTTAATAGTTAATTACAAGTCCTCGTGGGTTTGACATCCGACTTTTAGTCACTTTATTACTTAACGATCGCGTATACTTGCATGTATGTTTGGCCGCAACAAGTTTTTGGTGCCATTTCCAGGGACTTAGAATTAGCTATTTTTCTAGATTAGACTTTTACTTTTATCTTTACAGGTTTTTTCTTTTCTTTTTGTAAATATTTTTACTTTTATAATAATTTGATCTTTCTCTTAGTGTGTTCATAGTTCTCTCAACATGACATCTGAGGATGAAATATCCTGAGGTAAGGTTATTGATGAAGATGCTTGGTTGACGAAAGACTTTTATGGCTCGTCATTTTGGGCTTGTCATGACCTGAAACTGGGGGGTCCTAATTTGAATATGGGAGTAAGGGTTGGTATTGGGACAGATATTCTCGATTAAGCGAATATACGGAATGGCGTTGTCTTCTAACAAAGATGGTGAATGAAATGTCGAAGGAGAGAGTTTATCTTACACAAGAAATTGACAGGTTTGGCTTGGCTTTGCACAACTTGGATGCAAATTTGAGTGCAAAGGTTGATGCGTTCAACGCCGCTGAAAAAAATCTTCAAGATCAAAATGACGAGATAAAATAAGAATATCAATCATTAGACCATATTATCATATGAGGGAGTATATAACATTAATTTGGAAGACTTGAGTGTGTGTATATATGGGGATATAAATAGTAGAACAATTCATGAGTTAGGATGCATTAGACTTCATTTTAATCATTTTTTCACATTGTGTATAGATAGTAAGATAGAGCCATCTGAGCCTATGGGAGAGTCAAAGGGTGAGGATGAGAGTTCCTATATTCTTGAATTTGTTGTACCAAAAAGTAAAAATTGCATTCTCATCTAAAGGCCAAAAATTATAGAGTGAAAATTTTATTACTTGGCCTGGTTATCTTTGTAGCCCCACCAAAGGAGCATAGCCGCAGATTGAATGCCTTGTTAGGGGTACAATTCATAAGTTTGAGGTGGAGTCAAAAAGTGGTTCATGTCGTGCCGCGACGTTAAATTAGGCGCTTGTTGGGATACAACCCAGCTTTACTGCTTTCTTTTATTTTTGTTTATTTTATTTTTATTATATTATTTTTTAGTATTTATTTTTGTTTTGTAGGATTATGAACATAGGGAGCAAAGCCATAGGAAGTGTGAAAAAGTGAGTCAGATGGTTGGAACAAAGTGTGGGGTGCCCTCACAAAGGATAATGCATGGGAGAAGTCTGAGTACCCCGTGAACCGCTATTGCTTCGGCCTTTGGCCTTTCATTGAATTTCTTGTCCCCCCTCGTTATTTGTTTTTGATTTATTTGTGCATTGGGGACACTGCACTCTTTTAAGTGCAGGGTGAAAAAATTCCTCTAGATAATTAGCAATAGTATGATAGTAGTAAAAAACGTTAACTTCTTATTTTGAGTTTAACTTTTTATTTTTATTTTTGTAGTAGTGTATTATTTTAGTAGTAGCTTTAGTAACGTAATTATATATATATATATATATATATATATATGGAAAATTACAAAAAATGAAAAATTGGGACTTTTCCTGACGATGGATCTCCTAGACAGTTTTCTTAAGGGATTAAAGTCTAAAAGAAAAAAAATACAAAAACATGTCTTTTAGTTTTTTTAAGTATTAATAATCCCCCCATAGTTTTTCTTTGTGCCTTGGTTCTTTTCCATGGGATGTAGTTTGAATTGGGTAATTTTTTTTTTCTTTTAGAGTAGATTAGGAATTTAGGGAATAAAAGTAGGAAGAGTGATGAACCTAGGCGCCCTTGACTTGTTTGATAGTAGCATATTTAGGCTTTGGCATGTGTAGTATATTCCCTATGATTTGAAAGTATTGATGATGCTTTGCTTAGTTTGATAACATATTTTGTGATGCTTATGTCTCGTTTTCTTTACTTATGTTCACTTTGTGCTTGCTGCTTAATATCTCGTGACTTTGTGAATACTTGCATTAGTTGAGAGTCAGAATGGGACCGTTCTTAGTGAGCCATGTGCCATGTGTGGTGAGGTTTTTGTGTAGTCTATTTACTGTACTTGTGTCTAGAACTTTCCCGATATGTGAGTTGAAGCAATATTTTAGGTGATGCTCGATTTGAAAATTAATTTTAGGCTTTCTTTGGTCTTTTTGAGCTTTATTGCTTATCATAAATAAAATTTATCCCTAATTACCCCTTTTGAGCCTATAGACTTTTATTTGGCACCCACATTATGAGCCTATACCCCTTTTATTCTTAATTGACATTATTTTGATCCTATTACCTCTTAAGGCCTTTAATTGTGAAATGAACGCTAGAAGAAGTAAGGATTAAGTGTGGGGTGGCTTTCTCGTGGAACCAATAAAAATAAGAAATGTGCACTTGTGTTGTAATAGAATACACCGCTAGCAGAAATTGTAGAAGAAGAGAAAATTGTATTGAAAAGAAAAAAAAAGAAAAAGAAAAAAATATATAGATTAATAAATATCTTATTTTTGCTAGTGGAGTATAAATGACGATAGTTCTTAAAGAAAGAGGGGATAATTTTGGGGAGTGATCTTGTTTGTGAAATTAAAGTGGATTGAAGAATTTACGCTTATGTGTGCCCAATGCAGATGGGTTACGTGAGTTGATTCTTGAGGAGGCCCAAAGCTCGTGTCATTCCATTCATCCAGCTGCCGCGAAGATGTACCATGACTTGAGGTAGCACTATTAATAGCAGAGAATAAAGAAGGATACAGTGGGGTTTGTAGCTCGGTGCCTTAACTGTCTGCAGGTGAAACATGAGCATCAGAGACCGGGTGGATTTCTTCAGAGGATAGAGATTCCATAGTGGAAATGGGAGTGGATTACCATGGATTTTATAGTTGGACTCTCGCGGACTCGAGGAAGTTGGATGCTATTTGGGTGATTGTGGATCGGCTGACCAAATCTGCGCACTTCATTCTAGTTGGTACTACTTATTCTTCAGAGCGGTTGGCTGAGATTTACACCCAAGAGATTGTTCGCCTTCACGGTGTGCCAGTGTCCATCATTTCAAATCGGAGAACGTAGTTTACATCGCAATTTTGGAGAGTTGTATAGCGAGAGATAGGCACCCATTTTGAGTTGAGTACAACATTTCACCCTCATACGGATGGGCAGTCCAAGCGCACTATTCAGATATTGGAGGATATGCTACGTGTTTGTGTCATTGATTTCGAGGTTCCTGGGATCATTTTCTGCCGCTCGCGGATTTTGCCTACAACAACCTCCATCAATCGAGCATACAGATGGCCCCGTATAAGGTTTTGTATAGGAGACAGTGTAGATCTCCGGTGAGTTGGTTTGAGTCGGGTGAGGCTAGGCTATTGGGTTCTGAGTTGGTTCGGGATGCTTTGGACAATGTTAAATTGATTCAAGAGCAGCTTCGCATGGCGCAGTCTATACAGAAGAGTTATGGTGACAGGAAAGTCCGTGATGTTGCTTATATGGTTGGGGAGAAGGTTATGTTGGAGGTTTCACCCATGAAGGGTATTATAAGGTTCAGGAAGAATGGAAAGTTGAGCCCTCAGTTTATTGGGCCATTTGAGGTACTTCAGAGGATTGGGGAGGTGGCTTACAAGCTTGCCTTGCCACCTAGTTTGTCGAGTGTGCATCCAGTATTTTACATTTCTATGCTTCGGAAGTATGTCGGCGATCCGTCTCATGTTTTAGATTTCAGCACAGTTCAACTGGATGGTGATTTGACTTATGATGTGGACCCGATGGCCATTTTGGATTGGAAGGTTCAAAAGTTGAGGTCAAAGGATATACCTTCAGTGAAGGTGCGGTGGAGAGGTTACTTGGGAGATCGAGCGGGATATGCGGAGCAGATATCCGCACCTATTTGAGATTCCAGGTATGTTTCTAGACCCCGTTCGAGGATGAACATTTATTTAAGAGGAGGAGGAGTTAATGACCTGGCCGGTTGTTTTGTGTCACGACCCTAGTTCTCCCTTCATGAACCGTCGTGATGGAACCTAGTCTCTACGACTAGGTAAGCTTAACAAATTGCGGAAAAAGGAAATGAAATACGAAAGTGGCAAGTTACGAGTAAAAAAACATAAACAAAGTGTTTAAAAATGCCGCTCGGCATATACAATACATACTCTCAAAACTGAATGAAATTCCCAAAACCTGGAATCTCATGAAATCACAAGCTATAGAAAAACTATATAGAATTTTAACTCGAGAATGGCTAATCAAAAGTAAATAAAGGAAGTCTAAAGCTACAGGGAGAATATAGAGGGACTTCTGGATCTGCGGACGTGACAGATATATCTTGAAGTCTCTGATATTGCCCGCCTCACTGGCAGAATGGCTGAGCAGAAGAATCTGGATCTGCACATGAAAAACATGTGCAGAAAAGGGAATGAGTACACCATAGCGGTACCCAATAAGTGCCAAGCCTAACCTCGGTCGAGTAGTGACGAGGAAAGTCAGGGCCCTACTGGCTATATTATATATATATATATATATATATATATATATATATATATAACAAGGTAAAGCAGTATGAAGTGCGACAGTATAATTAAAAATACTAACAGTTGATAAAGAGTAAAATCACAAGCATAATATACTAAGTACATAGAGATAGCAACAGGGGATCTCCCAGGATATCATCCCGTAGTCCCAAACATAAATGTGCAGAGGATCTCCCGGGATATCATCCCATAGTCCGAATCATAAATATGCAGGGTAATCTCCCAGAATACCAATCCGTAGTCCAAAAGTAAATATCTAGTACAGGGGAATCTCCCGGGTGTCGTCCCGTAGTCCCAAATGTAAACGAGCAGGGGGACCTCCCGGAATACCGATCCGTAGTCCCAAAGTAAACATACAGGGGGATCTCCCGTGATATCGTCTCGTAGTCCCAAAGTAAACACACAACAGTCTTAAGAAGAATCTACAATTCTACTCAAAACATGCTGCACAGAATACTAGTAAACAGTTAAAGCAGGTAAGACAATTAGATCACATAAGCATGCTTTTCCTAAACTAAACCAGATGCTTCAAGTACAAGTATTGCTCAATTACAAGAAAACATAGAGATTTACTTAATGAAAATGGGGTTTTCCAACAATTAGCACGTGTACGCACTCGTCACCTCACGTATACGACACTCATATAACAGCAGTACCAAAATCCTAGGGGAAGTTCCCCCACACAAGGATAGGAAAGCCACTTACCTCGAACCAGCTCAAAATCAATTCGAAATCATGCTCTTGCCACGAGTATATCCAAACTCCAAGTGGCCCAAATCTGATCAAATAAATTTCATAATGTAAATATAACTACAAACAATGAATTTAGCTAAAGGAATCGAAGCTAAGGTAAGAAATATAAAAACGCCCGAAAAACCTCCCTGGGACCACGTCTCGAAATCAGGTAAAAGTCACAAATTATGAACACCCATTCACTCACGAGCACACTCGAACAAAAATTATCAAAATCCAATGCCAAAATCTCACTCAAAACTCGAATTTTCAATTGGGGAACTTTTCCCCAAATACTATTCTTCCACTCAAATTCTTAGATTAAATGTGTAAAACAACAATAGATTGATGAAATATAAATAAAATAGGGTTAGGAATCGTTACCCATTGATTTCCTCTTCAAAACCCTCTCAAAATCGCCTTCTCCCGAGCTAAAACTCAAATTTGATGTTATGAACTTCAAACCCTCAAAATTTCTATATCTGCCCAGTGATTATCGCATCTGCGGTTAGGGGGGATGCACTTGCGGTCCCACACCTGGGGAAAAGGCATCGCAGGTGCGAAATACACTTAATCGGGCTGGGGACGCATCTGCAGTCACTTGGCCGCATTTGCGATTCCACATTTGGGGTAACCCATCCGCACCTGCGGTTCCTGAAGCCCTGGCCTATTTCCGCGTCTACGATCATCAAGCCGTTTTTGTGGTGCCGAACCTGCGGTCCCATATACGCAGGTGCGGTTATGACACGTTCAGCAATATCAGAAAATTCCTAAGTCCAAATTCATTTCCGTCAAACACCCGAAACACACCCGAGGCCCTGAGGACCTTAACAAAACATGCCAACCAATTCTAAAACATCATACTAACTTAATCCAACCCTCGGATCATATCAAACAATGCTAAAACCACGATTCACCCTCTAATCCAAGCCTAATGAACTTGAAATCTCAAGAATTCTACAACCGATGCCAAAACCAACCAAACCATGTTCGATTGACCCCAAATTTTGCACACAGGTCACATTCAACACTACGAAGCTATTTCAACTTTCGGAATTGGATTCCGACCGCGATATCAAAATCTCACTATCGATTCAAAAACTACAAAAATTCAACTTTCGACATTTGAAGCCTAAATAAGCTGCAGAACTCCTAAACACAATCCGAACACGACCCTAAGCTCGAAATCACTCAACGGAGCTAACGGAATTGACGGAATTCCATTCCGATGCCTTCTTCACACTGATTTGACTACGGTCCAAATTTTAAAGCTTAATCTCTCATTTAGGGACTAAGTGTCCCAAAACACTTCGGAACTCAAAACGAATCTTCCTGACAACTCACAATAGCAACGACAAACACAGGGAAAGCAGTTAATAGGGGATCGGGGCATTAATCTCAAAACGACAGGCCGGGTCGTTACATCCTCCCCCTCTTAAAACATTCATTCACCCTCGAATGAGCATAGAGACATACCTGAAGTAGTGAAAAGATGAGGGTAACGGTTGCGCATATCCTGCTCAGTCTCCCAAGTCGCCTCTTCAACTGGCTGACCCCGTCACTGAACCTACATTGATGCAATGTTGTTTGACCTCAGCTTTCGAACCTGCCTGTCCAATATCTCCATTGCCTCCTCAACATAAGATCCTTGTCCAGCAGGACTGAACTGAAATCCAACACATGTGACGGATCACTGTGATACTTTCGGAGCATTGAAATATGAAATACTGAATGAACTCCTGTCAAGCTGGGAGGTAAGGCAAGCTCATAAACAACCTCCCCAACACGTTGCAATACCTCAAAAGGACCAATAATCCTCGGACTCAATTTCCCCTTCTTCTCGAATCTCATGAAGCCCTTCATAGGCAAAACCCAAAGCAAGACCTGCTCTCCAACTATATAGGAAACATCACGAACATTCTGGTCCGCATAACTCTTCTGCTTGGACTGCGTTGTGCGAAGTCTATCCGGAATGACCTTATCCTTCTCCAAGGCACCCTGAACCAAGTTTGTGCCCAATAATCTAGCCTCACCCGGCTCAAACCAACCCACCGGGGATCTACACCGCCTACCATACAAGGCCTCACACGGTGCCATCTGAATGCTGGACTAATAACTGTTATTGTAGGCAAACTCTGCCAGTGGCAAAAACTGATCCCAAGAACCTCCAAACTCCATCACACATGCACATAGCATATCCTCAAGAATCTGAATAGTGCACTTGGGTTGTCCGTTCGTCTGGAGGTAAAATGTTGTGCTCAACTCCACCAAAGTACCCAACTCATGTTGTACGGTCCTCTAGAATTGTAATGTGAACGTAGTACCTCTATCTGAAATGATGGAAACTGGAATACCATGCAGACGAACAATCTCCTAGATATAAATCTCCGACAACCGATCTGAAGAATAGGTAGTACACACATGAATGAAATGCACGGACTTGGTTAGCTGATCCACAATCACCCAAATGGCATAGAACTTTCTCAAAGTCTGCGGGAGTCCAACTACGAAGTCCATGGTGATCCGCTCCCACTTCCACTCTGGAATCTCTATCTGCTGAAGCAAACCACCCAGTCTCTGGTGCTCATACTTTACCTGCTGACAATTGAGGCACCAAGCTACAAATCCAACTATATCCTTCTTTATCTGCCTCCATCAATAGTGCTGTCTCAAATCCTGGTACATCTTCACGGCACCAGATGGATGGAATACCGCGAACTATGGGTCTCCTATAGAATCAACTCCCGAAGCCCATCAACATTAGGTACATATACCCGACCCTGTATCCTCAATACCCCATCATCACCAATGGTCACATCTCTGGCATCACCATGCAAAATATTGTCCTTGAGGATGAGCAAATGAGGGTCATCATACTGACACACTCTAATACTATCAAATAAGAAACACCGAGAAATCACATAAGCTAGAACTCGACGGGGCTCTAAAAGATCCAATCTCACAAACTGGCTGGCTAAGGCCTGAACATCCATTTCCATGGGCCTCTCCGCTGCTGGCATATAAGCCAAACTCCCCAAACTCTCCGCCCAACGACTCAAAGCATGCGTCACCACATTGGCCTTGCTCGGGTGATATAAGATAGTGATATCATAGTCCTTCAGCATCTCTAACCACCCCCTCTAGTGTAAATTAAGTTCCTTCTACTTGAACAAATGCTGCAAACTCTGGTGATTAGTATAGATCTCACAAGGAACACCGTATAAATAATGACGCCAGATCTTCAAGGCATGAACAATAGCAGCTAACTCGAGATCATGGACAAGATAATTCTTCTCATGTATCTTCAACTATCTAGACGTGTAGGCAATCACCCTACCATCCTGCATCAATACTGCTCCGAGGCTAATCCTTGAGGCATTACAATAGATAGTATAAGACCCCGAACCAGTAGGCAATATCAAAATTAGGGCTATAGTCAAAGCTGTCTTGAGCTTCTAGAAGCTTTCCTCATACTCTTCCGTCCATTGGAATGGAGCACCCTTCTTGGTCAGTCTGGTCATAGGTGCTACAATAGATGAAAATCCCTCAACAAATCGACAGTAATAACCCACCAAGCCAAGAAAACTACGGATCTCTGTAGCTGATGATGATCTTGGCCAACTCGCCTCCACGTTCTTCGGATCAACCTTGATCCCTTCATTCGATACCACGTGACTCAAGAATGCCACAGAATCCAACCAAAACTCATATTTCGAGAACTTCACATATAATTTCTTTTCTCTCAAAGTCTGAAGCACTGTCCTCAGGTGTTGCTCATGATCCTCCTGACTTCGAGAGTATACCAAAATGTCATCAATAAAGACAATGATGAACGAGTGACATGGCCGAAACATGTTGTGCATCAAATGCATAAAGGTTGTTTGGGCATTGGTCAGCCCAAATGACATAACAAATAACTCATAATGACCATACCGAGTCCTGAAAGCAGTCTTCGGGATATCTGGCTCCCGAATCCTTAACTGATGATAACCTGAACGCAAGTCAATCTTAGAAAACACTCGATCACCCTGTAACTGGACAAACATATCATCAGTACGAGGTAAGAAATACCGGTTCTTCATTGTAACTTTGTTCAACTGGCAATAATCATTGCACATACGCATAGAACCGTCATTTTTCTTCACTAACAAGACAGGAGCACCCCAAGGTGATACACTGGGCCGAATAAAACCCTTACCAAGCAATTCCTGTAACTGATCCTTCAACTCCTTCAACTCAGGAGGGGCCATACGATAAGGAGGAATAGAAATGGGTTGAGTTCCTGGCAACAAATCAATGCCGAAATCAATATCTCTATCGGGTGGCATACCCGGAAGATCAGCTGGAAACACATCAGGGAAATCCCATACTACTGGGACATAATCAACTGTAAGGGTATCAATACTGACATCTCTCACATAAGCTAGATACGCATCACACCCCTTCTCAACCATTCGTTGAGCCTTAAGGAATGAAATAACACTACTGAGAGTATGATCTAAGGTACCCCTCCACTCTACTCATGGTACACCTAGCATAGCCAGCGTCATGGTTTTTGCGTGACAATCAAGAATACCATAATGGGGTGACAATCAGTCCATGTCCAAGATAACATTGAAATCTACCATGCTGAGCAATAATAAATCGGCTCCGATCTCAAAACCACTAAGAGCAATCAAACATGACCATTAAATGCGGTCTACAACAAGAGAATCTTTCACAGGAGTAGAAACATAAACAGAGGAACTCAAAGAATCCCGAGGTACACACAAATATGGGCTAAAATAAGAGGACACATAAGAATAAGTGGAGCATGGATCGAATAAAACCAATGCATCTTTATGAAAAACCAGGACAATACATGTGATGACAGAATTGGAGGCGACAACCTCAGTATGGGAAGGAATGGCATAATATCTGGCTTGGCCTCCCCCTCTAGGGTAACCTCTGCCTCCCCGACCTACATCTCTAGAGGGCTGGGCAGGTGGGGCAGCAACTGGTGCTATAATCATAGCCTGGGAACTCTGCCGAGCACGCTATGGCTGAGAAGTCTGCGGAGGTGCACCCCTCCTAAGTCTGGGTCAATCCCTCACCATATGGAATGTGTCACCACACTTAAAACAAGCTTTGGGAGGATGTGGCGGTTGTGACTAGCTCGAGCCAGGTCTATTGGACTGACTACTGAAAGCACCCCATACAGGAGACGCACTAGATACTGGATGTGCATAATAAGGCTCCTGAGGTCTAGGAGGAGCTGGAATAGTACTGGTTGTTGGAAGAGCTAAATGAACGGGGCGACTCATATAAACCCTACTATGATGAACTGAAGTTGGGGCATGGGCACCAAAATAATGACCCGACTCTCGAGACCTCTGGTCCTCCCTCTCCTCTCTATCCCGAGCATGCATACCTTCTACTCTCCTAGCAATGCTCACCACCTACTGATAAGAGATATCCATCTCTAGCTCCCGAACCATGCTAGACCTGATGTTGGGAATGAGTCCCTTAATAAACCGGCGAACTCTTTCATGAACTGTAGAAACCAAGGCTGGTGCATGCCTAGCCAAGTTAGTGAAATGGACAACATACTCTGAAACTGTCATAGCACCCTAGCGCAAATGCTCAAACTTTGCGCGTCATGCGTCCTTGAGGCTCTGAGGAACATACTCCCTCAAAAACATATCTTAAAATTGGGTCCATGTAAGCGAAGCTGCCTCAGCTGGGCTGTCCAACTCATAAGTACGCCACCACTGGTAGGCTACTCCTTGAAGCTGGGAGGTAGTGAAAGAAACCCCACTCGATCCTGATATACCCATAGTGCGGAGAGTACGGTAGCACTTCTCCAAAAATCTTAGAGCGTCATCTGATGCTAGACCACTGAACATAGGAGGCTTGTACTTTTTGAACCTCTCAAGCATCTGCTGCTTATCCTCTGAAGTTGTTACCCTGTCCTCGGGCTGAACTGGGGCTGCAGGCGGTACCGGTATAATCTCTGGGATCTGATCAACCTTGACCCGCTGCACTGGGGTATGGGTAGCGGGAGTCTGTGCTCCTCCCCTAGCTTGGGATGTGGCTGCAGTAATGGGAATCAACCTTGCCTGAGCTAGTGTGGTGTACATGCTCACGAACTGTTCAAGGGTCTCCTGAAGAGCTGGAGTAGTACTACCAGTAGGCGTGTCAGGTGCCTAGGCTCCAGCTAGAGCTGCTAGTGGCTCCTATTTGGCAGCTCACACAGGTGCTCTAGCTACACCATATGTGCATCCTCGGCCTCTGCCCCGGCCCCGACCTCTGACGGCTCTAGCAGGGGTGCGAGTGCCTGGTCATCTCCGGTAGCACATGTCCTTACCATCTATGAGAGAATAGAAGACAGAGGTTTAGAATTTTGATATCAAAATTCTCGTATGACAATGAAATCAAATGAAGTGGAATTTTCCTAACAGTTACATAGCCTCTTGTACATAAGTACAGACGTCTCCGTACCGATCCGCGAGACTCTAATAAACCGATTTGTGATTCATGACTCCTATGAACCTAGAGCTCTGATACTAACTTGTCACGATCCTAGTTCTCCCTCCATGAACTGTCGTGACGACACCTAGTCTCTACGATTAGGTAAGCCTAACAAATTGCGGAAAAAGGAAATGAAATACAAAACTGGCAAGTTACGAGTAAAAAACATAAATAAAGTGTTTAAAATGCCGCTTGGCATATACAATACATACTCTCAAAACTGAATCAAACTCCCAAAACTCGGAATCTCATGAAATCACAAGTTGTAGAAAAACTTTATGGTTTTCTAACTCCAGAATGTAAAGGGGAGAATAGATAGGGACTTTTGGATCTGCGGACGCGACAGATATATCTCGAAGTCTTTGATATCGTCCACCTCACTAGTAAAACGACTGAGTAGAAGAACCTAGATCTGCACACGAAAAATATGTGCAGGAAAGGGAATGAGTACACCACAGCGGTACCCAGTAAGTGCCAAGCCTAACCTCGATCGAGTAGTGACGAGAAAGGCCATATATATATATATATATATATATATATATATATATATATATATATATATATATATAAGGTAAAATAGTATGAAGTGCGACAGTATAATTAAAAATACTAATAGTTGAAAAAGAGTAAAATCACAGACAAAATATACTCAGTACACAGAGATAGCAACAAGGGATCTCCCAGGATATCGTTCTGTAGTCCCAAACGAAAATGTGCAGAGGATCTCTTGGGATATAGTGTCGTAGTTCGAATCATAAATATGCAGGGGAATCTCCCTGAATACCAATCCATAGTCCCAAAGTAAATATCCAGTATAGGGGAATCTCCCGGGTGTCGTCCCGTATTCCCAAATGAAACGTGCAGGGGATCTCCCGGAATACCGATCTGTAGTCCCAAAGTAAACATGCAGGGGGATCTCCCGGGATATGGTTTCGTAGTCCCAAAGTAAACAAACAACAGTATCAAGAAAGAATTTATAGTTCTATTCGAGAATAAAACAGAAATTCTTCTCTAAACATGCTGTACAAAATACAAGTAAACAGTTAAAGCAGGTAAGACAATTAGATCACATAAGCATGTTTTTCCTAAACTAAACAAGAGGCTTCAAGTACAAGTATTGCTCAATTACAAGAAAACATAGAGATTTACTTAATGAAAATGGGGTATTCAACAATTAGCACGTGTACGCAATCGTCACCTCACGTACACGGCACTCATATAACAATAGTACCAAAATCCTAAGTGTAGTTCCCCCACACAAGGTTAGGCAAGCCCCTTATCTCGAACCAGCTCAAAATCAATCTGAAATCACGCTCTTACCATGAGTATCCTACTCCGAGTTGCCCAAATCTAATCAAATAAATTTTGTAATGTAAATGTAACTATAAATATAAATTTAGCTAAAGGAATCGAAGCTAAGGTA
This sequence comes from Nicotiana sylvestris, assembly GCF_000393655.2. Taxonomy (NCBI): domain Eukaryota; kingdom Viridiplantae; phylum Streptophyta; class Magnoliopsida; order Solanales; family Solanaceae; genus Nicotiana; species Nicotiana sylvestris. Next base: position 108,070,190 of record NC_091067.1, read on the forward strand.
AGAAAATAGAAAAACACCCGAAAATCCTCCCTGGGCCTATGTCTCGGAATCAGGTAAAAGTCACAAATTATGAACGCCCATTCACTCACAAGCACACTCGAACAAAAATCATCAATATCCGACGACAAAATCTCACTCAAAACTCGAATTTTCAATTGGATAACTTTTCCCCCAAATCTCTATTCTTCCACTCAAATTCTTAGATTAAATGTGTAAAACAACAATAGATTGATGAAATATAAACGAAATAGGGTTAGGAATTGTTACCCACTGATTTCCTCTTCATAACCCTCTCAAAATCACCTTTTCCCGAGCTAAAAATCAAATTTGATGTTATAAACTAAAAATCTGCCTAATGAATACCGCATCTGCAGTTAGGGGGAAATATTTGCGGACCCGCACCTGCGGAAAAGGCATCGCAGGTGCGAAATACACTTAACCAGGCTGGGGACGCATCTACAGTCACTTGGCCGCATCTGCGGTTTTGTATTTGCGGTCACCCAGCCGCACCTGCGGTTCCTGAAGCCCTGGCCTAGTTCTGCTTCTGCGATCATCACGCCGCTTCTGTGGCGCCGCACCTATGGTCCCACATAAGCATGTACAGTTATGACAGGTTCAACAATATCAGAAAATGCTTGTCCAAATCCAATTCTGTTAAACACCTGAAACTCACCCGAGGCCACGGGACCTCAACCAAACATGCCAACTAATCCTAAACATCATACAAACTTAATCCAACCTCCGAATCACATCAAACAATGCTAAAATCACGATTCACCCTCCAATCCAAGACTAATGAACTTGAAATCTCAAGAATTCTACGACTGATGATGAAACTAACCAAACCATGTCTGATTAACCCCAAATTTTGCACAGAAGTCACATTCAACACTCTAGAGATATTCCAACTTTCGAATCAAATTTTGACCCTGATATCAAAATCTTACTATCGATCCGGAAACTTAAAAAATTCAACTTTTGGCATTTCAAACCTAAATAAGCTACGAACCTCCAAAATACAATGTGAACATGCCCCTAAGCTCGAAATCACTCAGCGGAGCTAACGGAATTGACGGAATTCCATTCCGAGACCATCTTCACACTGCTCCAACTACAGTCCAAATTCTAAAGCTTAAGCTCTTATTTAGGGACTAAAGATCCAAAACACTTTGAAACTCAAAACGAATCTTCCCGGCAACTCATAATAGCAACAACAAACACGGGGAAAGTAGTTAATAAGGGATCATCTCAAAACAACTGGCCGGGTCATTACATTTTGAGTGTTGTAGCCCCATTTACTGCTGATTTGTTTCTATACAATTATTATATGACTTACCGGGTTAGTTGGTTCACGTTCAGAGAGATTTCAGAATGAATTGAGACAGTTAGTCTCATAATTGAAAGCTTAAGTTGGAAAAGTTAGCCGGATGTTGACTTATGTGTAAACGACTCTGGAAGGGAGTTTCGATGGTTTCTTTAGCTCCGTTAGGTGATTTTGGACTTAGGAGCGTGTCCAAATTTTGATTTGGAGGTCTGTAGTTGAATTAGGCTTGAAATGGCAAAAGTTGACTTTTTGGAAATTTTGACCGGGGATAGAATTTTTGATATCGGGGTCAGATTTGGGGTCAACCGGACGTGATTTGATAGGTTTTGACGTCGGTTGTAGAAATCTGGAAATTCAAAGTTCATTAGGCTTGAATTCATTTACGATTCATGTTTTTGAGGTTATTTGAGGGTTCGACTAAGTTTGTATTATGTTTTGGGACTTGATGGTATGTTTGGCTGAGGTCCCCGGGACCTCGGCGGAGTTTCGGGTGGTTAAAATAACAAGAGTTGAAGTTGGGAGATTGCTGAAGTTGAGTTGTGAATTTGGAGTCTAAGGATGATTTGTTCTTCACCTTCACGAAGAAGAGGACGCGTTTGTGAAGGTTTGGGCAAGGAGTGCATCGTGAATGCGAGATGGGTGACACGTTCACAAAGAAGAGAAGAGGCAACTGGGGACCCCATGCTATTGGTCTACGCGTTCGCGGGGGTGAGGTCGTGTTCGCGATAAGACGTGTCACTGAAGCTTCGCATTCTCGAGTGGTTGAACGTGTTCGCGTAGAAGGGTTTTGGTTAGAGGCAATATTGTGCTTCGCGAACGTGAGGATGTTTTTGTGTTCACGAAGGAGGCGTACCTAGGCAGAATATAAGTTTAAAAAATGAGGGTTTTGAGTTCATAACACAAAATTGATTTTGGAGCTTGGTAGAAGGTGATTTTTGGAGGGATTTTCATGTGGGTGTTTTAGGTAAGTGATTTCTATCTAGTTTTGATTAATTCTCATGATTATGCCTTTGATTCTACAATTAAATTTGTGAATTGGGGTGGAAATTGGGAAAAATGAAGAAGAGTTCTTAGGCTAGATTTTTGAGGTTTTCAATGGGATTTTGATATCGGATTTGAGTAAATTTGGTATGGTTAGACTTGTGGTTGAATGGGCTTTCGTATTTTATGACTTTTCTTGGATTTTGAGACATGGGGCCAGGCAACCGCTCGGAGCCAATTTTGGATTTTGAGTTATAACTTCGTAATTTCTTGTAGAATTGATTCCTTTAGCCCGTATTGATTGTATTATACTACTTATGGCTAGATTTGGGACATTTAGAGGTCGATTTACGAGGCAAATGTGTGTTGGAGTATAATTTTGCTAGGATTGAGGTAAGTAACACTTCTAAACTTGGTTTTGAGGGTTCGAAACTCCGAATTATGTATTCTGTGATTGGTGTTGAGGTAATGGACATGCCAAGGGACGGGTGTGCGATCCCGCACCGTGAGAATTGTGACATGGTTGATTCCATGGCACTGTATATGGTTCTATCTTGTTGATACCCGTGTTTTCATCATGTGATAAAGTAATTGAGATGTCAATCATACTAGAGATCATGTTTAGGCTATATGCCGGTACTATTGGGACCCATAATGGTTGTTTATTACTGTTGACTTACTAATTTCATTGATATTTTATACTCAGTCACATTCATTCATTTCATATCATATCTCAGTCTCTGTTGTTATTTATTGATACATCATATCATCATGTTCGGGCTAGTTTCATGTCATTGTGAGCCCGTGAGAGAGACTGGAGAGATTGATGACTAAGTGAGATCGAGGGCCTAATTATGAGTGACACTCATGGGATCGGGTTGTACACCGCAGCGGCTATGCTGACTTATGATAGCGCTTGGGCTGAAGGAGCCCCTCCAAAGTCTACACATACCCCCAGTGAGCACGGTTGATTATATTGAGGCGTGGATCTTCCCTGAACATGGATCTTGCCCGAAGCATTTATATACTTGAGGATGGATCTTCCCCATGGGCTGGATTGGCCCTACTCAGTACTGAGTGACTAATGGTCAGTTGATGTATATATTCCGGGATGGATCTTCCCTGGGCGGGATTAGCCATATACAGTGCTGAGTGATTGAGCATTTGAGAGTGTGAGCACATGAGGCTGTCAGCATGGCGCATCACATACAGCATGTGCATTGGCATGTAGAAGTAGAGGAGTTATATTCTTCATATCATTCAGATTTGATCTATCTTACTATTTTGAGTTTATCTGTTGAACTTGAAAGCATGCCTAGGTTTCTGCACTGTTATTTCTATATTGAACTGTGTCGGTTGAGTTCGTCATGAATTTCAATCCAAAGGTTGGATTTTTTACTTACTGAGTTGGTTGTACTCACGCTACACCCTGCACCTCGTGTGCAGATCCAGGTGCTTCCAGTCACAGCGGCTGCTGAGTGTGGAGTCAGGATCTTGGGAGACTATCGATGTAGCTACATGGCGTTTGCAGGACTTGACTCTCCTTCATTATCTTTACTAATGTTTCAGTTAATATTCCTTAGGCATTGTAGTAGACTATATCCCTGTATAAATGTTCATGTCTCGGTGGCACCCCAATTTTGGGAGAGGTTTGTATTGAGTTGCGAACATATTTCTGTTTTAAAAGGTTTTTCTTAAATATTAACTGCTTCCGTATATTTTTTCAAGGCTTTTATTGTGTTGAGATGGTTGAGTAGTTGGCTTGCCTAGTTCCATGATAAGTGCCATTATGACGGTTTAGTTTTGGGTCGTGACATGCGGCCAAACACACACACAAGTATACGCAATCCTCAAGTAATAAAGTGACTAAAAGTCGGATGTCGAACCCACGAGGACTTGTGATTAACTATTAACTAAATTAGACTATCCTAATTATCTAAACAAGGATTAAACCCAAAAGTTGTGATGCTAAAGTAATTAAACTAAAAAGAAAATAACTAATGAACTTTAAACAGAAGAAGAGCAGATTTTAATATTATCAATGTGATGAAAACGATCTAGGGTTATGGGCTATCTAACATTTCTATAGTATTCTTCAATTGAATTGACTAACTAATTTATCTAGTTTATTGGTTAACAGGGTTAATATTGCTCATAAGAATCTATCGAGTTCTTACTTACCTATTCAAGCTAACCTAACGCCTACATGTCTATGGAATTAGAACTAACAAGAACACATTTATAATTTCTGTACATCAACCAAGCAACGCAATTAGGTATATATCTATCATATATCGCAAGCCCGTTCCCCGATGCCCAAGTTCAAGAACTTGCTCTACTCAATCTTATGTGCAATCTAGAATTCCCACTTTCGAGTTCAACTCTAGATTCATAGATAGTATTCAATTGGTGATCAAACAATCAAATAATTAAATGCAGGATTGAATAAATAAACCACTATGATAAACTAAGAAATCAAAATCAATATTCGAATAACAATAGTCATGAAAGGACCACAACCCCAGAACATGATGTTTAGCTCCACATAGACATGGTAGCCAAACAATAAATCATACAAAGAAATATAAAAATTACTAAGTTTGGTGGAAGAAAAGATGAAACTCGGCCCCCACGGAGGCTCTGTGCCCTCCCTTCGCCAAACGTTACTCTAAAAAGCGTCCTCCCCCTTTAAAATAGGTTTAATATCGCTTTTATACAAATTAGAGTCGTGTAGAACCGAAATAACCTTATCCGAACAAAGTAGAAAAATCCCGCACGCAGGATCTAGGCTACCGCATCGCGCTGACCGTGGCGTAGAATCCAATATGTTTTCTACTTCAATTCCAATTCCTTTTTTTGATTGGATTTTGTCCCCCCTTTTAATTCTATTAATTTTCTTTCTTTTTCTTCCGTATTTTATTTAATTTTGCTTCAAATTTTTTCGTCTTCACACCGCTTTATTCCTACACAATTAAAATATAATATTAAACACAAAGTAATATAATTAATACTCAAAGATGATTAAAAATATTAGAATGTGAGGCAACAATGGTTAAATATATGCATTTTTTGGTCGAACATCATCCATGTATTACTAATATATGTATTGTTATTTCACATTCTATTATGCATAAAACAATAAATATTTTTCGCATAATTTAATAAGGGCATTAGTATCGCCAACCAAACACTACATTATCTTATATGGAATTTTATGTTGACATAAATTATTCTTATACCTCAACCAAACATTTTATAATCTTATGCAATATTTTATGTTGGGATTAAATCTTTCTATACTCAAACCAAACGGTTCTAGAGTTTACTTGGCTTCTTTTTTTTCTTTTGCAATTTTAGAAATTGAAAGTTTTGATGTTTCGAAAAGAAAAGATAGTAAGAAATATAATATCTTTTCCACCATCGGACACAAGTGCATGAATATCTTTTTGGTTCGTAAACGCTATATATTGTCTATCAAGTTGAGAAACAAGAAATAGTTGATGAACCATTTCGTGACCTATAATCTATACGTTTTAGTTTGTTTAAAAGTGAAAATTTGAGTATACATGGATATGCAGTAGTTCTCCTATTGATCTTCTTCTCTTGGCTAGGATCTGAATAATACGACTTTAGACCTTATTGATAAAGGCATAAGTTTTTGGAGTCTGCTAGACTGTATACCATATAAAAGGAGAGGAAGTACGAATATATTCTTAGAGTCTAGATCTATGAGCAGTCGATACTCACAACAAATCAAGCAATTTAATCATATCAATTAAAATAAGTAAGAATATTGTCACGACCCAACTCTCCCTCCGTTTGAGTATCGTGATGACACTTAGTCTTAGGGACTAGGTAAGCCTTACTCATACTGAAATACAATAATAATAAATGGAGTTTAACAGATCTCAAAGCAGAAATCTCTACAAAATTTATCGTTCCCAAAACCCGGTAGTACAAGTCATAAGCTCTACAGAGTTTCGCTATAATTTCTAAACACAATTGTATAGAAATAATACAACAATGTGAATACAAATATAGGAAGGTGACTCCAAAGCATGCGAACGCAGCAACACGTTTACCTTGGGTCTCCACAGCAACGGTCCACACAGCTACTAACGAACAATACCTGGATCTGTACAAAAATGTGCATAAGTGTTGTATGAGCACACCACGGCAGTGCCCAGTAAGTATCAAGACTAACCTCGGCAGAGTAGTGACGAGAAACAGTCGAGATACCTACTGGTCTAATAAACTGAACAAGTATAAGTGTAGAACAGCAGAACATATATCTATATAAGGACTACGCGATATGGCTGACAACACAATAGTTGCAATAAGGAAAGAAAACAACAAGTAACAGCGAAACATCACAATAAGAACACATAAAAGTATATGGAAATACAACCCAACTCAAATCACAAATACAGCAAAGACAAGTCATAATTCATTAACTACGACAACTTTCACATTTAGTCTTAGCTAGCAAACTTCAATCAATTAGTCAAATCCTTCAAGTGATAAAAATATTTCGAAATATACTTCGTTCCAATAAATATTTTACCAAAAATAGTTCCTTCAAAATAAATATCTTTCGAATAAAATTTTCTCGAATAAATAACTTTTGAATATAAGTCACCTTGTGACGCCTGATCTCAAAATCATATAATACGGGCCTCAATACTTGAACCCTAACACTTGGCATCATGTACCCTCATCACACCACATAATCATACTCACAACTCACGTACCAAATAGAGTCATTCTCACATGGAAGACAAATAAACAATGGTGTGTGTCTACACTCGACAATACCAAAAAGCCTCCTATCCGATTAGGGTGCTTAGCCACGTGTGCTTGTGCAAGTCTCCTAACATAGTTCATACCAGCTAGTAAGTGTAAGGAATAGAACGGACATCACATATATTCTTTACACAAGGATAGGATCAATGAAAACAACAACTCAGAATACACAGATAGCAACAGGGGGATCTACCAGGATATCGTCCAGTAGTCCCAAACGTTAATGTGCAGGGAGATCTACCGGAATACCGATCCGTAATCCCAAATATAAATATGCAGGTGGATCTACCGGAATACCGATCCGTAGTCCCAGAGTAAATATCCAGCACAGGGGGATCTATCGGGTGTCGTCTCGTAGTCCCAAATATAAACATGCAGGGGGATCTACCGGAATACCGATCCGTAGTCCCAAAGTAAATACGCAGCGCAACAAACAGAAACAATAATTACAGCACCAGGAAACTTGTACATCAACATAATTATAATAATAACAACAATGACAATAATATAATGTAAGACAAATAAATCAACTCAAGGACTGTAAATCACAAAGAAACAGTAGAATCGGCTCACAAATAACCACAGAAAAGAATGCTGACATAAAGAGAACAGTTCAACAACGGGAAAATTAACATGTAGCAACGGTCCCACAATATATAAGTCAATAACAAGGAAATTAACACGAGTCAAGTAGTCCCAAATAAGGGCAAGTCAACAAAGATATAAGCTATCTAAACTCCTTTTAAGATTAGACAATTTCGAGGATATTCGATAATTCAATTTAAGGAAAGATGATCTTAGCTTCACTTAAGACTAAACAATTTCAGGAGGGAAAATAATAATTCTCAAATAAGACAAGCAACCATGAAAAGATAGCATGACAATAGGAGAGGCGAAATTCTTCAATTAAATCAAGTATGAATCAATTAGGCAATAAGAGTAAATCATGAAGCAATTATTTCCAATTAAGCATGTAGAGGTAAAACTAGTAAATAGGAAACTCAGTCATGTCAAGAACACATTCATACATAGTGAATATAAAGACCTAAGAAACCTAAAAGGCCAATTTTCCACAAATAAGTCTAAGCGCACACTCGTCACCTAGCGTACACGAGCTACAATCAATATAGAAGACTCAAATCCTAAGGGGAAGTCCCCCACACAAGGTTAGGCAAGATACTTACTTCAAAGATGACAAACCGATACTCTAAAATGCACATCTCGGGTGAAAACAACCCCGTACGGCTCAATTATAGCCAAATTAACTTCAAATCACAAAGAAAACACATAAGAAATTATTCCGGATCATAAAATCTCAACTTTTAACAAAAATCCAAAAACCGGTCCAGAAGTCGACCCCTGGGCCCGCATCTCAGAAGTCGACAAATTTTACAAAATCCAAATGCCCATCCCAATATGAGTTCAACCGTACAAAATTAATCAAATTCCGATATCATTTGGTCCCTCAAATCATGATTTTTCATTTTTGGAATTTTCTTCAAAAACCAACATTTTCCTCAACCCAAAACACAAATTAAATGATAAAAATGAAGATGGACTCATGGAATATGTTAGATTTTAGGTGAAGAACACTTACCCAATCGATTTGCTTGAAAAACCCCAAAAGAAGCTACCAAATCCGAAGTTTAAAACTCAAAATATGAAGAAAATGGTTAACCCTCGATATAAAGGATTCTGCCAGGACTTCCACATCTACGGGACCGCGTTTGCGAGAAAGAGACCGCATCTACGGAGTTTGGATAATTGGCCTGGAGCCGCATCTGCGGATATACAGCCGCACCAACGGCGCCGCATAAGCGAAAGGGAACCGCAGGAGCGTAAATCCTCTGCAGGTGCGATCGCCGCACCGCAGAAGCGGTCATCGCACCTGCGTGCCAGCCTTCACAGAAGCGTGCAAGCTCCCAGGCCTCCATGACCACAGAAGCGACCGGGCCCACGCAGAAGTGGAGCCGCACCTGCGCTCCAAGGTCGCAAGTTTGAAAACACCAGAACCAGACCTGTTTAAAATTATGCAAAACATTCGAACTTCGTCTGAAACACACCCGAGGCCCCCGGGACCCCGTCTAAACACACAAACAAGTTCTATAACCTAAAACGGACTTGCTCGAGGTCTCAAATCATATCAACCAACGCCGAAAATGCACATCGTGCCAAGAATCGAACTATGAACTTCCAAATCTTCCAACTTTGAAAACATGTGCCGAACCCAATCAAATCAACTCGAAATGATGCCAAATTTTACAAACAAGTCCAAAATGACACAACGGAGCTTCTCCAACTCTCAGAATCGCATTCCGATCTCGATATCATAAAAGTCAACTATAGGTCAAACTTCTCCATTTTCCAAACTTCAACTTTTCCAACTTTCACCGAAAAATCTCAATTTACCCTACAGACCTCCAAATCCGAATCCGGACGCACGCCTAAGACCCAAATCACAATACAAAGCTTTTGAAATCACCTAAAACCCATTTCGGAGCCGGTTACTCACAAGTCCAATTCCGGTCAAATTTTCATTGCTTAAGCGCCCAAAACTAGATTACTTTTCTCATTTCGACTTTGAATCATCCGTTAACTGAATTCAACCATGCATGCAAGTTGATACCCATGTTATGAAGTTGTTCCAGACCTTACGCCACTGAACGGAGCTTAAATTCTCACAATGACTGGTCGGGTCGTTACATCATCCCCTTCTTAAAACCAACGTTCGTCCTCGAACGTGCCAAGATTTGCCTCAAAGTCCTCAAGTTGCTGAATGCAGACTTCCAACATACACATGCGGTTGATCCCACGTCGCCCCAATCCACATAAACCGGACGACATCATCTCAACTGAAGTTTTATCCTTTCCGGCAATACCAATAAGCCTTACAGTCAGAATTCTCTCCCTCCGTTCATTTCCAAAAGATCCGATTCTAAATCCATACTCACTATCAGTCTAACAGCTATATCAATTCATGTCAATGCCCATATAGCACAACCTTACAACATGACACATCACACATATGCCCACAGTAACATTTCTGATCACAATATTCGCCCGAAATCAAATTCAACACCGGCCATAAGCCTCATGTTCAATAGGAACCCATTTCAAACCTCCACAACACTGGCGATGATACAATAACCATGAAAGCCATATAACTAAACACTCGAATCACAAAATGACACCTAATGCCAACGGGCACACACCCCACAAACTAAAACTCAAGAAGCATAGAGCAAAAATGACTGAATATGGAAAGGGAAACATATAAGGGAACTATCAACCAAGCCCGACAAGCACAAATTTTTATATCAATACTAATCTACAAAACAATCTAACAAGAAAGAATTAAAGCATATAAAAGAATCACAAGGATCTCATACTGATATAACTCCCAACGCGGTACACAGCTCGGTCTTAACACATCAAATCGTATGAAATCACGAGGGTCCCACCCCTAATTCTGAATCACTAGTAGGGTACATTTTCAAACCAGCTAGAAACTCTCACTAGATCAATTTTGTCAACAACATTACAACACGTACTGCCTCCCACACCGGTGGAGCATAAAAATCGTTGCTTGTAACCAAAATATTCAGAAATCACATCAAGCCTACCATAATGGACAATAGGAATTTGCTACTAGTCTCATAACTCTCAACAATAAATAAAACAGACGATAGACACGGGCTATCACTCATAAATCCTCCCAATAGGGCAACACATAAACGAAATGCTAATCATGAAATGTGTCCATAAGTGGAGCAACAAACAGGGAAACTCACCATAGTAAGCAGAACTGAAATGAAATATGGATGGTGCTCCTCCATAACAAATCGAAAGCATACCTGAATGATATCATCTGGCGTAGCAGCCTTAAGCCTACTATATGACTTACATCAACGGGCCATGCCTCCCCCTCTTGGGCTCCCTCTACTCGCCTGAATACCTCAATATGACATATCGGTCCGAATTCTGGGACAATCTATCACCATATGGCTAGTATCTCCACGCTCGAAGCAACCTTGCTGTTGACGTTGCTGTGGGAACTATGCGGTACGGGTACTCCAAGACCCATGAACACCTGAATCACCATTCGAAGCCTGAAGCACGAACAGAACTGGATGACCCACAAAACCTCTACCATGTCGCACCCTGCCTCCAAAATAAGGACCAACAGATCTCCCCAGTCTACAGGGCCTCCTCGCCTCCACAAACTCTCTCTCCTGATCTCGTCTTCCTTCTCTCTCATGGCCTTGTCTGTCTTCTCTATCCTAGCCTCGCCTAACCTCTCTCTCCTCTCTCTCTCTCGAGACAGCATGCCCTCCACCCTCCTAGCAATACTCACGGTCTGCTGATACAAAATATCTATCTCCAACTCCCGGGCCATGCTAGTCCTGATACTGGGATGGAATCCCTCAATGAACTGGCGGACCCTCTCCCGAACAGTAGAAACCAAGGTCGGTGCATGTCTGGCCAAATCACTAAATCTGATGGCGTACTCTGATACTGACATAGTGCCCTGGTACAACTGCTCAAACTCTGCGCGCCATGCATCCCGAAGGGAATCAGGTACGAACTTTCTTTGAAATATCTCTAAAAACTGAACCCATGTAAGTGAAACTGACTCGGCCGGGCTACCCAACTCATATGCCCACCACCACTGATAAGTTGCTCCCCTAAGATGGAACGTAGTAAAAGCAACCCCACTCAACTCAATAATACCCATAGTGCAGAGAATGCAATGGCACTCCTCCAGAAAACCATGTGCACTCTCTGAAGCCAAACCACTGAATGTAGGAGGGTCATACTTCTTGTACCTCTCAAGCCTAAGTTTCTCTTCTTCAGATGTTGTTGCCCTGACTATGGGCTGAGCTGGAACCACAAGTTGCGCCACCCTGACGCCTGGAGCCTGACCAATATGAAATCGCTACTCTAAAGGTGCTCTAGCTGCAGCACGTACTCCTCGTCAGCCTCTGCTTCTGCCTCAAGCGACACCTGCTCCGGGAGCGGCATCATCAATAGCCGCAGTTCGTGTCCTCACCGTCGGTGAGAGAATGGAAGGATAAAAGTTCAAACTTCGATATCAATAAGCTCGCATGATAGGAATAAAAGAAGTGAGAGTGTCCTAATAGTTTCGTAGCCTCTCGAAGATAAGTACAGACGTCTCCATACCGATCCGCAAGACTCTACTAAACTCTCTTATGACTCATAGCACCTATGAACCTAGAGCTCTAATACCAACTTATCACGACCCAACTTTCCCTCCGCTTGGGTATCGTGATGGCACTTAGTCTTAGGGAGTTGGTAAGCCTAACTCATACTGAAATACAACAATAATAAATGGAGTTTAACAGATCTCGAAGCAGAAATTTCTACAAAATTTATGATTCCTAAAACCCGGTAGTACAAGTCATAAGCTCTACAGAGTTTCGCTAAAATTTCTAAACACAATTGTATGGAAATAAGTACAACAGTGTGAATACAAATATAGGAAGGTGACTCCGAAGCTGCAAATGCAGTAACAGGTTTACCTTGAGTCTCCACAGCAACGACCCGCACAAATACTAATGAACAATACCTGGATCTGCACAAAATATGCAGAAGTGTAGTATGAGCACACCATGGCGGTGTCTAATAAGTATCAAGACTAACCTCAGTGGAGTAGTGACGAGGAAGAGTCGAGACACCTAATGGTCTAATAAACTAAACAAATATAAGTGTAGAACAACAGAACATAATATCTATATAAGGACTACGTGATATGGCTAACACAGTAATTGCAATAAGGAAAGAAAATAGCAAGTAACAACGGAACATCGTCATAAGAAAATAGAAAAGTTAATGGAAATACAACCCAGCTCCGAAATCACAAATACAGCAAAGACAAGTCATAACTCATTAACTACAACAACTTTGACATTTGGTCTTACCTAGCAAACTTCAATCAATTAGTCAAATCCTTCAAGTGATAAAAATGTTTCAGAAATATACTTCGTTCCAATAAATATTTTTCCAAAAATAGTTCTTTCGAATAAAATTTTCTCGAATAAATAACCTTTGAATATAAGTCACCCTGTGACGCCTGATCTCAAAATCATATAATACGGGCCTCAATACCTGAACCCTAACACTTGGCATCATGTACCCTCATCACACCACATAATCATACTCACAACTCACGTACCAAATAGAGTTATTCTCACATGGAAGACAAATAATCAATGGTGTGCATCTGCACTTGAAAATACCAAGAAGCCTCCTATCTGATTAGGGAGCTTAGCCATGTGCAAGCTTGTGCAAGTATCCTAACATACTTCATACCAGCTAGTAAGTAGAAGGAATAGAATGGACAACACATATATTGTTTACACAAGGATGGGATCAATGAAAACAACAGCTCAGAACACAGAGATAACAACAGGGGGATATACCAGGATATCGTCCCCTACTCCCAAACGTAAATATGCAAGAGGATCTACCGGAATACCGATCCGTAGTCCCAAATATAAATGTGTAGGGGGATCTACCGGAATACCGATACGTAGTTCCAAAGTAAACATCCAGTATAAGGGGATCTACCGGGTGTTGTCCCGTAGTCCCAAATATAAACATGCAGGGGGATCTACCGAAATACTGATTCGTAGTCCCAAAGTAAATATGCAGTGCAACCACCAGAAACAACAGTTACATCACAAAAGGAAACTCGTACATCACCACAATATGTAAAACAACAACAATGACAATAATACAAGGTAAGACAAGTAAATCAACTCAAGGACTGTAAATCACAAGGAAACGGTAGAACCAGCTCACAAAGAATAACCACAGAAAAGAATGCTGACATAAAGGGAATAATTCAACAATGGGAAAACTAACATGTAGAAATGATCCCACAATATACATGTCAATAACAAGGAAATTAACATGGGTCAAGTAGTCCCAAATAAGGGCAAGTCAACAAATATATAGGTTATCTAAACTCCTTTTAAGGTTGGACAATTTCGAGGATATTCGATAATTCAATTTAAGGAAAGATGATCTTAGCTTCACTTAAGACTAAACAATTTCAGGAGGGAACATAATAATTCTCAAATAAGACAAGCAGCCATGAAAAGATAGCATGACAATAGGAGAGGCGAAATTCTTCAATTAAATCAAGTAAGAGTCAATTAGGCAATAAGAGTAAATTATGAAGCAATTAATTCTAATTAAGCATGTAGAGGTGAAACTAGTAAATCGGAAACTCAGTCATGTCAAGAACATATTCATACACAGTGAATATAAAGACCGAAGAACCCTAAAAGCCAATTTTTCACAAATAAGTCCTAGCACGCACTCGTCACCTTACGTACACGAACTACAATCAACATAGAAGACTCAAATCCTAAGGGGAAGTCCCCCAAACAAGGTTAGGCAAGTATAACGACCCGACCGGCCGTTTTGAGCTTTTGCACTTTGATCGCCAGTTCTCGGGCATGACTTGCCCCGTGTGTTGTATTATGACTAATGTTAATCATTGGTTTTGGTTTTCCGGGAAATCGGAATGAATTTGGAAAAACAATTCTTATTTGAAGCTTAAAATTTGAAAGGTTTGACCAAGATTTGACTTGTTTGTATATGATCTCGGATCGGGATTTTTATGAATTGGTTAGCTATTTTAGGTTATTTATGACTTAGGAGCGTGATCGGAATGCATTTTGGAAGTTCGTGGAAGGTTTAGGCTTGAATTGGCGAAATTGATATTTTGGTGATTTCCGGTTGATAGGAAAAAATTTTATATAAGGGTCGGAATGGAATTCTGAGAGTTGTCATAGCTTTGTTGTGTCATTTGGGATGTGTGTGAAAAATTTCAGGTCATTTGGACATGGTTTGGTTGGGTTTTTTATTAAAAGCGTATTTCGGAAGATTTTTAGAAAATTAGGCTTGAATTCGATGTGATTTGGTAGATTTGATGTTGTTTGAGGTGTTTTGATGATTGGAAAAAGTTTGAATAAAGTATTGGGTTATGTTTGTACTTTTGATTGAGGTCACGGGGGCCTTGGGAGGATTTCGGATGGTTATCGGAGAAGTTAGATGTTGGTTGCAGCTTCAGATTTGCTACTTCTAGTATTTTCGCATCTGTAGTTTGGGGACCGCAGATGCGGGTGATTCATCGCAGAAGCAAAAAAGGGTCAGATGCTTTGAGATAGCAGAAGCAGCTATGTGTACTGCATCTGCAAAGCCGCAAATGCGAGGAAAGGATCGCAGATGCGAGATTTGGCTGGCAAGTGATTTTCCCAGAAGCGGAGGAAGAACCGCATATGCGGTACCGCAGGTGCGTGTTTGGACCGCAGATGCGGGTCCTGGGTCATAAGTGAAATCCGCAGAAGCGTATGCTTTTCCTCAGAAGCGGAAGCATAAATGCGCTTACTGGATCGCAGGTGCGAAAGAGTTTGGCAGAAGGTATAAAAATGCCCTTTCGCAATTTTCAGTCATTTGTTCATCATTTTTGTGCGATTTTGGAGCTCCAAGCTGTGATTTTAAGAGGGGATCAAGTGTATCCGCAGAGGTAAGCTACTTGGGCTTTATACCTTGTGTTTATGGTGATTATATCATTATTTAATCATGAAAATTTGTGGAAATTAGAGGAAGAGTTGGGAAATTAGGGCATGAAATTGGAGAGTGAATTTTAGAATTTGAGTGACCATATGAGGTCGGATTTTGGTAAATTTAATATGTATGAACTCGTGAGGAGATAAGGAATCTAATGATGTGAAAATTTCTGAGTTTCGAGAAGTGGGCCCGGGGCTCGAGTTTTGCTAATTTTGGGATTTTTGGTATTTTCGATTGTTTTCGCTTGGGATTGGTTCCCTTAGCATATTGTGACGTATTCGTTCTGATTTTGGATAGATTCGACGTGCATGGAGGCCGATTTGAGGGCAAAGGCATCGCGAGCTAGAGATTTCGCCGGTTCGAGGTGAGTAATGAATGTAAATGATGTTCTGAGGGTTTGAAACCTCGTATTGCACATTGTAGTGCTATGTTGAGGTGACTTACACGCTGGATAGCGAGCGTGGGATAGAGCACCGTTGGGGATTGTGACTTAGTCCATCCTGATTGATGATTTTATCGCGTAGTTGATTGAAAACGAATTGTTATCATTATTATTTGGACTGAATGTCATATTTAGACTTAGTGCCAACTATGTGAACCCTTCGAGGCTTGTGATTGATATTTCCTCACTGTGACGCCCCCTTTTTTCTAAAAGCGAAAATCGGGTGCATGACATTTGGGAGGACAACTCGTTCCCTTCTTGGGAATTGGGTTTGGAATTTGAAGAGTCGCCACCTAATGATTAAGTGCAGTAGGACACTAAGAATAGTTTGAGTTTGAAGAACCAGAGTTTGGGTAAGGGCTAGAAATTATCTCGAGGGGAAGGTGTTAGGCACCCCTCAAGATCCACTAGTGTGGTTCCCGGCCATGTTACAATTGTGACTTCATATAACATATAGACAAATAAGGGCTTAAATAGAGGGAGTTTCCACATCATATTGCAATTAAATTGAAATTTGAGGCAAAATAAAGAGGGCAGAAATTTTGAGAAAAAGATTTCAACAATAAATGAAAACAAGTAAAGGGAAAAGGAGTCTTAGGTTTATGATTAATATGGATTGTCGACGCCCCCTTTTTCTTATCGGGTCAAAATTGAGTATACGACATTGGGAGGACAACTCTATTCCCTTTCGAGAATTGGGTTTAGAAGTTGAAGAGTCGCCACCTAATGATTATAGTGCATTAGGACACATTTTAGAAGAGTTTGAGTTGGAAAACCAGAGTTCGGGTAAGGGCTAGGAATTATCTCAAGGGGAAGGTGTTAGGCACCCCTCAAGATCCACTAGTGTGGTCCCGGCCATGTTACAATTGTGACTTTACGAGTAAACAATCAAGGCTCAAATAAGAACTCGCATATAACATTGCAATTAGTTGAAAACTTTTGAAGGTAAATAGAGAGGGCAGAAATTTATGAAAAAGATTTGAATAGTTTTACAAGAAGAGATGAAAGGAAATAAAGGGAGGGGGTCCTAGGTTTATGATTATTATGGATCACTTCAATGCAATATCCAGCAATCACTCCTCAGAAGAGGGGTCGCACGTGATATTAGCGCACCGGTCATCATATCCATATTATACCCTTCCCACCCCATTAAGGTATTAAAGTGCAGAATGGTATCGTTACTTATTGCATGTCATTACCTGTCCCAATCCTATCAGTCCCGGAGGCATTTAGAACTACTAATCCTACAGGGAAAGGGATTTGGCCTTTTGAGAGTTTCAAAGGACAAAATACTAAGGCGTCAATCAAAACACATAATACAAGTAGAAGTGGGGGCATATAATCAAGTAAGGCTCAAGTGAACCTCCTTAAATCAGATAAGTCATAGATTTTAGCATGTCTTGCATGTACTGATTAGGTCTTTAAAATTAAAGCGATAAACGGACCAGTTCAACACATACTTTGAGACAGGAAGTCCGCATTAGGCTCACTCAGATGTAGTTAACAAAAACTGAGCCACTTTAGCTAAGTGTTGGACAGAACTAACGATTTCCAAAAAAAGGACTGATTATAAAGAGTTATCAGTTTTTCAGAACGAAGCGAGCTTCAGGAAAAGAGTATTTTTTTGTTTTGAAGAGATACAAAAGAAATGAAAAGAACTTCAAAAGGTAGGCAGACCAGTAAAAAATCTACGAACTTTATCGGGAAAAAAAAGAGAGAATTTCAGAAAATGCCAGTTTGTTTTTTTAAAAAAAGGTTTGTTAACTTACTAGGCTCAGAAAATCGCAGAAGACTGTTAGTTTTACCAAAAGAACTTATTAATCGGTTGGTGCTATCTTGTACAAAAATGAGATAGTTCAAATTCGAAAGTCCTATAGGCATGTTTTCTATACGTCGACTGATTTTAACACCTTTAAAACAGGAGTATTACAAACATGCGACCTCATTGTTAGACCTACAGTTTGCCTAACAGTATCATTATGTGCAGAAAAATATAAACCCTTATGAGCATGGTATCTATATGTATAGTTGCAGATAATTTAGAAGTTAAACCCTATAGGCATGCTTTCTATGTGTGGAGTTGTATATACCAGAAAAACATAAATCCTATTGGCATGGTTTCTACCATTTGTGCATAAAGTAACCCCCCTCCCTTTTCACTAAATCCTCATTGAGTTTGTAAAAATTATTACAGGCCCCCAAAAAAATAAGACAGAAATTAAAAGTACATCAGAGATCACAGCTACATCCGAGAAGCCTAATTCAAACTTAGTGTATGACAATATGAGATTGAACCACTTCCGAGACACCGGATTTCCAAAGCCTTCTCTTAGCTAGGATGTTTCAAAGATCCAAAGAGTTTCAGGAACTCCAGGCAGTGCTTACACCTCAGATATATTGCAGATTTTAATCATAGTGCAGTGTGGAAGTGCCAACTCTCTGATGTCCAAGTTCAGAGGGAACTCAGGGTCTTAAAGCAAGGCTCAAAAGAGAGGGGTAGAACTTAAGATTCTAGGAATAGGTGTAAGTGCACAAAGGGGAAGGGAATCAGAGAGAGACAGGGCAAGCTAGTGGTCATGCCCAGCAATTGGGATGTTGGCACACCCCTGACCAGCCTGCTAGTCAAGTGTTGAGAGTTAGGATCCATTGTGGATCAAGCCAAGGCATGGACAGTAATTAGGATACTATCAAACTAAGAGATTAACTCAGCACATAGAAGGGAATAGGGGTAGAGGATTCATAACAGAAACAGAAGCAAAGAAAAGGGGATATGAAGCGCAAATTACAGCATATAGGCAATAAAGTAAACCAGAAGCTTGAAGATGTGAAGTAAACACATAGGGGGTGAGGCAGAATATTTAAACAAGGGACATACCAGTTTCAAATAAAATAAGTAAGAAGAAGTCGTGTAAGCCAAATTGCGAGCAGGCAGTACAAAAATCTCAGAAGAGAGTAGAGAATTGAAAGTGTATTGTAATTGTAAGAGTGTACAATTCGAAGAGTATTGAACTGTCAGTTGAAAGTGTTGAACTGAAGGTTCAAGGTGTCTAAGTGCAGAAGGGTCGTGCCCATTTTATAATGCATAAAACAAGTAAGAAAAGGTAAGGGAATAGTTTGCAATCAATCACACAAAATCTCCCTTTCGTCAGGGGATTCTGATTTCAAACGGGCAGAAGACAATTAAGGAAAGAAATTTTGATTTAAAACTTTCAAAGTAGCATAAGGAGGGTAAATACACAGGAGTTATTTAAGGAAAAAGTTTAGTGGTACACGGTTTGTGAAAAAATAAGGAAAGGGAGTCAATCAAACAGCCAGGGAAATCAAAATTACAGGCTTTGCTCAAATGAACCAAGTCAGGAATAGGTAAAGAAGGTTCAATTAAAGAAGCTCAGTGGCAGTCGGTCAAAACTTATTAAAAGGAATTCCAAATCAATCAATTAGTTGTCAAAACCCTTTTTTGAAAGAAGAATTTCCCATATATAAAGCACCCAAGTATCAAACAAGAAGGAGTTGTCATGCTAATTAGAAAAGACAGGCATGGAAAAGTTCAGAGTCACAAGCAAAGAGTTTCAAATTCAGTTCATATTACTTAGAATGAGTTTGATAGTCCGGGGTTCCAAAGTAGAACCCTAACCCGAACCTAAAATCGAGCTTGCCAAAGGGACCCCCAAATCCTGGGGTTTCAAATCGGATCAGACATAGAGAAGAGAAGGCAAGTCATTGAAACTGATTCAAAGGTCTGTTTCAGCGCCTTGTGAGAAACAAAACAGATATAATAGCAGGTTTGAAACAACAAGGAAAGAAAACTGATTTGAAGCATAAAGAACACGTTTTAAGAAAAGCTTGGAACTTAAACAAGTTCAGAAGACAAAGGGGTAGTAAAAACTTAAGGAACATGTTTAGAAAGACTCAAACAAAGTCCAGAAAAAGGCAAATGAGAACCAAGAGCTTAGTAGAAACACAGTAAAGGAACACGGGGTAAACGAACACATAAGATAAACGTGTGAAAGCATGATATAGAAACCAGTAGAAGAAAGAACAGAGCATCATAGAAGAACATGCAAAATAAGGCAAACATAAAGATACGGGAGAAGAACATGCTAGGTAGAAAAAGAGAACATACAAACATAGCATAAACAGATTCATACAAAGAAAGAAGAAGAAGAGTCAGAAAACATTTTAAGATTTTTCAGAAACCCTAAATCGAAGAGAAACAAATTTTGAAAGAGAAGATTGGGGAAAACATTTCAAAACTCCAGTAGAACATAGATGTAGCATAGATATAAGAAAACAACCAGAGAAAAATCTTGAATTGCTTAGGGTTTCAGAGGAACCTTAGGAATGAGAAAGGCTGGGAAGAAAGTCCGATTTTGAGTCGGAGAGGTCAGAAATAAGCTTCTGATGCTTGAATATGCCGGAGCCAGGCCGGAGAGGCCAGAGAACCTCGGATTTGTAGAGATCAGAAAGGACACCATCGAGGACGGACCTCGAAACTTCGAACACCCAGGGTTTAATAGTGGAGGAGAGTGAGTACAGGCCATCCATGGCCGAGAAGCCATGGACTCCGATGAGATTGCGGTTGAAGGGGGGTGAGAGAGGCTAAGGTTTCAGGAACCTTCGAGAGAGTTTTGAGAGATAGAGAGATGAGGAGTATCGAAGAAATGAGACGGGAGGAAGGGGGTAGGTGAGGGTTTAATTATGGAAAGGGGGATCTGGCCGGTTGATTTTATTTGATCAACGGCTCAGATTGATTCGGAGCTGGGCCAGGTCAATTTAAGGATTGGGCTAGGGCAGATTTGGTTGGATCTTGGGTTAATTTGGGGTTAAATTGAGGCTAAAATTGAAATGTGAGAGGGGTTACAATTGTAACGAAATAAGGCTAAATGTTAAATAGCCAGTTTTTCCCTTTTATTTTATAAAAATAATTAAAATGATTTTAAAAGCAAATTAAAAATACTGAGCCAACAAACAATATATAAATATCAATTTAAAAAATATTGGGACCAATTTCACAATTATAAAATGCTATTAATCTTAAAGTAGGCTACAATTGTAATTATATGCAATTTAACTTAAAACTACCAAATAAATCTGTAAAAATATGCAAAAATCACCTTAATTATATTTTGGTGTAAATATGAGGGTGGAAATAAATTATTCACCAAAATGATAATTTTGAGAATAATTATTGAGTTTTGTACTGCTAAAATAGACAATAAATTGATTTTTTTTAAAATCTTAAAAATTAGGAAAAAATATCAAAACTCTTGGGCGTGCTTATATATGCATACACATGCTATTTTAAAAGTATTTTGAGTATAAAAATACATAGGAAAAATTGGGTATCAATAGCTGCCCCTCTTTACCCGAGGAGGATGAAAGAGTTGTCAGGTAAAGATAAGATGACCAATTTTGACCGAAAGAAACGATTTGCAAAGAATTCTTACCGAGTTCTGGCTCTTGAGCTACCTACATATCCCTGGCCTTATAGGAATCAGGTCATATGTAGTTCAGGATCCATCGGCTGAATATGCCGATGGAGACATGAAACGGGCGAACGCGATGTTTAGAATGAAAGGATGGTCCGAGTCCGATAGGCTGTTGAACTGGAGCGCGATCGCTCCTGACGAGGCGGTTGTCGCTAGCCGATGTACCTGGAAGCGAGCAATACGAACGTATATTGCATAAATTTAAACGTGATGCAAATTCCCATTGGACCATGAATGCTGTCCTCGGACAGTTAGGATGACGTCCTCGAACCATGACGTCCTGGGCCATGAAGCGTATGGTAAAGGATTCGCAGGCTATGAAATGATGTTCTCGGGCTATGAGAATGGTGCCTCTGAACCATGATGCCTTTGAATAATGATGTGCAGAAGATAAAGTGGGGGTCCTCAGGCCATGGCATGGCGTTCTCGGGCTATGATAATGGTGCCTCCGAACAATGACGCCTTTGGACAATTTGGCGATCTTTCAGCCCATGAAATGTAGAAGGTGGCAATCTTTCAGCCGATGCAAGACGTAATATAAAAGGCGGCGATGTTTCAGCCGTGCAAGAAAAGTAAAGTGGCGATATTTCAGCCATGTAGGATGGAGACAGAGCTTAGTCTTGGAAGGAGAAAGGTAGCCTTATGCAGATGATAATCGAGGTAGGGCTTAACCTCGGAAGGCAGAAAAGTAGCCTTATACAGAATGCAGGTGGAGACAGGGCTTAGTCTCGAAAGGCAGATAAGGTAGCCTTATGCAATGCAAGGAAATGCAAGATGGAGACAATGCTTAGTCTCAGAAGGCAGAAAGGTAGCCTTATGCAATGCAAGGAAATGCAAGATGGAGACAGTGCTTAGTCTCGGAAGGCAGAAAAGTAGCCTTATGCAATGCAAAATACAGGATGGAGGTAGAGCTTAACCTCGGAAGGCAGAAAGGTAGCCTTATGCAATGCAAGGAAATGCAAGAAGGAGACAGTGCTTAGTCTCAGAAGGCAGAAAAGTAGCCTTATGCAATGCGAAATACAGGATGGAGGTAGAGCTTAACCTCGGAAGGCAGAAAGGTAGCCTTATGCAATGCAAGGAAATGCAAGAAGGAGACAGTGCTTAGTCTCGGAAGGCAGAAAAGTAGCCTTATGCAATGCAAAATGCAGGATGGAGGTAGAGCTTAACCTCGGAAGGCATAAAGGTAGCCTTATGCAATGCAAGGAAATGCAAGAAGGAGAAAGTTCTTAGTCTCGGAAGGCATAAAGGTAGCCTTATGCGGTGCAAGAGTGTAAAAGGAGATTAGTAGTAAGATCCCTTAGCTGATGGTCGATTACGACAATATGACTGCTGGGGAGATTGTGTACGGGTAGCAAATGTGGGCAAGTGATGATTCTGAGAAGTTGCATTCTTGGAAAGTATGCGTACATAAATATACTTAATGATACTGCAAGTCGAGTGCCTGCATCAAAAGAAAAATCGTGAGTTCTTTAAGGGGAAAAGTTAGTTCGTCTTCCCGGGCTCTTGACGTTGTGTGTTATTGGGGTAGCGTCGCTAAACAACAGCAATTCGAATAATAGTTATGCATGATTTAGTAAATATAACGTAAGTATATAGTCGAAAATAGTTTTCTTTAGATGAACCAACGACTGCGACGTGGTTCAAGACATTGCAACCTCTTTCGCTCCGGAATTTTGAGGGTCTTCCTCAAAATACTGCCGCAGTTTGCTGAGCGGACATTTCTGACGGCCGCGCTGAATGACTAAAAAAATCATCTTCGGAATTTTGAGGGTCCTCCTCAAAATTCTGCCCCAGTTTACTGGGCTGGCGCTTCTGGCAAAGCATGGACTAAAATCAACTTCGGAATTTTGAGGGTCCTCCTCAAAATTCTGCCCCAGTTCCAATAGCGGGGGGAAAATGGAAATTTTATTAAATTGTGACTGAACCCATAGGGCTGCCTATGTATACCCTCTTAAATAGGAATCAGGTCAGGCGTAGTTCAAATTACATCATAAAGGGAATCATAAGTGGTTACACATAATATCGTTTCACTGCATCTGAATTGATTGGCTTCGGCCAGACTTCTCCATCCATTTCTGCAAGAATAAGTGTTCCTCCAGTTAAAACCCGGTGGACCATATACAGACCCTGCCAATTGGGAGAGAACTTCCCCTTGGCTTCATCTTGATGTGGGAAGATTTTCTTCAACACCAACTGCCCCGGTGTAAATTTCCTTGGCTTAACTCTCTTGTTGAAGGCTCTGGACATTCTGTTTTAATACAACTGACCGTGGCAAACTGCATTCATCCTTTTCCCATCTATAAGGGCTAACTGCTCGTAGCAACCTTTTACCCATTATGCATCATCCAACTCTGCTTCTTGTATGATCCTTAAGGAGGCAATCTCTACCTCGGTAGGGATGACCGCCTCTATACCATAAACCAGCATGTAGGGAGTTGCTCCGGTCTATGTGCGAACTGTGGTGCGGTATCCCAATAAGGCGAATGATAATTTCTCATGCCATTTTTTGTGCCTTTCGATCATCTTTCTTAGTATCTTCTTGATATTCTTGTTGGCTGCCTCCACAACTCCATTCATCTGAGGCTTGTAGGCTGTAGAGTTCTTGTGTTTGATCTTGAATGTTTCACACATTGCTTTCATCAAGTCTCTGTTGAGATTTGAACCATGATCGGTGATGATTGATTCCGAAATTTCGAACCGACAAACAATGCGGTCGCGGACGAAATCTGCCACAACCTTCTTAGTGACCGCCTTGTATGATGCTGCTTTAACCTATTTGGTAAAATAATCGATTTCCACTAAGATGAACCTGTGCCCATTCGATGCGGCAGGCTCGATAGGTCCAATAACATTCATTCCCCAAGCGATGAACGATCATGGTGAGCTTGTTGCAGTAAGCTCGTTTGGAGGCACCTTTATCATATTTGCATGTATCTGACAGCGATGGCATTTGCGAACATACTGGATACAGTCTGTTTCCTTAGTCATCCAAAATACCCTGCTCGGAGTATCTTCTTTGCTAAGACAAAACCATTCATGTGCGGCCCGCAGGTCCCTACATGCACTTCGTCCAATAGCCTGGATGCTTCTTTTGCTTCGACACACCTTAGTAAACCTAAATCGGGAGTCCCCCTGAACAGGACTCCTCCACTGTGAAAGAAGTTGCTGGATAACCTACGAAGTGTGTGCTTTTGAGTAGCGTTGGCAAGCTCTGCATATTCCCCTGTTGTCAAGTACTCCTTGATGTCATGGGACTATGGTTTTCCATCCGCTTCTTCCTCAACGTGGGCGCAATAAGCTGGCTGATCATGAATCCTTACTGGGATGGGATTAATGATGTTTGTATTTGGATGCTGGATCATGGACGATAAAGTGGATAATGCATCGGCAAACTCGTTCTGGACTCTGGGGACATGCTGAAATTCTGTCTTTGTGAACCTTTTCCTCAACTCCTGTATGTGATGCAAGTAGGGAAGTATCTTAGAGTTCTTGGTTGCCCACTCTTCTCGAACCTGATGTATGAGCAATTCTGAATCCCCGATTACTAGCAACTCCTGAACGTTCATGTCAATGGCCATTTTGAGCCCCAAGATGCAGGATTCATATTCGGCCATATTATTGGTGCAAGGAAACCTGAGCTTGGCAGATGCCGGGTAGTGCTAGTCGGTTTCTGATACTAGGACTGCTCCTATGCTAACTCCTTTAAAATTTGCGGCTCCGTCGAAAAACAACCTCCAAATCATCATAGGATTTTGCGATATATTCTCCTATGAAAGATACCTCTTCATCGGGAAACTATATTTTTAGGGACTCGTATTCTCCATCCACGGGATTCTCGGCGAGATAATCTGCTAAGGCTTGCCCTTTTGATTGTTTTCTGGGTCACGTAAACAATATTGAATTCACGTAGTAGGATTTTCCCTTTGAAATGTGAGAGGGGTTACAATTGAAACGAAATAAGGCTAAATGTTAAATAGCCAGTTTTTCCCTTTTATTTTATAAAAATAATAAAAATGATTTTAAAAGCAAATTAAAAATACTGAGCCAACAAACAATATATAAATATCAATTTAAAAATATTGGGACCAATTTCACAATTATAAAATGTTATTAATCTTAAAGTAAGCTATAATTGTAATTATATGCAATTTAACTTTAAAATACCAAATAAATCTGTACAAATATACAAAAATCACCTTAATTATATTTTGGTGTAAATATGAGGGTGGAAATAAATTATTTACCAAAATGATAATTTTGGAAATAATTATTGGGTTTTGTACTGCTAAAATAGACAATAAATTGTTTTTTTTAAATATTAAAAATTAGGAAAAAATACCAAAACTCTTGGGCGTGCTTATATATGCATACACATGCTATTTTGAAAGTATTTTGAGTATAAAAAATACATAGGAAAAAATTGGGTATCAACATGGATCACATCAATGCAATACCCGGCAATCGCTCCTCATAAGAGGGGTTGCACGTGGTATTAGCGCATCGGTCATCATATTCATATCTACCCTTCCCACCCCGTTAAGGTATTAAAGCATGGAATAGTATCGTTTCTTATTGCATGCTATTACCCGTCCCAATCCTATCAGTCTCGGATGCATTTGAGACTACTAATCCTAAAGGAATGGAGGTTAGGCTTTTCAGATTTTTTAAAAGGACAAAATTCTAATGCGACAAACAAAACACATAAGCAAGTAGGGGGAAACAAATAGCAGTTTAAGGGCTCAAACAAGCCTCCTCACTTAAAAGAGCAAATATAGCATGACTTCAGATATTGGTTTGGCCTGAATTAAATTAAGGCGTAGGGTGGGCTGATTCATCACATATTTCTCATATGAGGAGTCCGAATTAGCCTTGTCTGGATGTAGTTATCAAAGACTGACACAATTAATTAATTACCTACTGCTTGCCTAGGTGGAAGTATACTGATTTTAAAGAAGGGTTACTGATTATATAAGCAAAAGATCTGTAGATTTATGACTTATTTTAGACTTATAAATGAAATAGACGAAGCGAATTCAATTGATTACTCCTATAGGAATGATTTCTATGCGTCATTAGTTTTAAGCGATTGCATAGATGCAGGAGTCCTATAGGCATGGTATCTAAATGAAGTTGATTTTTTAAAACCTATAACTATTTGCCTAATGACGTGCAGAAGTGCAGAAAACC
Source organism: Nicotiana sylvestris (assembly GCF_000393655.2). Taxonomy (NCBI): domain Eukaryota; kingdom Viridiplantae; phylum Streptophyta; class Magnoliopsida; order Solanales; family Solanaceae; genus Nicotiana; species Nicotiana sylvestris. The sequence continues at coordinate 108,097,017 of NC_091067.1, forward strand.
TAAGATCATGATTTCTATATGCAAAACTTATAGGCATAATCTCCAAGATGCAGGAATGCAGAACTTATAAGCATGATTTCTAAAATGCAGAAATGCAGAAACTTATAAGCATAATTTCCTAAATGTAGAAATGCAGCACTTATAGGCATAATTGCATAAATGCAGAACTTATAGGCATGACTTCTAAGATGCAGAAATACAGGAGTGCAGAAAACTTATAGGCATGCGTTTCTAAAAGTGCAGAAGTGCACAAATTATAGATAGCCTATAGGCAGGTTTTCTACCCTTTTTGCATGCATTCATCCCCATCCCTTTCCACTAACCATCCCCAATAATTATTACAAATTTATTACAAACCCAAGTGAATCAGAAAAGAAAAGTAAAATTACATCAGAAACTCCAGCTACATCCAAACAGCCTAATTCAGACTCAAAGTCCAACAATATGAGATAAACCAACTTCTAGGATCAGATTTCCAAAAGACTTTCTCATATTTAGCATGTGTCAAAGTTTCCAAGAGTCTCAAAGGGACTTAGGGTAGTGCTTACACCCCAAAACAATTGTAGAATTAAAAGATCATAGTGCAGTATGGAAATGCCAGCACTCAAATGTCCAAGTTCAGAGGGAACTCAAGGTCCCAAAGCAAGGCTCATAAGAGAGGGGTAGAACTTAAGAGTCTAAGAACAAGTGTAAGTGCATAGAGGATTCAGGGAGAGCCATGGCAGGCTGGTGGTCATGCCTAGCAATTGGGATGTTGGCACACCCTTGACCAGCCTGTTAGCCAAACTTAGGAGTTAGGATCCATTGTGGATCAGGTTATAGTCAGGGCAGTAATTAGGATACTGCCAGGCCAAGACCTTAACTCAAGAACATAAAAGGGAATAGGGGCAGGGATTCATAGTAGAAACAAATGCAGGAAAAGAACACAATTAACATAAATCATCGAACATGGGCAGTAGAGTAAACAAAGATGCAAAAACTATAAAGTAAACACATAGGGATGAGGCAGAAAATTTAAATAAAAAACATACCAGTTTCAAAGCAAAACAAGTAAGAAAATAGTAGTCTTGAGAGCCAAGTTCCAAACAAAGTGATTCCAAAAGATCCCAAGCAAGCAAAGTGTTGAACTTAAAACAATGTCGTAAGAAAGTTTGCAATTGGAAGTGTCTTTGTTTGTGTGAATCTCGGTGTGTTTGTAAAGAGAGAAGACAGGTCATTATATAGTTTTGAAAACAAGCAGTACATAGGCAAAGAGTGCACAAACATGGAAATAGCAATCAATTAGTATCAATTAAGACAACTGGACTCCTTTAATTAAGGAGTCTAGTTCAAACGATTAGTCAAGGCAGAATAAGGAAAAGAAATTAGTTCAGTAAGGCTGATTAGGGCAAAGAAACCATGTAGTGTATAAACAATGCCAGATACATAGTGGGTAATTAAGGAAAGTTGAAATAACAGTGTATTTATAAAGTAAAAATAGGGCATCAGTTAGAAAATCAACCAAGAGGATCTCGGATCCAATTGTGATCACAGGGAATCCAAAGTAATTAAGGAAAGAGTCACATAAATATAGAACTAATTCAAAAATTGGTATAGAATTATAGAAGGAATACACAAGATCATGTATTTAAGGAAAACAATACAAGCAGGGGATTTTTACACAAAAGGATTAAGTAAAGAGCCAGTAGGGAGGTTCGATCGAAAAATCAAGGACAAATCATTAGCCTTATTAAAGGGATTTCAGAATCAATCACTCGATTGGTGAAAACCTTTTGAAAGAGGAGTCTTCTCATATATAAAGCACACAGCTTCAAACAAAATAAAGAGTCTAACATTGAAAGTTTCAGAGTCACAAGCAAAGAGATTCAGGTTCAATTACAAACTCATAGTGAGTCAGAAAGCCTAGGGTCCCAAAGTGGAACCCTAATGCCATTTACTCAAAGAAACCCCCAAAACCTAGGGTTTCTAATAGAGTCAGACAAAGAGGTGAGAAAACAAGGTCATTGAAAGAGGCTCAGAAGTCTCTTTCAAAGACTTATGAGAGGCAAACACACACGATAGAAAGAACACTAATTCAAAGTCACGAAAACAAGTTTGAGAGAACTTGGGATCGAAACAAGTTTAAAAGGAAGGAGATGATACGAGTTTTTAAACAACAGTAGAAAAAATATGCTTAGCAGGAACACGAACAGAACTCAATGTGGTGAACTAGATCAAAGAGCTCAAACATAAACACACGTAGCCAAGAATAAGGAAAACAATACGGATTAATCACGCGAGCAGGAGAGTGACAGCAAAGAACAGAAAAGTCTTGCATAATAGAAAAGAAATAAGAGAGAAAACTCATGTATAGTAAGAAGCAAACATACGAGTATAAAACACATAAAGAAAGAACAGGAAGAATCAAAATATTTGAAGAAGTCCTTTTTCAGAAACCCTAAAATTGAAATTGAACGATTTTAAAGAGGAAATTTGGGAAAACCCTTAAAAAGTCAAGTAGAACACAAATACGTCACAGATCTCAGAAAACAAACAGAGAAAGAACCTTGACTAGCTTAGGGTTGTAGAGAAAACCCCTAGAATGAGAAAGGTCTTGAGGAAAGTCGGATCCTGAGTCAAAAAGACTCATATTGCTTGAAAATGCAGTAAAATAGCTGGAGCCACCATAGATCTACAGGTCTGAGAAAGATCTAAAGAGAACCATCAGAGTCAGCTTCAAACCTCGAGCAGCTTAGGTTTAATGGTGATAGATAGTAAGTATAGGCCACCCATATCCTGAAACGCCATGGATTCCGGTGGGATTGTGGTAGGAACAGGTAGGAATCGATTAGGGTTTCGGAGAGGCTAGAGAGGATTTGGGAGATGAAGAGAGTTCAAAGGTGGAGTCTCTGATAGAATGAGTTAGGGTTAGGTGGGTTAGGGAATTAAAAAGGGAAGGGGGGATCTTGGTCGTTGATCAAAATGATCAACGGCTTGGATTAAATGGGAGTCGGGCGTTTTACAATTGGGTCAGGGGTTGGGTCCAAAAGGAATTGGGTCGATTTTAATTTGGGTGGAATCAGGGGTCAAAATTGAGGGCCATAATTGAAAGGTGAAAGGGTTGTAATTGAAATAGAAATGGGCTAAGTGTTAAATAGTCTATTTTCCCTTTTTATTTTATAAAATAGTAATAATAATTTTAAAAGTAAATTAAAAACCCTGAGCCAACAAATACTATATAAATATTAATTTAAAAATACTGGAAATAATTTTATAATTATAAAATGCTACTAATCGTGAAATAGGCTATAATTACAATTACATGCAATTTAGCTTAACAATACCAAATAGATTTGTAAAAATATACAAAATCACCTTAATTGTATTTTGGTGTAAATATGAGAATAAAAATAAATTATTTACCAAAATGATAGTCTTGGGAATAATTATTGGCTTTTGTACTGCTAAAATAGACAATAAATTGATTTTAAAAATCTTTAAAAATTAGTAAAAAATACCAAAACACTTGGGCATGATTATATATGCATATACATGTTATTTGGAAAGCATTTTGTGCATAAAAATACATAGGAAAAAATTGGGTATCAACACTCACTGTTTTGACTTTATACTTGAACTCAGTCATGTTATTTTCCACTGTTTTTCAAAACACGGCCAAGTTTACTTTGATTTAACACTTGAAATGATATTTTAAATAATATTTTAGGCTGAGCATCATGTATTTACGGCTTCCCGAGTGGATTATGTGATTTTTGACTGAGTAAGGCCGAGGGCCTAGTTGTGAGGAAATACTGATACTGATTTGAGGCCGAGGGCCTGAGATATGTACGCTACGAGGTGGCTTGTTGATATTGTTTATGAGGTCGAGGGCCTGAGATATATATGCCACGAGGTGGCTTGACTGATATGAGACCGAGGGCCTAGATTTGATGCCACGAGATGGCTTGATATTGCGCTTGGGCCGTAAGGGGCCCCTCCCGGAGTCTGCACCCCCCATTGAGTGTGGGTATCCATTGTGATATGAGATATATAGCCCGAGGGGCTGGTACTGTTCTGAGATATTGCCCGAGGGGTGAACCTTTATGTGTTTATCTTCTTAATTGCCTGTCAATTACCTGTTGATTGTGTATTTGTGCCCAAGGGGCGAACCATTATGTGTTTATCTTCTTAATTGTCTGTCATTACCTGTTGATTGTATATTTGTGCCCGAGAGGCGGATTTTTGTGCTTATCTGCACGCATTGTTTTGCATTCATTTGCATAACTGTTGAAAAGTCATTTCCAAAAGAAGTTTGAGATGAGCTAAGATGTTTTTAAGAGATTTCACAACTTCATTGTTTTTCTTAAATGGTTTCATACTACTTCTATACAGCATGTTGATATGCTTTACGTGATTTCTTACCTCTCAGTTGTTATTTACCTTTATTACTCACTAAGGTGGAGTGCTTAATTTACTCCTTGCACGGTAGCGGGTTTTGGCTGATCAGAGGCAGAGTTATCGGAGTTTAGCAAGGTGGATGCCGGCATTCGCAACATCTCTTTTCTCCCTCTTCATTCATTAGTCCTGTTTTGTATATTTTAGACCTTTTTGTTGTATTTATACTCTAATAGATGCTCGTGAGTTGCGACACCCGGTTTGGGCTGTGTCGGGTTGTACTTCCGCTAACAATTATTATTAAATCATGTAGAGACTGCTTATGTAATGTTTAACCTTTTTAAAAAGGTGAATTAGGTTTAGTTGGCTGATCATGAGAGGCGCCATCACGACCAGGTCGGGGTTCGGGTCGTGACAAGTTGGTATCAGAGCCTAGGTTTTATAGGTCTCACGAGTCATAAGCAGGTATAGTAGAGTCTCGTGGATCTGTACAGAGACGTCTATATTTATCCTTGAGAGGCTGCGGAACCTTTAGGAAAACTTCACGTTCTTGAATTCTTATCGTGTGTCCTTGATTCAGCTTGAAATGTAACTCTTGAAATTCATTCCGCGCGTTTGTATGCGCGTATGAGTGCTCAGTATCATATGTGCATTGATGGCTTGTGATTCCTTGATCAAGGGGCGAGATGTGATCTCTGTGAGTTGATGTTGGGCTAGTCTGGAGGACTTGAAGCCGGATCTTTGCCTATGGCTTGAGCACCTAGGTGCTGATTGTGTGAGCAAGTGTTTTTGAACTTATATGTTCGGTATTGTCCCTATTAGTGGAAGTGAAGGCTGGATGGCTATGTGATGAGTATGTTAGTACTGCAAGATGTATCCATATGATTGGAAGCGAAGAGAAGGGTCTGTTAGAGGATATAAGACTAAGTGACTGCGTAATATTTGTGATGGTGGAAGGTATAGAGAAATGTTAATTGAAGGCAAGGCAGGTGGGCCATCTCCTGCGAAGTGTTCCGAGGTTGTGTGATTCTTATGTGTCTTTTAGGAGATCTCATTTGCAAATGAAAGATATGTGTTACAATTTAAATTAGGTCGCTTAGAGAGTGGGCTTGACAGTTACAAGGATGAATGCGAGATTTGTAGAAGATTCAAGGTACCACATGGTCTGGGTTTCACGAACTTATGAAGGTTTGAGTTTAACCTCACTATGGTATTATGGTAACAAGAGAGTACATGCGTTATGAGTTATCGAGTGTGTTTTGATCTATGGCTTTGAGCCAAGTGGGGGAGTCTGCTATTGATTAGTTGATTACATGGTTAGGTGCTATGTTGGTCCCAGTTTGAGGCGTGCGAGTGAATCAGCTATGACTTGCAGAAATTGAGACCGAGAATGGCTCGAGTAGAGGAAAATTCTTAACAAAGGTTATAGTATGCTTCATAGGTGTGTGAGAATCATAGAATGTCATGAGTTGATGTTCGTAATGGATGTTCGGCGCATAGAGCAGGAAGTGTCTTAGTTGTTCTAGGATGAGGTTACACTCCGCGGTGTCGGAGTGCTAGTGAGGCACGGGTGGTTCTGTTTGTTTGATCAGGCTGATTGCAATTTGAATAGAGTGAATGACTCTCGAGAATGTTTCTAATGTATTCAAGATTCTACATGTAACAATTGGGTATTTTAAAGTTGTATATGTGGCTAGAGACTGAGTTTTCATTGGAAGATGTCAAGGCTTGTGGTAAATTTTTATATTAATTATGGGATTCTATGTATCAGTATCAGGAAGGTAAAGGTAACAGATTTAGATTCGCAGAAAGTCTCTTCAGAGTAAAGCACTTTGAGAAGGTATTCAGCGGCTTATGAGCCTTAGACGGTGTGGCTTTATGCTTGGGTCCTATGTGGTAAGTTTGGGTTAAGGAATTGTGATGTTGTAGCAAGAAGGAGTATCAAGTTGAAGGTAATCAAAAGGAAACTCAGATAGACGGTATAGCTTGGTAGTGGGTCGGATCAATATGGTAAGGATATGATTGACTCTTTGGATGCTTATGGAGTAAGGAGTCTCTGCAGGTGTTTTGCGGTAATTCTTTTAGGTTGTAGAGTCATGCGTAGCTCGGTTGAGCTAGAAGGATTCAGTCCTGATGAGTTAGGGTTGTGAAAATGGAATTCGGGGAGTTCTCGATGGTTCCTACCTTAGTTGGAGATGTATACTTTCCTATTGGCATAAGAAGCATGGGATGTATAGTGGTTCTTTTCTAGATAGGATCAATGGAAAGTTCTTGACTAGTTGAGTGCGTAGATGGTTGTGGCTCGGAAGGAAGATGAAGTTCTTATGGTTATCCTAGGATGGTATGGGTTATGCGGTATGTTGTAAATGATTGAGAATTGCATGTGTAAGGTTGCGGTTCAGTTCTGAAAGGAATGTTATAAAATTCTTAGGCAGCGGGCAGTTTCAGATGATTAGATGAATTATCTTTAGATGATTAAGGGAATGGTATTGCTAATTGGAATGATTTGACGAGGGTATATATTTCAGAAAAGGCAATAAGATTAAGTTGATGGTGCTTCGGTAATATTGCGGCACTTTCTTGTTAGATCGACTGCGGATATTCGAGTTTGCTTGATGGCACAAGGGAATCTTAGAGTATCTTTCATGGAATGATTGGGTATTTGAGGTGTGGTACGCATTCAGACAGAGGAATTGGGATCAGGTGTGTTGATTCATGTGCCATATGGATTTGGAGACTAAGAGTTCTCCTGTTCAGGCTATGTTATGGTAGTGGGTCGCGTGTATCGGCACTGTGTAGTGACTACCGGGGCTTAGAGACCCGAGCGAATTTGTTATTGCTTGGTATGCTAGATGTTGGATGGGATATTGGGTTCAGACCAGTTGTCTCTGTGTGGTGTCATTCTGGACTATCGCGCTAAGGCGGCGTTGTTGGCTATGCCGAAAATGCCACGGGTTGAGTGGCGAGGTTCAACGGATTATGTCCTAGTAGAGTGGTATTATATTTTGAAGACCCATCGGATGGCTGGGAAGGAGTTTCTTTCTCATTTGGGCTTTCGTGATGGTTGTCAGTGTAGAGGCTCCTCATATGGATTCAGTTCTGGTGGTGAGGGACTTTTTTGGATGTGTTTCCTACTGTCGGGCATGTCGCCGGATAGAGTTGTTGACTTCGGTATTGATCTAGTACTGGGCACCGTATCGTATAGCACTGGCAGAGTTAAGAAGTTGAAGGAGCAGCTTCAGGTTTCCTTGATAAGGGGTTTCGTTTGTAGGCCAATGTGGATGCATGATTCTAGCTTGAGTCGGCTTGGTTGGCCTCGAATTGTATTGTTGAGGGATGTGTTGATTCGATCATTATTGAGCTTATTAGTGATCAGGGGAGATCCATGAGTTACCTTTTTGTGTGCGAGACATTATGACTTGTTGATTATGGGCACATATGGTGCAGTTCTATTGGGGCTTCATAGTGGAAGTCAAGCAGGGAGAGTAGTTGAGTGTTGCTCGGTAAATGGATTATCGGTTATGTCCTATCGGGTTTGTGTGGTATATGTTATTTGTTTCACCGTGGGTGTAATGATTCGCTTTGGTTCCATCAAATTGTGCGTGGTTGTCGATTTTGAGCATAGTGACTTAAGGTGTTTCATGTGGAGCAGTGTTGGATAGGATCGCGCATTGCAGCGAAGCTATATGGAGATATGACCTTGCGGGTCAGACTTGTGTGTTCTATTTCTATGATGTGAGACGAGTTCTCAGCCTTGTGTGGTGGTGGTACTGGTGAGCTTGAGGTACAACCTTTTCATTTGAGGCATTTTTCATGATTTGAGTATGTTCGGACCGTTGCTTGTTGGTGCACATATTATGCAAGTCGTGGCTTAGGCCTATATTGATGTGTCATGTCACCAGAGTGGTGTGTTGGATTAGATGAGATTGTCGGGATCTTTAATGAGTGCAAACGGATTTGATTTCAGCATGCTAGAAGGATAACATCGAGGTTCGGCTCAGAAATTTGTTATGGCCCTTGCCAATAGGGAAGTGGCCTTACGAATGGTTGATCTAAGAAATGGTTATGGTTTATTGCATGTTTCATTTATCATTGGCAGTATATGGAAGTGTTGGAATGAGACTTTAGTTGATAAGATATTTTCTATCGGTATTCGGTTGTTATGTGCAACTGTTGTGATTAGAAGTTATCGCTGCTAGTGTTTGAGTTATGTGGTATATCATGTGATTGCACCTGAGATAGCAGATATGGTTTGTTACGGCTTGTTTGGACTTATTCACAGTATAAATGTGAGATTCTGATCGTATTGAGGGTATTAGAAGCAGAAATGTGGTTCTACGGTTTATGGACTAGGATAGATTGTGAAATTTCAATTATATTGTGTTATCGAACCTATGGGAGATAGGGTGATGTGGGATCACCCCCGGGTATATGCATGGTAAGGTTATTCAGCAATTGGCTAGCTTTTGGAACAACTCTGGGCACGTTCGAGGACGAACATATGTTTAAGTGGGGGAGGATGTAACGACCCGACCGGTCGTTTTGAGCTTTTACACTTTGATTGTCAGTTCTTGGGCATGACTTGCCCCGTGTGATGTATTATGACTTATGTTAATCACTGGTTTTGGGTTTCCGGAAAATCGAAATGAATTTGGAAGAACAATTCTTAGTTTGAAGCTTAAAATTTGAAAGGTTTGACCAAGATTTGACTTGTTTGTATATGATCCCGGATCAGGATTTTGATGAATTGGTTAGCTCCGTTAGGTGATTTATGACTTAGGAGCGTGATCGGAATGCATTTTGGAAGTCCGTGGAATGTTTAGGCTTGAATTGGCGAAATTGATATTTTGACGATTTCTGGTTAATAGGCGAGATATTGATATAATGGTCGGAATGGAATTCCGAGAGTTGCAGTATCTTCGATGTGTCATTTGGGATGTGTGTGAAAATTTTTAGGTCGTTTGGACTTGGTTTGGTTGGGTTTTTGATCAAAAGCATATTTTGGAAGATTTTTAGAAACTTAGGCTTGAATTTGATGTGATTTGGTAGATTTGATGTTGTTTGAGGTGTTTTGATGATTGGAACAAGTTTGAATAAGGTATTGGGTTATGTTTGTACTTTTGGTTGAGGTCCTGGGGGTCTCAGGATGATTTCGGATGGTTATCGGAGAAGTTAGATGTTGGTTGCTGCTTCTGGTATTTTCGCATCTGCGGTTTGGGGACCGCAGATGCGGCACCGCAAATGCGGGTGATTGATCGCAGAAGCGAAAAAGGGTCAGATGAGCTGAGACCGTAGAAGAGACTATGTGGACCGCATCTGCGAAGCCGCAGATGCAGGGAAAGGATCGCAGATGCAAGATTTGGTCAGCAAGTGATTTCCGCATAAGCGGAGGAAGAACCGCATATGCGGTACCGCATGTGCGTGTTTGGACCGCAGATGAGGGTCCTGGGTCATAAGTGAAATCCGCAGAAGCGGATGTTTTTTCGCAGAAGCGGAAGCGCAGATGCGTTTACTAGATCGTAGGTGCGAAAGAGCTGGGCAGAAGGTATAAAAATGCCCTTTCGCGATTTTCAGTCATTTGTTCTTCATTTTTGTGCGATTTTGGAGCTCCAAGTTGTGATTTCAAGAGGGGATTAAGTGTATCCGCAGAGGTAAGCTACTTGGTCTTTATACCTTGTGTTTATGGTGATTATATCATTGTTTAATCATGAAAATTTGTGAAAATTAGAGGAAGAGTTGGGAAATTAGGGCTTGAAGTTGGAGAGTAAATTTTTAGAAGTTGAGTGACCATAAGAGGTCGGATTTTGGTAAATTTGATATGTATGAACTCGTGAGGAGATAAGGAATCTAATGATGTGAAAATTTCTGAGTTTCGAGAAGTGGGCCCGGGGCTCGGGTTTTGCTAATTTTGAGATTTTTGGTATTTTTCGATTGTTTTCGCTTGGGCTTGGTTCCCTTAGCATATTGTGACGTATTCGTTTTGATTTTAGATAGATTCGATGCGCATGGAGGCCGATTTGAGGGGCAAAGACGTCGCGAGCTAGAGATTTCGCCGGTTCGAGGTGAGTAATGATTGTAAATGATGTTCTGAGGGTTTGAAACCCCGGATTGCACATCGTAGTGCTATGTTGAGGTGACTTACACGTTGGATAGCGAGCATGGGATAGATCACCATTGGGGATTGTGACTTAGTCCATCCTGATTGATGATTTTACTGCGTAGTTGATTGAAAACTAACTATTATCATTATTATTTGGATTGAATGTCATATTTGGGCCTAGTACCAACTATGTGAACCCTTCGGGATTTGTTATTGATATTTCCTCACTATTTTGACTTTATACTTGAACTCAGTCATGTTATTTTCCACTGTTTTCAAAACTCAGCCAAGTTTACTTTGATTTAACACTTGAAATGATATTTTAAATAATATTTTAGGCTGAGCATCATGTTTTACTACTGCCCGAGTGGCTTATGTGATTTTTGACTGAGTAAGGCCGAGGGCCTAGTTGTGAGGAAACACTGATACTGATTTGAGGCTGAGGGCCTAAGATATGTACGCCATGATGTGGCTTGTTGATATTGTTTATGAGGCCGAGGGCCTGAGATATATACACCACGAGGTGGCTTGACTGATATGAGGCCGAGTGCCTAGATTTGATGCCACGAGATAGCTTGATATTACGCTTGGGCCGTAAGGGGCCCCTCCCGGAGTCTGCACCCCCTCAGTGAGCGCGGCTACCCATTGTGATGTGAGATATAGCCCGAGGGGCTGGTACTGTTCTATGATATTGCCTGAGGGGCGAACCTTTATGTGTTTATCTTCTTAATTGCCTGTCAATTACCTGTTGATCGTGTATTTGTGCCCAAGGGGCGAACCGTTATGTGTTTATCTTCTTAATTATTTGTCATTACCTGTTGATTGTATATTTGTACCCGAGAGGCGGATTTCTGTGCTTATCTGCACTCATTGTTTTGCATTCATTTGCATAACTGTTGAAAAGTCATTTTCAAAAGAAGTTTGAGCTGAGCTAAGATGTTTTTAAGAGATTTCACAGCTTCATTGATTTTCTTAAATGGTTTCATACTGCTTCTATACAGCATGTTGATACGCTTTACGTGATTTCTTACCGCTCAGTTGTTATTTACCTTTATTACTCACTGAGTTGGAGTACTCACTTTACTCCCTGCACCTTGTGTGCAGATTCAGGTATTTATGCACCCGGTAGCGGATTTTGGCTGATCGGAGGCAGAGTTATCGAAGTTTAGCAAGATGGCTGCCGGCGTTCGCAACACCGCTTTTCTCCCTCTTCGTTCATTAGTCCTGTTTTGTATATTTCAGACCTTTTTGTTGTAATTATACTCTAATAGATGCTCGTGAGTTGTGACACCCCGGTTTGGGCTGTGTCGGGTTGTACTTCCGCTAATAATTATCATTAAATCATGTATAGACTGCTTATGTAATGTTTAGCTGTTTTAAAAAGGTAAATTGAGTTTAGTTGGCTGGCCTTATCCTCACGAGAGGCGCCATCATGACCGGGTCGGGGTTTTGGTCGTGACAGCAAGATACTTACCTCAAAGACAACAAACCGATACTCTAAAATGCACTTCTCGGATTAAAACACCTCCGGACGGCTCAATTCTAGCCAAATTAACTTCAAAGCCCAAATAAAACACATAAGAAACTATTCCGGATCATAAAATCTCAAAACAAAAATCCAAAAACCGGTCCAAAAGTCGACCCCCAGGCTCGCATCTCGGAACCCAATAAATTTTATAAAATCTGAATACCCATCCCAATATGAGTTCAACCGTACAAAATTAATCAAATTCTGATACCATTTGGTCCCTCAAATCATGATTTTTCATTTTAGGAATTTTCTTCAAAAACCAACATTTTCCTCTACCTAAAACACAAATTAAATAATAAAAATGAAGATAGATCCATGGAATATGTTAGATTCTAGGTGAAGAATAATTACCCAATCGATTTGCTTGAAAAACCCCCCAAAAGAAGCTCCCAAATCTAAAGTTTAAAACTCAAAATATGAAGAAAATGGCTAACCCTCGATATAAAGGATTCTGCCAGGACTTCCGCATCTGCGGTCAAGAAATCGCATCTGCGGGACCGCATTTGTGATAAAGAGACTACATCTACGCATTTGGACTAATTGGCCTGGGACCGCATCTGCGGATATACAGCCGCAGCAGTGGTGCCGCAGAAGCAAAAGAGAACCTCAGGAGCCCCGTAAATCCTCCGCAGGTACGATCGCTGGACTGCAGAAGCGGTCATCGCACCTGCGTGCCAGCCTTCGCAGAAGCGTGCAAGCTCTTAGGCCTCCATGACCACAAAAGCGACCGGGCCCACGCAGAAGCGGAGCCGCCCCTACGCTCCAAGGTCGCAGGTGCGAAAACACCAGAACCAGACTTGTTTAAAACTATGCAAAACATCCAAACCTCGTCCGAGACACACCCGAGGCCCCGGGATCCCGTCTAAACACACAAACAAGTTCTATAACCTAAAACGGACTCGCTCGAGGTCTCAAATCATATCAACCAACGCCAGAAATGCACATCGCGCCAAGAATCAAACTAAGAACTTCCAAACCTTCCAACTTTGAAAACTTGTGCCGAACCCAATCAAATCAACTAGGAATGACGCCAAATTTTGCAAACAAGTTCAAAATGACATAACGAAGCTGCTCCAACTCTCGGAATCACATTCCGACCCCGATATCATAAAAGTCAACTTGGGTCAAACTTCTCTATTTTCCAAACTTCTAACTTTTCCAACTTTCACCGAAACGCTTCAATTTACCCTACGGACCTCCGAATCCGGACGCACGCCTAAGACCCAAATCACAATACGAAGCTGTTGAAATCATCCAAAAACCATTCCGGAGTTGTTTACTTACAAGTCCAATTCCGGTCAAATTCTCACCGCTTAAGCTTCCAAAACTAGATTTCTTCTCTCATTTCGACTCTGAATCATCCGTTAACTGAATTCAACCATGCACGCAAGTCGATATCCATATTATGACGCTTTTCCAGACCTTACGCCGCTTAACGAAGCTTAAATTCTCAAAACGATCGATCGGATCGTTACACATATATAATACTTAATTAAACATTAAACGTGTATATGACAGGCAAATGTTTTACATTAGACACTTGATACAAGTAAGTTTTTGTTAGCAGCTCTCACGTACTTTGAATAAAACAAATTTCAGTATATTATTAATTTGTTTAATGACTCGACATCAGACAATGGACGCAAGCAAATTTAGGATAAGACAATCCCGAGGGTACTCACACACTTAAATTTTACGGACATACTTTTACCCCCTTATTTTTACTCGAAGTGATATTAATACCCTTGAGTGATGATATGGCAAGGAGAGTAATTTTAATTTCTCACAAGTATGTGACAGGCAGAAGAAAGTGCTTAAGGCAGACAAAAACTCACACGTGTTGGTCTCCAATTGGAAATTTTTATAACTAATTACATTTAACATTAAACGACTATTTTTTTCTTACTCTATTTCATTTTTATCTTCTTCTTTTTTCTCTTTCTTCATCTTCACCAAATCCACCCGCCCTCCTTCTTTTTTCTTTCTTCATCACCCGCCACCACCTCCCCTTCCATCGTCCTCAATCCCACCACTTTACTTTTAACTCACCATTTTGTTTTCATAGGAGAGTTCAATGATTGATGGGAATATTAAGCAATTGAAAATAGGAGATTGACAAATACTTGATTTAGTAATGATACATTTATTCAAGAAGGCATTCATTCATCATTTTTCTTAGGTAGTGCCTGAAATTAAGAAAAAATATGTATTCCACAATTTCAAAGTTTTAAAAAAGGAATTTGATATTATATGCAGAATCAAGGGAAAGAAATTGGTTTCTTAGAATTGGAAATCTCATATCTCAGTAGTAGGGATATTGCATGTATTATGGATGACACTGAATTTTTTTCTGTAAAAAATATGGATGAGGGAATATGTAGTTTAAGAAAAAAATGAGGGATAAGGTGATGGTTTTGTGCTGGAGCGGAAAGGTCATTTAAATTAAATGACAAAATGGAGATTTGAAATTTTGTTTAACATGTGGGTTTTATGGTGGAAGCTAAGATGGAGAAAAAAAGGGAGAAGTAAGGGGTGGAGGGGTGGGGGGTGGGTTGGGGGGTTGTACACAGCCGTGTTCAAAACTGATTGTGGCATTTTAAGGAGGTATTAATATCACTTCGAATAAAAGTAAGGGGGTAAAGAAACATTAGCAAAGTTTGGATATGTAAGTTCGGAACAAGTTTAGGGGTACTCGATGTATTTTCCCTAGAAACAACCAATAACAACAACATATGTACAAATAAAGATAATGACATATAATAGCTATCAGCGGAATACCACCCTCACGCCATGTACGGATAAGATAATGAAGTTGCTCTTATTCAGAAGGGAAACAGTACCTCGGTGCAGGGAGAGATTCGTGACTAATATAGAGTTGCTCTTTTTTTTTCGTTGCTAAAATGTATGCATTTCATATTAGATGAGGTACTTTCCTTTTTAGTATGTTTCAAAACAAATGACATATTTTTAAATTTAGAAATAATTCAACTTTAAACTCGTTCATTTTACTCATTTACCCTTAATGAGATGTTTTTATAGCCACACAAATGTCATGGCCCCATAAACCTTTTGCCCCTTAAGCTTTTAAGACCACAAGTTTTTAAAGTTTTTTTTTTTTAAACTCCGTACCGAGTCAAACTACCTCATCTAATATGAAACGAAGGGAGTAACTAATATTGTATTTTACTCAATAAAGATTAATACATAGCTTGACTTTTTCGGAATACAATTCGTGCAGTCATTTTCAATACAAATGAATATACAGAGGGGTGAAACATCATAAGATTTTAAAGTTCACAAAAAACTCCATCTTGCCTTTTTCCTTTATTGTATATATTAAGACACGGTAGATGAGTTGTACTTATAACTGTCATGCTACTATATTGGTTAAACTTGTATTAAGTCGTATGCTAAATATTTTGTTGAAATGATTTCATTAATATTTTATTTTATTATATTACTTATTTTTTAATTTATTTTGTATACTATGCTATTCCATTGAATTATAAAATAGTAAATTTTAAAGATACACAAGGCTTATGCCCCATACTTTGGTACGCCTCGCAAAAACACCTCAGCATCAACGCCTTGCATAAAGTGCATCAATATTTGAAACTCTGTTTTTCGTTCAGATATATTTTTAACATATTTAGTTTGCAAAAGGCATGCGGAACATTTTTTGTAGCGATTTTCAGTATGCTGACACAAAATGAATCTCATTTAGCCTAATCAAGACTTTCGAAACGTGGCCACTGTTGATACACAAAATTGACATATCGCCATTAAAACTTGTGAGTTAGAACCCTAAATTCGTGTGAGAGAGAGAATGAATGAAAGAAGCCGAGCACTTTTTTTATTTTTGATATGACCAAAAGTAATTACAAAAATTAGTTCTCTAGAAACTTCAGTGTCTATATATATGTACAAGTTTTGTGACTAAACTATAAATTATAGTGTAAATGTAACTAGATGTTGGGCCTGCTCTCTAAGACATGCACTTGGGCCAGATTATCTGATGAGTTTTCAGCTGAGCCCACGTTTACACCCCCTTCAAGCTGGAGGGTGCGAACACCCCAAGCTTGGACAAAAGAGATCTGTGGGCAGTACCATACAAGGACTTAGTCAGAATATCTATAAGCTATAGGCTTGTGGAGATAAAATGTAAAGAGATGATACCATCAGATAGACAATCTCTGACGAAATGACAATCAACCTCAATATGTTTTATGCGTTCGTGGAAGACAGGATTCTTAGCAATGTGGATGACAGCCATACTATCACAGAACACGGGTATAGGAGCAGAAATAGATAATCTGAGATCAGCCAAAAGACGGTGGAGCCAGGACAACTCAGCTACAACCATTCTAAGGGCCCTATACTCAACCTTAGTAGATGATAGAGAGATGGTGGGTTGCTTCTTGCTCTTCCAAGAAATGGGGCTATCCCCAAGGGTAATGAAAAACCCAGTTACTGATTTTCTA
The DNA here is from genome assembly GCF_000393655.2 of Nicotiana sylvestris. NCBI lineage: Eukaryota > Viridiplantae > Streptophyta > Magnoliopsida > Solanales > Solanaceae > Nicotiana > Nicotiana sylvestris. Next base: position 108,113,503 of record NC_091067.1, read on the forward strand.
GAGTTAGCACAAGCTGCCCAATCACAATCTGAATAGGCTTTAAGAGAAAATTAATCAGCATTAGACAGAAGAATGCCTTGTGCAGGATCATTCATAATGTATCTAAGAACATGAAGACCAGCTTGCATGTGTGGAGTCTGAGGTCTTTGCAAAAACTGGCTTAAATGTTGAACATCAATGGAGATATCTGTTCGTGTATGTTGAAAACAATTAAGCTTGCCAATGAGGCGCCTATAGGTACTTGCATTAGCAAGAGGTGCATCCATATCAACCAAGAGCTTAAGAGAAGGATCAAGAGGAGTAACAACTGGTGAAAAATGTTGACAACTGAATTCTGCGTAAATCTGAGGCATATTTGTGTTGATTCATAAGATAACTAGCAGGATGAGAAGTGATCTCAAGCCCCAAAAAATAATGAACATATCCTAGATCCTTGATCTTAAATTGGGCATCCAGAAAAGCCTTTAAGGCATCCAACTCAGATATGTTATCCCTAGCAAGGAGGATATCATCAACATATACAGCAAGAACCACTAATGAACCATCAGAAACCTTAGTGAACAATGAGTAATCATTTTTGCTGGGTGTGTAACCTCTGGAAACCAAGGCTTCAGACAATTTAGAAAATCATTGTCTAGAATTAAGTCCATACAAGGACTTTCTGAGTTTACAAACTAAAGGAAAGGAAGAAGAAGAAGATGCAGAAGAAGAAGAAGAGATGACAAGTCGGGGGGGGGGGGGGAACCTTCATATATACATCCTCATAAAGGTCACCATAGAGGAAAGCATTGTTAACATCTAGTTGAAAAACAATCCAATTTCTTTTTATAGCTAAAGTTAAGAGACATTTAATAGTAGTAAGTTTGACAACAGGAGAAAAGTCCCATTATAATCAACACCCTCTTGTTGAGTGTCACCTCTAATGACTAATCTTGCTTTATATCTTTTAATGGAACCATCATATATCTATTTAATTTATAAACTCATTTACAAGAAATAACTTTCTTATGAGGGGAAGATCAACTACATCCCAAGTGTGGTTAGCATCCAATGCCTCAAATTCCTTCAACATGGCTTCCTGCCAAGCAGGATGAGAGGCTGCCTATTGATAGTATTAAGGCTCCTATGCATGGATGTCGGAAGTAGATAGCTTGGTAGAAGAAGAAACATGTGCAGAAGGCTGAACATAAGAACATACATAATCTGAGAGATAGGGAGAAGGATTGATAGTTCTGGATGACTTTCTTACTGGAAGAGGTGAGGAAGGAGAAGGAAGAGAAATTGAAGAAGAAGCAGGACGAGGAGATGAAGAAGAATCAAGCTGAGGAGAAGAGGATACAGGTGGCTGGAAAGAAGGAGAGGGAGAAAGAGAAGATGGTGGAGCTGTAGAGATAAAAGGTGAAGGAACATCAACAAAGGGATGTGAAGATGAGATGGTAGTAAAAGAAGAGGGAGAAGTGGAGTGATAAGGAAAGATTGACTCATAAAATACCACATCTCTGGAGCAAAAGACTGAATGAGAATCCAAGTTAAGGAGCTTGTAGCCCTTCTTTCCACAAGGATAGCCAAGAAAAACAACTGCAATAGATCTAGGTTGAAACTTGTCCCTACCAGGCTTGGGAGAAGATACATAAGCTAGGCATCCAAAGGATCTTAAGTGAGAGTAAGAAGGAGGAGTACCATGGAGTTTTTCAAAAGGAGAAATATGCATTAAAATGTCGGAAGGGAACCTGTTGACAAGATAAGTAGCAGTTATACACATTCACCCCAATATTTCAAAGGGAGTTTGGATTGAAATAGTAAAGTCCTAGAAACCTCTAAAAGATGTTTATGTTTTCTCTCAACTACCCTATTTTTCTGTGGAGTATGAGGCATAGAGGTCTAATGAAGGATGCCATTGTCTAAAAAAAATTCTTACATTCAGAACTCCCCCCCCCAAATTGAAAGGCATTATCAGACCTGAATGTCTGAATATTAGAATGAAAGTGGATCTTAACCATGGAAACAAAGGCCTTTAAAATGGAGAGAGCATTACTTTTACAAGACAACAAATGAGTCCAAGTGACTCTAGAATAATCATCAACTAAAGTGATAAAATATCTAAAGCCATTGTATGTGCTAGTGTGGTATGGTCCCCATATGTCAACATGAACTAGTTGAAAAGGAATAGAAGAGTGAGTGGAACTTTCAGGAAAGGGCAATCTTTGTTGCCTAGCCATTGGACAGACAAATCAATGAAAGTGTTACTTAGAAGAGAGTTTATCAGACAAACAAGATATAGACCTTATTTTGTGAAAAGGCAAGTGTCCTAGTCTTTGATGCCAAAATACATCAACTTTATTGCTAGTATTGGGGGAAATACAAGAAGCACTATGATCTTCCAAAGTAGGAACAGAAACAGAATTACTAACACAATTAGAAATAGAATTGACAATGGAATTACACATATTTACAGGAATGCAAGAACTAATTGTAGGAGAATTAGACCAAGAGACTGGAGTTGGTGAAGCATCAGGATGCAGAAAATATAGCCCTTTTGCAGATCTACTAATTTTCAACGGCCTCTTCAGAGAAGGGGCATGTAGAAAACAGGCAGATTTGGTAAGAATTGCATAACAATTAAGTTGAATAATCAATTTGTGAATGGAAATCAGATTAAATTGAAATGAAGGTACAAGAAGTACATTGTGTAAAGTAATATCATGTCTTAGATGTAAATAACCAGTAGATATAACTTTCACTTTGTACCCATTAGTTAGAGTAATTAGAAAGGGAGCAGGTAAATATTGTAGATTGTGAAGAAAATATTTGTGTGGTGTCATGTGATTTGTTGCACCTGAGTCTAAAATCCAAGCATTTACATCTAACTGTGATAAGCCACACACATGAAACTCAACACTACTAACTACAGAACAACACATACCTGCAAAGTTGGCATAAGCAGCATTTTCACCAAAAATTGCTCTCAGATTTGAAACTTGTCACGACCCAAACCGATGGGCCGCGATGGGCACCCGGTACTTTCAACTGAGTACCAACGTAATGTATCGTTCTTATTACATCATCATATACACGTGAGATACGGGCCTAATAGGCCAACATGATCTTTTATAAACACGAAACATAGGCCGACAAGGCCACACAATCTTTCATGTACACGACATATGTCTACAAGCCTCTAAGAGTACATAAATATCTTAAAGGTCGGGACAGAGTCCCGCCATGCCACAAAGTACACGTCTAAATCATACTAACCAAACACGCAATTCCGAAGCAAATGGAGCGCACCAACATCTTCCGCTGAGCTGATAGCCTACTTGGAGGGATCTCGACCTATCTATCTGTACCTGCAGGCATGAAACGCAGCGTCCCCAGGCAAAAGGGATGTCAGTACGAATAATGTACCGAGTAAGGCACATAAATAAGTACATAAGAGACATGAAAGAAATATAGAGTACATGACTCAACCTGTAAGTCTGGATAACTTTGTAAATCATAAATTACTTTTAGCGTCATGCATATGCGTATGAATGTCATGTCGTGCATAGGTACATGTTTCATAACATCATCAGCCTCTGAGGGCATCCCATCATATCATATCGGCCACTGTGGGCAAAATCATCATCGTATACCAGCTGATCAGGTGGTGCTGCGTATATAATGCCATAACCTTTCCCCATATCCCATATACATATATATACATACATATATACATGTATATAACGCCGTTTGAATCATATTTCAGCCACCGTGGGCAACATCATCATCATATACCAGCTGATCAGGTGGTGGTGCGTATATAATGTCGTAACTTTTTCCCATATTCCATATACATATATTTACATATATAGGCATATATAACGCCATATGGTCATGGGTCAGTGCACATGTATAAATGGGTGAAATGCATGAAAAATACATAATAATCTCGATTTTCTAACTACGTATTAGTCTGAGACCCATGAACAGAAGATAATAATAATTCTCATGGGGAATCAAGAATATAGACACCCCTACTATTTCTATGAATAGAGTAATTTATAGAAACTGTGTATTTGCTCGTTTCTTCAGTATAATTTGGACCATGCCAATAAGAAAGAAGTGATAGCCTTAACATACCTGGAGTAGAAACAACTCCGTATAATTATCCCGTTGGAAACCTTCGTGGATTGAATTTACAACCCAAAAATTGGATTTAGGCTTCTGCGTTTTTTGAACTTGCGGAACGAGTTTGGTTTAAATGCCAAATTAATAAATTGAGGAGTGAGGTTTGGACATTGAAAAAGCTTCTTCCTTTCATTTCAACAGAATGTAACAAGTTTAGCTTTTCTCTTTGAAATGAGATCTTTATTTCCTTTTATTTGATAAAGCTTGCAATAAAGTCTTGGAAAGACTTTAATACTTAACTCTTGACACATGTAAGCATGAATCAATTACTCAATTTATACAAAAGGAGGGGCTGCCATGTTCCCTCTTCGGATAATTGATTAAATTTTTGTTCGCTTATTAGTTAATTGGGTAATGTTCGGTTACCCGATAATTAACCAATTACCCGCCTAATTTAACAATTGCCCCGAATTACTTAAAATATTACTCACTTTTCACATACCTTATACATATTTCTATCATGGCCATGTAGTACCTTGTATGGCACTAGTCCATAAATACCAGGTATTTTAGCTCGGACCGCATTTTATCCCAAAATGCCAAACTTTGACAAAATTCGTTTTCTTAGACTTGATCCCCCTTTCACCTTCATGAACTTGTGAAATAGCATAATCCTTATAATCCCCATAAATCGTTTCCTTGGACTGATGTCAATTACTTTACAACAAATTTAACGTAAAATATTTCAGGTTGCAACACTGTCGTAACTTATTACTACGAAGTGTAATATCACAGTAATGTAATATTGTCGGGTACAACTTTGTCGTAACTTAATAATGCAGGACGTAGCATCAATCGTAATATATTACTGCAGAGGGTAACACCATCGTAACATATTCCTGCAGAGAATAACATCGTTGTAATATAATACTGCGGGACCTAATATTAACATAATTTTGCAGGGCATCACATCATTCCCCCCTTTGGAACATTCATCCTCGAATGTTGACTGATGGTCTTATCATTTTCGTAACTTATAGCTCTCATGAATACCTTAATACTCTTCTTACCATTTAAGTAGTTGCTCTGTTAATAAATCCAAAGTCTAGGGTATTCCCCCCTTAGTCTTTTTGCTCATATCATGACTTGTGGTCGAAATCTTCCTAATCTTGCAACTTCTGTTACCTCCTGCCATGCATCCTGTATAACCCTGGCTTTTGTAGGTGCACTTATGCAATTCATATTTCCTTTTTCCTTTTATATTTTAGTCAATCTATAGGCCTTACTTTGTATATACAAGGCTTAATAGGATGCCTCTCTGGGCCTCCATAGGTGTACTGAAGTCCTTTGCTCGATACTTTGTAGAACTTCCGAATATGGCCATATTTCATTTCATAGATCTGATTACCCATTCATATGACTTTACTGCATTTACATGGGTTATACTATACCATAATTTTTGCTTCAATCTACCTTTACTGAGGTATGCTTACCAAACTCCCATTTATTTTTGTGGCCTATCCTTTAGGTATAAATCTCAGTCCTTCAATGCTCCTTCATTGCCGTTCGGCTTAAGAATGACGGACTAATCTCATCTCATACTTTATGACTTTTGTCTATCCATTGTTGATTCACCTCAATATTAATCTACAATATACCACTGATAATTAGAAACTTCTTATGTCATACCTTGCTAATAGGGCTTACGTTCCATCGAGGACCATATTTTATAGCATCCAAATGTGATTCACTTATGTGGGTATTTTAATCTCGTACAATCCATGAAATCCTCTTCAAATCATTACTCACTTGAAGACCTAAACGTCATCTTTTATCTATCACAATTACACCATTATTGTACTATCAGGGCAACATTCCATATTTTCTAAATGCTACTAGTCTTAGACTCCTTTGAGTTCATTCGGGCTATACTGATCTTTCTATAACTTTAGAGAAACCATCAGCTCTTTTTTTTCATGGGCTTAATCCCGAGGACTTATCCATTCTCGTCACCTTCTCACTCGTCTTTTCTTATCCTTACTACTGTCTTCCTAAAACCTTGTCGATCTACCATACTTTTATCTTGCAACCTACACATATCCATTTATACTACTTACAACCTTTCTTCAACTTGCTTTCACCATAGATTTCCTTATGTTATTTTGGAATATTAAGTGAGACGTCATATCATCTCTAACTCTTCTATACTCTTTTAACTACACCTCTCGATACGTAGAAACCATAAGCTGGAAGATATGCCACTAACGATGCCGCTATCATTCCTGGATATTGAATCCCTGTGCTTATAACCTTCTATCCGAAGTATGGATTACTCACAACTTTTTTGCATTTTAGTACCTCGTACGTTGTTCACTTTTACCTTGATTACTTAAAATCTCGAATCATATCTTCTATATCTTTCATAACCTCCCTTCCACCTAGGCGTAATTCACGTCCATAACTTGAAGCTCTATTATAATACTCTCATCTCTGGTACATACACAATCTAGTGGGAGCTTCGTACTGACTTCTTATGAGGCTGGTACTTCTTCTAACTGGCTTCCTTGTAGAGCCATTATAGATTATGGTTGTTTTGTTATTTCTCTTGAACGTCTGATATTAAGAGCGATTCTGTCATGTTCTCAAGCACACTTCTATAATTTTTCTAGGTCCACTAATCAGACTTCTAATTTACTTAGGTGATGTAATCCTTTAGTTTTCTATTCCTTCTGATCAGCCTTTACGTAGGCTTAAGCTATTTTCCGATCTGTGGCTCATGGTATCAGTTATTACCTTAGACTTTCATGGGCATTATGGAATATCCATGATACAATCTTCTAACAATTCAATCCTTTGTCTATTTCCTGGGCTCAATTCTTTATTTTAACTTATACCGGAGTCTTCTATAGCTGTATGATTGTCAAAAAATATGTTGCCTGGATAATGTTCCAAAATCTTGAGTGTATCCATAACGTACTAACTATGGATCATTAATCAAATAATTCTTTCGTTCCGTCTTAGCTTTCTTTCAACGTAAGCTATTACTTTTCCTAGTTTTTCTGCCCCCTTGTTGCGTCTATACTTAGCTTATCTTAGTGCTCACACTTGCCAGAGCTTTCATACAACTCATATGATCTCGAATATTACTTATAATTCTTACTTCCCATTCATTAACCATGGTAGGTGCCATTTTCCTTTGGAATGCTTACAATATTGTTACGAGATTGTTGTTACACGACCATTTCCTCTTTAGGTCGTTGTGCTTAGGTTGAAGCCTTCTTTCTTATCTCCTCAGCTAGTCTTTCGTTGTAGCATTTAGGGAGAACCCTCGACTCTCGTATAGTTATGAGCTTATTACGAACCTTTTTTTATGTCCTTAGTTGCCTATAATCATATGTAGTTGCTTACTTCCATGTTCTTGTGCTTGTATGGTTGCTTCTGAACTGATATTTTGATTGTCTTCCCAGTGGCACTTTCTTTTATCCCATAACACTCATATGGTACCTTTAACTACCCCGACTCTTGTTTGAATATATCTCCAGTATTATAATGATATTTCCCGAGGCTGAATTCTCCATGTTGGGTTTATACTATGTTTATCTTACACAATTTGATGACTTGTCTATAACCTCCTGTTTAGCCATAACTGAGATCTTCCTGACCAATTACTAACTACTCTTTGGCCTATTCTCATATCAATTATCCTTGTAATCTTTCTTGGGTTATTTACTTTGTTTTAACTTACGTCTCGCACTGGCTCCTTATTTATTAATAACAGCTCAGGCAGGAACCTTTACATCCTCGTCTTGACGTTGTTCTTGCACAATATTCTTGAATCGTAGCGTATCTGTAAGATTTGGACAAGTGCCATATCATTCCTCTTTCATTTATCGCATTCTTCCCTTACCATTCCATAGTCACTAGAACCACTTAATTCTGATTACTCCATATTCCCCCCTTTAGGGGTGTACTAAAGGTTGAAGCCACGAAGATCTATCAATAGATTATTTTCCTCTTCATCTTTGGCGTCATTTCTCAACATCAATGATCCTTACTCGCCTCGCGGCAATCCTTCCATACCAAGGATGACAAATTCCCTTACTCGCGAGGGTGACACTTAGCGTAATAGGAATATACAGTCTCTAAAGCTTAACTTTGCTCACATTGCTTGCTCTAGGGAAGCGTTTCCCTGAATGACCATTCTCTGAATTCATCATGAATCTCCTTATGTGGTCCATTCTATTACCGCCGGAACGAAATCTAAAATTACCATGATGTTGAGTACTTTCCATTCATTTGGTCCCTAATTCATATTTAGTTTATTTTGTTTACCAGCCCATACTGATTCTTATTACTCTGGGGATTAACTCTCCCCTTTGGTAGTCGCGTTGGAGTCACAAACTTATTTCTCGAAATGAGGATATAACCTTATGGCCTATACTTTCTTGTTGTCTTAAGGCTCATCACCTTTCGTCTCTTCCTTCATTTGACTATAGGTTCCGTAACACTCTACCATCTTCATCTATGTATCACACCTTATTCATAATGCTTCCTTATTTCTCTTCTCATTATTCTGCTAATATTTCTGCATATCCCTTTTCGTGTGAAAACTTCAATACGACATTCTTTCTCTTTTAGCTCCCCTTTTCCCCATTCACTGGCTCTTTCAATTGCCAAACATTCTTTCTTTACTGGGGGTGGGGGGTGGGGGGAGCCACACTAAAGAAATATTTATTCCTTCAAGTCTTCCAGTGCTCATATCTAGCTTTAATATTTTTGGGTGCACCATCTAGGTGTCTCACAGGGAGATCTACTAGCACACTTGCAATGTCCTTCGGAAATGTTAACTAACAGAATCAATTTATCCATCATATCTTCTTATACTACTTTTGTTAACCCCCATAGGACATATCTAGAAGGGCTGCGACCGATTGTATATACCTCTATTACTATTGAATATAACTCAAAAAGCTTATGTTCCTCTGCCTCAATTATAAACGTTGTTAACCTTCATTAACTGGGTACCTCATACCCTTTTTCACCATGCTCCTTTTACTTGTTGAAACTTGTACTTATCTTCTTAATCTCACATTGTCCTTCACCATAAAGATGGATAGGCATTCTTGCCTTAAGGCTTCTTATTAGGAAGCTTACACCTTTTAGTACACCCATGATCTGCTAAAGACCTCATATTTACTTATCGTAGGCATCATACAAAAATCCAATTCCTCTGACTTAGCTCTTCCACAACTATCTCTCTTTCCAACCTTCTTTCCGAATGTAGGCATCGTCTTATTATGAATAAAATAGAATTTCGGAACTTGGATTCTTATAAGTGAGCTCTACCACACGATCTAGAGTAAGAAGAAAGAATGACAATCATAATTGTCTTGTAGCCTCCTACATATAAGTGTGGTGCACGACACACCCATAAACAAGACTCTACTAGACACGTCTTGTAGACTCCCTAGGACAAAACTGCTCTGATACCACTTTTGTCATGACCCAAACCGATGGGCCGCGATGGGCACCCAATACCTTACTCAACCGAGTACCAACATAACGTATCTTTCTTATTACATCATCATATACACGTGACATACGAGCCTAATAGGCCAACATGATCTTTTATAAACACGAAATATACGCCGACAAAGCCGCACAATCTTTCACGTACACGACATATGTCTACAAGCCTCTAAGAGTACATAAATATCATAAAGATCGGGACAGAGTCCCGCCATACCACACAATACACATCTAAATCATACTAACCAAACATGCAACTCCGAAGCAAATGGAGCGCACCAACATCTTCCATTGAGCTGATAGCCTACTTGGAGGGATCTCGACCTATCTATTTGGACCTGCGGGCATGAAACGCAGCATCCCCAGGCAAAAGGGATGTCAGTACGAATAATATACCGAGTATGTAAGGCACATAAATAAGTACATAAGAGACATGGAAGAAATATAGATTACATGACTCAACCTGTAATTCTGGATAACTTCTTAAATCATAAATTACTTTTAGTGGCTTGCATATGCATATGAATGTCATGTCGTGCATAGGTACATGTTTCATTACATTATCAACCTCTGAGGGCATCCCATCATATCATATCGGCCACTGTGGGCAAAATCATCATCGTATACCAGCTGATCAGGTGGTGGTGCGTATATAACACCATAACCTTTTCCCATATCCCATATATATATATACATACATATATACGCATATATAATGTTGTTTGAATTATATTTTAGCCACTGTGGGCAACATCATCATCATATACCAGCTGATCAGGTGGTGGTGCGTATATAACGCTGTAACCTTTTCCCATATCTCATATAGATATATTTACATATATACGCGTATATAACGACATCTGGTCATGGGTCAATGCACATGTATAAATGAGTGAAATGCATGAAAAATACATAATAATCTCGATTTTCCAACTGCGTATTAGTCTGAGACCCATGAACAGAAGATAATAATAATTCTCATGGGGAATCAAGAATATAGACACCCCTACTATTTCTATGAATAGAGTAATTTATAAACTCTATGTATTTGCTCATTTCTTCAGTATAATTTGGACCATGCCAATAAGGAAGAAGGGATAGCCTTAACATAACTGGAGTAGGAACAACTCCGTATAATTATCCCATTGGAAACCTTCGCAGATTGAATTTAGAACCCAAAAATTGGATTTAGGCTTTTGCATTTTTTAAACTTGCGGAACGAGTTTGGCTTAAATGCCAAATTAATGAATTGAGGAGTGAGGTTTGGACGTTGAAAAAGATTCTTCCTTTCATTTCAACAGAATGTAACACGTTTAGCTTTTGTCTTTGAAATGAGATCTTTATTTCCTTTTATTTGATAAAGCTTGCAATAAAGTCTTGGAAAGACTTTAATACTTAACTCTTGACATAAGCATGAATCAATTACTCAATTTATACAAAAGGAGGGGTTGCCACGTTCCCTCTTGGGATAATTGATTAAATCTTTGTACGCTTATTAGTTAACTGGGTAATATTCTATTACCCGATAATTAATCAATTACCCGCCTAATTTAAAAATTGCCCCGAATTACTTAAAATATTACTCACTTTTTACATTCCTTATACATCTTTCTATCATGTCCATGTAGTACCTTATATGACACTAGTCCATAAATACCGAGTATTTTAGCTCGGGTCGTATTTTATCCCAAAATGTCAAACTTTAACAAAATTCGTTTTCTTAGACTTGATCCCCCTTTCACCTTCATGAATTTACTAATCACTTGTGAAATAGCATAATCCTTATAATCCCCAAATAATCTTTTCCTTGCACTGATGTCAATTACCTTACGACAAATTTAACGTAAAATACTACAGGGTACAACTCTGTCGTAACTTATTACTGCGAAGCGTAATATTACAGTAATGTAATATTGTCGGGTACAACACTATCGTAACTTAATACTGCAGGACGTAACAACAATCGTAATATATTACTGCAGAGGGTAACACCATTGTAACATATTACTGCAGAGCATAACATCATTGTAATATAATACTGCGGGACATAATATTGACGTAATATTGCGGAGCGTAACAAAACTAGTAGAGACTGGAGGAGCTGTGACATGAGCATGCTGAATCAAAGACATGATTTGCTGATATTATTCCTTAGTGAAACCATGAGGTAAAGAAGAAGAACTCCCATGTTGAGTTGGAACATCTGCACTCTGAACACATGAAGCTGAACCTTTCCTATTCTTAGTAAACTTAAAATCTTGAGGAAATCCATGTAACCTGTAGCACTTATCAACTGTATGCCCAGTCTTCTTACAGTATTTACATGAAACAATTAATGTGGGTTGCCTCTTGGGCTCAAATTGAACCTTTTGATGAAAGTTCCTGTTGTGAGATCCTTGACCGATTGATGCAGAGAATGATGTAGAATCATTGGAGAAACTAGGAACATAAGATGAACTTTCCTTCTAATGTTTATCATGTTGAAGCATAGAGTATGCTCTACTAATCGATGGCATGGGGGGAATCATCATGATATTAGACTTACATGAGGAATAAGTGTCATTTAAATCACTGAGAAGTTGATTTAATTTAATAACCAAAAGGTCCAATTCATAAACTAAAAGTTCAACTACAAATACTAAAATTTCAATTTATATCCTAAAATTTGAATTCATAAACTAAAAGTTCAACTACTACTACTACTAAACCCTAGATTCTAACTAAACTATTCAAGACTATACAAAGTATAATTCAATTCTTACTAAATTATTCAAGACTAATTAAACTAATTAGTTAATAAAACTAATAAACAAAACTAATTAAAATAAGACCTAAACTCTAGTCATCAATAATATACAATGTTCAAAGAATTGAAACACTAATTGAAACAATAAAATACAATGTTCAAATAATTGAAACAAAAACTAGAAATAACAAAGAAATGGGTCGTAATTCAAACCTTGATTTTTTAGGGTTTAGGAGAGGAGCGTGGCAGCGGCAGCTCCGGCGACGGGGACGACGTTGGGTGGTGGCTACACGGGGTGGGGAATGGGTTTTGTGTGGGAAAAATAGAGAAGGGGAATAGGGAGGATTAGAAAAATTTGGGGAAGAAAATAAGAGAAATGGGGGAAAACCCGCTTTTAGTTTCTAATTTTCAGAATTACCGACCAAAGTTGGTCGGTAATTTGGTCGGTACATTAAGTGTTGACCGTTTGCCCCAATACCGACTAACTTTGGTCGGGTTTCTAAAAAAAACTAATTTTTTTATTTTTTGTTTTTATTTTTTAACATATTATAAGCTATAAAAAATTATTAATAACTATAAATATTTATTTTATTTAACTATAATTATTATAAATAATTATAAGCTATAAGCATAATCTTTATCTCTACCCTTCGGGGTAGGGGTAAGGTCTGTGTACATATTATCCTCCCCAGACCCGACTTGTGGGATTATACTGGGTCGTTGTTGTTGTTGTTGCAAGCATAATCTTTACAAAAAATTATATTAACTAGATAATTACTTTTAATAGATTATAATAGCATCTATGTAAGTAAATTTTTAAGTTATATTTAAGTATATGAGTAATTTCTCACACACACATAAATTGTATTGTAATTGACGATCAATCTTATATATTACTACGTACATACGAATAATTAATTAATTTATATATATTATAACACACATACTTCGTTATAGGCCGATATGTTATGTATGTATATATATATGTATGGGGGGGGGCATTTTGTTTTTAATATTCAACGATGCATCTGAGTAGGTTATAAGTCGATGAATCAATTTACAAACAAATATATTTGATGATAAATTAAATATACTAACTAGGATCTTCACAAGTCTATCAATCCCTAAAAGAACCCGACCCTTATCCACACACACACACACACACGCGCGCACACACACACACACACACACACACACACACACACACACACACACACACACACATATATATATATATATATATATAGACGTTACGTTTTGTTTTTAATATTCAACGATGCATCTGAGTAAGTTATAAGTCAATGAATCAATTTACAAACAAATATATCGGGTTCTTTTAGGGATTGATAGACTTGTGAAGATCCTAATTAATATATATAATTTATCATCAACTATATCTGTTTGTAAATTGATTCATCGACTTATAACTTACTCAGATGCATCATTGAATATTAAAAATAAAACGTCTCACCTATATCTATATATATATGGATAAGGGTCGGGTTCTTTTAGGGATTGATAGACTTGTGAAGATCCTAATTAGTATATATAATTTATCATCAAATATATCTGTTTTTAAATTGATTCATCGACTTATAACTTACTTAGATGCATCGTTGAATATTAAAAGCAAAACGCCTCACCTATACATATATAACAAGCTTCGTTGTACTACTTTAACTACATGTTATAGTATATGTTAGTGTATTCATCCCTTGTATTACAAAAGTGTTAACAGATTACTTTTATATTATTAAGATAGTAAATATAAAAGTGATTTAAATTTTGACCAATTTTGACCACATAACCGACCAAAGTTGGTCGGTTACTTTTCAGATATTAAAAAAAAGCAATCAAAGTTGGTCGATAAATGCTTCCCCTGTATTAACCGACCAACTTTGGTCGGTAATTTTAAATAAGATTTCTTTTATATTTTATAAAATATTTTAAATAATAATATAACTATTAAATTTTTTTAACTGGGTCACACATTACCGACCAAAGTTGGTCAGTAATATGAAATTTTCTTTGATTACACAATGCTGGCCATCTGGGTCAACCTGTTGACCACTTTACCGACCAACTTTGGCCGGTAATTATATAAAATAAATATAATATATTTTTTCCCCTTTACCGACCAACTTTGGTTTCTAATCTGGACAGACCAAGTATGGTCGCAAAATTTTTGATCGCTAAATTCCAGATTTTTAGTAGTGAAATTACCTAATGATGGAATTCTTTTTCGATTTTGTGACGACCCGGCCCATCGTCTCATAAATTACCGCTCTGTTTCCCCCATTTCTGCTTTATTATGCTTCGTTATCCGTGTTTTATATGATCGAGTTGATTAATTTGCGTCCGGAGTGGATTTGGTAAGAAATGAGACACTTAGTCTCTTTCAAGAAGGTTTAAGTTGGAAAAGTCAACTGGATGTTGACTTATGTGTTAGAGGGCTCGGATGTGAGTTCCGATGGTTCGGTTAGCTTTGGGAGATGATTTATGACTTAGGAGTGTGATCAGAATTGGTTTTGGAGGTCTGGTATAGAATTAGGCTTGAATTGACGAAGTTAGTATTTTGGCGATCTCCGGTTGATAGGTGAGATTTTGATCCGAGGGTCGGAATGAAATTCCGAGAGTTATTGTAGCTTCGTTATGTCATTTTTGATGTGTGTGCAAAATTTTAGATCATTTGGACGTGGTTTGGTTGGGTTTTTGATTGAAAGCGTATTTCGAAAGTTTTTAGAAAACTTAGGCTTCAATTCGATGAGTTTGGGTAATTTGGTGTTGTTTGAGGTGTTTGGATGATTGGATCAAGTTTGAATGAGGTTTTAGGATGTGTTGGTGATTTTTGTTGAGGTCCCGGGGGCCTCGGGTGAGTTTCGGATGGTCAATCGAACCATTTTAAGCTTTGAGAGTTGCAGAAATTGTTGTTCAGCTATTGCAGAAGAATTGGCCTTCGCGATCGCGAGGGGATGGTCGCGATAGCGTAGAAGGATTTTGGTGCGGCCTGAGATTGGCCTTCGCGTTCGCGTTAAGGGCCTCGCGTTCACGGAAGGCTGGAAGCTGGTGCTTCGCGTTCGCAAGGAGTATGTCGCGTTCGCGTAGAAGGATTCGAGGAACACCAGAATTAAGCCTTCGCGTTAGCGAGAAGGCACCCGCGATCGTGTAGAGTAAATTAGGGTCCAAGGCATTTTGTTCATCGTGTTCGCGTAAGGTCGTTGAGTTCGCGAAGGTGTAGAAGGCAGAAGCATCGCATTCGCGATTGGGCGACGTGTTCGCGTAGGGAAAAAATTGGTCAACGTAAGTTTGTGCTTCGCGAACGCGAGAGGTTGACCGCGTTCGCGAAGAAGGAAGAGTCAGACATGGGCAGAATCTTTTAAGTCGTCTTGTCCGCGATTTTGGGTCTATTTTCACCCATAGCTGCTCGTTTTTGAAGATTTTTGAAGGAGATTAATGAGGGATTCAAGGGAAATCGATTGGAGGTAAGTTTTATGAACCAAAAACGTGATTCTACTGTGAAATTAACCTAGAAATTCATGGAAATTTAGCTAAAAATGGAAGAACTAGGGCTTGAGATTTTGAGATTTTAAATTGGGATTTGAAGAGCCGTTTGAGGTCGGATTTGAGAACTCTTGATATGTATGGACTCGTGGAAGGATAAGGAACCCGTTGATGTGAAAATTTCTGAGTTTCGAGATGTGGGCCCAGGGCTCAGGTTTTGCTAATTTCGAGATTTTTGATATTTTTGATTGTTTTCAGTTGGGTTATGTTCCCTTAGCATATTGTGACATATTTGTTCTAGTTTTGGTCAGATTCGACGTGCGAGGAGGCCGATTTGAGGGGCAAAGGCGTCGCGAGCTAGAGATTTTGTCGGTTCGAGGTGAGTAATGATTGTAAATGATGTCCTGAGGGTTTGAAACCCCAGATTGCACATCGTAGTGCTATATTGAGGTGAGACATGCGCTGGATGATGAGCGTGGGATCTTTTACTACTGGGGATTGTGACTTGGTCCGCCCCGATCGATGATTTTACCGCGTATTTGACTGAAACTTGTTTGTTATCATCATGATTTGGGCTGATCGCCATATTTGGGCATCGCGCTAACTATTAGAACCCCCCGGGGATTTCTATCACTATTTCCTCACTGTTTTGACTTATTACTTGAACTCAGTCCTGTTGATATTTACTATTTTACAAACTCAGCCACTGTTACTCATATTTGAAACTTAAATGATATTTCTAAATGATGTTTTGGGCTGAGAACTACTGTTTTACTAATGCCGAGGGGCTTGTGATGATTTTTGGACTAAGTGAGGCCGAGGGCCATATGTGAGGATATGCTGAGTGATATGAGGACATGGGCCTGAGATACTTTATATGCCACGAGGTGGCTTGAGTGATGTGAGGCCAAGTGCCGAGTGATGTAAGGCCAAGTGCCGAGTGATGTGAGGCCGAGTGCCGGGTGATGATGCCACGAGATGGCTTGATATAACGCTTGCGCCGTAAGGGGCCCCTCCGGAGTCTGCACACCCACAGTGAGTGCGGGTACCCATTATGATCTGAGAGTGAGCCCGATGGGCTGATACTGTACTGAGAGTGAGCCTGAGGGGATGATACTGTTCTGAGTGATTGATACTGTGCCCGAGGGGCGGATTTCTACTTGTTATTTACCGGTTAAATTACCTGTTTTACTTGTTTTAAAAAGGGATTTCATTTGAATTCTTCACTGATTTACTGCCTTAAGTGATTTTACTACTTGATATGGAATTGCTTTGTGCCTTTACGTGTTTTTATACTTTCAGCCATTATTTATAATTATTACTCACTGACTCGGAGTACTCACATAACTCCCTGCACCATGTGTGCAAATTTAGGCATAGCAGAGTTCGCTCATGAGTGCTGATCCTCCCAGTCCAGGCAGTGATTCGGAGACTACGAGGTAGCTATTGGCATCCGCAGCCCCGTGCCTCCCTTATCTTATCATTTTCATGTTCTTAGAACTATTGTATCGGATTTGGTGTTTAGTAGGTTTGTATCCGGATTTCATAGTTGCTCATGACTTGTGACACCCCAGTTTGGGCTGTGTCGGGATGGTTTCTACTATTGTTATCTTTAAATTCCGTAATTTATGGATATTATATTATGTTTTATTACTATTTATGATAATTAACTGTTTAAAAGAGAAGTTTCGCTTTGGTCTGGCTGGCCTTATCTTCACGAGAAGCGCCATCACGACCGGGTTCGGGAATTGGGTCGTGACAAGTTGGTATTTGAGCCTAGGCTACTTAGGTCTTACGGGTCATGAGCAGGTTTAGTAGAGTATCGCGGATCGGTACGGAGACATCTGTATTAATCCTCGAGAGGCTGCAGAACCTTTAGGAAAAACTTGATATTCTTGAAATTCTGGTCGTGCGAACTTGTTGGTCCGAGTACTAACTTCTGTTACTCTATTCTCTCACAGATGGTGAGAACGCGAGCTACCGAACGAGGTGGACGACCGTCAATGCCACCCACTAAGGCCACCAGGGGCTGTGGATGCGGTCGTGGATGTGGCAGACGCAAAGCAGCGAGGGCAGCACCTATTGATTCACCAGCTGCCTCGGCTCTAGATCTGGCTCCAGCTATGGTTACTCCAGCAGTACCAGTTCAGGCACCAGCTATGCCCATCGTGATTCCGGGTTTTTAGGAGGCCTTGGCACAGATCTTATCAGTTTGTACGGGCCTGGCTTAGGTAGTTTCAGCCACTACAATAGTAGCTACTTCACATGCCGGGGGAGGAAATCAAACCCCCGCTGCTTGTACACCTGAGCAGGTAGTGCAGGGACTTCACACACCGGGGGCACCTCCAGCCCAGCCGATTGCACCAGCTCAGGAGTTCGTTGTGCCAGTTTTGCCAGATGACGAACAGCGTTGTCTTGAGAGGTTTGGTAGACTCCAGCCTCCGTCATTCAGTGGTGCTGAGGGCGAGGATGCCCAGGGTTTTCTTGATAAGTGTCAGCGGATTCTCTGTACGACAGGGATTCTTGAGTCTACTGGTGTGGCATTTACCACCTTTCAGTTTACTGGGGCTGCCTTCACTTGGTGGGAGGCATATGAGAGGCGTAGGCTGGTTGGTGCAGTGCCCCTGACTTGGCAGGAGTTCTCCACTCTCTTCTTGGAGAAGTATGTACCACAGTCCCGCAGGGAGGAGTTGCGTAGGCAATTTGAGTGGCTAAAGTAGGGAGATATGACTGTGTCACAGTATGAGGTGAGGTATTTTGAGTTGGCTCGTTATGCCGTTTGGATGGTTCCGATCGATCATAAGAGGATCAGGAGATTTGTTGATGGCCTTAAATACAATCTCTGTATCTTGATGACTAGAGAGAGAGTATTGGGTGCTACATTCAAGGAGGTGGTTGATATCGCTCGTGAGATTGAGACAGTTCGCCATCAGGATAGAGAGGAGAGGGAGGCCAAGAGGCCTCGAGTATCGGGCAGTTATAGTGGTGCTCCTTCGAGCGGCCAGTTCCAGCATGGTAGAGGTCGTTCTTTCAGGCCTACTCAGTCAGCCCGTCCAAAGTATTGTGGGGCATCTTCAGGTGATGGTCATCATGGATCTCAGCGGGGCCAGTCATGACTCAGTGCCCTCCTAGATCAAAGTTCATCGCGTGCCCCGTTAGCTTAGGGTTCTTCTATGCGGAGTGCATCAGCTGGTGACTCCGGTGCGAGGGGTTCCCTTCAGTCCCCTTCTCCAGCACCTGGGAGTTGTTTTGAGTGTGGAGAGTTTGGGCATGTGTGGAGGCAGTGTCCTCGTCGTGTTGCTAGTTCGTCCCTGCAGAGGGGTTAGCCCTCGACTTCTGCTCCAGTTACTTCACCACCCGCCCAACTAGCTAGGGGTGGAGCTTAGGAAGCCAGGGGTCGCCCTAGAGAGGGAGGTCGATCAGGCGATGGCCAGGCTCGTTTATGCATTTCCAGCTAGACCTGATGCTATTGCTTCAGATGGGCGATACTGTTGTTGTAGACCATGTGTACCGGTCATGTGTGGTGACTATTGGGGGTCAGGAGACCCGAGTGGAACTATTGCTATTGAGCATGGTGGATTTTGATGTTATTTTGGGCATGGATTGGCTATCTCCGTGTCGTGCTATTCTAGACTGTCATGCTAAGATAGTCACTTTGGTTATGCCGGGTGTACCGCGGATCGAGTGGCATGGCATGACTGATTATGTTCCTAGTAGAGTGATTTCCTTCTTGAAGGCCCAGCGTATGGTTGGGAAGGGTTGCCTTTCATATTTAGCATTTGTAAGGGATGTGGGAGCTGAGACTCCTAGTATTGATTTTGTTCCAGTTGTAAGGGATTTTCCCGATATGTTCCCTTAGCATATTGAGACGTCTTCGTTTTGGTTTTGGTCATATTTGACGCGCGAGGAGGCCGATTTGAGGGGCAAAGGCATCGTGAGCTAGAGATTTCGCTGGTTCGAGGTGAGTAATAATTGTAAATGATGTCTTGAGGGTTTGAAACCCCGGATTGCATATTGTAGAGCTATATTGAGGTGAGACACGCACTGGATGATGAGCGTAGGATCTTTTACTACTGGGAATTGTGACTTGGTTCGCCTCGATCGATGATTTTACCGCGTATTTGACTGAAACTTGTTTTTTACCATCATGATTTGGGTTGATTGCCATATTTGGGCTTCGCTCCATCTATTTGAACCCTCCGGGGATTTCTATCACCATTTCCTCACTATTTTGACTTATTACCTGAACTCAGTCCTGTTGATATTTACTGTTTTACAAACTCAACCACTGTTACTCATATTTGAAACTTAAATGATATTTCTAAATGATGTTTTGTGCCAAGAACTACTGTTTTACTAATGCCCGAGGGACGTGCGATGATTTTTGGACTAAGTGCGGCCGAAGGCCATGTGTGAGGATATGCTGAGTGATATGAGGCCGAGGGCCTGAGATACTTTATATGCCACGAGGTGGCTTGAGTGATGTGAGGCCGAGTGCCGAGTGATGTGAGCCCGAGTGCCGAGTGATGATGCCACGAGGTGGTTTGATATAACGCTTGGGCCGTAAGGGGCCCCTTCGGAGTCTGCATACCCACAGTGAGTACGGGTACCCATTATGATCTGAGAGTGAGCCCGAGGGCCTGATACTATACTGAGAGTGAGCCCGATGGGCTAATACTGTTCTGAGTGATTGATATTGTGCCCGAGGGGCAGATTTCTACTTGTTATTTACCGGTTAAATTACCTGTTTTACTTATTTTAAAAAGGGATTTCATTTGAATTTTTCACCGATTTACTGCCTTAAGTGATTTTACTACTTGATATGGAATTGCTTTGTGCCTTTACGTGTTTTCATACTTTCAGCCATTTTATAATTATTACTCACTGAGTCAGAGTACTCACATTACTCCCTGCACCATGTATGCAGATTCAGGCATAGCAGAGTCCGCTCCTGAGTGCTGATCCTCCCAGTCCGGGCAGTGATTAGGACACTACGAGGTAGTTGTTGGTGTCCGCAGCCCCGTGCCTCCCTTATCTTATCATTTTCATGTTCTTAGAACTATTGTATCGGATTTGGTGTTTAGTAGGTTTGTATCCGGATTTCTTAATTGCTCATGCCTTGTGACACCCCGGTTTGGGCTGTGTCAGGATGGTTTCTACTGTTGTTATCGTTAAATTCCGCAATTTATGGATATTATATTATGTTTTATTATTGTTTATGATAATTAACTGTTTAAAAGAGGAGTTCAGCTTTGGTCTGATTGGCCTTGTCTTCACGAGAGGCGCCATCACGACCGAGTTCGGGAATTGGGTCGTGACAGATTTAAATTACACATATCCTACAAAATTGGTCCTACTTCGATTAGAAAGACACATCCATAATTTTCTTTAAAAAAGTTATTGTTCCAATTACAAACAAATATGCAATTGGGTGAGACTAGCATAATTATGTTGTGTTCTAGTTATACTTAGAAAATGGGATAGTTAAATATTTTTATACCATTAAAATATTAGTAGTCTTTAGCACTCTATCTAATAGTATTTAGGATTTCAAATCAACAAATTTGTTAACTTTGAATTGGTAAATCACTACTACCACAGACATTGCCAAGTTTGTAAAGGACTCTAACCTATTATGAAAAGTTGAATATCACCGTATTTAATTATTTGATTTCGAGAGACGCTTTTGAAGTATTCAATATATTATATCAATAATACTCTTCATGGCACTCTAAGTATTTTCGAATGCCCTAATTTCACCGTCAGCTTAACACAGATTTAGCTTTTCTCTTTATTTTTATTGTAAACTTTTTAATTTCATGCTATCACAAAATATAATATTTATGGTGAAAGATAGAAACTTGCCTTCTGTAGTTAAAGATAAAGTAATCAAAGTCATGTGTTCCTTCTTTTAGTTTTTCTTCTTTATCCTGAATTCCTCACTTTGCATAAGTCACACATTATATTAACTCTTAATTATTGATATATTGCATTGTGCTTGTATGCAGATAAAGATACAAATTTGCAGTGATCTATTCATTATTGCTTCTTTCAACTTTCTCTTATAGTGTGGGAAGATAGAACCTTGAAAGAGAGCTGTATCAGTTGCTAGTAATTCAAAAGGTTTTTTGTTTGCAAAATATAATTTTATGATGGATAAAATTGCTCGGTCTCTTATTCTTCAAGAATAGGTTATGCCATCAAGATACAATATGATATATGGATAATGTCACGAACCATTTCCATTACAGGTCATGCTCCCAACACCATTATCAGGCAAGCCAATGTGAAAATATAGTTAAGTGTTCACTTTACTTTATCAAAATAAGTACTACAATTTCTAAATTAAACTGGAAGTTAAAACAAGTGGTAATCGGTAATGTACCCAAAATAATTATACAATTCCCAAAAGAATAGTCTACTAATGTGTGTGCCAAGACCTGATGTCACAAGTTGTGGGCAACTAGTAGAATATACAAAAGAATAAATCTATCCTACTGTCTGAAATAGAATAAACAGCAAAAATAAAAAGAGACTCCATCAAGTTGCCGATCGGCACAGGAAGGGAGCAGCTCACCGTGGAAGTCTCGGACTCTGATCAAGGATGTACACCAGACTGATAACCGGATGTACTTGCCTTAGAACCTGTACAGTTAAGTAAAGAAGCATAGTATGAGTACATAAATAATATGTACCCAGTAAGTATCCCGTCTAATCTCGAACAAGTAGAGACGAGAGGTCGACTTGATACCTACTAGGGTCAAATAATATAATAAAGTATTATGTTAAGCATAGAAGTCACAAGAAATGGCAGTTTGTAGCAAGAAGTAATAAGTCTTGTTCTTAATAATATCACAGTTGGCCATTTACGTTTCAAAATATTTTAAAAAATCAAGTCATGAATAAGATTTCACATAGATATCATGCACACATTATGCCGAGGTCGACGGCCCGATCCAACAGAAAAGAAATTGTGCACTGCCAGAGGGTCGAATAGCGCAAACCATAGATGCATCTATTTCTACCGAGGCGATCGGCCTGATCCACTAATAACAATTATCATCAGGAAAACATATGAAGGTGCATTTATATTCAAATAAATTCATACAAGTGTTCAACAAGTACATATGTTCCCTAATGTTCATTTCCAATTCTCTAGCATATCCTAAGTGATTACATTAGCAAGAAAATATATAAACGTTTGCAAATATAGCATGATACGGGTCCTAAACTACCCGCACAATTAACATAATAGTAGCTACGCACGGACTCTCATCACCTAGTGCAGATGTAGCACCCGCATTTAGTGGCAATTTATTCGATTATTACACTTATGGGGACAATTTCCTCTTACAAGGTTGTTAGAAAGGAGACTTACCTCGCACCAAAGTGTACTTCCAATACCAAGAACGAACCCGAACTCTCAATTTGGAGCCGAACGATCCAAAATTAATTAAATGGAGTAGGAACTAGTCAATACAAGCTCACAAGATCGCATTCTAACTATTTAAGCAATTTTCCAACCTTAAACACAAGTTTCCTAAAATTCGACTCCGGGCCCACGTGCCTCGCTTCCGAAATTTTTCGAAGAAAGTTGTTCTTTATAACCTAAGGATCAATAATATATGATTTCTAATGCATTTCATAACAAATTTGGTGGTTAAATCTAACTTTTATCAAAATCCTAGGTTTTGCTCTAACCCCATGATTTTACCTTAATCTTTGTGTGTTAATCTACCCAAGACTCAAGTATAAAACTAGAAATAGGTAGGATAAACTTATCTAAAGATGCTAGGCGAAGGTCCTCTATCAAGAGCTCTAAAATCGCCCAATGGGTGAGTGAAAAATGGCCAAAATGGCTTAGAGCCCGTATTAAATGAAGCTCACTGCTTCAATGATTTCCGCATCTGCGGTCCCACTTCTGCGAGAGGAAGTCCGCATCTGTGGAATTGGCCAAGCGAGCTGGGACCGCTTCTGCGGTCTTGAAGCCGCTTCTGCATAGCCGCTTCTGTGGCTTTGGCTTGGCCTGCCTTGGCCGTATCTGTGAGAGGACGGCCACTTTTGCGGTCTCATACATGCG
The DNA here is from genome assembly GCF_000393655.2 of Nicotiana sylvestris. Classification (NCBI taxonomy): domain Eukaryota; kingdom Viridiplantae; phylum Streptophyta; class Magnoliopsida; order Solanales; family Solanaceae; genus Nicotiana; species Nicotiana sylvestris. The sequence continues at coordinate 108,137,466 of NC_091067.1, forward strand.
GCTGACCAACCGTAGGTGCAGGTATGACAGCAACCTAAAGCTTCAGCTCTTCCCAAATTTTCCAACTTCACTCGAGCCTCGTCCGATTGACACTCGGGGATCCCAAGCCTTGCTGAACCTACTGACAAGTTTGAAATCATGGAACAGGCCCGCTTGAACTTTCAGAATGCCCGAAACAACGCTAAATCTAAGAATCACCCCCTAAAACCAATTGAATCAAACTTATGAACTTCAAGTTCTCCAATTCACTTCTAACGTGCCGAAACGTACTTATACTACTCGGATTGACACCACATTTTGCGGGCAAGTCTTAAATGTTATATTGGACCTGTACCGAGCTCCAGAACTAACATACGGGCCCGATACCAACATGATGAATCATTAGTTAATTTATTTAAATCCTTAGAATTTTAGTTTAACAATTTCTAATAAAAATTCATTACTCGGGTCAGGGACCTCGGAATACGATTCTGGGCATACGCCCAGGTCCCATATTTTCCTACGGAGCCTCCGGGACCGTCAAAACACAAATCCTGGTGTGTTTGCTAAAAATGTTGACCAAAGTCAAACTTAGCCTTTTAAGAAAATCTTAAGGAATTAAATGAGCCTATTTCAACCCAAACTCTCCCAAATCCCAAACCAACCATCCCTGCAGGTCGTAATTTAGTTAAAGCAAGCATGGGATGGTTTATTTAGGGGGATGGGGTTCTAAAATGCAAAGCGACCAGTCGGGTCGTTACATTCTTCACTCTTAAACAAACGTTCATCCTCAAACGGAAATAGAAAAGTACCTGAGGTGCCGAATAAATGTGGATATCTGCTCCGCATGTCCTCCTCGGACTCCCAGGTCGCCTCCTCAACTGGTTGGCCCCTCCACTGGACCTTCACCACTGAAATCCTCTTGGATCTTAACTGACAATCCTTTCTATCAACAATGGCAACTCACTCCTCCTCATAACCCAAACTCTCATCCAGCTGAATAGTACTGAAGTTTAACACATGGGACAAGTCGGCATGATACCTCTGAAACATAGACACGTGGAATACTAGATGAACACCCAATAAGCTGGGGGGCAAAGCAAGCTTGTGAGCAACCTCTCCAACTCACCTCAACACCTCAAATGGGCCAATGAATCTTGGGCTCTACTTGCCCTTCTTCCCGAACCTCATATGTGATGACCCAAAAGGTCATCACTTGCTTTAAATTAAATTATGTATTTTCGAGGCCTTGAAAACCTCACTTAGAGTCACCTCGATTTGTGTACGCAGTCCGGGCGCGTAGCCGGAAAGCTTAAATGTGAAAATTTGTGAAACATGATAAGCTTTGACTGTAAAATGAATACATTTTGACTTCGATCAACGTTTTGGGTAAACAAATCCGGACACGTGATTTGATGGTCCCGAAGGATCCGTAGGAAAATATAGGACTTGGTCGTATGCCCGAAATCGAATTCTGAGGTCCCAAGCCTGAGAAATGAATTTTTAAAGGAAATTATTTTCTGAAACTGTTTAAGGAAAATTGAAATGAAATTTTCTTAGAACATGATAGTATCGGGCCCGTATTTTGGTTTTGGCGCCCGGTATAGGTCTTATATATGATTTAAGACGTTTCTGTGGTATTTGGTGAAAAACGAATGTCATATGACGTGATTCAAACTTAAATCGCAAAGTTGATGTTTAAAGAAGTTTTGAGAAAATTTCATTGATCTCGAGATTTTATTTGATGTTCATGATGTTATTTTGACAATTTGATTGCACGAATAAGTCTGTAGGATATTTTTGAGGATTTTATGTATATTTGGTTTGGAGCCCCGAGGGCTCGGGTGAGTGTTGGGTAGGTTCCGGAATGACTTAAGCCTAAAAATATAGTAGTTGCAGGTTCAGAGAAGTTGCAGGTCTCTGAAACCGCCAGTGCGGTCCGCACAAAATCGTGTGCGACTGTGGAAAGGGGCCAGTGCAGTGCACGCTGGAGGCCTGTGAGGCCGCAGTCCATTTTATGCAGTCCGCACAGGGCACTGGACTGCAGTACCCTCAGGAAGGCCTGTGCGGCCGCAATCCATTTTGTGCGGTCCGCACAGGGGGTCTAAGAGGAGTATAAATAGACGGAATTTTCAGTCATTTTTCATTTTTCAAAACCCCAAAAACGTAAGAGGTGATTTTTCAAACAACCTTTCTTCTCCAAATCAATTGTAAGTCATTTTTAACTAGTTTTCTTCAATCATTAACATCTTTAACATGATTTCAACTTCAAATGAATGATTTTCATGGGGGAAATTGGGTGTTTTGGGTAGAACCTAGGTTTTCAAAAATTGGGAATTTGGACCTCGATTTAAGGTCCGATTTCAAAACAAATTATATATTTGAGTTCGTGGGGGAATGGATAATCGGGTTTTGATTCGAACCTCGGGTTTTGACCTCGTGGTCCCGGCGGTGATTTTGACCCTTTGGGTAAAAACTTTGGAAAACTCATTTTTATGCATTCAAATTAATTCATTTAGCATTTATTGATGTAATTAAGTAACTTGTGCCTAGATACGTGCGAATTGGCAGTGGAATCAAGGGGTAAAGCTATAATTGAAACTTGAGTTGCGTTCTAGGCATCAAGGTAAGTGTTCAATCTAACCTTAGCTTGAGGGACTAGGAGTTGAGTCCTATTTGCTAATTGCTTCTTGTTGTGTACGACGTATAGACATCGTGACGAGTATCTATATGTTAGTGTCAAGCATGACCGTGAGTCTTAAATTGATACTTGTTGTATTCTTGAATGTTACTATGGTTGAAATAGTGACTAAATCCTTGATATTGAGCAAAGACTTAGTTTGTTTAACGTGGAATCTACTTATGATTGAGAAATGGTGGTAATTGAGATGAGTAGAAGTTGGGTTAAGATTGGTTATAGCTTATTCTCCCTTTCCGAGTTGTATATACTTGTACTACTGAGTTCCCTTGCTGGGATAGTATAGTCTATTGTTGATCCCTTGCTAGGACGGTTAATTATGATTATTGTTGACTGTATAGTTTGAACGGGTTGCGCACCGCAATAGATATTATATTGGATCGGGTTGCGCGTCGCAATAGATATTATATTGGATCGGGTTGCACACCGCAACAGATATTATATTGGATCGGGTTGCGCGTCGCAATAGATATTATATTGGATCGGGTTGCACGCCGCAACAGATATTATATTTGATCGGGTTGTGCGCCGCAACAGATATTATATTGGATCGGGTTGTACGCCCCAACAGATATTATATTGGATTGGGTTGCATGCCGCAACAGCTATTATATTGGATCGGGTTGCACGCTGCAGCAGCTATATATATGTGGATCGGGTTGCACGCCACAACAATGTTAAATGATAAGGGATCGGGTTGCACACCGCAACAATGTTAAATGATAAGGGATCGGGTTGCGCGCCACAACAGTATTGTTATTGTATTGTTGTAGATATTGAGTTGTCCTTTCATATTTTATTAAGTTTCTGTTGGTCTTGATATGTATCCCCGAAGCATGTACCCCCTCCCATTTTAAACTGCTTATTCCTGTTTATTTTCTGCCATATATTATATAACTGCACAGGTTTATCTGGAGTCTAGTCCTAGCCTTGTCACTACCTTGCCGGGGTTAGGCCAGACACTTACTAGTACATGGGGTCGGTTGTGCTGATACTACACTCCGCACTCTATGCAGATACCGGGGCGGCACTTGATCAGCAGCAGTAAAGCAGCTAGCCTTCAGTCCACCGAGACACCGAGGTAGCCTTGCAGGCGTCTGCAGGCCTGGCATCTCCTCTATCTCTTGTTATGTTTTGTTATCTCCTGTATCCGAGACAAACAGTGTTATTTTTTCTTCAAACTGTTGTATGTAGTACTCGTAGTAGTCCGTGGATATTGTGACACCAGTTTTTGGGTAGAGGCATGTGTTGACTTTCGAAACATTTTGGTTCTATATTTATTTAAGACTTCCGCTTAAATCTCATATTCCACTGTCATTTAGATGTTTATCACTTGTTAATATAAGTTGTAAAAAAAAAGATTAAATCAGAAGAGTTAAAGATTTCTAAGTTCGTGGCTTGCCTAGCTTCTATGAGTAGGTGTCATCACGACTCCCGAGGGTGGGAATTCCGGGTCGTGACAAGTTGGTATCAGAGCTCTAGGTTACATAGGTTTCACAATTCATGGACAAGCTCAGTAGAGTTTGAGGGATCAGTACGGAAACGTCTGTATTTGTTCCCTAGAGGCTACAGAGTTAGGAAAACTTCACATATGTTCTTTCCTGTCGTGCGGTTTTGGTTCTCAATGCTAATTGAATTTCTACTTTGTTCTTTCGCAGATGGCGAGAACACATGCTTCCTCATCTACCGCTCAGCAGCCCGAACCCCTAGCAGCAGCTCCCACAAGGGGAAGAGGGTGAGGCCGAGGCTGTGCTAGAGGCCGAGGTAGGGGAAGAGCTCAGCCCTGAGCAGCAGCACCAGTGACGGAGCCTCAGGTTTATTTTGACGAGGAGGTTCTGGTCCCAGCAGTTTCGGTAGGCCCACTCAGGTCCCAGAGGGGTTTATCGCTACCCCAGTTCTTTAGGATGTTCTGGTCCGATTAGTGGGTCTCATGGAGAGTGTCACCAGAGCAGGCTTGCTTCCTGTAGCACCAGCCATCTCTCAGGCTAGAGGAGGAGCCCAGACTCCTGCTACTCACACTCCGTAGCAGGTAGCTCCCCAGATTTAGACTCCAGCGGTTCAGCTAGTTGGAGTAGTTTAGCCGGGTGTGGTGTCTCAGACCGGCGATGGAGTGGTTATGTTTGTCGATGCTTTGTGGATGTTGGATAGGTTCATCAAGCTCTTCACTACTACTTACAGCGGTGCATCTACTGAGGATCCCCAGGATTATCTAGACAGCTGCCACGAGGTTCTCAAGTACATGGATATTGTTGAGACCAACGGGGTCGATTTTGCTACATTTCGCTTGTCTGGATCCGCCAAGACTTGGTGGAGAGATTATTGCTTGGCTAGTCCAGCCGAATCACCATTTTTGACTTGGCAGCAGTTTACAATGTTGTTTCTGGAGAAGTTTCTCCCCATTACTCAGAGAGAGGCCTACTGGAGGCAGTTTGAGCATCTCCAATAGGGTTACATGATGGTTACCCAGTATGAGACCAGATTCATCGACTTGGCTCGCTATGCCCTTGTCATCCTTCCTACTGAGAGAGAGAGGGTGAAGAGGTTTATTGATGGTCTTATTTAGCCAATTCATCTTCAGATGTCTACAGAGGCTAGGAATGAGATTACTTTTCAGGAGGCGACCAATGTGGCCAGGAGAGTGGAGATGGTTCTGTCACAGAGAGGTGGTCATGGGTCGGATAAGAGGCCCCGTCATTCGGGTAGATTCAGTGGTGCCTCATCGGGAGGCAGAGATTCATATGGTAGAGGCCATCCTCCTAGGCCCTTTCAGTCAGCTCTTCAGGTTTCTTATGGTGCTTCAGGTAGCCATAGTCCGCAGATGCAGTATTCTGATCACCAGCTCCTATCAGTGCACCATCAGCTCCTATCAGTGCACTGTCGCTCTAGAGTTTTCGGGGTGGTCATTCGGGCCGCCAGGGTCAGTCTCAGTTTCCTCAGCCACAACACTCAGGTGGATGTTTTGAGTGTGGTGAGTATGGTCATATTAGGAAAACTTGTCCGAGGTTAGTGGGTACTCAGTCGCAGCAGCAGTGTTCCTGCGCTATGGTTCAGGCACCAGGTGTTCCACAAATCGCCCAGCCAGTTAGAGGTGGGGGTAGAGGTGTTAGAGGTGGAGGTAGAGGATTTAGAGGTGGAGCTCAGTCCGCTAGAGGTGGAGGCCAGCCAGCTACAGGCCGTCCTAGAGATGTAGTCCAGGGTGGTGGGGCCCAGCTCTGATGTTATGCTCTTCCAGCCATGCTCGAGGCTGAGGCTTCAGATGAAATTATTACATGTATGGTTCTGGTTTGTGATAGAGATGCTTCAGTGTTATTTGATCTAGGGTCTACGTACTTGTATGTGTCCTCTTATTTTGCACCATATTTGGTTATGCCTAGTGATTCTTTGAGTGATCCTGTTTATGTGTCTACACCAGTGGGTGATTCTATTATGGTCGATCGAGTCCATCGTTCTTGTGTTGTGGTGATTGAGGGTCTTGATACTCGTGTAGATTTGTTGCTTTTAGACATGGTCGATTTCGATGTTATATTGGGGATGGACTAATTATCACCTTACCGACGCTATCTTGGACTGTCATGCCAAGACTGTGACCTTAGATTTACCAGGTATGCCTCATTTAGAGTGGAGAGGGACTCCTGGTCATTCTACCCGTAGTGTTATCTCGTATGTGAAGGCTCAGCGTATGGTCGAGAAGGGGTGTTTGTCCTATTTGGTATATGTTTGCGATTCCAGTGCTGAGGTTTCATCTATTGATTCTGTGCCCATTGTTCATGAGTTCCCTGAGGTATTCCCTTTAGACATGTCGGGTATGCCACCCAATAGGGATATTGACTTTTGCATTGATTTGGCTACGGGCACTCAGCCCATTTTTATCCCGCCGTATCGTACGACCCCGCCTGAGTTGAAAGAATAGTTGCAAGACTTGCTTGAGAAAGGTTTCATTAGACCCAGTGTTTCGTCTTGGGGTGTGCCGGTGTTGTTTGTTAAGAAGAAGGATGGGTCGATGAGAATGTGTATTGATTACCGGTGTCACACCTCCTTTTTTACTTACACCCCCGGAAGGGTATAAAAGAGTTTCTCCAATTAAAGGACAATTGAAACGGGATTTATTGTTAAAAGATTCAGAGTTGCCACCTGGGAGATTTATGGTGTCCCAAGTCACCGGTTGAATCCCGAATCGAGGAAAAGCTTGACCTTGTTTAACAGTCCGCGAACCAGAAATCTGGATAAGGAATTCTGTTAACTCGGGAGAAGGTGTTAGGCATTCCCGAGTTCTGTGGTTCTAGCACGGTCTCTCAACTGTTATATTTGGCTTAACTATCTGATTTTAGAAACACGTTATAACCTATGATGCCATTTTAAACTTTTAACTGCTTTTAATTAATATTTTAAAGAAGATTGAACGTAGTTTAAAATGTGCCTTTGGATCGCGCCACATGAAATGTACCCGCAATCCTAAACACGTTTTAGTCAACGTTTTAAGATTTTGATTTGGGTCACATGAAATGCACACCCGAGTTTAGGAAGGTAAATTATTAAGATAACGCGCCTAAAGCAATTACGCATTTTCAACTTTTCGAGGCCATGGAAAATTCCCTAAATGGCACGCCTCAATTTCTAAGGATAAAAATATTAATTAGATGAGGGCCATGTATTTTGAGATTTTGTTTGGCATGCCACACCTGATTCCAATTTTTAAAGGAAGAATTCCTAATCTACTCAATGATTTGGTTAATTATTTACAAAGTCTAATGGGCAAATTCTAATTTTATTTTGCAGCGAGATGCTTAAACTCAAAGGGGAATTCAAGTGTGGGCCCATGAAAATCAAGCTATTCTGGAGATGAATTAAGCCAGCAGCAACCTTCAATTAAGATAACTGGTTCTAACAAAGCGCAGGCCAGAACATGATGAATGTATACAAAGCCTTGCTTACAAAATGACTTCAGACTTGGGCCTGGGGGTGAGCCCAAGTTTTGCGTGATAGCAGACTCGACTTCGAGTCTGAATGAAGTCCAAATAATTCGAGCAAAGAAGACTAGGCACCGAGTGGCCATTGTAAAGTCACAACCCCAAAGATAAATCTATTGAGTTTCAGCATTATGAACAAACAGACCATTAACCACTCGAGATAACAAAATACCTGAGATTCAAACACCATTCAATTGAGTTTTCTAAGCTGTAATTACAATTCCCTATACACAAGCAATTTACTCACTAATCTATATACTACAGATTCAGCACGCATGTATAAACATATTCTTCTCTGCACCCCATCTCCCTCACTTTAAATCCTCACTCCAAATAACTTGAAATTAACAATTAGCTTGCAAAGCATTAAGAGATCCAACACAACCTACTTTATGCTAACATGCTTAACACAGAAACTGAATAATTATCCATTTAACACATTCCCATCAAGTGTCCTTTCAGTTCAAATTTAACTACCATAACAAGAACTCCAAATCTGATATTTAACTTATGAGTGCTCTGCTAAAAATAACTTCATATCAAATACCAACCAACTCAGTTCTCATACAATACATAAAATAGGCTTAGAATCATTTTATCTCAGAAAGATGGAACTGAACCAAAGATTCAAAACATTGAAGCCATGCTTAGCATTTCGAATTTTATTTTACACTTCGAATCAAAACTTCACATGATGTGGGATTCAGAAAAATGTACCTAGAAAGCAAAACAAATCATAAAATGAGGGATCAACAATGAACAGTAGCAGCCAGCCCAGATTCGACTAGTCAAAACAGTGAAATCAGCTCAAAAAATTCAATAGAACAATAAACCCGCAACAAAGCTTGAACCAGAACTTTTCAAAACACAACTTCAATCCATTTTAACTTCAGGATGAGAAACTATGATTTTTAGAAGTTTTTATTCACCAAATGAAAGCAGAAGACTCAAAAATGAGCAGAGTTTGAGCAGTTTTCTAAACAAATACTGTAAGGAATTCAGCATTCTCAAGAAATCCCCAGCCGTTTTTAGTTTTCTAGATTTTTTATATCTTAAATTCTCTCTGACTTGACTACCAAGTCATGGTGCCTTTATAGGCAAGGCATTAGGGCATCCTCAAAGAATTCAATTTTGCACTTAGAACCTTTTGATATTTTCATTTTAGCTTAGGTACCAATAGTGTAAAATTCAGAAGTTCAAATTAGTCCCCAACCCAGCTTCCTAGAAGCTTCCTCAATCAGTTTTCAAAGATTCCCTAAGCCAATTTTCCCAAACTAACCCTCAATCCCATGAAAATTGCTTCAGAATTCCAAATGGGTTAATTTGACCCAATGACTTAAACTAAATTGAACGGGCTGCACTTTGCAAATGGGTCGGAAACAACCCAAAGCCCAAACAATAAACTAACCCAACTAAATTCTATATGCATTTGGAAAAACAGAACAACACAAGCACTGAGACGATTTCCACAATCAAAATTTAAACTAATTTACTGATTAATTAACACAAATATGCAAGGAATTAACTAAGTTATTAAATCAAAACGGCCTAATTAAATTAAACTAGGTGGCTAAGACAAAAGTGTAAAAATCAAAATTTGAACATGCCATTAACACAAACCAAACAGACAAAGAAAATCAAAGGACAAGCTTTTACGATTTGAAAAAAAGAAACAAAGGGACCAAACAAACATCAAACAATTTAAACTCGGAAAATTGGTCTAGTTTTCTGCCCGAGCAAGAAAAAATCTAACTAAAGAAAAGGAGAGGAAAAAGAAGAGGAATAAGAGGTGTAATAACACCAAAATGAACAGAAAATATGAAGGGAACTCACCGACTAAGCTTGAAATCGATACTGACATTCTGAGTTAACCCAAGACAATGTCAATCACTTGTTCTTGGTCAAGAACAAGCGAACGTCATTATTTTGTGATAAAACAGCCTTAAACGCTCAGGGATTTCAGAGAAAGTAGCCTTGCATGCACAGGTTCGATTTAGGCTTTTAGGACCTGAACTCAGATTCAAGATTCGACAAGCTAGGCTACGATTCGAGGGTAAAGGGTTAGAGATTTGGGATGGGGAGACAGGGAGAGTTCTATGGTGTGAATTTTGGCCCACTTGGTGGTGGCGCCGCAACCGGAGGACGGTGGAATCATGGGGCGGCTCTAGGGTTTCAGCTTGGGTCTCTGAGAGATGATAAAAAGGGGGGGGGGTATGCGAGTTTCGGACAATTATATATTAAGCCCTCCCCACTTCCCCACCGTTAGATTGGAACAACTCGACGGCCTAGATCGGAGGACAACCAAACGACATCGTTTTGATTTAATGGAGAGACGAATCGGGTATAGGGCGGGTCTGGGCCAATTTGGACGGGTATGGGGAACGACTTGGGCTGGTGTAAACTTGGCCCAGAACTGAATTCATTCTTATTCCCTTTTCCTTTTCATTTTTCATTTTTTTTCTTCTAATTTCTTTTAAATTAAAATTAAAAATAAAACCTAAATTAATTCCTAATCAAATTATTATATCAAATTAAATTAATTAACTCTAAATAATAATTAACACAACTAATTAAATACCAAATTAAAGAAAAACTACCAAAATTCAAAACTAAAAATTTAAAAATGCAAAAATAAGTTATTTTTGTGATTTTTCCATTTTTATAAAACACTAAATTTCTAATTAAATCAAGAATGCAAAATTAGATCCTAAATGCAAACACAGTGTATTTTTTGTATTTTCATGAATTAAACAAAAATAAAAATGCACAGACAAATGCAAACAATTATCAGAAAATGCCACAAAATCCCCAAAAATTGCAAATAATGAAAAGAAGTTATTTTGTTTTGAATTTATGGGAGTAATTCATATAGGGAAAAAATCACGTGCTCACAGCTTCCCCTCTTTTGCCCGGGAACATGAAGAGTTTTCGTGCAAAGATAAAGTGAGCGGATACGAGCGATTTTTGCCCGTTTAAATACTTTGTGGGAAGCATTTTTGAAAGATTTGACCGCACCCTACTTCCGAGGTTGCCTACATATCCTTGGCTATAAAGAAATCAGTTCAATGTAGTTTGGGAACGTTCGGTAGTCGGGACTACCATGAAGATGTGATTTCACTGTTGCCGTTGCTACTGCTACTGCTTGCTGAACCCCTTATTACACCATGATAAAATAAAAGAAGCTAGACTAGACTATGATCTATGCATTACAAAATCCTATCTATATCTTCAAACTTGCTCTTGTGGTTCTTGTTGCCTTGTTGACTTGTATTCTCCCTGTGGAATCCCCTTGTTGCCGCCTTGAATTGCAATCTGAGATGTTTTTCCTTTCTCCAGACGGACGTCTAATTGCTGAAACTTGAATGTATTCCCTTGTTCTCCAGGTGGGCTCCTGATTGCTGAAACTTGAAATGTATTCCCTTGTTTTCCAGGTGGGCGCCTGATTGCTAAAACTTGAAATGTATTCCCTCATTTTCTAGGTGGGCACCTGATTGCTAAATTTGAAATGTATTCCCTTATTTTCCAGGTGGGCACCTGATTGTTGGACTTGAAAATGTATTCCCTTGTTCTCCAGGTGGGTGCCTGATTGCTGAACTTGAAAATGTATTCCCTTGTTCTCTAGGTGGGCGCCTGATTGCTGAAACTTGAAATATATTCCCTCATTTTCCAGGTGGGTGCCTGATTGCTGAAACTTGAAATGTATTCCCTTGTTTTATAGGCGAGCACCTGATTGCTAAATTTGAAATATATTCCCTTGTTTTCCAGGTGGGCGCCTGATTGCTGAACTTGAAATGTATTCCCTTGTTTTCCAGGTGGGCGCCTGATTGCTAAAACTTGAAATGTATTCCCTCGTTTTCCACGTGGACGCCTGATTGCTAAATTTGAAATGTATTCCCTTGTTTTCCATGTGGGTGCCTGATTGCTGAACTTGAAATGTATTCCCTTGTTTTCCAGGTGGGCGCCTGATTGCTGAACTTGAAATGTATTCGCTTGTTTTCCAGGTGGGCGCCGGATTACCAAAACTTGAAAATGTATTCCCTTGTTCTCCAGGTGGGTGCCTGATTGCTGAACTTAAAATATATTCCCTTGTTCTCCAGGTGGGCGCCTGATTGCTGAAACTTGAAATGTATTCCCTCGTTTTCCAGGTGGCCGCCTGAATACTAAATTTGAAATGTATTCCCTTGTTTTCCAGATGGGCGCCTGATTGCTGAACTTGAAATGTATTCCCTTGTTTTCCAGGTGAGCGCCTGATTGCTGAACCTTGAAATGTATTCCTGAATTTTCCAGGTGGGCGCCTAATTGCTAAATTTGAAATGTATTCCCTTGTTTTCCAGGTAGGCGCCTGATTGCTGAACTTGAAATATATTCCCTTATTTTTCAGGTGGGCGCCTGATTGCTGAACTTGAAATGTATTCCATTGTTTTCCAGGTGGGCGCCTGATTACCAAAACTTTAAATGTATTCCCTTGTTCTCCAGGTGGGCGTCTGATTACCGAACTTAAAATATATTCCCTTGTTTTCCAGGTGGGAGCCTGATTACCAAAACTTGAAATGTATTCCCTTGTTCTCCAGGTGGGCGCCTTCTTATCAAAACTTGAAATATATTCCCTTGTTCTCCAGGTGGGCGCTTGCTTTCCACAAAATAAACAAAAGCAAAGAAAACGTCTGCCCCGGTTTGGCATGTTACCAAATATCAGTAAGAACTTTGAAAACTGAAACTTGAACTATACTCCCTTGTTCTCCAGGTGGGTGCCTAATTGCTGAACTTGAAAAATGCATTCCCTTGTTCTCCAGGTGGGCGCCTGATAATTGAACTTGAAAAATGTATTCTCTTGTTCTCCAGGTAGGCGCCTGATTTCCACAAAATAAACAAAACAAAGAAAACTTCTGCCCTAGTTTGGCATGTTACCAAATATCAGTAAGAACTTTGAAAACTGAAAACTTGAACTATACTCGTTTGTTCTCCAGGTGGGTGCCTGATTGCTGAACTTGAAAAATGTATTCCCTTGTTCTCCAGGTGGGCGCCTGATTGCTGAACTTGAAAAATGTATTCCCTTATTCTCCAGGTAAGCGCCTAATTTCTACAAAATAAACAAAAACAAAGAAAACATCTGCCCCAGTTTGGTGTTGGGAGAATCTATGAGTGTTAATTGAATCAGGTTACCAGAAAATCTCAAAGAATTTTAAAAGCTAGATCCCATTATCCAGGAGGATCCTGAAAACTCCTAGTTATATGACAGTTTTAAATCAAAGTTATATTTCCTAAGGTAATACTTCCGCTAAATCTTGTTATCTATGAAGACCTTAAAGCTAAATCCCATTATCCAGGAGGGTCCTGAAATTTAAAATCAAATCTCATCCTAAGGGTGAAAATTTCAGAGCTAAATTCAACTTCCTAACGGTGAAACTTATGCTAAATCTTAGCATATAAGGGAGGTATTAAACTAAGTCCCATTATTCAGGAGGATCCTGAAAATTTCAAATTGAATATTATCCTAAGCATGAACACTTCAAAGTCAAACTTATATTTCCTCAAGGTAGAGCCTACGCTAGATCTTGTTACTCATGAACGTTTTGGATTTTAACTAAGTCCCATTGTCCAGGAGGGTCCTGAGAATTTTTAAGATTAAATCCCATTATCCCGGAGGGTCCTGAAATTTTAAAATTAAATCTCATTATCCAGGAGGGTCCTGAAAAACTTAAAACTATATCCCATTATTCAGGAGGGTCCTGAAAACTCCTACTTGAATCCTATCTCAAACATGCAAACTTTGAAACCATCTTACATTCCTTTGGGGTACATTTATGCAAGATTTTACTACTCATGATTGTTTTGAATTTTAAACTAGGTCCCATTTTCCAGGAGGGTCCTGAAACTTCAATGAAATCCCATTATCCAGGCGGGTCCTGCAAACTTCAAATGAAATCCTATTATCCAGGGGGTCCTGAGAGTTTAAGGTCAAACCTGTCTGGTGCTTGCCTTTCATCTGCGGAGGATTTCTCCGGAACAACCAAAATTTTCTGCCCCTGTTTCAATCAAAGAGAAATCTTGTCAATTTAAATGTGGTGGTTAGTTGATGGCATTCTTCGCTAAAGGTCTCTCCGCTGCCGTGCTTTATTTTGATTGGCTCCCTCTGAACTGGCTAAGAACCGCTTGACTTCCCGGCTGACTTTCAAACCTCCATGACCTTGGATGACCCGAGTGTTCTATACCCAAACCATTGTGCTCTATCTTTGACCCATCTGTTTGACCCTCTGCATTTCCCACGAAATTACTAAATCATTCTGACGATGGAACTTTTGTTGGCACTTTGTCCCACTTTACATCATGCTATATTTGGTATGCTCTGGCCGCACCGTGCTTTGTAATTTTTGAAGCTGGTAGTGAGATTTGAAATTCCTTCTTATTTGCTTAAACAGAACTGACATTGGGAACATCTTAGAGAAATAAACCCAAAAGAAATGAAATGCAATGACTTTCAGAGTTAAGGATAAACAAAATCCAAAACGGGAAGACTTTCCGAAAGGAAAAAAGAAAAGGGACTTATCTGAGTGGAGCAGCTGGCACCAATGACCATGACATGCATTTTGAATTAATCTGCCCAATCTGTCCAACCAATCAACTTTCAGTTGCCATACTTTGTTGCCCCGGAATTTCCATAACCTGATTTCTTCACCGAAACCTTGACCTTGTTTGGCCTGCGATGCCCTAAATAATTTTCACCAACAAACTTCTCTCATTTGTTCATCTCTCAACTCACTTTCGCCTTACGGTGCCCTTGAGGGTTTTCACCAATAAGACTCTCTCATTTTTTATTTCTCTCAGCTCCCGTCGCCTTATGGTGCCCGTAAGGGTTTTCACCAATAAGACTCTCTCATTTTCAATATTTTCTACTTGGACCAGAGTGTTGCCCTTGATATGAATCATCTCCACTTGCTTGACCTTGCATTTCTCGAATACTGATCGGAAGGTCTTTCTTTGGACCATAACGTGGGCTTTTGGATAGGGTTAGAAAGAAAGGATATCAGAGGCTCAAAATAATTCGAATGGGTTTAAAATTACAACTTTCGGAATCAGATTTCTTACAACAACCACAACTTCTGCCCCAGTTTCTTGTTTGGGGACTTTTGGATTTTTATTTTGATGGGACCGAACCGTGAGGCTGCCTACGTATCCTTAAAAGGAATTAGGTCGAACGTAGTTCATGTTATAGAAATTGCTTTGTCGTTGCGAGTTTTCTTCTCTTTCTCTTTTTTGCTTTCTTTTTCTCTTTTGTTGTTTTTCTTTTTTTTTTCTCTTTCCATTCTTTTCTTTCTCTTTTCATTCTTTTCTTTCTCTTTTCTCTTTTCTTTCTCTTTTTCTCTTATTCCTTTACTTATCTTTCACGCTTGTGTTTCTGATATTTGCTACTGACCCTGAAAGAGGGGTATGAAAGAAAATAAATAAGGCTCAAAGGGGGTAACAAAGGATAAAGTGTTTAGATAACAGAACAAAATGCATTCGTCATTCCAAATCTTCAAAAATATGCCAAGTACAAACAAATATGAATTAACCAAAGAAAATCATACATAGCATCTCTTGACCGCATCAGAATTGATGGTCATTTCTACACACTTGCCTTCTATATCTATTAAATACAAAGCGCCATTTGACAACACTCTAATTACGATGAATGGCCCCTGCCAGTTTGGAGCGAACTTGCCTTTGGCCTCAGCCTGATGGTGGAAGGATACGTCTTAACACTTTCCGACCTACTTCAAACTTCCGTGGACGCACTTTCTTATTATATGCTATTGCCATTCTTTGTTGATACAATTGGCCATGAGACACAGCTACCAATATTTTCTCGTCGATCAAACTCAATTGTTCCAAGCGGGTTTTGACCCACTCATCATCATCGATCTCAGCCTCCGCGGCAATTCGAAGAGATGTAATTTCCACTTCTGCGGGTTTCACTGTTTCGGTGCCATACACCAACAACTAAGGAGTCGCCCCTACTAAAGTACGGATAGTAGTGCGATAACCCAGCAATGCAAACAACAACTTTTCCTACCACTGCCTAGAACCCTCCACCATTTTTCGAAGTATCTTCTTTATATTCCTGTTGGCCGCCTCAACTGCTCCATTCGCCTTGGGGCAATATGGGGTGGAATTGTGACAACCTCTTTCATCATATGACTATTGAGATTAGCCCCATTGTCTGTAATGACCACCTTTGGTATCCCAAACCGGCAAATGATATTTGAGTGCACAAAATCAACCACCGCCTTCTTGGTTACAAACTTGAATATTTTAGCCTCTACCCACTTGGTGAAATAGTCTATGGCTACCAGAATGAACCTGTGCCCGTTTGATGCTGATGGCTCAATTGGCCCAATGACATCCATGCCCCAAGCGACAAAAGTCCATGGTGCAGACATTGTATGCAATTCAGATGGCGGAGAATGAATCAAGTCTCCGAGTACTTGGCATTGATGACATTTGCACACAAAACTGATGCAAGCTCGCTCTATGGTGAGCCAATAATAACCTTCTCGAGGAATCTTCTTTGCCAGAACATACCTACTCATATGCGGTCCACAGACTCCAAAATGTACTTCGGTCATAATAGATGTAGCCTACCTAGCATCTATGCATCTCAGCAGCCCAAGATCTGGAGTCCTTTTGTAAAGAACCCCTCCACTGAAGAAAAAACCGCTTGCCAACTGCCTAATTGTTCTCTTTTGATCACCTGTAGCTTGTACTGGATACACCCCCATCCTGATGTATTCCTTGATATCGTGAAACCAAGGCTCCCCATCGAGCTCTTCTTCCACCACATTACAATAAGCATGTTGATTGTGGACCTGAATATGCAAAGGGTCCACATAAGCCTTATCGGGATGATGTAACATTGACGCCAGAGTAGCCAAAGCATCAGCGACCTCATTATGAATCCTCGGAATATACCTGAACTCTATTGATTGAAACTATTGACAAAGATCATGCAAACATTGTCTGTAGGGTATGAGCTTCAAATCCCGAGTTTCCTATTCTCCTTGAATCTAGTGTACTAGGAGGTCCGGGTCACCCAAGACCAAGACTTCTTGGACACCCATATCCACAGCCATCCTCAAACCCAAAATGCATGCCTCGTACTCAGCCATGTTGTTAGTACATTAGAACCGAAGTTGAGCCGTAACAGGGTAGTGATGCCCTGTTTCAGAAACAAGTATCGCTCATATCCCAACGCCTTTCATGTTAGCAGCCCCATCAAAGAAAAGTTTCCATCCTGGCTTTTCAATCTGTTCCAACTCATCAATGTGCATTACCTCTTCATCAGGGAAATAAGTCTTCAAAGGTTCGTATTCTTTATCTATAGGATTCTCAGCCAAATGGTCGGCCAATGCTTGTGCTTTAATCGCAGTCCGAGTCACGTAGACAATGTCAAATTCTGTAAGCAAAATATGCCACTTTGTGAGCCTTCCCATGGGCATAGGCTTCTGGAAGATATACTTCAACGGATCCAAGCGAGAGATGAGGTAAGTAGTATAAGATGACAAATAATATTTCAGCTTTTGGGCTACCCAAGTTAAGGCGCAACACGTCCTCTCAAGATGTGTGTACTTAACCTCGTAAGATGTGAACTTCTTGTTGAGATAATATATGGCATGCTCCTTCCTGCCAGTGATGTCATGCTGTTCCAACACACATCCAAATGAATTGTCCAAGATCGTCAAATACAGAATCAAAGGTCTCCTTGGTTCTGGTGGGACCAACATAGGTGGGTTTGACAAGTAGCCCTTTATTTTATCAAATGCTTACTGACATTCATCTGTCCACTTGACCACAACATCTTTCTTTAACAGTTTGAAGATAGGCTCACAAGTTGTCGTGAGCTGAGCAATAAACCTGCTGATGTAATTCAATCTCCCCAACAGACTCATCACCTCAGTCTTGTTCTTTGGGGGGGGGTGGCAACTCCTAGATAGCTTTGATCTTTGACGGGTCTAATTCAATACCTCGGCGGATGACTATGAATCCCAACAACTTTCCAGATGGAACACCGAACGCGCATTTTGCAGGATTGAGCTTGAGATTGTACCTGCGAAGCCTTTGGAAGAACTTTCTCAGATCTCTGACATGGTCAGACCGCTTTCTAGACTTGACAATCACATCATCCACATAAACCTCGATCTCTCTGTGTATCATGTCGTGGAATATGGTCGTCATTGCCCTCATGTAGGTTGCCCCAGCATTTTTCAAACCAAATGGCATGACCCGATAGTAGTACGTCCCTTATGGCGTGATGAATGCCGTCTTTTCTGCATCCTCCTCATCCATTAAGATCTGATGGTATCCCGCATAACAATCCACAAAAGAACCAATCTCATGTTTGGCACAATTATCGATCAATATATGGATGTTCAGCAGTGGGAAGTTATCCTTAGGACTTGCCTTGTTGAGATCTCGATAATCAACACATACCCTGGTCTTGCTATCCTTCTTCGGCACAGTCACAACATTGGCTAACCAGGTGGTATACCGGATGACCCGAATGACCTTGGCCTCAAACTGTTTGGTGACCTCTTCCTTAATCTTCACACTCATATCAGTTTTAAATTTCCTCAGCTTCTGCTTGATAGGGGGGATGCCGGGTCAGTGGGCAATTTGTGAACCACCAAGTCAGTGCTTAGACCTGGCATGTCGTCATAGGACCATGCAAAAACATCTTTATACTCGAACAGTGCTTTAATTATCTCCTCTCTGAGTTGTGGTTCAAGATGGACACTTATTTTAGTTTCCCAGACATTATCTTGGTCCCCTAAATTGATTGCTTCTGTATCATTCAGGTTAGCCTTGGGTTTTTCTTCAAAATGGCTTAATTCTTTACTAATATCTTCAAAGGCTTCATCCCGTCATATTTCGATTCACCATCACACTCTATTTCTTGAATTACTATTTCAGAATTAGATTGGTTTTTAAGATTGAGCCGGAGATTCCTCATGCATGTCATATCATTGAAGCCAACATAAAAAGAACTGTACAAGGAAGAAAAGAAAAACAAAAATAAAACTATCAGGAAGGGAAAAAAAGGAAATTACATTTCATTGAAATTAAAGATAACAAGATTTATACATCCAAATGGACGGAACATAGAATCTGAATTACAACCCTGGAATAATCCAGATAAACTTAAAGAAAATCAAAGCAAACTACCAAAACTCCTTCATAGTTGGGAGAGGAGTAGCTTCCCAATTGTTAATATTTGCACTGGGCCCAACAAATTACACATCTGCCTTACTCGAACCCTCTCCACCTTCCAACACGTTTACATCAGCAAATAACCTCTCGAACTTTTCAATCAAATCTCTATCCATATCAACCACTGAATTGGGAGCCATCTTTACTGGGCGCTTTCTTGTACCAGGCCTGACAAATGATCTGGAAAGATGCGGGACAGGCTTTGGAAGGGCCCATGCCCTCTGTTTCATTTTTCTGGCTCTTCTTACGTCTGCGACTATGGGCTTGAATACCAAACCAAATGTATCCAAGTTTTTAGGAAGAGAAACCAGTTGTACGATACCTTGCAGAAATGTACCCAAACCCTTGCCCGGTACAAAACCATTTTTCAACATTTCAACGGCTACCATTACTGATGCAGCAGCTACCCTTGGAGTTGGCAGGCACTTCCCTTCTGGAATTTTCTCTACCGATACCATGTTAAAAACCTGATAAACCTATGGCCCCTTGTCATCTTCAAACTCTAAGAATGGAACAATGGCATCACTAGGAACACACAAATTATCTTTGCCGTGCACAACAATTTCCTGTCTATCCCATTCAAACTTGACCATTTGATGCAGAGTAGACGGGACCGCTTTGGCAGCATGAATCTAGGGTCGACCTAACAGTAGATTGTAAGAAATAGCCACATCGAGCACCTAGAATTCTATAGTAAATTCAACTGACCCTATTGTAAGCTCAAGCACTATGTCCCCGACTGAATCTTTCCCTTCACCGTCGAATCCCCGAACGTAGATACTGTTCTTGTGAATTCTTTCATCATCCACCTTCAACTTGTTCAGAGTGGAGAGGGGGCAAATGTTCGCGCTGAAACCATTGTCAACCAGTACTCGAGTAACCATGGAACTTTCGCATTTCACCGTCTGATAGAGGGCTCTATTGTGCTCAGTACCCTCCAGGGGCAACTCATCATCAGAAAAAGTGACTCTGTTTACCTCAAATATCTTGTTAGCTATCTTTTCCAAGTGGTTTATTGAGATTTTGTCAAGAACGTGGGCTTCATTCAAAATCTTCATCAAAGCCCGACGATGCTCCTCTGAATGGATCAATAATGACAATAATGAAATCTGAGCCGGTGTTTTCCTCAACTGCTCCACAATGGAATAGTCTTGCACCTTCATCTTTCTTAAGAAATCCTATGCTTCTTCCTCGGTCACAGCTTTCTTTGCCAATACTAGGTTATTTTTGGAGATCTTAGCTTTTCTCCACTCCTCGGGGGCAAAGCATCTCCTCGATTGAGTCAAACCATGGGTCTCACAAACTTCTTCTTTAACCTCTTTCCCCCTGTAAGTCACTGTCACTCGTTCATAATTCCACGGGATTGCCCTGCTGTTGACTATAGGTAATTGAGTTAACGGCTTGATAATGACAAGATCTGTGCGGGCACCCTCCACAACTACCACAGGCTTGTTCGCCACACCTGGCATAACCACTTTCACCCTTTCAGGTTTCCTTGCAACGTCGCTTGAGGACCCTTTCTTGACCACTACAGATGGTTCACTTTTTATCCCGTTCAACTTGATCACAGACTTCTCACTTGTTAACTTTTCAAATGGCCTGGCTTCACTGGACCGAATCATCATGACAGTTTGCGAAGTCTTCTTAGGCTCCCCTTCCTTATGCATTATCTCAATCATATTTGTCTCATGATGGGCTGGCAATGGGTTCTGGTTGATATTAGGTGCCTCTGGAGCCTGGACCTCAATTCGATTAGTATCAATGAAGAATAACTGTTTTCAATTGCCATCACTTCTCTGTGTCGTGCCTGGGAGCACCAGAACGATATTCGCAACTCACAAAGTGATCAAGATTCCTCGGGAGAGGATTTGGCAATTTTGGTTCAATCGGACTCAACATACCTAATTGTCTCAACCTGCGGAATAAACTGATATAGGATTCTCCCAATGGAGTGAAAGTCTTCTTCTTCTTAAACCTCTCATTCTTGGTGGCCTGATTGGGCCGGAAACCTATTCCAGGGGGATTTTGGTAAGCTCTTAGGGGTGGATAGGTATTTTACGGAGTTGGGTAGGGATTATGTGGAATTGATGCACGCTATTGTGCGTGGGCAGGAGGTTGAGGGTATGTTTGTGCATGATGGATGGAAAAATGGGGATCTGGTGGTAGGTAATAGTGTTGTGGTGGGCTATGTGTAGTGTGGGGGTAAGTTTGGTGATAGGGTCGAGGCTGGTTGTAGTAACGTGAAAGGCCCCTAGATCTAACCCAAGCTCCTGACTCAACTGTCGCAACATCCTCTTTCTTCTTTTTCCCAAGTACACCTCCAGTACCGTTTTGAATGGCCTGGGTGGTCGCTTTGGTTGCTGAGTAACTCATGATCTTGTTGGACTTGAGTCCCTCCTCAACCATGCCTCCCATTTTTACAACCTCACTAAAGGACTTGCCCACTGCTGACACCAAATGACCAAAATAAGTGGGCTCCAAAGCCTGCAAGAAATAATCAACTATCTCACTTTCTTTCATTGGAGGGTTAACCCTCGCGGCTTTCTCCCTCCAACGGAATCCATATTCCCTAAAACTCTCATCGGGCTTCTTCTCTATCTTCGTCAATGATAGACGGTCTGGGATAATTTCAAGATTGTACTGAAAATAGCAGGCGAAAGCTTGGGCCAAATCGTCCCATGTGTACCACCTTCTATGATCTAGTCTGGTATACCATTCCAATGCCGATCCGCTCAGACTTTGGCTGAAATATGCCATCAATAATTCATCTCTTCCGCCTTCCCCTCTCATCTTGCTACAAAATCCTCTTAAGTGTGCTACTGCATCACCATATCCGTTGTACAGATCAAACTTAGGCATCTTGAACCCTGCTGGTAACTGAACATCTGGGAACAGATATAAATCCTTATAGGCCACACTTACTTGACCTCCCAACCCCCTCATATCTCTAAATGATTGTTCCAAGCTTTTGACCTTTCTGATCATCTCCTCATGTTCGGGATTTTTGGGTGGATTCTCGGTCTCTACCGGGAGATCAAGATAAGGGGTGTAAGAATATGGTTCCGGAACTTTGAAGGTGGGTTCAGGGGGATAATACTGGTTGTCGTGAGTCTGGAACAGAGGTTCACTGGAAGATCGGTGTAATGCAGCAGGTGGAGGTGCCACAAAAATGGGAGTGACTGGTGGAGGAGGGTATGGGACTTGTTTGGGTGGTGGATCTTGGGAAGTATGGGAAGTGGTGTCGTGGCATTGTTGGTAGAAGGGAAAGGCCGGAGATGAGTTCATAGTGAGGGGTTCCTGAGGTTGAGTCAATGGTGGGATATAAGTTGGGTTGGCGGGATAAACCGGTGGTGGACGCCCCTTTGCCCAGGCTTGGTACATTTCAGCCGTTTGCTGCTTTAACTTATATATCTCTTCCATGTTTAATTGTTGAATTAGCAGTTGCAAACACTAGTTTGTGTTTAGTTGACTTTGGCTCTTCTTGAGAAAGATAGCCTAAGTCTCTGAAATTGGTCCAACAAGGAATTGGGAATTGGGGCGTACTCAAGAGATTGATATCCCCAATTAAAGGGTTAAACCTAGAGATAGAAATACCCAACTTGAACCTTGATTGCTTGTGCAAATTTGCATACACAATTGGTCTTGAGAAAGTCAATTCGAGCAAAATCACTCGAACTACCGAGAGGTATAAAGTGAGTAGAATCGTGCAATGGTTATATCATACTCCCCAAATAGGACAATCATGCCTGAGACTCAAGTATCCATCAATTAGCCACCTAGGCGAAAGTCACTACCCTAGTCCCTTTTAATCATTTGAACAACTCGCAATAGTTTAACCTTGTCTTTATTTAGCATAATTTAGCATCGTAGTATTATACACTTAGAAGTAAAATCAAAACCCAAAATGTTTAGAAGTGCAATTTGGAGCAAATACACAACTCCACTTTAGATAGACACCCAACTCCAATATCTAGCTCCCTGTGGAAATCTATCCCGGCCTTAATCGGGTAAAAGTTGCTTCGACCTCTCTCGCTACTCAATAGTAGTGCAGGGTTGGCCTCGATCACTTTTTGGCATTATTGCCAGGGAGCTAACAGTTTTGGCTATCTATCTAAATAGATTTGTGTCTTGTTCTTCTTACTTGTTTGTGTCACAACTTCAGGTACTAAAGGGCAGCTAATGTTAATGACCCTCTTGGAAATGTGATTGCGGGAGAGGAGGTAGATGATGTTGAAAATGATGAGGTGCCTCTTATACCTCAAGGACAACGTAGAGGCCGCTAGGCCAATGCTAATGCCAATGACAATATTCCAGACCCTCTTCCCCCACCTCCAAGAGTGGATCCAAGAGTGCTTCCAAACAAAGGCTATGCAAGTGCAATTCTCCCGCCTCGGATCCGGGCAGGAAATTTTCAAATAACCAATGTGATACTGACTTTGCTAGAGCAGTGTGGGTATGTCACGGGTGCTGCGAATCAAAATGCTTATAGACATCTCAAGGGGTTCGTGTACTTGTTGGGGGAGCAAGAAAACTAAAGTGTCTGAGGATGCTCTCCGGTTGAGACTCTTCCCATTTTCACTTAGAGGGAAAGCACTTGATTGGCTTGAGCGACTTCCCAACCATTCCATCACTACTTGGTATGAGTTGGCAGATATGTTCATTGCAAAATATTTCTCACTGGGGCATATGGCTGCATTGAGAAACGAGATCTTGGCGTTCAAGCAAGAGCCCACGGAACCATTGTATGAGATTTAGGAGCACTATAGAATAATGGTGAAGGAATGCCCCAACAATGACATGACCGAGGTAATGATCCAACAAACCTTCTACCAGGGCATTAATACAACAAACCAATGCATAGTGAACCAACTTGCTGGGGGCAACTTTATGAAGCTGTCTTATGATGAGGCTTGTGACATTCTTGACGAGATGGCTGACACTTCTTCTGCGTGGAAAAGTAGAGCCAACGTGCCCCAGGGTGACCCTACGGTTACTCATTTGCACAAGGAGTTACATAATCATGGGCAGGCTATAGCTGCGTTAACAACTACTATGAACCAACTAGCAAAGGCAAAGTTGCAACAAGTTCAAAATCCTCGCCAAGTGAATGTCATGGAGGGTGTTAACATGCTTGTCAATAAAAGAAGACAAACAGGTCAACAGAACCAAGGGAATTTAGAGCAATTTGACAATGATTGTGGTGGATTTTAGGATGATGGTTTTGATGGACAAAGTGAAGAGGTGCAATACATGAATAATTATCAAGGCCAAAGGGGAAATTCTTCCAACCAACAACAGTGGAGACCCCAAGGCAATTGGGGAAATCAACAACAACAAGGCAATGGTAATTAGGGGAACAATAACCAAAAACTCTAATTGGGGTAATCAGAACAACAATCAAAACAATCAAGGAAATTGGAATGGTAATAACAATCAAGGTGGATGGAACAATGGTAACCAAGGAAACTGTGGGCAAGGCTTTCAAAGGCCCCCAATGTACCAACAACCGAACAATCCACCCCCATTTCCATCTCAAGGTCCCAGTTCTTATAGCAATGATATAGGGAGAATTGAAATGATGTTCGAATAGATGATGAAAAAGAGCGAAGATTCTGATGCTCAATTATCTTCCCACAATACTTTGATTCGAAATTTGGAGGTTCAGTTGAGCCAAATCTCACAGTCCTTGAATACTCGCCCTAAGGGTGATCTACCAAGTGATACGGTAGTGAACCCGAAGGGTGGGAACAATCATGTTATGGAGGTAACTTCAAGGAGTGAACGAGGCGGTGATGTGAATGCCTCAAAACAATAGCAAATTTTGAGTGATGATGTTGAGTTGCAAGAAGATAAAGTTCCTTTGGTGGTTGAAAATGTGATTGACGACAATATGAATGAAGAAGTGAGGATTGATATTCAAGATGCCGAGGAGGAAACTCAAAATGATATGAACCCATCTAGGGAACACTTAATAGACATGTCGGAGCTGGTTATGCCTAAAGCCAAGGCTCCTTTGCCAAGGCCACCTCTACCTTATCCTCAAAGGCTCGCGAAGCAGAAAAACGAGAATCAGTTTAAAAAGTTCATTGACATGATGAAGAGCTTATCCATTAATGTGCCTTTAGTGGAGGCTCTTGAACAAATGTCGGGCTATGCTAAATTGATGAAGAACTTGGTGACAAATAAGCGGTCTATGGATTGTGAAACTATAAAGATGACTCACCAAGTTCGTGCAATAGTGCATTCAATGGCCCCGAAACTTGAAGATCCCGGTTCTTTCACCATTCCTTGCACCATTGGGAGTGCGGATTTTGCTAAGGCTCTATGTGATTTGGGGGCTAGTATCAATTTGATGCCCTTCTTAGTTTTCAAGACTTTGGGGATTGGGCAACCTAGGCCGACTTCCATAAGATTACAAATGGCGGATAGAACAATGAAGAGACCATTGGGTATTATTGATGGTGTGCTTGTCCAGAAGGACAAATTTATCTTGCCAATTGACTTTGTGATCTTGGATTGTGAGGTGGATTATGAAGTTCCTATCATTTTGGGGAGACCTTTCCTTGCTAAGGGAAGGCCTTAGTTGATGTGGAAGCAGGGAAACTCACCTTCCGGGTGGGTGATGAAAAAGTGATCTTTCATGTGTGCAAGTCTATGAAGCAGCCCAACAGTTCTGAGGTGTGCTATTTTGTGGACCTTGTCACGGTAGAGATAGTTGATGATACCAGTGCAATGATCAATGTGGAGGATCATTTGGAGGCCGTGTTGTTGAATCTTGATGTCAATGATGATGAGGGCCGAGTGGAGTGTATGAATGCTTTACATAGAATGGGCTCGTACTCTTATAAGCCTAGAAAACTCTCTTTGGATCTCGAGAATAGGAAGACTCCACCAACAAAACCTTTAATTGAGGAGCCTCTGGTGTTGGAGTTGAAACCATTGCCTCCACATCTCAGATATGAGTTCTTAGGCCCTAGTTCTACTTTGCCAGTTATTCCTTCCTCTTCTCTTACTAACATGCAGGTTGATGCCAAATTGGCGGTGCTTCAAAAGTGAAAAAAAGGCAATTGGAAGGACTCTAGCTGATATTCGAGGGATAAGTCCCACATTCTGTATGCACAAGATTATTCTGGAAGATGATGCAAAACCCTCCTTGGAATATCAAAGAAGGTTGAACAAGGCAATGTAAGAAGTTATAAAAAAGGAGGTAATCAAGTGGTTGGATGTCGGGGTTGTGTACCTCATCTCTGATAGCTCTTCGACTTCGCAAGTACAATGTGTACCGAAAAAGGGTGGCATGACTGTGGTTGCAAATTCACAAAATGAGTTGATTCCTACCAGAACCATCACTGGTTGGAGGGTATGCATGGACTACCGCAAGTTGAATAAAGTGAACTGCAAGGATCGCTTTCCTTTGCCTTTCCTAGATCAGATGTTAGACCACCTTGCTGGGCGTACCTTCTACTATTTCTTGGATAGATATTCTAGGTACAACCAAATCTTGATTGCTCCGAAAGATAAGGAGAAGACCACATTTGTTTGTCCATATGGTACCTTTGCCTTTTCTAGAATACCTTTTGGGTTGTGTAATGCACCAGCTATATTTCAGCGGTGTATGATGGTCATTTTCACCGATATGGTGGAAGACATATTGGAGGTGTTCATGGACGACTTTAGTGTTGTGGGCGATTCATTTGATGAGTGTTTGAAGAATCTTGATAGAGCTTTGGCCGGTTGTGAAGAAACCAATCTTGTTCTCAATTGGGAGAATTGCCACTTTATGGTGGAAGAGGGTATAGTTCTTAGGCATAAAATTTCAAAGCATGGTATTGAGGTAGACAAAGAAAAAATTGATGTGATTTCAAGGCTCCCTCCCCTACATCTGTCAAGGGAGTTCGAAGTTTTCTTGGGCATGCGGGGTTCTAGCGGAGATTTATCAAAGACTTTTCGAAGGTAGTGAATCCATTGTGCAAGTTATTGGAAAAAGATGCCAAGTTCGTATTTGATGAAAAATATATGCAAGCCTTCGAACTTCTCAAGCATAACTTGACCACCACTCTTATCATTACCGCACCTAATTGGAGCTTGCCCTTTAAGCTCATGTGTGATGCGAGCGATGTTGCGGTTAGGGCGGTTTTGGGTCAAAGAGTGAACAAAAATGTTTTATCCGGTGTACTATGCGAGCAAGACAATGAATGATGCTCAAGTGAACTACACGGTGACCGAGAAAGAACTTTTGGCTATTGTGTTTGCAATGGAAAAATTTTGGCCGTATCTCATGGGTGCCAAGGTCATAATCCATACCGACCATGCCACACTCTAGTACTTGATGACGAAGAAGGATTCCAAAACTAGACTAATGTGATGGGTCTTGTTATTTCAAGAGTTTGATTTGGAGATTGTGGACCGGAAGGGTAGTGAGAACCAAGTGGCGAACCACTTGTCACGCTTGGAGGAGGAGGGGAGGCCTCGTGATGGCCTAGAGATCAGTGATTCATTTCCCGACGTACAACTCCTTTCGGTGTCGATGAATGGTATGCCATGGTTTGCGGATGTTGCTAATTTCCTTGTGACTGGTATAACCCCATGTGAGCTCTCTTCTAACCAAAGGAAGAAGCTCAAATGGGATAGTTTGGATTTTTATTGGGATGAGCCATACTTGTTCAAGGTTTGCACGGATGGTGTGATCCGAAGGTGTGTCCTGGAGGAAGAGCAATTGAGTGTCTTGGAGGCTTGTCATTCCTCTCCCTATGGTGGCCATCATGGCGGGGCGAGGACAACTTCCAAAGTTCTTAGTTGTGGGTTTTATTGGCCAACTTTGTACAAAGATGCAAGTGAACTAGTGAAGAGGTATGATGAATGTCAAAGAGCGGGTGGAATTTCGAAGAAAGATGAGATGTCTCTCAATACCATTTTTGAGGTTGATATTTTTGAAGTATGGAGCATTGATTTTATGGGCCCATTTGTTAGCTCGTGTGTGAACACATACATTCTTGTGGCGGTGGATTATGTTTCAAAGTGGGTTGAAGCCATGGCTTTGCCCAACAACAAGGCCCGGAGTGTTGTTGCATTTCTCAAAAAGAGTATTTTTACAAGGTTTGGTACTCCTCGTGCAATCATAAGTGATGGGGGGTCTCGTTTTTGCAATAGAGCTTTTGACACTTTGCTTGCAAAGTATGGTGTCAATCACAAAGTTTCTACTCCCTGTCATCCTCAAGAAAGTGGTCAAGTTGAAGTCTCCAATAGGGAAATCAAGAGCATATTGTCAAAGATGGTTAATGCTAATAGGACAGATTGGTCAAACAAGTTGGATGGCGCTCTATGGGCTTATAGGACTGCTTACAAAACTCCGATTGGTATGTCTCTGTATCGGTTGGTGTTTGGGAAAGCTTGCCATCTACCGGTTGAGTTAGAGCACAAGGCCATGTGGGCTTTGAGGAAGCTAAATCTTGAATGGGATGTTGCAGCCAATCTTCGTGTGGAGCAGCTTAATGAACTTGATGAATTCCTATTCCATGCCTACTCCAGTTCTTCCTTGTACAAGGACAAGATGAAGTGCCTTCATGATAAATATGCTCGTAGAAAGGAGTTCAAAGTGGGTTATTTGGTTCTCTTGTTCAACTCTCGGTTACGTCTATTTCCGGGAAAGCTTAAGTCAAAATAGAGTGGACCTTTTAAAGTGGTGTGTGTGTCCCTGTTTGGTGCACTTGATTTAAAGAACAAAAATGTGGAAGTTTTCCGAGTGAATGGGCATAGGGTCAAGCACTGCTTGGAAAAAATTGATGACAGACGCGTGGTGACACGTTTTCATCTCAAATGATTTGATGGTAACATGCGTTGTGTCGCGATGTTAAATCAGGCGCTTCTTGGGAGGCAACCCATGTGTTCTTCTTCTTATTTTTCTTTGATTTTCATTGTAGTATAGGATGTATTTTTGGACTGACTGTTTGTGAGATGCTACAGGATTGTGTAGATGCAGTGCAGGACAAAATGGAGAAAAATTGTTCAAGTCTCTGAAGTTTGCAATGCGGACCGCACTACATTTTGTGTGGCCGCAAAGAACTTAGTGCGGGGGCATACAATTCAGTGCGGACCACACTGATGATGGATGAAATAACCGACTCTCTGAAGTTTGCCACCGGGGCCGCATTACATTTTGTGCGGTCCGCGGTGGACCATTGCAGCCGCAGTGGTATTTTGTGTGGACCGCAATGGTTGCCTTTCTCAAACTTGTACAGTGTTATGTGGTGCGGACCGCACTACATTTTGTGCGGTCCGCATTGGATTGTTAAGTTGTGCCCCAGGACCTTTTCTATAAATAGGGCCTGAGGCCCTCCTTTTACACTTTTCAAACTTTTCACTCTCAAAACTCAAAATTTCATTGTTCATCTCCCTTCTTGCTCATAATTAACTGCTAGGAATCGTCTATCGTCAGTACTTCTCACATATGGTGACTTTAACTTCTTTTTAATTGTTTTAATTTTGTTATTTTCTTTAAATTTTTGTTTTTCTTGTTTCTTCTGCTTGCCCTACCCGTATTTCTTTCAGTAATGTAGATTAGGTTAGTTAATTCTTGTTTAAAGTTAGATTAGGTAGTTAATACTTTGGTCGAACACTTAGGGACTCTTTATTAGGTGTAAATTTTGACTTAAATTTAAAATATCATGTACCCTAGGTTGGTGCTGCTACTTGGTGCTCTGTGTGGGTCGCGGTACAAATTGTGCGGTCCGCAAGGGCATTTTGTGTAGACCACATTGAAGACTGTTCTAAAACCTGATCCTTGAGGACCACGGCCGCAATGCATTTTGTGCGGTCCGCGGTGCATTTATTCAGAGAATGGGTAGTCTGAACCCCACCTCTGTGCGAACCGCAGTGCCATTTTGTGCGGTCCGCATTAACCTCTGTGTGGCTGCACTACATTTCGTGCGGTCCACACTCTGTAACAATTGATACTGTCTGCAACATTTTCTTTCTTGCAACTTTGAACTTCATTGCTTCTACTGATACTAACAAAGTATGATAGAATTTGTTTGCAGAAAATGGTGAAATAAAGAGGCAAGAGTGCTAAACAAGCAGGTAGAGGAGAGTCCTCCTGGGGTGGTAAAGGCAAGAACATGATAAGGTTGACCCCACAAGCCCGTCAAAACATGAAGAACACAAGGAAAATCATCAAACTGCAAACAAAGCTATTGATCAGTCGGGGAGTGAGTATGAGCCCTCCCATGATATATCTTCAGACTCCGTGCCAGAATACATTGAAGACTGGACGGAGAGAAATAGATTGAGAGATACACCTTCACCCAGCTTCCTCCTCTGCCCAAGCTTTAGTGCGAGTTTCTTCTGGGTCGTCTGAGGGTCAGCTACCGGTAGTGGAAATGAGTACTACACCTCTCCCACAGCTTCATTATCCGGAGAGGGTGCAGTACCAGAAGAAGGGGAAGAAGCTGATGGGGGTGAGCCTCAGGTTGGAGGAGTATCTAGAATTAGAATATCGGAGGTGTGGCAAGACCGATTTGTGAGTGGGATGGCCTACCATAAATTCAGAGAATGGTGGCCTATGAGGAAATTGATTCCGGATCGAAGTTTTGTGGATAGAGACCTCTTGCCTCACAACCCCAATGTGAGAAGACAGTTTAGAGAGAGAGTGCGCTGGGACTATTTCTTAAATAACTGTGAGGATGCAAACGAGCACCTGGTCAAGGAATTCTACACCAATGTTTCCCACATCAAGAAAGGGCACCAAAGTGACCAAGGTGCGGAATTTGAAAGTACTATGTGACGGGAAAGCAATAAATGACTACTTGGGCTTCGATGAGGAGGATGAATCAGTGTATCTAGCGAAGATGGAATTAGGTGAGGAGGATCGTTCTTGGTTGGCACAGTACCTGGCAATCCTAGGTTCCACCCCCGATTGGTTGAATGCAGGAGTGAAAATTTTAAGCAGAAATTTGAATTTCGAGGCTAAGGGGTGGGAAACATTCGTGTGTAGCAGACTGGACCCCACTACCCACGACAACTCACTCCCTCTTCACCGGGCAGTACTGGTAGCATCAATTATGGTGGGGTACCTGATTAACGTCAAAAATGTGATGTCTCTGGTGATTACATAGGTACTAAGTGAAGGTGACAGAAACAACCCTTTCCCCAGCTTCTTAACTATGTACTTTAGGGGCCTCAAAGTTGAAAAGCAGAAATTTAATATCAAAGTGAAAGCAAAGGCACCGTTCTCATGGTACAGCATGTAGGGTGATGACAACCCTAAAAGTAATAACTATAAGGGAATAGCCACTGCTTCAACTAGCCAGTCTGAAGAGCCAGTAGAGGTAGTGGCTCCAACTCAACCTTCTTCCACCTCAGCGGACATGCCCCTTGGCCCATCCACTTCGGCAGTTCCAGACATACCCTCCACCCCAGCCCAGCCAGTGACAGCCTACCATCTAAGCCAAGCCCTTCTCAGCATCAACAACTGGATACAGACAGCTCCGTCTAAGTTGTCTGTCCTTACTATCACACCTCCTTTTTCCGCACCCGAGGGGGGGCAGGGGAGTTTTTTTCCAATTAAAGGACAATCGAGACGGGATTTGTTTATTTATTTCAGAGTCGCCACTTGGGAGATTTAGGGTGTCCCAAGTCACCAATTTTAATCCCGAATCGAGGAAATGAATGACTCTACATTACAGTCTGCGTACCAGAAATCTAGATAAGGAATTCTGTTAACCCGGGAGAAGGTGTTAGGCATTCCTGAGTTCCGTGGTTCTAGCACGGTCGCTCAACTGTTATATTTGGCTTGATTATCTGATTTTGTACATGTTAAACCTATGTGCAAGTTTTAAACTCTTGACCGCTTTTATTATTATTTTTACGAGAATTGCAACGTCGTGAAAATATATCTCGAACCACGTTACATCAATGCACCCGTGGTTATTGACATATCTCGACTCGGTTGAGATTTGGATTTGGGTCACATAAATGTGCACCCGAATTAAGAAAAATAAATTATTAAGACGCGCCTAAAGCAACTAACGTATTGTTATTTTGGGGAAGGCCGTAAAATTTGCTAAACGGCATGTCCCGGATTCTAAGTATTTTTAATATATATACATTTAGAGGGCCCCGCAGCTTCTACATTTTTGTTTGTCGAGGCTCGTCTCATTTATTATTAAAAGGAATTTACAACGTCATGGAAATGCATCTCGGGCCACGCCATAATCAATATACCCGTGAGTAGAGACACATTTCGATTCCGTTGAGATTTAGATTTGGGTCACATAAATGTGCACCCGAGTTTAGGAAAATTAAATTATTAAAGGCGCGCCTGAAGCAACTAGCGCATTATTATTTTGGGGTAGGGCCGTGAAATTCGCTAAACGGCCCGACCCGGAATCTAAGTATTTAATGCATATATTTTTATGAGGGCTCCGCAATCTGTACATTTTTATTTTTTGGCGAAGCTTGTCTCGTTTTTCTTTTTATTTATTTATTTATTTATTATTTTTTTATTTTTATTTATTTTTTTTATTATTTATTTTTTGTAAAAAAAAGGATGCTATTTTTATGCCTTTAACCATACTAAACCTTACAGCTTCTTTACGTCCAGAGTCTCATAACTTGTTAGAAGTTTAATAAAAGGAGTTTAGCGAATGAAGGTTTCGGGAGTAGTAACAGCATGTACTAATACTAATTTTGTCCGAAGGACCTAAGCAAAAGGAAGGGCGAACCGATTAACATCAAACTTGTGTCATAGAACAACTAATCCAACTTAATTAAATGACATCAAATAAACAAGAATAACATAACATAAAAATGAAGCAAAACGCATACAGTGAAATATGGGCAGAGAATTATTATGCGAATTTTTATATTGCATCTTCGAACATTTAACGTAGCATTTCCTTATCTAATACTTGAGGTTTACTAACCTTTGAACCTCGGCAAACTCAGGACGACAAACACGACCCCGACGGAATTCAAGCCAGACCTCACTGGACGCGGAACAACGACGAAACCTCGGACAAACACCTCGACGAACCAAAGACGACCTCGATGGGAAGCTTGGACCCCAAAACTGTCAACGCCCAAGATTGTTGGTGGCTGCTGTATATTTTTTGACGCAGCAGTTGGTACGTGGATATGAAGCAAAGGGGTCGTTTGGATGTGAGGGAGGAGCAGCTATGGAGGGAGCTGATGGCGCGAGGCAGCAGCGCAGTCACAGCTACTGTTCGATGGCGAAACCACTGGTTTTTCCGATGGTGTTCACTGGTTGTTTGATTGTCGACTCGGATGAGGGAGTGAAGGACAGGAGGGATGACGAGAGGGGGAGCTGGACGAAATGGAGCTAGCTAGGAGGAGGAGGAGTGGTTGTGGCTGTGTGAGACGATGAGGGAATGAAGGACGCTTGGTTCGATTCACTGCTGGGGAGCGAGGGGTCGTTTGGGCTGTGTCGAGGGAGGTGGTGTTTGGGTGGTTTGCTGGCTGCGGGTAATATCGAGGGGGTGTGACTGGTTCAGTTGACGACGCAGTAGGGTTTTGGGTGTTTGTTGACGATGGCGGAGATGGTAACGACGATGGTGGTGGTTTGGAGGAGCTGGGCGTTGTTCGGGTGATGGAGGGGGCTGGTAGGAGCTGTTTGGGGTGGTGGTTATGGGCAATGGGGGAGTTGGTCGGGTGGTCGTGAGGCAGTAGGGAATGGAGTTGGGCTGGTAGGAGGAGGGTGGTTGCCAGTGGGTTTGGACGCGGGGACGTTAGGGTTCGGTCGTGAGGGAGTCCGGTTTTCCTGCCCTTTCGTAGGTTTTTCTTCTTCTTCTTTATGAAGAAGAAGATCTACAGTACATGTTTTTTTAAAAAAAAAATCCCCCGTCCTTTGCTTTGGCCCTTTGTCCGTGTATTTGATACACAATGCCCAGATAAATGAGCCCCACGCGTGGTGGGGTTCAAGGTTTGTGTCCCCCACACGTGGTGGGGTTCCCCATGTGTCCTGGACACGGTTTATTATGGGCTAGGTCCGAAATTAGGCCTAAAACCGGGTAGTTTGAACCCGAATATTATTCTTTTGCCCGGACCCGAGAAATAGGAAAACGTTGTTTAACTAGTCCTATGTAAGCAAAATAACTACCAAAAATAAGACTAGTATTCAAACAAAACTATATATTTTTTAAATATTTTTTCAAGATTTAAAATAGCTACAAAATATTAATAAAACTATTTTTGTAATTTTCGTTTTTTAAATATTAAGATAAAATATACAATTTTTGTATTTTTCAAGTTTATGAGAGATACATAAACTAAAATTTATATATATATTTTTTGAAATTTTCTTTTTGCAACGAAATAAAGTAAAAATAGTTAAAATAGCTATACTAGACCCAATTTCACATATTCATGCTAAAAATGTGAAAATTCTCGGGGAGGGTCAAAAATCACGTGCTTACACTTACTACTACAATGGCAGCTCAGTCAGCAGCTCCGCTTTCACGGGTCCCACAGTCTATTGAGGACGCCCTTAAGGATATTCTGGACAACCAGAAGAAAATCTTTGACAATCATAAAGTGCTTACGGACGCTATAGATTCTTATGGAAAAAAATGCTTAAGGAGCTTGCTAGGGAGGCCAAGAAGATGAGGAAGACACGGGCTTCCAAGGAGTCCGTAAAGGAGTTGTTGGTTGAGGTTGACAGGTTGAAGACAGATCACCTGCCTTTGGACTTATTGCTAGATGACCCAGTGTCAGCAGCCCATCCTCAGCCAGCGCAGTCAGAAAGGCCTCCCAAGAGGAAGAGGGTGATTCCCCATGCAGATGACGTAGTCATACAATTGGAGGACCCGCAGGGAGAGTCCTCCAGCCAGCCAAGAAGTTAGCCCAGGCCTCGGTCCAGGTCCAGGTCCCAGCAGCAGAGCCACAGGTTATAAGGAGCCAGTCTTAGGTTCCCGGGCTTACAGAGGGCCCAGGGACCCCTCAGGATCCCATGCAGACAGACGGGCCATAGGGAGTTTCTGTATCCTCTTCCCTTTTATTTTTGGTGCTTATTTTGCTTAGTTGGCATTAAGGACAATGTCAGCTTTCATTTGAGGGGGTAGGCGCTACTTTGATTTGTTGGATGACTGTATATATTTGACAGATTTTATGATCTCTTTCTTTTTTATCTTTGGTATGTATATAATTTTAGTACTTCATTACATTTCACGTACTTTTTATCTTGGGTCTATATATAAAAGTATGTTCAATTGTATTTATCCATCCCCCTTATTGTATATTAGATTAAACCCCCTCTTGTAAATATTCATTTTACTTTCCGCAATTTTTCTTTCTTAGTTTCTTATTTGTGTTCGTAGCTTCTTGTTTTGGAGTTTTGCAATAAGCTAATTGTTTTCTTGATGCCACAGTTCTTTCCAAAGGTGGAATTTGTGTGAACCGGGTGGCTTTCCCGATGATGGATGGCATGACTACTTTCTTAAGGGTTTGAGTCTGTTTTTCCTTTCTTTTTGCTTTTTAGTAGTTAGTGGTTAAGAGTGCCTCAAGAAAAGCTTCACTTGGGCCTAGCACATTTGCCTTTGATCTTATGGTCAAAAACAAATCGTTGTGTATAAGATGGTGAAAGTTGTGACCTTGAGACTCTTGTGTTGGCCGATAATCATCAAGTGGTTTTCCGGGACCATGGTGTGCTCAAATCTTATCTAAGGTTGGTTTGGGCCCCCGATTCTGTGTCTTTAGCAACCCCATATCTTGTGTGGTGAGAAATTTACATTGAAAGTCTAAGTCCCGAGCCATTGGTCTAGAACTTGCCCTGAATGTTTGTTGAGGCAAAATCCTAAGTGAATTTTGGCTTGAGACATGATTATAGGCTCTCCTTGATCCAAATGATAGCTTGAACACTTTCATAGCCTACCAATGATAAAATCCCTAGTCAACCCTTTTGAGCCTTAAACCTTTTTCCTTCAAGAACTATAATACAAGCCTTTACCCGTTCTAAAAGGTACCCTCTCTTGGCAATCGATCTTTTCTTAGCACATGGAAAAAGTATAAGTTTGGGGGGAGAGACGAGGATTGCAACAAAGTGGTAAAAAGGTACAAAAATGAAAAAAAGAAGGAAAGGCAATGAAAAGGAAAGAAAAGCAAAAACACAAAAAGAATGTTCAATATAGAAACGAAAAAAGGGATTCAAGAAAAGCAAAGAATGAAAGGTGTGGAAAATTGAGAAAGGAGAAAAGATTTGAAATAAAAAAGAAAGAGTGACAGCGTGTCTCTCTAACCCCTTAGAAAGAAGTGAAATGACTTAATAAGTCAAGTGAATGTGTGCCAAAATGAAATAAAAGAAGTGCTTAATGGAAGATGGAACCTACTTAGACCAAACATTTCCTACCCTGAACGAAAAGCCTTCACTATGTCTCCACAAAAGCCCTATATGATCTTCAGTTGAATGAAACTTACATTAGTGGTGACTCACATAAGGGGCAAGCATATGGTACTTAGAGTCGGACTTGTGACTTTTCGTTGAGAGAGATGAGTGAGTTTCCATTAACCTCGTTTTGAGTGCCACTATCCTAAAGGTGAGGTTTGCTTATGGAGAGTTGATGATGTGTGAGTTTGGGTTCCACAATGACCAGAGTAATAGAACGAGTTCTTTGATGTGTTGATTCAACTCTTGATGCTCTTGTGTCTCACTTAATCCATGGTGTTTAAAAGAGCAAAATGTTGTTAATGATTCATTTGTATTGAGGGCAATTGTTAGTCCCAATTGATGCTAGATGAGGTCACTTTAGGACACCTGAATTTTCTCTTAAGGGGTGGGTCTTATTTTATTTGCTTGAGGACAAGCAAAATCTTAAGTTTGGGGGAGTTTATAACTAGGAATTATGATGCATTTTACACTCCTTCATGCTTGAGTTTTGATTAGAAATGTGTACAAAATAGTCCCAAAAGGCTCACAAGTTGTGCTTGATTGCAGGTTTGATCAACAAGGTAACAAGATGTCAAAGATCAGCTCAGAAAGGAGTAAAACTTGCACAAGTACCAAGACAAAGCTCAGTCAAACAGGGCCAGTGCGGCCAGACACCATTCTGTGCGGTCCGCACAAGTGAAGTTCAGAGAGGTTGTCATTCAGTCCAAAAGGCAATGCGGCCGCAAAGGATTTTTTGTGGTTTGCATTGGATTCACTGTGGCCGCACTCGATTTAGTGCGGTCCGCCGAGCCAAGGTTCAGAGAGTTGCTAGTTTGAAGTTTGAAGCCTAATGCGTTCCACGCTCCATTTCATGCGGACCGCACCAGAAGCCACCGCGGCCACACTCGATTTTGTGCGGTCCGCATTACCCAAGTTCAGAGAGTTGGATATTCAAGTCAAGAGCCTTAGTTCGGCCGCACTTGATTTTGTGCGGTCCGCACTAGCCCCGCAGGGGTATTTTTGTCCTGAATAGTTAGCTTAGTATAAATAGCTTCTTTTCCCATTTTTAGGTCATCAGATAGTTTGTACTTAGAGCTACGCTCGTGATTTTGTTTATTTTGCCTCTTTTGAGTAATTTTAGCTTCATTTCAGCATTGAATATTCAAGTTTAATTTAGCAATTAATTAATATGAGTTTTTCTTCATCTATTTCTTTGTTTTCTTCTCTAATTATGAGTAGCTAGACCCATAAGCTAGGGTTGTGGCTCAACCCTAGTGTGGGTAATTGATGGGTCTTGGGTTTTGATGCTTGATTGTCTATGGGTGTTTGATATTTGGACTAATTTCATGTTTAATTGCTGAATTAGTGGTTGCAAACACTAGTTTGTGTTTAGTTGACTTTGGCTCTTCTTGAGAAAGAGAGTCTAAGTCTCTGAAATTGGTCCAACAAGCAATTGGGGCGTACTCAAGAGATTGATAGCCCTAATTAAAGGGTTAAACGTAGAGATAGCAATACCCCACTTGAACCTTGATTGCTTGTGCAAATTTGCATACCCAATTGGTATTGAGAAAGTCATTTTGAGCAAAATCACTCGAACTACCGAGGGTTATAGAATGAGTAGAATCGTGCAATGGTTATATCATACTCCCCAAATATGACAATCATGCCTGAGACTCAAGTATCCGTCAATTAGCCACCTAGGCGAAAGTCACTACCCTAGTCCCTTTTAATTATTTGAACAACTCGCAATAGTTTAACCTTAGCTTTATTTAGAATAATTTAGCATCGTAGTATTATACACTTAGAAGCAAAATCAAAACCCAAAATGTTTAGAAGTGCAATTTGGAGCAAAATGACAACTCCACTTTAGATAGACACCCGACTCTAATATCTAGCTCCTTGTGAAAATCGATCCCGACCTTAATCGGGTAAAAGCTGCTTCGACCTCTCTCGCTACTCAATAGTAGAGCAGGGTTGGCCTCCATCAACAGCCTTGCCCCGAAGCCTGGGGCAGTATCTCCTCATATGACCAAGGTCTCCGCACTCAAAACAACCCCGCGGTGCGGCGACCTGCTGCCTGATGCCTGACCCTGATGGCCTGCCAAGAACATAGGACTGCCACCATCTACGGGCCCTACCCTCCAGCTGAAAAGTAGTGAAGTCAACCCCATGCGACTCCAATATCCTCATGTTGTGCAGTCTGTCTCTGCACCTATTAATAAAATCCTGGGCATCCTCATGACTCTCACCCCCGAAGATAGGAGGGTGAAGTCCAGTCCATCTATCTAATAACTTCTACGGGTCACCATCCGCAGTTGGTCTGGGCTTGGGCACCACTGCAGCAACTGACTGAGCCACATCCGCGGGTAGTGCACCCGGAGATTGATACACTACAACTGCGTGACCAGGAGCCTGAGCAGTAGGGGTCTGTGCTCCCCTTCCTGCCTGTGATGTAGCTGGATCTGCTGGAAATAAACCAGCCTGAGTCATGGTATCCATGAACCGCAGCATACGGCCCATGACCTCCTGGAAACTCGGTGCTATCATAAAGTCTGTCGGGATAGGCTCAACTACTGGCACCTCGCCCTTCTCCCTAATGATATGATCTCCTGCGGGATCTGCTGGTGGCGCTACTAGGACAGCTCTAGGACGCCCTTGTCCCTTACCTCGGGTAGGTGCCCTCCCCCGGCCTCTGCCTCGGCCTCTAGCAATTGAGGGAGCAGCTCCTCCCGGGTCTGGAACATCAGTCGTGCTTGTTGTCACCATTTGTGAGAGAATAGAAGAGGAAAATTTAGTATACCAACCACTGCACGATAGGAAATGAATAAAGAGTAGTTTTCCTAACACTCTATAACCTCTCGAAGATAAATACAAATGTCTTCGCACAGATCTGCAAGACTCTATTAGGTTTGCTCATGACTTGTGAGACCTATGTGAACCTAGTGCTCTGATACCATGTTGTCACGACCTATTTTCATTACAGGTCATGATGGCGCCCAACACCGTTGTCAGGCAAGCCAACACGGAAATATATTTAAGTGGTCACTTTACTTTACCAAAATAAGTACTACGATTTCTAAATTGGAAGTTAAAATAAGTGGTAATCGGTAATGTACCCAAAATAATTATACAATTCCCAAAAGAATAGTCTACTAATGTGTGTGCCAAGACCTGGTGACACAAGTTGTGGGCAACTAGTAGAATATACAAATTAATAAATCTATCCTACTATCTGAAATAGAATATATAGCAAAAATAAAGAGAGACTTCATCAAGTTGTTGATCGGCACAGGTAGGGAGCAGCTTACCGTGGAAGTCTCGAACTCTGATCAGGGATGTGCACCAGACTGATAACCAGATGTACCTGCCTCAGAACCTGTACAATTAAGTACAGAAGTATAGTATGAGTACATAAGCAATATATACCCAGTAAGTATCCCGTCTAATCTCGAAGAAGTAGAGACGAGAGGTCAACTTGATACCTACTAGGGTCAAATAATGCAAAAGGTGTTATGCTAAGCATGTAAGTCACAAGAAATGACAGTTTGTAGCAAAAAGTAATAAGTCATGTTCTTAATAATATCACAATTGACCATTTACGTTTCAAAACATTTAACAAAAGCAAGTCATGAATAAGATTTCACATAGATATCATGCGCATATTATGCCGAGGTCGACGGCCCGATCCAACAGAAAAGAAACTATGCACTGCCAGAGGGTCGATAGCGTGAACCATAGATGCATCTATTTCTACTGAGGCGATCGGCCCGATCCACAAATAACAATTATCATCAGGAAAACACATGAAGGTGCATTTATATTCAAATAAATTTATACAAGTGTTCAACAAGTACATACGTTCCCTTATGTTCATTTCCAATTCTCTAGCATATCCTAAGTGATCACATTAGCAAGAAAATATATAAACATTCGCAAATATAGCATGATACGGGTCTTAAACTACCCGGATAATTGACATAATAGTAGCTACGCACGGACTCTCATCACCTAGTGCGTACGTAACCCCCGCATTTAGTGGCAATTTATTCGATTATTACACCTATGGGGACAATTTCCTCTTACAAGGTTAGAAAGGAGACTTACCTCGCTCCAAAGTGTACTTCCAATACCAAGAACGAGCCTGAACTCTCAATTTGGAGCCGAACAATCCAAAACTAGTTAAATGAGGTAGGAACTAGTCAATACAAGCTCACAAGATCGCATTTTAGCTATTTAAGCAATTTCCGACCTTAAACACAAGTTTCCTAAAACCCGACTACAAGCCCATGTGCCCGGATTCCGAAATTTTTCGAAGAAAGTGGTTCTTTATAACCTAAGGATCAATAATATATGATTTCTAATGCATTTCATAACAAATTTCGTGGTTAAATCTAAATTTTATCAAAATCCTAGGTTTTGCTCCAACCCCATGATTTTACCTTAATCTTTGTGTGTTAATCTACCCAAGACTCAAGTATTAAACTAGAAATAGGTAGGATAAAATTACCTCAAGATGCGAGGTGAAGGTCCTCTCTCAAGAACTCCAAAATCGCCCAATGGGTGAGTGAAAAATGGCCAAAATGGCTTAGAGCCCGTATTACATGAAGCACACTGCTTCAGTAATTTCCGCATCTGCGGCCCCGCTTCTGCGAGAGGAAGGCCGTATCTGCGGAATTGGCCAAGCGAGTTGGGACCGCTTCTGCAGTCTTGAAGCCGTTACTACGGCTAAGGAGCCGCTTCTACGGATTTGGCTTGGCCTGCCTTGGCCACATCTGCGAGAGGACGACCGCTTTTGTGGTCTCGCACCTACGGCTGACCAACCGCAGGTGCGGTTATGACAGCAACCTGAAGCTTCAGCTCTTCCCAAATTTTCCAACTTCACTCGAGCCTCATCCGATTGACACTCGGGGCTCCCGGGCCCCGCTCGAACATACCGACAAGTTTGAAATCATGGAACGGACCCGCTCGAACCTTCGGAATGCCCGAAATAACACTAAATCTAAGAATCACCCCCTAAAACCAATTGAATCAAACTTATGAACTTCAAGTTCTCTAATTCACTTCTAACGTGCCAAAACGTACTTATACTACTCGGATTGTCACCAAATTTTGCGGGCAAGTCTTAAATGTTGTATTGGACCTGTACGGGGCTCCGGTACCAACATATGGGCCCGATACCAACATGATCAATCATTAGTTAATTTTTTTAAATTCTTAGAATTTCAATTTAACAATTTCTAATAAAAATTCATTATTCGGGCCACGAACCTCGGAATTTGATTTCGAGCATACGTCCAGGTCCCATATTTTCCTACGGATCCTCCGGGACCGTCAAAATATAAATCCGGGTCTGTTTGCTAAAAATGTTGACTAAAGTCAAACTTAGCCTTTTAAAAAAATCTTAAGGAATCAAATGAGCCTATTTCAACCCAAACTCTCCCAAATCCCGAACCAACCATCCCGCAGGTCGTAATTTAGTTAAAGCAAGTGTGGAAAGTTTTATTTAGGGGGACGGAGTTCTAAAAAGCAAAACGACCAGTCGGGTCGTTACAGATAAAATTATAATAGTTAACACTTTCCTATTGCTAAGTTTAATGGAATTCTAATCCCAATGAAGTTTCAGATTTTCAGATTTTATGCCCTACTTATTCTT
Organism: Nicotiana sylvestris; assembly: GCF_000393655.2. NCBI lineage: Eukaryota > Viridiplantae > Streptophyta > Magnoliopsida > Solanales > Solanaceae > Nicotiana > Nicotiana sylvestris. The sequence goes on from NC_091067.1 coordinate 108,179,381, forward strand.
GATCTAAAGTGACAATAATTCCATATGGACAAATTTTTTATTTGAACCACGTATTACCAATAATTAACGGTGACATTGCTTATATAGCTCTAAAACTATTAATTTGCCACTGAGAATAAGGGCTGACGAATAAGCTTTATTGAAGTTTTTGGATCATTACTTTTGTTCGAGATGAACATGAAGAGCAAGCTATTTGGATTTGTGAGATTCTTTTAAGCGAGCAAAAGCCAACAATGCTATCAAGTACTTTGACAAATTCTATATCCATAATACTCAAATTACCTTTGAAATATGTTGTTTCGGTTATTGTTTTTCTCTATTATATTTTAGGCTATTTTTTGGGGCAATCTTAAAATAAAATAATTCTTAAAATATTTATTTGTGTTGTGAGTCAATTTACAAACTACAGACAGCGAATAATAGTGTACCCTAAGATTCCTCTTCTGTATACTTACAAAAACCTCTTCATTGTTACTTTTCAGACAACTCCTTTAACTTCGAATATATATATATATATATATATATATATATATATATATATATATATATATATATTGTCGGATATTAATTTTAGGAGGGACTAAAAATATTCTCTCTATTTGTTATATACCATCACCTTAATCTTTCTTTACAAGATCTTGAATCTCGAATAACTGATGATAGGCTATAATTGTGTATTTTAGTCACTTATTACACTCTAATTTACAGCACTTCAATTGAGTTTGAACTTTAATCGCTAGTGTTTTGCACTGAATATGTGTTTTATGCCTTGTATAAATGATTCCGAGCTATGTAAATATTATGGAATGAATTCAAGTGATTTGGAGCTTTGAAGTCTGAGTAAAAACCCAAGGAATCAAGCCGAGATCGTGTTCGGGAATCAACGGATGCAAGTTAAGAACGAAACGAAGAATCGAGGGGGCATATGGTGCATTGTCTAGTAAATTATACATAACTTTTCGGTCATAACTCCATTTGGTCTACACAATATATCGTTAGAAAGATATTTGAAAGGGCTACAAATTTCATATTTTGCATTTTCGAAAATTCTCACTACCCCGCCGCAAGGTGCGGCATAGCAGTGTAAAAACTGGCCTGACAAGAAAAATGCAAGGTTGTTAATAATCTCCACTAGCGCCGCATGGTGCGGCCCAAGGTGGGGCGTGCCTGTACAAATTTCACAGAGCCGGAGTTCTATTTCGCGCAGGAAAGGGTGTTTCGTCTGGGCCCGACCCTACTTGGTAGAAATACATATAAAATGCTATTTTGAGGACTTTTGACAGATCTTAGACCTAGGGACACACTTTAGACGTGGAGGAACACAAACCACGCTTTGGAGGAGGCTTCTAACTAGTTTTTCTTCTCTTCTCTTCTCTTCCTTTAATTTCATAGTTTATTTGTTCTAGAGTTTTGGGTGCTACATGAACGTTGTAGTTTGAAGCTTGAATTGTTCTTATTATTTTATCATATTGTTTTATTTATTCAAATCTTGCACTTAATTATTTGATTGTTTGATCACCAATTGAATACTATCTACGAATCTAGGATTGAATTCGGGAGAGGGAATTCTAGATTGCATATAAGATTGAGTAGAGCAAGATCTTAACTCTGAGGAGGGGGGCAGATTTGCGATTAGGATAGGAATATACCTAATCGCCTTGCTTGGTTACTATACGGGAATTATTAATGCGTTCTTGTTAATTCTAATTACATAGGAATATAGGCGTTAGATTAGATTGAATAGGCGAGTTGTACTTCGGGAGAAGGCTACGAGCAATATTAACCCTGTCAACCAATAAACCAGATAAATTAATTAGATGATTTAAGTGGAAAACTCAACGAGATTGTTAGCTAACCCATAGCTCTAGAATATTCTGTCACATTGAATTCGTCTCTATAATTCGCCAATTTGTTTCCTTTGTTTCTTAGTTTACTACTCTAGATTATCTTTAGTTAAATATTCATATGTTATGATTCGCTCGAATAGATTAATTGTTTGGTTTAATTTAGTTGATAGTTAATCACAAGTCCCTGTGGGTACGATATCTGGACTTACAATCCTATATTACTTGTTGACCACGTATTCTTACGTGTGCATTTGGGAGCAACAAGTTTTTGGCGCCGTTGTCGGGGACTTAGAAATTAACTATTCTACTAGATTAGATTTTTACTTTTAATTTTTTAATTTTAGTTTAGTGTAGTTATTTTTTTTTTTACATGGCATCTTTGAACGAAAATTGGTGGGATAGTAAGTATTCTTGTTTTTGCGATCCTTGTCCATATTGTAAAGGAACCCACTTGTGGCAATATTGTAAGAATATTCCCAAGACCGAGTTGTGAGCACCATCTCAATCTTGTACTCTTTGTGGTGGTAATTGGAATAATTGTCCTAAGTGTTGTTATCCTACTCCAGTCCCTTCTTATGTTGATTCTAATAATTCTTGTGAGTTTGATAGGAGTAACGAATTGGATGATGTAGAACATGATGTTCGCATTCTTGATATGCACATGAAATTATTAGAGGAATATGGAGGTTTCCGTGAGAAATTTACGAATGAGATACAACATTTTATAGAAGGAAGAGCTGAACTAGGACAAGAGATCGATTATTTTGGCAAATCTATTCACGACTTGGAAGCTCAATTGAGTGCAAAGGTTGATGCATGTAATGCCCAACAATTTAGTGATGAGTTGTGCGAAGCTGAAAACGATCTTCTAGACCAAATTGAGGAGCTAAAATGAGAATATCAATCACTAGACCATGTTTTTTGTTGATGATGCCGAGGTTGAGGGAGTATGTATTACTGAGGATGTCAAAAATAATGCAGTTTAAGAGTTGGGGCGTGTTGGTCCTCATTCTAAACATTTTTTTACATTATGTCTGGATGGAGACATGGAGATCGAGCCTTTGGAGAGATATATAGATGAAGAACAAGACCCTTATATTCTAAAATTTGTCACACCAAAAAGACAAAATGACATCCCTCACTTAAAAGCCAAGAAGTGCAAGATGCGCTATTATTTGCTTGGTTCCTTTATTTTCGCACCACCACCCCAAGAGTATGACAGAAAAATTGCTGCAAAATTAGGGGCGCAGTTCATATCTTCAAAGTGGAAGGAAAAGTAGTGAAAGTGATGGTGTCGTGCCGCGACATTAAATCAAGCGCTTGTTGGGAGGCAACCCAATTCTTTTTTTTTCTTTTATTTATTATTTTATTTTATTGTGTTGATTTTTTTTGTAGTATTTATTTTTGTGTTTTGTAGGAGCACGAGCATGGAGTCAAAGCCAATAGGCATGTGCAAAAGCGAGCAGGTGGTTGAAACTAAGTATGAGGTACCCGCACAAGGGATCATACCTGGGAGAAGTCTGAGTATCCTATGAGCTGCTAATACTTCGGCCTTTGGCCTACCATGGAGTCTCTTTTACCCTCTTGTTATTTATAGTGTGCATTGAGGACATTGCATAATTTTAAGTGTGGGGTGAGGAGATTGTTTGGGTGAGATTTTGTGTTATCTTATCTTAGTTGTAGTAATCGTTTTTAGTGTAGTAGTTTTTGTCAAAAAAAAAGAAGAAAAATTGGACTTTTCCTAACGATGGATCTCCTAGACAGTTTTCTTGAGGGACTTAAGTCTAAAGAAAAAGGGCAAAAAAAATTTCTTTGTAGGTAGTGTAGTAATTCCCCCTTGGTTTTTCTTTGTGTCGCGGTTCTTTTCCAAGGGTTTTGTTTGAACCGGGTGTAGTTAGTTTTTATTTTTTTAGAACTAGGAAAACTTGTGCTATGCTTTGAATTGAAGCAATATCTTCTAACTTTGTCATGCCTTGAGAATAGTGAGTAGTTTGGTGGTGACGCTTAGGCTCAGTTCTTGACTCTTGTATAAGTACCTTAAATTGTACGATCTTAATTTTGCTTAACTGCTTTGATTAGAGGGTCTTGATGAGTCCAATCCTGAGTGAGTTATGTGTCATGTGTGTGTAAGGTTTTGTGTTATTCTATATATTGCAGTTGATGTCTAGAACTTGTCCCGTGTGTTTGCAAAGCGAAATAGTAGTTTTGTTCAGTCTTGGAAGTGATATAGGCGTTTCTTTGTTGAGCCATATATATTTTACCCGCCTAATTGTTATATATCATAGTTAACCCCTTTGAGCATGTAATTCTATTTCTTTGGCAACCACATTACAAGCCTTACCCATTTGTTTGAATTAACCATCTATTTGAACCTTTTCACCTCTCATGAGCACTTGAATTATTATGAACTTTGTAAAAGTTAAAGTGTGGGGTGGTTGGTTTGGCTTTTGAGTGGAACTAATGAAATAAGGAGAAAGGTGCAGTGTTTTAAAAAAAAAGTAAGAGCTACATGAATTGTAAAGAAAAAGATAGTTGTATTGCTGTGAAAATATGTGATAGTGGTGACTATTGATATAATTGTGGTTAAAGAAGTGGGGAGCTAATATATATTGATGTGAAGGTGGATTTATGGTTTGACATAAGTGTGGGGTTTTCAATGTTAAAGTGTATGTATTAAAGTGCTTAGGGAGGTGTAGTCACTCTTATATCTAAATGTATCCTACCTGACCCACAGCCTACATTACAACTAAATAAAGTCATACTTGATCCTAGACTGAATGAGCTCGATTAATAAAGTAGTATACTACGGGCAAGCCTATGGTGCATCTTTTGTGGAATATGAATGTTATTTCTGAGAGTGAGTGAATTCTTTTATCTTGAGTTCCTAATTGTTCTTAAATTGTATTGTGGGTAGAACTACTCTCTATATTTGTGTGAGGGCACTTGATTCATGAAGGAAAGGTAATTTCAGTGACTTATATGTTAGAGTAAGTGGGTGAGTTGTGAATAATGTGTGGTACTTGTGAGTTAAATCTTGAGGTGAAGATGTTACACTCTTGTGCTTAGTCTATTTTAAATATTTTTGGTGTGATGAGTTAGGAGAATTGTTTAAAAAGGTCATGTCTATATAAAGTGTAGTTTGTTTTCTCGAGGACGAGCAAAGGTTTAAGTGTGGGGTGTTTATGATAGGCTATAATTGTGTATTTTAGTCGCTTATTACACTCTAATTTACTGCACTTTAATTGAGTTTGAGCTTTAATCACTAGTGTTTTGCACTAAATATGTGTTTTATGCCTTGTAGGAGTGATTCCGAGCTATGTAGATATTATGGAATGAATTAAAGTAATTTGGAGCTTTGAAGTCTGAGTAAAAACCCAAGGAATCAAGCCGGGATGGTGTTCGGGGATCAACGGATGCAAGTTAAGAACGAAACGAAGAATCGAGCGGGCATACGGTGCATTGTCTAGTAAAATATACATAACTTTTCGGTCATAACTCCATTTGGTCTCCACAATATATCGTTAGAAAGATATTTGAAAGGGGTACAACTTTCATGTTTTGAATTTTCGAAAATTCTCACTACCATGCCGCATGAGACGCCGCAGGGTGCGGCGTAGCAGTGTAAAAACTGGCCTGACAAGAAAAATGCAAGGCTGCTGATAATCTCCACTAGCGCTGCATGGTGCGCCACAAGGTGCGGCGTGCCGGTACAAATTTCACAGAGCCGGAGTTCTATTTCGCGCAGGAAAGGGTGTTTCGTCTGGGCCCGACCGTACTTGGTATAAATACATATAAAACGCTATTTTGAGGACTTTTGACAGATCTTAGACCTAGGGTCACACTTTAGACGTGGCGGAACACAAACCACGCTTTGTAGGAGGCTTCTAACTAGTTTTTCTTCTCTTCTCTTCCTTTAATTTCATAGTTTATTTGTTCTAGAGTTTTGGGTGCTACATGAACGTTGTAGTTTGAAGCTTGAATTGTTCTTATTATTTTATCATATTGGTTTATTTATTCAATCTTGCGCTTAATTATTTGATTGTTTGATCACCAATTGAATACTATTTACGAATCTAAGATTGAACTCGGGAGAGGGAATTCTAGATTGCATAAAAGATTGAGTAGAGCAAGATCTTAACTCTGAGGGGGAGGGGCAGATTTGCGGTTAGGATAGGAATATACTTAATCGCCTTGCTTGGTTACTATATGGGAATTATTAATGTGTTCTTGTTAATACTAATTCCATAGGAATATAGGCGTTAGATTAGCTTGAATAGGCGAGTTGTACTTCGGGAGAAGGTTACGAGCAATATTAACCCTGTCAACCAATAAACCAGATAAATTAATTAGATGATTTAAGTGGAAAACTCAACGGGATTGTTAGCTAACCCATAGCTCTAGAGTATTCAGTCACATTGAATTCGTCTCTATAATTCGCCAATTTGTTTCCTTTGTTTCTTAGTTTACTACTCTAGATTATCTTTAGTTAAATATTCACACATTAGGATTCGCTCGAATAGATTAATTGTTTGATTTATTTAGTTAATAGTTAATCACAAGTCCCTGTTGGTACGATATTTGGACTTACAATCCTATATTACTTGCCGACCACGTATACTTGCGTGTGCGTTTGGGAACAACAATAGCCTAGATAACATGTTTGGGGACATGAGGCATCACAGGTAAATTTGTTTGTTTTATTTAATGTTGACACTTTATGCAATGTTGTTGTTAAGTTAATGTAACTAGAATTAATATCACCTAACAGTCTTAGCGATGATTGACATTGACAAAAAATTAATGTGCAACGCATGTATTTAGAGACTAGTACTATATTAAAAGCACGAAGCTCCATAACAAAATGTCGTTCGACTTTTTTACCTTTTAAAATAGATTTCACAGTAAACAAAATTGTAGTTTGATAATTTTTCCTAAAATTTATTAGGAGTTCAAAAGCAACTAATATTTTAAGTGTTAAACCTTTTCTTATTTGAATTATGTAGAAAGTTCTAAAATTTAGGACCTTAAAATTTGTTAAGATTTCAACTTAATTGTTTCCTTTCCGTATTTTACTTCCTTCCACGTTAATTTTTTTAGTATTATAAATTTAGAATTAACTTATATTATTTATTAAATCCTTCTTTATTTGATTAGTAGGAAATTAAAAAATAGATGACATTAGTTTAGAACTACATGAAGGAATAAAAAGCACACATACATACTACAAAGAAAGATAATACGAGAAGGAACATACTAAAATAGTTCATTTTTGGACAAAGCCTATTTCACTGTTCAACATTCTCTTTAATTATAAATTAAATACTTAACATAATCATATAGAAAAAATTATTTTTATTCAAAAGAAAGTTTTTATTCATTGGTTTTTATATGACATTATTTTAAAACTATATTAAATAATTACAATAAATAAAAGTATTTTAGAATATAAAAGAGAGAGAGAAAAAGTGATTGGCAAGAGTCATAAAACTAAAGATTCAAAATTCCGCATCCAGTTAAACTAAATTAAAGCATATGAATAATATTAATCTGATTCTTTAAAGTTGTGTATTCATTGATATAAATATACGCGCAAAACGCGTACCCTAATACTAGTACCATGAAAGATATATACTTGATCAATGCTTCCCCTCCCCCGGCAGGGGGATGGGGTGGAGGTGGGAGGCTTGCACTATAGATTCATTTGCTGCTCATTTTGGCCATAATCTAAAGGTTTGGGTCAATTTGACTATATACCTAACCCAAATTAACCTATAAACTTATTAAAACATATAATAAATATTGTGGTTTGATTTATTTGAGATAATCGTTATAAATAATAGAAATTTGTTTATTAGCTTAATTTAATATTACAATTATAAAAATAACAAAAAAACAAATGAAAAATAATATTGAGTTGGGCAGGCGGTTTAACTCATTGTCTAACCCAAATTGACGCATCCATCTTAACCCTCGCAAAGAGTTATGACCCAATGACCCAACCCATTTATTAATTCATTCGTTTTAACTCGACTAGTTGTAGCTCAATTCGTCCATTTAACGCTAAATATTAACCACACATACTAGGTTGGAGGGCATCAATCCTAGCCACAGGGACACAGATTAAAGGATGGGCTCGAGGAATAGTGATAGGTCCCTCCTCCATATCCACCATCTTATCATTTCCTTCTCTATTAACTTTCCATTGAAAGCACTGAATCATTGCTGCAAGAGTTGTATGAACTAATTTCAATGCTAATGAGGTTCCTGGGCAGCCTCTGTTGAGTTTCTTTTTAACATAGAAAGGTATTAAAAATAGGGTGAATGGGAAATGGAGGGAAATGAAAATTTTGAGTAAAATTTTAAGTTTCCCTCTCCTTTTAATGAGACATTGTCTCTCATTGGTAGAGGAAAAGGAGTTTGGTGGGTTTATATACAAATGCACTTCATGTAGCTCTTAAAGAGTTAGGAAGAAGGCAAGCCTCGCGCCGTCGTTGTCGCTCGCTCGGCTACGGCTTCGGCTTCGGATTTGATCAAATGATCGATTGATTGATTAATTTTTTGGATCAAATTTATTTGTTAATAGTAAATATTAACGTAATATTATATGTGTTTGTAACGGATATGTTCCAATTCGTGTATTGTACCACCAGTTGCAATAGCAGCCGCCTAGTGCTCCTCCCACCATGGCTAAGTGCTTGCTCCATAACAAGCTAGTGCATGCTCCACCATGGAGAGGGGGCGGGTCTCACAACTGACTGCTATAAATATGAGCAGCAGCAGTTGGGGAATCACACACCAAAACAGAATTGAGAGCTATTGATCTTCTCTTCACCGAAAACTCAACGTTGGATATAATTTGCATTCCTTCCTCTCAGAATTTCCATTCGACTTCTGAGTTTTCCTCCTTTGTTCTGCATTGTTTTAAAACTACAAACAAAGCATCCGTAAGTGTGATTTGCTGCCGAACTTTGTATTCGCTGAAACACTGGGATTTGAAGTACCGCTACACCAGTGTGTAATTCGTTCTATCCTGGGAGGAAATAATCCATAACCTTGGGTACTAGGAGGGGATTAAATTCCTTAAGGAAACACTGTGAATTTAGTGAGCTCGAATTAATTTCTCTTTTACTTATATTTACGTTTATAAGTTAACGTTCTAATTTCCAGAATCATTATTTACAAATACAGGCATAATAACAACAACCTCTTCGCCCAGATCCAAATGGCAAAAATTCATAGTGTTGTCCCCTTACATCTAATTGAACTTTAGCGCTTTTCTCTTCACTCAAAAATCTTTCTGGTTGAAATTCAAGTGGATTTTCCCAGTAATCTTGATTCCTGTTAATGCTCCAAATATTCACGAATAGTCTAGTCTTTGCTGGAATTGCGTATTCCCCTATTTTGCAGTCTTCACTTGATATTCTGACTATCATTGGTGCTGCAGGATGAAGTCTTAGAGTTTCTTTGATGATGGCTTGAAGGTAGGGAAGGTTTTCTATGTCCGATTCTTCGACGAGACGGTTCTTTCCAACGACGGAATCAATTTCTTGTACAGCTTTCTGCATTATGCGGGGATGGTTAATCAGCTCTGCTAGTGCCCACTCTATCATAATAGCTGATGTATCACTTCCAGCAGCAAACATGTCCTGGAAAAGTAAATTCATTTACTGGATTACTTGGGTTAGTGTACACGCAGAATTTGAAACTTATGGGTTTAGTATTCCAATTATTTTAAGTGACTGGTTACTAAATTAATAATTTGTACACAATTCAATAAAATAAATATATGATTTGGACAAAAGTTAGTGGGTTCAGCCGAACCCATATCCAAAGGGCTAGCTCCGCCCCTGGCCACGGTGTTGGTTGCGGGTTCGGTTAAAAATCCAATGAATATGTACAAATTATTTATTTAAAACCACTAACTTAAAAGTATTATATTCCCGAACCCATAATGTTCAAATCCTAGCACCACTTCTGAGTGGACATGGATACCGGCAGAAAGATTAAACTGTAAAAAAAAAAACTAAAAGAGACGAAGATGAAAAAGTCACCATGATAAAGGCTTTGATGTTCTCTCTGCTTAATCGTATCTCAAAGCTTTCATCTTCCTGTTTATCTAGCAAAATATCAAGTAGGTCTTTGACTACTTCACCTTCATGATTTCTCTTCCTCCTTGCCACTTGGTGCTCATTTATGATCCTCTCAATCATCTCATCAAACATGTTGCGGATATCTATTGCACTTTTTCGAAATCCTTGCAAATCAAGATCCTTACAAAACCACATAAAATCTGATAGATTAAACTTTCCAGTCAGTTCAGCAAACTCTTGAATGAGCTTTCTCATACCCCCAGCTTCATCTTCATTCTCAGAACATCTTTTGCTCATTATCATTCTTGAAACAACATTATTTGCCAACCTTAAAAGCTCACCTCCCAGATCCACAGCCTCATTATATTTGGCCTTTTCTGTTAGTAATGCAATAAAACGTCTTATTTCATCGCGTCTATTTGGAAGAAGCAAGTCAATTGTTCGACCACCAAGAAGTTCAGAAACACATAGCTTCTTCATGGATTTTGTGTAAGGTCCATAAGGTGCAAAAGAGAAGCCTTTTGCATCATAAGCTAAGCAGTCTACAGCAACTGTTTTTGGTCGACTAGCGAATGAGATTTCATGAGCTTTGAGGAACTCTTTCGCCATTTCTGGTGAAGAAGCAACTACACAAGGCACAGACCCAAGTCTTAAGTGGATCAAGGGTCCATACTGGTTTGAAAGCTTGTGAAATGCTTGGTGTGGTAAATGACCAAGAAGATGAAGGTGGCCTATGATTGGAAGAGCAATTGGGCTTGGAGGGAGACAAGAACATGTGCTGCGGTTTCTGAATAGCTTTCGAATAAAGATGGTTGAAATTAGCCATACAAGGAAGAAAAATATACATTCTTGGATGTATGCCATGATTGGAACATTTATCTCAAGAGGTATATATTGAAGTTAGGGCTGTCAAACTTAGCTCAAGCCAATGACCCGCCCAATCCGTCCAAGGTTGGGCTGGTTATTGACCCGCCCATTTATTGAACTCGTCCATCTCGGCTCAACTCATATGAACCCATTTAAAATTGGGCTGATTTTTAGTCCAAATTAATCAATGAGTAACTTTGCCAAAAATAACTTTATTTGATATGTTATATATAACCATTACAAAAGAAAAAAAATCTTATTTAGTAATTATACAAGTCATAAGAAAATAACACATATTAAGGAAAGCTTGATAAGAGTTGGATGGATTGGGTTATGACCCAAATTTTAATCATCTTGACCCAACTTATCTTAGCCCAAATAACTTTTATGTGGGTCACTTGATCTGCCCAATTATTGAACGACTCATTTTGACCCGCCCAAAATTGACCCAACCAGCCTAGTTGCAGTACAAGTTACGCTTAGGCACTGCATATGCTATAAGACGCCCATGTTATTGCTTGTCCTAATCATGAAATGGTTTGCATCACCCAAAAAAAAAAAAAAAACTAAGAAGAAAGTGCATGCAAAACTCTTTTTTCTGGGAAAGTGAGAAAGGAAAAGCAGAACAGGCTTAGAATATAGTTATTTAGATTATGTCATTTTCTTAATCACCAACACAACGGCAATCTAATGTTATGTGATCTGTTCCCAAAATATAAATACAATTAGAGAATAGCTACGTGAAGAAACTAATTAACACTATCTTGGAATTGTAGCATCGAATAGCTTTTGCACTCGTTTTCTCACAACAACTTGAGTTCTTTTAAGGAATTTTTATGTTCTACGTGAAATGTTAACACCATATTTATTTTAAATAAATACCATTTAAAAAAATTATATTCTATAGATACTTTTTAATGTTTATAGCAAAATATCTAATTTTGGTTACCTCCTACCCGTAAATCACTAAATACGCTATTCAGTTATATTATTTTCTTTCTCTCTCTACTTTAATACATGCTATTCTCTTCCCCCATTCCCTGAAAACACGATGCTCAATCTCAAAATTCCTCTCACCCACATCACCTACTGTTAGTCACAAACGGTGATTTTGCCTAGTATACCACGAAGACTTCTCTGACGAACCAACTCCGAAAGACGGATAATTCGTGCTTGAATTGTGAACTCTCTGATAATGGGGACGCCTTTGCTGTTGGTGATTGCCATAATAATTGGGTGAGGAATTTCGTGTGTGATTATGGGGAAGTTGGGAAGAATGATGAGTTTGCAGAGTACTCATAGTTTCTTTGATGGAGAAATAAACGAACGAAGTTGTGGATGTTCTTTGAGTTCTTGAAAACAAACAAAGAGCAGCAGAAACTAATGTAATGAGAGCCGAAAATTAAGGTTTGTTCTTGAACAAAGATGACGGAGTTTGGGGCTTAGCAACTTGATTTTCTGTTTTGATATTTTAATGTATTTTCAACGTATCACGCTGTATTTTCATGTATTTCATTGTATTCATTGTCTTTTTTTTCATTGTAATTCAATGTATCTCGCTATATTCTGTGTATTTCATTGTATTCACTATCTTTTTTTAATTATATTTCAATGTATCCCGATGTATTCTATGTATTTTATTGTATTCACTGTCTCGCTATATGTCATGAATGTATTCATATGTTTTTTTTTAATTAATATAATTTATGTATTCGAATGTATTATATAATTTCTTTGAAGATTGCTATGTTTTTGGGGTATTTTTCCGTTGAGAATCTTTTTTATAACTGAAAATACAAAATTTGTGTGTTATAATTGAGTTTGTTGAGTTATATTGGGAGTCTATTATGTTAATTGATTCACTTTTTGTTTAAAAACAGTGTAACCCCCTGTTTCACGCCATGAATACAGTCGAATACAATAATCTATCTAGCTGTAATCCCATGTTTCACGCCATGAATCCAATCGAATACACCCAAATACAGTAGCTTAAATACATCTTATAACAACAAAAAACGTATCTACAATCCGTAATATAGCAAATGGTATCTATAGATAGCTAATTACCACTAAAAGATAGTGCTTTATGAAAATTTCTCTTGTTTTAACTACTAGATTTACATAATATGTGGCTGTAAACGTGGGCTCAGCTGAAGACTCATCAATGAATTTGGCCCAAGTGCATGTCTTAGAGAGCAGGCCCAACATCAAGTTATATTTACACTACAATTTTGTGATGACCCAAAAGGTCATCACTTGTATTGCAATGAAATTCTACGTTCCGAGGCCTTAAAAACCTTCTTAGCACCACCTTGATTAGCGTGCGCAGTTCGGGCGCATAGCCGGAAAGCTTAAATGTGAAAATTTGTGAAAAATGATAAGTTTTGACTGTAAAATGAATAAATTTGACTTCAGTCAATAATTTGGGTAAACGGACCCTAACCCATGATATGACGGTCCTGGAGGGTCCGTAGGAAAATATGGGACTTGGGCGTATACCCGGAATCGGATTCCGAGGTCCCAAGCCCAAGAAACGAATCTTTTAAAGAAAATTGTTTTCTGAAATTGTTTAAAGAAATTTGAAATGAAATTTGCTTAGAACATGGTGGTATCGGGCACGTATTTTGGTTCCGGCGCTCGATACAGGTCTTATATATGATTTAAGATATTTCTGTGGAATTTGGTAAAAAACGGATGTCATATGACGTGATTCGGACTTAAATCGCAAAATTGATATTTAAAGAAGTTTTGAGAAAAGTTCATTGATCTCGAGATTTAATTTGATGTTCATGATGTTATTTTGATGATTTAATTATACGAATAAGTTCGTAGGATGTTTTTGAGGTTTTATATGCGCTTGGTTTGGAGTTCGGAGGGCTCGGGTGAGTTTCGGGTAGATTTCGGGGTGTCTTAGGCTTAAAACCTGAGCTGTTGCAGGCTGAGAGAGGTGGAGGACCTCTGAACAGGCCAGTGCAGTCCGTACGATATGGACTGCTGCCGCGGAGAGGCCTGTGTGGCCGCACTAGTTTTGGTGCGGTCCGTGATGAAGAACAATTCACTGGTCTGATTTTAGAAGCCTATATCTTTTGATCTACAAGGAATGTTGAGATAATTCAAATACGAAAGTTGTAGCCCTTCGTGTCTAGTTTCCAGAAAGGTAAAGAAATCATAATTTGCACATCTTTAGAGAAAGTTATGGCCAAAATACTAAGACCTATCACTGTAGAACACAGGAAGCCTGTGCGGCCGTGGTTGACTTTCTGCGGTCCGTACAGGCCATCTGAGAGTAGTATATTTAAACGGGTTTTCAGTTATTTTTTATTTTTTAAAACCCCAAAAACATAAGAGGTGATTTTTCAAACAACATTTCTTCTCCAAATCAATTGTAAGTCGTTTTTAACTAGTTTTCTTCAATTATTAACATATTTTAACATGATTTCAACTTTAAATCAATGATTTTCATGGGGAAATTGGGTGTTTTGGGTAGAACCTAGGTTTTTCAAAAATTGGGGATTTGGGCCTCAATTTGAGGTCCGATTCCAAAATAAATTACATATTTGAGGTCGTGGGGGAATGGGTAATCGGGTTTTGGTTCGAACCTCGGGTTTTGACCACGTGGGCTCGGGGGCAATTTTGACTTTTTGGGTAAAACTTTGGAAAACTCATTTTCATGCATTCAAATTGATTCATTTAGCATTTATTGATGTAATTAAGTAACTTGTGGCAAGATACGAGCGAATTGGCGGAGGAATCAAGGGGTAAAGCTATAATTGAAACTTGAGTTGTGTTCGAGGCATCGAGGTAAGTGTTTCGTCTAACCTTAGCTTGAGGGATTAGGAGTTGTGTCCTATTTGCTATTTTCTTTTTATTGAGTACGACGTATAGGCATGGTGACGAGTATCTATATGTTGGTGTCAAGCATGACCGTGGGTCTTATATTGTGATTTTCATGACGTCGTTGTATTATTCATGCCTTGGTGAACATTTATATTTGTTGTGTAAAGTTGTGGAAAGAATTGTGACCTATGAACATTGAGGAGCGTTGGCTCAAGTTGTATAACGAATTGTAAAGTAAAAGTGAGAAAGAGAAGAGATTATTATGTTGCCCCTTGCCGGGCTATTGTTGAGTTGTGGTTCCCTTGCATTGTGTTCTTAATTGGTATTACGGATGTTTAGGCTGATGGTTCTTTGTGTTAGGTATTGTAACAAGTTTAGTTATAGCTGAAGTAGTTAGGTGTTGTAACGAGTTTAGTTATAGCTGAGGTAGTTAGATGTTGTAACGAGTTTGGTTATAGCTGAGGTAGTTAGGTGTTGTAACAAGTTTAGTTATAGCTGAAGTAGTTAGGTGTTGTAACAAGTTTGGTTATAGCTGAAGTAGTTAGGTGTTGTAACAAGTTTGGTTATAGCTGAGGTAGTTAGATGTTGTAATGAGTTTGGTTATAGCTGAGGTAGTTAGGTGTTGTAACAAGTTTGGTTATAGCTGAGGTAGTTAGATATTGTAACTAGTTTGGTTATAGCTGAGGTAGTTAGATGTTGTAATAAGTTTGGTTATAGTTGGGGTAGTTAGATGTTGTAACAAGTTTGGCTATAGCTGTTTCTCCCTTACCGGGATATTGTTTGTTGATATTATTGTTCCCTTGCCGGGATTTCTTGTGATTATTGTTAGCTTATAACTTGGAGCGGGTGGTATGCCTACCACAAGATATAATAAAATGGGAGCGGGTGGTACGCCTACCACAAGATATAATGAAATGGGAGCGGGTGGTAAGCCTACCACAAGATATAATGAAATGGGAGCGGGTGGTACACCTACCACGAGATAAATGAAATGGGAGAGGGTGGCATGCCTGCCACAAGATACAGGAAATGGGATCGGGTTGCACGCCTGCAACAAGATGTGAAAAGAAAGTAAAATCTGCCTTTGTTTTCCTTATTATTGTTAGTGGTTGATTTTGATTCCTTTATAATTCTCTTGATATTCTGTTTTACTTGTTATTCACCGAAACATGTTTCCCCCTCCTATCTTTATTTGTTTATTTCTGTATTTCTTTTCCGTTGTATATATATTTGAACTGCACAGGTTTATTTGGTAGTCTGGTCCTAGCCTCGTCACTACTTCGCCGGGGTTAGGCTAG
Source organism: Nicotiana sylvestris (assembly GCF_000393655.2). Lineage (NCBI taxonomy): Eukaryota > Viridiplantae > Streptophyta > Magnoliopsida > Solanales > Solanaceae > Nicotiana > Nicotiana sylvestris. Next base: position 108,195,320 of record NC_091067.1, read on the forward strand.
ACACTTACCAGTACATGGGGTTGGTTGTGCTGATACTACACTCTGCACTATGTGCAGATCCTGGAGCAGCTTTTGGACCGTAGTGTGGAGGCTACCTTCAGTCCACGCGAAGATCTAAGTTAGACCTGCAGGCGTCCGCAGGCCCTAGCGTCTCCCGCTATCCCTATTTCCTGTTTCATTTTTCTTTTATTCAGAAATAGTGTACTGTTATTTCTTCAGACCTTGTATGTAGAAATCTTAGACAGTCTATGACACCGTGACACCAGGTTTTGGGTGGCTAAAGCTTAAGTATTTGTAATAGATGCTTTTTCATAAATCTTATTATTGTCTTCCGCTTAAATTTGAATTTCCATTGTTACCACGTTATCGTCTTATATTTGTTAAAAAGAAATAATTGGTTAATGAAATAATTAGATTAAAGGTCTGGCTTGCCTAGCTCACATTAGTAGGCACCATCATTGTGAGCACGTGATTTTTGGTTATACGACAATTACTCCAAAAAAAATAGAAAAAATAAAACAAATGGTTTTGTTGTACAATTTTTTGGAATTTACGTGGCACTTTTGGCAGTTATTTGTAGTATTGTTTGTGATTTTTTAGTTTTGTCGAATAAAAATAAAAATATATGTCGCGTGTGAGTTTAGGATATTCGTTTCTACCGTTAGGAATTAATCAAACAATAATTTGATTGTAAAAGGAAAAATCACAAAAAATATGCATCTTTTATTCTATTTGTTGTCATTGATTTTTTATTTTTAATTTAATGTTTAATGTGTGTGATAATTGTTGTTTAAGTATTAATTAATATTTATGTAGTTTTATTTTGATTTTACAATTTATTTAGGAATTTTATTTAGAAATTAAAAGAAGGAAAAGAAAGGAGTTTAAGAAAACCCGGATTTGGGCTCATGTCAAACCAAAGAAAATCAGGCCCAAATCTATACATTGACCCAGTCCTTGGCCCAGCCTCTCAGACGAACGAAACGACGTCGTTTCGGTAGCTTTGATCTGAGCCGTTCATCTCCCTTGATCCCACGGATTTAAACACGCCTCATGGCCCGACCCGTTCCCATTTGAGACCGACCCAGTCTCACGTTTTAAACCACACGACACTGTTCCCATTGACGAAAGGATCCTGGCCATTTATCCCACTTGATCCAACGGCCAGGATCAAACAACCCACCCCGTATATAATCCCTCATCTCTCACCCGCACCCCCCAAGCCATACCCCCCCTCCTCTTCGTCCCTGAGGTTTCAAAGACCAGACCTCAAGCCACCGCCCTCCGCTCTGCCGAAAATCTCCTACGGCGGCGGAAGGTAGCCAAACCCTCCCATCTTTACACCCATAACTCCTCTCAACTTCCCCGTTCCAACCATCCTATTAGCTAACCTCAAATCACCACAGGATTCTTCAAATCTTAGATCGAAGATCAGCCAGAAACCCTAGTTCATCCAATGACCACCAAATTAACACCCCTAGTGCACCTTGACCCCCTGGACACAGATCCGCGAACCGTTTGGTTCGAATAAACCTACATCGTCTCGAATCTTCATGTGAAGATTCGAGCCAAACCTCAATTTGTACTAACCAACCCCAGACTAACACCCAACAACCCCCTTTACTTCCTCGCCTTTAATCCCTGACCAGATTGGTTCGAACATAAGTTAAAAGCCGTCAAATAGTGGATCTAGGGTTTTTCAACAGTTCAAGACGTCAAAGTTTCAAGGTCGATTGGTTTCTGTTCAGTATTGTAGGCCTATTTCTCACGAAATAGACGTACAATACTGATTGGGACCCAAGTTCGAAAGAACAATACTGTTTGAAATCTGAGAAAAGAATAGTAAGTTCTCCTAATTCCTTTTGTTGCCTTCTATAGTTTTGTTTGTCTATTTTTAATTGTATCTTTGTCCTGATTTGTTTCGTACTTCTCTTCTTCTCATCAGACCTTTTATTAGGTCCAGTTCCTCTGATTGTTTGATTACATGTTATAAATTGTTAGGTCAATTTATTGGCTCGTTATGTGTAGTTCAGTTTGAACCTGATGATTAGTTTTAATCCTGGTTTTGGTTCCGTAGTCCATTTTAGTACGTTTTTTTTGTTTTGTTTAGATGATGCGCGACATTGGTCCATGTTGTCCCCTATATGTGATGTGTGTTTTCTTTGTTCTTGGAGATTCGTCAATCTTCGTTGAATTCAGAATATTCGCAGGATTTCTTTCACTCTATTTCAGCTTAATTTGGAATTATAAATCAATCATTCCTATAGTGTGCAATTGTTGATTTAGAAGTTGGACTTGATTATTTTGTTAGGCTTGTGTTCTGATTCCTGGTAATGTTGTTGTTGAGTTTTCTGTTAAGCATCAATGCATTTTGATTGCAGTTCAGTTTCAGCTTCAAGGTTCTTCTAAGCTATTTTGTTTGTTAATGTTGATTTTGTTTTGAAGTTTCAATCCAGAATTTAGGTGTTCGAATTGATTGTAGCTGCAGTTTTAATATAGATTTCAGAGTTTAATTCGAAGTGATATAGAATTGCTGGCATGTTATTCATTTTAGATGTTGGACAGCATGTGCATTGTAGTTTTTTTAATGAATTAAAGTAACTTGACAGCATGTGCTGTCAGGACATACTCATGCTACCCACACTTATTTAGTTTAATAAAAGGATAAACCGTTGAATAATGAAATGAGGGTTGTCAGGGGAATCTGTTGGGAAATTTTATTTGACTAGTTGCTCTAAGAGCTGGCAGGAGGAGTCTGTGTGTAGCTATAAAAAGAGTGCAGGGAGAACTGAAAAAAAGAGGGGAGGAAGAAAAAAAGAGTTCAAGGTTTTGAGAGCTAAAGAGAAAAGCATTGTTTCATTGCCTCTTCTTCTGGTTTGTTTCCAATTGCTAAACTAAATTTCAACTCCAGCACCTAATAAAAGAACATAAAGATAGTTTGAAATAGGAATCATGTCCGGTGTTTGAAGTTTTTGGAGTTGTCTGGACTCATCTGAATATTAATAGTTTTCTCCTCTGCAATCTGTGTGTTTCTGGGCAATATTTTGATTTCCTGGGCTTTGGTCGTTCGCGGTTGGTTGGTTGTTGTTATTTGTTGTTTGATTGCAACTGGATTCTTGGCTATTTGCTACTGTTCGTTACTACTGATGTTGCTGCTGCCATTCTTTTGTTGCTGCTGCTGATTTCTCTACCTTCTTCTTCTTTTTGCGTTTCAACATCCAGGTACACACTAGAATTTCACATTGATGTAACAGTGAAAGCATGAAATGAAAGATGCGAAGGAGTTTAATCATTTGTTGCTGTAATTACAGTTTTATAAAATGTTGTTAGATTTGTGTAATTTGTTAGTTTGTAACTCAATAGAAAATACATTAGGTAGCTCGTACTTAATTGAAACTTAGTTTGTTTAACACTGTTGATCTTAGTTATTTAGTTGTCTGTATGACTTAGAGTGCACAGGTGTTTAGTATATCGATAGTTAAATCTCATCTCTATTCTTATTTTAAACACGTAAGGCAGGTTGTTTCTAATTTGGCAAAAGGCGCAACATAGTTCTAAGTCTTTTAAACTAACTCTATCAAATTGGATCTCGTTAGGCAGTCTATAGGACCATGTTCGAATCCCATTAGTAGCAGCTTCTAGTAATTAATTCCATTAATCTAGTTTAAATAAGTTAGTTTAAATTCAAACTCGAAGGATGTTTAGCGTGAGTTTAGCATGTTATTAATCTTGTATGCAATTTCCTTTAATAAGTTAAAAGCATGTTCGCTCATGGAATAAGGCATGAAACAATTCTCGCCTCATAAATAATTAATCTGATAATTAATAAGAGGCCGGAGCTGGCCAAGCACGTTAATTGGCATGTATTTTCCTTCATTTTTAGAGATAAACATGATAGAAATGTAGTCGATGTAGGTTTATCCTTTCAAAAAAATGAGACGAGCTTTGCCAATTAAAAATGTAAATTCCGGGGCCCTCAATAATTGGTCTAAAATAAAATACTTAGAATTTGGGATGGACTGTTTAGTGAATTTCACTGCCTTCCCCAAAGATGATTACGCGTTAGACTCTTTAGACGCGATTTTAATTAAAATACCTTCTTAAAATCGGGTGCGCATTTATGTGACCCAAATTCGAATCTCAACGGAGTCGGAATGTATTAACAACCATGGGTGCATTGATTGTGACGTGGTTCGAGATGCATTTTCACGACGTTGCAATTCTATAAAAATAATAAATGATAATAATAAAAGCAGTTTAAACTTAATAAAAGCACATAAATCATAATATGTATTTAAATCAGATATTTAGCCATTATAACAATTTAAGCGACCGTGCTAGAACCACGGGATTCGAGGGTGCCTAACACCTTCCCTCGGGTCAACAGAATTCCTTACTTAGAATTTCTGGTTCGCAGACTTCATTTGGAAAGTCGAAAATTTCCTCGATTTGGGATTCAAGATAAACCGGTGACTTGGGACACCAAAAGCCAAACCTTTCCCAAGTGGCGACTCTGAATTAAATAAATAATCCCATTTCGAATATTGTCACTTAAATTGGAAAAACAACCTCGCGCATTTATCCTTCGGGGTAGGCGCGCAGAAAGGAGGTATGACAGCTCTGGCGACTCCACTGGGGATTTCAACCCAGAACCTCTGGTTCAGGGTTCAAGAATTCGAGCTTAGAATAATTGTTATATTTGGCTTTATTATCTGATCTTTATTACATGTTTTGGCATAACGTGCTAAATGTTGTCTTTTACCGCTTTGATATTATCTGAACTGTATATAAACTGTGTCGAAACCCTTCTCTTCTTACCTCCGGGAAGAAGCTCGCTGGTCGAGACTCCCTATTCTGTTAGTGTCAATACCTGAAATAAGAAAGAGGCCGGACAAGTTACAAAGCCGGACGATCTCGCGGATCCCTGGTATGTAGCCCCCTCCTTGACTCAAGTTGTCCGCTCGGGTACACAGTCTAGAACATATACCCAGGTTATAAACCTAGTATAACAAAACCCCATGTCGGATCCCTAGTAGGAACGCTTATTTGCATCATGTTGCATTTGACATAGGGGACTCAACACAGGGGTTGGGTCCGTCTAGGACAGGTAACCTGAAATGAAAAAACCATCCTGCTGCATCCCGGTTTCTAAAAAATTTCAAAGAAAAATAGCAGCGTAGGGAGATAATTACTTATTTTTTAGAAAAATAAAACTAATGTCCAAGTAGTGTCAAAACCTCGCCGGAATTTTCTTAAAAAAAATGAAAACAAAATTTGTCTTTTAGTTTGATTTATTAAAAAAAACATATATAAAAAAAATTATTTTAATCACTTTCAAAATCCAAAAAAAATATATATTTATTTAAAAGTAAAAAAAAAGGGAAAATTCAAAATTCAAAAAAAAATGTGTTGTTTCTTTTGTAATACCTCTTTTATAAATTCGGACTAATAGTCCAAATACTTCCTTAAAAGATTTTTCAAAATTTCAAAAAAGGGTAAAAAAAAAAAAGTTCAAAGAAAAAATATTTCTTTAGTCTTCGTCTCTTTTCCAAAAAATATAAAATATAAAAATCCAAAAAAAAAATTATTTTCTCCTTTCCTTCAAAAGATTTTATTCAAAAAAAAAAAAGAATTTAGTTTGTTTCCCCTATTTCTGATCCACCCGAACTACGCCGGTTTGATTCTCACAGGGTGCGAGAAACGTAGGCAACCCTCATCGGGTCCAACCTCCCCTTTTCAAAAATAGCCAAAATGTTAGAAGTTTAATTTCGTCATGAATGAGTCGGGTGATGCCGTTTTGTCAAGGATAGCCGAATGTTCCCGAAAGGGACGCCGGAAGGCTGACTTTGCACAAATGGCCATTATTGGTCATTTTTATTTTTCTGACCAAATTGCCCACCGGCCTTAGGATCCTCGTCCCCGAGGCTCTGTGAGGCCGTGTTCCCCATGTTGGTTCATTACTAAAAAAAAGAGTCATAAATAAATCAAGTGATTGTTTTGTCAATAATAGCCAAATGTTCCCGAAAGGGACGGCGGAAGGGTGATTTTGCATAAACGGCCACTTTCGGTCGTCTTCTAAAGTTTTAGATCGGTTGACCCTCACAGCCTTAAAATCTTCATCCCCGAAGTGCTGAAAGGCCGTGTTCGAAAATCGGATTTTCTTTATAAAAAATATAGTCAAAACATTTTTGAGTCAAATCATTTTTGCTTAAGTCACCTTAATAAATGTGCAGGATGAGCACAATGCAAAATGAACACTTTTCGATAATGACTAAAATCCATGTCAAGTTACGGCTATGGTGGAATGATCTAGGTGCTGAAGGGCAAGATGAGGTCAAGAAATATCTGAAAGGTCTCACGGGTTTATTGGAAATCCAGCCTCGGGGAGATATCATAAGAGCTTTGGTCACCTACTGGGACCCAACGCACAATGTTTTCCACTTCTCCGATTTTGAACTCACCCAGACTCTGGAGGAAATGGCTGGGTACATCGGAAATGCTGAACTTCCGTTAACGCAAAAATACCTGGTTGCCCCAAGAGCTGTCACGGTGCATCGATTTTTAGACTCACTAAAAATACCCAGGACGGTCCATAACCCAGATTTGGCCGCCGGTTTTTGTAATCCATGCTTCATATACGACAGGTATGGTCATGTAGGAGGATTCAATAATCCGATTTACAAGCTATGTAGCAAAGGTATTCGTCAGAGTTGGGATGAGGACAGACGGGTGGCTTTCATGATAACATTTCCGTGGCCTTCTGGTATTTCCGAGGAAAGACGGAAATATTGATCTGAAAATATCCGGGGTCGTCAGTACTTTGCTCACTCAGAATGACAGTACTCTCGCGCCTATGGTGGTATCTAATATCTTTCGAGCTTTCACAGCCTGCAAAGCCGGGGGGGAATTTCTTCGAAGGGTGTAACTTGCTGCTACAAATATGGATGACTGAACATCTCTGCCATCGTTCCGAGCTTTTGAGTCATGGTTCCTCGAAGAAAACTTGCATAGAAGAGTTTTACACAAGAACCAATGAGGCCAGTCTGCCCAAAGGAGTTATGGCATGGACTTCGTTCTTTCAGACTCTAACTGCCATCCAAATACAGTGGACACTGGGATGGTTACCTGTTGATGAGGTCATGTATATGCCAGCAGCTAGAACTCACTTTCTACTGATGGGACTTAAGAGCATTCAACCCTACGCGCCCTGCCGAGTCTTGAGACAACTCGGGAGATGCCAGATAGTGCCACACGAGGAATATCTTAGTGCTCAAACAATTGAGATTAGCCCTAACGGACAATTTCCTGAAGCAAAAATACGCCAGATCTGGAATGAATGTCAATATTTGAAAGCGAATACTTGTGTGCAGGATCGGGCCAAAAGTGAAATGGCGTCGGGTTACCTTGCATGGTATAGAAGAGAACTTGAAAACGAAAGGCCGGCTAAAAGACCCCACATCCTAAATTTTACCGAGTCGTCACAAAAGCAGTGGGATTGGCTAGCAAAAGAAAGAGGATATCGTGCCGAAATCAGCAAATTAAAGCAACAAGTTGAAGGTCTAAAATATGAGCACAACGTGCAAGTTGCTACTGATCTGGGAGAAAAGAACAGGTTGACTCAGGAAAACGAGATGCTCAGGGCCCAGATCAAACAGATGAGAATAGACGTTGATAACCAGCAAAGGAGCCGGTCGGATGAACGATTGATAAAAGGTTTAAGGATGGAAATTGGGGAGTGCCGGAGTGAGTCAGAAAATCTTGAAAATACCATAGCAGGACTCGAAGCACACTGGGCAAGAAGGATAGAAAAGCGTAATCGGTACCTGCAGCAGTTGGAAAGGGATCACAAGCAAACCATTGCCAATCTGAAGGAAAAGGTGGACAAAGCGGTTGAGCAAACCCGAACCCTTGGAGCTGAAAATAGACATTGCCACAAGATCTTAGTCCAAATGGAAGTAGAAATTCAGCAGTGGCATAATCAATGCCTCCAGGATTCTCGGATTATGACAGCTCGTAATGATCAAATAGAGCACCTACTCAAAGAAAAGAGGCAAACCAGGGATAAGATTAAGACCATTGCCCATGCCATCATCAGAAGGTGTCTATGATGTGAAAACTTGACCAGCATTACCGTTCTCTTGGCAGTGATGATTTATGTCAAGTAGACCATGCATGAGCTGGAACAACTTGAAAGGGACCTCACACCTAAGACCGCGGTGAGGCCGAACGATGCCCCACGGGCGCCAATTCTCGAAACCTTAATGTATTCATAGGTCGAGTCTGTATTTTCCATCTTAGCATCTTCTGTCCGTCTTTTCGCATCAGGGTGTATTAGTCTATTGAGTCTGTACTTATTTCAAGGCTTGTTATTTTCTACTTTTTCAAAAATGTTAGTTTGTAAGAGATTGTTTCAGTAATAAAATGTGTGCTTCTTTTACACTCGTCTGTTTTGAACTACGTAATGATCTGATTCACGCGGCATCGTGATACGTAGGCAATCCTCATCAGATCCGGTCACATTTTTAACTGCAAATAATGAAAACAATAATAATAGGAAATAATAATAAAGAAATGATGATAAATAAAGGAAAGCCTAAAGAGAAGTCGGAATGACGCATGTCTTCGTTGCAAACATGTAGAAATTCACTTAACTGGATAGGTGCATCACGCCCCAACGTGCGATTACCTATCTGTTATTTATTTCAAACTAACCGTTTGCTTGCTGCTGAGTCCTCCAGGTTTTTAGAAAAGGTGGTTTGGTTTGGTGGAGGTCTGGCCTCACATTCATACTTCACGAGGTCGAAAGGAAGTGTTCAGTTACCCGTCGTTAAGTCGGGAGGGAGTATTCACACTTACTCACAAGATCAAAGGGAAGCATAGAGATGTCTTCAGAAATTCCTTTGCCAACAATTCCTGTCTCCGAGGAGAGTTCAATCTCGGTCGTCCTAACGCCCGAGTCAGCAACTGCTGAGGAAAACAGAATCCTGCGGCTCCGCATGTTGGAGATGTTGGATGACTGGAATAACGGAAAAAAGCCACCGAGTGTAATCCCTGGGTTCCCTAAGTTGTTCTTCAGGACAAACGGGACTTCCAATGTCCCCATAAGCTATCCAAATACCCCATTCGGGTACCCAGCCATCTCATCCCACTCTGCTGGATCACCCTCTGATTCTTATCCCCGGATGTCAACAACAGATGTAGCTACAAACATATTCACTGCACCTCCATGTCTGATTGTAGCACAACCCGCTACACACAGGCCGAATTTTGACTCATCCTCATTCACATTTCAAGCACCATCCTTCTCACTGGAACCAACTCGGTTCACCACCAGCACTCATCCTCAACAACCTCAAAACGAGTTTGCACCTGGGCAAGATCAAAACCCTAAAGCTGCTGAACAAGATGAGATGGCAAAAAGAATGAGGAGCCTCGAGCAGAGTTTGAAAAACATGCAAGGTTTAAGCGGGCAAAAGAGTGTTTCCTATATCGATCTATGCATGTTCCCTCACGTGCACCTACCTGTGGGTTTCAAAACACCAAAGTTTAAAAAGTATGACGGGCACGGCAACCCCATTGCTCATCTCAAGAAGTATTGCAACCAATTGAGGGGAGCCGGCGGCAAAGAAGAATTGTTGATGGCATACTTCGGGGAAAGTCTGGTAGGAATAACCTCAGAGTGGTATATGGACCAAGACATATCTCGATGGCATATATGGGATGATCTCGCCAAAGATTTTGTGAGACAATTTCAGTATAATATTGACATCGCACCGGACAGAAATTCTCTGTCAAACTTGAAGAAGAAACCCTCGGAAAGTTTCAGAGAATATGCTATTAAATGGCGCGAGCAAGCATCAAGGGTAAAACCTCCCATGGACGAGATAGAAATGGTCACTACTTTCCTCCAGGCTCAAGAATCAGACTATTTCCAGAATATGATGTCAGCCATGGGAAAGCCTTTTGCGGAAGCAATCAAGATCGGGGAGATAGTAGAGAATGGTTTGAAAACGGGTAGAATCTTAAGTCAGGCAGCTATAAGGGCAACCTCCCAAGCCATCCAAAGCAGGTCCGGAGGAATGGCAAGAGGAGAGAAAAAGGAAAAAACGTCCATGGCAGCATCAGAAGCGAGGGAATATCGTAATCCTAGGCCCCGTTTTCCAGAAAGAACCCCACAGCATTACTACCCCCACCAAAATGTGACTTATGCTCCTCAACCCTACATGGTCATGAATACCCAGCCCTATGTCCATCCACCACAGCAAGCCAATCGAGTCCAAGCTCCACCTCCTAGAAATCAGCCTCCTTACCGGAACCACTATAATCCACAGCCACCTCAAAATAACTTCCGCCCTCAAGAACCACCCAGAAGACGGACTTTCACACCCATTGGTGAACCGTATTCTACTTTGTTCCCAAAGCTAGTCCAGACGTCAGTCCCTCAGACCAGGCACAATCCGGCATCACCTGCTTACAAAGCCGATGTTAGGTGTGCTTATCATTCGGGAGCAGAAGGGCACGATACAAATGATTGTTGGACTTTGAGAAGGGTGGTTGAGAACTTAATAGAGCAGGGGAAGATAGTATTGAGGGACGAGGAGGTCCCAAATGTGACTAACAATATGTTGCCCACTCACAATAACGGGCCATTGGAATGATTTGTGAGGACAAAGAGTTTGATCCTGCCTTAAAAGCTATAATCGCCATCGTCGATGCAGGGAAAAAGCCTAAAACTGCCCCGAAGCTAGAGAAAGGGGAAAAGAAGACTAGTGTTGTCAAGGTTGAGCTCAAAGAGAAGGTCAAGACAGAGACAGTAATGATGGTGCCGATGAGGAATGAAGTTCTTTACGTTCCACGAGGTCGAGCAGAGAAGCTGCAGAGATTCGAAGTCAAAAGGGCAAAACCAATGTACGCACCGAAAGAGGACTATGTGGTTCGGGGGACGATTCAACCACCTCGGCTGAATGAGCCAGTGGTTATCGGACGTGTACCACAGAAGCCAATGACAGACCCATCCGCAGTACCGTGGAACTATCAAAGAACATTGGTTACGTACAAAGGCAGAGAAGTCACGGGGGAACTTCCGGAGAATACTTTCATTGGAAGATATTCAAACACTCAAGAGTTAAACAACGCCACACGGAAACGCTTCCCACCCAAGAAGCCTGTAAGCGTTGAGGAAGCGGAAGTCTTCTTCCAAAAGATGAAAATGCCCGACTACGAAGTGGTGGATCAGTTACGCAAGTGCCCCGAGCAAGTGTCTATGCTATCTCTGCTGATGAGGTCGGCCGAACACCAGAAGATCTTGCTCAAGACCCTGAACGAAGTGTACATACCAGTTGAAACTTCAGTCGAACAACTGGAACGAATGACGGAGAGGTTCTTCGCAATTAACCAGGTTTCTTTCAGCAAGAACGACTTACCTCCAGAGGGAGCGGCTCACAACAAAGCCTTACATCTGACAGTTAAATGCGAAGACTACCACGTCAAGCGGGTAATGTTGGATGGAGGTTCAGGTGTTGACATTTGTCCACTCTCCACGCTGCAGAGAATGGAAATTGGGACTGGAAGAATTCGCCCCAATAATGTCTGCGTAAGGGCTTTTGATGGCGTCAAGAGGGACACCCTCGGGGAAATAGACTTGGTGTTGACTATAGGACCGGTGGAGTTTGAAATAACTTTCCAGGTGCTTGACATGGATACGTCTTACAAATTTCTCCTCGGCAGACCTTGGATTCATGCGGCAGGGGCTGTACCTTCCACTCTTCACCAGATGGTGAAGTTTGAATACGAAGATCGGGAAATTGTGGTCCACGGAGAAGATGAACAGTCTATTTATCGGGACCCATCCGTCCCATATCTTGAAGCAAGGGAAGGGGGTGAGCACACGGTTTATCAAGCTTTCGAAGTTGTGCTAGCGGAGCAGTATGAAGAAGGAAGACCTTGCCCCCACCCTTTCCTGTCCAACGCCTCGATCATGGTGGCTAAAGAAATGATCCGACATGGATTCAGGCCAGGGAAAGGGCTTGGACGAACGCTGCAAGGAATAACGGAACCCATCACCTTGCCTTCCACTAAGAAACTTTTTGGGATAGGTTTTCAACCCACTCCAAAGGATGAAGAGTGGGCAAGGAAGAGGAAAAATAAGGGTTGGAAACTGCCTCGGCCATTGCCAAATTTATATGAGACTTTCGTCGGATCGAAATACATCGAAGAAGAAGACGACGAGGTTTTCACGGCCGAAGAGATCGAGGAGATATGTGGGGCAATCAGAGGAATGCTCTACGAAGCTCACATGGTTCAACCGGGAGAAGGCACAAGCACCGCTGAGATGCTATATGTGGGGCCAAACGCCAAGCTTCGAAATTGGGAGGCCACGCCGTTCCCAACTAGGCAGGAGTCCGGGTAGACCTGTCCTGCCACCTTTCCTGCATCACGATTTATCCCCAGGATGTAACTCGGATGTTTTTCCTTCAGTTTCTTGTTTTGAATTCCTGAAATATAAACCTTGTTATCTTCCAAATTCCAAGGAATAAAAATCATTATTTCCTCATTTTTTCCTTTATTCTGATTTTTGTTATTTTTCCTTTATCTTTTCTTTCAGTTATAATAATGCGGCTTTAAATAATATGACATGCTTGCGGACTTCACGTCCAGATCACAACGAGCTGTTTAATTGTGAAATAATGAACCAAGAATCGGAATATGATGAAGAAGAGGCTTTTAGGGAAATAAATCGAGAATTGGAACACTTTGAGAATAAACCTAAGCCGAATTTGAATGACACTGAACCGGTTAATTTGGGAACTCCTGAAGAAATCCGAGAGACCAAAATAAGCATTCACACGGACGAGAAAACGCGAGACGCGATAATTCAACTCATTTTTGAATTTAAAGATGTGTTCGCTTGGTCATACGATGACATACCAGGATTAGGTGTTGATCTAGTGGTGCATAAATTGCCAATTCACCCTGATTGTCCTCCAGTTCAACAAAAGCAGAGAAAGTTCAAAACTGATGTCAGTGACAAGATTAAAGAAGAAATCACCAAGCAGTTGAAAATGGGAGTAATTCGGGTAGTCCAGTACACCACGTGGTTGGCGAATGTGGTTCCAGTGCTGACAAAAGATGGGAAGACTCGGGTATGCGTGGATTATCGAGATTTAAACAGGGCGAGTCCCAAAGATAACTTCCCATTGCCCAACATCCACATCCTTGTTGATAATTGTGACAAACATGAAATACAGTCCTTCATTGATTGTTACGCTGGATATCATCAGGTGTTGATGGATGAGGAAGACGCCGAGAAAACTGCCTTCACTATACCTTGGGGCACTTACTGTTATCGGGTTATGCCATTCGGTTTGAAGAATGCTAGGGCAACTTACATGAGAGCCATGACTGCCATTTTTCATGACATGATGCATCAAGAGATAGAGGTGTATGTGGACGACGTGATAGTCAAGTCCAAGACTCAGGACGATCAAATCCAAGACTTGAGGAAATTCTTCGAGAGACTGAGAAAGTATGACTTGAAGCTGAACCCGGCTAAATGCGCCTTCAGGGTCCCATCAGGCAAGCTTTTGGGTTTCATAGTAAGCAGGAGAGGTATCGAGTTAGATCCAATAAAGATAAAATCTATCTGAGATCTACCTCCTCCAATAACGAAGAAAGACGTGATGAGTCTATTGGGTAGGTTAAACTATATCAGTCGATTCATTGCCCAGCTGACTAGCACATGTGAGCCCATATTCAAGCTATTGAGGAAGGATGCAGCGATCAAATGGACGGCTGAGTGTCAAGAAGCTTTTGACAAGATCAAAGAATATCTTTCATGTCACGACCCAAACTGAAGGGCCATGACTAGCACCCGACCACACTTGCCGAGCACCAACGTACATTTCATCTAACCTTCATTATTATCTTTTAAGGCTAAAGAGATCAATATAAATGGTAGACCTAGATCATGGACAACCAGCAATAAAATATGATGGCATGAATATACATAGCAGGGGATGACCAGACAATCAAGAAACTACATATAAGGTATGAGCTACCACGCTACTATGAAAGACTATACAACAAAAACTAGCCGACAAGGCATACCAAACTATACATGAGCCGACACCTGTCTATGAGCCTCTAAAAGAACATAAGTGTTGCAACATAGCCGGAACAGGGCCCCGACATACCCATAATGTCTATAACAAAAATTGCATACCAAGACCAAGGCAAGTCCGGAGAAGGGATCTCGCCAATCACCGCTGAACTGGACAGTCTACTGTGGTGGGGGAGCTGCACCTGCCTGTCTATCAGGACCTGCAGCACGACATGCAACGTCCACAAATAAAAGGACGTCAGTACGAATAAAGTACTGAGTATGTAAGGCAAGGAACCATAAATACGATCAGTAATGTAAGCAAGGATAGAGAATATACAACCTGTAACATCTTAGTACCTCTGAGGGCTACTTACATGAAATGCATGATACATATGTATAAATACATAAACCTTTAAAGCATTCGCCTCTGTGGGCATCATCATCATCATATCGTACCCGGCCATAATAGGCTCGGTAGAATCGTACCCGGCCACGTGGAGCTCGGTAAAACCCAACTGATCAGTGGTTGCACAATAGGTGCCGTACCCGGCCAACTATAGCGTGGCTCGGTAGAGTAAAATAGATACATATATATAATGCATGCTCGACTCATGGAATCACATTCTAAACCTTTCGGAGTGACGTAAGGTCGGTATCCTCTGTACACGTTATTAGGACTAAGTCTTCACTATGAACCTTATAAGATTCAGGAAGTATGAACAACATTGATAACATAAGAATAAGAGAAGCAACATTAACATCAATCGTTCCATAAGAGGGAAAACAATGTAAGTACTGCTAGCTTCTAAGAGTAGAGTATCTTTGGAAGCTCGTTCATTACATTATGTACAATCGGAGTCGTGCAAAAGAAGGAAAGGGATAGCCTCACATACCTTGTATATACTGCCCCAATCTCAAGCTATGCAATTGTCAAAACTCCTTAGTCTACAATAAGAGAAACGATACTATCGTTATCATTTAAGCGTCATAACTATTATGTATCGACCACAACCTATTTTACGATGAAACGGACAGCACCTCCCCTATATATATGACCTCACACCATTCAAAACAATCACCAAACAGCCCAAACATCATCAATAATAAACATATTGAGCCTCCCAAAATAGTCCACACACAGCCTAATCACTCCATACATACGACGACCACCGTAGTCGTGTCAAACAACCTGGAAATGTTACGAATAACTATCAGCCCATAAACCTACATATATATGGTGTTTCTCCACACCCTTCCTCCTCCAAAACTCCACAAGATAGTAGTAAAATACGCAGCCCAACAACAACGCAAAACAGTCCACAAAACAATAACACTACTACCAAACCTTTCGATATATATCTCACAAGTTCTAGCTTCAATGGCTTAGCCGCAACTTGGATAATCTTAAATACATATAGAGTAAGAGGTTCCTTACCTTTATACAGAAAGAACAACTCCAATTTGACCTTAAATTTCCAAGAAATATCCCTCCAATGCTGCCACAACAACAAAAAAATGAAACTAGCGATCAATTAGTGTTTTTCGGCACTAGAATCACTTTAGAAGGCTTGAAATCACCTAGGATTGATATTAAGAACATTAGGGAGTATTTACAGAACATATACCCTTTAAAACAACCTCCCACACGAGCTGGAACGACACAAAAATGAGCAACAACAAGAAGAACAAGAGACTTACTAGCGCCACGGAATTCCCGACACTTGATTTGTGTTGTTTGCCCTTTTTGGGTCTTGAATCTTGAGAGAACCTTGAGAGGATGTTCCTAGGGTTCTAAGGTCTGAAAATATTGAAAAGAAATGACTAAAAACGGGTTGTAGTCATCCTATATAGGTCCAAATATCTTAAACCGACTTAGTGGGCCCCATAGAGGGTGCTTGGCGCAGTCTCGCGAAAACGCGATTATCTCTCTACTCCGAGATCGTATCAATGAACGGTTTAATACGTTAGAAACTAGACTCATATATCTTTAATTTGGTGGATAGATCACCCCGTAATTCCTTGTAAATTATGAGAAAAGATTAGAAACATTTGACCTAATGTTTAAGTAAAATTATGAACCTAAGTTGCGACAACTTTTGTCGACTTTTGTTTCATAACTCGTTTGACTTCAAGACTTATGATACGGATATTATATGATTAAAATAACTTAATAAATGACCTCTTGAGTGTATTAAGCACCGCTAGATTACCTGAAAATACGAGTTACAACATCCTTGATTCGTTTAACTTCTAATACTGGTTAATCGCCCTTATACACTCTTGTATCACTTAAGACCAATAGGATTGACTTCTTATCATCTCAAAGATAATTCCTTCTTGGATTTATGTTAACTAATATATGGCATGAACTAACACATGCGGATATGGGTTGTAACACCCTCCCCCCCTTAGGAACATTCGTCCTCGAATGTAAGGGTTTATAGGGAGTTTAAATCATCGTGGATTCCAATGGAAATTTCCGATCAATTTTCCCCTATAAAATGGTCACTAGCAAAACTTGCAAGTAATTAAGCCCAACATATGGCTTCACAAGGCTACACAAAGCATTATGCGTATTTACATTATCTACATATCACCATTTTGTATTAAGGAGGAGTATTCTCAAATTATTGCTTACCTCATAGAGCCGTTTCTTCTTCCAATGTATCCTGTCTTCCACCAGCATCCTTGTTATCTTCATTCTGGAATAAGTAAGGGTATTTAGACTTCATCTCCTCTTCTGCTTCCCATGTCATTTCTTCCATATTTTTGTTCCTCCACAATACTTTGACGGAAGCTACATCTTTTGTTCTCAGCTTGCGGACTTGCCGATCTAATATCGCCACTGGCACTTCTTCATATGATAGGTCCTCTGTAACTTGTACATCTTTGATAGGGACGACTCGAGAAGGGTCTCCAATACATTTTCTCAACATAGATACATGGAATACCGGGTGGACAAATTCCAATTCGGATGGCAATTCTAACTCATAAGCAACCTGTCCAATCCGTCGAAGAATTTTATACGGCCCGATATACCTTGGACTCAGCTTACCTTTCTTCCCAAAACGCATAATACCCTTCATTGGTGAGATCCTCAGGAAAACCCAATCACCAACCTCAAACTCTAGATCACGACGTCGGACATCAGAATAAGATTTTTGCCTGCTTTGTGCCATCCTCAATCGCTCCTGTATCACTTTCACCTTCTCAATAGCTTGGTGAATCAAATCTGGCCCATATAATTCTGTTTCACCGACTTCGAACCATCCAACTGGTGATCTACATCTCCTCCCGTATAGTGCCTCGTATGGGGCCATTTTAATACTGGAATGGTAGCTATTGTTATAGGCGAATTCTATGAGTGGAAGATGATCATCCCAATTCCCCTTAAAATCTAGAACACATGCTCGTAGCATATCTTCCAGTGTCTGAATGGTACGTTCAGCCTGTCCGTCAGTCTGCGGATGAAATGCAGTGCTGAGATTTACCTGTGTGCCTAAACCCTTCTGGAAAGACCTCCAAAAGTTAGCCGTAAATTGAGCTCCTCGATCTGATATAATAGATATGGGCACACCATGAAGCCTAACAATCTCCTTGATATACAACTTTGCATAATCTTCAGCCGTGTAAGTTGTCTTCACTGGCAGAAAATGGGCACATTTTGTAAGTCGATCAATTATCACCCAGATGGAGTCAAACTTATGATAAGAGCGAGGTAATCCAATAATGAAGTCCATATTAATCACCTCCCACTTCCAGGTCGGAATCTCTATATTTTGAAGCAATCCACCGGGTTTCTGATGTTCTATCTTTACTTGTTGACAATTGGGACACTGGGCTACAAATTCAGCAATAGACTTCTTCATATTATCCCACCAATACTGCTCCTTGACATCATGATACATCTTTGTCGAGCCGGGATGGATGGAATATCGGGATTGATGAATCTCATTCATAATCTTCTCTCGCAACCCTGCCACATTAGGCACACACAATCGGCTCTGGTATCTCAGTGCCCCATCTTTTCCGATCCTAAAAGCCATACTTTTACACTGTTGAATGCTTTCTCTTAATCGTACTAAGATAGGATCTTCATATTGTCGTGCTTTTACCTCGGCTACCAAAGATGATTCTGATGTATTCTGTACAGTAACACCTCCGTCATCAGAGTCTAACAATCTGATTCTCATATTGGCTAGCTGATGAAGCTCTTTAATCAACCCCCATCTACCTGCCTCAATATGTACTAAGCTTCCCATTGATTTACGGCTGAGAGCGTCTGCCACAACATTGGCTTTACCGGGATGATACAATATCTCGACGTCGTAGTCTTTCAATAATTCAAGCCACCTACGCTGCCTCAAATTCAACTCTTTCTGCTTGAAGATGTATTGTAAACTCTTGTGATCTGTGTAGATGTCAACATGGACGCCGTATAAGTAGTGCCGCCATATCTTCAAAGCATATATTACTGCAGCCAATTCCAAATCATGGGTTGGATAATTCTTTTCATGCTTCTTCAATTGTCTTGATGCATAAGCAATCACATTCCCACGCTGCATCAATACGCACCCCAAACCTATACCTGAGGCATCACAATATACCACATAACCTTCTGTTCCTTCAGGAAGAGTGAGCACTGGTGCAGATGTCAATCGATTCTTCAACTCCTGAAAACTACGTTCACAAGTGTCAGACCACTGGAATTTGGTAGCTTTTTGTGTTAACTTAGTCAATGGTGATGATATAGAGGAAAATCCTTCTACAAACCGCCTATAATATCCTGCTAGCCCTAGGAAGCTGCGGACTTCTGATGGTGTTGTAGGTCTCGGCCAATTCTTTACTGCATCGATCTTCTGAGTGTCGACACTAATACCCTCATCAGATATCACATGGCCAAGGAATGCTACTGAGTTCAGCCAGAATTCACATTTGGAGAGCTTAGCATATAACTTACGATCCTGAAGCGTCTGTAATACTATCCGCAAGTGGCCCGCATGTTCCGCCTCCGAACGAGAATACACTAGAATGTCATCAATGAATACAATCACGAACACATCAAGATAGGGCCTGAATATAGTATTCATGAGATCCATAAAAGCTGCTGGGGCATTTGTTAGCCCGAACGACATCACCAAGAACTCAAAGTGCCCATATCTTGTCCGGAAGGCCGTCTTTGGAATATCCTTCTCCCTAACCCTCACTTGATGATACCCTGAACGTAAATCAATCTTAGAGAAATACTTGGCACCCTGGAGTTGGTCAAACAGGTCATCAATTCTTGGAAGTGGATACTTGTTCTTTATAGTAGACTTATTCAACTGTCGATAGTCGATACACATCCGTAACGACCCGTCTTTCTTCCGCACGAATAGGACTGGTGCACCCCAAGGTGAAGTGCTAGGCCTAATAAAGCCCTTATCCAGCAAGTCCTTCAACTGCACCTTCAACTCTCGCAACTCTGCCGGGGCCATTCTGTATGGAGGAATAGAGATCGGTTGAGTGTCAGGCAACACATCAATGCTAAACTCAATCTCCCTTTCAGGAGGAAGGCCTGGGAGTTCATCTGGGAAAACATCTGGGAATTCGTTAACCACAGGGATTGATTGTAAAGTAGGCGGTTTCGCCTCCGCATCCCTAACGCGAACGAGATGATAAATGTAACCTTTTGAGATCATTTTCCTTGCCTTAAGATAGGAAATAAACCTACCTTTCGGTGTAGCAATGTTCCCTTTCCATTCAATGACGGGTTCACCCGGAAATTGGAACCTAACCATCTTCGTACGACAGTCAACATTTGCATAGCATGAGGCCAACCAGTCCATTCCCATTATCACATCAAAATCAACCATTTCTAACTCAAATAAATTTGCCGAGGTTTGACGACTACAAATCATCACAGTGCAACCTCTATATACCCTTCTAGCAATCACAGAATCTCCTATCGGAGTAGATACCGCGAGGGGTTTACTTATCAATTCAGGTTCAATGCCAAACTTATTAGCCACAAAGGGTGTAACATATGATAATGTAGATCCCGGATCAATCAACGCATATACATCATAAGAAAACACAGATATAATACCTGTAACAACATCTGGAGACGACTCGAGATCCTGTCGACCTACTAGAGCATAGGTTCGATTTTGAGCACCACTCGAACTCGGCACTGCACCTCTACCCCTACCACGACCTGTCGACTGCTGAAAACCCCGTGCTGGAGGTCGAACTGATGAGGAAGAACCAGACACAGATCCAGTCGGCTGAGCCATACCATCACCTCCTCTATTAGGACAATCCCGCATCATATGGCCAGGCTGCCCGCACGAATAACATGCATCAGAACCTCGACGACACAGTCCAAAGTGGGCCTTGCCGCACTGATCACAATGTGGTGTTGGGGGTCTCATCTGACTAGTATCCCTGGGATGTTGCGAGCCAGATGCCCGCGAACTCTGACCTGGACCAGAATAGGATCGATCATATCGAGGCCTCTGAAACTGTGGAGGAGCACTAGCTACAGGTGGCGCCGAACTCCTCGAAAACTGTGGCCTGATGCGGCCTCTGAAGTCATCAGAATACCCTGCAAATCTCGCCCTCTTATGCTGGCCTCTATCCTGCTCCCTAACTGCCCTCTGCTGGCGCTTACGATCCTCTAGGGTCTGGGCATAAGCTTGAATACGGGAAATATCCATGCCCTCCACCAAGGAGGCTGTCGTACACTCATTTATCAGATGTGGTCCCAACCCATTCACGAACATATGCACCCTATCACTCATCTCGGCCACCATATGGGGAGCATACCTTGCCAAAGAATCAAACTGCATACTGTACTCTCGCACACTCATATTACCTTGTCTAAGGTTCAAGAACTTATCAGCTCTAGCTCGTCGTATCTCAACTGGCAAGTAGTGACGAAGAAAGGCCTCAGAAAATTCCTTCCACACAGCTGGAGGAGGGTTCGGACCCCTGGATCTCTCCCAACTATCATACCAGAGAACCGCTAAATCCCGTAGCCGATAAGAAGCCAACTCTACTGCCTCTGTATCACTAACATGCATAACCCGAAGTGTACGATGAACCTGGTCAATAAAAGTCTGTGGGTCCTCCTTGGGGTCTGATCCGGTAAACACTGGAGGGTCTAAATTAATAAAATCACGAACTCTTGTACTAACTGGTTTCTCAGCAGCACCTGTATTCTGCCTCTGAGCCTGAGCAGCTACCAAGCTAGTCAATAACTGCAAAGCACTCCGCATATCCTGGTCTGGAGTGCCAGACGGAGGAACTGGAGGCGCTGGGTGCCTTCTAATATCCTCTGGAGGAGATGGAGTAGATGAGGTATGAGAGGGCATCTCACTTTGAGCCTCACTTTGTCCTGCTCTGACTTGGGGCACCTGACTGGTACCCTCTCCCGCTGCTGTATCAAGCCGTCTACTAATCGTTTGCTTCCTAGTCGAAGGCATCACTGAAAAAACAAGGTGAATATTAGAGACGAACACTTACGACTCAACTCTACGCACGATCTAGATTCAGGAAGAAGGTAACAACCCTAGATGTCATGTAGCCTCCTGATTATAAATGTGGCGCGCTACACATCCATAATCAAGACTCTACTAGACACGGCTCATAGACAACCCCTAGGACAGACTTGCTCTGATACCAAGTTTGTCACGACCCAAACTGAAGGGCCATGACTAGCACCCGACCACACTTGCCGAGCACCAACGTACATTTCATCTAACCTTCATTATTATCTTTTAAGGCTAAAGAGATCAATATAAATGGTAGACCTAGATCATGGACAACCAGCAATAAAATATGATGGCATGAATATACATAGCAGGGGATGACCAGACAATCAAGAAACTACATATAAGGTATGAGCTACCACGCTACTATGAAAGACTATACAACAAAAACTAGCCGACAAGGCATACCAAACTATACATGAGCCGACACCTGTCTATGAGCCTCTAAAAGAACATAAGTGTTGCAACATAGCCGGAACAGGGCCCCGACATACCCATAATGTCTATAACAAAAATTGCATACCAAGACCAAGGCAAGTCCGGAGAAGGGATCTCGCCAATCACCGCTGAACTGGACAGTCTACTGTGGTGGGGGAGCTGCACCTGCCTGTCTATCAGGACCTGCAGCACGACATGCAGCGTCCACAAATAAAAGGACGTCAGTACGAATAAAGTACTGAGTATGTAAGGCAAGGAACCATAAATACGATCAGTAATGTAAGCAAGGATAGAGAATATACAACCTGTAACATCTTAGTACCTCTGAGGGCTACTTACATGAAATGCATGATACATATGTATAAATACATAAACCTTTAAAGCATTCGCCTCTGTGGGCATCATCATCATCATATCGTACCCGGCCATAATAGGCTCGGTAGAATCGTACCCGGCCACGTGGAGCTCGGTAAAACCCAACTGATCAGTGGTTGCACAATAGGTGCCGTACCCGGCCAACTATAGCGTGGCTCGGTAGAGTAAAATAGATACATATATATAATGCATGCTCGACTCATGGAATCACATTCTAAACCTTTCGGAGTGACGTAAGGTCGGTATCCTCTGTACACGTTATTAGGACTAAGTCTTCACTATGAACCTTATAAGATTCAGGAAGTATGAACAACATTGATAACATAAGAATAAGAGAAGCAACATTAACATCAATCGTTCCATAAGAGGGAAAACAATGTAAGTACTGCTAGCTTCTAAGAGTAGAGTATCTTTGGAAGCTCGTTCATTACATTATGTACAATCGGAGTCGTGCAAAAGAAGGAAAGGGATAGCCTCACATACCTTGTATATACTGCCCCAATCTCAAGCTATGCAATTGTCAAAACTCCTTAGTCTACAATAAGAGAAACGATACTATCGTTATCATTTAAGCGTCATAACTATTATGTATCGACCACAACCTATTTTACGATGAAACGGACAGCACCTCCCCTATATATATGACCTCACACCATTCAAAACAATCACCAAACAGCCCAAACATCATCAATAATAAACATATTGAGCCTCCCAAAATAGTCCACACACAGCCTAATCACTCCATACATACGACGACCACCGTAGTCGTGTCAAACAACCTGGAAATGTTACGAATAACTATCAGCCCATAAACCTACATATATATGGTGTTTCTCCACACCCTTCCTCCTCCAAAACTCCACAAGATAGTAGTAAAATACGCAGCCCAACAACAACGCAAAACAGTCCACAAAACAATAACACTACTACCAAACCTTTCGATATATATCTCACAAGTTCTAGCTTCAATGGCTTAGCCGCAACTTGGATAATCTTAAATACATATAGAGTAAGAGGTTCCTTACCTTTATACAGAAAGAACAACTCCAATTTGACCTTAAATTTCCAAGAAATATCCCTCCAATGCTGCCACAACAACAAAAAAATGAAACTAGCGATCAATTAGTGTTTTTCGGCACTAGAATCACTTTAGAAGGCTTGAAATCACCTAGGATTGATATTAAGAACATTAGGGAGTATTTACAGAACATATACCCTTTAAAACAACCTCCCACATGAGCTGGAACGACACAAAAATGAGCAACAACAAGAAGAACAAGAGACTTACTAGCGCCACGGAATTCCCGACACTTGATTTGTGTTGTTTGCCCTTTTTGGGTCTTGAATCTTGAGAGAACCTTGAGAGGATGTTCCTAGGGTTCTAAGGTCTGAAAATATTGAAAAGAAATGACTAAAAACGGGTTGTAGTCATCCTATATAGGTCCAAATATCTTAAACCGACTTAGTGGGCCCCATAGAGAGGTGCTTGGCGCAGTCTCGCAAAAACGCGAATATCTCTCTACTCCGAGATCGTATCGATGAACAGTTTAATATGTTGGAAACTAGACTCATATATCTTTAATTTGGTGGGTAGATCACCCCGTAATTCCTTGTAAATTATGAGAAAAGATTAGAAATATTTGACCTAATGTTTAAGTAAAATTATGAACCTAAGTTGCGACAACTTTTGTCGACTTTTGTTTCATAACTCGTTTGACTTCAAGACTTATGATACGGATATTATATGATTAAAATACCTTAATAAATGACCTCTTGAGTGTATTAAGCACCGCTAGATTACCTGAAAATACGAGTTACAACATCCTTGATTCGTTTAACTTCTAATACTGGTTAATCACCCTTATACACTCTTGTATCACTTAAGACCAATAGGATTGACTTATTATCATCTCAAAGATAATTCCTTCTTGGATTTATGTTAACTAATATATGGCATGAACTAACACATGCGGATATGGGTTGTAACATTTCAAATCCCCCAGTTTTGGTCCCGCCAGAGCCAGAGAGACCCTTGTTCTTGTATTTGACAGTCTTGGAAAATTCTTTCGGTTGCGTCCACGGGCAACATGACATAACCGGAAAGAAGGAGCAGGCGATCTATTACTTGAGCAAGAAATTCACCGGCTACGAGGCCAAGTACACTTTGCTGGAAAGAACGTGTTGTGCTTTGAAGGGTTGCTCAAAATTGAGACATTATCTCCAAGCTCACACTACTTACCTCATAAGCAGGTTGGATCCTTTGAAGTACATATTTTAGAAACCAATGCCTACTGGAAGACTGGCCAAGTGGCAAATCTTGCTTACTGAATTTGACATAGTCTATGTCACACGCACGACAATGAAATCTCAAGCGTTAGCAGATCATTTGGCCGAAAACCCGGTTGATGAGGAATACCAACCATTGAGTACTTATTTTCCGGATGAAGAAATAAACACCATAGAAGTAGTCTCGGAAAACGCTCATGTTTGGAAGATGTTCTTTGATGGGGCCGTAAACGCCAAAGGTATAGGAATTGGGGCAATCTTGATCTCACCCTCTGGTCAGCACTATCCTGCTACAGCTAGACTGCGCTTCTTTTGCACGAACAATACAGTTGAATATGAAGCCTGCATTATGGGCATTCATATAGCGATCGATCAGGATGTTGAAGATTTATTGATTATGGGGGATTCTGACCTGACTATCCGGTAAGCCCAAGGTGAATGGGAAACTCGGGATGTCAAGCTTATTCCTTACCGACAGCACGTGGAGGACCTCGGCAAGCGGTTCAAATCAATAGAGTTCCGGTATATCCCACGGTGTCACAATGAACTAGCAGATGCACTTGCTACCTTAGATTCAATGTTGCCCTACCCAGGCAACGCCCACGTCGATCCCTTGGAAATCCAAATCAGGGAAAGACACGGTTACTGTAATGTAATCGAGGTAGGATCGCGTACACAGCCATGGTACCATGATATCAAGAGGTTCTTGAAGACACAAGAATACCCCGAACATGCTACTGGAGATCAAAAGAGGACTATCAGGCGGCATGCAGGAGGTTTCTTTTTGAGCGGCGAGGTATTGTATAAAAGGACCCCGGACCTCAATTTGTTAAGATGTGTTGACGCCGAGGAGGCGAGAAGAATCATGCATGAAGTACACACATAAGTGTGCGGGCACCACATGAACGGGTATGTTTTGGCAAAGAAAATCCTTCGAGCAAGTTATTACTGGATGACCATGGAAAAGGACTGTTTTAGCTTCGTTCGAAAGTGTCATCAGTGTCAGGTGCACGGTGATTTGATTCATGCACCTCCCATAGAACTGCATCCCATGTCTGCACCTTGGCCATTTGTTGCTTGGGGCATGGACGTCATTGGTCTGATCGAGCCGAAGGCCTCAAATGGACACAGATTCATATTAGTTGCTATCTACTACTTCACGAAGTGGGTAGAAGCTGTCACTCTCAAATCGGTCACTAAGAAGGCTGTTGTGGATTTTGTACATTCAAATCTCATTTGTCGTTTCGGTATTCCTGCAACTATCATCACAGATAATGCGGCAAACCTGAATAGTCACTTGATGGGGGATGTATGCAAATAGTTCAAAATAATGCATAGGAACTCCACTCCTTATCGGCCCAAGGCCAATGGCGCTGTTGAAGCAGCAAACAAGAACATCAAGAAGATTTTGAGGAAGACGATCCAGAGTTCCCGATAATGGCATGAACAGTTACCCTTTGCATTGTTGGGGTATCGGACTACATTACGCACATCAGTAGGGGCAACCCTTTACTTGTTGGTTTATGGGACCGAGGTTGTGATACCAGCAGAGGTGGAAATTCCTTCGCTCTGAACCATTGTCGAAGTAGAAATTGAAGATAGCGAGTGGGTTAAGACTCGATTGGAGCAGTTGACTTTGATTGACGAGAAACGAATGGTTGCGGTTTGTCACGGGCAGTTGTACCAACAAAGAATGGCCCGTGCTTACAACAAGAAAGTCCGACCCAGGAATTTTGAAGTGGGTCAACTGGTATTGAGGCACATTCTGCCACATCACCAAGAAGTGAAAGGGAAATTTGCTCCTAATTGGAAAGGCCCATACATCAACAGGAAGATATTGCCGAGAGGAGCATTGTATCTGGGTGATATTGAAGGAAATGATCCTGAAATAGCAGTGAATGCAGATGCAGTCAAAAGATACTATGTTTGAGTTTACTTCGGTGATATTTTGGCACATTTGAGATGATGAAGGTTTTATTCCCACTGCCCAAACACTATCAACTCTCTCCACAAGCCCTTTGAGCCGGTTACATTTCTTTGGCTACCTTACATGGAAAAAAAACAAATGATTGGCCTGAACTACGTCTGACTTGATTCCGAAAGGATATGTAGGCAGCCTCTCTCTGGGGTTCAATCACACCAAAAATAAAATCCAATTTGCCCTGAAATTGAAACCGGGGCACACCAAATGGCTTAGAAGTTGTAGTTTCATCTACCATTCCTTTACCAAGCACAAGTCCTTCGGATCAATTGCCAAAGGCAGGGGAAGCCGAGAGACATCATGATTGGAGGCCGACACGTTCAAATTGAGAGAAATAAAATGAGAGAGTCTTGTCGGTGAAAACCTTCGGGCACCGTGAGGCGACGGGAGTAGAGAAATCAAAAATGAGAAAGCTTGTTTAGTAAAAACTCGCAAAGAGTGCTATCAAGCGACAACAAGAAGAGAAATGAGAGAGGTCGACTAGGCGAAAACCCGCAAGGGGCGCTGTCGGCCGAAAAGATGATTCCACCTCAGAAAGTCTTGGCAAGGTTCTACCGATTTGGAAACATAGATCCGTTTTGGTTCATGAAGAAATGCAAGTTCGTGAAGGTCAGGCATCCAGTCCAAAAAACATGTCATGTCAATTTAAAGTCAGCATGTTTTCCACAGATAAGTCTTTTTTGTCCCGAAAGGGACACTTCTCTTTTAAATTTGTTTTCTCCGCTCTTTGTTTTACCTTTCTTTGAATCCCTTTCATTTTAACCCCAAGTTCCAAATATGCTCGAAAGCATAGGTGGCAGGACCAGTTTCACGGAGCTCCGTTTAGTAAGAAGTAAATACCCCGCTTTAGTGGTACATCTGTCCAGTCCCGATTGATCATGATGTTGGTTGCCTTCGAAGTAAAGCAACACACACCCACACACACAAAAAAAACCGACAAATCCCCACAGGGTCTCCCTTTGTACAAATTCCAACAGGGTCTCCCTTTGTAAAAATCACCACAGAGTCTCCCTTGTAAAAATCCCCCAAAGAGTCTGCCCTAACTAATCCCCAACGAGTCTGCCTTGTACAAATCCCCACAGAGTCTCCCCAATAAAAATCCCCACTGAGTCTGCCTCGGTAAAAATCCCCAAGCAGAATGGGATGGAAGAACCAAAGCCTTACACGGGCAAATCATCACAAAATCTGGAAATGCGAGTCTGAGCAGTCTAAAAGGATTTTGCCTGTGAATCCAATCAATGGCAGAGTTTCTCAACAGAAATAAGGACGCGACAAAGCAATTGGAACAATCAAGGTCACCGAACCAACCACCATTTTTCAAACTGACAATTGTTCTTTGTTTAGAAAATTGAAACAGGTGCGATCCAAAGCAACCGTGCAAGAAGCAGGTGCCGCCCAAAAGGAAAAGAAATACGTGAATGCAAGAAACAGCTTTGCAATAAGGAATCAACCCAAAAGGGAAGTTTCCCCAAAATTCTCTCCTGCATTTTGCTAAACAAAAATGAAAAAAAATAATAAAAAATAAAAAAAAACGAAAAAGGAAGTAAGAAGAAAACTCAAAAAAGAGGGTTAGTTAGAATCCCCAACATTTTCTTTTAGCCGACATTAGGGCTCCAATCCCTGAGTTGAGCGTTTTTCCTTTAGCCAGCATTAGGGCTCCAATCACTGAGTTGAGCAATTTGCTTTTAGCCGATATTAGGGCTCCAATCCCTGAGTTGAGAATTTTTCCTTTAGCCAGCATTAGGGCTCCAATCCTTGAGTTGAGCATTTTTCTTTTTAGCCGACATTAGGGCTCCAATCCCTGAGTTGAGCAATTTCCATTTAGCCAGCATTAGGGCTCAAATCCTTGAGTTGAGCGTTTTTTCCTGTTAGCCGACATTAGGGATCCAATCCCTGAGTTGAGCGTTTTTCCTTTAAGCCAGCATTAGGACTCCAATCCCTGAGTTGAGCAACTTTCTTTTAGCCGACATTAGGGCTCCAATCCCTGAGTTGAGCGAATTTCCCTTAAGCCAGCATTAGGGCTTCAATCCCTGAGTTGAGCAATTTTCTGTAAGCCAGCATTAGGGCTCCAATCCCTGAGTTGAGCAATTTCCATTTAGCCAGCATTAGGGCTCCAATCCCTGAGTTGAGTGTTTTTCCTGTTAGCCGACATTAGGGCTCCAATCCCTGAGTTGAGCGTTTTTCCTTTAAGCCAGCATTAGGGATCCAATCCCTGAGTTGAGCGTTTTTCCCTTTAGCCAACATTAGGGCTCCAATCCCTGAGTTGAGCATTTTTCCTTTAGCCAGCATTAGGGCTCCAATCCCTGAGCTGAGCAATTTGCTTTTAGCCGACATTAGGGCTCCAATCCCTGAGTTGAGCATTTTTCCTTTAGCCAGCATTAGGGCTCCAATCCTTGATTTGAGCATTTTTCTTTTAGCTGACATTAGGGCTTCAATCCCTGAGTTGAGCAGTTTTCTTTAGCCAGCATTAGGGCTCCAATCCCTGATTTGAGCATTTTTCCCTTTAGCCGACATTAGGGCTCCAATCCCTGAGTTGAGCGTTTTTCCTTTAACCAGCATTAGGGCTCCAATCCCTGAGTTGAGCATTTTTCTTGTTAGCCGACATTAGGGCTCCAATCCCTGAGTTGAGCGTTTTTCCTTTAGCCAGCATTAGGGCTCCAATCACTGAGTTGAGCAATTTGCTTTTAGCCGACATTAGGGCTCGTATCCCTGAGTTGAGAATTTTTCCTTTAGCCAGCATTAGGGCTCCAATCCCTGAGTTGAGCATTTTTCTTTTTAGCCGACATTAGGGCTCCAATCTCTGAGTTGAGCAATTTCCATTTAGCTAGCATTAAGGCTCAAATCCCTGAGTTGAGCGTTTTTCCTGTTAGCCGACATTAGGGATCCAATCCCTGAGTTGAGCGTTTTTCCTTTAAGCCAGCATTAGGGCTCCAATCCCTGAGTTGAACAACTTTCTTTTAGCCGACATTAGGGCTCCAATCCCTGAGTTGAGTGAATTTCCCTTAAGCCAGCATTAGGGCTTCAATCCCTGAGTTGAGCAATTTTCTATAAGCCAGCATTAGGGCTCCAATCCCTGAGTTGAGCAACTTTTCTTTAGCCAACATTAGGGCTCCAATCCCTGAGTTGCGCATTCTTACCTTTTGCGACGCTAGGGGTCCAATCCCTGAGTTGCGCCTTTTAGACTAGAGGTTTCTGACCCCCTCATCAATCCTGTAGATTTTTATGGCAATTAACTCGCGAAATTTTCTTAGTGAAACTGGGGCAGAAAATTTCGTTCGTTTGTTTTGTTGTCTCAGCAGGTCTGACATCGAGGCGCATGGATCGAGATGACCTACGGGATGAGTCTCAATCCAGAATAAAGAAAAGAACAAAAAGAAGATGTTCCCAAATATTGGAACAAACAAAGGGCAGGTCGCTCAAAATTTGATCAAATTCCCGAGCTCCGCCAATCACGTTTCACTCAATACTGCGGAAATAAACAAGCGCCTACAACTTGCGAGCATCAAGATTCGGATCGAAGTCTACAAGCAGAATCAGCTAAGACCCAAGATCAAGTTGCAAAAGAATTATAGATAGGAATCTTGTAACTAGCGGTTGACAGGCATAGTTAGTTAGTTCAGTTTCAATTTCCTTTGGTTGTAATAAGGAGGTCGGTAAAAGCAGTAGCGGCAACAGCAAAAGCAGTAACAGCAAGCATCGCAATCCCATGGTAGTTCCAGCTACCAAAGTTTCCCGAACTACATTAACCTAATTCCCCTTTAGCCAGGGATATGTAGGAATCCTTTTGAAGCAAAGGTTCGGTTAAATCTTTCTCAAAAAAAAATGCTTCACACGGGGTACTCCAACAGGGCAAAAATCGCTCGTATCCGCTCACTTTATCTTTGCACGAAAACTCTTTGAGTTTTCGGACAAATAGGGGCAGCTGTGAGCACGTGATTTTTGCTTCACGGAAGCTACTCCAAAAAGAAATCGGAAAAGAAATAAAACAAGTTACCTTCGGGTACAATTTTGAGGATTTATGTGACATTTTGATAATTGTTCTGTCCGTAAATGCTCACCTCGCTATAGTTAGAAAATACAAAAAAATATATGTTGCATGCATTTAGGAATAATTGGTACATTTAGGAACGAGTTGATTATAATTTGGTTATTTAAAAGCGAAAATCACAAAAATATGCATTTTTGTTGTCATCGTAATTTTACTAAAATGTTTTAATTCGTGTGATATTTGTTGTGGGGTATTGATTAATATTTGTGTGTTTAATTTTGGTTTCTAGGAATTTTGTCTAGTTGTAAAGAGGGGAAATACCGGATTTGGGCCAAAATTTAAAAAATCAGGCCCAAACCAACTTGCAACGACCCAGTCCAAACCAGGTCTTCTTAGAGACGCCCCAAACGACGCCATATTGGCATCACCCTTTTGAGCCGTTGATTGATTCAGAGGAACGGCCCAGATTAGGCCAATCACTTACCCAAACGACGCCGTATAGGGCCATATAATCTCAACCGTTAACCCAATCCCATCCAACGGCCTCAGGCTATTCCCATATGCCCGACCCGTTTAACCCCGGACCAGCCCAACCTCCTTTTAGGTGGAAAGACACCGTTCCTCATTAAGTGAAAGATCCTGGCCCTCGATCTCACTTCATCCAACGGCCAGGATCTAACCACCCACTACATATATAAACTCCAACCCTTACCCCACGCCCCCATCCGAACACCCCCCTTCATCGTCTCAAACCCAAACCCAAACCCAGACCTCCCAAACCCTAGCCGCCCCTGTGCACTCTCACCGTGAACCTGGCGGCAACGACGCCGGTGACCACCAAAGTAACACCCCAGATGCACCTCGACCCCCTGGACACAGATCTGCAAACCATTTGGTTCGAATCAACCCACATCGTCTCGAATCTTCATCTGAAGATTCGAGCCAAACCTCAGCTTGTACGAACCAACCCCAGACTAACACCCAATATTCCCCTTTACTTCCTCGTCCTTAATCCCTGACCAGATTGGTTCGAACATGTGTTAAAAGCCGTCGAATAACAGATCTAGGGTTTTCAACAGTTCAAGACGTGTCAAAGCTTCAAGGTCGATTGGTTTCTGTTCAGTATTGTAGGCCAATTTCTCACAAAATAGACGTATAATACTGATTAGGACTCAAGTTCGAAAGAACATACTGTTTGAAATCTGAGAAAAGAACAGTAAGTTCTCCTTAATTCCTTTTGTTGCCTTCTACAGTTTTGTTTGTCTATTTTAAATTGTATCTTTGTCTTGATTTGTTTCTTGTCTTTGGTTCAGTGCTTCTCTTTTTTTCATCAGACCTTTTATTAGGTCCAGTTCCTCTGATTGTTTGGTTACATGTTGTAAATTGTTCGGTCAATTTATAGTTCGTTATGTGTGAGTCAGTTTTAACCTGATAGTTAGTTCTAATCCTGGATTTGTTTCCAAGTCCATTTCAGTATGTTTTTGGTATTCTTGTTTACATGATGTATGGCATTGGTCCAGTTGTCCCCTATATGTGATGTGTGCTTTCTTTGTTCTTTGATATTCGTTCAATCTTCGTTGAGTTCAGTATATTCGTAGGATTTCTTTCGCTCCATTTCAGCTTAATTTGGAATTATAAATCAATCATTTCTACAGTGTGCAGTTGGTAATTTGGGAAGTTTGACCTTGATAGTTAGCTAGACTTGTGTTCTGATTCATGGTAATGTTGTTACTGAGTTTTCTGTTAAGCATCGATGCATTTTGATTTCAGTTTCAGTTTCAGCTTCAATGTTCTGCTAAGCTTTTGTTGTTAGTGTTGATTTTGTTTTGAAGTTCCAACCCAGAATTTAGGTGTTTGAATTGGCTATAACTGCAGTTTAATATAGATTTCAGAGTTCAATTCGAATTGATATAGAATTGTTGTCCCTGTTTGTTTAGATTTTGGACAGCATGTGCATTGTAATTTTTTAATAAATTAAAGTAACTTGACAGCATATGTGCTGCCCATACCTGTTTAGTTTAATAAAAGGAAAAACCATTTTAATAGTGAAAAGAGGGCTGTCAGAGGAATCTGATGGGAATACTTTTGTTTTAAACTTTGAGTGGAAAAACAGAAGGGAGAACATGGGAGGAAATCAGTATTTTATTGAACTAAGTGCTCTAAGAGCTGGAAAGAGAGGTCTGTGTGTGAATATAAAGGGAAGAGAGTTGATTCTGAAAAAGGGAGAGACAGAGTTTTGGAGAACAAAAACTAAAGAAAAGGCAGAAAGAAAACCCCTTGGAAAAACTCTAAAACTCCAGAAAAGGGCATTGTTCCATTGTTTTAAATTCACATTCAGTTTGAGATTTAGGCTCAACCAAAGCTATTCTAGCTCTTTGGGATTTTCTTTTCTAAAACATTTCTGGATCTCTGAGTTTCACTGGGCTGTATCTTATTTGTCCCACACTGCTGATTCTAGTGCCACTGCTGTTATTTGTTGGTTGCTGCTGCCATTTGCTATACACCCGATATACATTCTGGATACACTGAATATACAGGGGCAGAATTCATTTTGGAGAGTTTTGAAGTTGAAAAAGAATAGTTACTGCTTCATTGCCTCGCTTAAGATCTGAAATAGTCAGAACCTTCCTGCCTTTTACTTCTTCTCTATACTTGGAGTCGTTTATAGTCTCCTGGGTTTTCTGCTATTCCTACTGTACTGGTTTGCGGTGTTGCTGAATCTGCTGTTGCTGTGTTATTACTGCTGCTGACTTCTCCTTCTTTTGTTCTTGTACTGCTGTTTCCAGGTACACATTTGTACAATCTCGGCTTGAAGCAAAAATGAAATATTAATCAGGCTTTGTTCCTGTTGAATTCCTCCTGTTTAGATTTGTGGTTGAATATAATTTTCTTTTCTTTGTATAAAAATGTAGTTGATTGATTAAATTAGTAACGATGTCACATATGTATAACTTCTTCATCTAATAATGTTAGTTTAAATTAATCAAAGAATAGTTAATCTGTTTTGATATTATGGTGTGTCAATCTCACGTTTTAGTATTATTGAATAATAGAATATAGAATGAAAGCAGTTTTTCTTTGTACAAACTCGGTCGCAATTTTCCATTCGCATTAGCCGTAAACTAATAATTAATAAGTTACGTTTTTAGCATGTAATTAATTAAGAGATTTTCTTTTATTTTAGAGACGAACTTAATAGGAAAATATAGTCACTGTAGGTTTATCCTTTTAAATAAAAATGAGACGAGCCTCGACAAACAAAAATGCACAAGCTGCGGGGCCCTCTAAATGTATATATTAAAATACTTAGAATTCGGGACAGGCCGTTTAGCGAATTTTACGGCCTTCCCAAAATAACAATACGCTAGTTGCTTTAGGCGCACCTTTAATAATTTAACCTTCTTAAACACGGGTGCACATTGATGTGACCCAAATCCAAATCTCAACGGAGTCAAAATGTGTCGACGACCACGGGTGCATTGATTGTGACGTGGTTCGAGATGCATTTTCACGACGTTGCAATTCTATAAAAATAAATGATAATAATAAAAGCGGTTTAAACTTAATAAAAGCACATAAGTCACAACATGTATTTAAATCAGATATTTAGCCATTATAACAATTTAAGCGACCGTGCTAGAACCACGGGATTCGGGGGTGCCTAACACCTTCCCTCGGGTCAACAGAATTCCTTACTTAGAATTTCTGGTTCGCAGACTTCATTTGGAAAGTCGAATATTTTCCTCGAATTGGGATTCAAGATAAACTGGTGACTTGGGACACCAAAAGCCAAACCTTTCCCAAGTGGCGACTCTGAATTAAATAAATAATCTCATTTCGAATATTGTCACTTAAATTGGAAAAACTCCCTCACGCATTTACCCTTTGGGGTAGGCACGCAAAAAGGAGGTATGACAATCACGACTACCGATGGTGGGAAATCCGGGTCGTGACAAGTTGGTATCAGAGCTCTAGGTTACATAGGTCTCATAATTCACGGACAAGCTCAATAGAGTCTGAGGGATCGGTACGGAGACGTTTGTATTTATCCCCCAGAGGCTATAGAGTTAGGAAAAACTTCACATTCATTCTTTCCTATCGTGCGATTTTGTTCTCTTGGTGCTAAATTGAAACCCTTACTTTTGTCCTTTCGCGAATGGCGAGGTCACGTACCATTTCTTCAGCCGAACAACAGCACAGACTGGTGATAGATCAGATATGTCTTCGGAAGGTTTGTGCAAGTTGGATAGGTTTCACCAAGCTCTTTACTACTTTTAGCGGTGCATCTCCTGAGGATCCCCAGGATTATCTAGACAGTTGTTATGAGGTTCTCAAGAACATGGGGATAGTTGAGACCAATGGGGTCGATTTTGCTACTTTTTGCTTGTCTGGATCCGCCAAGACTTGGTTGGGGGGTTTTTGTTTGGCTAGACCAGCTGGATCGCCAGCTTTGGCTTGGGAGTAGTTTACTTAGCTATTTTTGGAGAAGTTTCTCCCCATCACTCAGAGAGAGGCTTATCGGAGGCGGTTTGAGCGTCTCCACCAGGGTTCCATGGCTGTTACTCATTACGAGATCAGATTCATCGACTTGGCTCGTCATGCTCTTATCATACTTTCTATCGTGAGATAGAGTGAGGATGTTCATTGAGGGACTCATCCAGCCCGCTCAATTAACTAGAGGTGGAGATAGAGGTACTAGAGGTGGAGCTAGAAGTATTAGAGGTGGAAGTGGAGGTACTGTTCTGGTTTGTGGTAGAGAAGGTTTGGTTTTATTTTGCGCCGTATCTGGTCATGCCTAGTGATTCTTTGAGTGCCCCTGTTTATGTGTCTATACCGGTGGGTGAATTCTATTGTGGTAGATCGAGTCCATCGTTCATGTATAGTTGTGACTGGAGGTCTTAAGACTCGTGTAGATTTGTTTCTTTTGGATATGGTTGATTTCGACGTCATATTAGGGATGGACTGGTTATCACCTTACCACGCGATCTTGGACTGTTATGCCAAGACTGTGACCTTAGCCTTACCGGATTTACCTCATTTAGAGTGGAGAGGGACTCCTAGTCATTCTACCCATAGTGTTATCTCTTATGTGAAGGCTTGGCGTATGGTCGAGAAGGGGTGTTTGGCCTATTTGGCATATGTTCGTGATTCTAGTGCTGAAGTTCCTTCTATTCATTCTGCGCCTGTTGTTCATGAGTTCCCTGAGATATTTCCTTCAGACTTGCCGGGTATGCCATCCGACAAGGATATTAACTTTTGCATTGATTTGGCCACGGGCACTCAGCCCATTTCTATTCTATTGTATCGTATGGCCCCACCTGAGTTGAAAGAATTGAAGGAGCAGTTGCAAGACTTGCTTGAGAAGGGTTTCATTAGACCCAGTGTTTTGCCTTGGGGTGCACCGGTGTTGTTTGTTAAGAAGAAGGACGGATCGATGAGAATGTGTATTGATTACCGACAGTTGAACAAGGTTACAATCAAGAATAAGTATCAATTACTGAGGATCGATGATTTGTTTGATCAGCTTCAGGGTGCCAAGGTATTTTCGAAGATTGACTTGAGATCTGGCTACCATCAGTTGAGGATTAGGGCATTCGACATCCCTAAGACAGTTTTCTGCACTCGGTACGAGCATTATGAGTTTTTGGTGATGTTATTTGGGTTGACGAATGCCCCAGCAGCTTTTATGGATTTGATGAACCGAGTGTTCAGGCCTTATTTGGATTCGTTCGTGATAGTCTTCATTGATGATATTTTAATTTATTCCCACAGCCGTGAGGAGCACGAGCAGCATCTTAGAGTAGTTCTTCAGACCTTGAGAAATAGTCAGTTATATGCTAAGTTCTCGAAGTGCGAGTTCTGGTTGAGTTCAGTTACATATCTGGGTCATGTTGTGACAGCAGAGGGTATTCAGGTTGATCCGAAGGAGATTGAGGCAGTCAAGAACTGGCCTAGACCAGCATCAGCTACAGCGATTCGGAGTTTCTTGGGATTGGCAGGCTACTATCGTCGGTTCGTGGAGGGGTTTTCATCTATCTCAGCCCCGATGACCAGATTGACCCAGAATGGGTGCCAGTTCAGATGGTCGGATGAGTGTGAGGCGAGCTTTCAGAAGCTTAAGACAGCTTTGACTACGGCAGTGGTGTTGGTTTTGCTCACAGGTTTAGGGCCTTATACAGTTTATTGTGATGCATCTCGTATTGGACTTGGTGCAGTGTTGGTGCAGGATAGCAAGGTCATTGTCTATGATTCGCGACAGTTGAAGATTTATGAGAAGAACTATCTGGTTCATGATTTGAAGTTGGCAGCCATTGTTCACGCATTGAAGATTTGGAGGCATTATCTGTATGGCATGACATGTGAGGTGTTCCCGGATCACAAGAGTCTTCAGTATTTGTTCAAACAAAAGGAGTTGAATTTGAGGCAGATGAGGTGGTTAGAGTTGTTAAAAGATTATGATATCACCATTTTATATCATTCGAGAAAGGCCAATGTGGTGGCCGATGCTTTGAATAGGAAGTCAGCCAGTATGGGCAGTCTTGCTTATATTCCGGTCGGTGAGAGACCGCTTGCTTTGGATGTTCAGGCTTTGGCCAATCAGTTCATGAGGTTGGATGTTTCTGAGCCCAGTCGGGTGTTAGCTTGCACGGTGGCTCGTTTTTATTTATTGGAGCGTATTCGTGATCGACAGTATGATGATACCCATTTGTGTGTCCTTAGAGACACGGTGCAGCATGGAGGTGCCAAGCAGGTTACCTTAGGTGATGATGGAGTTTTGAGATTGCAGGGTCGAGTTTTTGTGCCTAATGTGGATGGGCTCCGAGAGTTTATTTTAGAGGAGGCCCATAGTTCTAGGTACTCTATTCATTCGGGTGCCACTAAGATGTATTAGGATTTGCGGCAGCATTATTGGTGGCGGAGAATGAAGAAAGATATCATTGCATTTGTGGCTTGGTGTTAGAATAATTAGCAGGTTAAGTACATGCATTAGAGTCCTGGTGGTTTATTTTAGAGGATTGAGCTTCCCGAGTGGAAGTGGGAGCGGATCACTATGGATTTCATTGTTGGACTCCCGCAGACTCGGAGGAAGTTCAACGCAGTATGGGTCATTGTTGATCGGCTGACCAAGTCAGCGCATTTCATTCATGTGGCAGTCTCCTATTCTTCCGAGAGGTTAGCTGAGATCTATATTTGGTAGATTGTTCATCTTCATGGTGTGCCCGAGTCTATCATTTCAGACCGAGGTACGCAGTTTACCTCATGTTTTTGGAGAGCAGTTCAGCGAGAGTTGGGCACGTGGGTTGAGTTGAGCACAACGTTTCATCCTCAGACGGACGGGCCATCCGAGCGGACTATTCAGATTTTGGAGGATATGCTCCAAGCTTGTGTCATTGACTTTGGAGGCTCGTGGGATCAGTTTTTGCTCTTAGCAGAGTTTGCCTACAAAAATAGCTACCAGTCGAGTATCCAAATGGCTCCTTATGAGGCTTTATACGGTAGGCAGTGTCGGTCTCCGGTTGGATGGTTTGAGCTGGGAGAGGCTCGGTTGTTGGGTACAGATCTGGTTCAGGAGGCCTTGGACAAGGTCAGGATTATTCAGGATAGGCTTCGTATAGCTCAGTCTAGGCAAAAGAGTTATACATGCCGCAAGGTTCGAGATGTGGCTTTTATGGTCGGTGAGCGGGTATTGCTCCGAGTGTCGCCTATGAAGGGCGTGATGAGATTTGTGAAGAAGGGAAAGCTTAGCCCTAGGTTCATTGGCCCGCTTGAGATTCTTGATCGAATGGGAGAGGTGGCTTATAGACTTGCTTTACCGCCGAGCTTATCAGCCGTGCATCCAATGTTTCATGTGTCCATGCTTCGGAAGTATCACGGCGATCCATTCCACGTGTTAGATTTCAACACTGTCCAGTTGGACAATGACTTATCTTATGAAGAGGAGCCGGTGGCTATTCTAGACCGGCAGGCTCATCAGTTGAGATCGAAGAGTTTTCCTTCTGTTCGTGTTTAGTGGAGAGGTCAGCCTCCTGAGGCATCAACCTGGGAGTCCGAGTCTGATATGCGGAGCCGTTATCCCCGACTCAGGTACTTCCTTCTTCTGTCCGTTTGAGGACGAACGGTTGTTTTAGAGGTGGAGAATGTGATGACCCAAAAGGTCATCACTTGTGTTGCAATGAAATTCTACATTTTGAGGCCTTAAAAACCTCCCTTAGCACTACCTCGATTTGTATGCGCTGTCCGAGCGTGTAGCCGGAAAGCTTAAATGTGAAAATTTGTAAAAACTGATAAGTTTAGACTATAAAATGAATAAAGTTGACTTCAATCAACATTTTGGTAAACGGATCCGGACCCGTGATTTGACGGTCTTAGAGGGTCCATAGGAAAATATGGGACTTGGGCGTATGCCCGGAATCGGATTCCGAGGTCCCAATCCCGAGAAATAAATTTTTTAAAGAAAATTATTTTCTGAAATTGTTTAAAGAAATTTGAAATAAAATTTTCTTAGAACATGGTGGTATCGGGCCCATATTTTGGTTCTGGCGCCCGGTATAGGTCTTATATATGATTTAAGACATTTCTGTGGAATTTGGTGAAAAATGGATGTCATATAACGTGATTCGGACATAAATCCCAAAATTGATGTTTAAAGAAGTTTTGAGAAAATTTCATTGATCTCGAGATTTAATTTGATGTTCATGATGTTATTTTGATGATTTGATTACACGACTAAGTCCGTAGGATGTTTTTGAGGTTTTGTGTGTGCTTGGTTTGGAGTTCCGAGGGCTCGGGTGAGTTTCGGGTAGGCTTCGGGGTGCTTTAGGCTTAAACACTGAGCTATTGTAGGCTCAGAGAGGTGGAGGACCTCTGAACAGGCCAGTGCGGTCCGCACGATATGGACTGCTGCCGCGGAGAGGCCTGTGCGGCCACACTAGTTTTGGTGCGGTCCGCGGTGAAGAACAATTCACTGGTCCGACTTCGGAAGCCTATAAATTTTGATCTACAAGGAATTTTGAGATGATTTAAAAACAAAAGTTGTAGCCTTCGTGTCTAGTTTCCAGAAAGGTAAAGAAATCATAATTTGGACATCTGTAGAGAAAGTAATGGCCAAAATACTAAGACCTGTCACTGCAGAACACATGAAGCCTGTGCGGCCGTAGTTGATTTTGTGCGGTCCGCACAGGGCATCTGAGGGCAGTATATTTAGACGGGATTTTCAGTTATTTTTTATTTTTTAAGACCCCAAAAACATAAGAGGCGATTTTTCAAAAAATTTCAAACAACATTTCTTCTCCAAATCAATTGTAAGTTGTTTTTAACTAGTTTTCTTCAATCATTAACATCTTTTAAAATGATTTCAAATTCAAATCAATGATTTTCATGGGGGCAATTGGGTGTTTTGGGTAGAACCTAGGTTTTTCAAAATTTGGGGATTTGGACCTCGATTTGAGGTCTAATTCCAAAACAAATTACATATTTGAGCTCGTGGGGAAATGTGTAATCGGGTTTGGTTCGAACCTTGGGTTTTGACCACGTGGGCCCGGGTGCAATTTTGACTTTTTGGGTAAAACTTTGGAAAACTCATTTTCATGCATTCAAATTGATTCATTTAGCATTTATTGATGTAATTAAGTAATTTGTGGCTAGATATGAGCGAATTGGCGGAGGAATCAAGGGGTAAAGCTATAATTGAAACTTGAGTTGTGTTCGAGGCATCGAGGTAAGTGTTTGGTCTAACCTTAGCTTGAGGGATTAGGAGTTGTGTCCTATTTGCTATTTTCTTCTTATTGAGTACGACGTATAGGCATGGTGACGAGTATCTATATGTTGGTGTCAAGCATGACCGTGGGTCTTATATTGTGATTTTCATGACGTCGTTGTATTATTCATGCCTTGGTGAACATTTTTATTTGTTGTGGAAAGTTGTGGAAAGAATTGTGACCTATGAACATTGAGGAGCGTTGGCTCAAGTTGTATAACGAATTGTGTTAGGTATTGTAACAAGTTTAGTTATAGCTGAAGTAGTTAGGTGTTGTAACAAGTTTGGTTATAGCTGAGGTAGTTAGATGTTGTAATGAGTTTGGTTATAGCT
The DNA here is from genome assembly GCF_000393655.2 of Nicotiana sylvestris. Classification (NCBI taxonomy): domain Eukaryota; kingdom Viridiplantae; phylum Streptophyta; class Magnoliopsida; order Solanales; family Solanaceae; genus Nicotiana; species Nicotiana sylvestris. Next base: position 108,236,111 of record NC_091067.1, read on the forward strand.
GAGGTAGTTAAGTGTTGTAACAAGTTTGGTTATAGCTGAGGTAGTTAGATGTTGTAACAAGTTTGGTTATAGCTGAGGTAGTTAGGTGTTGTAACAAGTTTGGTTATAGCTGAGGTAGTTAGGTGTTGTAACAAGTTTGGTTATAGCTGGGGTAGTTAGGTGTTGTAACAAGTTTGGTTATAGCTGGGGTAGTTAGATGTTGTAACAAGTTTGGCTATAGCTGTTTCTCCCTTGCCAGGATATTGTTTGTTGATATTATTGTTCCCTTGCTGGGATTCCTTGTGATTATTATTAGCTTGTAACTTGGAGCGGCTGGTATGCCTACCACAAGATATAATAAAATGGGAGCGGGTGGTACGCCTACCACAAGATATAATGAAATGGGAGCGGGCGGTACGCCTACCACAAGATATAATGAAATGGGAGCGGGTGGTATGCCTACCACAAGATAAATGAAATGGGAGGTGCCGCCTACCACGAGATATAGGAAATGGGATCGGGTTGCACGCCTGCAACAAGATGTGAAAAGAAAGTAAAATCTGTCTTTGTTTTCCTTATTATTGTTAGTGGTTGATTTTGATTCCTTTATAATTCTCTTGATTTTCTATTTTACCTGTTATTCACCGAAGCATGTTTCCCCCTTCTATCTTTATTTGTTTATTTCTGTATTTCTTTTCCGCTGTATATATATATTTGAACTGCACAGGTTTATTTGGTAGTCTGGTCCTAGCCTCGTCACTACTTCGTCGGGGTTAGGCTAGACATTTACCAGCACATGAGGTCGGTTGTGCTGATACTACACTCTGCACTATGTGTAGATCCTGGAGTAGCTTTTGGACCGTAGTGTGGAGGCTACCTTCAGTCCACGCGGAGATCCAAGGTAGAGCTGCAGGCGTCCGCAGGCCCTGGCGTCTCCCTCTATCCCTATTTCCTATTTTATTTTCCTTTTATTCAGAAACAGTGTACTGTTATTTTTTCACACCTTGTATGTAGAAATCTTAGACAGTTTGTGACACTGTGACACCAGGTTTTGGGTGGTTAAAGCTTAAGTATTTGTAGTAGATGCATTTTTCATAAATCTTATAGTTGTCTTCCGCTTAAATTTGAATTTGCGTTGTTACCACGTTATCGTCTTATATTTGTTAAAAAGAAATAATTGGTTAATGAAGTAATTAGATTAAAGGTTTGGCTTGCCTAGCTCACATTAGTAGGCGCAATCATGACTACCGAGGGTAGGAAATCTGGGTCATGACAAGATGGTATCAGAGCTCTAGGTTACATAGGTCTCACAATTCACGGACAAGCTCAGTAGAGTCTGAGGGATCGGTACAGAGACGTCTGTATTTATCCCCAGAGGCTATAGAGTTAGGAAAAAATTCACATTCATTCTTTCCTGTCGTGCGATTTTGTTCTCTTAATGCTAAATTGAAACCCCTACTCTTGTCCTTTCGCGAATGGCGAGGTCACGTACCACTTCTTCAGCCGAACAACAACACAGACTAGTGATAGATCAGATACGTCTTCGGAAGTTTTGTGCAGGTTGGATAGGTTTCACCAAGCTCTTTACTACTTTCAGCGGTGCATCTACTGAGGATCCTCAGGATTATCTAGACAGTTTTTATGAGGTTCTCGGGAACATGGGGATAGTTGAGACCAATGGGGTCGATTTTTCTACTTTTCGCTTTTCTGGATCCGCCAAGACTTGGTTGGGGGATTTCTGTTTGGCTAGACCAGCCGGATCGCCAGCTTTGACTTGGGAGTAGTTTACTCAGCTATTTTTGGAGAAGTTTCTCCCCATCACTCATAGAGAGGCTTATCGGAGGCAGTTTGAGCATCTCCAGCAGGGTTCCATGATTGTTACTCAGTATGAGATCAGATTCATCAACTTGGCTTGTCATGCTCTTATCATACTTTCCACCGTGAGAGAGAGTGAAGAGGTTCATTGAGGGACTTGTCCAGCCCGCTTAGTTAACTAGAGGTGGAGATAGAGGTACTAGAGGTGGAGCAAGAAGTATTAGAGGTGGAGGTGCATGTACTGTTCTGGTTTGTGGTAGAGAAACTTTGGTTTTATTTTGCACCGTATCTGGTCATGCCTAGTGATTCTTTGAGTGCCATGTTTATGTGTCTATACAAGTGGGTGAATTCTATTGTGGTAGATCGAGTCCATCATTCATGTATAGTTTTGACTGGAGGTCTTAAGACTCGTGTAGATTTGCTTCTTCTGGATATGGTTGATTTCGACGTCATATTAGGGATGGACTAGTTATAACCTTACCACGTGATCTTGGACTGTCATGCCAAGACTATGACCTTAGCCTTACCGGATTTACCTCGTTTAGAGTGAAGAGGGACTCATAGTCATTCTACCCGTAGTGTTATCTCTTATATGAAGGCTTAGCGTATGTCGAGAAGGGGTGTTTGGCCTATTTGGCATATGTTTGTGATTCTAGTGCTGAAGTTCCTTCTATTGATTTTGTGCCTGTTGTTCATGAGTTCCTTGAGATATTTCCTTCAGACCTGCCGGGTATGCCACTGTCGACGCCCTCTTTTTTTAATGCATGGGTTCGAAATCGGGTATACGACATTGAGAGGACAACTCTATTCCCTTTCGAGAATTGGGTTTAGAAGTTGAAGAGTCGCCACCTAGTGATTATAGTGCATTAGGACACTTTTTAGAAGAGTTTGAGATGAAAACCAGAGTTTGGGTAAGGGCTAGAAATTATCTCGAGGGGAAGGTGTTAGACACCCCTCAAGATCCACTAGTGTAGTTCCCGGCCATGTTACAATTGTGACTTTACAAGTAAGCAATCAAGGCTCAAATAAGGACTTGCATATAACATTGTAATTAGGTTGAAAACTTTCGAAGGTAAGTAGAGAAGGCAGAATAAAAAAAAGATTTAAAGAGTTTTTCAAAAGAGATAAAGCAAGTAAAGGAAAGAGGGTCCTAGGTTTGTGATTAATATGGATCACTTCAATGCAATATCCAGCAATCACTCCTCAGAAGAGGGGTCGCACGTGATATTAGCACACCGGTCATCATATCCATATTCTACCGTTCCCACTCTGTTAAGGTATTAAAGCACGGAATGGTATCGTTGCTTATTGCATGCTATTACCCGTCCCAATCCTATCAGTCCCGGAGGCATATGGTACTACTAATCCTAAAGGGGAAGGGATTTGGGGCCTTTGGGTAGTTTCAAAGGACAAAATACTAAGTCGTCAATCAAAACACACAATGCAATACAAGGGAGAGCGAATAAGCAAATAAGGCTCAAGTAAACCTCCTTGAATCATATAAGCCATAGAGTTTAGCATGTCTTGCACGTATTGGTTTGGTCTTTAAAATTAAAGCGATAAGCGGACTGGTTTAACTCATACTTTTAGACAGGAAGTCCGCATTAGGCTCACTCGAATGCAGTTGTCGAAGACTGAACTAATTTTAGCTATGTGTTGGAGAGAACTAACGATTTCGAAAAACAGACTAATTATAAAGAGTTACAAGTTTTTTTTCCAAAGTGAAACGAGTTTCAGGAAAAGAGTGTTTTATTTTGAAGAGGTCTAAAAGAAATGAAAGGAACTTCAAAGGGTATGCAGATTAGTAAAAAAATTCACGAACTTTATCGGAAAAAGAGAGTTTCATAAAATGCCAGTTTGTTTAGAAAATGTTTGTTAACTTACGAGGTTCAAAAAATCGCAGAAGACTGCCAGTTTTACTAAAGTATATATTAATATAATCGGTTGGTGCTGTCTTGCACAAATGAGACGGTTCAGTTTCGAAGTTCCTATAGGCATGCTTTCTATATGTCAGCTGATTTTAATACTTTTAAACAGGAGTCTCACAAACATGGTATCTATATGCAGCTTTGTCGTTAGGCCTATAGTTTTCCTAATGGTATCATTATGTGCAAAAATATAAACACCTATGAGCATGGTATCTATATGTGTAATTGCAGAAAGTTTAGAAGTTAATCCCTATAAACATGCTTTCTACGTGTAGAGTTGCACAGACCAGAAATTAAATCCTACAGGCATGGTTTCTACCCTTTGTGCATAAAAGTAACCTCCCTCCCTTTTCACTAAATCCCCATGAGTTTGTACAAATTGTTACAGGCCAATAAAAATAAGACAGAAATTAAAAGTACATCAGAAATCACAGCTACATACGAGCAGCCTAATTCAGACTTGGTGTCTAACCATATGAGATTGAGCCACTTCCAAGATCAAGATTTCCAAAAGCCTTTCTTATATTTGGGGTGTGTCAAAGTTCCCAAGAGTCCCAAAGGGACTCAGGGCAGTGCTTACACCCCAAACACATTTTAGAATTAGGAACATAGTGCAGTGTGGAAATGCCAGCTCTCAGATGTCCAAGTTCAGAGGAAACTCAAGGTCCCAAAGCAAGGCTCAAAAGAGAGGGGCAGAACTTAAGATTCTAGGAATATGTGTAAGTGCACAAAGGGGTAAGGGGGCAAGCTAGTGGTTATGCCCAGTAATTGGGATGCTGGCACACCCCTGACTAGCCTGCTAGTCAGCATTGAGAGCTAGGATCCATTGTGGATCAGGTTATGGCCTAAGCAGTAATCAAGATACTGTCAGGCCAAGACCTTAACTCAGGCATATAGAAGGGAATAGGGGTAAGGATTCATAACAGAAATAGAAGCAAGGAAGAAAAAATATTTAACACAAATTACTGAACATGAGCAGCAAAGTAAACAAAGTCTGAAGCTGTAGAATGAACACATAAGGATGAGGTAGAAAATTAAATCAGAACATACCAGTTTCAGGGAAGCAAGAAAGAAAAGCAGTAGTCTTGTAAAGCCAAATTGCAAGCAAATAGTCAGAAAATCTTAGAAGAGAGCTATAAGATTATGTGTGTAAGGTGCTGAATTGAGAGTGTGTGTGTAAGAGTATGCAATTCGAGGTGTGCTGTAAAAGTATTGAGTTGTTAGTGTCTTAAAAGGTGTTGTGTGTGTTGAAAGTGCAGAAGGGTCGTGTTTTTTATAGTGCAGAAAGCAAGTAGAAATAGGTGAGAAAATAATTCAAAAATCAATTACACAAGTTCCCCTTCAATTAAGGGATTCTGATTTCAAACGGGTAAAAAATAATTAAGGAAAGAGTTTAATCAAAATCTTTTCCAAAGTAGCACAAGAAAACACAGAAGTTTATTTAAGGCAAAAGTCCAGTGGTACATGGTGTGCAAATAAGGAAAGGCAATCACTCAACAGCCAGTAAAAATCAAAATTGCAAGCTTTGTTCGAATGAACCAAGTCAGAAAAAGGGTAAAGAAAGGTTCAATTAGGGAAAATCAGTAACAATCAAGTAAACACCATTAAAGGAATTCAGAATCAATTAGTAGTTGGCAAAACCTTTTGAAAGAAGAGTTCTCATATATAAAGCACACAAACATGTGAATCAAGAAGAGGCTGTCAAATTATTTAGAAGAGAGTTTAATCGAAGAGAAGTTCAGAATCATAAGCAAAAAGATACAGGTTCAATTTGCAGACTCATAGTGAGTCTGAGAGTTCAGGGTCCCAAAGTGGAGCCTTAACTCGAACACAAAAATCAAAATCGTCAAAGGAAACCCCCAAATCCTAGGGTTTCAAAATTGAGTCAGACATGTAGGTGAGAAAGCAAGTCGTTTGTTTCAGAGTCTCAACAAAACAGATATGATATCATGTTTGAAGACAAAGGAAGAAAAATCATGAAGAACATATTTGAGAAAACTCGGAAGCTAAACAAGTTCACAAGTAGATGAAGCAGGTAAGAACATGAACAGAGTCCAGTAAACAAGATCAAATAACTTAACGGTAAACACACATAGTAAAAGAGTAAAGAAAACTAGGCAAGGATTAACAGGAGTAACATGCATAGTAGAAAAGAAAAGGTAGAAGACAGTACATGCGTAATAAAAAGTAATCACACCAGCAGGGTATGGACAAACACACATAAAGCAAAGAAAAAATCAGCCAAAAAATCCTTTCAGAAACACTAAAATCGAAGAGAAACAATTTGGAAAAGAATTTTTTGGGGAAAACACTTTAGATGGAAAGAAAAGCATATATATATATATATAGTATAGATCTAAAAAATAATGGTGAAAGGACCTTGAATAGCTTAGGGTTTCGGAGAAGCCCTAAAAATGAGAAAGGCTTGGAAACATGTCCGATCTAAGTTGGATGAGGTCAGAAACACGCTCAGAAGACCAAGAGCCACCGGAGCAAGGCCGGAGATGGCCGGGATCTTCGAATCGGTGAAGGTCTAAGTGAAGACCTTCGAGGTCTGGCCTCGAACCTTCGAGCATCAGGCATGCAAGAGTCGGAGGAGGTGAGTATAGGCTGTCCATGGCCTGAGAAGCCATGGACTCCGGTGAAAACACGGTGGAACAAGGTAGGAGGAGGCTAGGGTTCCGAAGAAACCTAAGAGAGTTTTGAGAGACGAAGGGGTTTAAAGGCGGCGGACCAAATAAATTAAGGGATTAGGGTGTAGTTGGGGGATTAAAAAAGGTAAGGGACGATCCTTGCCGTTGATCAAAATGATCAACGGCCTGGATTGAAAGAAAGGTCGGACGGGTTTTTCAATTGGGTCGGGGGGCGGGTTAAAAACGAAATTGGGCTGGTCCAATTGGGGTCGGGATTGGGTCAATTGAGGGCCAAAATTAATATGTAAATAGGTTGTATTTGCAATGAAACGAGGCTAAATGTTAAATAGTCAGTTTTCCCTTTTATTTTATAAAAAATAGTAAAAAGATTTTAAAAGCAAATTAAAAGTACTGAGACAATTAATAATATATAAATATTAGTTTAAAAATATTTGGCCTAATTTTACAATCATAAAAGCTGTTAATCGTAAAGTAGGCTAAAATTGCAATTATATGCAATTTAGCTTTAAAAATGCCGAACCAATTTGTAAAAATGTACAAAAAATCACCTTAATTATATTTTGGTGTAAATATTATAATACAATAAGTTATTCACCAAAATGATTATTTGGTAATAATTATCGGATTTTGTACTGTTGAAATAGATAATAAATTGGTTTTGAAAAACTCTAAAAATTTGGGAAAATACCAAAACACTTGGGTATGCTTACATATGCATATATATGTTATTTTAAAAGTATTTGCATGTACAAAAAATACCTAGGGAAAAATTGGGTATCAACAACTGCCCCTCTTTACCCGGGAAGGATGGAAGAGTTGTCGGGTAAAGATATGATGGCCAATTTTGACCGAAGGAAATGATTTGAAAAAGGTTTTGACCGAGCTCTGGTTTCTGAGCATCCTACATATCCCTGGTTTTACAGGAATCAGGTCATATGTAGTTCAGGAACCATTGACGGAATATGCCGATGGAGATTTGAAACGGACGAACGTGACGTTTAGATTGAGAGAGGTTTCCGAAAATCGATAGGCTGCGGGATCGCTCCTGCTGAGACGGTCATTGACAGCCGGTGAACCTACAAGTGAGCAATACGAGTGTATATTGTGCATAAATTTAAACGTGATTCAAATTCCCATTGGACCATGAATGTTGTCTTTGGACGGTTAGGATGACGTCCTTAGACCATGACGTTCTGGGCCATGAAGATTGTAAATAAAATTCGTAGGCCATGAAATGATGTTCTCGGGCGATGAAAATGATGCCTCCGAACCATGATGCCTTTGAATAATGATATGCAGAAGACAAAAGTGGGGTCCTTAGGCCATGGCATGGGGTTCTCGGGCTATGGGAATGGTGCCTCCGAACAATGACACCTTTGGACAATTTGGCGATCTTTCAGCCCATGAGATGTAGAAGGTGGTGATCTTTCAGCCGATGCAAGACGTAAATAAAAGGTGGCGGTATTTCAGTCGTGCAAGAAAAATAAAGTGGCGATATTTCAGCCATGTAAGAAAAATAAAGTGGCGATATTTCAGCCATGCAGGATGGAGATAGAGCTTAGTCTCGGAAGGCAGAAAGGTAGCCTTATGCAATGCAGGGAAATGCATATGGAGACAGAGCTTAGTCTCGGAAGGCAGAAAGGTAGCCTTATGCAATGCAGGGAAATGCAGATGGAGACAAAGCTTAGTCTCGGAAGGCAGAAAGGTAGCCTTATGCAATGCAGGGAAATGCAGATGGAGACAGAGCTTAGTCTCGGAAGGCAGAAAGGTAGCCTTATGCAGATGATGATGGAGGTAGTGCTTAACCTCGGAAGGCAGAATAGTAACCTTATGCAGTGCAAGAATGCAGATGGAGGTAGTGCTTAACCTCGGAAGGCAGAATAGTAGCCTTATGCAAAAATGCAGATGGAGGTAAAGATTAACCTCGGAAGATAGAAAAGTAGCCTTATGCAAAATGCAGATGGAGACGGAGCTTAGTCTCGAAAGGCAGAAAAGTAGCCTTATGCAGATGATGATGGAGGTAGAGCTTAACCTCGGAAGGCAGACAGGTAGCCTTATGCAATGCAAAGATATGCAGATGGAGGTAGAGATTAACCTCAGAAGGAAGCAAAGTAGCCTTATGCAATGCAGGAAATGCAGAATGGAGACAATGCTTAGTCTCGGAAGGCAGAAAGGTAGCCTTATGCAATGCAGAGAAATGCAGGATGGAGACAATGCTTAGTCTCGGAAGGCATAAAGGTAGCCTTATGCAATGCAGATGGAGGCAGAGCTTAGTCTCGAAAGGCAGAAAAGTAGCCTTATACAGATGATGATGGAGGTAGAGCTTAACCTCGGGAGGCAGAAAAGTAGCCTTATGCAATGCACGAAATGCAGAATAGAGACAATGCTTAGTCTCGGAAGGCAGAAAGGTAGCCTTATGCAGTGCAAGAATGTAAAAGGGCGATTAGTAGTAAGATCTTTTAGCTGATAGCCGATTATGACAATATGACTTCTTGGGGAGATTGTGTACGGATAGCAATTGCGGGCAAGTGATGATTCTGAGAAGATGCATTATTAGGAAAGTATGCGTACATAAATATACTTAACGATACTGTAAGTCGAGTGCCTGCATCCAAAGAAAAATCATGAGTTCTGTAAGGGGAAAAGGTTAGTTCGTCTTCACCGGGCTCTTGACGTTGTGTGTCATTTGGGTAGCGTCACTAAACAACAACAATTCGGATAATAGTTATGCATGATCTAGTAAATATAACGTAAGTATATAATTGAAAATAGTTTTCTTTAGATGAACCAACGACTGCGACGTGGTTCAAGACATTGCAACCTCTTTCGCTCCGGAATTTTGAGGGTCTTCCTCAAAATTCTGCCCCAGTTTGCTGAGCAGACATTTCTGACAGTTGTGCTGAATGACTAAAAAAATCATCTTCGGAATTTTGAGGGTCCTCCTCAAAATTCTGCCCCAGTTCCAATAGCAGTGAAAAATGGAATTTTTTATTAAACTATAACCGAACCCATAGGGCTGCCTACGTATCCCCTCTTAAACGGGAATCATGTCAGGAGTAGTTCAAATTACATCATAAAGGGAATCATAAGTGGTCACACATAATATTGTTTCACTGCATCTGAATTGATTGGCTTCGGCCAGACTTCTCCATCCATTTCTGCAAGAATAAGAGCTCCTCCAGTTAGAACCCGGTGAACCATGTACGGCCCCTGCCAATTGGGGGAGAACTTCCCCTTGGCTTAATGTGGGAATTTTTTTTTAACACCAGCTGCCCCGGTGTAAACTTCCTTGGCTTAACTCTTTTGTTGAAGGCTCTGGACATTCTGTTCTGATATAACTGACTGTGGCAAACTGCATTCATCCTTTTCCCATCTATAAGGGCTAACTGCTCGTAGTGACCTTTTACCCATTCTGCATCGTCCAACTCTGCTTCTTGTATGATCCTTAAGGACGGAATTTCTATCTCGGCAGGGATGACCGCCTCTGTACCATAAACCAGCATGTAGGGAGTTGCTCCGGTCGATGTGCGGACTGTGGTGCGGTATCCCAATAAGGCAAATGATAATTTCTCATGCCATTGTTTGTGCCTTTTGACCATCTTCCTTAGTATCTTCTTGATATTCTTGGTGGCTGCCTCCACAACTCCATTCATCTGAGGCCTGTAGGCTGTAGATTTCCTATGTTTAATCTTGAAGCTTCACACATTGATTTCATCAAGTCACTGTTGAGATTGGAACCATTATCGGTGACGATTGATTCCAGAATTCCGAACCAACAAACAATGCGGTCGCGGACGAAATCCTCCACAACCTTCTTAGTGACTGCCTTGTATGATGCTGCTTTGACCCATTTGGTAAAATAATCGATTGCCACTAAGATGAACTTGTGCCCATTTGATGCGGCAGGCTCGATAGGTCCAATAACATCCATTCCCCAAGCGGCGAACGGCCATGGTGAGCCTGTTACAGTAAGCTCATTTGGAGGCACCTTTATCATATCTGCATGTATCTGACAGCGATGGCATTTGCGAACATACTGGATACAGTCTGTTTCCATAGTCATCCAAAAATACCCTGCTTGGAGTATTTCTTTGCTAAGACAAAACCATTCATGTGCGGCCCGCAGGTCCCTGCATTCACTTAGTCCAATAGTCTAGATGCTTCTTTTGCTTCGACACACCTTAGTAAACCCAAATCGGGAGTCCTCCTGTACAAGATTCCTCCACTATGAAAGAAGTTGCTTGATAACCTACGAAATGTGCGCTTCTGAGTAGTGTTGGAAAGTTCTGGATATTCCCCTGTTGTCAAGTACTCCTTGATGTCATGGAACCATGGTTTTCCATCCGCTTCTTCCTCAACGTGGACGCAATAAGCTGGCAAATCGTGAATCTTTACTGGGATGGGTTCAATGAAATTTGTATCTGGATGCTGGATCATGGACGATAAAGTAGCTAATGCATCGGTAAACTCGTTCTGGACTTTGGGGACGTGCTGAAATTCTGTCTTTGTGAACCTTTTCCTCAACTCCTATATGTGATGCAAGTAGGGAAGTATCTTAGAGTTTTTGGTTGCCCACTCTTCTCGAACCTGATGTATGAGCAAGTCTGAATCCACGATCACTAGCAACTCCTGAACGTTTATGTCAATGGCCATTTTGAGCCCCAAGATGTAGGCTTCATATTCGTCCATATTATTGGTGCAAAGGAACCTGAGCTTGGCGGACACCGGGTAGTGCTGTCCGGTTTCTGATACTAGGACTGCTCCTATGTCAACTCCTTTAAAATTTGCAGCTCCGTCGAAAAACAACCTCCAACCATCTTAGAATTCTGCAATATCTTATCCTATGAAATATACCTCTTCATCAGGAAAATACGTTTTTAGGGTCTCATAATCTCCGTCCACGGGATTCTCGGCGAGATGATCCGCCAAGGCTTGCCCTTTGATTGCTTTCTGGGTCACATAAACAATGTCGAATTCACTTAGTAGGATTTGCCACTTGGCGAGCTTGCTAGTGGGCATGGGTTTCTGGAAGATATACTTCAGAGGGTCCATTCTGGATATGAGATAAGTGGTGTAAGCACAGAAGTAATGCCTCAACTTCTGCGCGACCCAAGTCAGAGCACAACAAGTGCGTTCTAAAAGAGAATACTGGGCCTCGTACGGTGTGAACATTTTACTGAGATAGTAGATGGCTTGCTCCTTTCTCCCTGTTTCATCATGTTATCCCAGAACACAACCGAATGCTTCATCCAATACCGCAAGGTAAAGCAATAGGGGTCTTACTGGCTCAGGCAGAACCAAGATCGGTGGCATTGACAGGTATTCCTTAATTCTGTCAAAAGCTTTCTGACAATCATCAGTCCACTTGGTAGCAGCATCCTTTTTCAACATTCTGAAGATAGGTTCAGAAATGACCGTAGATCCTTTGCTATGATAACCTTATTGTCGATCTGAGTTTGAATCTTGTCCTTCAACGAGGGCATTCGTCAATGGTATATCCCTTCATGCCGGAGTGGTACGCACAGGTCTTATTAAGGTTGACCCACTAGGAAGGATTTTCTAGAGTTATGGCAGGGATAGGGGAGATGTAACCAGTAGTTTTAAGTCTCTCATACAGCTGGTCAATTGGCTCAGCGATGGCTGTATATTGTCTGGGAGGTGTGCGATCAAAATTTGGCCTGGGTCTAGGGAAATTTTGGCGAGTGGGAGGTGATTGGTAGTGAGAGGGTTAGGCATTATAAGCTTGGTAAATAGGTGCAGGTTGAGAGTATCTGGATGAAGTGGGTTGATATGTGGGAGGTAGAGATGATTGGTAAACGGGTGACGGATTTTGGTAAGAGGGTGCGGGTGCTTGGTAATTCGGGATAGGCTGATATGTAAGTGAAGGTGACGGGTAAGTGTGGTATTTTGGTGGTAATTTGGCTCCCTGTGAGACCATCACGGCACTCACATCCTTCTTCTTGGATGTGTCACCAGACTGTAAAGCCTTGTTGGTGGCCTGCAGTGCTTCAAGATTAGTAACCATACCATTCTTAATGCCTTCCTCAATTCTTTCTCCCAACTTGATGATATCGGAAAATTTCTTGCCCTTGATCAGAATCAACCTCTCATAATATTGTGGATCCTGAGCCCGGACGAAGAATATGTTCATCTGTTCCTCTTCTAAGGCCGGCCTGACCTTAGCAGCCTCTGATCTCTAATGAGTAGCATGTCTCGGTAGGCTTCTTCTTCAAATTCTGGATGTAGAATACATCTGGTGCATTCTCTGTATTGAATCGAAACCTATCCATGAAATCTGATGCCATACCTACCCAGCTTGTCCATTTCTTGGGGTCCTGGCTGATGTACCAGGATAAAGCATCACCCTTCAGACTTCTTATGAAGAGTTTCATACGGATTTTCTCATCCCTTCCGACTCCAACCAGCTTATCACAATATGTCCTCAGATGGACTTTGGGATCTCCCGTGCCATCGAACATTTCGAACTTGGGAGGTTTGTACCCCTCCAGTAGTTCAACATCTAGCTGAATGCAAAGGTCCTCATAATTCAGCCCCTCTATACATTTGTTTCCTTCCATGCCCTGGACTCGGCTGGTCAACTTCTTGAGTTCTGCTGCCAGGTTTCTTATAAGAGAGTCCTTGTCATCAAACTCAGGTGCACTTGAGATTGGTTGAGTGTAGTGGGGTACGGTATCTACGTAGATGGGAGTGTTGTGGAGGTGGTCGTTTGTGGTGTTCAGCTGTTCAGAAATGAGTAGTGGAGTGTTGTTTGGAGTGTGGCATGTGTTGCAGTGTTGCGCATGAGTGGGTTGCATCTGTGGTTGTGGGGTGTTCTGTGGAGGTGCGGGATTTTGAGCATTTGGAAAGTTGACCTCAGGAGCAGTGAGAGAGAATGATAAATTTGCCAAGTTCCGAACTTGATCCAGTTCTTCTCGGAACTTCAACAATTTCTACTCAAGTTGGGCAGCAGTTTCCTTAGCAACCGGGGTACCTTGAGGAATCTCAGTTCTGGCGCTTGAATCTTCCATTCTACCTTTGTTCTTGTTCCGGATAGGACTCGGAGGAGGAGGAGGTGGAGGGCCCTTGGATCTCGTACTGTATGATGATAGTGCCAGAATGCACGAACTAACTTTTGGGGAGGGGAATAAAAAATATAAAAAAAAAACAAAAAAGGTAACAAGCTAGTGCGGATTATGAGAAGAAAATGTTACAATATTTAAAAACATTGTGCAAGAATATAAATCGTGTCCTAATTTAGGTGCCTCGTTGTGCCCGAGGTAGGCCTAGCGACAAACTAATTTGGAGAACTTATAATGCTAAATGCCTCATTTTATTGATAAAAATAAGACGAATCCCAAAACGAAATTAAAATAGCGGAAAGTAAGAATGTCACTAGTGTCCATTAGCCTTATTACATAGTTAAAGCAAGATAAAAGACTCCTAACCACTTGGTCCTAGAAGGACCTTCCCCAGATTCGGCATCTTTGTCTCCCTCGAACAGCTTCACCAGCTCGCGCAGTCCTAGCAACAGATAAGCTTGGGCCAAATGTCCGCCTGCATTCCCTTCAGCGTTTCGACAGTCTTCAATCCTCTTAAGGAACTTTCCTTCTAGCTCCACTAGACCCCGCTCCAAATATCCTAGTCGCTTGTTGGCGCTGACAGCCATATCCTTCCATTCCTCGATCAACTTCTAATGGGCTTCTTGTATTTCTCGATGCTCACTTTCACACTCTCGAATTCTCTTGCGCAGTTGATTGTACTTAACTCGCGCTTCAGCTTTCTCGTCGATGATTCTGTGTCCTCGAATGAACCCGGGCTGACCCATACCATTGTGATTATCTTCCAACCAACTCGAATAGTGCGGCACACAACCGGCGTGATACCTGTCTGGCTCAATAGATTCTTTCCCCAAAATGAGCTTGCAATGCCACATGTGTTGAGCTTGGCATTTGTGAGGGCTATCATCGTCCTGGAAATCAACCATGAAATGACTCATTTTGTCGACCCTTGGTATGATTTGCTTTCTTCCATCCTGCCTCATGGCTCGGAGGGGAACGTAGGGATAAGTTCCTCTTAGACCAATGAGTATGAGAAATGGTACGTCTCGGGATCGAATAATGAATTCTTCCATAGGGAACCACTCAACCATCCAGTGTACCTGGTCTTCCTTCAGATTCTCAAATAGCTCTACCCATCCTCCAGCGTCCTCTGGCTGAGCGAACATGTTAGGCATATAATTTATACGCCTTGGTTGGTGGAAGGCGATGTGATCATCCCAGTCTCTGCGTAGGATTTATTGCCGGTATTCTCCTTTCTGGAGGTGCTCCATAAGCCAGAGCTGAAGTAATAAGTTGCATCCCTCAAAATGACTGGCCTTTCATTGACAGTTGTCCAGGGCTAGGTATATCTCCGCAATGATCATGGGAACTATACTGAAAGGTTGTCCGCCAATTCCTTCCATTAGAGTCTTGGTTACCATGGCCAGTCTGGTGGGGATCCTAGCCTTCTTCATAGGGAATACTATCATCCCCAGGAAACAAAACATGAATACGAAGACCCTTCTATGAATATGCCCCAGTGAGGTGAGGGCAAATTCGTTTGAGTAGGTGCGGTATGACTTGCTATGGTCGTACCTCTCGTACAGATAGTCGAATGGGATGTATGAGTCTTTCAAACAGGTCAAAGCTGGATTCTTCTTCAGTCTCATCATCTTAAGGAAACCCCTACCCTTGCGATTTTCTGGCATAAGAAAACCCGAGTCTCCCAAGGAATACCAGCTAAACCTCCTATTTCTTCGAGCAGAGGAGTCATTTCAAGGTCTCCGAAGCGGAACACGGACCCGTCACTATCCCAGAACAGAGTTGCAGCCTCTATGATTTTGTTGTCATGCTGGATTTCTAGAAGAGAAGGCAGATCCCCTAAGTATTTGTGGACGAGCGTCTGATCACTGGAGTGGAGGTCTTTCCACCAACTTAGCAGCCTTGGATGAATGTTGGTTACCATGCCAAATCTGGGGACTTCGTGCCTCATTTTTTGCAAAATAGAGTGTTAGACCCTTACCACATCAGACTCGACTATTTAAACCAATAATTAGCATAGCAAGCATTTAGTTCTCCAAATAAATGCAGAGAACATGTAGGTGTCCGTTTGGGTTTCAAGGAAACCGGATGGACTTTGGACAAGGCTATCTTAATGAGTCATTATGCGGACAACATAATTGACCCGGCTAGGTTTGACCATGATACATGCACAATTAAACAGAGTAAGGTATCTATGGGGTATTAGACTGGTACCCTTGAGCGGACAACTCAAGAGGGAAAGGCACGGAACCGTCGACTGCACCGCTGATCGACTGGTTTTATCGCAAATACGCCTTTGCCAAATTTAAAGGGTGATAATATTGGAAGAGTGCAACCACTCATTATAAGCGTTGTTATGGTATTTGTTTGGTACGAGTGGAATATGATGTTGAAGATGCAGTTTACAAGAATGAAACAAATTGACATGTATTTCCACGTTCATAAGATAAATTATTACAATAATTGCAGAAATTACAACAGTATTGAATAAAGTAGTAAAGGAAAGCAGTTAAAGAAAAGAAAAGACACGAAAGCCAAGTCAGTTTCGTAGTGAAAGAATAAAAGACAGTAAATAAAGCAATTAATGAGATAGTAAAGTCACAAGCAACATGCAATGGTAAAAGCCTAAAGAATCCCCAGCAGAGTCGCCATGCCGTCGACGCCCCCTTTTTCTAATGCGTGGGTTCGAAATCGGGTATACGACATTGGGAGGACAACTCTATTCCCCTTCGAGAAATGGGTTTAGAAGTTGAAGAGTCGCCACCTAATGATTATAGTGCATTAGGACACTTTTTAGAAGAGTTTGAAATGAAAACCAGAGTTTGGGTAAGGGCTAGAAATTATCTCGAGGGAAGGTGTTAGGCACCCCTCAAGATCCACTAGTGTGGTTCCCGGCCATGTTACAATTGTGCCTTTACAAGTAAGCAATCAAGGCTCAAATAAGGACTTGCATATAACATTGCAATTAGGTTGAAAACTTTCGAAGGTAAGTAGAGAAGGCAGAATAAAAAAAAGATTTAAAGAGTTTTCAAAAGAGATAAAGCAAGTAAAGGAAAGGGGGTCCTAGGTTTGTGATTAATATGGATCACTTCAATGCAATATCCAGCAATCACTCCTTAGAAGAGGGGTCGCACGTGATATTAGCGCACCGGTCATCATATCCATATTCTACCCTTTCCACCCCGTTAAGGTATTAAAGCGCGGAATGGTATCGTTGTTTATTGCATGCTATTACCCATCCCAATCCTATCAGTCCCAGAGGTATATGGGACTACTAATCCTAAAGGGGAAGGGATTTGGGGCCTTTGGGGAGTTTCAAAGGACAAAATACTAAGGCGTCAATCAAAACACACAATGCAATATAGGGGAGAGCAAATAAGCAAGTAAGGCTCAAGTAAACCTCCTTGAATCACATAAGCCATAGAGTTTAGCATGTCTTGCATGTACTGGTTTGGTCTTTAAAATTAAAGCAATAAGCGGACTGGTTTAACTCATACTTTTAGACAGGAAGTCCGCATTAGGCTCACTTGAATGCAGTTGTCGAAGACTGAACTACTTTTAGCTATGTGTTGGATAGAACTAACGATTTCGAAAAACAGACTAATTATAAAGAGTTACAAGTTTTTTTTTCCAGAGTGAAATGAGTTTCAGGAAAAGAGTGTTTTGTTTTGAAGAGGTCTAAAAGAAATGAAAGGAACTTCAAAGGGTATGCAGATTAGTAAAAAATTTCACGAACTTTATCGGAAAAAGAAAGTTTCAGAAAATGCCAGTTTGTTTAGAAAATGTTTGTTAACTTACGAGATTCAAAAAATCGCAGAAGACTGCCAGTTTTACTAAAGTATATATTAATCTAAACGGTTGGTGCTGTCTTGCACAAATGAGACAGTTCAGATTCGAAGTTCCTATAGGCATGTTTTCTATACATCAGCTGATTTTAACACTTTTAAACAGGAGTCTCACAAACATGGTATCTATATGCAGCTTTGTCGTTAGGCCAATAGTTTGCCTAATGGTATCATTATGTGCAAAAATATAAACCCCTATGAGCATGGTATCTATATGCGTAATTGCAGAAAGTTTAGAAGTTAATCCCTATAAACATGCTTTCTACGTGTAGAGTTACACAGACCAGAAATTAAATCTTACAGGCATGGTTTCTACCATTTGTGCATAAAAGTAACCTCCCTCCCTTTTCACTAAATCCCCATGAGTTTGTACATCAGAAATCACAGCTACATACGAGCAGCCTAATTCAAACTTGGTGTCTAACCATATGAGATTGAGCCATTCCTGAGATCAAGATTTCCAAAAGCCTTTCTCATATTTGGGGTGTGTCAAAGTTCCCAAGAGTCTCAAAGGGACTCAGGGCAGTGCTTACACCCCAAACACATTTTAGAATTAGGAACATAATGCAGTGTGGAAATACCAGCTCTCAGATGTCCAAGTTCAGAGGAAACTCAAGGTCCCAAAGCAAGGCTCAAAAGAGAGGGGCAAAACTTAAGATTCTAGGAATAGGTGTAAGTGCACAAAGGGGGAAGGGGGAAAGCTAGTGGTCATGCCCAGCAATTGGGATGTTGGCACACCCCTGACCAGCCTGCTAGTCAGCATTAAGAGCTAGGATCCATTGTGGATCAGGTTATGGCCTAAGAAGTAATCAAGATAATGTAAGGCCAAGACCTTAACTCAGGCATATAGAGGGAATATGGGTAGGGATTTATAACAGAAATAGAAGCAAGGAAGAAAAAATATTTAACACAAATTACTGAACATGAGCAGTAAAGTAAACTAAGTCTGAAGCTGTAGAATGAACACATAAGGATGAGGTAGAAAATTAAATCAGAACATACCAGTTTCAGGGAAGCAAGAAAGAAAAGCAGTAGTCTTGTAAAGACAAATTGCAAGCAAATAGTCAGAAAATCTTAGAAGAGAGTTGTGAGATTATGTGTGTAAGGTGCTGAATTGAGAGTGTGTGTGTAAGAGTATGCAATTCAAGGTGTGTTGTAAAAGTATTGAGTTGTCAGTGTCTTAAAAGGTGTTGTGTGTGTTGAAAGTGCAGAAGGGTCGTGCTTTTTATAGTGCAGAAAGCAAGTATAAATAGGTGAGAAAATAATTCAGAAATCAATTACACAAGTTCCCCTTCAATTAAGGGATTCTGATTTCAAACGGGTAAAAGATAATTAAAGAAGGAGCTTAATCAAAATCTTTTCCAAAGTAGCATAAGAAGGGTAAATACACAGAAGTTTATTTAAGGCAAAAGTCCAGTGGTACATGGTTTGTGCAAATAAGAAAAGGCAATCACTCAACAGCCAGTAAAAATCAAAACTGCAAGTTTTGTTCGAATGAACCAAGTCAAAATATGGGTAAAGAAAGGTTCAATTAGGGAAAATCAATAACAATCAAGTAAACACCATTAAAGGAATTCGGAATCAATTAGTAGTTGGCAAAACCTTTTGAAAGAAGAGTTCTCATATATAAAGCACACAAACATGTGAATCAAGAAGAGGCTGTAAAATTATTTAGAAGAGAGTTTAATCGAAGAGAAGTTCAAAATCATAAGCAAAAAGATACAGGTTCAATTTGCAGACTCATAGTGAGTCTAAGAGTTTAGGGTCCCAAAGTGGAGCCTTAACTCGAACACAAAAATCAAAATTGTCAAAGGAAACCCCCAAATCCTAGGGTTTCAAAATTGAGTCAGACATGTAGGTGAGAAAGCAAGTCGTTTGTTTCAGAGTCTCAACAAAACAGATATGATAGCATGTTTGAATGACAAAGGAAGAAAAATCATGAAGAACATATTTGAGAAAACTTGGAAGCTAAACAAGTTCACAAGTAGATGAAGCAAGTAAGAACATGAACAGAGTCCAGTAAACAAGATCAAATAACTTAACGGTAAACACACATAGCAAAAGAGTAAAGAAAACTAGGCAGGGATTAACAGGAGTAACATGCATAGTAGAAAAGAAAAGGTAGAAGACAGTACATGCGTAATAAAAAGTAATCACACCAGAAGGGTATGGACAAACACACATAAAACAAAGAAAAAATCAGAAAGATTTTTTCCAAAAAAAACCTTTCAGAAACCCTAAAATCGAAGAGAAACGATTTTGAAAAGAAACTTTTGGGAAAAACACTTTAGATGGCAAGAAAAGCATAGATATAGTATTGATCTAAACAAATAACGGTGAAAGGACCTTGAATAGCTTAGGGTTTCGGAGAAACCCTAAAAATGAGAAAGGCTTGGAAGCAGGTCCGGTCTAAGCAGAAGACCAAGAGCCACCGGAGCAAGGCCGGAGATAGCCCGGATCTTCGAATCGGTGAAGGTCTAAGTGAAGACCTTCGAGGTCTAGCCTCGAACCTTCGAGCATCAGGCATGCAAGAGTCGGAGGAGGTGAGTATAGGCTGTCCATGGCCTGAGAAGCCATGGACTCCGGTGAAAACACGGTGGAACAAGGTAGGAGGAGGCTAGGGTTCCGAAGAAACTTAAGAGAGTTTTGAGAGACAAAGGGGTTTAAGGGCGGCGGACCAAATGAAATGAAGGGATTAGGGTGTAGTTGGGGGATTAAAAAAGATAAGGGATGATCCTGGCCATTGATCAAAATGATCAACGTCCTGGATTGAAAGAAAGGTCGGATGGGTTTTTCAATTGGGTTAGGGGCCGGGTTAAAAACGAAATTGGGCTGGTCCAATTGGGGTTGGGATTGGGTCAATTGAGGGCCAAAATTAAAATGTAAATAGGTTGTATTTGCAATGAAATGAGGCTAAATGTTAAATAGCCAATTTTCCCTTTTATTTTATAAAAAATAGTAAAAAGATCTTAAAAGAAAATTAAAAGTACTTAGCCAATTAATAATATAAAAATATTAGTTTAAAAATATTGGGCCTAATTTTACAATCATAAAAGGTTGTTATCGTAAAGTAGGCTAAAATTGCAATTATATGCAATTTAACTTTAAAAATGCCGAACCAATTTGTAAAAATGTACAAAAAATCACCTTAATTATATTTTGGAGTAAATATGAGAATAGAATAAGTTATTCACCAAAATGATCATTTGGGAATAATTATCGGATTTTATACTGCTGAAATAGATAATAAATTGGTTTTGAAAAACTCTAAGAATTTGGGAAAATTACCAAAACACTTGGGTATGCTTACATATGCATATATATGTTATTTTAAAAGTATTTTCATGTAAAAAAAATATCTAGGGAAAAATTAGGTATCAATAGCCACCCGGCAGGGATATTAACTTTTTCATTGATTTGGCCCCGGGCACTCAGCCCATTTCTATTCCGCTGTATCATATGGCCCCGCCTGAGTTGAAAGAGTTGAAGGAGAAGTTGCAAGACTTGCTTGAGAAGGGTTTCATTAGACCCAGTGTTTTGCCTTGGGCAGCACCGGTGTTGTTTGTTAAGAAGAAGGACAGATCGATAAGAATGTGTATTGATTACCGGCAGTTGAACAAGGTTACAATCAAGAATAAGTATCAATTGCTGAGGATCGATGATTTGTTTGATCAGCTTCAGGGTGCCAAGGTATTTTTGAAGATTAACTTGAGATTTGGCTACCATCAGTTGAGGATTAGGGCATTCGACGTCCCTAAGACAGCTTTTCGCACTCGGTACAAGCATTATGAGTTTTTGGTGATGTCATTTGGGTTGAAGAATGCCCCAACAGCTTTTATGTATTTGATGAACCGAGTGTTCAGGCCTTATTTGGATTCGTTCGTGATAGTCTTCATTGATGATATTTTGACTTATTCCCGCAGCCGGGAGGAGCACGAGCAACATCTTAGAGTGGTTCTTCAGACCTTGAGGAATAGTCAGTTATATGATAAGTTCTCGAAGTGTGAGTTCTGGTTGAGTTCAGTTACATATCTGGGTCATGTTGTGACAGCAGAGGGTATTCAGGTTGATCCGAGGAGATTGAGGCTGTCAAGAACTGGCCTAGACTAGCATCAGCTACAGCGATTCAGAGTTTCTTAGGATTGGCAGGCTACTATTGTAGGTTCGTGGAGGGGTTTTCATCTATCTCAGCCCCGATGACCAGATTGACCCAGAATGGGTGCCAGTTCAGATGGTTGGATGAGTGTAAGGCGAGCTTTCAGAAGCTCAAGACAGCTTTGACTACGGCACTGGTGTTGGTTTTGCCCACAGGTTCAGGGCCTTATACAGTTTATTGTGATGCATCTTGTATTGGACTTGGTGCAGTGTTGGTGTAGGATGGCAAGGTCATTACCTATGCTTCGCTGTAGTTGAAGATTCATGAGAAGAACTATCTGGTCATGATTTGGAGTTGGCAGCCATTGTTCACGCATTGAAGATTTGGAGGCATTATCTGTATGGCGTGGCATGTGAGGTGTTCACGGATCACAAGAGTCTTCAGTATTTGCTCAAACAAAAGGAGTTGAATTTGAGACAGAGGAGGTGGTTCGAGTTGTTAAAAGATTATGATATCACCATTTTATATCATCCGGGAAAGGCCAATGTGGTGGCCGATGCTTTGAGTAGGAAGTCAGCTAGTATGGACAGTCTTGCTTATATTCCGGTCGGTGAGAGACTGCTTGCTTTGGATGTTTAGGCTTTGGCCAATCAGTTCGTGAGGTTGGATGTTTCTGAGCCCAGTCGGGTGTTAGCTTGCACGGTGGCTCGTTTTTATTTATTGAAGCGTATCCGTGATCGGCAGTATAATGATCCCCATTTGTGTGTCCTTAGAGACACGGTGCAGCACGGAGGTGCCAAACAGGTTACCTTAGGTGATGATGGAGTTTTGAGATTGCAGGGTTGAGTTTTTGTGCCTATTGTGGATGGGCTCCGAGAGTTGATTTTAGAGGAGACCAATAGTTCTAGGTACTCTATTCATCCTAGCGCCGCTGAGATGTATCAGGATTTGCGGCAACATTATAGGTGGCGGAGAATAAAGAAAGATATTGTTGCATTTGTGGCTCGGTGTTAAAATTGTCAGCATGTTAAGTACGGGCATTAGAGGCCTGGTGGTTTATTTCAGAGGATTAAGCTTCCCGAGTTGAAGTGGGAGCGGATCACTATGGATTTCGTTGTTGGACTCCCACAGACTCGGAGGAAGTTCAACGCAGTATGGGTAATTGTTGATAGGATGACCAAGTCAGCCCATTTCATTCCTGTGGCAGTCTCCTATTCTTCCGAGAGGTTAGTTGAGATCTATATTCGGTAGATTGTTCGTCTTCATGGTATGCCCGAGTCTATCATTTCAGATCGAGGTACGCAGTTTACCTCACGTTCCTGGAGAGCAATTCAGCGAGAGTTGGGCACGCGGGTTGAGTTGAGCATAGCGTTTCATCCTCAGATGGATGGGCCGTCCGAGCGGACTATTCAGATTTTGGAGGATATGCTCCGAGCTTGTGTCATTTACTTTGGAGGCTTGTGGAATCCGTTTTTGCCCTTAGCAGAGTTTTCCTACAACAACAACTACCAGTCGAGTATCCAGATGGCTCCTTATGAGGCTTTATACGGTAGGCGATGTCGGTCTCCGGTTGGATGGTTTGAGCCGGGAGAGGCTAGGTTGTTGGGTACGGATCTGGTTTAGGAGGCCTTGGACAAGGTAAGGATTATTCAGGATAGGCTTCGTACAGCTCAGTCCAGGCAAAAGGGCGTGATGAGATTTGGGAAGAAGGGCAAGCTTAGCCCTAGGTTCATTGGCCCGCTTGAGATTCTTGATCGAGTGGGAGAGGTGGCTTATAGACTTGCTTTGCCACCAAGCTTATCAGCCGTGCATCTAGTGTTTCATGTGTCCATGCTTCGGAAGTATCACGGTGATCCATCCCACGTGTTAGATTTCAGCACTGTCCAGTTGGATAACGACTTATCTTATGAAGAGGAGCCGGTGGCTATTCTAGACCGGCAGGCTCGTCAGTTGAGATCGAAGAGTTTTCCTTCTGTTCGTGTTTAGTGGATAGGTCAGCCGCCTGAGGCATTGACCAGGGAGTCCGAGTCCGATATGCGGAGCCGTTATCCCCGACTCAAGTACTTCCTTATTTTGTCCGTTCGAGGACGAACGGTTATTTTAGAGGTGGAGAATGTGATGACCCAAAAGGTTATCACTTTTGTTGCAATGAAATTCTACTTTCCGAGGCCTTAAAAACCTCCCTTAGCACCACCTCGATTTGCGTGCGCAATCCGGGTGCGTAGCCGGAAAGCTTAAATGTGAAAATCTGTGAAAAATGATAAGTTTTGACTGTAAAATGAATAAAGTTAACTTCGGTCAACGTTTTGGGTAAACGAACCCGGACCCGTGATTTGACGGTCCTCGAGGGTCCGTAGGAAAATATAGGACTTGGGCGTATGCCCGGAATGGATTCCGAGGTCCCAAGCTCTAGAAACGAATTTTTTAAAGAAAATTATTTTCTAAAATTGTTTAAAGAAATTTGAAATGAAATTTGCTTAGAACATGGTGGTATCGGGCCAGTATTTTAGTTCTGCCGCTCGGTACAGGTCTTATATATGATTTAAGACATTTTTGTGGAATTTGGTGAAAAACGGATGTCATATGACGTGATTCGGACATAAATCCCAAAATTGATGTTTAAAGAAGTTTTGAGAAAATTTCATTGATCTCGAGATTTAATTTAATGTTCATGATGTTATTTTGATGATTTGATTACACGAATAAGTCCGTAGGATATTTTTGAGGTTTTGTGTGCGCTTGGTTTGGATTTTCGAGGGCTCGGGTGAGTTTCGGGTAGGTTTCGGGGTGTCCTAGGCTTAAAAACTGAGCTGTTGCAGGCTCAGAGAGGTGGAGGACCTCTGAACAGGCCAGTGCGGTCCGCATGATATGGACTGCTGCCGCAGAGAGGCCTGTGCGGCCGCACTAGTTTTGGTGAGGTCCGCGGTGAAGAATAATTCACGGGTCCGACTTCGGAAGCCTATATCTTTTGATCTACAAGGAATTTTGAGATGATTCAAAAATAAAAGTTGTAGTCCTTCGTATCTAATTTCCAGAAAGGTAAGGAAATAATAATTTGGACATATGTAGAGAAAGTTATGGCCAAAATACGAAGACCTATCACTGCAAAACACATGAAGCCTGTGCGGCCGCAGTTGATTTTGTGCGGTCCGCACAGGGCATCTGAGGGCAGTATATTTAGACGGGATTTTCAGTTATTTTTCATTTTTTAAGACCCCAAAAACATAAGAGGCGATTTTTTAAACAACTTTTCTTCTCCAAATCAATTGTAAGTCGTTTTTAACTAGTTTTCTTCAATCATTAACATCTTTTAACATGATTTGAACTTCAAATCAATGATTTTCATGGGGGAAATTGGATGTTTTGGGTAGAACCTAGGTTTTTCAAAAATTGGGGATTTGGACCTCGCTTTGAGGTCCGATTCCAAAACAAATTATATATTTGAGCTCGTGGGGGAATGGGTAATCGGGTTTTGGTTCGAACCTCGGGTTTTGACCACGTGGGCCCGGGGGCGATTTTGACTTTTTGGGTACAACTTTGGAAACTCATTTTCATGCATTCAAATTGATTTATTTAGCATTTGTTGATGTAATTAAGAAACTTGCGGCTAGATACGAGCGAATTGGCAGAGGAATCAAGGGGTAAAGCTATAATTGAAACTTGAGTTGTGTTCGAGACATCGAGGTAAGTGTTTGGTCTAACCTTAGCTTGAGAGATTAGGAGTTCTGTCCTATTTGCTATTTTCTTCTTGTTGAGTACGACGTATAGGCTTGGTGACGAATATCTATACGTTGGTGTCAAGCATGACCGTGGGTCTTATATTGTGATTTTCATGACTTCGTTGTATTATTCATCCCTTCATGAAGATTTCTATTTATTGTGTAAAGTTGTGGTAAGAATTGTGACCTATGAACATTGAGGAGCGTTAGCTCAAGTTGTATAATGAATTGTGAAGTAAAAGTGAGAAAGAGAAAAGATCATTATGTTGCCCCTTGCCGGGCCATTCTTGAGTTGTGGTTCCCTTGCATTGTGTTCTTAATTGATATAACAGATGTTTATGTTGATGATTCTTTGTGTTAGGTGTTGTAACAAGTTTAGTTATAGCTGAAGTAGTTAGGTGTTGTAACAAGTTTGGTTATAGCTGAGGTAGTTAGATGTTGTAACGAGTTTGGTTATAGCTAAGGTAGGTAGGTGTTGTAACAAGTTTAGTTATAGCTGAAGTAGTTAGGTGTTGTAACAAGTTTGGTTATAGCTGAGGTAGTTAGATGTTGTAACGAGTTTGGTTATAGCTGAGGTAGTTAGGTGTTGTAACAAGTTTGGTTATAGCTGAGGTAGTTAGATGTTGTAACGAGTTTGATTATAGCTGAGGTAGTTAGGTATTGTAACAAGTTTGGTTATAGTTGGGGTAGTTAGATGTTGTAACAAGTTTGGCTATAGTTGTTTCTCCCTTGCTGGAAATTGTTTGTTGATATTATAGTTCCCTTGTCAGGATTCCTTGTGATTATTGTTAGCTTGTAACTGGGAGCGGGTGGTATGCCTACCACAAGATATAATAAAATAGGAGCGGGTGGTATGCCTACCACAAGATATAATAAAATGGGAGCGGGTGGTATGCCTACCACGAGATAAATGAAATGGGAGCCGGTGGCACGCCTGCCACGAGATACAGGAAATGGGATCGGGTTGCACGCCTGCAACAAGATGTGAAAAGAAAGTAAAATCTGCCTTTGTTTTCCTTATTATTGTTAGCGGTTGATTTTGATTCCTTTATAATTCTCTTGATATTCTGTTTTACCTATTATTCACGGAAGAATGTTTCCCCCTCCTATCTTTATTTGTTTATTTCTGTATTTTTTTTCCGTTGTATATATATTTGAACTGCACAGGTTTATTTGGTAGTATGGTCCTAGCCTCGTCACTACTTCACCGGGATTAGACTAGACACTTACCAGCACATGGGGTCGGTTGTGTTGATACTACACTCTGCACTATGTGCAGGTCCTGGAGCAGCTTTTGGACCATAGTGTGGAGGCTACCTTCAGTCCACGCGGAGATCCAAGGTAGACCTGCAGGCGTCCGTAGGCCCTGGCGTCTCCCTCTATCCCTATTTCCTGTATCATTTTCCTTTTATTTAGAAATAATGTACTGTTATTTCTTCAGACCATGTATGTAGAAATCTTAGACAGTCTGTGACACTGTGACACCAGGTTTTGGGTGGTTAAGGCTTAAGCATTTGTAATAGATGCATTTTTCATAAATATTATTGTTGTTTTCCGCTTAAATTTGAATTTTCGCTGTTACCACGTTATCGTCTTATATTTGTTAAAAAAAATAATTGGTTAATGAAGTAACTAGATTAAAGATTTGGCTTGCCTAGCTCACATTAGTAGGTGCCATCACGACTCCCAATGGTAGAAAAACCGGGTCATGACAAATTTATAATTTAGCCACAAAACTTGTACATATATATAGACACTGAAGTTTCTAGAGAACTAATTTTTGTAATTACTTTTGGTCATATAAGAAATAAGAAAAGTGCTCGGCTTCTTTCGTTTATTCTCTTTCTCACCCGAATTTAGGGTTCTAACTCACAAGTTTTAATGGCGATCTGTCAATTTTGTGTATCAACATGGTATCACAGCTAGTGTATACGTAGCTCTCACTGTTCGCGATCGATCGATGGTAACCTCAACAGGGAAAGGATCCCCTCCAATAATGTTATGTCCATTATTCTTCATTGGAGTAGTGGATTTATTCCACGTGTACAAAAGCAAAATTAAAGGCTTGGATCATTTTACTTGGTACTCTTCAAATTTTCTTTTATATTTTTTTTTAACAACACTTAATGGTAAAGTAATTATATTAAATCCAAAAATGCATCTACGTAAGGGATGGATCATTTTGTTATTACTAAAAAAAATCATTTATTTCAACATTACGTAACGTTCTTTACTTCAAAAAATGGATTTTATTCTTATGCTCTTTTCTGAACAATGAAATTGATTTTTAAAATCTGGATATCTCAACATCTTTATTTTACATTTTTTGGTGTAAAATATAAGTAATAGATAAAATTGAATGAGTACTAATACATAAAAATATTTTGGGATTTAAAATATTACTAAATGTTGAAATAAATAGATAAAAGAAAATTTGAAGAGTACCAAGTAAAATGATCCAAGCCTTTAGTTTTGCTTTTGTACACGTGGATTAAATCTATGCTCCATTGAAGAATAATGGACATAACATTACTGGAGGGGATCCTTTCCCAACCTCAACAGGCTTCTCCGGTGGAATCCTCATTTGGTGGAAAATTAGGTTTTCCAAGTTTTTCTTCTGAAACTGAAACTTCTCTGGATTTCAGCCTTGATTTAGCTCAATTTAGATGTAAATTGCTAGATTAGCGTGGTGAATTGCAGTTTACGGTAAAAATTCTCACTTGACCTAGTTATCTTTTGTACGATAGCAATTTGGGGATTTTTCTCAGTGTTGTTCCTTCACATTTTGTATACTGAATTTGTAATGGGTACCATTCCTATCATCCCAACATCTGTGTCTAGTTCTGATGGTTTCACTGTATTCTCTGTTGTTCCTTCTCATCTTTTCTACATTGATCCATCCAATAATCCTAATACTCCATTAGTCTCTCCTCCGTTTGATGGTCGGGGTTTTGTTGCTTGGAGGAAAAATATGCTTGTCGCTTTATCAGCTAAAAACAAACTTGGAGTTATTACTGGAAGGAACCCCTAACTAGGGACTAATTTGCCTTATTACCCTGCTTGGGAAAGATGTAATGAAATGCTAATTGCTTGGATGACTAACTCTTTAACTAGAGATATTTCAGTTAGTCTTATAGGATTTAACACGGGTAAGGACATATGGACAGACATTAATGAACGATTTGGTCAGTCTAATGGATCAAAATATATACAAATCCAAAGGGAGATAAGTACAACAACTCAGGGATCATCAGATATAGCTACATATTTTACTAGGATGAAAGGTTTATGGAATGAGTTAAATGCATCCTATGTAGGACCAATATTTTACTAGGATGAAAGGTTTATGTGATGCACACCAGACACTAACAAAATTATCAATGTCAAACATGCTCCAGGTGGTCTGAAACTCATCCGAGCCCCTTAGGACCTCATCCGAATATATTAACTAGTCTATATACCTCCCATTAACTTGACCAATGTCTTAAAACACAAAACAACATCAAAACCTTGAGAAATATATACGATTTGGCGGAGCATGACTAGAAAAGCAAATTGAATTCAAGTTGACAGACTTGTGAGAAGAGGAATATTATTGAGGGAATCTTATTTAGTTTGCATTTGCTAGTATCAGTTATAACTTCTGGGTCATAATTGTAAACACAAGAAATTAAGATACATGAGATCTTGAGGATGTATCTATGTGATTCAAATGATCTGGGACATTAAGCATACTTTTTATGATGTACTTGAAGACTTCCCTGACGATAACGAGAGGTTATTTAATGCCAACAGATGTATAACACGGTAATCTCATAGTATGATGGTCAACGAAGTATTTATCTAGTCTAGTATGAATAATGCAAGAGAGATAAAAAGGAAGAATATATTTTGTCTTGGCTCGATGATGGAGCTTTATCACTCCTTTATGTATGAGTGAATTGGAAAATGTTATTGGGTCAGGTCCATGGATAAAGGGTGCTAGATGAGCTATAATCTTACTAATTACTCCTCTTAAACCCTACTTATGACCTATAAAAAGGAAAAAATAGTTACCTAATGTTTCTTATGGGAAACAAGCGATGGGATTAGACTTTCTTTATCCTGAAATGGGGTATTTAGGCTGTGGAAGCAAGGAAGTTCATCCGTCATGTGAAAATTTTCAATGACCAGTAATTCGTATCGTAGTTTCTATGGACGATCCGCTTCTGTGATGAGAGACTCGTAAGTCTCCTAAACTAGAATTTAGTTCACAAAAGGGTACAACCCAGGTCGTCAATAGGTCCATTATGCCATTCTACCTCTGGTGAGCAATCTCTTGTAAACAGTCAAATATTAAATGAAGCCCCATCTAGATTAACCATTGTTATTCCAAACTAATCTCTTCCTATCAACTATATGATAGTCGCCTCTAACATTACAGTATAGTTCCATTATGGAGAACCTATCCAACTGTTGCACATCTATTTCATTGTATTCAGCTTTGTCAAACATAAATTTAGCCATGAAGATCATTTAATAATCCACGAGGCTTGATTTGGTTGAGTGTCCCACAAACTTTTGCATTTTAAATTTTACGTAATAACTATGTACCCATTGAGCCCACAATTTATCTCTTTTTGTTGTATATATTTCATAATATTTTACAAATGGCACCTTGGTTCAAGACTGCCACATCCATCAAGTTCAAATATCTAGCAGACATAGGATAACATAGCCTTTCTCATGCTATTAAGGCTTTCATAGACAATTTAGCACCAACTTTCTAGAGGAATCTTCAAATAGAGCTCTTTCCAAAACCAGTAATCATCCTACTAGGTACAAAACCAGACAAACTATTATCAAATAGTGTCCAAAACCCGTTGCATTCTATGTGTTAATATCGTTAATATAATTTTATAAAGAATAGTGCAACATGAGATAGTCTGAACTCAGAGACTCTAGTTGGGTTTTACACCTTTGGAATCAGAGTAATAGTGCACTTCATAGGTCAATACATCTCATCTATTACAAAGAACCTCAATACAACTTGTGTGACTTCTTTCCAATTAGTGTCCAAGCTTTTTTGTAAAAGTAAGCATAATATCCATTACATCCTGGGGCCTTGAGATCATAAATACCATTTAGAGCAGTTCTACTTCCTCCTTCGTTACATGTGCAATCCATTTAGAGTTAGTTCTACTTCCTCCTTTGTTGTTGTCTTCGTACAACCCTATACTCTTTCATAACATTAAGATTTAAAGTTGAAAGCTGAGAAGCTGTAGATCCCAAGAATGTCTTATAAAATCCTATTATTTCTGCCTTAGTTACGTCCTTACTTCATCCTTATTTATATTGATTAGTCTCTTGATCCTATTTTGACTGATCCTGCTTTTCATATTTGCAAAGAAGAAAGCATTTTTATAATCTCCTAGCTTCAACCATTATATTTTGAACTTCTATCTAAGGATACTATCTTCAATTTTGTCTCTTTTTTTAAAATTGTTGTTTGATTCCCATATCATTTAAAAAAGTTCATATTGGTGATCATGACTCCTCATTTGGACTTGAATATTTGCGAGCTATTGTCTTGGATTTTTTATTGTTTCAATCCCTCTAAATTATTTCATATTAGCTGCTTGAGACGACCCTTAAAATATCTTCAGTTTCTACCAGACTCTTTCCATAAAGTATCATTTTCATGACCTCAACCAAGTATTATCTACCACTTTCAAGAAATCCCCGCAAGTATATTATCACCAAGCCTTATGCATAGATTTGAATGGTCAGAGCAACCTTGATCCAAAATAGATACCTCATGTATTGGGAAAAATCAAGTTAACATTTGGAATTAATTATGTACTGACATGTCAAGACACGTGGATCAATGAAAGAATGACATCTAGCAAAGAGTATTCAAAGAGACATGAGCCTTAATAG
Source organism: Nicotiana sylvestris (assembly GCF_000393655.2). Classification (NCBI taxonomy): domain Eukaryota; kingdom Viridiplantae; phylum Streptophyta; class Magnoliopsida; order Solanales; family Solanaceae; genus Nicotiana; species Nicotiana sylvestris. The sequence goes on from NC_091067.1 coordinate 108,267,145, forward strand.
GTACGGGCAAAGATTCAAGAAAACAGGAAGGAACGATTACTCGGATCTCTTGGTAATTTAAAGAGACATGGGAGGAAAGAACCTAGATAGCAAAAAGCACAGATACATATTATCCGTAATTAATGAGCATCAATGATGGAAAACGTTACAGAATCATCATGAAACAGTTACGATTACCAATTATAACGATACGTTAATGCCATTAAATGCTCATTATGGCTCTATTATGAGAGGAAAGAAACATAGTACTTAGAAATAGATATAAAAGGAGAGAAATAACATTTGTAAAGGGACACAGATTATTATTGGAATACACTGATTTACTTTGCTTACTCATCTATCTTTCAATTTAATTCTTCTTATTTGTTTCATATTTGATTATCAGTAACCCGAGTTGTTCTAAAATTAAGTTTTGACCGAAATCCCTATTTTCTGGTTAAACAAATTGGTTATGCTGCCGGGATTCTAATAATCTTTTACTTTCCAAACCAACTCTCTCGTCGAAACAATCATGTCGAATGTCAATGACAACAACCAGCAAGATTTACAACACCAAGAAAATCAGCAACGACAGGAGAATCAACAAGGTGAAGGAACTCCAGCTCCATCCCCTCTCCTCGACAATCCCGAGAGGGGACTCCTGACGGATCTGAATCAAATATGAATGATTAGTTCGAAAATAACCAAGCTATTGATGAAGCTTTGAAAAAATTAATCGCCTAACAGGTCAGTAATACTCTTCAGGCTTTTGCTAACCAGCTGCCAGGTGCTGCACCACCAACACCAACTCCAAATAACAACACCATGGAAAATCCTGGCTCAGGACTCACTAACTCAGGCAGTGGAGGAACTCCTAGCGAATCTCGTGATAGAGGCTCAGGTAACCCAGTCAATTCTAATTACATAATTTAGTACTAACTTTACAAAAACAGCTCAAGGAGTAGAGCGATCGCATAGAGCAGATACCTGGAGTGCCACCTATAATCAAGGGAATAGATATGGACAAATACTCTCAACAACCTTGGAAGCCAAGTGTCGCTCCTTTGCCAATTCCAAAGAAATTCAAAATGCCCGATATTCCAAAATATGATGGAACAACTAACCTCCGGGATCACGTAACCGTATTTACAACTGGCGTAAAGGGCAACGATTTGACCAAGTAAGAAATTGAATTAGTACTAGTCAAAAAGTTCGGAGAAACGCTCACGAAGAGAGCATTAATATGGTGTTCTCTTTTACCCAAAAATTCTATAGATTCTTTTGCTGAGCTTGCAGATTCATTTATCAAAGCACACTCGAGAGCTCAAAAAGTTTAAAAAAGAATGGAAGAAATTTTCAAAGTAAAACAAGGAGATACGGAGTTGCTCAGGGAATTCGTAGATAGGTTCCAGCGTGAGAGGATGATGTTGCCACGTGTACCTGATAACTGGGCGGCTATGGCCTTTTGCCAGTAATTTAAATGAAAAAAGCTCAGAACCCATGAGGATACTCAAGGAAAGTTTACGAGAATTTCTAGCAACTTCTTGGAATGATGTTTATCACAGATACAATACGAAACTACGGATAGAAGAAGATACTATCATTCAGTCTCGAAAAGATGAAAGGTTGAGTTCAAGGAGAGCTGAAACTGAAAAAAGGTCCCGCAAAAACAAGTACGAGCCTTACATGGGACCAGCAGGAAGAGACTCGCATTCAAAACCAAAAAACCCAAGGTACGATAATAGATCAAGAGATAGAGAGTCAGGTTCATCATCAAGGTTCAGAAAAGAACGAAATACACGAGAGACGCGAGATGATGACAGAAACTCGAAGGAAAAGATCGGCGGTTATAGTTTTAATGTTAGCACATCCGAGTTGTTGGTTGTTTTAAGAAGCATGGGAGACAAGGTACGGTGGCCAAAGGAAATGAGATAAAACTTAAATAGGTGAAATCCTGATTTTTGGTGTGAGTTTCACAACGATCACGGTCACAAAACAGCAGATTGCAGATTACTACAAGGCGAAGTAGAACATTTATTAAAACAAGGGTATTTAATTGAACTGTTTAGTGAAAAAGGAAAGAAAGCATATATGAAGAATAGACAGGAACCGCCAAAACCTCCTTCACCAAAAAGGACGGTCAATTCATAAGTGGAGGGGAAGAAATTAATGGTGTGACATATACGGCAGTAAAGAAGGTATCAAAAATTACAGTTACCCACGGGAAATGAGTTCAACAGGTTTTGGAAGAAGATATTATTATATTTGATGAAGTAGATGCAGATAGTGTGCTACCCCACATAGTGATGCACTGGTAATATCTTTACTTGTACATGACACTAATGTAAAATGAGTTTTGATTGATCCAGCTAGTTCCGTGAATATCATTCTGTTAAGAGTGGTAAACGAGATGCAAGCCGATGATAAGTTGATACCCAAGGCACGCACCTTGTCTGGTTTTGACAACTCGAGCGTCGTAACAAAAGGGAAGATAATACTCACCACATTCACAGAAGGAGTAGTCAAGGATATAAAATTTCAGGTAGTAGAAATGGATATGGCTTACAATATGATTCTCGGCAGCCCATGGATTCACGAAACGGACGTTGTTCCATCTACCTTACATCAAGTTATCAAGTTTCCATCACCATGGGGAATACGACAAATTCGTGGTGACCAACAAGCTTCACGAAGCATTAATTCCGTTGCAGATTCAAACGCAAAAAGTGACAAAAAATAGCAATCACATAATTCAGTTGAGGACGCGACAACATGAACCTCAACTGAAGATAAGCAAACAGATGTAGATTCGAGGCCCGATACTATTCAGGAACTAGACAAAAATGAAAATATTAAAATAACGATCGAGGAATTGGAAGTTGTGGTACTATTTGTACATTGGCCGGACATAAAAGTCTACATCGGAACCAACCTCAGTCCAGAGATGAAACGTAAGTTGATTGAATTTTTAAAGGCTAACACAAATTGTTTTGCTTGGTCCCATTCAGATATGACAGGTAAACCACCAGAGGTAATGACTCACAAATTAAATTAAGACCCATCATACCCACATGTCAAACAAAAGAAAAGGAAGCAAGGCTCCTTCAAAAATCAGGTGATTCAAGATGAGGTGCAAAACTTTTAAAAATCGTCCATCCGCAAGGTAAATTATCCAGATTGGTTGGCTAATACTGTAGTAGTACCCAAAAAGAATGGTAAGTGGCGAGTTTGTCTAGATTATACTGATCTAAATAAAGCTTGCCCTAAAGATTTTTTTCTATTACCGCATATAGATCAACTAATTGATGTTACTGCAGGGCATGAATTATTAAATTTTTTAGATGTCTATTCAGGATATAATCAGATTAAAATGGATCCTCTAGATGAATAAAAAACTTCCTTTATCACAGACAGGGGGATTTACTATTACAAAGTTAGGCCGTTCGGTTTAAAGAATGCTGGGGCCACATACCAAAGGCTAGTGATCAAAATGTTCCAAGAACACCTAGGAAAAACCATGGAAGTATATATTGATGATATGCTGGTCAAATCACAACAAACAGGGGATCATATTCCACACTTGACTGATACATTTCAGATTCTTCGCAAATTTAACATGAAGTTAAATCCCGAGAAATGTGCATTTGGCGTGTCATCAGGTAAGTTCTTGGGATTTCTTGTTTCTAACTGTGGCATTGAAGTAAATCCTGCGCAGATTAAAGCTATTGAAGAAATTTCGGATATACTCACGAGCAAAAAAGAAGTTCAAAGGCTGACAGGAAGAATAACAGCCTTGGGGAGGTTTATTTCCAAGTCATCAGAAAAGTGCTTCAAATTCTTTTCAGCTTTAAAAAGCAAAACCAATTTGAATGGTATGAAGAATGTCAACAAGCTCTTAAAAATTAAAGACATACCTGTCAAATCCACCATTGCTAGCCAAACCAAAAGACGGAGAGAAATTGCTTATCTACCTTGCAGTTTCAGAAGTAGCAGTAAGTGTCGTACTAGTTCGAGAAGACTAAGGTAAACAATCACCGATTTATTATGTTAGCAAATCTTTGCTAGATGCTAAGACTCGATATCCTCATTTAGAGAAACTTGCATTAGCCTTAATTATGGTATCTAGAAAATTGAGACCTTACTTCCAATGTCATTCTATCTCTGTAGTAACTGCCTACCCCTTACGCAATATATTGCATAAACAAGAGTTATCGGGTAGATTAGCCAAGTGGGCTATAGAACTAAGCGAATATGACATTACATATCAACCTAGAACTGCAATAAAGTCACAAGTTTTAGCAGATTTCGTGGCAGATTTTAGCCAGGGGATACAGTTGGAGGTAGAAAAAGAACTACAGGTATTTAACGGATCTAATCCAGGTACCTGGATCTTATTTACTAACGGTTCATCAAATGTAAAGGAGCAGGCCTAGGGATTATCCTAGTACCCCCTGCGAGTGAAACCATACGTTAAGCAATAAAATGTTATCCAATCACTAACAATAAGGCAGAATATGAAGGTGTCATTGCAGGTTTAGAATTGGCACAAGAGCTCGGAATAAAGCAGGTCATAATCAAAAGTGACTCGCAGCTCGTTGTTAATCAAATGCAGGGGACTTATACGACAAGAGAGACAAAGATGCAACAATACCTGGAAAAGGCACGGGATCTGGTTAGACAATTCTAAACTTGGAAAATCATGTAGATACCAAGGGAAGAAAATGCCAAGGCAGACACTCTAGCTAATCTTGCATCCGCTGTGAAAGTAACAAATGAACAAAACGCTTCCGTGATACATTTATTTCATTCAGTGCTTGATCAAGACAAAAATGAGGTAAATTACAATAATTTAACTTAGAATTGGAGAAACGAGATTGTAAATTTTTTGCAATACGGAATACTACCTGAAGATAAGAAAAAGTCTCAAGCTCTTCGCCAAAAAGCTGCTCGTTACTATTTAAATCAAGGCAATTTATATCGAAAAATTTTCGGTGGTCCTCTAGCAAGATGTCTCGGGCCTTCTCAAATGGAATATGTGATGAAGGAAATACACGAGGGACACTATGAAAATCATGTTGGATGAGAGATCTTTAGTGAAAACCATAATTAGAGCTGGCTATTACTGGCCAAACATGGAAGAAGAGGCAGAAAGCTTCATGGATAAATGTGACAAGTGTCAAAGATATGGCAACAACATGGATCGGCTAGCTGAATTGTTACATCCAGTTATTGCACCATGGCCTTTTATAAAGTGAGGGATGGATATTGTAGGTCCACTACCACAAGCCAAAGGTAAGGTAAGATTTTTGTTAGTACTCACTAATTATATTACTAAGTGGGTAGAAGCAGGAGCCTTCAAACAAGTGCGAGAAAAAGAGGTCAGAGATTTCATCTGGAGAAATATCATATGCCGATTTGGGGGTGCCGAAGGAGATTGTCTGTGATAATAGTCCACAATTCATTGGTGCACAAATCATAGAATTCTTCCAAAGCTGGCAAATTAAAAGGATTTCCTCAACACCTTACCATCCGGTGGGTAATGAACAAGCTGAATCAATGAATAAAGTCATTATCAACAATTTGAAGAAAATACTGGAGGAATCAGAGGGCAATTGGCCAGAGGTATTACCCGGAGTCTTGTGGGCTTACCGAACAACAACAAAAACAACTATGGGAGAAATACCATTTTCACTTGTATACGGAGCTGAAGCCTTAATTCCAGTCGAAATTGGGGAGCCAAGTACGAGATATACTCAAGTTACTGAAGAGTCGAACGAAGAAGAGATGCGGGTAAACCTGGATTTACTTGAAGAAAGGAGGGAAATCGCATTAATAAGGATGACAGCGCAAAAACAAGTTATTGAGCGCTATTACTGTTACAACCCATATCCACATGTGTTAGTTCATTCCATATATTAGTTAACATAAATCCAAGAAGGAATTATCTTTGAGATGATAAGAAGTCAATCCTATTGGTCTTAAGTGATACAAGAGTGTATAAGGGTGATTAACCAGTATTAGAAGTTAAACGAATCAAGGATGTTGTAACTCGTATTTTCAGGTAATCTAGCGGTTCTTAATACACTCAAGAGGTCATTTATTAAGGTATTTTAATCATATAATATCCGTATCATAAGTCTTGAATTCAAACGAGTTATGAAACAAAAGTCGACAAAAGTTGTCGCAACTTAGGTTCATAATTTTACTTAAACATTAGGTCAAATGTTTCTAATCTTTTCTCATAATTTACAAGGAATTACGGGGTGATCTACCAACCAAATTAAAGATCTATGAGTCTAGTTTTCAACTCGTTAAACCTTTTATCGATACGATCTAGGAGTAGAGATATATTCGCATTTTCGTGAGACTGCGCCAAGCACCTCTCTATGGGGCCCACTAAGTCGGTTTAAGATATTTGGACCTATATAGGATGCCTCCAACCCGTTTTAAGTCATTTCTTTTCACTATTTTCAGACCTTAGAACCCTAGGAACATCCTCTCAAGGTTCTCTCAAGATTCAAGACCCAAAAAAGGGCAAACAACACAAATCAAGTGTCGGGAATTCCGTGGCGCTAGTAAGTCTCTTGTTCTTCTTGTTGTTGCTCATTTTTGTGTCGTTTCAGCTCGTGTGGGAGGTTGTTTTAAAGGGTTTATGTTCTGTAAATACTCCCTCATGTTCTTAATATCAATCCTAGGTGATTTCAAGCCTTCTAAAGTGATTCTAGTGCCGAAAAACACTAATTGATCGCTAGTTTCGCTCTTTTGTTGTTGTGGCAGCATTGGAGGGATATTTCATGGAAATTTAAGGTCAAATTGGAGTTTTTCTTTCTGTATAAAGGTAAGGAACCTCTTACTCTATATGTATTTAAGATTATCCAAGTTGCAGCTAAGCCATTGAAGCTAGAACTTGTGAAATATATATCGAAAGGCTTGGAAGTAATGTTATTGTTTTGTGGACTGTTTTGCGTTGTTGTTGGGCTGCGTATTTTACTACTATCTTGTGGAGTTTTGGAGGAGGAAGGGTGTGGAGAAACACCATATATATGTAGGGTTATGGGCTGATAGTTATTCGTAACATTTCCAGGTTGTTTGACACGACTACGGTGGTCGTCGTATGTATGGAGTGATTAGGCTGTGTGTGGACTATTTTGGGAGGCTCAATATGTTTATTATTGATGTTGTTTGGGCTGTTTGGTGATTGTTTTGAATGGTGTGAGGTCATATATATAGGGGAGGTGCTGTCCGTTTCATCGTAAAATAGGTTGTGGTCGATACATAATAGTTATGACGCTTAAATGATAACGATAGTATCGTTTCTCTTATTGTAGACTAAGGAGTTTTGACAATTGCATAGCTTGAGATTGGGGCAGTATATACAAGGTATGTGAGGCTATCCCTTTCCTTCTTTTGCACGACTCCGATTGTACATAATGTAATGAACGATCTTCCAAGATACTCTACTCTTAGAAGCTAGCAGTACTTACATTGTTTTCCCTCTTATGGAACGATTGATGTTAATGTTGCTTCTCTTATTCTTATGTTATCAATGTTATTGGTACTTCCTGATTCTTATAAGGTTCATAGTGAAGAGTTAGTCCTAATAACGTGTACAGAGGATACCGACCTTACGTCACTCCGAAAGGTTTAGAATGTGATTCCATGAGTCGAGCATGCATTATATATATGTATCTATTTTACTCTACCGAGCCACGCTATAGTTGGCCGGGTACGGCACCTATTGTGCAACCACTGATCAGTTGGGTTTTACCGAGCTCCACGTGGCCGGGTACGATTCTACCGAGCCTATTATGGCCGGGTACGATATGATGATGATGATGCCCACAGAGGCGAATGCTTTAAAGGTTTATGTATTTATACATATGTATCATGCATTTCATGTAAGTAGCCCTCAGAGGTACTAAGATGTTACAGGTTGTATATTCTCTATCCTTACTTACATTACTGATCGTATTTATGGTTCCTTGCCTTACATACTCAGTACTTTATTCGTACTGACGTCCTTTTATTTGTGGACGCTGCATGTCATGCTGCAGGTCCTGATAGACAGGCAGGTGCAGCTCCCCCACCACAGTAGACTGTCCAGTTCAGCGGTGATTGGCGAGATCCCTTCTCCGGACTTGCCTTGGTCTTGGTATGCAATTTTTGTTATAGACATTATGGGTATGTCGGGGCCCTGTTCCGGCTATGTTGCAACACTTATGTTCTTTTAGAGGCTCATAGACAGGTGTCGGCTCATGTATAGTTTGGTATGCCTTGTCGGCTAGTTTTTGTTGTATAGTCTTTCATAGTAGCGTGGTAGCTCATACCTTATACGTAGTTTCTTGATTGTCTGGTCATCCCCTGCTATGTATGTTCATGTCGTCATATTTTATTGCTGGTTGTCCATGATCTAGGTCTACCATTTATATTGATCTCGTCAGCCTTAAAAGATAATAATGAAGGTTAGATGAAATGTACGTTGGTGCTCGGCAAGTGTGGTCGGGTGCTAGTCATGACCCTTCAGTTTGGGTCGTGACAATTACAATCGGAAAGCTCGTCTCAGATACTTCAAGATTGGGGACTACGTACTCAAGAAAGTTTTCCAATCCACGAGGGCAGCCAATGCAGGAAAGTTGAGTCCAAATTGGGAAGGGCCTTACAAGATTTATGGTATCACAGGAAAAGGAGCATACGAGCTTGAAACTTTAGATGACAAGATTCTACCTTCAAATTGGAATGTTGTTTATTTGAAGGAATACTACTTCTAAGGAAAGGAAATACCAACGATCAGGTATCCCCCCTCACGATTTTTATTTTTGAATTATTAAAATTTTACTAACAATTTTAGATGATAGGCAAAAATTTAGCCCGCACTAAATGATGAATTACGACCTGAAAGACACGTGGAAAGAACATAATTCCCGGTCTAGGGTTACAACTATTCTGATAGAAATTTAAATGGGTTGAGCATTCTTTATCTAAAATCGTACCTCCGAGTCCAGTATGTTTTTCCTTTTCAGGAAAAGGACCGCATGGAAGGAATAATCAAGTGCTCGAGATTTCATACTTCAAAGCTCTAATACTTGGGGGACTATATAATATACATATGATATATGTATAAGGAAGGAAAAGAAGGCTGAAATTTTCAAGTCAAGCCTAAAGTTTACTCAATAAATATCAAGTTCAGAACAAAGTCACGAGCCAAAAACGCAAGTCTGATCCAAAAACCTGTGAAGAATACACTTGTGGATACAAATTTCAACGAATATTTAGGTTAAAGGCAGTATTTAGCCATGGGTCATAAAGAAATCCTTGGATTTTCTTTTTTACAAATCTATTGTAAAAGAAAACAGTTACGGAAGAGTTATAGAATATAATTAAATTCATGTATGGTATTATTTAAGCTTGACAAGTTTGAATGAATTTTTTTCTCAAAGTTATTTCAAAAAACATGTGTGTTCCTATTTCTCTTTTCGTATGATTACACCATTATGAATGGATGTTGATCCTAAACTATGTAACCTACCTCCTCTCCTGCTCCTAGTTAGAGCAAAAGGAAGTTCATCAACAATAGGAATTTTTTGGGGATTAGGGTTCGAAGAAGACATAGTTGTACGAGGAAGAAAAGAAGATTGAATATTCAAAGAAGGAAAACTCTTATGAGAAAGAAAAGACAAAGGTTATATTTATACTCAGAAGCAACGTCAAACAATAATGTAATGATGGGAACGTCATGATGAAAACTGTCACTTCGTGATTGATGTAAGCCGTAAAAAAGCCTTAAAAGGCGCTGAAGGGTTGGAGAACCAATCAAACGTCACCACGTGTCACATGCATTAAATAGAAGTGACATGCGAAGTGTTAGTTCTGGAGAAAGTATGATGATATGTAGAATGGTGGCAAAAATTCCCGCTTTAATGAGATCAAGTTCCCAAATATTCAATTGATGAATAAATGGCAAGTGGAAGGATTATTTATATTGGAAAAAATAAGTTAACATTTAGAATTAATTATGTGTTGATATGTCAAGGCACGTGGATAAATAAAAGAATGACAACTAGCAAAGAGTATTCAAAGAGACACGAGCCTTAATAGGTACAGGCAAAGATTCAAGAAAATAGGAAGGAACGGTTACTCGAATCTCTTGCTAATTTGAAGAGACATCGGAGGAATGAACCTAGATAGCAAAAAGTACAGATATATATTATCCATAACTAATGAGCATCAATGATGGAAAACATTATAGAATCTTCACGAAACAGTTATGATTACCAATTATAATGTTACATTCATTATGTCTCTATTATGAGAGGAAAGAAATGTAGTACTTAGAAATAGCTATAAAAGGAGAGAAATAACATTTGTAAAGGGACACAGATTATTATTGGAATACACTGATTTACTTTGCTTTCTTTTGCTTACTCAGCTATCTTTCAATTTAATTTTTCTTATTGGTTCATATTTAATTATCAGTAACGCGAGTTCTTCTAAAATTAAGCTTTGACCGAAATTCCTATTTTCTGGTTAAACAATGGGGAAAAATAATCATCCAGTATGCATTCACCAAAGCCCAAACTATTCTGCTGAAGACGTGACTATTAGTCCAAGTAAACCACACGCCATACGTCTACATAACTACTATACCAGTATCAAACAGATAGTCATTACAATCTCTTACTTCTACTACGTGTACATGGCTTCCACAATGCCTATCCTGGGCTAAGAGGATAGTGTTATGATCTCCCGTAGTTAACCAAGGTCGTTGTTGAGTGCCTTGAATTGCTCGGAGTTCCTCCCATAGCATGTTCCTCTCTTCAATGGTATGTAGCCCATAAGCAGCTGCAAAATAGAATTATATGTTCATGTTATTACATATTACCTTGCCATGGATACACTCCTTTAGCGCACTTATCATCGTATAATTAATTACTCTAGGATCTTAGAGAATTCGTACTCTACCTCTATTACTTTGACTATAGTTGTGATACCAGCCTCACCCTTACTATCCTTATCCTTCATTCTGAATGCAATTTTTTCTTTGATTCTATGCTCAAGGACTACTATTTACGAAATATTTTTATTCCTCAAGCACTCCTCAAACTCTTTTTGCTTGTAGCATTTATTAAACCCTCTAATATTCTAGGTAATAAGATTCATGCTTGGATATGATAAGAAGATGTGCCCCCGAATCTACCTCTCCATTCCTCTGTTCCTTCCTTGATTTAGTCATACATCCTGCCTTTTGTAACTAGGAATTTGTCTTATCCAATGGACAAAAACCATTTACAACATTCAACTCATGTCGCCCACCGCTTTGCACTCCCTTAGCAGCTAATTTGCCTCTGACAGTCTGCCACTGTTCATCTTGTATTTGGCTAGAATTTACTACCCTCGCTAGGGAGAATTTTTATTTTGTATCTCGTACAATTGGCGCTAGTTGTATGAGGCATCTTTTTGTCTCAGATTTTTGTGGACCCAGAAGTGTAAGATTGGGGTCCACAAATTTGTGAGACAAAAAAGAGCCTCATACAACTAATGTCAGTTGTGTGAGGCACACCATAAAACTTCTCCCTCCTTGAGGTTCTGCATTACAATAGTCCCAGCCTCTCATTTTTGCATCTTTTTGTTTTCTATCACAACGAGCATTCGTACTCGCGCGTTGCGCGAAAAATGAAAAAAATAAAATAATTTTTTTTACTTGAATAATACGATGGACACAAAGGAGCATGAAAGAAATATGATTTTGTAATTCATTCGTTATATATGTTAGGTCTTGTTGCTCTTCATATATTTACATACATAATCGACACACATTGTGTTTTCAGACAAAGAAAAAATCAAGATAGATCGCATACATAATTTACTTAAAGCTTCTAGCCAATACTGTAAAGTAAATTTTTGGGCTTTATCATTCTTAGATAAACCTTTGCCTATCTGCATGAAGAAACGAAAATGTTAGAAACTAATTACTTATAGAATTGATGTGATCCAAATTTCTTTGACAACTCTAGTTTCTCGCTCTTGACCATCACGAAATTGATGTCTCATGCTTCTCGAGATCAAGAAATGAAATAGAAGTGTGTTCGACTTATGCCAACTGTAATAGCTTCCACCTGTAACAAATCGAAAAGGGTATCAGAAAAAATTAAAATCAATACAACTTTATTTTAACAGAAAGGAAATCAAAATACATACCAAATATGCTGAACGAATACTGTAATATATGGTAATTTTTGTCTCGTCCAAAAGCTTTTGCATACTTTCTCTAAAATTATAGTTGTATCATATTTTGTGCTACTACTATATGCCAAAAGCTGTAAGATTTTTCATGATTTTCTTTTAAGGATAAGGACTTGACAGACTTATCAGTTTGGGAATATTAAGCAAGTGTTTGTAATGGACTGTGCAAGCTTGCGAGAGAAAAGTAGTTGTACGAAAATAAATGTGCATTTTCAATCAACATTTTATGGTCCTTAAAAACACACGTTTCATAAAGAGATACCACCTGAGTTGAGTAAATTCCAATTAAATGAGCTTCCTGCTCATTAGTTGCAGCTTCAACAATACATAAGTTTATGAACTCATCATGTGTACCTCCAAGTTGAGAATAAATACTAACTAAATCATCTTCTTAATGCATAAATCCATAGCATAAAAATTTAAGATATATCAATCAAAAATTATCCCGAGCACTTCTTAGAAATAAAATTACATCAACTTTATTATTTGAACCGGAAAAGAAGGAATACCAAAGAAGATGGATAAATAGTACTAATTATAACAAAATTGTTGACTTTAATAAATTTTTCAATCAATCGTCTTCCCTACTAACTTAGAATACATTGATCATTTGTGGTTTATAAAATCTGAATAACTAGGATATTGTACTAGTACAAAAAATAGTACTAAAAGAAAGGCATGTTAGAGCTCAATTGATTTGTGTTTTCAATTTTAAATTTTCTGAAAAAATCAACTAGCTTGTTCATGTTCAACCTCTTTCTCCTCACACAACCAAACAAGCTTTGACAGATAAATGCTATTCTAAAATCTATATTATACAAAAAGTTAATAAATAAAATTTATTTTAGTTCAACCCCATTTTCACCTTGAATTGGTCAAACCAGCTTTTCTATAAACAACTATAGATCTAGAATATAGGAACAATGAAGTTAAATAACTATAAGAATAATTCTATATAAAAAATATGCTATAAAATTAATAGTTTGTTTAATTTAAAACCATACCATAGATTCGTCAATTCCAAATTAGAAAAGATACAAAGATGTGAATGATCATCGACAATCAAAGCTATAGACCCAACTAATAAGAAAGTTTTAAACAACCCAACACCCACACAAGATAGAGATAGAAATTTATAAACTCTTTTGGTTGTTATGGTGGCCATCAATTTTGGTTGCCGATGCTAGCGGGTGAGATTTTTGTAGTATAGGGTTTTTCAATTAAGGTAACTCCTGATTTTTTTTTTATAGTCTTTAGACTAAATTGAGAGGGTATATATTTAGGCGGGAAGCTATTTAGAGGAAAAAATAAAAATTAAAGGCAATACTAAAAGCAAAAACAATAGTTTTACTATCTGTTCTCTTGAATGACAAATAAAGATATACTAATTACTCGTTAATTTATTGGCCGCCAATATTTGTCTTCCATGAATATATTAGCGACAATTAGTTTATTGTTATAAGCAATTGTCACTAACTCCTCTTTTTATTGTAGTGCTTGGAAATTCCCCTTTTCTTTTTAGGAGTTTTTTATGCATTAAATAATTTTTTTTCAGTTTCTATTTACTTTCTAAAATTGTTAGAATTGGTAAACTAAAAGAAGATGTCTGGAAATTCAGATGAGTAGTGTCAGGTAGTCAAAAATTGAAGTGATAATACTTTAGAAATTTGCGTGTTAGTCCTCTCAATGCGCTGAATTGTCATGATAGGCCTATTCGTAAAACTGTTAATTTTTAAAAGTCTCAAGTATTTATTTGTTTTAAATTAGACGTTTACATAATTCAACACATGCAAAATGAGAATATGTCATGCTTCTCATTTGTCATTTGCCAATTAGACTGGGAAATTTTTGTTCTGGCATTTGAACAAATAGCAACTTTGTATTGGTTAAAATTTGACCGTCATGACTGAACTAACAAAGTGACTGGGTAGTGAAAGATAGCGTAGCCCACTCTGCGTCTCTTTCCCGACACCCGTCGAGTCGGAAGAAACAGCGCCTAAAAGGACGACCGAGACATATTGGAGGCAAGAGGGTGTCGGCCCAAGTAAAGGACAAAGGTGACTTGACTATATATAGTAGGGAAAACCTTCGATTAAGAGGGTTGCTCCCTCCTTTCTCTCTCTGAAGCTCTCTTCTTGTATTCTTGATAGGAAGGAAGTAATCCATAGAAGAACATGTAAAGTTATCCCCATCGATCGATGGGAGACACAATATTGAATTTCAATAAGATCATTTACATCCCTTTTATCCTGTATGCGATCCATACTACTAGTTCTTTGATCTGGAATTAATTATGTCTCACTAAGATTTACCCCTTCATCTTCTTTGATTGATTTGTTCAAAAAGGTATCGATATCTTTTGAGTCAAACAATCTTGTTTTTTCATTATTTAAGATTTGTTCTTTTATGTATTTTTTAATGTTCCTTCAATAGAAAATAGGCAGTCTCTTGCATGGTCTCCTCAAACTCTTTGGTTGTCTTTTGGAGTATTGTAGACATGTGATTTTTGACCCTCCCCAAGGTTTTACATATTTTAGCCTTTAAATACTTAATTTAGGTCTAATATAGTTCTTTCGACTAATTTTAACTCTTTTACATTATCTTTATCACAAAATTGAAAAAATACAAAAATAAATAGTTCTATATTTCTCTATTTAATTCACGCATTAGGTATTTTAGAAAGGTATATTACTTTGAACCTATTTTATTTTAATATAATCTTTGAAAATAAAAAAAATAGTTTCATATTTTATACTATATAATTTAGTTCAATTAATTAGATTAATTTTTGTATTATGTAATATATTATCTTATATTAAAAGAAATTTAAATAAGATTTGGACATTTATTTCTTTTAGACAAGAGGAGTTGCTCTGATGGTAAGCAACCTCCACTTCCAACCAAGAGGTTGTGAGTTCGAGTCTCCCAAGAGCAAGGTGAGAAGTTCTTGGAGGGAAGGATGCCGGGGTCTATTTGGAAACAACCTCTCTACCTCAGGGTAGGGGTAAGGTCTGCGTACACACTACCCTCTCCAGACCCCACTAAGTGGGATTATACTGGGTGGTACCCTCTCCAGACCCCACTAAGTGGGATTATACTGGGTGGTTGTTGTTGTTGTTGTAGACCAATATTAAGGTCCAATTTCTTTTTCTCTGACTCATAAGCCCATACCCCCAACAAAAGGGGGAGAAATTTAAAAATAGTCAGATTTACAACTGGTCATTCAAAAATAGCTACAATTTCAAAAGTAATCGAAATTTAGCCATTATTCATGTAAAGATGAATCTGAGCGAAAATACTGTTCAAAACCCGGAAAATACGCCCGTATATTTTACTGGAGTTCCAGCATAAGTATGCTTGAACTCCAGCATATTATACGGGAGTTCCAGGATAACTATGCTGGAACTCCCGTATAATATGCTAGAGTTCCAGCAAACTCCAGTAAAATATACGGGAGTTCCAGCAAGTATAAATGTCCAGTATAATATACTGGAGTTTGGAGCACCAGTGCTCCAATCTCCCGTATATTATACATGAGTCAGCAAAGTGTACCGGTCCAGCATAATATGCTGGAGTTCGTACACAGATGCACCCGAACTCCCGTATATTATACGGGACCGGTCTCTGTTGCAGCAAATAGTGGCTATTTTTCATTGATTTCATAAACGGTAGCTATTTTTGATTGACCAGTCCGAAAACTGGCTATAGCAACAAAAGGACCATCAGATTTTTGAACCTAAAAAAGAGACAGCCGTTGCCCTAGCTTCTTCTTGGTGGAGACAACAACAAAGACTCTAGCAGAACCCTAGACTCAAAACACCATCGCCACTGCATCTTCCTCGTCTCAACACCACCATCTCCATCTCCCTCACCAACAACAACCAGCGACCAACCTTCCATCAACCAGAATCGCTGCCGCCGGCTGCTCAACCAAAACCCGCCGGAACTCCACAACAAGCCGCCGCAGAACACCAAACGATCCCTTCTTCTTCGAAATAGCGGCGGCAGACCTGAGACCAGTTGAAGCAACGAAACTCCTTTCTTCACCAAGCAGCTTCAGCCGTTTCCAGCCGCCGGACCACCCCCATCGCCGCTCTTCTTCTTCACCTCACACCATCGGACATCCCTTCTTCTTGACACCTTCAAAACAGCGGCACCACCAAAAGCCATCGTCTCCAATCCCTGAAGTGAAGTGAACGAACAGAGGGATATAGAAACATTAATTAAAGGCTTCAGTTTCGGATCTTATCGCCTTTTCTTCTTCTTATTTCCCCGTCTCTTTGAACAATCATAGAACAATTAAAAAGTAACTAGAGAAGGCAGAAATCGAAAATAAGAGGTCGAAAGTTTTGTGAATTCGAGGTGAAATTCCGGTTTCTGTTCCGTCGTTCGATCTTTTTTGCTGATTGTTACTCCGTGGAGTTCCCGTTGACGGATTCTTTCTTTTTTCTCCTCGCTGGATCGAGTGTAAGGCTGTTGAAGGAAGTTCTGCTATTGAAAACCATTTAAAGGTCCACTTCTATCTTTAATATCTTACCTCTTGATTTTTGTCACATATGTGTTTGGATGGTTGATTCAGATGGTTTCCACGTTTGTTTGTGATATCTTTTGATCCTTTGATAAATTTTCTTGAGTTTGATGGTTAGATTTGCTAATGACGTGAAAGTGACAATAAGAATGTCTTTCTTTGTGGTGTTTTTATGTTACTGATTCAACCGAATGTGATTTAGCTTTAATGAAGGGAGAGGTTCCAACTTGAAAACTTATTCTGAATTGATTTCATTGTTTGGGTTGCGGGGTAAAAAAAAAAAAATTAAAAGAAAATTCAGGTTCAAGATAATCATATTGTTCTTTTATTCTTGTTTTATTAACTTTCCGGGTAGAAGTATGTTTAGGCCGTCATTACTTGGGTAGGCAAGCCATAGGATTTTCTTAGTATCGAGGCGAGAGGTCGTTTCTTTTAGTTTATTATCCGGGGATGCCCCGAATGATTTGTGTATATTTTTATTCGGGGTATGCCCCGAGGTATTTGTAAATGGATGCCAAAAGTAGAAACTTGTAGTATTTTTATTTTATTTTCATTTTTCTTTTTCTTTTATTTAGGTAGGAACAACCTCGAGCCTCTTGTGTGTTTATTTTTCTTTCCATGTGTTTTCTACCTCAATTGAATATTTTAAAAGCCGACTAGATCAAGTATGCAACCGTACTAGTCACGGGACTTGGGGAGTGCCTAACACCTTCTCCCCGAGTCAAATGAACCCCCTTACCCGAATCTCTGGTGCAGACTTAGTTTTGTAGTCTCAAGTGTTTTAAAAGGAAAAATTATTTTTAGAAAAACACTGATCTGACACACTAAAATCAAATGTCAGGTGGCGACTCTGAGTTAATCCTTTTGAACACTATCTTTTGTCACTTTCAAAATTGAAAAATCCTTTAAGCTTTACTAAATTCCTTTTTATTAATTTAAGAGGGTTAAGTGAAGTGGTTAAAAAAGGGGTGTGACATCTCTGGCGACTCTGCTGGGGAGTTGCAGGTTCGAGCTGGTACTTGATCTTGTTGGCTTTTAGGATATTCGGTTGAGGTGTTTGTTTTCTTTATTTGCTTTGTTTATTTGCTTTGTTTGTCTTATTTCCTTGTTTTGTTGGTTATTGGTTTATCGTTTTTCTTAATGTGTTACTGCTTTATAAGCTGTCATCATTTGCATAACCATGGGTCTTCGTTCTGCAACAAGTTTCGGAGTACGCGTCGCGTGCACGAATTCTTTGTTGAGTCACCCTTAATTTAGGAGGGGGGCTGTCGGACATATGAAGTGGGTGGAAAGCTTGAGCAGCCACCATCGACCATACGCTCCCCCGAATTGCTTTGTTAGTGAAACCCAAACTTAGGTCAGCCTTTAAGACATTTTTATTTGCATAATGTCATTTAGACTTAGTAGGGCTCGGTCTTAGGTACTGTGTCCCTTTGTATGAAGCCTATCCAAATTTTGTCAAAAGGGGCCGGTGGCCCAAAAAGACATTCAATCATCCCTATGTGATACATGTTGCATATTTGAGGGTAAAAAGATTGGCGGACCGATGCTTGGGAAAGAAGGGTAAAAAATGTAGCAAGTAGGGCCCAGTTATATTTTTCTTTCACAACTTTTTCAAAAATCAAAAAAAAAAAAAAATGAAAACGAAAAATCCAAAAAAAAAAAAAGATTTTGCACTTTCCCATCATTTTCCAAAAATCCAAAAAAAAAAAAAGAGTAAAAGAAATCCAAAAAGATTTTACATTTTTCATCATTCTTAAAACAAAAAAAAGACAAAAAAATATAGTTTTTCTAAACTAGTTGCATTTTTTTTCCAAAGCTTTCTTCCATGTCCAATTTTCAATGGGTTATTTCTGCAAATTAATTTTTTGGGCCATGATTATTGGGAGTGTGTATCTGAGTAGTCATCCATGTTGAGTTTTCAAAAATAGCCCAATCATGTCTTGCATGTGTCCAATAGGAGGTGTTGTGGTCTCACTTAGTGTCTCGAGTCGCTAATCTATTTGGTCTTATTTTTATCATTCAGGTATGGATTCATTTACTACAGCTCTAGCATGAGAGATACCTCAGGACCATTGCATGAACGAGCTGTTTGAGGAAACTTTTCATTTTCAATCTATTTTATGTTTTTAAAATTTTTAGTCTTGTACAGTAGTATCGAGTCTATCAGTCTAGTTAAGACTGTCGAATCTTTTGTTATAGTACTTGCTTCTATTCTTTTCTAGGTTCCTGTCTTTGGCTGCTCCTTTATTTCCCAACTCCTCTAACAAAGCTAGATCGCATCACCTCCCTCTGCCCGTTGATCATATCTACCTCAACTATTGCTTCCCCACCTTATAGCTCGAAATCAATTACTGGTCATTTTAGGTGAAATAATAGTTTTGGACACGTGTTTTCGGGCGAAGAAGAAGTGCGAGATAGAGAGAGGAGGTTGGTCTTTGAAAAGAGAAGAAGAGGGAGATTTATGAATTCCTTGAGTGGGTCTGTGGTGACACTCGTGGATGACATTGATCCTTGAAATTGTCGAGAAAGTACACAATTGTAGGTTTTCTCGTGAAATTGGGAAAAGAGTCAAAGACCCAGTTCAGCTGTTAGCGTACAGATTGTTTTAGTTGCGATGAGTTCAGGAAATGTGGGGTGGCTGCCATTGATGAATGTTGTTAAATTTAAGGGAGTGCCAATTCTGCAGCAATTGCATTTGGAGGAACGGTTACTCAGGACTTCACCTCAAAACTGGTGTATTGTAAATGATGGAACCAATGAACCCACAATTGTCATGGGTATTTCAGGGTGAGCTATCAATTTTCACCCTTTTTATGGTATGACTCTTTTTTTCCATAGTAGTACTTTTGCTAGAATTGTTTCTTGATTGTTTTTATTGGCGGGTTCATTATACAACTTGTTTTGACGATTGGATTTGCACTTTCCTTCTGCTTCACTAATTAATCTTTCACCATCTTTAAACTATATAGTGCTTGTGGGAAATGGTGGAGTCAGGAAGGGGATTCGAAAAATACGAACCTAAAGCAATTTAACATATCTGTGTCATAAATACACTGATAATGAGGCCAGTTTTTCCACTTTTTGATATTGTTTAGGCTGTATATTCTTTGGAGCTAAGCTATCAGTATTAACTGCACTGCTGTTGTGCAAGTTCTGATCTATCAGCTTACAATTGATGCAAGAAGTTATGAGTACTTGATGTATGCCATGGCCGTAATGATAGGACATTTTTTGTTTTATGTCTCTAATTGAGTTAATTGTATAACAACATTAACCATTGTCACAGAAAACCAGCTGAACTTCTTGAAATCGGTTCTGTTTTGCAAGACAAGATTCCAGTAGTAAAGAGGTTTACTGGAGGAGGCACTGTAATAGTCGATCACAGGACAATTTTCATCTCCTTCATATGCAATAAGGATGCTGTCCCTACTGTACAACCATATCCTAGGCCCATCATGTCATGGAGCAGCCAACTCTATAGCAAGGTGTTTCAAGGAGTTGGGGATTTCTCTCTTCGTGAAAATGGTACTTTTCTGCTCCAGGATTATTTTCATTGTTGACTGTCCAGCTTTTTGCAGGAAGAGCTGCAGGTTTTCTTCAAGAACCAACCCCCCCCCCCCCATCTCTCAAAAAAAAGTGTAACCTTGCTTTTATGTCAAAAAAAGGGACTTGCTTTTAAACTTTGTTATGGAGGAAATACTTGCTTATACTTGCTGTATGGTATTTTTGCACTATATATTTCTCTATCTATATATTTGTGACACTGAGTTAATTTGATATTGTTGAAATTTATTTGACTAATCAAAAAACAGAATTAGAAGTTTCAATTGGCTGACAATGTATTTTTGCATGTACTTGTGCTAAAAACCAAGGTTGAGTGTCAGACTAACAATGCTATTACGTTGCACTCATCAAGGGAGCTTCCTTTTATGTGGATTTAATTATTTGTGGTAGATAAGGTTCACACACTTTCTAACTAACTTCCTGACAAGAAAAGTGCCATTCATTGGATTGGATGCTTCCTTTTCTGTTTTCTTATTTCTTCTTGTTAGCAATATTGTATTCTTTCTTCTCTGTGCAGTTGGTTCCCATTTCTATGTACATTGTGTTACTTGGCCTTAAAAGAATTGTGAATACTATCTCCCCCCATTCTCTTGCCCTGTCTTGATATCCGTCTGACTGCTTGTTTTGTCCTTTATTTTTTGTTCTTTCTCTTTTGCTCACACGGAGATATGACTTGAGGAATCCTTGTTTTATGTCTTGCTCACCAGCTTTCTAAGACATCCGACTTCATATTGTTTTTTACATGATCACAGACTACGTTTTTGGCAACCGCAAGTTTGGGGGAAATGCTCAATCTATCATAAAAGGCCGTTGGATCCATCATACATCCTTTCTTTGGGATTATGAGATGATGAACATGGCTTATCTCAAACTTCCAAAACGAGCTCCTGACTATCGACAGGTTTGCAAAATTTTCAAGTTCTTTGTTCTGCTTGGTAAATAGTCTTGTGAGCCTTTTTTTATGAACTTGACGCAGCTGATTTTTGAACACTCTGTTTCTGGAAACACCGATTTAAGTTGTTGGCAGAATAAACTTAATCGTGTTCAAGATCGATGCAAAATTTCATTCTCGTACACTGCAACATATGGAACAACTATGTAATTAATAGAATTACATTATTATTGAATAATTTCATAATCGTACATATTTTTCTCTTCCCTCTAATATATAGTACATTTAGGTACAGAGAATAGATAAAGCATTTTCATATAGAAAATAGTCGTGGTGGTGCTTGCACTGCATGCATACTCTTCTAAGCTGATGGTGTGAAGACCTCTAAGTTGGTGCTGACATCATGGTGAAAAGATGAAGCATGGGTAGTCTTCTCTGTTTCACTTGGCTTGAGGAATGGGTACTGGGATTAATTACTTCGGAAAATCTGCAAAAATTGGCTCATGTCACTGTTAAGGGCTGTCCCAATGTGGTTTTAAGATAAATTTACTGAAAGGCTCTTTCATGTGTTCTGAACAAATCATCCCTGAAACTATGGTTGTGGACTTGTGGCAGTGAGCCTAAGAAGTTGTTTACTATCAAGTATACTTGGTAGTTGGCTTGGCTGAAAAGGTAAAGCTAGTTAATCTCAGATTGCAAGCAGCCACAATGTTGAAGTCTGTGGTACATGCATCGTCATTTACTCACATATGAAATTTCCAAGTTTGTCTTTTACGCCTTTGTAGTCTTCTAATTTCCTGCCTGCATATCACCTAATATATCATAATCTTGAGTGTAAAATACACTCGTGTCCTCTTAACTAACCTCTTGCTTAAGGTCCACATATGAAACTATCCTCTTTTCAAGTGCTCACGTGGGCAATCAAGAACCCAACTATTTCATTATTCTGAATTTTCCCCTGGAGTCATGTCCATACCAGGAATCCAAGTTCCAATAACTGCATGCTGTTGTGATGAGCTGAACCCAGACCTCCCTCGCGATGAGCATGCGCCGCATGCTCTGTGTTTGGTACTGGAGGGGGAGCATGTGATGGACATGCTATGGGACCAAAACATTCTGTTCCAGGCTCCCTGCCTTGACTGCACCGTGCTCTCTTTTCTAGCGATAGTTCCTGGCGATATCACCTCTTTCGGGTCATTTTCCAACAGCCACTTTTTCAATAAATTCCAAGTGACCAAACTTTTTCTGACTATTTTCAGCAAGTTTTGTGATGCCTATTGAATCTTTTTATGTTTTTGACGATAAATAAACTCAAATTGGTTTTCAACCTTAGCGGGCATGTGAGAATGTTAAGTGCCAGTGTTAGAGTGTTAGAATTAGAATTTTGAAAGAATTAAGTTCTTTAGTTGGATATTCTCACACATTGACAAATCTTTATATATGTTGAGTCTGACACCTACAAATAGGGTTCTAGTATATATTGAATAAACAAGTTATCAAAGTATTCCTTCCTTTTTCTTATTTTTCACATTAGACTTTTCTCTTAGATGTAAATATCTTCCTCAGCTGCTACATCGTAGTACCATTATATCTTTTTTAGCAAACTAAACTAGTAAACTTATTTATTGACGTGTTATTCATAACTTATCAACTAGATGAGATCCACAGTAGTTGGGATCCATTTGTGCTTATCACTGATTCATTTACTCCCTCTCCTGGAGTGCTTGTCCTATTTTTCTTTCTGATATTCAAGTGATATAATCTTTGGCTAATAATTCTCACAATTATTTTCTTCAGTGTTAAGTTGGAAAACTTACATTTATCTGTATTCTTTTTCGTAAATTCTAAATGTCTGAATGTCATTTAAATAAGAATTTTTTATAAATCCACTTAACTCAATCTAAAGTATAATCATATAATTGTAACAAATATTATTAAGGGAAAACAGGAAGATAACTTCTACTTATTATATGAGATCCACTGGGGTCAGAGCCTACTTGTGCCTGTACCAAGGTCTCGATTGGGAAGTTGATGAGTTCCTTATGTGCAAGATAACTAAAGCTATCCATGATTTTATCTTATGGAACGCCGTGTCTAAACAATGCCTTTTGAGGCTCTAGTAGCTAAAGTAAATATGGAGGAGCTCTTGTTTGCCTGTTATGTTTGGAGCCTCCTGGTCATCTCTATGGTGCATTCACTCTAGGCTCTAACACTGTTAACTCACTAGGAGCCTGAGTATTCTGTGGCTTGAAGGTTTCTAGCCAGATTCGTCCCTGGAGGCCTTCTAAGCCACTGTCTCGACTTCTGGACGTAGAGAACATTTAGTCGAGTATCAGCAACTGGTGATAAAACCTATTCCCAGTTCAATCTTGATCAGTCATTTTTTCAGAAATGGTAGTCAACGCAATCTGATGTGTCTGAACATTCTCCAACATCCAGATCATGCTCTTGCTTTCACCTCTTCGAAAGGACGTAACATATTCCCAATCCTAGCGACAGCCGGTGCTTTCTTTGGTAAAGTATTCCACAGAGTATCGAAGTAACAAAAAGTTGTTTCTTTCATGAGCTTCCTTACTGTACTCTAACTCTGTCATTTGATGTCTCTCAACCCTGCTCTCATTTCTGCTTATAGTACTTTTCCAGCTTATTTCACTTTAATGCCTCCACATGCTTTTTAGATGGCTTTGCGAACTTGAACTTCTTAGTATTTACTAGTGTTTTTCAGTCGAATTATGCATGCCATGGAAGTCTTATAGCTGAGAGAGACTGCAACATGATAATTACGCCTAAGTTCTTTGGTTTGAAGGGATCTTTTATGCTTGAACTTCAAGTTGAGTATAAAATATTCTCATGGTGAAGTCTTGCTATGGTTTCTCCATGGAATTATGCATGTCATGACCAACTTATAGCTGAGCAAGACTGCAGCATGATAATTACACCTATGTTCTTTGGCTTGAAGGGTGTCTTTATGTGTGAACTTCTAGTGAGTTAAATATTCTCACGCTGAAGCCTTGTTCCTATTTTACTCTCATTTGTTACTTCATACTTGACAATATGCCATTTTGGCTCATGAGATACTTCACTACTTTTTTATTTGTACAAGTTACTTTTGCATTGAACATTAGTAATTTGCTTGCTTTAGTCTCTGATGGAGAGTTTGCCTACTGGTTATTCAGGCAAGAGACCATTCAGACTTTATCTGCCGCATGAAGGATTATATATCTCGGCAAGAATTCATAAATAGAACCATATCTGCACTTGACAGCCACTTTTCTGTGACTTCTCTGGAGCTTAAATCATATGACTGTCCTGATGACACGAAATTTATGCCCTCCTCTAGACTGCTGGGAAAACAAGAACTGGAGGAAAGTTTTGAGTCTGAATCTGGGAATGTCATATTTCAGTCACTGTAACTGCTACAAGATGAGAAGACCTTCGCTTGAGGTGCTACTGTATGTCAATGTACCTTAATTGGTTATTCGTCGAGGAATAATTTTCCCTTTTTCCATGAGAGTATTTTTGTTGGATTGGGCTCCTAATCTGGTTGTGGTTGCCTACCTCCAACTCATTCATGTTGCTACTTCCTCGGATAAAAATACTAGGAGGAAGTGCTACCTTTTACCATTGTGCGTTACAGGGGGCATAATTAAGTCCTTGTTTGTAAGCACATCGATTGAGCGTTTACATTATTAATTCACAGGACAAACCACCATCTTTACAGATACTGTTTGTAATCTGACCATCTCTCTCGCCTTCATTTGGTTGTGGCTTTATTTCTTGCAGCAAAAGGACTTTGCTTCAAAATGTGAGTTGCCTAGACTTTGATTCCAAGAGTTTGTTGTAGCTAGTAGAGGTCTTCAGTCATTACCAGGAAAGAGAAAATTTTCAAATGTACATTTCCTGTTGATTGGTAAGTTTTGCTTTCCAATAATCATAGCTATTGTGTTAGCAAGCATACGCACCATGCATGCTGTCATAGGGGCGTTTTTCTGTCCGCCGAAAACACTGCCAGCCGGTATACTTTACTAGCTTCAGTATAATATACTGGAGACTGGAGCACCAGTGCTCCAAACTCCAGTATATTATGCTGGATCGGTATATTATACTGGAACTCCAGTATACTATGCTGGAATATTTTTTCGGATTCTGAACAGTGTTTTCGTTCAGATTTACATGAAAAATGGCTAAATTTCGTTTACTTTTGAAACTGTGGCTATTTTTGAATGATCACTTGTAAATCTGGCTATTTTTGAATTTCTCCCTCTATAGAAGGTAGTTTTCTCTTTATTTATCGAGAAAACTACCTTCTATAGCCCCTTAAAATTTTAATAACCCATGTTTTGTCCCACTTACAGAATATGGCCCTTCGGCCCAAACATATTGCATTTAGTAGCAGAAAAGAATGAGCATGACAACACAAGCGCCTGTAGCTCAGTGGATAGAGTGTTGTTTCGTAAGCAGAATGTCGCAGGTTCGACCCCTACATGGCGCAATAGAGTAACCCTTTTTTGCCACGACTTATTTTGTATATTTTTTGTATAGTAACAGTCTTTTTTTCTATAGTGACGGTATATTTTATATATTTTTTGTATAGTGACAGTCTATTTAGTATATATTTTGTATATTGACAGTCTATTTTGTATATGTTAGCGGAAACGTAAAAGAAAGAACAATTTAACGTGGTTCGGATCAAAATAATCCTACGTCCACCAGAGAACAGTTGCATTTTTAATATTAACAAAGGAAGGGGAGAGTTCCCAATTACACTTAAGAGAATTTCTCCCTTAACTCTCTACTCACTACAATTTGTTGTATTATTTTTGGGATGATTTCTACAAATGAAGGAGTGCATCTATTTATAGAGGTAAAGATCTCCTCTTGATGTCACCAACCTCTTGATGTCATTGGTGACATCAAACTACCTCCTCTTGATGTCATGAGTGACATCAAAGGAGGAAGCTTCCTCCTAGCATCCACACCAACTCTTTCCACCAACTCTTCCAATTGGCATGTTATTGTTGATTAAACATAAACCAACACCTTCAATCTCCACCTTGGTTTGCGTTTCGAGTGTGCGTGTGAACAACTCTGGCCAAAACTTCTAAGCTTACTGGGCAACCCCGTTGTAAGAAACAAGAAGAATCAAACCATTGTTGAACATATCACCTCCACCTAACAACTATTCTTTTCGGAGTTGCATCAGTTGATGCATACCCCCGCCAAGTCCTTGCAGTGTGCAAACTTAGCGAGTGAGACTATCTTGGTCAACATATCTGCAACATTATCGTCTGTGATAACCTTCACGACCTTGATAGTTCCCTCTTCAACAACATCTCGAATAAAATGAAATCTGACATCAATGTATTTAGTGCGCTCATGAAATCTCTGATTTTTCATTAGATGAATAACACTCTGACTATCACATCTAAGAGTTGATTCCAGCTGAACCAAACTCAATTCTGCTACTAAACCTTTCAACCAGATAGCTTCCTTCACCGCCTCCGCTGCTGCCATATATTCTGCTTCTGTCGTAGACAAAGCGGCAATCGACTGCAGAGTCGACTTCCAACTAACGACACTGCCAACGAGGGTAAAGATGTATCCAGTTGTGGACCTTCTTCTGTCAAGATCTCCTGCATAGTCAGAATCTACATAACCGAGAATTGAAATACCTCCACCACTTTTTTGAAAGGTCAGACCAACACTAGAAGCTCCTTTGAGATATCTCAATATCCACTTGACAGCTTCCCAATACCTCTTTCCTGGGCTGGACATGTATCTACTTACCACACTTACAGATTGAGCAATATCTGGACGTGTGCATATCATAGCATACATAATGCTACCAATTGCACTGACATAAAGAATCTTTGACATATGCTCCACCTCATCCTCGGACTGAGGCATTTGTAAATCTGAAAGTTTAAAATGAAGAGCTAATGGTGTACTTACAGGCTTGCACGTATGCATGTTGAATCTCTCGAGAACCCTTTCAATGTACCTCTTCCGAGAAAGATGTACAACACCGTCTTCTCTTGAAATCTCCATACCAAGGATTTTCTTTGCTGCTCCTAAATTCTTCATGTCAAATTCCTTACTCAACAGTTTCTTCAAAGCATTTATCTCTGTAATGTTGTTAGCAGCAATAAGCATATCATCAACATACAACGGTAAATAAATCATTGAGTTACCAGACATCTTCTTGTGATACACACAACTATCAAATGCACTCATTGAGAATTCATGTGTAGTCATGAATGCATCAAACCTCTTGTACCACTGTCTAGGGGATTGCTTCAAACCATACAAAGACTTCTTTAGTTGGCATACGTGATCTTCTTTTCCCTCAGCTAGGAAACCTTCAGGCTGATCCATATAGATTGTCTCTTCTAGATCACCGTGTAAGAAAGCAGTTTTGACATCAAGCTGTTGAAGCTCCAAGTCAAATTGGGCAACCAATGCTAGTAGCACGCGAATTGAGCTATGCTTCACGACTGGAGAGAAAATTTCATTGTAGTCAATTCCCTCCTTCTGACTGAATCCTTTTGCAACCAATCTCGCCTTGAACCTAGCATCTTCCACTTCAGGAATTCCCTCTTTCTTTCGGTAGACCCACTTGCATCCAACTGTCCTCTTCCCCTTTTGTCTTTTCACTAAGACCCATGTCTGATTCTTGTGAAGAGACTCCATCTCTTCAGTCATGGCTAACCGCCATTGTACAACATCCTTGCAAGAAGTTGCTTCAATATACGAGGAGGGCTCCAGATCCTTAATCTCTTCTTGTGCAGCTACGAACGCATATGCAATCAAGTTTGCTTGATCTATAAGGCATTCCGGTTCTCATGTCTGCCTCTTCTCCCTCCCCTTTGCAATTGTGTATGGTTCATTGACAGCAAGTTCTTCAAGGTCTACATCTTCTGACTCATCTTTAACCTGAGTCTCTTGATCCTTTTCCTTGGCAAGCTCCACCGGAAGCTCCACCTGCTCGTCGTTCTTGTTTCCTGAAAACTCCACGGAAACTTTACGGGGATCAAGTATAGAGGATTCATCAAAGGTGACATCTCTACTAACTATAAATTTGAGTAAAGACAAACACCAAAGTTTGTACCCTTTTACTCCATCCACATACCCTACGAATATGGCCTTCTTAGCCCTTGGTTCAAGCTTTCCTTCATTAACGTGATAATAAGCTGGACACCCAAATACTCGTAAGTATGAATAGTTAGAGGGTTCACCTGACCATACCTCATTCGGAGTCTTAAAGTCAATTGCCGATGCTGGAGATCGATTGACAATATGAGCAGCAGTGTGAACTGCTTCAGCCCAAAATACTTTGGACATTTTGGCTTGTAGGAGCATACAACGAGCCTTTTCAAGAAGAGTTCTGTTCATTCTCTCGGCAACTCCATTCTGCTGTGGGGTATGCCTGACAGTCCTATGTCTTGAGATCCCATGAACCTTGCAGAATTCATTAAACTCTTCATTGCAAAACTCCAAGCCATTGTCTGTGCGAAGATACTTGATTTTCCGCTCCATTTGATTTTCAACCAAAATCTTCCACTCTTTAAATGCTTCAAAAGCATCACTTTTTGCCTTCAAAAAATACACCCAAACCTTTCGTGAGAAATCATCAATAAAAATGAGAAGATACCTCTTTCCGCCCTTCGATGGAAGTTTAGAAGGACCCCATAAATCTGAATGGATGTAGTCTAGCACTCCTCTTGTCTTGTGTTTGCCAGTGCTGAAGCTGACCTTCTTCTGCTTCCCTAGAACGCAGTGCTCACAGAAGTCAAGCGTGCTGATCTTCTCACCTTCCAAAAGTTTACGATTGCTCAACATCTCCAGTCCACGTGCGCTCATATGACCCAGTCTCATGTGCCATAGTCTTGCCTTGTCATCATTAGATAACTGCACTGTAGATGCATTTGCAGAGCCAACAATGGTGCTTCCGGCCAATGTGTAAAGGCCGTTCTCCAGCTTGCCTTTCAGCATGACTAAAGAACCTTTAGTCACCTTTATAGTTCCTGCTTCGCTCATGTACCTGTAGCCTTGTTCATCCAGAGTACTCAGGGAGATCAAATTCTTCTTCAGATCAGGAACATGACGGACTTGTGTAATAGTCCTCACCACTCCATCATGCCAGCGAACCCGAACTGAGCCAATGCCAACTATTGCACAAGTTGCATTATTGCCCATTACTACGGTTCCTCCACTTTTCTCATAGCTGCTAAACCAGTCTTTTCGGAATGTCATATGCAGAGTGCAAGCAGAGTCTAACACCCATTTGTTTCCATAACTACTATTATTATTACACGATGTTGTTAGTACATAATCATTATCAAAATCATGTACCTGTTCAACTGTGGATGCACTCGCCTTTTCCTTGGACTTTGACATTGGGCAGTCTCGTTCAAAGTGCCCCTTCTTGCCACAACCCCAACACTCTGTATTCTTCTTGTTCACACGAGACTTTGATCTGTGCTTTGATTTGCTCTTTCCCTGTTGGCTAGTCCGGCCTCTCACAAAGATTCCACTTGCCTGGTCATCTCTATCTCCTTCAATGTGCCTCTGCACATCACTAAAGTTAAGTGCCTGCCGCACTTGCTCAAGCTTGATAGGCTCCTTGCTATACATCATTGAATTCTCAATATCACGATATCCTGAAGTCAATGAAAATAGCAAAGCACATGCAAGCGTCTCCTCCTCCTTTTTAATTCCTGCAATCTGTAAGTCCATGACAAGTTTATTGAACGCATCTAAATGATCTTGTAACGAAGTACCTGACCCCATCTTAAATGTGTGAAGACGCCGTTGTAACAACATCCTTGTTGTCACTGATCGGTCTTGGTATAGCCCTTCTAGCTTTTCCCATAACTGTTTGGCCGTCTCTTCGGTACCCGTACTCACTTCACAAAGCACGTTAGGTGCAAGGGATAGTTGGATTGCACTCAATGCATCCCCTTCAATCTTCTCCTTGTCGGGAGTTGATATATCCTTAGGATACTTTCCGTCAATAGCATGGATTGAACCTTCCCTCCGCAGTAACGCCATCATCTGGATCTTCCAGATATTGAAGTTGTTGCGTCCACTGAATCTATCAATTTCAAACTTCATGGAACTCATCTTTGCTTGTTCTTCCTCCTTGGATCGTTAAAGAATCCTGTTGCTCTGATACCAATTGTTAGCGGAAACGTAAAAGAAAGAACACAAGATTTAACGTGGTTCGGATCAAAATAATCCTACGTCCACCAGAGAACAGTTGTCTTTTTAATATTAACAAAGGAAGGGGAGAGTTCCCAATTACACTTAAGAGAATTTCTCTCTTAACTCTCTACTCACTACAATGTGTTGTATTATTTTTGGGATAGTTTCTACAAATGAAGGAGTGCATCTATTTATAGAGGTAAAGACCTCCTCTTGATGTCATGGGTGACATCAAAGGAGGAAGCTTCCTCCTAGCATCCACACCAACTCTTTCCACCAACTCTTCCAATTGGCCTGCTATTGTTGACTAAACATAAACCAACACCTTCAGTATATAATTTTTATAGTGACAATCTATTGTAAATAAATTGTATAGTGACAGTTTATTTAGTATATTTTTGTATAGTGACAGTCTATTTTGTATAGTGACAGTCTATTTTGTATATAATTTGTATAGTGACAATTTATTGTATATAAATTGTATAGTGACAATTTATTTAGTATATTTTTGTATAGTGACAGTCTATTTTGTATATATTGTATAGTGACAGTCTATTTTATATATTTTTTAAATAATGACATTCTATTTTTGTATATCTATTGTATAAATTTTTTATAGTGATAGTCTATTTTTGTATATATTTTGTATAATGACAGTCTATTAGTTATAAATTGTATAGTAACAATCTATTTTGTATAATTTTTGTATAGTGACAATTTGTTTTGTATATATATTTTGTATTATACCAATATTCAAAAGAATTGCTCTATATGGTGATGACTCAGAATTATCTAAAATGAATTTTAAATATTAGCCTCATATACAATTGTTTATGGTGATGACTCAGCACTCCATTGTCGTTGATTCTTCGTTGTTGTTGAAATACATCCATTTAAGGCTTATGGACAATGGTTTTCATCTGAAGATTCTGATCGATCGGTAACGTTGACCGTGGCACGCCGTTCTGATTTTACTAATGATCGACGACAACAGAATCATTGTCGTCCGTCCGATTCAACGACCCGTTCTCACCCACGACCATGATTATTCCTTCTTTCAGCAACTATGTGCCCAATACTGGTCCTTTTTTCTCCTTCTTCTTTAAACCTTTCTTTCCCGTTTTGGGTAGGGGCGAAGCTACAGTTCGTCGAAAAATTACACTATATATACAGGTAAAAAATTTGAATTTACATATATGTAATACATATTGAACACCCTTGCAATAAAGAAGAGGCGTAGCCCAGTGGCAGAGGGTGGTCAAGAAAGCCTCACGGTCGCAGGTTCGATCTCCACCCAACACAATTTGTGTTGCGTTTTAATTTTTTTAAGACTAAACGACGTCATTAGATTAAACTAATCAAAATTCCTAAATCACTAAATGGTCAAAATCGATCCCTCTGCTCTCAATTGCTCATTCCTCACGCAGACAAAGAAAAAACCTAGAAATTTTGGTCTCTATCTTCTCCAATCTCTATGCCTCTCTGCATAAATCACTGAAGTTTGGGGTTTGGAACTTGGAAGTTCTGGTTGCTCTCTCTCTCGGCGCTATTCAGTATTCACAACAGCTCTATTTTTGTGGTTAGAACTTAGAAACTCTTGTCTAATTGTCTTTTCTTTTCTGTTTTTGTTTCAAAGTTTTAGTTTTGCTTCAAAGTTTTAGTTTTCAGTATTCACAACAGTTTTAGTTTCTCTTTCCGATTTTTGGTTTGGTACTGTGGTTAAAAATGGTTTACTCAAGAGATTTGAGCCTAAATAGACACTAATGGATATAGAATATTCATGTAGCGCCCGACTAGTTTAGGTGTACTTGATTGATACATAGATTGAAATCTCTTTTTTGTTTGGTATAGGGGTGGGGGCACTTTCTGTCCACGGGATTGTTGTGCAATAGTTTTAGAATACTATGCTAATCCTATCATCTGGAAAAATAAATTAGTAAATTTGTTGAATCCAAGTTTAACACGGGTTCGAAGTTGTTTTAAGTAGCTTCCATTTAGTATAAGTGCATGAACTGGTTCATTGAGAAAAGACTTGTGTGTTCATGTAGATATAAGTGTGAGACTTCAGAGAATTCTAATTTGCCATAAAAAGCAAAAAATTTAGTATTGGAATGAGATGAGCCTAATTTTAAATAGAGCTTAATGACTGCAAAATATTCATATAGATGCACTGCTAGAATGGAATTGAGGTGTGTCACACCTCCTTTTTCCGCACCCGGGGGCGCGAGGGAGTTTTCTCCAATTAAAGGACAATCGAAAGGGGATTTATTTGTTTATTTCAGAGTCGCCACTTGGGAGATTTAGGGTGTCCCAAGTCACCAATTTTAATCTCGAATCGAGGAAAAGAATGACTCTATATTACAGTCTGCGTACCAGAAATCTGGATAAGGAATTCTGTTAACTCGGGAGAAGGTGTTAGGCATTCCCGAGTTCCGTGGTTCTAGCACGGTCGCTTAACTGTTATATTTGGCTTATTTATCTGATTTTAAATACAATATGAACTTATGTGCAAATTTTAATTTTTAAACCGCTTTTATCATTTACTGTTATTTTAGAAGACTTGCAACGTTGTGAAAACATATCTCGCGCCACGTTGCATCAATGCACCCGTGATTGTTGACATATTTCGACTCGGTTGAGATTTGGATTTGGGTCACATAAATGTGCACCCGAATTAAGGAGAATAAATTATTAAGACGTGCCTAAAGCAACTAGCGTATTGTTGTTTTGGGTAAGGCCGAAAAATTCGCTAAACGGCATGTCCCGAATTCTAAGTGTTTTAATATATATATAGTTAGAGGGCCCCGCAGCTGTGTACATTTTTGTTTGACGAGACTCGTCTCGTTCTACTTTTAAAAGGAATTCGCGACGTCATGGATATGCCTCTCGGACCACGTCACAATCAATGTACCCGTGATTAGAAATACATTTCGAATCCGTCGAGATTTGGATTTGGGTCACATAAATGTGCACCCGAGTTTAAGAAGGTAGGGTTTATTAAAGCGTATCCTAAAGAGACTAACGTGTTGTTATTTTAGGAGGGTTGTGAGATTTGCTAAACAACCCGTCCTTGAAACTAAATGCTTCAATAATATACATTTAACAAGGGCCCCGCATCTGCACGTTTTGTTTATTTTTCATCGAGGCTCATCTCGTTCTTATTTTTTAAAAAAAAATGATATCCTATAGCAACTATGTTTCTTGTCGTGTTTGTCTCTATCAATCGAAAGCAGTAGATAGTCCTAATTAATTAATGCTTGCAAGTTATTTATAACAGAATTCGGAAATGCTTAAAATCAGGAACAAGGCTGCGTGCACAGTCAGTCGAATAAATAATCATGGGCCCAAATTCAACCCATGCGTGATGGGCCAAACCTGGGCCACTGCTTGCTCGAAGCAGGCCTGCTTGGCCTGTTTTGACCTGAACTCGACCTTCACGGGGTTTATATTACAAATTTTATGTTCTTTGTCTTAACAGGTGGTTTATTAGTTATATGAGACCATTAATCAGAAAAGGAAGAACTTAACCCCTTGTGTACAGTTTTCATGTTTGGCATATGTTACAGCATATACGGCAAAGTAAACTAAATCTGAGATGCAACCTAGTTCATTGAGGCCACTTTTATCTAACAGCTTACATATACAATTATCATTCGATACCCTACATTGACATCAACTAGGCTTGTAAGCTAACTTCAGTATCCCAAAATATGAGCTATTAGACATTACATGACATTCAACACAACAGTACATGTATATAAACAATATCTGCAGATCTTCTCTTTTATACTCATTGCTCAAACTTTCGAGTTACATTGGTAGTGTAATTGTGTACCTGGTATAAAGGACAAAGAAGAAAGGAATGATCAGCTGGGCAGTACGCAGTAAACACAGCAACAACAGATACACAGCAACAGCACAGCAACAAACCAACAACCAAAATTGTTTTCCACAGTCCACGAACAACCAACAATAATTCCCAGAACAAAAGAAACTAGCAAATAGTCGAGTACCAAACCAGTAATCCCAGAAAAACAGAGTGGGAAACAACAGAGATAGCAGAGTGTTCAATGCAGCAACACTAACAGTTCAACAATCCCAAGCAGCCCAGTTAACGCAAACAACAAAACCTGGCCAAGATAGCTTGACCAATATGAATCCTTACACAACTTTTAGACAGTGTTTGGTTACAGTATTTACTGGGACTCTCTTATGTTTTCAATCTTTTCTTTAAACTCACTAGACCTCTCTTCAGACTAAAAGCTTTCCAACCTTTTGTTTTCTCCCTTTTCTGAAGACTAAAAATCCAACCTTAAGACTAAAATGCCACTTTTGTTTTCTCTCTCTCTGAAGACCAAAAGTCCAGCCACTCTTAGGTTCTCAAAGGACCTATTTATAGGCCCAAAAGACCCAGTGCAGCTGAGCTTCCCTTATGCTGCAACTTGCAGTCTGCCCATACTCTGTTAAACCCATGCTTAAGCATCTTTGGTGCCAGCCCCTTTGGTTCCCCATGCCTGGTTTTGTTTAATCAAGAGTTATGGGCTCATTTTATTATTCATTTTAAGCCCCATACCCTTGTGTCTTGTTCCCCATTGGTATTAGTTTAATCTTAATTAGTACCCTACTTGTCAGCTTCATTTAAACTAACCTTTTCTTGCCCTTTTCAAACCCCAGATTACCCCTGTTTAACCTTGATTATTACTGCCCTGCCTATTGCAGCATCAGGGCACTTTGGGCTTTGATCATTCGATTTCAGAACTGCCCCAGCCTGGCTTTTTAATTGTTTACAATGTAGTTACAAACTAACATTCATAGGTAATGCCCAACATTCAAATCACAATACAGGCCCATTCAGAATATTTGAACATTCAGTCGTAGGAGACTAATCGACGACATTTATCAGGTCGACTATACTAATCATAACAGGTAATAATCAGTCGCTCATATAAACAATACGTTCAGGGACCTAAAGGGCATCAGACAA
This sequence comes from Nicotiana sylvestris, assembly GCF_000393655.2. Lineage (NCBI taxonomy): Eukaryota > Viridiplantae > Streptophyta > Magnoliopsida > Solanales > Solanaceae > Nicotiana > Nicotiana sylvestris. Next base: position 108,302,539 of record NC_091067.1, read on the forward strand.
TTTTTGTTCAATTACTGGGGGCCTATATGAATTAACTCATTTGACGACTAATCTAATTGACGCACATGTATATCACAGAGTACATTTAGCACACAAACAGAAAACAACTGACCAAATAAGAGGCCTTTGACAGAGATGGAAGAAATCCGAATGAAAATAACAAAATAACAAACAAACATAACGAAACATGCTGACAATTTAATTAGAACCAAACAAAGAGAAAAGGAAACTTACCGAAAAAGTTTGAAATCAAAACGGACCCAAATCAGACTCAACTTCGAACTCTTGAGGCCGAACAAACTTTAATCAGGGTGTTCTCACATGAGAACACCTTGATTAAGGTCTATTAGACCTCAAACCCTTGTCAAGACCGGCCGGATTCCCCAGGTGCATGTGTTCTAAGGTCTGGATTTTCAGATCTGGATTTTTAGGAGTTGTGGGTAGATTCGGACCAAACCAAGCTTGGTTTGGTCACGAGGAAGGTCAGGGGAGTGTCTGATACAAAGATGGTGAGGTTTGGTATAGATCGAGTTTTGTCTCGAATCTTCAAATCCAGATTCGAGACGACAGGAGGTGATTCGAGGTTCATGGTTAGTGGATTCGTGTTCAGGGGAGTGAGGGGGTCTTAGGGTGTTCGGGAGGTGGCCACCGGCGTTCATGCCGCCGGGTTTTGGTGGAAGGGAAACTAGGGCGGCTTGCTAGGGTTTGGGGGTTTCAGGTTGGGGAAGGAGACGAGTGAGGGGTAGGGTTCGGATAGGGGGTGCGGGGTAAAGGGCTGAGTTTATATATGGGGAGGTTGATCGGATTTGAGCCGTTAGATCAGACGATCTCAACGGCTTGGATCTGATGGTGAGAAATGAAACGGGGTCGTTTGGTAATTGAACGGGGTCGTTTGGTTTAAGTGAGGGGTTAGGTCAGATTGGTTATTGGGTCGGGTTTGAACATGGGTTGCTGAAAGAGGTCCTGAGCCGTTGGATCGAGAGTTTGAACGGCCCAGATCAGACGCATGATGCGGCGTCGTTTCGGGAGGTGGTCAGGGCAGGCCTGGTTTGGACCGGATTTGAGTGCCGGTTTGGGCCTGTTTTTGTCTTATTTTTGGGCCCAAATTGATTTCAACTCTTTTTCTTTTGTTTTCCAATTTAAAGAAAAAAAAAATAAAAAATAACAAAACAAAATAAATAATAAGACAAATTAAAACAGATAACAATGTAGCACTTCAACGTAATTATCATACCAAATTAAATGTTTAAGTAAGTTAAATCACAACCTAGAACGAACGATGCATATATATATATTTTGAACTTTCTTTTAATGACTCATATTTTGTATTTGTTTGATAATGATTAAATGCAAAAAATGGACAGACCCACAAATGACTAACAATACATGTCATGAAAAATTTGTACTGCGGGGTCATCTGTCACTATTATTTTTTGTTTTCCTTTTGGAGTGATTGCTCGTGAAGCAAAAATCACGTGCTTACAGCTGCCCCTCTTTGCACGAAGACACGAACGATTTTCGCGCAAAGATAAAGCGAGCGATTTTTGCCCGTCCGAATACTCCGTGCGAAGCATTATTTTTTGAAAAAGATTTGACCGAACCTTTGCTTCAGAGGTTTCCTACATATCCTGGGCTGAACAGGAATCAGGTCAATGTAGTTCGGGAAATTTTGGTAGCTGGGACTACCCTGTGACTGTAGTGCTTGCTGCTGTTGTGCGCTGTTGTATGCTGCTGTAGGATGCTACCGCTCACTGATCTCCTTGTTACATTGATCTTGAAAGGAAAAACAAGAAGTTAAGCTAGAGTATGAGATCTCATCTATCTCCAATTTGTTCTTGTTGTCTTGCTTTCTTGTCGGCTAACGCTTTCCTCTGACGCCTTTTGTGAACTTGGCAGATTATGCTGGTCCTTCGCCTTTCTGAATGCCAGTTTTCATCACTTTGTTTGATTTGCTGGGAACATGGCTTTCTTCTTTAAATCTTCCAATGGTTTCTTCAGTGGAATGTTTCTTCATCAGTATTGTCATACTGGGCATGCTACAATGTTTCCGAACTGCTTCTTCTGAGACGCGTTCCTTCTTCCTTTTGAATGCGCGCTTGCTTTCGCAGCCTTCTGCTTCTTGGTGCTGGGGATTTTATTCTTCCCTGCTTGGGGATCTCTGTTGTAACCTTCCGTCTTACTGGTGGGCGACCTAGAACTTAAAATGTATTCCCGCATTATACTGGTGGGCGACCTAGAACTTAAAAGTATTCCCGCATTATACTGGTGGGCGACCTAGAACTTAAATGTATTCCCGCATTATACTGGTGGGCGACCTAGAACTTAAAAAGTATTCCCGCATTATACTGGTGGGCGACCTAGAACTTAAAAGTATTCCCGCATTATACTGGTGGGCGACCTAGAACTTAAAAGTATTCCCGCATTATACTGGTGGGCGACCTAGAACTTAAAAAGTATTCCCGCATTATACTGGTGGGCGACCTAGAACTTAAAAGTATTCCCGCATTATACTGGTGGGCGACCTAGAACTTAAAAGTATTCCCGCATTATACTGGTGGGCGACCTAGAACTTAAAAGTATTCCCGCATTATACTGGTGGGCGACCTAGAACTTAAAAGTATTCCCGCATTATACTGGTGGGCGACCTAGAACTTAAAAGTATTCCCGCATTATACTGGTGGGCGACCTAGAACTTAAATGTATTCCCGCATTATACTGGTGGGCGACCTAGAACTTAAAAGTATTCCCGCATTATACTGGTGGGCGACCTAGAACTTAAATGTATTCCCGCATTATACTGGTGGGCGACCTAGAACTTAAATGTATTCCCGCATTATACTGGTGGGCGACCTAGAACTTAAAAAGTATTCCCGCATTATACTGGTGGGCGACCTAGAACTTAAAAGTATTCCCGCATTATACTGGTGGGCGACCTAGAACTTAAAAAGTATTCCCGCATTATACTGGTGGGCGACCTAGAACTTAAAAGTATTCCCGCATTATACTGGTGGGCGACCTAGAACTTAAATGTATTCCCGCATTATACTGGTGGGCGACCTAGAACTTAAATGTATTCCCGCATTATACTGGTGGGCGACCTAGAACTTAAAAAGTATTCCCGCATTATACTGGTGGGCGACCTAGAACTTAAAAGTATTCCCGCATTATACTGGTGGGCGACCTAGAACTTAAAAGTATTCCCGCATTATACTGGTGGGCGACCTAGAACTTAAAAAGTATTCCCGCATTATACTGGTGGGCGACCTAGAACTTAAAAGTATTCCCGCATTATACTGGTGGGCGACCTAGAACTTAAAAGTATTCCCGCATTATACTGGTGGGCGACCTAGAACTTAAAAGTATTCCCGCATTATACTGGTGGGCGACCTAGAACTTAAAAGTATTCCCGCATTATACTGGTGGGCGACCTAGAACTTAAAAGTATTCCCGCATTATACTGGTGGGCGACCTAGAACTTAAATGTATTCCCGCATTATACTGGTGGGCGACCTAGAACTTAAAAGTATTCCCGCATTATACTGGTGGGCGACCTAGAACTTAAATGTATTCCCGCATTATACTGGTGGGCGACCTAGAACTTAAATGTATTCCCGCATTATACTGGTGGGCGACCTAGAACTTAAAAAGTATTCCCGCATTATACTGGTGGGCGACCTAGAACTTAAAAGTATTCCCGCATTATACTGGTGGGCGACCTAGAACTTAAAAAGTATTCCCGTATTATACTGGTGGGCGACCTAGAACTTAAAAGTATTCCCGCATTATACTGGTGGGCGACCTAGAACTTAAAAGTATTCCCGCATTATACTGGTGGGCGACCTAGAACTTAAAAGTATTCCCGCATTATACTGGTGGGCGACCTAGAACTTAAAAGTATTCCCGCATTATACTGGTGGGCGACCTAGAACTTAAAAGTATTCCCGCATTATACTGGTGGGCGACCTAGAACTTAAATGTATTCCCGCATTATACTGGTGGGCGACCTAGAACCTAAAAGTATTCCCGCATTATACTGGTGGGCGACCTAGAACTTAAAAGTATTCCCGCATTATACTGGTGGGCGACCTAGAACTTAAATGTATTCCCGCATTATACTGGTGGGCGACCTAGAACTTAAATGTATTCCCGCATTATACTGGTGGGCGACCTAGAACTTAAATGTATTCCCGCATTATACTGGTGGGCGACCTAGAACTTAAAAGTATTCCCGCATTATACTGGTGGGCGACCTAGAACTTAAAAAGTATTCCCGCATTATACTGGTGGGCGACCTAGAACTTAAAAGTATTCCCGCATTATACTGGTGGGCGACCTAGAACTTAAAAGTATTCCCGCATTATACTGGTGGGCGACCTAGAACTTAAAAGTATTCCCGCATTATACTGGTGGACGACCTAGAACTTAAAAGTATTCCCGCATTATACTGGTGGGCGACCTAGAACTTAAAAGTATTCCCGCATTATACTGGTGGGCGACCTAGAACTTAAAAGTATTCCCGCATTATACTGGTGGACGACCTAGAACTTAAAAGTATTCCCGCATTATACTGGTAGGCGACCTAGAACTTAAATGTATTCCCGCATTATACTGGTGGGCGACCTAGAACTTAAAAGTATTCCCGCATTATACTGGTGGACGACCTAGAACTTAAATGTATTCCCGCATTATACTGGTGGGCGACCTAGAACTTAAATGTATTGAAATTGTTTCCCCATTTTTCCGAGAAAATTTTCGACAATTGGCAGAAAATTTTCTGCCCCGGTTCTTTGGTGATTTCCCTGGCGTTGCGTTTTGCTGCCCTTATCAATCCTTTGTTTTCCTGCAGCAGACAAAAGGATTTAATCAGTTTTCATTGTGGTGGTAGAGGGTGCCTTTTGGCGGATGATTTTCCTTTCTTCTCTTCTCTTGCTTTATGTCCCAATTGATTAGTGAGCAAAGTTGCCTGCTGGGGGCCTCTAGCCTGCTGGGGATTGGCTTTCAATTAATCCCCCTTTCCGCTTTCTCTTGAAGCATATTCTGTGGGAGTCTGCTTTTAACTCCCGAAACCACTCCCTTTAGGAGCTCACTTCTTCCAAAATTGCCGGGCACGATCCTTGCATTGGGTGAATTCCCCTCCGGTTTCTGGTAGTAAGCTTTGAAAAATTCTTTTCAAGACAAATTTTAGGAAGAGAAAATAAAAGCTAGAGGAAAAAATCTTTCTGAACCCATATTTGGTGGGGAGGAGAAACTCAGAAGAACTTATCTGGAGGACCTGACTGGTCCCCGTGATCACGACGTGCACCATAGATTCCTGACCCAGTCTATTTGTATCAATCGATTTGCCGGATGGTCTGACTTGCTGGGGATGATAAATGACTGTCCATTCTGTTGCAAATGTGGTAGCTTTTGCTGATTCGTCTTGTCGCCTCATAGTGCCCTTCGAGGGGTTTTCACTAATGAGACTCTCTCTTTTCTCTCATCTCCCGGCGCCTTATGGTGCCTGTGAAGGTTTTCACCAATAAGACTCTCTCATTTCATATCCCTCATCTTACATCGCCTCTCGGTGCCTGCGAAGGTTTTCACCGATGAGACTCTCTCATTTTATTTCTTTCGATGATACATCGCCCCTCGGTGCCTGCGAAGGTTTTCACCGATGAGACTCTCTCATTTTATTTCTTTCGAGGAATCGGGGCGTTGTAGATACGACCCTCTCTTCTGGAGATTCCTTTGACTATCAATTCATTCCCAGTCTTACGATTCTCTTCTTTGCTGGGGATTGGTGTATTATTCTCAGTCTTATTTGCCTGACTCGACATCTCTTGAACATTGATCGGGAGGTCTTTGGGACGTTGATGTTGGTTTTGGTGTGTAGTTAAAGAAAGGCTATGAAAAATGAACATAATTTTGATGGGTGATGTGCTACAACTTTTGGAATCAAACCTTTGTTGGAATTTAAAACATAACTTCTGCCCCAGTTTTCTTGCTTGGGGAATTTTATTTTTTACACTTATGTTGCGCTATGTGCGTTACGCACGCTGTGCCTATTATGCACACTATGTACATTATGCATCCTATATTCGCTATGATGCATACTATGACCGAGCCATGAGGCGCCTACGTATCCTCTTTGAGGAATCAGGTCAAACGTAGTTCCCACGGTTTTGTATTTTCTTATGATTTTATCTTCTTCTCTTTTTTTTTTCCTTCTTTTCATTTTCTTTCTCTTTTCTTTTTCTCTCTTTTTTCTTTTTTTTTTCATGTCTTTTCCCTTAGTAATTCCAAAAGGGGGGTATGAAAGAATTACTTAGGCTCAAAGGGGGAAGCAAGGGTTAAAAGTGTTTGGATAGAAGAAAGAATTGCCTCCGTCATCTCATTATCCAACAAATGCCAAATACAAACAAATAAACCAAAAATTGCCATAATTAAAGAAATTACGCATAATATCTCTTGACTGCATCTGAATTGATAGCCATGTCGACACATCTACCCTCGACATCTGTCAAACACAAAGCACCGTTGGACAATACTCTGGTCACGATATAAGGCCCTTGCCAATTTGGGGCGAATTTGCCTTTTGCCTCGACCTGATGTGGGAGGATCTTCTTCAATACCTGCTGCCCTACTTCAAACTTCCTGGGGCGCACCTTCTTATTATATGTTCTTGCCATTCTCTTCTGGTACAGCTGACCATGGCACACTGCTGCCAATCTTTTCTCATCTATCAGGCTCAACTGTTCCAATCGAGCTTTGACCCATTCATCATCATCAATCCCGGCTTCAGCGACAATTCGGAGGGACGGAATTTCGACTTCCGCTGGTATTACGGCCTCAGTTCCGTACACCAACAAATAAGGAGTTGTGCCTATGGAAGTTCGGACGGTGGTGCGGTAACCCAACAAAGCAAAGGGTAATCTCTCGTGCCATTGTCTGGACCCTTCCACCATCTTTCGCAGTATCTTCTTGATATTCTTATTGGCTGCTTCGACTGCTCCATTCGCCTTGGGACGATATGGGGTGGAATTGCGGTGTGTAATCTTGAATTGTTGGCATACCTCTCTCATCAGGCTGCTATTAAGATTCGCACCGTTATCCGTGATGATCACTTTTGGGATCCCAAATCTGCAGATGATATGGGAGTGAACAAAGTCCACCACTGCCTTCTTGGTTACTGATTTGAAGGTTTTAGCCTCAACCCATTTGGTGAAGTAATCAATGGTCACTAGAATGAACCTATGACCGTTGGATGCTGCCGGCTCGATGGGCCCAATGACATCCATGCCCCATGCCACAAACGGCCAGGGTGCTGACATCGTATGTAACTCTGTTGGCGGAGAATGAATCAAATCTCCATGTATCTGGCACTGATGGCATTTCCTCACGAAAGTGATACAGTCGTGTTCCATGGTGAGCCAATAACACCCTGTTCGAAGGATCTTTCTTGCCAACACATACCCGCTCATGTGTGGTCCACAAACTCCAGCATGTACTTCTGCCATAACCGACGTTGCCTGCCCGGCATCTATGCATCTCAACAATCCCAAATCCGGGGTTCTTTTGTACAATATTCCCCCACTGAGGAAGAAACCATTCGACAAACGCCGAAGGGCTCTTTTTGGTCTCCAGAGGCATGTTCCGGATATATCCCCATCCTGAGGTATTCCTTGATATCATGAAACCAGGGTTCGCCATCTGCTTCTTCTTCTATGGCATTGCAGTAGGCGTGCTGATCACGGACCTGGATGTGCAGAGGATCAACATACATTTTGTCAGGGTGGTGCAACATTGATGCTAAGGTGGCTAAGGCATCCGCAACCTCATTGTGAACTCTCGGGATGTGTTTGAACTTTACCGATCGAAATTGCTTGCTCAGATCATGCAAGCATTGTCGGTATGGTACGAGTTTTAGATCTCGTGTTTCCCATTCTCCCTGAATTTGATGTATCCAAGAGGTCCGAGTCTCCCAAGACCAAGACGTCTTGGACATCCATGTCAGCAGCCAGGCGCAGACCCAGAATGCAAGCCTCATACTCGGCCATATTGTTGGTGCAATAGAAGCGTAGTTGAGCCGTAACAGGATAATGCCGTCCTGTTTCAGAAATGAGTACTGCTCCTATTCCAACCCCTTTTGCGTTTGCAGCTCCATCGAAGAAAAGCTTCCAACCCGGTTCCTCAGGTAATTCCAACTCATTCGTATGCATCACCTCTTCGTCAGGAAAATACGTTCTTAAGGGCTCGTATTTTTCATCAACGGGATTTTCTGCCAAATGGTCTGCCAGCGCCTGGGCTTTCATGGCCGTCCTTGTTACATAGACGATATCAAACTCTGTGAGCAGAATTTGCCATTTTGCCAACCTTCCCGTGGGCATAGGTTTCTGAAAGATATATTTCAATGGGTCCAAACGGGATATGAGATAAGTAGTATATGAAGACAGGTAGTGCTTCAACTTCTGAGCTACCCAAGTTAGGGCGCAGCATGTTTTCTCGAGTTGAGTGTACTTGACCTCATGCACTGTGAATTTCTTGCTAAGATAGTAGATGGCTTGCTCCTTCCTTCCTGTGTCGTCATGTTGCCCCAACACACAACCAAATGAATTTTCCAAGACCGTCAGGTAAAGAATTAGGGGCTTCCCGGGCTTAGGCGGGACCAATACGGGTGGATTAGACAGATACCCTTTGATTTGGTCGAAAGCCTCCTGACACTCTGCCGTCCAACCTACCGCAGCATCCTTTCTCAGCAACCGAAATATGGGCTCGCAAGTTGCTGTGAGTTGAGCGATGAACCTGCTGATGTAATTGAGTCTACCCAGCAAACTCATTACCTCTGTTTTGTTCCTTGGCGGTGGCAAATCTCGGATGGACTCAATTTTGGATGGGTCTAACTCAATCCCCCGTCGACTGACGATGAATCCTAGCAACTTTCCTGATGGAACCCCGAATGCGCATTTGGCCGGGTTAATCTTGAGGTCATACCTTCGGAGTCTTTGGAAAAATCTCCTTAGGTCTGCCACATGGTCCTCCTGACGCCAAGATTTGATGATCACATCATCGACGTACACCTCGATTTCCTTGTGTATCATGTCATGAAACACAGCAGTCATTGCTCGCATGTACGTTTCCCCGGCGTTCTTTAACCCGAACGGCATTACCCGATAGCAGTAGGTTCCCCATGGCGTAATAAACGCTGTCTTCTCAGCATCCTCCTCGTCCATTAGGATCTGATGATAACCCGCATAGCAATCCACAAAGGATCCGATCTCGCGCCCAGCGCAATTATCGATCAGGATATGAATGTTGGGTAACGGAAAATTGTCCTTGGGACTTGCTTTGTTGAGGTTGCGGTAGTCGACGCACACCCTGATTTTTCCATCCTTCTTTGGGACTGGTACCACATTGGCCAACCACTCGGGATATCGAGTGACCCGAATGACCTTCGCTTGCAATTGCTTAACCACTTCTTCTTTGATTTTTACACTCATTTCTGTTTTAAATTTCCTTAGTTTTTGCTTGACCGAAGGGTATGTCGGGTCAGTGGGTAATTTGTGAACCACTAAATTGGTGCTTAACCTAGGCATATCATCATATGACCATGCAAAAACATCTTTGAATTCCATGAGAGTTTTGATCAATTTTGCTCTGACATTCGGCTCAATGTGAATGCTAATTTTGGTCTCTTGGACGTTATCAGCATCTCCTAGATTCACAGCCTCGGTGTTATTTAGGTTAGGCTTGGGTTTCTCTTCAAATTGGCACAGTTCTCGGTTTATTTCTTCGAAGGCTTCACCTTCGTCACATTCAGATTCATCGTCACAAACGACCTTTTGCATCATTGAGTCGGTTTCAGATTGATTTATTAGACTAGGTCGAAGATCCGCTGTGCATGCCATGTCATTAGAACCAGTAAAAAGAGAACTGTTCAGAAAGAAAAAGAACAAAACAAAAATTAAAATGGGACAAAAGAAAAGAACTTTATTAAATTTGCGGGATAAAAGGGTTCACACTTTTACAAAAACGAAAGTAAAATTTGGATTACACCCTTGAATAATCCGATCAAACAAACAAACAAAACATTAATCAAAGCCTACTACCAAGACTCCCCTCGGACAGGAAGAGGAGTAACCGTCCAATTGTTGGTCTTGGCCTCAGGCCCCACAAATTGTATCTCTGCTCTGCTGGAACCTTCTCCAGCTTCCACCATACTGACATCCGCGAATAGCCTCTCAAAACTCTGATTCAGGTCTTCATTTATACCGATCAAAGGTCCTCGAATCTTTGGGATCGCTGACCCCTTGGCACTTGCTTTAACAAAAGACCTTGAGAGGCGTGGCACTGGTTTAGGCAGAAACCAGACCCTCTTCTTCATTCTTCGCGCCTCCTTCCTGTCTGCTGCGGTTGGTTTGAACCCCAACCCGAAGGTTTCCAGATTCTTAGGAAGGGAAACAGGTTGGACTATCCCTTGAAGTTCAACTCCCAGGCCTTTTCCCGGCACAAATCCGTTACCCAGCATCTCCGATACCATCATGACTGTTGCGGCAGCTACCCTAGGGTGCGGGATGATTTCTCCTTCAGAGATTTTGTTGGCCGACCCTGTATCGAGAATCTGGTAGACCCAAGGACCCTTGTCATCAGTGGTCTCTATGAAAGGCACAATGGTTCCGCCCATGGTGCATGTTGTATCCTCACCGTGCAACACGACCTCTTGTCTTTCCCACTCGAACTTCACTGCCTGATGTAGGGTGGAAGGCACCGCTTTAGCTGCATGAATCCAAGGTCGTCCTAACAGCAAATTGTAAGATACCGTGGCGTCCAATACCTGGAATTCCATGGTAAACAGGACCGGGCCAATGGTTAGTTCAAGTACAACATCCCCCACAGTGGCTGTTCCGTTTCCGTCAAACCCTCGGACAATGCAACTTCGAGCTCATGAGTAGTTGTCTTCAAGCTTAAACAAACTCGAGACTCGGAGACTGTCATTAATCGCCATAGGCTGGAAAACCCGAAACTCTAAAACCCCTAGCGGGCAGCCTCGGCGTAACCAGATCTATTCTACATTATACAAACTGTAAGGCCTCAACAGGCATGACAAATTATAAGACCTTAACAGGCATGACAAACTGTAAGACCTCAACAGGCATGACAAACTGTAAGACCTCAACAGGCATGAAAATCCCAAAGTTTAGGCTATACGTCGCATTTGCAAGAATCCCTAAAAGGCATACCCTCAGTGTAGATGCCCAAATTATCACTCGGGATCAAAAATGGCTACGGCCAAATGCACATGACTACACTCAAAACGGCTGATACTGCAAAATAACGCGACTCGGGGATCCCCGACTGTCGCTAAAATCGCAGGCCACTACTCCGAATATACTTCGGAAACAACCAGTTAAAATAGGCTTCCCTCAACAGGCAAAAACGAGCTCTGACAATGTCGGTTCCAAATCGCAAGAGCATCAATCTACTCGACCTACGAGCTATGAACCTTCTGAGGTGCTCGAAACATTACCGATAATGACTTGAAATCGAGGTTCTCCGGAACCGACGATGGGTCAGGCAAAAATATTCCAAAAGACCTTAACAAGTGGAAAACAAAGCCTACAAAAAAAGTCCACAGGCAAAAATAGTGTAAGAGCCATTGTCCCTAGCTAAGCAAGCCTACGGGCCACATATTAAAAGGTCCCTATGACCAAACAACGTAAGAGCCATTGTTGCCAGCCAAAATTTGACAACTTGAGGATTAAAGACTCAAATCGTAACCCGATTCGGAGACTGGATACAAAATAGTTAACTAAGCAAACCTACGGGCCACGTATTAAAAGGTCTATGCGACCAAACAACACAAAAGGCCATTGTCGTCCGCCTATGCGGACAACAAAGAACTTAAGGGTCAATTATAGCTCGAATCGCAACGCGACTCGGAGACTGGACCCAAAACAACTAAATTACAACATGCCTAAGGGCACGGCATAAATGCCACCATCAGTGAGCCCCTGAGCCACGCACCTGTAAGGTCACTTTGTCCCGAAACACAAAAGGCCATCGTTGTCCTCTTATGCGAGCAATAAAGAAATTAAGGGTCAATTACAGCTCGAATCGTAACGCGACTCGGAGACTGGACCCGAAACAGCTAAATTATAACATGCCTAAGGGCACGACATAAATGCCACTATCACCAGCCGAGCAGGTCTCCGGGCCACGCACCCGTAAGATCGCTTCGGCCCGAAGCACAAAAGGCCATCATCATCCACCCATGCGGGCAGGAAAAAGCTTGAGGGTCAATTGAAGCTCGAGTCACAATACGACTCAGAGACTAGACCCAAAACAGTCGAAACAGCAAATGCCCAAGGGCAAAAAACAAAAAAAAATACTACCTACCTGCACGGGCATAAAAGATTCAAGGGTGAGAAGGCTCAAGTTGAAGACCGACTCGGAGACTAAGCCTAAACAGCCAAGACAAACACGGAGGCCCCAGCACCTGCTCGCGCCAAGGATCGCATGTAAGATCCCCCGGTCCTGTCCAATTAATTCCAGACCTATGGGGATCTCGCCAAACACCAGCCTACCCGGTCGAAAGCAATAACAGAAAATAGGTATAGAAGAAATAAAGTTTCAAGTTTCTTCCTATATATTATATACGCGAAAAAGGCACGTTCTCCATCTACAGGCATGTTATGCATATATCAGAAACAAAGCAGCAAGACGGAGAAATCTACGCTCCGCACTAAAGGGATACAGCTTGTCAAGTTCGCCCTCCGCAAAGTCAGCGAGAAGTGACCAAGCGTCGCGTTCATCCACCCTTGCCCGAGCTAATTCTTCCGAGAGAACAAAGCCCGGCGCACCGACCTTCTCGAGTACCTCTCTCCAGGATCTGAAACGAACATAATCCTCGATCCTCTTCTCCCGGTCGAGGGCTCACTTTAGCTTAGCTTGGGCATCAGCAGCATCTTTCATACGAATCGCCATCTCCTGATCAGCCTTGGTCTGGCTTAGCGTCGCTTCAGCCCGGGAATCAATTATCTCAGCTTTGATCTTCGAGAGATTAGATTCGAGTTTCCCAATCATGTTTGCTTGAACTTTGGCGTTATCACGAGTCAAGTGGAGTTGGGCCTCGAAGGCAGGGACCTTGGCTGAGGAACTTAACTCCTCCAAAGCTCGAGCCTGCACTTGAGCCCTTAGCTCCCCATAAGAAACTCTGGTGCAGTTGATGTCCCCTTTGAGTTACTCCAAGGCCTCCGCCTTTTTCTACACCTAATATAATAAAAGAGGTTAGCCCTAAGGTTAGAAAGGAACAAAGCGCGTGCTACAGGAAGTTACCTGCTCCACCAAATAGCTCTCATAGTTTGAGCTCTGATACGCCTCATATCGCCAATGCACCAACTCATCCTCCTTCTCCTTGCTAAGGAGCCTAAGGGACTCGCCCTCATTAAGGATTTTCTGGAGCCTGGCCCTTTGATGGAGTATCTCAGACATAAGCCCATCAGAGGCTTGCGTAAGGAAAATGCAATAAAGGGAGGAGGGCGTGACATACAGGGAAAAATGCGCCTAAACTCACCTCGAAGAGAAGCTAACAGACTTCCTCTAAGTCAGAACACACTCCTATTTATCTTGCCTCTCCAACCCTTGGAGAACCAACCTCGGGAAGAGCACATTCACTCGGAGGAACCGCCACCGGGAATCTGATACTCCGGGAACATCAGGCTCGGGCGATGCCCTCTCCTCAAAGATACGGGCCTGCCCAGCGCCACTAAAAGCTCCATCACACTGCGGGTGCCGATCCTCCTTATCTCCATCGCCCTCGGCTCGAAGGCCGATGGCTCCTTCCTCTCTTCGGAAGAGCACTGCCTCACCCCAAGGAACCGCCCGATGTCTGCAAACAGCGAATCCGGTACAAATGAAAGGGGAAAATGTTACCTCGAATATATGAAGGCCAATACAAAGGCAACATACACACATTCCTTGGTATTTCACTCCCTATCTTATGTGAAATACAGCTCGCCACCTGCGCTCGTCACAAGTCTAATGGGTCACCAGCCTTCTGAGCCAGTCGAGCAGGTCAAGAACTTCGCTCGACGTCCATATAGTTGCTGCAACAAGAGAGACAACATTATTACTCAACTGATTTTCTCTATAAGGCAAAATTTGAGAAAGCGCCAGACACCCCACTCACGTGCATGATTCCACCTTTCGGGAAATGGCAAAATCCCCGTAGGGATAATGTCAACCATCCGGACCCAGATAAACTAGCTAGACCACTCTCGATCCTCGTATTCTTCATCTTCAACAACAAAGTGCGTGGACGAACGGCACCTCAGAGTTATCAGGTGTCGATGATGAAAAGGTCGATATAGCCTAACGAGATGATCAAGCGTGAACTCGAGCCCGGCTTTCTCCGCAAAGAACCTCATCATCAACACCACTCGCCAAAATGACATTTGTATATGTGCCAGAGTAACTCGATACTTTAAGCAAAAATCAAGCACAACCCTATCAGGGGGGCCAAATACGAAAGGGTATAAGTATACGCTCAAGAATCCATCAATGGAGTCCGTAATACCCTCATCTGGGGAAAGCACCAACAGTGTTATCCCCTCGTTCCACCTGCAGTATCTCCTCACCATCTCCAAATATTCCTCCTTTACCAAATAAACGGTCGTCAGAACGAACCCCAGTGGATCCTGAGTGGCGGGAGTAGCACTCCCTACTTCCTGACGGGCCGTCCCCGAAGTGGTTTCCATGACTATGGTAACACTAACAAGTCAAAGCAAGGGTGTGCACCAACACTTTTTGAGCCTGAAGAGATGAAGTGCCATGTGCCAAAGCAGGAAAGCGGTTATCTAAAAATAGTGAGGTCTTGCAAAGAAGCTGAAGCCGCCCCACATATATGCGAGAAGCAGTGACGACTCGCCTACCAGATGCGAGCCCCGGGAAGCCAACAGCCTTGATACAGATCGATGGATCGATACCCAATCCAGATAGCATCCTTCAACGAGGAGTCAAGGCCCAAGGGGCCATCCATATTATCTTCAAGATCGAGACAACATCCTACCTCGAGGATCCCCGACCCAAAGAAGTCAACATCGGGAAGTTTTTTAACACCAGCACTCGACGCAAGGCAAGTGCCTAGCCTCATGATTCCCTCTTTCTAAAAAGAGGAATAAACGCAGGAAGCTCCGATCGTGAAAGCTCCACGAAGGTCCGAGGCAGCAGGCTACTCCTCAGCAGAAGTCTATCCTATGCGCTTTAAAAATGGGGGGACTATCTACATCAAAATCAAAAGGGACCCCCGAGTACCCGAAGCTAACCTTCATTCAGGATAACATTCCCGAAGGCTCCAAAATTCGACACATTATCTCCATATAACTCGGAGGGCCTCGATAGCCCGGGCCAATCAGATCAATCCAGGATTGGTCCGAAGTACGATGATGGGTTCAAAAGAGAGCCGTGCCGATCAGCAGAAGATTAGAAAGAATGCCCGCGCCCAAGTCAGATATCAGCGGTCAGCAAATAAAAAAAGGCATTCAAAGGGCCTCAAAGGGTATGAAAGCATACAAAAGTGAGGAAAGTAGAAGTCAGTAAAGTGTATTCTTATTCATAAAAATTTGTGTACACGCAGCCCTCGAGGGGTCGTCACATACAATTACAAAAGCCTACAGGAGTCTACATCTAAAGCGGAGGAACAGAAGGATGTACATGTGATGAAACCAGCACGCCCGGTCCGCCTTCGACGATCCATCTCCGATATCTGCATCCTAGAGCGCCGCACCCTCGAGAGCGTTCCTTAGAGGGTGATTCCTTCAATATCCACCTCCCATAGGTGCCCAGCTCAATCCCTCGAGGGATTCCCGCCGGAGAAGATGAAGAAGAGGAAAAGTAGGGGACGCAGAGGAGGGAGAGAAAAGAGACATGGCCTGCCGAACCCAAAGGTTGAAGATTCGGAGGGCCGCATCCTCAATGGCCAATAGTGCCACTTTATCCCTTGGGAAGGGAAAACCCTAGGGATGAAGTGCCACACAAGGCCCGGGTAGAAGAGTGAGCAGCGGTGCATAATCCAAACAACTGTCTACATGAGAGGGAAATCGACTCCCCATCCATCATCACCTCGGGCCAACAGCAGCAGCCACGGTGAACATATTAATGGCCACAGCAGTAGCGGGACAAAATGGTTATGCTAGACGAAGGGAAGCCCCGGCACAAGGCCACAACACAGCCTAAGTAAACTCCTCCAAACGGCCTTAAGGTCATGAGCCCCTAGCATGATGTTCAAGGGTGAAAGAAGATGATAAGAAAAAATAGGCGAGCAAACCAACAGAGGCACTGGGATAGTAAAAGCAAAGCCAAGGCTCCCCCATTTATAAGGGGTTATGACACGGTCATCTAGGCTTTGGAAGATTGACCGATGGGCGCAGTTAATGCATCCTTGGAAAAACGAACCGACAGCGGTATCTTCACCTTGGGAAGAGAGAATCAGGAATGCAACGAATAAGGCCGAAAAGCACAAGCCCATGAATGTCCGGTTACCCCAAAGCTCATGTTAGGAGTCGGATCATCGATATGACGTCACCGAAAGAAGTTCGAGGAATCAAAATCATTTCCCATCACTTCATTATGGGAAACGCGAAGACTATCTATACGCGGCAAAATTAGAAGACTTGATTTCTAGTTGTCGAGTCATTTTGGAAGCATGCCTCGGGACCCCGAGGATGGGAGGCCACGACTGAGTCGCCGACCTTAAGGCTCGACAAGGCCCGACTCAGAGGAAACGGAGACCGAAGCCACGATAGATGGAGAAGCTCCCAAGGCACACGACTAAGTCTGACAGGGCCGGCCTATCCAGAGCCTATGTTGAGGCATTACGTCAAGCCATCCCATCTCCATACTCTGTAATTGATCTCCATATACTTGTAACCGAGTCCCCCCTCCTATATAAAGGGGACTCACCCTACCTTGTAAGGGACTGGTGTTGCTCCATTTCTCCACAAGTGCAATAATATCGACCTCTCTCTCTTTTCTTTCTAACTTGTTCGTTCTCACTGGCCCGAGGCTATATCGATATTCAACGCGTTCTTACTTGTTCTTCACTATCTTACTCAATATTGGTCATATAGAGCCTTGCTTAATTGCATCCTTAATTGTTGTCCCATCCCCGGCTGCCCCCGATACCTCGAAATCAATCCGAACCCAGACCCCGAGGTCCCCATCGATCAGTCCCACATTTGGGAAACAGGCCCCTCGGTTTGATCACTATCTCATTTTAGCTTGCTTCTCATCATTAAATTTCATATCATTAGCATCAACTGCTCTAACAACTAGCTCGAGAATAGATCATGTATTTTTAGAATGCCATTTACAACTTTAATTGTTGTTACCATTTTTACGGTAAACAAGGTAGTACACACATGAATGAAATGCATAGACTTGGTCAACCGATCCACAATCACCCAAATGGCATCGAACTTTCTCAAAGTTTGTAGAAGCCCAACTACAAAGTCCATGGTGATCCGCTCCCACTTCCACTCCGAAATCTCTATCTGCTGAAGCAACCCACCCGGTCTTTGGTGCTCATACTTCACCTACTGACAGTTGAGGCACCGAGCTATAAACCAAACTATATCTTTCTTCATCCGCCTCCACCAATAGTGCTGCCTCAAATCTTGGTACATCTTTGTGGAACTCGGATGAATGGAATATCGCGGACTATGGGCCTCCTCTAGAATCAACTCCCGAAGCCCATCAACATTGGGTAAACATACCTGACCCTGCATCCTCAATACCCTGTCATCACCAATAGTCACATCTCTAGCATCACCATGCAAAACCTTGTCCTTGAGGATAAGCAAATGAGGGTCATCAAACTGACGCTCCCGGATACGATCAAACAAGGAAGACCGAGAGACCACGCAAGCTAGAACCCGACTGGGCTCCGAAAGATCCAATCTCACAAACTGGCTGGCTAAGGCCTAAACATCCATCACCATGTGCCTCTCCGCTACTGGTAAATAAGCCAAACTACCCAAACTCTCTGCTCGGTGACTCACGCATCAGCCACCATACCCGGGTGATACAAAATAGTGATATCATAGTCTTTAAACAACTCTACCCACCTCCTCTGGCACAAATTAAGATCTTTCTGCTTGAACAAATGTTGCAAACTCTGGTGATCAGTATAAATCTCACAAGGCACACTGTACAAATAATGACGCCAGTTCTTCAAGGCGTGAACAATAGCAACTAACTTGAGATCATGGATAGAATAATTCTTCTCATGTACTTTCAACTGTCTGTACGCGTAGGCAATCACCCTACCGTCTTGTATCAATACCGCTCCAAAGCCAATCCTCGAGGCATCATAATAGACAGCATAAGATCCCGAACCTGTAGGCAATATCAAAATTGGGGTTGTAGTCAAAGCTATCTTAAGCTTCTGAAAGCTTGCCTCACACTCTTCCATCCACTGGAATGGAGCACCCTTCTGGGTAAGCCTGGTCATAGGAGCTGCAATCGATGAAAACCCCTCAACAAAACGACGGTAGTAACCCGCCAAGCCAAGAAAACTACAGATCTCTGTAGCTGAGGATGGTCTGCACCAACTCTGCATTGCCTCCACTTTCTTCGGATCCACCTGAATAGCCTCACTCGATACCACATGGCCTAAGAATGCCACTGAATCCAACGAAAACTCACATTGTCAACTTTGCATATAACTTTTTTTCCCTCAAAGTTTAAAGCACAATCCTCAGGTGTTGCTCATGATCTTCTCAACTCCGGGAATACACTAGAATATCATCAATAAAAACAATGACGAACGAGTCAAGATATGGCTGGAACACACTGTACATCAAATGCATAAAGGCTGTTGGGGCATTGGTCAGCCCAAATGACATAACAAGGAACTCGTAATGACCATACCGAGTACTGAAAGTAGTCTTCAGTATATCTGGCTCCCGAATCTTCAACTGATGGTAACTTGAGCGCAAGTCAATCTTAGAAAACACTCATGTGCCCTGAAGCTGGTCAAACAAATCATCAATACGAGGCAAAGGAAAACGGTTTTTCACTGTAACTTTGTTCAACTGGAAATAATCAATACACATACGCATAGAACCATACCCCAAGGTGATACACTAGGGTGAATAAAACCCTTATCAAGCAATTCCTGTAACTGATCATTAAACTCCTTCAACTCAGGAGGGGCCATACGATATGGAGGAATAGAAATGGGTTGAGTGTCCGGCAACAGATCAATGCCAAAATAAATATCTTTATCGGGCGGCATGCCCAAAAGATCAGCTGGAAACACATCAGGAAAATACCGTACTACTGGGACTGCATCAACTATAGGGGTATCAATACTGACATCTCTCACATAAGCTAGATACGAGTCACACCCCTTCTCAACCATATACTGAACCTTAAGGAAATAAATAACTCTGCTGGAAGTATGATCTAAGGTACCCCTCCACTCTACTCACGGTACACCTGGTATAGCCAGCGTCACGGTATTGGCGTGACAATCAAGAATAGCATAATGCAGTGACAACCAGTCCATGCCGAAGATAACATCGAAATCTACCATGCTGAGCAATAATAAATCGGCTATGGTCTCAAAACCACTAAGAGCAACCACACACGACCAATAAACGTGATCCACAATAAGCGAATCTCCCACAGGAGTAGAAACATAAAAAGGGGAACTCAAAATATCCTGAGATACACTTAAATATGGAGCAAAAAAAGAAGACACAGAAGAATAGGTAGAGCCTGGATCGAATAAAACAGAATCGGAGGTGACAGCCTCAGTACGAGAAGGAAGGGAATAATATCTAGCCTGGCCTACCCCTCTAGGGCGACCTCTATCTCCCCGACCTACATCTCTAGCTAGCTGAGCCAGAGGGGTAGCAACTGGAGCTGTAACCATAGCCTGAGAACTCGGGCAAGCTGTGGCTGAGAAGTCTGTAGAGGTGTACCCCTCCTAAGTCTGGGGCAATACCTTACCATATGGCATGTGTCATGACACTCAAAACAAGCTTTGAGAGGACGTGGAAGTTGTGGCTGGCTCGGGTTAGGTCTACTGGACTGACCACTGAAAGCACCCCATGCAGAAGGTGCACCAGATACTGGAGGTGCATAATAAGGCTCTTGAGGCCTAGGAGGAGCTGGAATACCACTGGCTGTTGGAAGAGCTGAATAAACGGGATGACTCATATAACCCCTACCATGATAACCTGCAGCTGGGAAACGAGCACCAGAATAATGGCCCGACTCTCGAGACCTCTTGGCCTCCCTCTCTTCTCTATCCCTAGCATGCATACCCTCAATCCTCCTAGCAATTCTCACCACCTGCTGATAAGAAATATCCATCTCCAACTCACAAGCCATGCTAGACCTAATGCTGGGAATAAGCCCCATAATAAACTAGTGAACCCTCTCACGAACAGTAGAAACCAAGGCTGGGGCATGTCTATCGAAACTAGTGTAATGGACAGCATACTCCGAGACAGTCATAGTACCGTGGCGCAAATGCTCAAACACTGCGTGCCATATGTCCCTGAGGCTCTGAGGAACATACTCTCTCAGGAACATATCTGAAAACTGAGTCCAAGTCAGGGAAGCAACCTCATCTGGATTGTCTAACTCATAGGTCCGCCACCACTCATAGGTGGCTCCTTGAAGCTGGAAGGTAGTAAAGGAAACCCCGCTCGACCCTCATATGTCCATGGTACGGAAAATACGGTAGCACTCATCTAGTAATCCCAGATCATTATCTGATGCTAGACCACTGAAAAACACAGAAGGGATAAAACTTAAAGAGAGAATAGAAAGGGACTCCTCGGTCTACGGACGCGGCAGATATACCTCAAAGTCTCTGGGAAAATTACCTCACCTCAAGGGTGGTAGGACTGAGTCGGAGTACCTGGATCTGCACATGAAAAACATACGCAGAAAGGGCATGAGTACACCACAGTGGTACTCAGTAAGTGTCAAGCCTAACCTCGGTCGGGTAGTAACGAGGAAAGTCAAGGCCCTACTGAGGTTAAATAATATACAAGGTATAACAGTATAGAATAAGATAGCATAATTAAGTGCAATAGTAAGAAGTAATGTAGGAGAAGAAAAACAACAACCGCTAACACAGAGACAAATAATCACAGAAGAAATACAGATCAACACCGAGATAACAACCGGGGATCTCCCAGGATACCATCCTGTAGGTCCCAAATATAAATATCCAGTGGATCCCCCGGGATACCGCCCTGTAGTCCAACTCATAATGCGCGGGGATCTCCTGGAATACCGATCTGTAGTCCCAAATGTAAATACTCAGTACTAGGGAATGAAGTCCCGTAGTTCCAATATAAATGTGCAGGGGGATCTCCCGGAATACCGATCCGTAGTCCCAAAGTAAACACGCAGGGGGATCTCCCGGGATACCATCCCATAGTCCTAAAGTAAACACATAGCAATAAGACAAAGAATAGGCAATTTAATTCAAATTCCATACCAAGGTAAACAAGTATTTCTATCCTAACATGATGCACATAATCCAAATAAGGTAGTTTGAGCAATTAAGTCAATTACACATGCTTCCCTAAACTAACAACAGGCTTAAATCACAAGTAGTATAAACAGGAAAGGAAACACGAATATAGTTACTTAATGAAAACCGGATTTTCAAGAATTAGCACAAGTACGCACTCATCACCTCACGTACAACTCATTTCAGATATCAATAATACCAAATCCTAAGGAGAGTTTCCCCCACAAAAGGTTAGGCAAGCCACTTAACTCGAATAGGCTCAAAATCAACCCGAGACCACGTTCTTGCCATGAGTACTCGACTTTAAATGGCCCAAATCTATTCAATTCAATTGCATAATGTAAATCTAACTTTGAGTAACTGATTCCATAAATAAATTCTAAGCAAATATGCGAAATTAGGTAAAATGATCAAAATTTCCCTAGGCCCACTTCTCGAAATCGGGTAAAAGTTATGGATTATGAACCCTCATTCACTCACGAGTCTAACCTTACCAAAATTATCCAAATCCAATGTCAAATCCCCAATCAAAACTTGAAAATTAGGTATATGAACTTTTTCCAAATTTTCCCCCAATTTCTCACCCCAAATCCGAATTTAGTTGATGAATTCATGTTTAGATTAATGGGTTATAAATAAAAAGGAGTAAAGAATCATTACCCGCAAACTCCCTATGAAAATCTCTCCTAAATTCGTCTCCTACCGAGCTCCCAATTTAATTTTTTGATATGAACTCAAAACCCTCGATTTTGAAATTTAAGTTTTGCCCAGACGCGTTCTTCTTCGCGAACACGAGACACCAGTCGTGAACGCAATGCACAAAAATCCACTGGCCAGTCTTCATTTTTCTCGAACACGATGACCATCTTCCCTACTCCTACGCGAATGTGGGACCATCTTCGCAAATCCGTAGCTATAAGACTCCATAGCCTTGAGAATGCGGGAATACCTTTGCGAACGCGAAGCATTAAACCCTCACAAGCACCAGCTCACTCGCGAAAGCGAAGAAGGAAACCAGAACGGACTGCTGCAATTTTTTTCTGCAATTCTCTAAGTTCCAAAAATGACTCGTTGTGCATCCAAAAAACACCCGAGGCCCCCAGGACCTCAACCAAACATGCCAACCAATCCTAAAACATGTTTCAAACTTTTTCCAATCTTTGGAATGCTCAAAACATCATCAAAACACCAATTTAACATCGGATTCAAGCCTAAGAACTCCAAAAACTCTAAATTACGCTTTCGATCAAAAAGTCTATCAAACCTCGTCCGAATGACCTGAAATTTTGCAAGTACGTCACATTGACCACTACGAAGCTACTCCAACTTTCGGAATTCTATTCCGGCCCCGATATCAAAATTTCACTATCAAACCGAAAACTTCAAAAATTCAACTTTCGGCATTTCAAGCCTAAATAAGCTACAGACCTCCAAAATACAATACGAATATGCCTCTAAGCCCGAAATCACCCAATGTAGATAATTGAACACACAAAATTCCTTTCGAGGCTGTCTTCACACTGCTCTCCGACTATGGTCCGAATTATAAAACTTAAGCTCTCATTTAGGGACTAAGTGTCCCAAAACACTCCGAAACTCAAAACCAAACATCCCGCCAAATCAAAATAGTAGAAACAAGCATGGGGAAAGCAGTTAATAGGGGATCAGGGCATTTATTTACTGAAACATAGCCGGTGAATTACACAACCCAAAAGGCATCCGAGAAACGGCAAAGGTGCCATATGGACAAGTGAATGTGGTCTTTTCCATATCTTCCAGAGCAATAGAGATTTTGTTGTACCCAGAATACCCATCCAAGAAACAGTAGAAGGCACGCCCAGTAAGTCGGTCTAACATCTGATCAAGAAAAGGTAATGGAAAGTGATCCTTGCGAGTCATTTTATTCAACTTGTGGTAGTCCATGTATACCCTCTAATCGGTGACGGTTCTAGTAGGAATCAACTCATTTTGTGAATTTTCAACCACGGTCATGCCACCCTTCTTCGGTACACATTGCACCGGTGAAGTCTAAGAGCTATCAGAGATGGGGTACACAACCCCGGCATCCAACCACTTGATCACCTCCTTTTTTACAACTTCTTGCATTGCCTCGTTGAACCTCCTTTGATGTTCCAAGTAGGGCTTTGCATCATCTTCCAGAATAATATTGTGCATACAGAATGCGGGGCTTATCCCCCGAATATCATCTAAAGTCCATCCAATTGCCTTTTTCCGCTTTTGAAGCACCGCCAATGTAGCATCAACCTGCATGTTAGTAAGACAAGAAGAGAGAATAACTGGCAAAGTAGAACTAGGGCCTAAGAACTCATACCTGAGGTGTGGAGGCAACGGTTTCATCTCAAACACCGGAGGATCCTCAATTGAAGGTTTTGTTGGTGGAGTCTTCCTATTCTCAAGGTCCAAAGATAGTTTTCTAGGCACATAAGAGTAAGAGCTCATCCCATGTAAATCATTCACACACTCCACTTGGCCCTTATCATTATTGATATCAAGATTCAACAATACGGCCTCTAGAGGGTCCTCCAAATTGATCAAGGCACTGGTATCATCAACTATCACTGCTGTGACAAGGTCCACAAAAGAGCACACCTCAGAACTATTGGGCTGCTTTATTGACTTGCACATATGAAAGACCACTTTTTCATCACCCACCCAGAAGGTGAGTTTCCCTGCTTCCACATCAACTAAGGACTTCCCAGTAGCAAGGAAAAGTCTCTACAATATGATTAGAACTTCATAATTCACCTCACAATCCTAGATCACAAAATCAGCTGGCAAGAGAAATTTGTCCACCCGGACAAGCACATCATCAATAATACCCAATGGTCTATTCATCGTTCTATCCGCCATTTGCAATCTCATGGAAGTCGGCCTTGGTTGCCCAACACCCAATGTCTTGAAAACTGAGTAGGGCATCAAGTTAATACTTGCCCCAAAATCACATAGAGCCTTAGCAAAGTCTGAATTCCTAATGGTGCAAGGAATGGTGAAAGCATCGGGATCTTCAAGCTTCAGGAACACTGAATGCATTATTGCACTAACTTGGTGGGTCATCTTTATAGTTTCACAATCCATGGACCGTTTCTTTGTGACCAAGTCCTTCATGAATTTAGCATAGCCCGACATTTGTTCAAGAGCCCCAACCAAAGGCACATTGATGGATAAGCTCTTCATCATATCAATGAACTTTTTAAACTGATTCTCATTTTTCTTCTTCACGAGCCTCTGAGGATAAGGTGGAGGTGGCCTTGGCAAAGGAGCCTTGGCTTTAGGCACAACTGTCTCCGGCATGTCTATTACGTGTTCCCTAAACGGGTTCACATCATTTTGAGTTTCCACCTCGGCATCTTGAATATCAATTCTCACTTCTTCATTCACATTCTCGTAAATCACATTTTCAACCACCAAAGGAACTTCATCTTCTTGCAACTTAACTTCATCCCTCAAAATTTGATTTTGTTCGGAGGCATTCACCTCACTGCCTCGTCCATTCCTTGTAGTTACCGCTATGACATGATTGTTCCCACCCTTCGGGTTTACTACCATATCACTTGGTAGAGCCCCCTTAGGGCGAGTATTCAAGGACTGTGAGATTTGGCCTTATGCACCTCCAAATTTCTAATTGAAATATTGTGGGAAGACAACTGAGCATCGGAATCCGTACTCTTTTTCATCATCTGTTCAAACATCATTTCAATTCTCCCCATGTCATTGTTGGAAGAACTAGGGCCTTGGGACGGAAATAGGGGCGGATTGTTCGGTTGTTGGTACATTGGGGGCCTTTGAAAGCCTTGCCCCCGGTTTCCTTGGTTGGCATTGTTCCACCCACCTTGATTTTTGTTACTACCCCAGTTGTTGTTGTTCCCATTCCAATTACTCTGATTGTTCTGATTATTTTTCTGATTTCCCCAGTTAGAGTTTTGGTTGTTGTTCCCCCAATTACCATTGCCTTGTTGTTGTTGATTGCCCCAATAGCCTTGGGGTCTCAATTGTTGTTGGTTGGAAGAATTGCCCCTTTGACCTTGATAATTGTTCACATATTACACCTCTTCATTCTTCCCATCATAACCATTATCTTGGAATCCACCACAATCATTGTCAACTTGTTCTGAATTCCCTTGGTTCTGTTGACCTCTTTGTCTTCTTTTGTTGACTAGCATGTTGACGCCCTCCATAGCATTCACTTGGCGAGGATTTTGAACTTGTTGCAACTGTGCCTTTGCTAGTTGGTTCATTGTAGTTGTCAACTCAGTTATAGCCTGCCCATGATCATGTAACTCCTTGTGCAAATGAGGGACCGTGGGGTCACCCTGGGGCACATTGGCTCTACTTCTCCAAGCAAAAGAAGTGTCAGCCATCTCGTCAAGAATGTCACAAGCCTCATCATAAGTCAGCTTCATGAAGTTGCCCCCAGCAAGTTGGTTCACTATGCATTGATTTGTTGTGTTAATGCCCCTGTAGAAAGCCTATTGGATCATTGTCTCAGTCATATCGTTGTTGGGGCATTCCTTTACCATTGTTCAATAGCGCTCCCAAATCTCATGCCATGGTTCAGTGGGCTCCTGCTTGAAAGCCAAGATCTCATCTCTCAATGCTGCCATATGCCCCGATGAGAAAAATTTTGCAATGAACTTGTCCGCCAACTCATCCCAAGTAGTGATGGAATGGTTGGGAAGTCGCTCAAGCCAATCTAATGCCTTCCCTCTAAGTGAAAATGGGAAGAGTCTCAACCGAAGTGCATCCTCAGACTAATTTGTTTGCTTTCTCCCCCAACAGGTATCCACAAAACCCTTGAGATATTTGTAAGCATTTCTATTGGCAGCACCCGTGAAATACCCACGCTGCTCCAACAATGTCAGCATCACATTGGTAATTTGAAAATTTCCCGCCCGGATCCGAGGTGGGACAATTTCACTTGCATAGCCTTGGTTGGGAAGCACACAAGGAGCCGATCTTGGAGGTGGCGGGGGAGGGTCTGCAATATTATCATTGGCCTGGGTGCCTCTCCTTTGTCCTAGAGGCACAATAGGGACCTCATCATAAACATTGTCATCTACCTCCTCCCCCAACGGAAGATCTCTAAGAAGTGTGTTGTTTAAGTTTGCTGCCATTTTGTACCTGAAGTTGTGACACACACAAATTAGTAACACGAAAGGAAAGTAGAACAATACGTAAAACTATTTAGATAGATAGCCAAAACTGTTAACTCCATGGCAACGGCACCAAAAAGTGATCGAGGCCAGCCCTGTACTACTATGAAGTAGCAAGAGAGGTCGAAGTAGCTTTTACCCGAGAAGGTCGAGATCGATTTTCATGGGGAGCAAGAGATTGGAGTTGAGTTTCTATCTAATTGGGAGTTGCATAATTGTTCCTAATTGCACTTCTAAACATTGTTGTTTTGATTTTACTTCTAATTTTATACTACTAAGATGCTAAATTAGGCTAAGTAAAGCTAAGATTAAACTATTGAAAGTTTTTCAAATAGATAAAAGGCACTAGGGTAGTGACTTTATCCTAGGTGATTAATTGACGGAGTGAGTTGTCATGGGTGGTAGGGTCTAGCCTGTTGCACACAAATGTCTCTCACCCCTTAGCCTCAAAGTTCAGTATTCTCCTCAATATCTTCACCCCCGCAATCAACCACTCGGGGGTGGTACCTGGGATTGCCAAGTACTCTGCTAACCACGGACGGGCTTCTTAACCCAACTTTATCTTGTCCAAGTACAGGGACTCATCCTCCTCCGTAAAGCCTAAGTAGTCATTGATGGTCTTGCCATCAAACTTCACTTTCAAATTTTGCACATTGGTGACTGTAGTACCCTCTTTGATGTGGGCCACGTTGGTGTAGAATTCTTTCACCAAGTGCTTATTGGCGTCATCCACCTTCCTTTTGCAGTAGTCCCATCCAGCTTTATCTCTAAATTGCCTCAACACATTGGGGTTGTGAGGCAAAAGATCCTGGGTGATAATTTTTCTCTCAAGTATCAACCTCTTTTCCGGCTACCACTCTCTAAATGTGGTAGGCAATTTCACCAACGAACCGGTCCTCCCGTGCCTCCGGCTTCCTAGTCCTCACTACCCTACCAACTTGGGGCTCACCCCCTTCTGCTTCTTCCCCTTCTTCTGCTACTGCACCCTCTCCGGATAATGAAGTTGTAGGAGAGGTGGAGTACTCATCCCCACTATCTTTAGTTGATCCCTTATACACTCATAAGATAGATGAACTGAGGCTTGGGCAGTGGGAGATGCTAGAGGTATATCTCTCAACCGATTTATCTCCGTCCAGTCAGGATAGTATTCTGGCACTGAATCTGAAGATGCCTCTCGGGAGGGGTCATACTCACTCCCGGACTGGTCAATAGCCCTGTCTGCAGATTTTATGATCCTCCTTGTGTTCTTTATGTTTTGTCGAGCTTATGAGGTTAATTTTATCATTACTTACTTCCCACCCCGGGAGGACTCTCCTCTTCCTATTTGTTTACCACCTTTTCCTCTTGATTTTACCATTGTCGGAAAACAACATTCATTCATGTTTGTTAGTATCCATAAAAACAATGAAATTCAAGTTGCAAAAGAAAAATGTTCTAGACAGTATAAAGATTTTAGAATGCGGATCGCACAAAATGCAGTGCGGCCGCAAAGAGGCCATTACGGACCGCGCAAAATCCATTATGATCAGCACAGAGGTGGGGTTCAGACTACCCACTCTCTGAATCTCTGCACCGTAGACTGCACAAAATCCAATATGGCCGCAGTCCTCAAATGTTCATCTTTCAGGACTTTGTCATTGTGGTCCGCACAAAATACCATTGCGGACTGCACAAGGGCACCGCGGACAGCACAAAATCCACCGCGGTTCGCACTGAGTGCCCAGCAACAATACCAACCTAGGGTTCATGATTTGTTTAATTTTTGCCCAATTACGCACCTATTGATGATTCCCTAAGTATTGGCACAGTGTTTAAACTACCTAGCCATAATTAAAACAAAAATATTAACTAACCTAAGCTACAAAATTGAAAGAAATACGGACAGGGAAAGAAGAAGAAACAAGAAAAACAAAAATTCAACGAAAATAAATAAATAACACAACTAAGAAGAAGTTAATTTTACCAAAAATGAGATGAAATGCTGAGTAATGAACTTGAGCAATTAATTTTGTGTAGATGAAAGAGAGAAACAATAACTTTTGTGTTTTGAGAGTAAAAAGTTCGAAAAGTTCAAAAGGAGGGCGTCAGGTCCTATTTATGGAAAAAGGTCCTGGGGCCTAGCTTACCTAGCCATAATTGAAACAAAAATATTAACTAACCTAAGCTACAAAATTGAAAGAAATACGGACAGGGAAAGAAGAAGAAACAAGAAAAACAGAAATTCAACAAAAATAAATAAATAACACAACTAAGAAGAAGTTAATGTTAACAAAAATGAGATGAAATGTTGAGTAATGAACTTGAGCAATTAATTTTGTGTAGATGAAAGAGAGAAACAGTAACTTTTGTGTTTTGAGAGTAAAAAGTTCGAAAAGTTCAAAAGGAGGGCGTCAGGTCCTATTTATGGAAAAAGGTCTTGGGCCCTAGCTTACCTACCAACCGTGGACCGCACAAAATGGCAACGCGGTCCGCGGTTCTCGAAACCATAGGGCACTGACAAAAGACCACTGCGGACCGCACAAAATGTAATACGGCCGCAGTGGACCACCGCGGACTGCACAAAATGCAATGCGGCCGCGGTGGAAAACTTCAGAGAGTCCCAACTTTTGTCAAATCACCAGTGCAGTCCGCATTGATTTCTTGCCCCCGCGCAAAGGTCTTTGTGGCCACACAAAATGAGTGCGGTCCGCATTGACAACTTCAGAGAGTGGTCATTTTCCAACTTTTTCTTGCGCTACATCAACACAATCCTACAGCATCTCACAACCAGTCAGTCCAAAAATAAATCCTACACTACAATAAAAATCAAAGAAAAACAAGAAGAAAAATGCATGGGTTGCCTCCCAAGAAGCGCCTGATTTAACATCGCGGCACGACGTAGGTTAGCATCAAATCATTTTAGGTGAAGAAGTGCCACCACATGTCTGTCATCAATTTTTCCCAAGTAATGCTTGACCCTATGCCCATTCACTCTGAAAACTTTCCCATTTTTGTTCTTCAAGTCAAGTGCATCAAACGGTGTCACAAACAGCACATCAAAAGGTCCACTCCATTTTGACTTAAGCTTTCCCAGAAATAGACGTAATCGAGAGTTGAACAAGAGAACCAAATCACCCACTTTGAACTCCTTGCTACGAACATATTTATCATGAAGGTACGTCATCTTGTCCTTGTACAAAGACGAACTGGTGTAGGCATGGAATCGGAATTCATCAAGTTCATTAAGTTGCTCCAGACGAAGATTTGCTACCACATCCCATTTAAGATTTAACTTCCTCAAAGCCCACATGGCCTTGTGCTCTAACTCAATCGGTAGATGGCACGCTTTCCCAAACACCAACTGATACGGAAATATACCAATCGGAGTCTTGTAAGCAGTCCTATAAGCCCATGGAGCATCATCCAACTTCTTTGACCAATCGGTCCTATTTGCATTGACCATCTTTGACAATATACTCTTGATTTCCCTGTTTGAGACTTCAACTTGGCCACTTGCTTGAGTATGATAGGGAGTAGAGACTTTGTGGTTGACACCATACTTTGCAAGCAAAGTGTCAAAAGCTTTATTGCAAAAACGAGACCTCCCCATCACTTATAATTGCCCGAGGAGTGCCAAACCTTGTAAAAATGCTCTTCTTGAGAAATGCAACAACACTTCGGGCCTCATTGTTGGGTAAAGCCACGGATTCAACCCACTTTGAAACATAGTCAACCGCCACAAGCATGTGTGTGTTCCCACACGAGCTAACAAACAGGCCCATAAAATCAATGCCTCATACATCAAAAATATCAACCTCAAGAATGGTATTGAGAGGCATCTCATCTTTTTTCGAAATTCCACCCGCTCTTTGACATTCGTCACACCTCTTCACAAGTTCACTTGCATCTTTGTACAAAGTTGGCAAATAAAACCCACAACTAAGAACTTTGGAAGTCATCCTCGCCCTGCCATGATGGCCACCATAGGGAGAGGAATGACAAGCCTCCAAGATACTCAATTACTCTTCCTTCAGGACACACCTTCGGATC
Source organism: Nicotiana sylvestris (assembly GCF_000393655.2). Classification (NCBI taxonomy): domain Eukaryota; kingdom Viridiplantae; phylum Streptophyta; class Magnoliopsida; order Solanales; family Solanaceae; genus Nicotiana; species Nicotiana sylvestris. Next base: position 108,333,271 of record NC_091067.1, read on the forward strand.
ACACCATTCGTGCAAATTTTGAACAAGTACGGCTCATCCCAATAGAAATCCAAACTATCACGTTAGAGCTTCTTCCTTTGGTTAGAAGAGATCTCACACGGGATTATACCAGTCACAAGGAAATTAGCAAAATCTACAAACCATGGAATACCATTCACCAACACCGAAAGGAGTTGTTCATTGGGAAATGAATCATTGATCTCTAAGCCATCACGAGGCCTCCCCTCCTCCTCCAAGCGGGACAAGTGGTCTGCCACTTGGTTTTCACTACCCTTCTAGTCCACAATCTCCAAATCAAACTCTTGAAGTAACAAGACCCATCGCATCAGTCTAGCTTTGGAATCCTTCTTCGCCATCAAGTACCAGAGTACGGCATGATCGGTATGGACAATGACCTTGGCACCCATAAGATACGGCCGAAATTTCTCCATTGCGAACACAATAGCCAAAAGTTCATTCTCGGTCACTGTGTAGTTCACTTGAGCATCATTCGTTGTCTTGCTCGCGTAGTACACCGGATGAAACATTTTGTTCACTCTTTGACCCAAAATTCCCCAACCGCAACATCGCTCGCATCACACATGAGCTCAAAGGGCAAGCTCCAATTAGGTGCGGTAATGATAGGAGTGATGATCAACTTGTTCTTGAGAAGTTCAAAGGCTTGCATACATCACTCATCAAACATGAACTTGGCATTTTTTTCCAATAACTTGCATAAAGGATTTACTACCTTCGAAAAGTCTTTGATAAATCTCTGGTAGAACCCCGCATGCCCAAGAAAACTTCTAACTCCCTTGACAGAGGTAAGGGAGGGAGCCTTGAAATCACATCAATTTTTGCTTTGTCTACCTCAGTACCATGTTTTGAAATTTTATGCCCAAGAACTATGCCCTCTTCCACCATGAAGTGGCATTTATCCCAATTAAGAACAAGATTGGTTTCTTTACAACAGGTCAAAACTCTATCAAGATTTTTCAAACACTCATAAAATGAATCACCCACAACACTGAAGTCGTCCATGAACACCTCCAAAATATCTTCCACCATATCGGTGAAAATAGCCATCATACACCACTGAAACGTAGCCGGTGCATTACACAACCCAAAAGGCATCTAAGAAAAGGCAAAGGTGCCATATGGACAAGTGAATGTGGTCTTTTCCTGATCTTTCGGAGCAATCAAGATTTAGTTATACCTAGAATACCCATCCAAGAAATAGTAGAAGGCACGCCTAGCAAATCGGTCTAAATCTGATCAAGAAAAGGTAATGGAAAGTGATCCTTGCGGTCACTTTATTCAACTTGCGGTACTCCATGCATACCCTCCAACCGGTGACGGTTTTGGTAGGAATCAACTTATTTTGTGAATTTCCAACCACGGTCATGCCACCATTCTTTGGTACACATTGCACTGGAGAAGTCCAAGAGCTATCAGATATAGGGTACACAACCCCGGCATCCAACCACTTGATCACCTACTTTTTCACAACTTCTTGCATTTCCTCGTTCAACCTCCTTTGATGTTCCAAGGAGGGCTTTGCATCATCTTCCAGAATAATCTTGTGCATACAAAATGCAGGGTATATCCCCCGAATATCAGCTAAAGTCCATCCAATTGCCTTTTTCCTCTTTTGAAGCACCACCAATGTGGCATCAACCTGCATGTTAGTAAGACAAGAACAGAGAATAACTGGAAAAGTAGAACTAGGGCCTAAGAACTCATACCTGAGGTGTAGAGGCAATGGTTTCAACTCTAACACCAGAGGATCCTCAATTGAAGGTTTTGTTGGTGGAGTCTTCCTATTCTCAAGGTCCAAAGATAATTTTCTAGGCTCATAAGAGTAAGAGTCCATCCCATGTAAAGCATTCACACACTCTACTCAGCCCTTATCATTATTGACATCAAGATTCAACAATACGGCCTCCAGAGGGTCCTCCACATTATTCATTGCACTGGTATCATCAACTATCACTACTGTGACAAAGTCCACAAAAGAGCACACCTCGGAACTGTTGGGCTGCTTCATTGACTTGCACATATGAAAGACCACTTTTTCATCACCCACCCGGAAGGTGAGTTCCCCTGCTTCTACATCAACTAAGGCCTTCCTAGTAGAAAGGAAAGGTCTCCCCAATATGATTGGAACTTCATAATCCACCTCACAATCCAAAATCAAAAAATCAGCTAGCAAGATAAATTTTCCACCCGAACAAGCGCATCATCAATAATACCCAATGGTCTCTTTATCGTTCTATCTGCCATTTGCAATCTCATGGAAGTTGGTCTTGGTTTCCCAATACACAAAGTCTTGAAAACTGAGTAGGGCATCAAGTTGATACTTGCCCCCAAATCACATAGAGCCTTAGCAAAGTCCGCACTCCCAATGGTGTAAGGAATGGTGAAAGCACCGGGATCTTCAAGCTTTGGGACCATTGAATGCACTATTGCACTAACTTGGTGGGTCATCTTTATAGTTTCATAATCCATGGACCATTTCTTTGTCACCAAGTCCTTCATGAATTTAGCATAGCCCGGTATTTTTTCAAGAGCCTCCACCAAAGGCACATTGATGGATAAGCTCTTCATCATATCAATGAACTTTTTAAACTGATTCTCATTTTTCTGCTTCACGAGCCTTTGAGGATAAGGTGGAGGTGGCCTTGGCAAAGGAGCCTTGACTTTAGGCACAACTGACTCCAGCATGTCTATTACTTGTTCCCTAGACGGGTTCATGTCATTTTGAGTTTCCACCTCGGCATCTTGAATATCAATCCTCACTTCTTCATTCACATTCTTGTAAATCACATTTTCAACCACCAAAGGAACTTCATCTTCTTGCAATTCAACTTCATCACTCAAAATTTGCTTTTGTTTGGAGGCATTCACCTCACCGCGTCGTCCACTCCTTGTAGTTACCGCCATGACATGATTGTTCCCACTCTTTGGGTTTACTATTTTATCACTTGGTAGAGCCCCCTTAGGGCGAGTATTCAAGGACTGTGAGATTTGGCCTAATTGCACCTCCAAATTTCTAATTGAAGTATTGTGGGAAGACAACTGAGCATCGGAATCCACACTCTTTTTCATCATCTGTTCAAACATCATTTCAATTCTCCCCATGTCATTGTTGGAATAATTAGGTCCTTAGGATGGAAATGGGGATGGATTGTTCGGTTTTTGGTACATTGGGGGCCTTTGAAAGCCCCCCAGGTTTCCTTGGTTGCCATTGTTCCACCCACCTTGATTGTTGTTACTACCCCAGTTGTTGTTATTCCCATTCCAATTACTCTGATTGTTCTGATTATTGTTCTGATTGCCCTAGTTGGAGTTTTGGTTGTTGTTCCCCCAATTACCATTGCCCTGTTGTTGTTGATTACCCCAATTGCCTTGGGGTATCCATTGTTGTTGGTTGGAAGAATTGCCCCTTTGGCCTTGATAATTGTTCGCTTATTGCACCTCTTCATTTTGCCCATCATAACCATCATCTTGGAATCTACCACAATCATTGTCAAATTGTTCTGAATTCCCTTGGTTTAGTTGACCTCTTTGTCTTCTTTTGTTTACTATCATGTTGACACCCTCCATAGCATTCACTTGGAGAGGATTTTGAACTTGTTGCAACTGTGTCTTTGCTAGTTGGTTCATTGTAGTTGTCAACTCAGCTATAGCCTGCCCATGATCATGTAACTCCTTGTGCAAATGAGTGATTGTGGGGTCACCCAGAGGCACATTGGCTCTACTTTGCTAAGCAGAAGAAGTGTCATCCATCTCGTCAAGAAAGTCACAAGCCTCATCATAAGTCAGCTTCATGAAGTTGCCCCCAGCAATTTGGTTCACTATGCATTGATTTGTTGTGTTAATGCCCCTGTAGAAAGTTTGTTGGATCATTGCCTCAGTCATATCATTGTTGGGGCGATCCTTTACCATTGTTCTATAGCACTACCAAATCTCATGCAATGGTTCAGTGGGCTCCTGCTTGAAAGCCAAGATTTTATCTCTCAATGCTGCCATATGCCCCCGTGAGAAAAATTTTGCAATGAACTTGTCCGCCAACGCATCCCAAGTAGTGATGGAATGGTTGGGAAGTCGCTCAAGCTAATCTAATGCCTTCCCTCTAAGTCAAAATGGGAAGAGTCTCAACCAAAGTGCATCCTCGGACACATTTGTTTGCTTTCTCCCCCAACAGATATCCACAAAACCCTTGAGATGTTTGTCAGCATTCTGATTGGCATCGCCCATGAAATACCCACGCTTCTCCAGCAAAGTCAGCATCATATTGGTAATTTGAAAATTGTCCGCTCGGATCCAGGGTGGGACAATTGCACTTGCATAGCCTTGGTTGGGAAGAACTCGAGGAGCCGCTCTTGGAGGTGGCGGGGGAGGGTCTAGAATATTATCATTAGCCTGGCGGCCTCTCTTTTGTCCTTGAGGCACAATAGGGACCTCATCATCAACATTGTCATCTACCTCCTCCCCCGGCGGAAGATCTCCAAGAGGTGCGTTGTTTAAGTTTGCTATCATTTTGTACCTGAAGTTGTGACACACACAAATTAGTAACATGAAAGGAAAGAAGAACAATACGCAAAACTATTTAGATAGATAGCCAAAACCATTAGCTCCCCGGCAACACTACCAAAAAGTGATCAAGGCCAACCCTGTACTACTATAAAGTAGCAAGAGAGGTCGAAGCAGCTTTTACCCGAGAAGGTCAGGATAGATTTCCATAGGGAACTAGAGATTGGAGTTGAATTTCTATCTAATTGGGAGTTGCGTAATTGTTCCTAATTGCACTTCTAAACATTGTTGGTTTTGATTTTACTTCTAATTTTATACTACTAAGATGCTAAATTAGGCTAAGTAAAGCTAAGATTAAACTGTTAAAAGTTGTTCAAAGAGATAAAAGGCACTAGGGTAGTGACTTTCTCCTAGGTGGTTAATTGACGGATTCTTGAGTCTAAGGTTAGATTGTCACATTTGGGGAGTATGATATAACCATTGCATGATTCTACTCACTTTATACCTCTCAGTAGTTCGAGTGATTTTGCCCACATTGACTTTCTCAAGACCAATTGGGTATGATAATTTGTGCAAGCAATTGAGGTTCAAGTCGGGTATTACTATCTCTAGATTTAACCCTTTAATTGGGGCTATCAATCTCTTGAGTATGCCCCAATTCCTTGTTGGACCAATTTCATGGACTTAGGCTCTCTTTTTCAAAAAGAGCCAAAGTTTACTAGGCATAAACTAGTGTTTGCAACCACTAATTCAATGTTAAAACCCTAAAATAGTCCAAATATCAAACACACACAGACAATCAAGCATCAAAACACAAGACTCATCAATTACCCACACTAGGGTTGAGCCACAACCCTAGCTAATGGGTCTAGCTACTTATGATTATAGAAGAAAACAAAGAAATAGATGAAGAAAAGCCCATAATAATTAATTACTAGATAAAACTTGAAGATTCAATGATGAAACTAAGCTAAAATTACTCAAAATGGTAAAAGAGAGGTGCTCACAAGCGCAGCTCTGTCCCAAAATATATCTCATGACCTAAAAATGGGAAAAGAAACTATTTATACTAGGCTGAAAATTCTGGACAAAAATACCCATGCGGGGCTAGTGCGGACCGCACAAAATAGAGTGTGGCTGCCTAAGGCTCTTGGCTGAGATAATGTGCTCTCTGAAGTGGGCTACCATGGACCGCATAAAATGCACTGCGGCCACAGTGGCTTATATTGCGGTCCGCACAAAATGGATCGCGGACCGCGTTGGGCAAAATCCTCCAATTGGCAACTCTCTGATCTTGGGTTCTGCGGACCACACAAAATCGAGTGCGGTCGCAGCGAAATCAATGCGGTCCGCACAAATCCTTTGTGACCGCATTGCTTGGTTGCCTGAAATGCCTGCTCTTTGAACTTCATCTTTGTGGACTGCACAAAATGGTGTGTGGTCGCACTGGCCCTGTTTGACTAAGCTTGGCCTTGGCCTTGGTACTTGGGCATGGTTCACTCCTTTTTGAGCTGGTTTTTGATAAATTGTCACCTTGTTCATCAAACCCTGCAATCAAGTACAATGTGTGAGCCTTTGGGACTATTTTGTATACATTTCTAATCAAAATAGAAGCAAGAAGGAGAGTAAAATGCATCATAATCCCTAGTTATCACCCACTTGAATGAAGCACCTTTCTGAGTCAATTTGGTCAAGGGTGATGCAATAGATGAAAATCCCTGAAAGAACCGACGGTAATAGCCCACCAAATCAAGAAAGCTGCAAATCTCTGTGGCTGAGGACGGTCTAGGCCAACTCTGAACCGCCTCTATCTTCTTCGGATCAACCTGAATACACTCACTGGACATCACGTGCCCTAAGAAAGCCATTGAATTGAGCCAAAACTCACACTTGGAGAACTTTGCATAAAGCTTCTCCTCCCTCAATCTCTGCAACACAACTCTCAAATGCTCCACGTGCTCTTCCTAACAATGCAAGTATACCAGAATATCATCAATGAATACAATCACGAACGAGCCAAGATAATGCCAAAACACGTTATTCATCAAATGCATGAACGCTGCTGGGGCATTGGTCAGCCCATAAGCCATCACAAGGAACTTATAATGGCCACATCGTGTCCTGAAAGTTGTCTTAAGAATATCCGAGTCCCTGATCTTCAGCTGGTGATACCCTGAACGGAGATCAATCTTGGAGAACACTCTCGCTCCGTGAAGCTGGTCAAATAAATCATCAATATGAGGCAAAGGATACTTGTTCTTGATTGTAACTTTGTTCAACTGCTTGTAATCAATGCACATCCTCATCGTGCCATCCTTTTCTTCACAAATAGAACCAACGCACCCCAAGGTGACACACTAGGCTGAATGAACCATTTATCAAGGAGTTCCTAAAGTTGCTCCTTCAATTCCTTCAACTCCGCTGGTTCCATACGATACGGTGGAATAGAAATGGGCTGAGTGCCCGGCACCAGATCAATACCAAAATCAATATCCCTGTCCTGTGCAGGTCTGCAGGAAACACATCGAAAAAATCCCGCACTACAAGAACAGAATTAATACTAGGAGTCTCTGCACTAACATCCCTCACAAAGGCTAAGTATGAAAGACAACCCTTCCCAACCATCCGCTGGGCCTTCAAGAACGAAATCACCCTACTGGGGACAAAATCAGTCAAACCTCGCCACTCAATCCGTGGCACAACCAACATAGCCAACATCACTTTCTTAGCATGACAGTCCGATATGGCATGACACGGAGATAGACAATCCATGCCCAATATCACATCAAAGTCCATCATACAAAGCAACAAAAGGTCCACTCGGGTCTCCAGACCCCCAATAGTCACCACACACGATCGGTATATGCGGTCCACAATTATAGTATCACCTATCGGGTATCCACGAGGCATATCCAGATAACGAGCAAAATATGATGATACATATGAAAAAGTGGAACCAGGATCAAATAAGATAGAGGCATCTCTGTGGCAGACTGAGACAATACCTATAATCATAGCATTTGAAGCAATAGCATCTGGTCTAGCTGGGAGTGCATAGAAATGGGCCTGACCACCACCTGATCGGCCTCCCCCTCTGGGGTGACCCCTAGCTCACTGGCCCCCACCCCTAGCTACCTGAGCGGGTGGTGAAGTAACTGGAGCTGAAGTTGAGGGCTGACTCCTCTGCTGATATGGACCCTCAAGAAGACGAGGACACTGCCTCCTCATATGTCCAAACTCTCCACACTCGTAACAACTCCATGGTGCGGGGAATGGGGACTGAAGGGAGCCCCTGGCACCAAAATGACCAGTAGAAAGACCTGGCATGGAAGAACCCTGAACCGATGAAGCACGGGATGAACTCTGGGCTGGTAGGGCATTGAGTGATGAATGGCCCTAATGTGAGTTGTGAGAACCATGGCCCGATGATGCCCCCTGATGAACTGGGCGAGCTGACTGAGCATGTCTGAATGGACGGCCTCTGCCGTGCTAAACCTGACCTATCGAAGGAGCTCCACCAAAACTACCCGATCCTCGAGGCCTCTTGGCCTCCCTATCATCTCGCTCTTGGAGACTAACTGACTCAATCTCGCAAGAAATGTCAACAACCTCCTCAAAAGTAGCACCTTACACCCTCTCCCGGGTCATAAGAATCCGAAGCTGATATGTGAGACCATCAACGAATCTCCGAATCCTCTCTCTATCTATAGGAACCAACCAAACAGCATGATGAGCTAACTCTAAGAACCTCATCTCATACTGTGTCACAGTCATATCTCCCTAACACAACTGCTCGAAATACATGTGCAGCTCCTCTCTGCGAGACTGTGGCACATACTTCTCCAAAAAGAGAACGGAGAACTACTGCCAAGTAAGGGGCGCTGCATCAACAAGCATTCACCTCTCATAAGCCTCCCACCAATTAAAGTCAGCTCTAGAAAACTAAAAGGTAGTAAATGCGACCCCACTGGTCTCTAGAATACCTATTGTACGAAGAATCCTCCAACACTTGTCCAAGAAACCCTGGGCATCCTCGACCTCTGTACCACTGAAAGTCGGAGGCTGAAGTCTACCAAACCTCTCCAATCGATGCTACTCGTCGCCAGGCATAACTGGTACCACATAATCCTGAACTGGTGCAACCGGCTGGGCTGGAGGTGACCTTGATGTTTGAAGTCCCTGCACGACCTGCTCAAGTGTGTGAGCAGCGGGAGTCTGAGTACCTACCCCGACCTGAGAAGTAGATGCGGCCGTAGTAACTGAGACAGCCTGAGCCAGGCCAGTGCACACTAATAAAATCTAGGCTAGGGCCTCCTGAAGGCCTGGAATCACAATAGGCATAGCTAGTTCTGCTGGAGCGTCCACAATTGGGACCTGATCATGAATTGGGGCGGCTGGTGGATCTGCAGGTGCTGCCCTAGCTGCTGTACGGGTTATACCCCTGCCCCTACTACAGCCTCAACCTCGTCCTCGACTTCTAGTGGCCCCAACTGGTGGTACCGGTGGTCGTCCATCTTGACCGATAGCACATGTCCTCACCATATGTGAGAGAATAGAATAACAGAAGTTTAGTACCAGAATCAATAGATTCGCACGATAGGAATTTCAAGAATGTGAAGTTTTTCCTAAAGGTTATGCAGCCTCCTGAGGATAAGAACAGACGTCTCCGTACCGATCCGCGAGACTCTACTAAACTGGCTCATGACCCGTGAGACCTATGTAACCTAGGCTAATACCAACTTGTCATGACCCCAAATACCCCGATCGTGATGATGCCTATCACGGTACTAGGAAAGCCAAACCAACATCTACTACATCGAATTATTTTTATAAAGATCATATTCTAAAACTGATTAAGTCTCAAATTCTTTATATGCAATATATAAATCAACAGAAATGTGCGAAAACCAGTACAGAATATACTAACATAACCTGAATCCGGTGTCACTAGTCATGAGCTTCTAAGTACAACCAAAACACTATCTAAGTAATACAAAATAGCCTGAAATAACAAATACTAAGATAGGAAGGAGGAAGGTAGGGCTGCCAACGCCATGCAACTACCTTGCGATCTCTGGATAGACTCTGGGAGTGCTGGAAGCTCTTACTCTGATGCTTGAGCACCTGGATCTGTACAAAAAGTGCAGGGAGTAACTTGAGTACGCCAACTCAACAAGTAACTAAAGTAAATAAAGTCTGAGTGCAGTGACGAGCATTTAAAATCATATAAGGAATCTCAGCAGAAATATCAAGTCGAAATCTATGGCTCAATAGCCCGTTATCTCGTAAAACTTCAATTTCAATTAAAATACTTTGAAAATATTTATTCAACATTTTTCAACAGAGGCTCAGTATAAAAAGAAGAGTGAAAGCAGCAAAATGTCATAAACGGGCCCCTCGGACAAGGTATCACTCATAAGTATAGCCTCTCGGGCAATCCTCTCAGTCACTCGTAACTCAGCTCTCATCAATCAGTACTCACACTCAGCACTCCGGCTCAATAGATATCTCATAATAATAATAATAATAATAATAATAATAATAATAATAATAATAATAATAATAATAATAATAATAATAATAATAATAATAATAACCGATGCGGCGTGTAGCCCGATCCATAGTTTATAGTCGACTCCGTAGGGCTCCTACAGCCCAAGCGTCATGTCGTTGCGGCGCGTAGCTCGATCCAATATATATCGCTGCGGCGTGTAGCCTGGTCTATATCTATATCGCTGCGACGTGAATCCCGATCCATATATATAATATTGCTACGGCATGCAGCCCAATCCATAACATATATATATATAATCCTCACCATTAGGTCCTCAACCTCTCTCAGTCATTAACCTTACGGCCACTCGGGCATATCATTGAGAATCAGGGAAACTCAGCCTAACAGTTTTCATATATTAATAAATATAGTGATGAAACCGGATTTAAACAATAAACATGTAAAACATGATGGAGGATATGGTTTCAAATCAAATAGAGTGAGGAAATTAGTAAAAATACCCCTAAGGGTCTAAACAAGTCGGCATAAAGGCCCCAACATGGCATTCAGCCTAAGTTATCAAACCAATTTCTAAACTCATGGCTATCATATACAATATATCAAAATATGCAACTATATAGTCTCCATGTGACGGACCAAGTCACAATCCCTACGGGTGCACGCCCACACGTCTGTCACCTAGCATGTGCATCACCTCATTTATCAAAACAGTACGAAATTCCGGGGTTTCATACCCTCAGGTCTAGATTTACAATGGTTACTTACCTCAACCCAAATGAAATACTACTCCACGACGCCCTTGCATCTCAACTCGGCCTCAACTCGCGTCGAATCTATCCAAAAATAGAATCATAGCATCAATTTATGCTAAGGGAATTAAGTCTATGCGAAAATAATCAAATTACATCAAGAATCCCAAAATTGGCCAAACCTGATCACCGGGCCCACATCTCGATTTCTGATAAAAATCACATTAATAGAATCCTTATCCTCACGCGAGTCTATTCATACCAAAAGCATCGAAATCGGACCTCAAATGGCCCCTCAAATCCCCACTCAAAGCTCTCCAATACCAAGCCCTAATCCCTCAATTTTCTCCCTTAATTTCCACTAATACTATGATTAAACAAATGGAAAAATGGTCATAAACACAAGTAATGAAGCTTAGGTAGCTTACCCAACTGATAATCTTCGATTTCCCCTTAAAAATCACTACCCTAGCTCACTTCCCGTCTTCAAATATTGAGAACTTAGCAAATATTTGCAAATGAAACCTTATATACTTTCTGACCCAAGGATTTTACACCTACGGTCCTCTTTTTTCTCCTGCAGTATCGCTTTTGCGGTCAAACCAACCGCTTCTACGATTTTCACTTAAGTTCCAGGGACCGCACCTGCGTCTCACCTTCCATACATGCAGTCTCGCAGGTGCGCTCAAGCTTTCGCACTTGCAACTTCTGATCCTCTAGCTCCTGGATGCATCTGCAGTTGCCCCTCTGCTTCTGCGATCTCGCACCTGCGGTCCCCAATCCGTAGGTGCAGTTATGATAGAATTCAGCAGCTTCAGCTGCAAACTCTAACTTCCAACTTCCCGATAACCATTCGAAATTATCCCGAGGCCCCGGGGACCTCAACCAAAAGTACGAACAAGTCATATACCACTATTCAAACTTATACCAATCTTCAAAACACTTAAAACAACATCGAATCATCAAAACACCCTCGGATTCAAGCCTAAGGTTTCCAAAACTTCCAAATTTCGCTTTCGATCAAAAAGTCTATTAAACCTCGTCTGAATGACCTAAAATTTTGCACACACGTCACAAATTACATAACAGACCTACTACAATTTTGATAATTCCATTCCGACCTCGATATCCAAATTTCCGCTACCAACCGAAAAACACCAAAATTTCAATTTTGCCAATTCAAGCCTAAATCTACTCCGGACCTCCAAAACACATTTCGATCATGCTCCTAAATCCTAAATCACCTAACGAAGCTATTCGAACCATCAAAATTCACATCCAAGACCTTATTCATATAAGTCAATATCCGGTTGACTTTTCCAACTCAAGCTTACTCAAAAGAGACTAAGTGGCTTATTTCTCTTCAGAACCACTCCTAACCCAAACTAACCAACACGATGCGATAAAATACAACTGAACAACATATAAAGAAGCAGAAATGGGGAAAATAGAGCGGTAACTCATGAAACGACCGGCCGGGTCATTACACTATAGTTTCTAACCATGGAAAGAACACGATTGATTTTGTCGGAACTGGTGCAAGAAAAATCAAAATTATGGTTAATCAAGCCAATATTTGCATAAACTCCAAAGAACAAGTTGTGTTAGATTATATTGACATAAGTTAATTGACAATCTGATGTATTCATAAATTTTTAATTGATCTATTAAATTAATTAATTCAACTATATGAATATTCATAGATTCTTAATTAATCTTCTAAGTAAAGAATTTTATTCCATTTACTTCTTGCTCATTTTGCATTATTTTGTCAATATAATTTTGTTGTATAAATATTATGCTTGTACTAGATTATGGCACCTGACAAACAATGGATGCAACTTATTCATGATCAACTTGATGATGCTTACAAACTCGGGGTGGAGAAATTTTTGGATTATTCTTTTACAAGATTAGGAGAAACACACACAATACGTTGTCTATGCGTCAAATGTGGTAATGCATATTCAGGAACACGTGAGTTGGTTAAGTCACATTTAATAGTATATGGAATAATTCAAAATTATACTTTGTGGTATCACCATGGGGCGAGGTTAGGTGAACCATATTCAAATTCTGAGCTTGAAGATGATAATGACATTGAATATAGTAATGGTGAAGATGCAATACATGGGATTTTAAGATATTTATACCTCAATTTTGATAGAGGCAATATGGAAACTGGTGCTGGTGATTTTGTTGAGGAGGAACCAAATCCTAAAGCAAAAAAAATCTATAGGCTCTTATAGGATTTTGATCAATCATTGTACCAAGTTTCAGAATTTCTAAACTTTCTATTGTGATTAAATTACTTCACATTAAAAGTATTGGTCGTTGGAGTAACGAGTCATTTAAAATGTTGTTGAAAATATTGAAGGAAGATTTGTTGACTGATTAATCAAACTTGCCAGCTTAATATTATGAAGCAAAGAAGATTATTCGGGACCTTGGGCTTTCTTACATGAAGATTGATGCATGTAAGAATGATTGTATGTCATATCGGAAGGATGATGAGCTTCTTGAATTTTGCAAAGTTTGTAGTACATCTAGGTGGAAAGAGGATAAACGTAGTGGGAAAATAAAATTAAGAAGTGGAAAAAATATGCCATACAAGATTTTACGGCATTTTCCTCTAAAGCCAAGACTTCAAAGATTGTTTATGTCCTCAAAGACATCTTCTTTGATGACATGACATCATGACAAAAGAGTTGATGATGGTATAATGAGGCATCTGGCTGATTCAATAGCATGGAAAACGTTAGATGAACTTCACCAATCTTTTGCTATTGAGCCTCGTAATATTATACTTGGACTTGCTACTGATGGTTTTCAACCATTTGGAAATTCCAAAACTCCATATAGCATTTGGCCTGTGGTACTTATTCTGTATAATTTACCACCTTGGCTATGCATGAAAAAAGAGAATTTTATTTTGTCGATGCTCATCCCTGGTCCTGAGAGTCCTGGAGATGCAATTGATATTTATCTCCAACCTTTGATTTAAGAATTAAAGGAATTATGGGCAACTGGGGTAGAGTCCTTTGATGCGTCGGCTAGAAAAAACTTTTTATTACATGCGGTTTTGCTATGGACCATTAATGATTTTCCGGCATATGCAAATTTGTCCGGATGGAGTACAAAAGGAAAATTGGCTTGCCCTAGTTGCAATAAAGAAACTTTCTTAATTAGGTCAGAAAATGGTAAAAAACAGTGTTATATAGGTCATAGATGTATTATTCCTCTTGATCATAAATGGAGGAATGATAAAGAGTCATTTGATGGCACTAAGGAGCGAAGATTACCACCAAAAATATTATATGGTGAAGATATACTTGGTTAAGTGGCTGATTTAGATAGGTTACAACTAACAAAGGATCCAAAGAAGAAGATTAAAATATCACATGAGAGCAGGGGTGATAATTGGAATAAGAAGAGTATTTTTTTTGATCTTCCATATTGGAAAACTCTATTGATGTATCATAATTTAGATGTGATGCACATTGAGAAGAACATATGTGATAATATTTTGGGGACACTCTTGAATATCAAAGGAAAAACCAAAACACCATAAAAACTCGGTTGGATTTTCAAGCGATGAATATAAGAAAAGAATTGCATCCAATAAAAAATGGGGATAAATATGACTTACAATCAGCATGTTACACATTATCTCCCGAAGAGAAGCACAAGTTCTGTGATTTCTTAAGAAATTGAAGATTCCACATGGATTTTCATCAAACATTTCTCAGTGTGTCAACCTTAAGGATCGTAAAATTTTAGGCTTAAAAAGTCACGATTGCCATATTATTCAACAATATTTACTCCCACTTGCGATACGTGGAATGTTTTGCAAATCTGAGAGTGAACCACTTATTGAGTTGTCTTTATTTTTCAACATTTTTGGAGCGAAATGTTTAAGCATGAAAGAATTAGAATATATAGATGGCCAAATTCCGAAAACTGAGTGCAAGTTAGAAAAGGTCTTCCCTCCTACTTATTTTGATGTCATGGAGCACTTGCCAATTCATTTAGCTAATGAAGCTAATATTGCTGGACCTACTCAATTTCGGCATATGTATCCAATGGAGTGATACATATACTTTATGAAGTCCTTCATTGGTAATAGGGCTTGCCCAGAAGGTTCTATTGCATAGGGTTATTTAGCAACTGAATGTTTGACCTTATGTTCAAGGTATTGTCATACAATGGAAACAAACTTTAATCACCTTGAATGGAATTATGATGGTGGTGTTGTAGAATGTGATGGAGGTTTAACAATTTTTTGTGCATCTGGAAGAGTTTTAAGAGGTGGAAAACCATGCAGATTTGATTCATATGAATTTGAGCAAGCACATATTTATATTTTAAAGAATTGTGATAAAATCCAACCATTTCTCGAGTAAGTAATGATTTATTCCAATAATTTATTTATACATTCTCCAACTTTTTCATTTAAAATGACATATTATTCTTCAATTTTTTGTAGAGAGTTTTCACAAACTCCAGCTAATAACTCTCAAGAAACTTCGGATCGACAATTCATTAGTTGGTTAAAAGAAAAGGTGAATACTAATAAGAAATTATTGGTTTTCAAACCAAGCATACAAATAGTATTTGTTAAATTATATACTTATTCATGATAGGTTGCAGGTTTGCACAAACATGATGATAGTAAGAAAATGGCAGAGTCCCACTATACCAAACAATACACATCTAACTCATACTAACCAAACAAGCAACTCCGAAGTAAATGGAGCGCACCAACATCTTCTGCTGAGCTGATAGCCTACTTGGAGGGCTCTCAACCTATCTATCAGGACCTGCGGGCATGAAACGCAGTGTCCCCAGGCAAAAAGGAACATCAGTACGAATAATGTACTGAGTATGTAAGGCATATAAATAAGTACATAACAGACATGGAGGAAATATAGAGTAAATAACTCCACCTGTAAGTAACTTTGTAAATTATGAAATAATTATAGTATCATGCATATGTGTATGAGTGTCATGTCGTGCAGAGGTACATGTTTCATAACATCATCAGCCTCTGAGGGCATCCCATCGTATCATCTTGGCCACTGTGGGTAAAATCATCAACGTATACTAGCTGATCAGGTGGTGATGCGTATATAACGTCATAACCTCTCCCATATCTCATATACATATATATGCATATATAATATCATCTGGTCATGGGTCAATGTACATGAATTCAATGTATGAAAAATACGTTGATAAAAAAGTTTAGAATGTCATAAGACCATTTTACCTTTGAGTAATATCCTAAAGTAAACTCTTTTCAACTTTCGTATTTTTTTAAGATGCATGAACAGATGATAGCATAAAATGACACATGGGGAGTCAAGAATATAGGCACTCCTAGTATTTCTATGAATAGAGTCATTTATGAAAGTTGCGTATTTTGTTCGTTTCATTTGTATCGTATGGATAATGCCAAAGGAAAGAAGAGATAGCCTTAACATACCTGAACTGGTTCTCTTGACAATCCCTTTAACACATGTTGATTGCAACAACATGTAACGGCAGACTGAAGTAGGAGAAAATCCGTATGATATTCTTGAAAAAGATTGCACAGTACTCACTTATAATTACAAGACCTCATGTTGCTTTGAATTGTTGAAGATCTTATCTTTGATATCTGATTTATGATTGTAACACACAAACAGACGTGGGAATTCATATTACATGCATATAGGAATAAGTTTTGGACTTACTGTTCTTAGTAAAGAATATGTAACTCTCTTTATTAAAAGGATGTGAATCATGTTCTTTAAGAGTAAATATGTGTCTTTTCCTTATTTAATGAGTATGACTCATGCTATTTAAGACATGCCACATGATCATAGTGACTTATGAGTCACAATATCATGATTCTTTTGCTGCTATATTTTGATTTAATACTTATCCAAATATTTGGATTAATTAGATAATGTCCTGGTACCCGGTAATTAATCAATTACTCACATAATTAAAAATTATCTCAACTTACTTAAAATACTACTCTCTTTTAACATACTAGCATGGTTACATGCTGGCACCTTACTAGCATGGTTATGCAGTACCTTATATGGCACTAGTCTATGAATACCAAATATTTTAGCTCGAGCCGTATTTTACCCCAAAATGCCAAACTTTGACGAAAATTCATTTTCTTTGACTTGCTTCCCCTTTCATCTTCACGAATTTACTCATCATTTGTAAAATAGCATAATCCTTATAATCTTCAAATAATCTTTTACTTGGACTGATGTCAATTACCTTACGACAAATTCAACGTATAATACTTCAGGGTGCAACATCGATGTAACTTAATACTGTGAAGCGTAACATCACTGTAATGTAATACTACAGGGTGCAACATAGTCGTAACTTAATACTGCGAAGCATAACAGGTTGGGAAGGGTTGTCTTTCTTATTTGGCCTTCGTGAAGATGTCAGTGCAGAGGCTCCTACCATTGATTCAGTTCTGGTGGTGCGGGATTTTCCAGATGTGTTTCCTGCTGCCGGGCATGGCGCCGGGCAGGGTTGTTAAATTTGGTGTTAGGCACCGTATCGTAATGCACCAGCGGAGTTAAAGGAGTTGAAGGAGCATCTTCAAGAACTCCTTGATTAGGGGTTCATTGGTAGGCCAATATGGATGTGTGTTCTGCATCGAGTCGACTTTGTTGACTCTGAGTTGCTATTGTTGAGGGATGTGTTGATTCGATTGTTATTGAGCTTATCAGTGTTTTGGGAGATCTATGAGTTACCTTTCCATATGGCGAGGTGTTATGATTTATTAGTTATAGGCACATATGGTGTGGTTCTATTGGGGTCTCATTGTGGGATTCAAGCAGGAAGAGTATTGGTATTGCTCGGTGGATGGCGTATCGATTGTGTCCTTTCGGGTTTATGTGGTGTTATGTCATTGCTTCACCGCGGTTATGATGATTTGCTTTTGGTTCTAGATATCAAATTGCACGTGGTCAGAGATTTTGAGCATAGTGACTTGAGGTGTTTCATGTGGACCACTATTTGGATGAGGTTGTGCATTGGAGCGAAGTTATGTGGAGGTATGATCCTCCGGGTTAGATTCATGTGTTCTGGTTCTACGACGTGTGATGGGTTCTAAGCATTGTGTTGTGGTGGTACTGGTGATCTTGCGGTACAGTTCTCTCATTTGAGTCATTTTTCATGATTTGAGTACGTTCAGATTGTTGCGTAGTGGTGCGCGGATTGCATGAGTTGTGGCTTTAGATTGCGTTGATGTGTCATGTCAGCAGAGGAGTTGTGTTGGATGAGATGAGTTCGTTGGACCTAGGGTGAATACTATCAGATTCGATTTCCGCATGTTGGAAGGATAATATCGGCTTTCGGCTTAGAAATGTTCTATGGTCCTTGCCGGAGGAGAGGGAACTCCATGACGGGTTGATCTGAAGAAATGGTTATGATTTATGTGTGTTTCTTTCATCTTTGGAAGTATACAAGAGTGTTGGAATGAGGCTTTGTTTGATAAGAGGTTTATTACCGGTATTGGGTTGTTTGAGCAGCTGTTGTGATTAGAAGTTATCGCTATGAGTGATTGAGTTGTGTGGTATACCATGTGACTTTCCATCTTGAATTGTGGTTATGGCTTGATACGGTGTGTTCAGACTTATTCGGTGTGTAGATGTGAGATTCTGATCTTATAGATAATTGCGGAAGTGGAAATTTAGTTATAAGGTTTATGGACTAGGTTGGATTGTGAAATTTTAGTTATATTATGTTATCCGACCTATATGAGATAGGGTAACGTGGGATCACCCCCAAGTATATGCATGGTAAGGTTACACAGCGATTTGATGGTTTTCGGAACAACTCTGGGCACGTTCGAGGACGAACGTATATTTAAGTGGGGAGGATGTAACGACCCGACCGGTCGTTTTGAGCTTTTGCACTTTGCTCGCCAGTTCTCGGACATGAAAAGCCCCGTGTAATGTATTATGACTTATGTAAATCGTCGGTTTTGGTTTTCAGGATAATCAGAATAGATTTGGAAGAACAATTCTCAGTTTGAAGCTTTAAATTTGGAAGGTTTGACCAAGTTTTGACTTTTTAGTATTCAATCTGGGATTTGGATTTTTATGATTTGGTTTGCACCGTTAGGTTATTTTGGACTTGTGAGCGCATCCGAAATGTATTTTGGAGGTCCGTGGTAGATTTAGGCTTGAATTAGTGAAATTGGAAATTTGGCATTTTTCGGCCGGCAATGAAAATTTTGATATCGGGGTCGAAATGGAATTCCAAAAGTGGAGTAGGTCCGTTGTGTCATTTGTAACGTTTGTACAAAATTTCAGGTCATTCGGACAAGGTTTGATAGACTTTTTGATCGAATTCGGAAGTTTTGGAATTCTTAGGCTTGAATCCGAGGGTGATTCTATGTTTTGATGTTTTTGAGCGTTCTGAAGGTTGAAACAAGTTTGAATGATGTTATGGGATGTGTTGGCATGTTTTATTGAGGTCCCGAGGGCCTCAGGTGAGTTTCAGGTGGTTAAACGGATCAAATTCTTGTTTAGAAAGTTGCAGATTTTCCTTCAGGTCTGTTGCAGACATTTTGTTCTTCGTGATCGCTTAGAAGGGTCCACGATTGCGTAGGCTTATTTGGGGGCAGAGGTAGAGTGCTCTATACGATCACAGAGTTTGGGTCGCGATCGCGTATGTGTATGAAGTAGTGCTTCGTGAACGCGTGGTCAGAGTCACGTTCGCGTAGAGGGAAGTGATCTGAAGAGGGGCTGAGGTGATTGCTCTACGCAATCGCGTGGGTCTGTGTGGTATAGCTTCGCGATCGCGTGGAGTATATTGCGATCGCATAAGGTTAAATGAGTTCAGTCAGTCTTTGTACTTCGCGATCGCGATTAAGGAATTAATGCCTGGGCAGAATGTTTAAATAGCCATGTTTGCGATTTTTGTTCTATCTTCCACCAATTTTGAGCGATTTTGGAGCTTTTTGAGAAGGATTGAAGAGGGAATCAAAGGGAAACTCTTAGAGTTAAGATTTTTCGACTCAATATTTTTTTCTATTGTAATTTCTACCTAATTAGACATGAAATTTGTGGAATCTAAAGCCTAAAATTGGGGACTTAGGGCTTGAAATTGAAGACTTTGATTTGAGGATTTGAGGGGTCGTTTGTTGTCGGATTTTGATGTATTTGATATGTATGAACTCGTGAGAGTGTAAGGATTCTAGTTTTGTAATTTTTATCATAATCCGAGACGTGGGCCCGGGGGTCGCGTTTGGCTAATTTTGGGATTATTTATGTAAATTGGTTATTTTCGAGTGGGCTTTGTTTTCTTAGCATATTTTGATGGTATGAATCTAATTTTGGTTAGATTTGGAGCGTCCGGAGGTCGAGTCGAGAGGAAAAGGCATCGTGGGCTAGAGTTTGGACCGGAGGTAAGTAATGATTGTAAATGTTGTCCTGAGGGTATGAAACCCCGGATTTCACATCGTTGTGCTACTTTGAGGTGATATACACTCTAGATGACGAGTGTGGGGTCGTGCACCATTGTGGATTGTGACTTGGTCCATCCCGTACGACTGTTAAGTCGCATATTTGATTGAAAACTATTTGATATCATTGTGTTTTGGAAAATATTACTATGTTTTAGGCTGAATACCATATTTGGGCCTGTGTCAACTGTTTTGGACCCTTAGGGGATTTTTACTACTATTCCTCACTGTTTTGACTTCATATTTGTACTCACTTATGTTGTATTCTACTATTTTCATAACTCAACCGTGTTTACTCCGTTTTCCTATTTTAAATGATATTTTGGGCTGAGCATCATGTTTTACTGTTGTCCGAGTGGCTTGAGAGATTTCTGACTGAGTCAGGCCGAGGGCCTGTGTTGTGAGTATATTATGGGATCGGGTTGCGCGCCGCAGCAAGTTGTTACTGATTCATGATTATGAGGCCGAAGGCCTGATTTGTTACGTCGCATAGTGGTTTGTTATGAGGTCGAGGGCCAGTTTGATTATGCCACGAGATGGCTTGTTATAGAGCTTGGGCTGTAGGAGCCCCTCCGGAGTCTGAACACTTCCAGTGAGCGCGGGTACCCAGTGTGAGTGATGTGATGTTGCCCGAGGGGTTGTTGTTGTTTCATGTTATTGCCCGAGGGGCTGTTCTTGATCCATGTTTTGCCCGAGGGGCGGTTCTTGATTCATGTAATGCCCGAGGGGATGATTACGAGTGATTGTAGCCTGAGGGGCTGGTTTAGTTGATATTTTGTCCGAGGGGCGGTGTATGGTACATGTTTTGCCCGAGGGGCTGTTTACATTTCTATCATTTTTTTTACTCATTGTTTTATCACTCGTTGGAAACTATTGGAAGATGTTTTAAAAAGGAAAGTGTTTTACTGAAACTGAGTTTGATTTACGAAATAAATGATTTCTATACTATTTTTGGAAACATATTGTATTTGTTGTAGCGTCATGACATGGTTTACGCGTTTTCTTACTGCTCAACTTTCATTTACTTTTATTACTTACTGAGTTGGCGTACTCACATTACTCCATGCTCCTTGTGTTCAGATCCAGGTATTTCTGAACCCGGTAGCGGGTGTTGATTGCTCAGTGGCAGAGTCATCGGAGTTAGCAAGGTAGCTGCCTGGCGTTCGTAGCCCTGCTCTCTCCCTCTTATCTTCCTTAGCATGTTATAGTATCTTTCCATATTCTTCGTTCTATTCAAACCTTAGTAGATGCTCGTGACTTGTGACACCCCGATGTCGGGCTGTGTTTTTATTCCGCACTGATTATTTAAGTTTATATTATGAGAATTCTTGTAATTAATGAATTAAAAATGACTTTCATGGAAAACAAAATGGGCTGATTGGGAAATTGTGTCGGCTGGCCTAGTTTCGCGATAGGCGCCTTCACGATCGGATCGGTTTAGGGTCGTGACAGACATCAAAGAATATAAGCTAGACCATATGTGGAAGCTGTTACTGTAAGAATTTAAAGTATTACCTTGTTGTTTTGCCTTCTCATTTTATTCTTTCACAAATGAAAAGAAAATACTAATGACTTTACATCATTGCATCTATCGAGTTCTTTTTTCTGCTTTGTAAGAATTCAAAAGGAAAATTAAATGAGTAGAAACATATAGTTTATTGTGCTTTTTAGAAAAACCGCAGTATCTTACCTCTTCTGCATCATAAATTGAGAAAAATATCCATTTATCTTTAGCATCCAAAGATAAATAAATAAATACATGAAATTCCTCCTCACTGGGCAGGAAGTGAGACTTAGGAAGATGAATAAGCAATTATGTAAGATAAGCTTGATGTGCTTGTAATGACACATCAAACTTTCTTGGGCAAACTGTATGAGATAAATTTGACTTCACTCTCTGTAGTCATATCCAATTTTTCTTGGATAAGTTATAGATGGTGTACTCTCATTGAGAGTAATTCAACTATGGCCTTCCAAGACATACTGAATACCACTAGGAATAGTAAGCTGAAAGTAGAAATTCATCAGCATATTTTCTTTTATTTCACTTATAGTAAGCTGTCAGTTGGTACAATGTTAGAGTATATTTCAGGTGACATGATTCTTTATAGTTATTTTAGGTGACTTGATTGACATTCGACATTACTTAATACTGAATGGCACTAGGAATTCTATATGCAGAAGTGGAAACTCCTCAGCATATATAGGTGCAGTCTTTTAGTTTCATTTACAGCACGCATGCAGGGACCAAGCTGGAAACTTGTCACTGATACTTTGCCTACCAAATTTGTCAATTAATACAAGAAGGCTTTGCTGCTAACTCTTATACCAGCCTGCTTTCCTACATCAGATAGAGCGGAAATGTATGTAGAGAATGTTGTGCTTGTTGTACAACCACTAATGAATATGTGCCTTCTCCTTCCATATAGTTTTTCTCATTTATTAACATTTGTTCCTTAAGATTCATATTGATGTGAGTAAACTATTTTTTTGTATGATAGTTTGGTGCATAAACTGATCGACCAATGATAATCTTTGATGCTTTCATTCGTTTAGTCTTTAAGTTAGATTACATAGAGAAATGATTAAGGATATTGTTATCTTCAAAATGGTAACTACAATTATATTTGATTTTGTGGTTCTAAAAATACGTGATTTATTTTAATACTGGTTGTAGGGCAGTAGATACTAAATGTAAGTAAAGAAAATTATAAATGCAAACCAATAGGGTCACGAGACTGGGCCTCTAGCTGGCTAGAGCAGAGCCTCGAGGTCTAGATAGGGCTAATAGCAATGAACAATTGATGAAGAATTAATGATAATGAGGGCCTCAAAGATGGCCTTATGCAGTTAATAATGAGCAATAAATGAAGAACAATGGATGAGCAATGGATGAACAATGAAAGAATAAATAATAAATGTGAAGAACAATTGTGTTAGCAAAGAGTAGAGAATGTTGTATTGTATTCAATGTGAGTGTATTCAATGATTGTCCAAGAGACCTTATATCAGGGTCCCCTTTATATAAGAGGGTTGAATCCCAACACAGTACATGCCTAATAAATGACGAAGAAATGCTACTAATACAGTTGTATAACGGCTCAGTACGGATTTGTACTATTCTTGCAGACTCTGTCAGTCCTCATCGTGTGCCCTCGGGGGTTTTCCGCCTTTCCATAACGGACATCGATTTCCATACTACCTCAAGGCACACCATGGTGAGTCTTAGACGTACCCTGCCGAGGTGAATGCTTCGAGGACGGGCCTTGGACCGTGCTTAGATCCCACCAAGGTCGGGCTTGAATTGCCACAGAAGCCTTAAATTGGTCTTCCCTGATTTCAACTGTATACAGATAGTCCCCGCATTTCTTAGAATAGAATGATATGAAATGACTTTGACCTTAATTTTCTCGAGCCTCTCATGATGACATCATGCTCGTGATGCAAGCATTCGAGGTGACTGAAACATCCCATCGATTCATCTCCCTAGAAGCATTGAACATACCGCTGGTTCATTTTCCCAAAAGCGGTGATTGTGCCGCCGATCCATTTCCCCAAAAGCATTGATTGCGTCATTGATACATTTCCCCAAAGGCATTGATTGCACCGTTGATACGTTTCCCCAAAAGCATTGATTGCATCGTTGGTTACGTTACTGTCTCTCTATAAATGGGGGATTGCTTGAGTCAAGACTTCACTCAGTCTTTGTTCAACAGCCTTTAGCCCTTTCCTTCTCTACATCCTCCCCTTAACTCCTATTTTTGTGGTTCAAAACCGTGACCGTAAGGTCATACGGCAGCAGCTATATCAGTTATGCCATGTCTCTTTTTCAGGGCTTTGACTAGGATTATACTGGGTTGTTGTTGTTACTACTGTTGTTGTTCCGAAATAATGAGAGAGAGGCCTCAAACTCTTCCCGCATCAGAAGATATATGGACTGTAAACCGCTGCTCATCTCTTTTAACTTCTACCTGGTGTGGCGCTTCACTCCTTTTGCTTTTCATGGAGTGAGGTGATGCTATCTACTAACCTTTTCATCCCACACCGATGCAATGTCTGAAGAAGTGGCTTCACAATAGTAGTGCTGACGAGACCCATACTCGCCAAGCTTTTTCCCCAGGCCACAATTTTCCTTGCTTGTTAAAAGCTTTTGCTCTTTGATAGGCTATAGCCTTTTCCTCATATATTACTTCTTCGGAGGAGGTTCTCGAAGACAACGCTCTGAAGATCAAAATGGGGTCCCCGAGGAAACGGTTCTCGAATATGTCACTCCCGAGGATATACCCTCAAAAGTAGATTAGGCTTTTCAGCTGTTGTTTTTTTCTTCTTTGTTTCTGTGTGAGGACCCCTCATGGGCCTTTGTAATCATCTTTTATCAATAAAAGAGTTTCCTTATTTTGCCTTCAGCTTGTGTTGGACTCCATTTGCCTTCGTTTGCGAGAAATCCAAGTGTATGACTTTATCAATCGGTCAGAATACTAGACCTGGCAATAATAAACCCTTAGGTTTTTAATTGGTTAATATGACATTCCTTGGAGCTCTCTGCTATCCCTTAGACTATGCCTGGATTGATTTGCTGTGAAATTAGGTCGCTGGAACTTCTGGGTCCAAACTGAGTGAGAGCAGGATCTCGATTTTTGAAAGAAATCCTAGACTTTTTAGGCCTCGCTGATAGTCTTCGAGTGGTAAGTTTCTTGAACTAAAGCGGCTTTTAAATTTTGCAACCGGGCGGGCATTTGCTCGATCATCTGAGAATAAAGATAGCCCTTAAGTTTTTACAAATAACCCCCGAGCGAGAGTTTGTTCGAACTCGGGCAGCCCATAATTGAGCAAAACTTTGTTTAATCTTAAAATAAAGATAACCCTAAGGCCTTATAAATAGTCCCTGAGTGAGAACATGCTCGAACTTGGGTAGCCCGTGGGCTTAATAGTCGAGCGAGCTTTTGCTCAAACTCGAAGTGAAGATAGCCCTGAGGCTTTATGAATAGTCCCCAAGCGAGAACTGGTCGAACTCCGGTAGCCTTTGGGCTTAATACTTGAGTGAGCTTTGCTCGAACTCGAAGTGAAGATAGCCCTGAGGCTTTATGAATAATCCCCGAGCGAGAACTGGCTCGAACTCGGGTAGCCTTTGGGCTTAATAGTTGAGCGAGCTTTGCTCGAACTAGAAGTGAAGATAGCGTTGAGTCTTTATGAATAGTCCCCGAGTGAGAACTGGCTCGTACTCAGCTGGCCTTTGGGCTTTAATAACCGAGCGAATGACTACCCGAGCCCAACTCGTAGATTGCTCTTAATAACTTCTGACAATCTGATTCCCGACACTTTAGTTCTGATGCCAACATCATGACGCAAGCGGATGAAGTGACTGAAGGGTTACTTTCGTGCAATTCTCAAAATCATTAATTATAGGCGACCAACAGTCGGCCTTTTTGCTTCCTCAGCACGTTCAAACGACCTTTATAAATAGACAAGACCCCATAACTTTGCCGATATTACTCCCTTAGTACTTCCAAGATCTCATTATCCCCTTTCGATTTCCTTGAACTCTCCCTTTTCTTTTCTAACGGAATTTTCCATTTTCTCGGATCCTTCGCTTTAGAAATGGAAAAAACCTCTAAAACTGTTTCTCAAAAGGAAAATGCTTCGTCGTCTTCTCGAATGACTAAAGGTAAACCGGCAGTTCCTCCTAGTATTGAGAAGTGTACTCACGGTCCTTGCGATACATCTACTGATTTCCAGGTTGAAAACCCTTCCTCTGTTCCGGGATGATGCGAACCCATGTCTCGATATATCAATTTATTAACTGAAATCGAGAAGGTGAAGGCCGACTGCCGTTGGGGGAAGGCGGTACAAGTAGAGATTCCTTCACGAGAAGAAGACATAACCAAGTACAAGGCCAGTTTCCTCAGTGTATACACATATACTTTCACCTTAGGCCCTGTAGAAGCCTATTTACCATCGATAGATCCAGTGATCCTCGATTTCTGCAGCCAATATCATATGACACTTGGACAAATCTATCCATCATTCTGGCGTATTGTTTATATGATCAGGTATTTTTCAAACATGGTTGAGGGGATGCCTTTTACCCTAGACCATCTAATTAGATTATATTGCCCCCGACTTTACCGAGGTGGTCTGATTAAGCTGAAACGTCGATCCCCGAAAGCCTTTTTTTCTAGCATGCATGAAGATAAGGATCGAGGGTGGATGAGCCGCTTTGTCCGAGTTAGGACCTCGAACCTGATCCCTGTTGAGAGAATGACATTCCCCGAGAAATGAAATATAAATCATAAGTAAACATGTTCCGCTGATCGGATACCTTTTCTTGACTTTGAATTAACTTTCTTTGATGATACAATTGTCGAGTGGTACCCCGGTGCTGTCAACAATCTCCCGAGCTGGGTTCGACAACTTGATTCGACATGCCCGTATGCTAAGCGCGTGTGGCGCGATCTAGCTAAGACCCGTTGGGAAGCCAAAAATCATGGTGAGTTTTTATCTCTGTTCATACCTGAGTCCTTCAGAGAAGATATCTCTCGCTAGTATTCTCACCCTTTGTGCCTATGCAGGCCTTGGAGAGGCCGTTTTGATGAAGGAACCCCCGCTTGGGGAAGCAGATACCCCAAAGCATGCTAAGGAGAGAAAGAGAAAGAAGAAATCACCGGTCGGGTCCCCAAAGACAAAAAGGCTAAAGTTCAAAAGCCCGAGGCCGATTCAGTGGCCTCAACTCGGGAGGCGGCCAAAAGTCTTTATGCCGAGGGAGAAGAGAGTGATGACTACTCGCTAGTACTTATGGGGAGAAGAAGTGTTGCTGCCTCGAAATCTACTGATTCGAAGTTGACTAAGCCGGAGGCTGCTGGAACTGAGGCCGCTGAGGTGGTCCCGGCCCGAACTGAGGGAATTGTTAAAGGGGGCTTAGACGAAATCCTCAAGCCGACCAATAACCAAAACACATCGGGCAACAAAGGTCACCTGGTCGATAAACACGAAGAAACCAATGATGAAGTCCCTCGTAGGAGGGAGAGGGACCTCGTCAACCTTGTCAAGATGATCAACGTAGATGAGCCTCTGCTAGGCCCATCATTCTCTCTTGGGCAAATATGGGATGCCCAAGATATGAAAACTCCCGTCGTAGGGGCATCTCCCAGAGAGAATAGTATGTTTGAAGGATATTTTGCTGGGGTTGAGGAAGGCCCCGATATCGAGTCTTGCTTTTACGGCTCCCTTCTTTTATGTTTTCGGGCCTTAAACCTCTCCAACCAAGCCTTTTCCAAGTCACAAGCAGAGTTGGCTCGTTGTGAGGACGAATTTAGGAAGCTCGTTTCTGAATTGGACGAACTCAAGGCCCTTCATGCCCAAAAGGAGGGGAATCTAGGTGACCTTCGAGCTCATTTGGAGAGGATATATCGAGAGCGGATCAATCTTGATGAGCAGGTAATACGACCTCCGTGGGCTTATTTTTGTGCTTTAGTCAATTTGGCGTTTGATACCTTAATTTGACCTTTTCAGCTCAAGCGAAAAGATGACCTAATACGTGAGGAGCTTAGAGTAAGAGATACCGAAATCCTTGGGCTGAAGCTGCGCATGGATGAGGTGTCTTCCGATAAAGAATCTCTTCAAGAGAAGTTGACCTCGGTTGAGTGCCAACTTCAAGGGGTGAGGGGAGAGAGCTGCAAGTACAAAGCTCTCCATGTTGAACTAGTTGCTGAGCTATCTGCAGCTAAGTCCGAAGCCGATGCGCTCATGTTATCATTCCAAAAAGATGTTGCTGCTGCAAATGCTCGAGCCAGAAAGGTGTCCGAAGAGGCCGAGCTTAAACTGTCCCGAGCCTTGGAACATGCCCAATTGAGATCTCGGAGACAGGCTCTCGAGGATGTATATGCAAGGGGCATCGATTTGTCTGCTGAGATCGAGAGGACGAAGGCTCTAGAGGAAGAATCGGCAGCACTGCTTTCTTCCGATGATGGTTCATCCAGTGAATTGACCAACGTCTTGGAGGATGATGAAGATGATGGTGAAGTCCCCGAGGAGGAGGGGGTCGAGGACCAGGACGTTGAAGGCACAACTTACGAGGGAGCTCCGTCTGGTCAAGTAACCTCGGTGGTAGATTAGGTTTTCCTTTGTTTCTTTTTTATGTAAGGGCTCCAGGCGTGAGCCTTGTAAATACGTCTTCGTGAAACTTTATCATATATATATATATATATGGATTTTTGCTTTTCGTCATTTCTTGTTTTCCCTTTGCCTTTTTGGAATACATTTTGATGCTTATCGATAACCAGTTTGGTGTGTCGAACTTATGATATAAACCCCTCAGATTTTCATGCTTGATGAGTGATCGATAATAGTCGATCGTTCGGTGTTCGATCCTCGAGTCAAAGCTTATGATTTATGAATATACACTAAACTGATTTCAAGCGAAATCCCTACCTGTTACATTCTGATCAGCCATGCATTCATCTTTTCTTCAAACTTTTTGTCAACTTGTAAATCCGTCCGTGCACGCTCAGCAACCATTTGTTCTTCTATCTTACTTTGCAATTCAGCAGTCATTTCTTCTTCTAGCTTGCTTTTCAACTCGGCAGCCATTTGCTCACGTTCTTCTTGTAATTTTCTATCCATTTCCTCTTGCATCTCTTGATGCATTCTTTCCATTTGAGAAGACATACTCGCCTCTAAGTATACCTGCTGCAAACTGCTATTTTTGGTAGGCTTCTTTCCATACACGTTTCCACAAACATAGCCAGTTCGTTCGCCAAGTACAATGGCTAAAATCTCATCTACACTCATTGCCTGCTCATTTTCTTCAGATTGTTGTTGAGTTACAATTTCATTGAGTTGGCCCTACAAATATGTATGAAGTTATAGTATAAAATAGGAAACAGATAATAAAATAACAAAATAATGATGCTAAAAAATTACATGTATTTGTTGCGACTGTGGATCCGACCACACAATTTCTCCTTTGCCATCCTTACGAGTATGTTGGAGTTCCTAAACTCGATCTGGTGCTGCTTTGTTTCCAGTAACAGGATCTCTCTAAAATATATTTCAATAGAGAAAAATATTTATAAACACATAATATGTTATAAATTAATGACGAATAATTTTATAGTGATTGTGGTAAATGCATTTACCGTCGATTCCTCCACTTCGGCAAATGATTTTGAGCCACAAGAGTGCTAAGTTATTTGTTTTCCCCTATTAAGTTTGTTCCTCTCACTTGCAGCCTAGCAATTAAATCAATACATAAGAACCAATAATTAAATATTGATGTATCAAGAATTTTTATTACAACGTTACCTTGAATTTTGGACTCCCAAAAAGTCCTACAAGAAACACCCAATCCTCAGGCGTAACGTCATCCGGCCTATGAGACAGTCTCTCTTTATCAGTAGTATAGAGATTGTATTCTTTATGCAATCGAGTCTTCCATGCTCTAAAAAGCCTTCGCATAGTGTCAACAACAAGAGCTTGCAACACATGTTCTCGCATACCACTAACTTCAAATTTATCCTAAAACAAATATGTATAGCTATTGAAAGTAAATAAAATGTATGATATAAAGTCAATGTGATATTGAAAGTAAATTATTACCTTAACCTTCAACCACATCGCTTCTCCATGTTTTGCAATTATTGCTTTCCAATCACCATCTGTAAATGAGATAGTGCTCCGCATAATCAAGCCACAGTAATTTACAATATCCCTAGACCCTGGACCTACAGCTCTCACAATGTCATCCGGAATGATGATGAAAATTTTCTGTCATACTTTGTTTTCATATCCACATGTAGAGATTTGTATCTCCCCCTGCCTTTCTTATTATCTCTGTTTTCACAAAGATTACCTTCACAAGAATAAGAAAATTTCTATCATACTCACTTAATAAGTAGATTTATTCTACATGACTTTAATTATTCATGTTAGACCATACAATTTGATTTTAGGTTCAGAATTTGAAAGAGTGAAAGTTGGGATCATTTATCCATTGTTTTGTTCATGATTAATTGCAAAACAAGAACTTTCCACACACCCTTTTATTAGTTTTATTTGACTTTAGATAGAACTGTTTGAATTGGCTTGGAAATTTTAGAGTAATTAACACACTTTCTTTCTATTTTGCAGAGACAGGCCAATTGAGAATAAAGACATAGTGTTGTGGTATACATTAGGTTTCCATCATATTCCATGTCAAGAGGACTTCCCAATTATGCCAACAGTATCATCAAGTTTTGAGATAAAGCCAGTGAATTTCTTTGAGAGCAATCCAATTCTGAGGATTCCACCTAATTCTCCAAATGACCTGCCAATTTGCAAAGTTGCTGCTTCGGCTTGATGATCAGTTACACACTAAATAGTGTTCTTTCTCTTGTCAAATGTGCATAATATGTAAAAAAGAACGCGATAGACTTGGATTCCGGGTACCTTAGTCTCAAAATTTCATGAATCATTTCTAGAATATCATCTGTTTCAACAGTATCATCATCTACTTCGATATTGCATACATCATTAGAATTTTCAACTCTTAATAATACTTCTCCATGCAAGTCCCACACTTTATAACTGTCCCAAAAACCTTTCCCCACCAAGTCTCTTCTTACTTGGATTCTTGTCTTGAACGCAGTATTTCACCCTTTACAAGGACACCGAATTACAGAGCTCACATTTGGTTGATTGTATGCCCAACCAAGAAAGTCATCTATTCCTTTAATATACCTTCTGTCACATCTATCCCTAATATTCAACCAACTTTTATCCATATCTTTTCTACAAAAAGAAATGCAATCAATTAACCAATTAAAGGGAATCAATAATCAAAACAAACCAATTATAAGCAAGTATTGAACTCAATGATTCTATACAAGTAGAAATCAATAATGGAAACACAAACTATATAAATAATGTTTGAACTGAATAATTCTACACACGTACACACTAGGATATAAGACATCAATTTTTTTATAATCATGAGAATACATTAGATATGCTAAAAAATAATTAAATACCATAAAATGATCTTATAGAAGACAAGTCCCAAAAAAAATCAATTCAATTGTCATGTAAGGTTAGACTAAGTTTATTTTCCCCTTCTCAAAAAGTAAAGAACCTCTGGTCTAACTTTAAATGTCATGACTGAACACTCATTAAGACCAACTTTGTAAGAGCTACATAGTTTGAAACATATAGATTCTCCCAAATATGTAGAATTTACACCTATCACGGTAGTAAGATCACAAGAAATCTGAAACCTTCCGCCATTTTAGTAACTTTATCATCCTCATTGGATTATTTCCAGACACAATTATAACAGTATCCAAGAGTTGTTTGATGCACATAATTTCTTTTCCTCTAAAAAAAGGCAAACCTGAAAAGAGAACTAATTGTTGCGATGAGTACACGTACTAATGTAGATGAACACAATGATTTAATTGGGCAATCTATTCTTTTATCTGAAACTATTCTGGCATTTTACACGAGTGATTTCTCTCTGTATCAAATACTACCAAACATCATCCCTAGAATACAAGACTTGTAAATGGAATCAATAACTTCACAATCAATTCAATGGTTCTGTTTATTTATTTTTATATTTATGGAAGCTGCTATTTTAAGTTCCATATTTATCTAAGAGCTAAAGAAGCTTACTTGAGCTAAAGTTCATTTTATTCTTTGAAAAATATACCTAGCTGGTGATTTAACAGTTTTCTTTTCTTTGTCCATTTGACTTTTTTCCCTCCTTCAATGCAGATCTAAGTTCTAATTTCAACCATTTCTCTCGCTATGTTTCCTTTTCAAGGGATAGAGATAGAAAACTGTTTATTTTTTCATATTTTGGCTTTATTCTCAAGGGTAGTTCTTGTTCATCTTGACATCTGAAAGTTTCACTTTTCGGATCTGCTCTTTCTGTTTAGGTCCAAAGTTAAAGCATTCAGACTGTTGTGATTCTCGGATCAATATGAAGATTATTTGGGAGGAAAAACAACTCTATTTCACAAGAATAGAATTACAGAGAATTTATACCAAGAATTTCTCTCTACAAAAAAACCTCACCAAACTCTCTTTTTGTTCTCACAATCTCTTCCTAGATTGTATTTCAATCTCTCTGGATTGATATTTCTGTGTAAAACATAAGGCTCTATTTATAGCCTTAAAGAAGGTGGTTGGTGGTTGAATTCTTCATTCAACAATGGAAGCTTCAACAATGGTGGCTTCTAGAATGGGTTGGTGGCTTCAACAATGGTGGGCTTCTAAAATTGGTAGTTGACAGCAGCTGAACTTATCAATTCTCCCCCTTCAGCTGCATTCCAACATAGCTACTATTTGAAAGTTATTCCAACTATGTCTCTGCACAGCTCTAACTTTTCTTGAGTGACCACCTTTGTTAACATATCTGCTGGATTCTCCTTCGTATGGATCTTTACTAGTTTCAACAGTTGTTGATCCATCACCTCGCGTATCCAGTGATAGCGAATGTCGATGTGCTTTGTCCGAGAACGATACATTGAGTTTTTGCTTAAATCAATTGCACTTTGACTATTACAATGTATCTTATACTCTGTTTGATTTATCCCTAGTTCTTGGAGAAACCGCTTTAGCCACAATATTTCTTTTCCAGCTTCCGCTACAACAATATATTCTGCTTCAGTTGTGGATAGTGCAACACACTTCTGCAATCTTGACTGCCATGACACAGCTCCCCCTGTAAAAGTATAAACATATCCTGAGGTTGATTTTCTTCCATCAGGATCTCCGGCCATATCTGAATCTGTATAGCCTTCCAAGACTGGATTAGCTCCCCCAAAGCATAGTCTTGATTTTGAAGTACCTTTAAGATACCTGAGAATCCACTTAACTGCCTCTCAATGTTTCTTTCCAGGGTTAGAAAGAAAACGACTTACCACACCTACCGCATGTGCGATATCTGGCCTCGTGCAAACCATGGCATACATCAGACTTCCAACTGCTGAAGAATATGGAATTGTAGACATCTCCTCAATCTCTTTCTTAGATGAGGGGCACAAACTCTTTCTCAACTTGAAGTGATTTGCCAAAGGGGCACCTACCGGTTTGGCATTACTCATATTGAACCGTTTGATCACCCGTTCAATGTAATTTTCTTGAGATAGCCATAACTTCTTGTTTCTCCTATCTCGAGTTATCTGCAATCCCAAAATATGTTGAGCTGGACCTAAGTCTTTCATTTCAAAGGACTTAGAGAGTTCTTTCTTCAACTGTCTAATTTTTGTTGCATCTTGTCCGACGATCAACATGTCGTCTACATAAAGTAGAAGTACAACAAAATTGCCATCCGAAAATCTCTGAATGTAAACACACTGATCTGCAATAGTCCTTTTATATCTTTGACTTACCATAAATGAGTCAAACTTTTTGTACCACTTCCTCGGTGCTTGCTTTAGGCCATATAAACTTTTCGTAAGCTTATAGACGAGGTTTTCTTTTCCTGAAACCTCAAAACCTTCCGGCTGCTCCATATAGATTTCTTCATTTAGATCACCATGAAGAAATGCTGTCTTGACATCCATTTGTTCAAGCTCCAAATTCAAACTGGCTACCAATCCAAGGATGATGCGGATTGAAGTCAATTTTACAACTGGTGAAAATATTTCATCAAAGTCAATTCCCTTTTTCTGTAGGAATCCTTTGACTACTAACCGGGCTTTGTGCTTCACCACCTTTCCGCTGCCATCTTTCTTCAGCTTGAATACCCATTTACTCTTCAGTACCTTCTTTCCTTGTGGAAGTTTCACAATCTCATAGGCGTTATTTTTCTGTAAAGAGTTCATCTCTTCGGTCATTGCTTGCAGCCATTTTTCTTTATCCTTATGAGATATAGCTTCATGGAAACTCTCTGGTTCTCCATCTTCAGAAAGTAGAATATACTCGGTTTTTGGGTATCGAGTTGATGGAATCTGACCTCGTTCAGATCGACGAGGTTGTTGATTATTAGCTTCATGAGGTGTACCGTCATCGTTCCCCTGTGATGGTTCTGTAGTTTCTTGAGGGGTTTGTGCCTCCCCCTGCCAAACGTCCTCCTGTTCTGCTTCTGGTACTGTTTCATGCTCCCCCATGCTATTTGTGTCAAACTGCAATGGTAGTGGATCTGGACCAACTTTTTGGGCACTGGAACCTCTTTCATAAGACATTGTGGGCTTTTCAATGTTTTCAATTATCTGGTTTTCGTGGAATACAACATCCCTACTTCTGATCACCGTCTTCTGTATTGGATCCCATAATCTATACCCAAATTCTTCATCTCCATAGCCTATGAAGATACATAGTATAGTTCTACCATCAAGCTTCTTCCTGAGCTCCTTGGATACATGTGCATGTGCTAAACAACCGAATACCCTTAAGTGAGAATATGAGGGATTCTTACCAAACCATATTTTCTCTGGAACCTTAAAATTCAACGGGGCTGATGGTGACCGGTTGATTAGGTAGCAGGCGGCGCGAACAGCTTCTCCCCAGAATGGCTTAGGCAGCTTTGCCATACTGATCATACTTCTGACTCTTTCCATAATTGTCCGGTTCATTCTCTCGGCTACTCCATTGTGTTGTGGGGTGCGTGGGACCGTCTTTTCATGTCGAATCCCTTGTCTCTTGCAATAGGAATCGAACTCCTTGGAAGTATACTCGCCTCCATTATCTGAGCGAAGGCATTTTAATTTCTTTCCCGTTTCACGCTCTACCATGGCATGAAATATCTTGAAATAATCAAAAGCCTGGTCCTTTGTCTTTAAGAAGTACACCCACACCTTTCGAGAAGCATCATCAATGAAAGTCAGAAAATACCTATTGCCGCCAAGTGACTTCTCCTCCATGGGACCACAAATATCAGAGTGTACCAGACTGAGTAACTCTGATTTTCTGGTTGAAGAAAATGTAAAAGAGACTCTATGTTGCTTTCCGAATAAGAAATGATTACAAGAGTCTAAAGCAGCATTCTTATCCTTTCTGATAAGCTACTTTTTCATTAGAATTGATATCCCTTTTTCACTCATGTGACCGAGTCTCTGGTGCCACAGGTTTTGAGACGCCTCTTTTTCCATAACATTGAGGCTGTCTGAACATACCTTCACATGAGTTTTATATAAGTTGCCACAAATATGTCCTCGAGCGATAATCATAACCCCTTTCAGCAATTTCCATGTGCCTTTTCCGAAATAACTTTCATAGCACTGTTTGTCAAGAGTTATACCTGATATTAGGTTTAGACGAAGATCTGGCACATGACGGACATCCTTCAATATCATTGTACTCCCGATATTTATTTGTATTTTGATATCACCAATTCCAACTATCTCACAGGAAGAAGTGTTCCCTATCTTCACTACTCCAAAGTCTCCTGCTTTGTATGTTGTGAAGAAATCTTTTCGGGATGTGGCGTGGTATGATGCTGCAGTATCTATCACCCATTCGTTTTCTTCTTGACTTGAGACGTGAAGGCATGTATCTTCTTGGATAGAACAAATGGCTACCTCTCTGTGGGTAGTGACTAATGTATCTCCATCCTTCTACTTCAACTGCTCATTCTCCTTATGCAATTTTCTGCAGTTCTTCT
Organism: Nicotiana sylvestris; assembly: GCF_000393655.2. NCBI lineage: Eukaryota > Viridiplantae > Streptophyta > Magnoliopsida > Solanales > Solanaceae > Nicotiana > Nicotiana sylvestris. The sequence goes on from NC_091067.1 coordinate 108,369,123, forward strand.
TTAAATGGCCCTTTATTCCATAGTGGTAGCATGCATAAGATGACTTCCTACCATCTGTGGATTTTCCCCTACTCTTGCTTCTGCCTCTCCTCTTATCTTGACTTCTTTCTTGTTGTCTCCCTCTTTCTATAATAAGGGCATGCGACTCACCATGATCGATGTCCTTTCTTCTGGCTTCTTCATTAAATAAGGCATCTTTAACCATAGACATGGTCAGATTTCCACTAGGAGCTGAATTACTGAGAGAGACTACCAGCGTCTCCCAGTTATCAGGAAGAGAACTAAGAAGTAGTAGGGCTTGCATCTCATCCCCGAGCGGCATGTCAACAGACGATAATTGATTTATCAAGCTCTGAAACTCACTGGTATGCTCGGCAACTGAAGTTCCGTGCTTTAACTTCAAATTTACCAAACGCCTCATCAACAAGGCTTTGTTCCTAGCGGTCTTGGCTTGATACATCCCTTCTAACTTCACCCAGAGGGCATACGCGTCTGTCTCTTGTGCAACATGATGAAAAACGCTATCGTCAATCCATTGTCAAATTTGACCGATAGTTTTTCTGTTTAATTTCTTCCACTCTGCTTCTTTGGTGGAATATTCTTACCCTTTGCTTCTATGGGATCAAACAAATCTTTACAACTGAGGAGATCTTCCATCTGAGGTCTCCACAATGTGTAATTTGTGGCAGTAAGCTTTATCATAGCTACAGATGATGATGACTCTTCCATTATATCTTTAAAATGGCTTGGTCAAAATTTTGGAGCAGAATCTTACCAAACGGACCTCACCAACGCGTACGGAATGGTGAAAATTGGTAGGATTGACTCTTCTTAGGTCAAAATAGGGCCTCCAGAAAATTTTCAAAATTTACACCAAACTTTTGGGGGTTAAATCAAAAATATACTGAACTTGTGGGGCAAATTTATAATTTCAGTAACTTCAGGGGTTATTTCATAAATTTCTGAAAATTTATGATGACTGGGCGCTGACTAGATGTTGACTGGATGATGACATGGCGCTGACTGGGCAATTACTATTCATCATCTTCTTCCTTGGACAGAAAAAAAATAGTAAAATTTAAATTGCCGTAACTTCTTCTTTTTAGCTTTGTTTTGCCTCCGGAAAATTGCGTTGAATTCGTATCGACGCAAGGAATCTAATGAAATGATCAAAACACACCGAAGATCAAGTTTTCGAAAAACGTAAATCCGAGTTGAAATTTTCAGTGTTCCGATATTTCTTGATGAACACAGAATCGAAGGCTCTGATACCACTTGTTGTGATTCTCGGATCAATATGAAGATTATTTGGGAGGAAAAACAACTCTATTTCACAAGAATAGAATTACAGAGAATTTACACCAAGAATTTCTCTCTACAAAAAAATCTCACCAAACTCTCTTTTTGTTCTCACAATCTCTTCCTGGATTGTATTTCAATCTCTCTGAATTGATATTTTTGTGTAAAACATAAGGCTCTATTTATAGCCTTAAAGAAGGTGGTTGGTGGTTGAATTCTTCATTCAACAATGGTGGCTTCTAGAATGGGTTGGTGGCTTCAACAATGGTGGGCTTCTAGAATTGGTAGTTGGCAGCAGCTGAACTTATCACAGACTCCATCTACATAATGAATTAGCCACCATTTCTTTAGAGATTGTAAAAGAAAGTAGAGCTAGACGTAATTTTCTAGCCATTAAACTTGACCGAATAAAGGGGGTATTGTATTAATTATTCTTTGGTAAACAATAATAAAGTTGAATTAGGTCTCGGGATCATTTATCATAAATTCTTAGCAGGGCAAGGAGAATGATCTATCCCCTTGTGAAAAAGGTTGTTAAGCTCGGGAACTTCTTGCATAATTAAGCAACATTAAGAAGAGAAGGAGCATTACTCTTAGAAATGGAACGAGTGGAAGAGTTTAATAAAGACGCGAGAACTTCAAAAGATAGCCAAAGAGGCTGAACAGAAAAGGAACCAAAGGATAAAGGAACTAGAAAACCGATGATCGAAGAGGCGCACGCTTTGCTACAAGAGGCTGAAAAACACAGCAAGAGGAAGAAGAAACCAGACTTGGAGGCAGAAAAACTGCAGAAGCTTGCGAATACAATGGATTATACTGAGGATGCAAAAAGAGAAGAAGCGGCATGGTGCTTTTTCCTTGTGCCGCTTCTTCTCTTTTTGCATCTGCATTTCAATAGCATTTAGATGAACAAATGTCGGCTTAAGAGTGAAGCGGATGAAGTCACCGCTTGAGGCCTCAAAATATAGAAGGTCCCAATATTATTATTACACTAGTGTATTAGCCGCGCTACGCACGGTTATGAAAAAAATTAAATTATGATAGAATATTAATGTCATAATTTTTATAGAAGAAAATCAATCTATGCTAAACAAACAAAATTTTCATGATTCTATCAATGTTGTAATTTTTGTAATATCTTATGCAAAATATATAAAACAAAAGACGCTGTAATAAACATATAGACTAAATATTAAACAATCCATTTAAATTAATATATGCGAACATTGAGTAATAAAAGAGAGAATAAAACAAAACAAATAGTAGAAAAATAGAAAAAGAAATGTAACCAACCCACTATTGTTGGAATCATATTCCATCATTTTTTTCCTTGCTTTTTAATTCTAGCTTACCATAAATATTGTTCAAAGAAGATATCGCTCCTAATTAAAAGATGATAGAGGTATTATTTTTCCAACTATTAGAGGTTAAGGAATTAAGGTATATGAAATGTATACGCTTAATCATTCAGTTTCTAGCCACTTAAGGTAATTACGCCACATTAGTATGTAACTAAATGTAAATTAATTATACATCAAGTGTATTTACCTTCAATTTAAACAAACATATGCAAAATCAAATATATCAAAGAAATATAAAAGAGGAGTAAAAATACATGACCAGTGATGGAAAATGACAAACAATTTAATTATAATAAAGAAGAAATTAGTCGTAGTAGAAAGATCATAAAGTGAGAATGCGCGATAGTGAATTACTAATGGTGTGTAATAATATTAGAGAAAACATCACACATCAATTGCCATCCACATTTACAAAAATAAAAGTATACAGATTCAGATATAAGAAAAAACAAAACTATAGCAAAATATCTCAACCTAATGTTTAATAAAATGAACTTTCAAATAACCACACCTCAATATATGTTAAATGGAGTTTCATATATGAATTCTCTGTGGAAAAAAAATTGCAAGAAGAAAAGATAATAGGGAAAAAACTTAAAACAAAGAAAAGGCAATTTTTTTTACCTTCCCAACGGTCAACTCTAGACAGCGTGGAATATGTGTAATCGATTTTTCCGTATCTCACGTTTAGGTTGCTAAGATGAATGTGTATATTCTTTTATGTTAAGTCTACTATCTCTTCACTCACCCAATGCAACACTAATCCAATAATATTAAGTATTTCTGCCAAACGGTCTAGAAAAATGAAAAGGTGTAAATAAAAGAAATAAAAAATAACTTCTACAAAGAGTGAAAAAATAAAAATAAAGCTAAAATGAGAAGAATGGAGGGGAAATTATAATCCCATGTTTGATCTCTTCCATCTCTACTTGGATCGTTGTTAACCCCCCTCCCCCCCCCCCCCAAAACAAAGAAGTTAAATTCAAAAAAAAGTAATAGAACGTCTCTTCAAATTTGTAGAAGCATTTCTCTTAGAAAACGGTTACGGTAGAAAAATGGTGTGATTAACCAAATTTAAAAAGTGACTTCTGAATTTTTGTAGCATACCACATAAATGAAACTAAGATGAGAATGAAGAGAAAGGACTTTGTTGACTCTCTAGCAGTGAGAAGAACAAATAGTTTCTGTGCAAATTTTGAATTAAGGCAGAATAAAATAGTTACCTGGAATGTTAAATAGTGGTAACAACCATCCGACGTTACATTGAATTTTCAGTGAATTGGAAAGTCATAATACGTAAATATAGGAAAAGTTGTAACTATTGGACTTTTTACTAAATAATAACTAAATGGAATAATAAAGGAAATTGCAAAATATTGAGAAAAAAGATAAATTACCCTCCTGGTCATAGAATGTGCCATGTCATCCCTTCAAAGCCCTCAATTATATATATATATAGATTATATATAATATGGAATAATTTATAAATTACCATTTAAGGTCACAAAATATATATTTTTTACTTTTTTGAATTTGGTTGAAACTATTCTAATGAGTGAGTAGATTATGGAAAATTTATTTGTATTTTATTATTTAGTACAAGATTTGTTTCTTTCATTTTATTTTTTTATTATCTTGTTGTTGTTATTGCTTGTTGCTACTTATTTCTTTTCATCTTTCCTTGAGCCGGGGATCTATCAAAAATAACTTCTCTATCTCTCCAGACCCTACTTGTAAAATTATACTGATTTTGGTATTGTTGTTGTTTTCATTATTTAGTAGTATATTTTTTCACATTCCTTCTTCAACTCTAATTTTTTCTTCTCTAGTCACAACAATTTCATGTTTTTGTTTCTGACCATTTTCTTTTCTAATTTTAGCTCTTCTGAATTAGTTATTATTATTTTTATCTTGTTTGATTGGTCTATTGATCATAAAGTAAGATCTTTTGTGGCTCATTAGTCAGTGGTATATGAATTTTATGAAATAAGCTTAGGGCCTTTTATTATGGTTTGGCTTTAGGCCACCCAATTCATTGAGCCGCCCCTGATGAGAACATGCAGGAAATGTTGAAGAGAAGAGGAGGTTGGGCCGCATGTTGGAGAATAAGAGAATCTTCCAAGAAAGATTTAAAGATTAGCCAATTCGCTCAAACTTTAGGACATCGTATCCTAAAGTTCAAAAATTATTCCCAAAAGTTCAAATCTTATGTCCTGAATTTTAAATTAGTGGTTTCATACTCAAATCCATAGCCAAATAGTACAGATCTTAATTCTTATTTGGCGAATCACTGTAGCAACGGGCTCTTTTTCAGAACTTTTATGATCTGCTTCTGCGCGTCAATGTAGCTTTGAGGAACTTCATGGATGTTGTGATCTCTCCCCAGCCTTTGGCTGTTGGAGAGACGATCAAAAACAATACAGAACATCCAACAAACTCCAATCCAAAACAATCCTACGCAGCCCAGCTGCAACAAAAACAATCGGACGCTTCTAAAGTCGAGTTGTTTCTTGTTACTGTCGTTCATGGAGAGCCAACTATTGAGTTCACCATGGATCAGGTTAGTGAATTTATAATAGAAGAAGGACTGCATCAGGCAGTCGTTATGAAATTTTCATATGGCAAACCAGAATTACAAGAGATCAGAAAAAATATGTCGTCACAGTTTGATATTGAAGGTCGATGTAACATAGGTCAACTGGAATATCATCATCTGCTGATTCGCTTTGATTTATATAATGATTTTGTTAAATTCTTATCAAGAACGACTGGTTATATGAAGTCTAAAGGAGAGGAATTCTTTTTTAGAACTTTTCCATGGACGTTGGGATTTAATCCAATGGAGGAAACGTCCATGGCAATCGTGTGGATTTCCTTTCCAGGTTTGCCGCCTAATTTCTTCGCTAAGAGGTCGTTAATGTCTATCGCTTCAGCTGTTGGTAAGGCTATTGATGCAGACAAGGCGACGCAAGAACGAACACGACCTAGTGCTGCTAGGGTCAAGGTAATTCTTGATTTGCTAGACAAACTTCCTAAGAAAGTAAAGCTACAGATTGTGGACAGAATTTTGGGTAAAATAATCGTGCACTATCAGGAGGTGGTGTATGACAACCTTCCTAAATATTGCACATATTGCAAGCATCAAGGACATGACGACAAGGTGTGTCGAATTAAGAAGGAACAAGCTGGACCAGAGGTGTTGACAGAGGAAGTAACTGGGGCAGCAGATCACGAGCTGACTGTTGTTGAGACAGCTGGAGTTGAAAAGCTACTAGGAGATGCAAGGGCTTATTTGAATGCCAAAAGAGCAGGACAAAAAGTTAACGAATTACCGGATTCCAATAGTGGTCAACTGGAAGTTGAAGCACCAAAAGAAAACTATGCACTGCAGCAGGTAGCGCAAACAGATGGAGGAAATCTTGTGAATCGTGCAGGTAATAGTACAGTTGTAGGTGAAGTTTCAATGATCGATAAAGGTCCACCTAAACCTTCATGTGATGTTCATGCTAAGACAGCATTAGCAAGGATTTTTAATGTGGTGAATCCAGTTGTGGAAGCCTATGATAAGCAGAATTTGTCTAAAGCTTCAACTGGGTGTTTTACAAAACAACCTACTGATAATCGAACTGGAGATGCTGCAGAAATTGGTAATGTAGTGAATGGTGTGGAAGATGGTAATCGAGGCTCAGCTGGTGTTGAGCAAATTTTACCAGTTCTAGGTGGTAATGCAGTAACTGGAAAAAAGTCAACTATGGTGGTGTCAAATTTGGAAACTAATGTTCCATTGGATGTTACAAGTGGTCGAGCTGTTGTTGGAGGTTCAGTTGAGACCACTGGGATTATTGAAGTGCAGGATGGTGAGGAGTTTGGCCGAGTTGCATCAGTGTTTGATGGAAAAAAGGAAAATATGATCAAAAAAGGTGCTCCTTCTAAGTCAAAAATTGGTATTGTTTCATTAGAAGTAGGTGCACGATCTGTGAAAACTACAACTACTGATTGTGTTTCTAAAAGTGCAAATGTCAAAGGTGATGCTGGATTTCATGAGAAAGGAGAGGATCACGAAGGAGTACAATTTTCCAGGAGTAGTTGTGGAGCTAATGAACTAAAGAATGTGGCTAAGGTGTCACATAATAAAAGGGCTGCTACAGATCTTAAAATGCAGGAAGTTGCATTAGAAGACATTAGGTGTAGTAATGCTTTTGATGCATTGGTCACTGAACAAGAAGATGGAGAGAATGATCATGCTAAGAAATTGGGACTGGTATGTGGAGATACAGTCTCAAAATCTGGAAAAAATAGCTCTCCAACTAGTGGAAAGCATCAGCACATTTCTCACAAAACTGGTGCTCGAGTGAAGGAACAGGCTGCTGGGACTTTAACAATATCTGATATCCACGCTGCAGCACATAAACAGACTGAACTGATGGCAAGATCAAGTAGCAATGAAGGCTTCCAAGCTCATAGTTCCAATGTACCTATGCTGCAATTTTCCAATCCTCATCTTGGCAGCTCCACAAAGGTAAACTCTAATAGAAAGCTTAATGCAACAGCACCAGGTTTTGTGCCTCAAGCTGGAAAACAACATGCTAGACCTGGACAGCAGCAGCAGAGTAATGCAATCATACCAGTTGTGACATCTGTGGAGGAACAAACAGCAGAAGCACAAGCAGCTATTGAACAACAACATCACACTGGAAAAAGGCACGATGCTGCGACAACAACTACAGCCACTCGAAATGCAAGAGCTGGAAATTTAGCTCACACCTATGCAACACAGTCCAAGCAGCAACAACAAGCTATGGAAAACACTCCAACTGATAGGCGTAATGGTGATCAACAAGCAGTAGCTGGAAGGTTGGTTCAAACTGTAGAATCGAACCACTCCAATCTAATGATTCAAATGATGGGGCAGCAGCAGCTTGTGACAACCAATCCTGCTATTTCATTAGAGGAGAGGAAGTTGTTGGATGCAATGGTAAATTCCAATCCAATTAACTCTTTAAATCCTACTGTGGGTAGCACTGGACGCATGAGTAGAATCAGAAAAAATATGCAACTCACTGAACAAAATCAAAGTAAGGCAATAGTGGCTAAAAATCAGGATGGAAACACATTGGTGTCACTTGGGTTTGAACAAAATGCTCCACAACCAGTATACTTGGGGAGAGACTTGTATGAAGAAGGAGAGGAAGATGCAATGATACAACAATGCAGAGCAGAGGCCGCAAGAAAAGGAGATTTATCACCTATGCATAGCGGCAAAGGTAAGAAGACCCATACAAGGAAAAATAGTTGGGACGACAAGGTTAGTGATTTTTTAAATGTTAGGCGACTTCCAATGAGAGTTGCCAAACAAAAGCAGGCTGCCCCAAATACATCCACGAGGTCCAACCGTTCAAAAAAGAAGTCATGAATTTTGAAGACATTTTGAAGAGTTGGGACAGTGATGACAAAGAATTACAAATTGAAGAATTTACAAGTTTGGGCAACAAGGGACAACAATTTAATTCCATCCTCATTTTATTCTACCATTATGTTAGTATACTCATTTGTAATATCATCACAGAGTATGTTATAAACTCTGTGATGATCAGTGAATATTTGGTCCGTTCAAGTTCTTATTTCTTACATGCATGTTAGTAGGTGAGGCCTTTTCTTTGCCTCAATAGGATTAGTAAGGTAAGGTTTAGCCCGGTTTGCGTTGCCTTGGTCCTATGCCTTTAGAAAAATATCCACACGGCTATGAGGTTATATGCCCTCGTGATACTTTGCCGGCAGCTACACCATGAATCCTCTACATGAGGCTGCCATCATAAGGCAATGTGAGGCGCAGAGGAGTAATTATATAGTCAAGGCATATGGGTAACAATACATGTGCTATTGTCCCCCTTATTTCTACTTTTCTGAATTGTTGTATTTTTCTTTTCTTTTATTAATAAAAAACTAGTCCTGGGCGCTTGCCTAGCGGATTGCCAAAAAAAAAGAATTTTAAATTAGTAGTTAAGAAATTCACAACACTTAGTACTGAATTTCAAATTAGCAGCTCAAAAATTTAGGACACTAAGTCCTCAATTTCAAATTCAGAATATTTAGTCATGAAGTTTGGGTGAAATGGCTAATCTTTAAATTCATTGTAAAGTGTGAATATGTTTTAAACAACGGCCTTAAAAGTGACTATTGGTGCACTTAGCCCGAAAGAGTTTGTCTAATTTTGCCCAGCCCCAAAATAACTAAACAAGTAATTAACTCAGGTAGACGGATTAATCAAATACAAGCTAAGTATAGTCAAAATGAAAGTATATCAAGTATTCAAGCTAAGTATAGTTAAAACTAAACAGCAAAAAAATAGATGAAGAATGAATATTACTCCATTGAATAAAATCTACTGACAAGCAACAAGAGGACTATCTGTGAGAAAAAGGTCAATTTAGGACTAGGTCATGATATCCCCAGTTGCTCGTTAATCAGTTCAGTTGCATCTAACAAATCCACTTGGGTTATTAACAAACTTACGACCTACTCTTGATTGATAGAATCTTCCGATTCCCACCAATGATTTCCTAATTCATTATCCCGATCATATTAAGGAATTAATCAAATAGTCCAATAAGATTGTAGGATCGATTGGTTTATACTCGATACGTAGGGCCAAGGGAACCAGAGAAGCCGGATAGAATCGCGAAAAGCAGCACAGTACTCTGATGTGGTGAGACTGTAATACAATTTGTATGATTTTAGATCTAAGGCCTAAGGGTAATGATTTTGAATCAAAAGATTATTGATTTTGCCTGTTTTGCTAGGAAAGCTAAAAAAAAAAAAAATTGTGCATATCAAGTAGACCAAGGCGTTAGCACTTTACCCTCAATGTGAAATTTGATTTAGTCTTGTCCAATACTGATACGGGACACCGGGCGAGAAACCCAAAAAAGAAAAGTTAGCCTTACGTTACATGACGACTAACGAATAGCATCAGCAAGAAATGTAGGCGTTCTTGATTTTGTGGGCATTGCCTTTTCAGATTTCACTTGTCATTTAAGTCTTACATCAGAATAACTGTTAATGCATGGATTCTCCCAACAACGACCAAAAGATTTTGAAGTCATTGTAAAACCCATTTACTCCCTCCGTTCCAATTTATGTGAACATATTTAACTATGCACGGAGTTTAAGAAAAAATGAAGACTTTTAGAATTTGTGATCTTAAACAAGTCAAAAATGGACCCAAAGTATTTGTGTGGTTATAAAAGTTTCTCATTAAGGCTAGAATTGTAAGTTTAAGATAAATTATTTCCAAATGTAGAAAGGAGTCATTCTTTTTGGAACGAACCAAAACGTAAATAAGTTCACATAAACTAGAACGGATGAAATAATATGTATTCCAGTCCATTACAATAGATTACATTTGCAGATGAGGTGCAACTCCCTAGAGTGAGATAAAACAAAAATACATTCTTTTCAAGTGCTATCATCACAACAGCCCCTACGACCAGAAAATAGAGGGGATCGAGAACGAAACAAAAATCTAACCCCAATAACCTGTACAAAGATGTATGGCAGTATTCTTATCTTATAAAAAGCCAAAGGAGCAAAACATGTTAGTTACTCGTTCCATCCATAATTCATGTCGTCAAGATCGCTAAAAAAAACATTTTCAGTGAACTCCTCTGTTATATCTGGAACCACTTCATCTGATTGATGAGCATTCGGGCAAAAATCTGGAGCTTTCTCGCTGAAACTACAGTTGCCAGCACCAACAGATGATTCACGACTAGAAGCCGCTTTGAAACTGTTACTTCTGCAGGGGGTGGGTCCCATAGCGCCTGGCTCATTTGTAGTGGTTGCACAACTATTGTTTCCAAAACCAAGCCCTTCCCTAGAAGCATTACCATCTGACCTCTGCCCAGCTCCACTGCTATTAGTATTCAAATCCTGGAGGAATCGCTGCATCATTTGCTGGTGCAAGGCCTGACTACTGCACGAGGCTTGAGGATGATTTTGTTGGAGTTGCTGTAAGCCATTACTATTCAGTATTCGCTGCTGTGGTTGCAGTTGTTGCTGCAGATTGCTGCTAGACAGGCCACTAACAGGTAAGTTCAGCAACATTCCTGGCAATACACCATTTAGCCCTTGCAACAATGTAGATCGAGAGTGATTTGAATTACTGAAAGAAGCAGCATCTTGTCGAACTGCAACTGGGTTTGAATTCATCGAGTTCTGCCGCATAAGCATATTCTGGTAGTTTGTCGGTGCAGGAGCAGCTTGTACAGAGCCACTTAAAGTTCTCCGACCAGCCATGTGCTGATTATTGTTTATCTGGCCATTAAGCCCCGGATGCAATGCCAGAAGCTTGTTCAGTGCACTGTGATCAGTTGGCACCTGAAGCTTAGCTGCAGTAACATGCCGTGGGAAGTTCTTTAAGCCCTCTGCAAAAGAGTGTTGGCATAGCCAATTTCCCCATATGGGAAAAATAACTCCACGAATTACAAATTTATCATATATATCATAACAGTTCGAATAATGGAAAAAAGGGAAATTACCAATTGGCCCAACTTTATGATCTCTGCAAAAGTCCATTAAATCCCTCATGCTGTTCACAACCTCAGCTATCTGAACATCAAATGACATCAGCAAGCCAAATTAAAGAGCCAATACTCTTTTAATTTACGGAAAAGAGGAGGAGAATTCTCCCTCCCATTTTAAAGTCAACGTATTCACTACCTGTAAGCACCTCATATGCCTTTTGGAGAATCCCAAATCATTAAGCGACTGCATCTCCAAACTCCTGGCAAGCTGACGTCCGGCTGAGACGACCCTAAAGTAAATAAACTTCAACATCAAACAATGTGATGTAGAATTGTAGTTTGAACCAATTGCATCAAGTGGAGAGAACATAAACTCCACCAGTAGCGAACAATACATGGTCAGATATTTGCAAAATGCCAATCCCCCAAGCAAAAACTGCTTTAGCCACTAGGCACCGTGGGATTGAAAAAGAGACTTCACGAAAACAAACAATCATCCAACATGTCTCATATACGAACCAAGCGTTCTCCTTAACTTGTAAACCAAATGAACTTTTTCAATGGATATGCTTCAAATTTAGCAGCACAAAAAACAAAAATGAAGTAACGTACTGTAAGGGTGCACCACAAAAGATATCAAAGGAGCAATTTAGGACAGAGAGTAAAGACAAATAAGTGAGAGTACTCAACACAAGTAAAAGATGCCAGTCACAGGGAAAAGCGGAATCCAATACGAGATTAGAACATATACCAATAGATCAAGCAACAACAACAACAACAACAGCCCAGTATAATCCCAAAGTGAGGTCTGGGGAGGGTAGTATGTACGCAGACCTTGTAACCCTACCCCGAGGGGCAGAGAGGTTGTTTCCAGGCAATAGATCAAGCAACGTGAATGAGAAATAAGAGGAGTAACATCATCAGTAACCTCAGCAACTTGTTACTCACATGTTGCTGTTTGCTTCCATGTCCTGATGAGAAACTCCAACTCCATTAGACCCACTTTCAGTTAATGTAGTCAGGCATTTCTGAGCAACCTGCAGTAATTGATTTACCTGCAGCAAGAATGCCATATGAAGACAAGTGGCAAATAATGAAATGGTTGCTCATTCATTGTATGCTCAAACAGTTAATTTACGAGAGACTAAAGATCAAAGTTGAGAAGGAAATTGCTTAAAGTTTCATAAGTTAAGTGGCAGTATATAGATCAATTAAAAACGTCCTATTTCCTTTCTGCAGCCAAAATGTCCAGAACCTCCAATGGAGAAGGGTGGACACTAGCTGCCCCAGTAAGAAGTCAATATGAAACTTCCCATTTCCATTCTGCAGCCAAAATATGTGGAGCCTCCAACAAAGAAGGGAGGCCGCTAGCTTCCCCCGGTGGAAGGAAATAGCAAACTTCCTACCTGCCTTCTGCCGCGATAAATGAACGTCCAACAAAGAAGGGTTGCTACCAGCTGTTCCATTATATCAAACTCAACAGTTACAGAACAAGCAGTTCAATTGACTGCAAATGTTTTACTAGCCAGAGAAAGTCAATTGGAAACTACTTATTTGCATTCTGCAGCCAAAACGTCCGGACCTTCCAACAAAGAGAGATGGCCAGGACCTCCCCATAAAGAGGATGGCCATCAGCTATCCCAGTGGAATCAAACTCAACAGCCACTGAAAAAACTTTAACTGAACCATATTTTTTAAATAGTAACTCCTTTAGCTTTCTAGTGGGAAAAACTGCACTAAAGCATCCATGGACATACTTTCCGAAACCTCTAAAATTGGTCACCAAACAGCTATAATCATGTATTCTGAGGAAAAACAAAACAGTTTCTGCAAGCTATAAAATATAGTAAAAAATAAAAAAAGAAATTTAGAAACTTATTATAACACGTCAAAAGGTGTACATATAAAAACTAATATGCCAGATAACTATGTTAATACAGTAATACTTCAAATGAGTACATCATGTACTTGGAGGGGAGATCTCCCCAGATAGTAAGAAGAACCAGAATACTTTTAAGAGCTCATGTACCTGTGGTGCAACTAATCTTCGAGGAAGAAGCTCTTCATGATGCCGTACACAGAACTCCCATGACAATATCTGGCGAAGACATCGAATCATTAAAAATGACTATTGTAGAGCCACTGATCCCTCGTAAGGCTATTGTATCTTTCTATGTACCTTTAAATCAGAACTGAAAATAATTCGAAGTTGGCCCTCCTGAACCACACGAAGTTGTTCATATACATTTTCCTGAACTGCTTTTGCGCATTCGAGTATCATTAGTCCTGAAGGGAATCTACATTCACGTGGGAAATCCAAAAACAATAGTTCATCAATAACACCACTGCCAAATTTGATTTCACTCAGCCTTGGAAGTGCTTCAAAAGTTGCCTCTGTTAGAAACCACCAAACAAGGAGCAAGTGAGAATGCAAAACAAGTAGTTGGTTATGGAATGAGGAGTCCAAGACTCAACTCATTCCAAAATATGATAATTGGAAACTCAAAAGTTGAAGCCATATGCATCATTCTCCCACAGAAAGTTCAAGGCTTTTTATAAACGTTTTTCTTCTGCGCGGAAAGGGCGTTTACATTTTTATTTTTTATTTTTTTTGAGAAAGTAACATATCCAATATGTTAATCAAATCATCAGCAGAGTTTTTACTGGAAGCAAAATTTTACATCATGAGAAGATAGAAACAAAAACCATAACTCCTTGTTCTTCTTATATGGAGCCTAAAACTTATATGTTTGCATCCGGATCATCATAAAAAAATTTGTAGTTCACATTTACAAAACTGTTAACTGAGCAATTAAATCTATATCATTTTCCTTTTTCTTTTTTTCTTTTTTTCTTTTTTGCAGAGCCCAGATACCATATGTGGGACGAGAGGGAAAAAATCCTTTTATTTAGACTTATAGAGTCAGATGATATTTCTGTGAAATACTTTACCTCTATAGTTTTACTTGCCAATTCAGCAACACTTGTATTACTCTTACAAATTTTAAGTTACTTCCTGCTTCTTGTTTCAAGATGTTTATCAGCTCCAACATACATTCTGGCAACTAAGCTTAAGGTGAAAACAGGACAAGTGGACAACCACAGTGTGGCATTATAACACATTTTCCACCTTGACATGGCCAGCAATGAGACATTAATGTGCCAAGAATCACTGTTTTGTACGATATCATATGTTTAAGGGGCCAGCAATGAGACATTAATGTGCCAAGAATCACTGTTTTGTACGATATCATATGTTTAAGGTTCACAATCTTCTACTGAACGAAAGATTATCTTCCACTAACATCTCATGCTACACAAAATACTGTACGAAGAGTATCTTCAGATTTTAGATACAGATTTCTGCTTAAGTTCCAGGTTCTGTAGAAAAAATTTCATGTGTTACTTCTAGCTAGTAAGAAGAGATTTGACTAGTCACTCAGGCTTGAAAAACTCCATTTTCTTTCTTTCCTTCTATCCTTTTGGAAGTTGTTGGGTTTGGGGGTTGGAGGGGGTGGGGAGTTCCTTTAAAATGATCTGGAAATTTTGAATCTCTAATTTGGAGAACACACTTGTATATCTCATTTTAGGAATTTTATATATTAGTAAAAGTTCATTAATGCATTTGATGCCACACTTGTACAACTCCATAAGCTGAGCTTTCAAAGATTTAGTTCTTTCAGGAAATTCTCTCCGTATTATGGGGATACGTGAACCTTCAAAAAATTGTTCCGTCCTAACAGTTATTTGAAGCAGATAAGAATTAACAACTTTCGTCATGCCTCCCTGAGATTTAAAGTAGACATTACATGGTAGTTATGAAAATATAGTGCGCCACATCAACTTAAATCTTATATTGCATGCAAACAAATGCGATGCACATACACTGGACGAACTTCCTCAAGCCCTCCAAGCAAATATTATCAAGTTTGACGCGGCGGATCTCTTACTGTGTAGGTATTCTAAACTCAATTTACCAAGAATACCCTATAAGTTAATTGACACTACTCAAAAGTGAGAACTGAGAAAATCTAGACCATGACGTAACAAGCACCAGACTTCATCACCTAGACCTACCCATGCTGATGTGTCAACTTTAAATCAATGACTAGCAATCGAAAATGAGAAGACTAATTGACCCACTCACCAAATCCTCTTCCAGATTTTGAACTGCAAATATCACAATGCCATTCATCCTGCTGGAAAATATGGAACAAGTGAACATGTTACAACTTGATGCTTGTGAAATTAGTTGAAAAAAGGGTTTGGGGGATGACTGACTTAAGGAAATGGAAAACTATATAGCAATACACAATGTATCGAGCAAATAGGTGCATATGACATTACAAGCAAGGCATAATAAGTACATATCCTGTCCACATCATTCTCTTTGAACAAAGCACTCAACCCTAACATACACAACTCCATCAGCTAATAGTCAGAAGTAATAGTACCGTCGCTCCTAGACGTAAGAACCCAAATTTTAATTTTCAAAAAATAAGGAATAATACCACGGTTGCTTGTGGAAATACACCAACGGAAGGATGCCCAATGCTATCATACAACGACAAGCACCATCTCTTCTTTGCACGTGGGGAATAATATTCAGCTACAAACTTTCTCCAATAGGCAATGGAGTTATCCTAACAGAAATTTAACAAGTCAAATACACAAATGAGACACATGAGATTCTTTTAGATGGAGCCTTCTTCATAATGAAAAACAAGTTCACTCACAGGAGGTCGCTGTCGCTGATGGTACAGGTACTGCATTAACCGCCGAGAGCACAAGACACTATCGGAGGGATGTTTCATGGCTGATACAGGCTGCACGGCTTGTTGTTGAAGTTGTTGCCTCAACTGCAGCTGTTGCTGATGCTGCAATAGCTGGGCAGGCTCAATTGATGACATTGATTGCAAGAGCTGTTGCTGCTGTTGCCTTAACCCCTGCTGCTGGATCAAGGCTTGTAACTGAGGGTTGGGGTTCTGCAGGTGCAAAGGGTCCTTTCTCTGCAATAATTGTTGCAGAACTTGCTGCTGTATATCATCCTGTTTGATGTCTAAACGCGGTTTCTTTTGCATATGGGACAGAGCAACATGATCTTGACGGAAAGATTCAGGAACCCTTGGTTCTTGAATAGACTTTTGCTGAACCACAGAGTATCCATCCATGCCTGATGAACCAGAGATGCTAATATTATTGGAGGAAAACGACATAAGTGATGCAGGCAACCGTATGTAGGACTCTGCAGTAATGCTGGCACTTCTCTGAAACCGAGGACCTCCTGAAAGTCCTGAATTGGCATCTGTAACCAAAGAACTCGCGCCAAAACTTGGACCTGAGCTTTCCACACTATTCAAAACCGTATTACTAACATCCCCAGAAACAGGAACCATGCCTGACTGCACATTTCCAGGTAAAGAATTTGATTCATTCTCGAAAGATGACCACATACGCGAATTACCCACAACTTGAGACTGCCGATTTCCTTGGTAAAAGATACCAGAACTTGAAGATGAGTGTTCCATCCCTCCAGCCACCCGAGAAGGCACAATTGGACGCACCATCTCCTGCTGGCGGGGATCCAAGTAGCTCTCCTGAGGTGCAGAAATATGTTTAACCCTTCTTATGCAAAAAGTTGGAAGCAAATTATCATCCAAACAACCTAAGAAATAGTAGCAAACTATTGAACTATAATTATTCTTCACCAACCATATACAGCCCTAAAATGTTCTCCAATTTGACTGTCTGCTATCTAACTTGTAAATGATGAACTCAATTAAGCTGATATGACAATCAATGTGAGCTATGGAGGACTTAAATCTGGCAACTTCTGAGCAACATTAAAAAAAGGATAGCAGATAGTTAATTAGCAGCTATAAGCTTTTAACAACCCATTATCAACAAAATTAAGAGCAGACAATAATACACGTACCAAAAATCTTCTCCTTTCTGACATGTCTCCTACCCAACTCACAAATTATGAACCCAACTAAGCAAGTAATTAAAGACTTAAATTAGATATCCAAAGGATAGCAGAATGAAAAATCATTATCAATCATGTTAAGAGGAGGAAATAGAATACAAGTATAAACATATAAATAAAAATAGCAGCAGTAAAAGAAATTGTACCCCGCATTACAGATAAATTACTCGGATAATTTTACTAAGACACATTAACAGGTACCCAAAATTTGGGATCACTCGGAAATTACTCAATTTATAGAAATATATCAAAAGATCAACAAAAGGAACATAAAAGAAAGAAAAAAGATCAATACTTCATAGCAAAACGGGTAAAGTAAAAATTATACTCCTAGCTAGCTAAAATTTAAAGCACAAAAAAAAAACATATTGGAAAAAGAGCTAAATAAGAGCTATAAACCTTGTAACAAGCAACCAGTAGAAGAGATTTCAGCGAGCGACTAAACGTGGGAAATTTTGATTGGGATTTTTATACCCAGCGGGAATTGCCGAGGAGAGTGACCGGTTGTAGCCGGTGGGTAACCCCTCTTAAACTGTTTGTAGCAGGTTGTCATAAGGACACGTTTGAGTTGAGGTATTGCACGTGGCATTGTTTATCTATATTTATATTATATTAAAAACAGAGCAGTGAAGCATGTGGTTAAGCCAAGTTGCAAGTTAAAATGAAGTCACTTGGTAATTTTAAGACAACATTAAAAATTTGAATTATAAATGAAAATATATTTAATAGAAGTAGTAGTCTAAGATTTTCTATAAGTGAATTTCATTCTTGAACACCTAAAAACATTTGTGTATAATTCGGTTATGCAAATGGAAGGACCAATCTATGCAAATGTAAATGAAAGACCTAAGCTATTAAGTGAATTTCATTCTCTAATGGAAGAATGCAATCTATATTAAGCAAACCAATATACTATAATTATAGGTATTTTTAATTAAATTTGTGTATAACAGTTACGGCAGGTATCCTTTTTTGAGAAAGAATCAATTAAAATTTTACTTTGTATCTTACACATTAATTTTAAATTGAAATAATAATTCTATATTTAGTACAAGCTTTGTATCTGACTTTATTTGTGAACAATATACTATAGGTATCATATACATTACTATAGGTATTTTTAATTAAATTTTGTGTATAACTCAGCTATGGTAGGTATTCTTTTTTAAGAAATAAATAGTTAAATAAATATTTTTGTCTTACATCTATATTATATTAAAAGAAATAGACAAAAAAATTAAGAAAGAATTAATAATTAAACTAAAAATGTTCTCTTTTTAATGACCAAAGTACAATTTTCTGGACGTACACAAAAAAAGGACGCAATTTTCATTAAGCAAACCAATATACTATAATTATAGGTATCTTTGATTAAATTTGTGTAAAATTCAGTTATGGTAGGTATCCTTTTTTGAGCAAGAATCAATTAAAATTTCTTTGAAAATCTTACACATTAATTTTAAGTTGAAATACTAACTCTTTATTTAGTACAAGTTTTGTATCTAACCTTATTTGTGAACAATATACATTATTATAGGTATCTTTAATTAAATTTTGTGTATAATTCAGTTATATTAGGTATTCTTTTTTAAGAAAAAATAATTAAATAAACGTTTTGTATCTTACATCTATATTATATTAAAGGAAATAGAATTAAAAAATGAACAGGAGGACAAAGGAAAAATACAAGACAAAATTAAGGCTTGGTGGTTAACAAATTTTAATTAACCGCAAAAAAAACGTTGAAAATCAAAAAAAGCCAAAAGCTAAAAAATTAAGATTCGTATCATTTCTTGCGCACTTACTCATACAAATTGATTTACACATACCTTTTTAAAATATTAGGATTTCATATACTTAAAAATTAATTTACTACGATAGTCTTTCCTTAGAAATCTTTATGTAAGAAACTTTTGCTTAGGTTTGGCTTCTCTACATTGCTTAGGATTTAGCTTCCACACAAACTTCTGCAAAGTATGGCTCCAAACTATAACTATATCAATGAAATATCAGTATCCAAAATGAGTTAGAATTTGAAGGTTCGTGTTGTTAGATTGTGGCACGTTCCAGACCGCGAGAAACCAGAAAATTCTAATTCAATTGAATTAATTATTCAAGATGAAAATGTGCATACTCTTTTACATGTTGTTATTTTTTTCGAGTTGTGCTGTATTTTCTTCAACTTATGCGCCTTACTAACTTAAATTTCTTTTCAATTTTTTGTTTTAGGGAGATCAAATTCATACAACTATTGGAAGAGTTGTTATGCGTATTTTCAAAACAAAAATACATGAAATAGGATTGTATGTTATGAAAAACTGTGGTTGGACCGAACAATCTGAAAATTAAGACCAACAAGCATAAATTGAAACTGACATTTTCTCACAGGATGAGTGTAGATGAAATTAGTGATCCACAGTTTAGTTTGAATATCTTCAACTTTAAGCCTTATGAGCATCTCACAAATCAACTTGAGGTTGATAAGAATGAACTATTTGGTAATTGTTTTAGCTTTCGCTATTTTTTGTTGAATATTTTATCGCCTTATTTATAACTATTTATTTAAATATGGCAGATGTCATAGGAGAAGTTATTGGTCATGGTAACGTAGAATCGTACAATCAAGGTAGTAAAACAAGTACCTTTATGAACTTGGAGCTTGAGGATCATGAGTACGCTTGTAACCATGAATTGAATTAGTTATAGATTCAATTACTATTATTTTCTCATTATTAATTTGTATATTTTACATATATGAGGAACAATATTTCAGCAACATTTTGGGGAGAATTTGCAGATGAAATCTTGCCCCACTTGGATGGATTACCCAATCAACCTGTCATAATGGTTATGCAGCTCATAAAAGCTCACATCAAACAAATTGTATAGTATCATAAAAGCTCATATCAAACAAATTGTATAGTATCATTATTTTTATAGAACATTTATTAGGAGATGGAATGAAAGTTTTACTAGAGTCTTAAAATATTTTTAGTGTTTGGTTGTAAAGATAGTATTAACACTAACATATTAAATTTTACAGTGTAGATCGTTCTTTTTAATTATTCGCACATCGCGCGGGTACTAATACTAGTTCTTTTTAAAGTACATACGCTAAAACCCCTAAACTGCTATAAATAAAGTGAATGTATAGATGTTCATTTAATCCATCCATACATTCTATACAATGTACTACTTGGATAGATGCACCTATTAATTCATAGGATGTATCTAGTGAGTTTTGGGTGTATCTTGTATAGTATAAATAGGACATTCTTTGTCTATGGAAGAACACACAAGAAACACACTTAAATAAGATAACTTCTACATTCTCCTCCTATACATCTTTTTTGTATCTATTACTATATTGCTCTATTTTGCTCTCATTTCTTAACTCGTTATCAGCATGAGACTCAACCATTTGGGATTATTTACTTCAATTGAATATGAAAACTTCCCAGTCTTCAGTTGGTCGTATGAATAATAAAGAAGAAATATGTCTTATGGATAGTGCTACGACGCACACCATATTAAAAGATAAGAGATATTTCTCTTATTTAAATTTAATTATGAAAGAAGTCAATATCGTAACAATATCTGGTAGGACAAAATTAATTGAGGGCTCTGGAAGATCGACTATATTACTACCAGGAGGAACTATATTGGCTGTTAATGATGCATTATATTGTAGTAGGTCTCAAAAAATCTTGTTGAGTTTCAAAGATATTCGCCAAAATGGCTATCATATTGAGACCACTAATGAAGGAAAGGTTGAATACCTTTATATTACTACAATAAAAGCAGAAAAGAGGTATGTGCTTGAAAAGCTTCCCGCATTTTCCTCCGAATTATGCTACACTAATACTAGTGTAGTTGAATCACATGCCATAGTAAACAAGGAGTTTACTAATGATTTTATTATTTGGCATGATCGGCTGGGCCATCTCGTTATAATATGATGCGCAAAATAATTGAGAATTCACATGGTCATTCATTAAAGAACCAGAAGATTCTTCAAACTAAAGAATTCTCTTGTGCTACATGTTCTCAAGGAAAACTGATTATTAGACCATCAGTAATTAAAGTTGAAGTTAAATCTCCTGCATTTTTGGAACGTATACAGGGTGATATATGTGGGCCCATACACCCTCCATGTGGACCATTCAAATATTATATGATTTTGATAGATGCATTTACAAGATGGTCACGTGTGTTCTTGTTATTAATCCACAATTTGGCCTTTGCAATGTTACTAGCTCAATTAATAAGATTAAGAGCACAATTTCCAGATTATACAATTAAGACACTTCGTCACGATAATGCTGGTGAATTTACGTCCCAGGCCTTTAGTGATTATTGCATATCAACTAGGATAATAATTGAGCATCTAGTTGCTCATGTTCATACTCAAAATGGTCTAGCGGAATCATTGATCAAACGCCTCCAATTAATTGTTAGACCAATGCTTATGAGGATAAAACTTCCCATTTCGCCATGGGCCATGCTAGTTTGCATGCAGCAGCTCTTGTACGGATCAGATCCACAAGTTATCATAAAAGTCTCCCCAATACAATTGGCTTTTGATCAGGAGCCAAATATTTTCCACCTTAGAATATTTGGATGTACAGTATATGTTCCAATTTCTCCTCCACAATGCACAACGATGGGACCCCAAAGAAGATTGGAGATATATGTTGGGTATGAATCTCCTTCTATTATAAAATATTTGGAACCAATAACTGGAGATTTATTTACAGTAAAATTTGTTGATTGTCATTTTGATGAATCAATATACCCAATATTAGGGGGGAGGAAATAAGCAGCTGCAAAAGGAGATAGATTGGAATGCGTTATCACTATCTCATTTAGATTCTCGAACAAATCAATGTGAATACGAGGTTCAAAAGATAATTTATTTGCAAAATATTGCAAATCAACTACCTGATGCATTCACTAACCTATCAAGGGTGACTAAGTCACATATTCCAGCTGCTAATACTCCTATTATAAATGCAAATGAGTCTAAGCAACGCTTGAAACGTGGTAGACCAATTGGTTCCAAAGATAAAAATCCTCGAAAGCGAAAAAGAGCAAATGATCTAGGAGATCATAATATGGAGGTAATTGCTCAAAAAGAGCCCTATGACATAACAAATGATAAGACCTCAGAGGAGGTCCAGGTACCTGAAAATAATAAGAATGAAGAAATCTCAATAAATTATATCTATACGGCAAAAAGGTGGAACCGAAATAATATTATTGTAGACAACATTTTCACTTATAATGTTGTTGTTGAAATAATGCAACAAGATAAGGATCTTGAACCAAGATCTGTCGATGAATGTAGACAGAGAAATGACTAGCAAAAATGAAAAGACGGTATCCAGGCAGAACTAGCGTCACTTGAAAATGTGAAGTATTCGGACGTATAGTCCGAACACCTGAAGGAATAAAGCCAGTGGGATACAAATGGATTTTTGTGCGAAAACGAAATGATAAAAATTAAGTCGTTAGATATAAAGCACGATTTGTGGCACAAAGATTTTCGCAAAGACTTGGCATTGATTATATGGAGACATATTCTCCTGTGGTGGATGCAATCACTTTCAGGTATCTTATAAATTTGGCAGTCCATGAAAAACTTGATATGTGTCTAATGGATGTTGTCACAACCTATTTTTATGGCACATTAGACAATGAAATTTGTATGAAAATTCCTGAAGGGCTCAAAGTTCCTGAAACTAATAAAAGTCTTTGGGAAACTTGTTCAATAAAGCTTCAAAAATCCTTATATGGATTGAAACAATCAGGGCGAATATGGTATAATCTCCTGAGTGAGTATTTGCTTAAAAAAGGTATAAAAATGATCCAATTTGTTCTTGTGTATTTATAAGAAGGTCTGAATCTGAATTTGTTATAATCGATGTGTATGTTGATGATCTAGATATCATTGGAACTCCTGGGGAACTTCCAAAAGACGTAGACTGTTTGAAGAAAAAGTTTAAAATGAAAGATCTTGGAAAGATAAATTTTTGTCTTGGTCTTCAAATCGAGCATATGAAAGATGGAATTTTTGTCCATCAATCAACTTATATCGAAAAGATCCTAAAGCATTTTTATATGGATAAAGCACATCCATTGAGTACCCCGATGGTTGTGAGATCACTTGATATAAATAAAGGTCAATTTCAGCCTCATGAAAATGATGGAGAGCTTCTTGGTGATGAAACTTCATATCTTAGTGCAATTGGAGCACTGATGTATCTTGCAAATAATACTCGACCAGATATAACTTTTGTAGTAAGTTTATTGGCAAGATTTAGTTCCTTTCCAACAACAAGACACTTGAATGGTGTTAAGCATATTTTTAGATACCTCCGAAGGACTATTGATATGGGATTATTTTATTCATATGAATCCGATTCACAGTTGATTGGTTATGCAGATGCAGGCTATTTGTCTGACCCACATAAAGCCCGATCTCAAACAGGCTATCTATTTATTTGTGGGGGTACAGCTATTTCATGGTGTTCAACAAAACAAACTTTAGCTGCTACATTTTCCAATCATGCAGAGATAATAGTTATTCATGAAGCTAGTCGAGAATGTGTATGGTTGAGATCAGTGACTTAACATATTCAATAATTATGTGGTTTTTCTTTAAAACAAAGATTCCAACGATATTGTATGAAGACAATACTGCTTGCATAGCTTAACTTAAAGGAGGATATATCAAAGGAGACAGAACAAAGCACATTTCACCAAAGTTCTTTTTCACACACGATCTTCAACAAAATGGTGAGATAGATGTTCAACAAATCCATTCAAGTGACAATCCAGTAGATTTATTCACCAAGGCATTGCCAACATCAACATTTGAGAAGCTGAGACATAAGATTAGAATATGTCGTCTCCGACATATCAAATAAAACTTTCATCAGGGGGAATATAATACGCATTGTACTCTTTTTTCCTTAACCAAGATTTTGTCTCAAGTGGGTTTTCTTGGTAAGGTTTTTAATGAGGCAGCACTCAATACGTATTACAAGATATGTGTACTCTTTTTCCTTCACTGGGCTTTTTCCCACTGGGTTTTTTCTAGTAAGGTTTTAACGAGGCATATTATCTTTCAAATGAACATCCAAGGGGGAGTGTTATAAATAAAGTGAATGTATATGGATGTTTATTTAATCCATCCATACATTCTACACAATGTACTACTTGGATAGATGCACCTATTAATTCCTATGATGTATCTAGTGAGTTTTAGGTGTATCTTGTGTAGTATAAATGAGACATTTTTTGTCTATAGAAGAACACACAAGAAACACACTTGAATAAGATAACTTCTACATTCTCCTCCTATACATCTTGTCTCTATTACTATATTGTTCTATTTTGCTCTCATTTCTTAAGATAAACTACTAACTTTTTGTCAGTCTATCCCCAAACCCCATGAACTATATTGCCTTTCGTATTAAAAAAATCTATGTTGCATTTTTAAAGATGTGTCTAGTACACACTTCTAATATCTAAAAAAACATGTCATGTGGCACTATACGTGGCTATTTAACTCAGCCTAAAACCCATCTAAACTATCATCCTTTTGTCATTTACCTACTTAAACTATCTAGTGTCCCCAAATCTCCTTGAACTATATTCCATTGTATATAAAACTCTTTATTGAATTCTTAGCATTGCGTCTGTATAACTATATTAACTTATCATTTGTACTAAGTTTTTTATGTTCATGATGTATAACTCTCAGATGGCTACTTTAATTCTATAATTTTTTGGCCAAAATGGGATCTAATATAATGATTATTTTTAGGTTTAATTGTGGTTGTACTTTATGCTAGATTCCAGTTAAGTAAGTCCTTGTTCACATTCACTTTGCATCGCACAAAAAAAATAAGGCATTTAAAGTGGAATTTTTGAAAAAATTATCTTATATACACAAGCAAAAAAAACAGTCAGGTACACTAAGTTCTTGCTATTCGCGGGGTATAGACAATATTACACAAGCAAGATTATACAAAATAATATTTCGCAAATAAGAAACTAATGAACCAACAATTACATTCTCTAATTATAGATTTCAGTAAAAGCGGGGGAGAAAATTTCAGGGGGAACTCATATGAAGAACTAAAGAAGAAATGTAAAAAAAATGAGGAAGAAAGGTAAAATATATGTATATGGAAATAAGGCGAAAATTTTAAATAAAAAAGAAAAAGAAAGCTTTAGACTAATTAATTAGCTGTTACCTTTTGTTAGGTGGATCATTTTAATGGTTTTTTTTTCAACTGTCACGCACTCTCAAGTAAGTTATTACATATATTATGCCAAATAAGCAACCTGAAGGTTTTAATGAAAAGGACAATTATAATTTAGAGAGGCTTTGGAGACACACAATAATTTAAGTATATAACTAACAACAAATTAATAGTTTAGGAATGTTAGGGTATTAACTTTTTTTTTACCATAGGAATTGAGAGCTGAACTGGGTAAGCATCATAACTGATGTAACATTAAACACTTTTGGTGTTAAGGTTGTTTGATGTTTTTGACAGTTCTTGCAAGCAGAGTTTAGTTTTGAAGTAACGGCAATATTTGTAACTTTGAACGTAGGACATCTGATGTGATCATTGTTTTAAAAGGAAAAATTGAGATTCGTCTTGCACAAGACAGTCTGTCTATAAACTTCTTAAAAATACTTATAATATTGATTTCAATTAATAGGTGATCACACCCAATTATGCCGTATAAAAAGGATAATGCGGACGTTGCAAATATAACCTGAGTATTCTGCCCAGAGTCGAATCCACAGAGAATTAACCTATCAATCATTATCTTTAGACCTACTAAACTCTTGAGAACCAATTTCCCCAAACGTTTGAATCACAGTTAATGGTGTCTTCAATGACTAAAATTGCAAGTAAATAAACAGCTGTAAACTAAGGATGCTAAGGTTGTAAACAATAATGAGAAAACGCTAAGGTAATGACTTCCCCTATTGATGGAATCTCTTTTGTTTATGCTTCATACAAATTGATCAACACCTTTCTATCAACCATGAACGCTCATCTTACCGTAAATCTCTCCCGAGTAATCACAGTAATATACTCAATGCACTCTCCCAAGGTACACTAGCTAGCTCTAATTAACACGGTTCACTTTAAATTGCACTCAAGGCTTCGTTATCCCTAATCCCGCCTTTAAACCCGCAGTTATAGATCCCTCTTATACTTTGGGAGTGGTGTTGTTCAACAATAACCTAAATATGCACTCTCTCCCGAGTTATGCACACTAAATAGGCACAGCTAATTGAGGATCCTGTCAATTAACTACAACATACACAAAGTTGAACAAATAAAGATTGAGACTAGCAATTTGTATTCACATAAACAAGAAGTTCATCCCCCAATAGGTTCCATCAAAACCTTAGACAAAGGATTTAGCTACTCATAACTATGGGTAAACAAACTAAAACAATATTCATCATAAAACTTGCAAGAAAAATAAAGAAAAGAAAAAAGATGTTTTGGGTGATCTCTCACAATTGTTCTTCTTGCCAAAAATACTCTCTAAAACAATACATGCCTCTCTTGGGTGGAGTCTAGTGTTTAAAATAGGGTTTTGGGCTAAAAATCCCGTGTTTTGCACTTTAGTCCCTGAAGTTCTCCGCCTCCGCCGCGGTTCTGTCGCGGTCGCGGTCAAACCGCGGCCAAACTTGCTTTCTGATTCTCACTTTGTCTGCAGCCCTCTTCTACCGCGGTTCTGCCGCGGTCGCGGTGGAACCGCGACAGTACTCTTTCAGTTCTGACTTGAGCTGTTTCGCGTGGATTACTTGACGGAATTTTACGATCGGCCTCTTTTCTCCATATTTGATCCCAAAAGTACTTCATAGCCTTCTCTGGTCATATATAACCTGCAAAGCATGAAAAACACTAATAAGGCCATTTTGTTATCACTTTTATCATCCAAACTATACAAGAAGGTGGTTATTTAGGGCATGATTATAGTTAAATTCACCTATTATCAATAGGACATAGTTTGATTGGGTATGAAAATAGGAAAATTTTGAAATTTATGATCTTAAACCTAACATGACGTTTCTATGACAAAGTTGTTAAAACCAAAGGGAGTACTTACTTTTTAATTTTCTTTTAAATCTGTTGTTGTTAATAATTAAGAACTGCCGACTTATATTTTCATGCATATGTATTAATATGTCTTAATTAGTTAAAATAATTGTGTATATCTTTTTGTTCTAACATTTTTCTATTAGTTTTTCATACTTTATAATTTTTATTTCAAAAAGTTTAAGTGAAAATTTTTGTGAAACTTACGTCCTATGCTTGGAGCTAATGCTTCATGATAGTCCATAGATAAAACGTATCACTTCTTACCTTCCTAATCTAAAGTTAGGTAAAAATTTACGACGAACTAAGGCTATTAGAAGTCCTACTTTTAATAAATAAATAAAAAGGAAAATAAAGTCATAATAACTTAACGTTAGAAAGTTTAGGATAAACTAGTAATAGTGTAAGTATGAATCAACTGCAATTCTGTGATGTTTATTTGTATGAGTTTGCCAACTTTTGAAGTTTATTTTTAGGATAAATTATCTATTTAATTCAAGAAATTTTTCTTTCTAAAAGGTAAAAAAGGAAGTACAATAATACAGCAAGACAGTAAGTATTTATTATATTATTGATTAAGATTATGTGTAAAATGCATAAGCAGTTAACTATAGTTAAATATTAATATTGTAGTCAAATAAAGTGGCAAGTATCATTTGTTTATTAGTTGGGCGTAAATATTCGGTGCGGTTAAGTTTTCGTAAAGTTATAGGTTAATGAAATGGATCGAGAACATTCTCATGTTTAAATTCTAGCATAAGTAAAAATACTAAGTGTGAGCACGTGATTTTTGTCTACGCTACAATTGCTCCAAAAGAAATCGAAAAATAAAAACAAATGGTTTTGTTGTACAATTTTTTGGAATTTACGTGGCATTTTTGTTAGTTGTTTGTAGTTTTATCTGTGATTGTTTTAGTTTTGTCAAATAAAAATATAAAAAATATATGTCGCGTGTAAGTTTAGGATATCGTTCTACTATTAGGAATTAATCAAACCATAATTTGATTTTAAGGAAAAACCACAAAAAAAATATGCATCTTTTATTCTATTTTGTTGTCATTGAGTGATCTTATTTTAATTAAATGTTAATGTGTGTGATAATTGTTGTTTAAGTAGTAATTAATATTGGTATAAGTTTTATTTTTGATTTTTGCAATTTAATTAAAAATTGTTTTGTTTAGAAATTAAAAGAAGAAAAAGAAGAGAGTTCAAAATTGAAGAAAATCTGGAATTGGGCTCAAATTTGAGACCAAGAAAACCAGGCCCAATAATGGCATGACCCAGTCCGGTCCCTGATCCCTATAGCCTCACCAAACGGCGTCGTTTAGTGCCAGTCAAATCTGGACCTTTGATTCAAACAAATCTAACGGCCCAGTTCAACTCCCATTTCAAACCAAACGACTCTGCATAAGGATACTCAATCGGAGCCGTCCATCTTGTTCAATCCTACGGTCTCCAACACACCTCATTAGCCCGACC
Organism: Nicotiana sylvestris; assembly: GCF_000393655.2. Classification (NCBI taxonomy): domain Eukaryota; kingdom Viridiplantae; phylum Streptophyta; class Magnoliopsida; order Solanales; family Solanaceae; genus Nicotiana; species Nicotiana sylvestris. The sequence goes on from NC_091067.1 coordinate 108,397,912, forward strand.
CACTTAACCCCAAAGACCGACCCAATCTCATTTAAAGCACACGACGTCGTTTCACCAAGTGAAAGATCTTGGCCGTTGATCATTCTTGATCCAACGACCAGGATTCGACTTCCCCGTCCCGTATATAAACCTTTTTCTCTCACCCCACGCCCTAAGCTAGACCCCCCTCCCTCTCTTCGTCTCCCTCACCAAACCCAAACCCCTTAGAACCCTAGCGCTGCCCCCCTTTCCCCTCACCGTAAACCCGGCGGCGACAACGCCGGTGACCCCCAGACTAACACCCCTAGTACACTTCGACCCCCTGAACACAGATCCACAAGCCATGGGTCTCGAATCTTCCCCACCGTCTCGAATCTTCGTTTGAAGATTCGAGCCGGACCCCAACCCATGCCAAACCCCCCCAAATCCATACCAGGATCCCCCTGACCTCCCTCGTGACCAAACCAAGCTTGGTTTGGTCCGAATCTAACCAGAAAACCCCGAGTCCCAAATCCGCCCTAAGAACCCTAGAAATCCAGAATTTGAGGTTTTTGTCCGTTTAAACGAGAAGGTTGGGGTCTAATAGACCTTAATCGAAGTGTTCTCAGTTGAGAACACTTCAATTAAAGTCCGTTCAACCCCAAAAGAGGTTCGATTCAAAATCCGAGACATGGTCGTCTAATTTTCATTTCTTTAAGGTATTTTTTTCTTTTTTTCCTTGCCAGTTCATGTTGCTTGTTATGATTAAATGTTTGTTCATGTGTTCAAATGTTTAGTTGATTTGTTTTTATTTTTGTGTCGACTATTCTGTCCATCTTGCCCGGACCTTTTATTTGGTCAAGTTTTTCTCTATTCACTGATTAAGTATATGTGTATTAAACTACATAATCGATTGAAATGAATTTGGTCGATCAATTAGTTTCCAGGGCAACCTTTGTTTTGGGCAGTGCAATTTGAACCCCCTGTTTAATACTGTTCGATTCTGATTCATTGGGTATTGATTGAATGTGTTGTAATTCGCGTAGTCGATTCGATATATGTCGTCAATTAGTTTCAGCTTTGAATGGTAATAATTTGACTCGTGTTGTTTGTTTTCTGCTGAAGCTTTGTTTGAATCCAATTAAGAATTGAGTATAGCTGCTTGTAGTTTGTTCAGTTTGAATCAGAAATCATTTAAGGATTGGTTTATAGCTGCAGTTTAGTATAGGTTCCAGAATTTAGTTTATATTGATGGCATGTTTACTCACTTTTGACCTTGGGTAGCATGTGTTTTGTCAGTTGTTAAAGAATTAGAGTAGAATGGACAGCATGTGCTGTCAGAGTATATTTATGTTGCCCATGCTTTGCTAATTGAATAAAGGACAGGCCACTTTAACAACAAGAAAGGGGGCTGTCAGGGGAATCTCATGGGAAGGGCTTTTCTTTTAATCTGTGAGTGGAAAAAACAGGAGGAGAACATGGGGGGAGTTCAGTCTGGATGGGTTTTGAACAGGCTGTTGGAGTAGTTTGAGCTAGGATATAAAAGGGAGGAGGGGAATCAGAAAAGGGGCAGATCATAAAAGAAAGAGAGACCCCTGGAAAAAAATTAAAGAAATTTCAGCCATCAAAACTCCCTCTAAACAGCTCTTTCTTTCTGATTTCCAGATTGAAGTTTGATATTCAAAATCCAAAACAAAAACATTAGAAAACAAAAAAAAATGAATAGATTTGGGTCTGTTTGAGTTGATTTTCTGGTTAAGTTTACCTTGGTGAATTTTCCAAAGCATTTAAGTTCAGTTTTGAAGGCACTTGGGTGATTTTCGAATCATTGTGCTTTTACCCGAGTTATTTGGTTCATTTGCTATTGTTGTTGGTTTTCTGTCGAAATTTTGGAGTTTTGGTCGGGTTTGAATCATTCCTGTATTGGCTGGTTGTTGTTGTGGTGTTTGTTGTTGCTGTTTCGAATTACTGCTCGCTCTACTGACCTTTCTTCTTCTTCAATTGTAAGCATTTCCAGGTACACATTTCTGAAATTATGTTTGTTGAAAGCTTGAAGTTGAAGTAAAAATGAAGACATGAACGTAGTTTGCTTCACAGTACTTGTGTTCAAAATATAGCGAATAGTTTGAATGATAGTTAACCCGTATTTGTTTAAGCTCATTCCAACTACATGTATTCCGTATGAATTGGAATGTACTCTAATTGATATGGACTGTTAAATAGTATGCTGTTAAATCAGATGTATCTCTATATATATAACAATTTAGTCTGATTTGGTGATGATAGTATAACTGAATCATGGCAAGCATCTGTATATACTTCTGTTTGGATCTTTGAAATATCAAACTCGTTATATCCGGTCTAATTTGATTTCCAGAAAAATGTATCCCAAACAAATTTTCATATTGTGTTATGTTAGCACCAACAATTTAGCCATGTATGCCAACCCTCTTGTTGGACTCCTTGTTTCAACATAGTTTTAATGAGGCAGATTAATAATTAATATTGGCATCGGCCCATCATTTAAACGAAGTGGCTATTAATAAGGTCGGCAAGTTTTACATATTTTGAAGCACGAAACAACGCAACAATTTTATGAACACTAATCTAATAGGCATGAGTTTTAGTAAGATGGTGCGGCGCTTGGATCTAATAAACTCCCGAATAAGCATTGATAATTAAGGTTAATTTCAGCGCTAATAGTCGTGAACAATTATTCGTTTGTTTATACAATTAGGAGGAGTTTAATTTAGCTATAGGATAGTTAATCACGTTCGAATATATTATTTTATCGTTCTCGATTTTGTTTATAATTTCTAGTAATGTTCCTTTCAGTTAATGTTCGTCTCAATCTAGCGTTTAATATGTTACGCCTCTTTTAAGCTTGTAACGAGTTAGGATTTTCTCTCATTCATTTTAGAAACAAATTTAATAGAAATGTAATCGCTTTAGGATATCCTTTAAAAAAAAAGAAATAAATTAGACGAGCCTCGCCAAATAAAAAAAATAAAATGCAAATTGCGGGGCCCTCAATAATAGGTCATAATAAAATACTTAGAATTTGGGATGGACCGTTTAGTGAATTTCACTGCCCTCCCCAAAGGTAATAACGCGTTAGACTCTTTAGGCGCGACTTAATTAAATTACATACTTAAATTCGGGTGCGCATTTATGTGACCCAAATTCAAATCTCGACAGAGTTGAAATATATTAACAACCACGGGTGCATTGATTGTGACGTAGTTCAAGATGCATTTTCACGACGTTGCAATTCTATAAAAATAATAATAATAAAAGCGGCTTAAACTTAATAAAAGCACATAAGTAATAACATGTACTTAAATCAGATATTTAGCCACTATAGCAATTTAAGCGACCGTGCTAGAACCACGGGATTCGGGGGTGCCTAACACCTTCCCTCGGGTCAACAGAATTCCTTACTTAGAATTTCTGGTTCGCAGACTTCATTTGGAAAGTCGAATATTTTCCTCGATTTGGGATTCAAGATAAACCGGTGACTTGGGACACCAAAAGCCAAACCTTTTCCAAGTGGCGATTCTGAATTAAATAAATAATCTCATTTCGAATATTGTCACTTAAATTGGAAAAACTCCTTCGCGCATTTTACCCTTCGGGGGCGGGCGCGCAAAAAAGGAGGTGTGACACTAAGTGATCTCTTTCCATTTATTGAAGATTTGATAGACAAAATTACTTAATACTAGTATTGATGGAAGTTAGCATGTATTTTATATAATTAATTGAGATGCATATAGAACACCACGATTAACAAAAGAAAATAACATTAGTACATTACCCGATTTGCTCAGCGAACTATGAGTCTCATTCCCGATAAGATGGAAACTTTTGTAGTACTTAGTTTTGTTTTGTTATATAACTTTGTGATACTTAAACAGCGAAATTAAATTTAATCAATCTTATTGCGATTTTGAATGGTGATTATCGATAACCAAAAAAACAATGACAGATTGTAGATGCACTCTAATGATTGCTTCGTGAAACTAACCCCCGAACTTTTTATGTAGGGTCTCAAACCCTACGTGTTAGTTATACTATAACCGTAGTAGTTCGTACTAGTTTAGTCATTCTAATATAATAGCGTGCCTGTGATTACTACTTGTTTTGCATTTAGTTGGACCGTTGCTGTTTGTTGTTTGTGTTAGCGGTTCCTTAGACTACCGTAGGTATCGTGGCTGGGGTCTGTAATGGTGGAGTAAGGGCATGTCCTCGGGGTAGGCGGGTGGTGGGGCGGGGGGAAGGCAGGAGGTAGGGGAATGGACGGGGCCTGGGGGTAAGGGGACCAAGGGAGTCTATAGGTTGAGAATTGGATCGTAGAACATAGGAACATTGACGGGTAAGTCTATAGAGTTGGCGAAGATTCTCAAGAAGAAGAAGGTTAGTATAGCTTGTGTTCAGGAGACTAGGTGGGTAGGATCGAGGGCGAGGAATGCGGATGGGTATAAATTAGGGTACTCGGAAAGCAAGAAGGGTAAGAACGGAGTGGGTATTTTGGTGGATAGGGAACTCAGAGAGTCAGTGGTAGAGGTCAGGCGGGTGAATGATCGATTAATGACAATTAAGTTAGTAGTTGGAGGGATCACTCTGAATGTTATTAGCACCTATGCGCCGCAAGCGGGCTTAGATGGGGAGGTCAAGAGGTGCTTCTGGGAGGGCTTGGATGAGGTGGTGTGAGATGTGCCGCTTGCGGGGAAGCTATTCATAGGAGAGGATTTTAATGGACATATAGGGTCGTCAACTAGTGACTATGGTGAGGTACATGGCAGCTTCGGCTTTGGAGATAGGAACGGGGGAGGTACTTTACTATTGGATTTCGCTAAAGCTTTTGAGTTGGTGATCACTGTCACACCTCCTTTTTCACCTACACCCCGGAAAAGGGTATATGTAAAGGGAGTTTTTCTAATTAAAGGACAATCGAAACGGGATTTATTTTAAGAAATTCAGAGTCGCCACTTGAGAGATTTATGGTGTCCCAAGTCACCGATTGAATCCTGAATCGAGGAAAATATGACTCTGTTTAACAGTCCGCGAATCAGAAATCCGAGTAAAGAATTATGTTAACCCGGGAGAAGGTATTAGGCATTCCCAGATTCCGTGGTTCTAGCACAGTCGCTCAACTGTCATATTCAGCTTATTTATCTGATTTTAATATATGTTGAACCTATGTGCCAATTTTAGCTTTCAACCGCTTTTATTCAATTATTTTTAGAGAAAATTGAACGTCGTTTAAAACGTGTTGTTGGATTGCGTCACATGAAATGCACCCGCAATCCTAAACACATTTTATTCAACATTTTTTGGGATTTGATTTGGGTCACATGAAATGCACACCCGAGTTTAAGAAGGTAAATTATTAAAAGCGCACCTAAAGTGACTAATGCGTTATTATCTTTGGGGAGGGCTGTGACATTCGCTAAACGGCCCATCTCGAATTCTAAGTATTTTATTATAGACATTTAAGAGGACCCTACAATTTATGCATTTTTGTTTAGCAGGGCCCGCCTCATTTATTATTTAAAGGCCAACCTAAATCAAACTACAATTTTCTACTTAGTTTGTCTCTAATAATAAAAGAAAAAGCCCTAATTAATTAGTATTGTTCAAGAACTAAACATGTCCACAATCACGATAATATTTTAAACGGCCCTAAAGGTTTCTCTAGGAATATTTATTATTTTACCTCTACATTATGAAATTAACACAAGAGCCATTTGTTACTAAGTGTCTAACTATGGCTTGCCTCAAATTTCCATTTTTAAGACCCTAATTATTTAACACTAAAGTACTTGAGAAGTCCCTTCCAAACAACAAGGCTTTATTAAACCATTTTATTAGCGGAAGGGCTTGAATATTTTGGCAACGCCGACTGCAAGCAAGGACTTCAGGATCGAATCCCTGAAGCCATACTTACCAGTGATCTCTCATAATCTTTTAACCGTTGAGGAGGGGAGAAAAACGAGTCGGAGCATGAATAAGAACTTTATATATATCAATCAACAATAATCCCCTTTTAAACTAAGGCATAAACTATATGGAAACATCAATTGGTTACAGTTAAGACCAGACAATCTATACATACATAGCCAAAATTTCAGCAGGAGCTATTGTTGTATACAATCTATACCTTGAGCACAGTTGGACAACTTAACACATGAATCATAACAAGAAAACAAAAGTATAAACAGCAGAAGCTAATAGAATTTAACATTCAAACAAGACTCTTATTCAAATTCCAATTCGAACATCCAAATCTGTATACAAATTCAATCTGGTTCCAACTTGTGGCACTTCATTTGTTAGCAAAGGGTATGAAGGAATACATGGAAATGAAAGTCAAAAGGGGGTGAGATCAGAAGTAAAAACAACAGCAATCACCAACAGCAACAAAACAGTCCCAGTTTTAATCCAGCTATTAACCCCAGATAGTTTAATGAAACAGTATATGGAAGATGGTTTCAGCCAATTCGAAATTGAAAACCAAAAATAGAAATCAATGAAACAGTAAATTCCAGTTTTTTTCCAGTATTTTCAGAATGTTTTCTTAGCTCTCTGCCCCTGTATATCCAGTGTATCCATAGTGTATATCGAGCGTATACCGCTCTCTCCGCCCTCTTTTTTCTTCTCCTCTCCGAATTTCCTAGCCTTCTACCCTCTTTTAATGTTCTCACTCTCTCAGAATCTCTTCCAAGTTTTCTTAGCTCTCTGCCCCTGTATATCGAGAGTGTATATCGAGTGTATACCGCTCTCTCCGCCCCCCCCCCCTCTTTTTTTTCTTCTCTAATCTGATTTTCAGCTCCCTTAAATGGGCATTCAATTAGTGCATTTTTCATACCAATTAAACTTTTTATTTCTTTAATCATCCACTTAATTGTCCACTCAATTAGTACTTTTAGTTAATTTGATAATGAAAATACTACCCTACCACTATTAGAAGCTTCTCAATTAGTAAATTGGCCCAACCAAATTTTCTTATTCTTATTCTCAATGGGTTTGGCTGAGTTTTGGTTTTGGGTTTGGCTGAGTTTTGGTTTTGGGCCTGGCTAAATTGGCCCAACCAGATTTTCCTCTTCTTATTCTCTTTTCCTTTTCAATTTTCTTTTCAACAATTAAAACTAAAATCCTAATTAATTATAAAACACCAAATTAACTTAAAAATACTAATTAATTCTAACTAATAATTATCACAAATAATTAAATGCCAAATTAAAAGAAAATCACACAATTTGACTAAAATTACAAAAATATGTTATATTTTTTTTTTGAATTTTCATTTTTGTAAAACATCTAATTATTAATTAATTCCAAAAAAATGTAAAAATCAAATCTCAAATGAAAATGCTATATTTTTGTATTTTTAATGCATTAACAAAATTAAACATGCACACAAATATATGCGAACAATCAGAGAAATCACACAATAATTCCTAAAAATAACACATAATTAAAGAAAAGACCTAATTTTGGGAATTCTTTTGGAGTAATTCGTATGAAGCAAAAAATCGCGTGCTCACAATCGCGAACTCAAGTTTTCCGAAGAGGGATGAGCAAAGTTAGGAAGCCAGGAAGGAGGCAAAGTTAGCGGTCACGGAGGCTAAGACTGCAGCATTTGCACGTCTGTACGAGGAGTTGGGCCAAAGGAGGGGAGAAGAAGTTTATTTCGGCTGTCCAGGGCGAGGGAGAAGAAGGCTCGTGACTTGAATAAAGTGAGGTGAATCAAGGACGAGGAAGGCAGAGTGTTGATGGAAGATGCCCAGATTAAGCGGAGATGGCAAGATTACTTCCACAGACTTATGAATGAAGAAGGGGACAGAGACATTGCGCTAGGGGAATTGGAGCAATCCGGGAGTCACCAAGACATTGGGTATTGTAGGCTTATTAAGGCGGAGGAGGTCGTGGGAGCATTGTGCAAGATGAGTAGGGGCCAAGCGATCGAGCCGGACGAAATTTCGGTAGAATTGTGGAGGTATGTGGGTAGAGCAGGCCTGGAATGGTTGGCAAGGCTATTTAATGTTATCTTTTGGACGAAGAGGATGCCAGATGAATGGAGGTGGAGTAAGATGATACCTCTATACAAGAACAAGGGTGTTATTCAGAATTGTAACAACTATAGGGGCATCAAGTTACTAAGTCATACCATGAAAATTTTGGAGAGAGTGGTGGAGGTGGTGAGGAGGACAGTGTCTATATCCGACAACCAATTCGGTTTCATGTCGGGTCGTTCTACTATGGAAGTTATCCATCTTATCAGGAGATTGGTAGAACAATATAGAGATAGGAAGAAAGATCTGCACATGGTGTTTATTGACTTAGAGAAAGCATATGACAAGGTTCCTAGGGAGGTCCTTTAGAGATGTCTGGAGGTGAAAGGTGTGATGGTAGCCTACATTAGGGTGATAAAGGACATGTACGAGGGAGCTAAAACTCGGATTAGGATTGTAGGAGGTGACTCGGAGCACTTTCCAATTGTTATGGGATTGCACCAAGGGTTTGCGCTCAGCCCGTTCTTATTTTTCATGGCGATGGATGTACTAACACACCACATTTAAGGGGAGGTGCCATATTGGTGTATGTTGTTCGTTGATGATATAGTGCTGATTGATGAGACGCGAGGCGGTGTCAATGGGATGCTGGAGTTTTGTAGACAGAACCTAGAGTCTACAGGTTTCAAATTGAGTAGTACTAAGACAGAACATTTGGAGTGTAAGTTCATCGATGCGTCGGGAGAAGCGGACTTGGATGTGAGGCTTAACTCACAAGTCATCCCCCAAGAGAGGAATTTTCAAGTACCTTGGGTCTATTATCCAAATGGGTGAAGAGATTGATGAGGATATCACGCACAGTATAGGAGTGGGGTGGATGAAATAGAGGTTAGCATTTGTAGTCATGTGTGACATGAAAGTGCCACCGAAGCTTAAAGGCAAGTTGTATAGAGCGGTGGTTAGACCTGCCATGTTTTATGGGGCTAAATGTTGGACAGTCAAGAATTCTCATACCCAGAAGATGAAAGTGGCAGAAATGAGGATGTTGAGATGGATGTGCGGGCACACTAGGCTGGATAAGATTAGGAATGAAGATATTCGGGAGAAGGTGGGCATGGCTCCCATGGACGACAAAATGCGGAAAACGAGACTTAGATGGTTTGAGCATGTGCGGAAGAGAAGCATACATGCCCCGATTAGGAGGTGTGAGCAGTTGACGTTGGTAAGTATGAGGAGAGGTAGAGGACGGCTTAAGAAATATTTGGGTGAGGTGACTAGGCAGGACATAACGCGACTTCAGATCTCCGAGGATATGGCTCTGGATAGGAAGGTGTGGAGGTCGAGGATTAGGGTTGTAGTTTAGGAGGGAGTCGAGCATTTTCCTGCTTTGGGGGGGAGGGGGGACTAGGCTGATTATGTTTCATCTTGGGTTGTTAGTGGTTTATGTAGTTGCCACACTTTTTCCTCTGGCATTAGTACTGGTTACTGTTATTGCTTTTACATTTATTTTCTGTTTCTTACGATGCTGATATTAATTTCTTTTTCTGGCTTCTGTTGTCACTCATCTATTGTCTATTGTTTCTTTTCTTCTTCTTGAGCCGAGGGTCTTTCGGAAACAGCCTCTCTACCCCCAAGTAGGGTAAGGTCTGCGTACACTCTACCCTATGGGTGTCTAATGGGTGGGTCGGGCCGAGCTGGGTAGGAAAAATTAGTAACCGTACGGGTTGGGGTCCGGGCCGGTTATGGGTTGGGGCTTACCGGGTTTAACGGATTCAGGTTCATCCGGGTAAAAAAATGAACCGTAAGGGTTACGGGTACAAGGGGCCGGGGCGGGCCGAGTTAGTGTAATTTTTAATTTATTTTTTTTATATTTTGTATAACTATTGTAAGTTATATTAATATAAAGTAAAAATATAAAGAATACAATGAAAATGGGAAAAAATTGCACTTATAAATTGCAAGTACTATATTTATTTCAAAATTCAAACTTACAAATTGAAAGGTTTACATTTAACAACAAGTAAATTAACCAAAAAAAGAGTAAATTCAAAGGTTTTGCATTGCCTTAGTAAGTTTGTCATAATCAATATGAATTGAGTGGCCTTCTTCTGGAGTGTTAAATTCGGATGGGTTACCATGTGTTAATATATCTCCAAGTTCCTCGTCTTCTAGGCTATCAACATTTTCACGTCCTTGATTTCTTCGTTCCGATCTAATCCAATCTCTGAAGCATACTAAAACTTCCAAAGCATTGCTTCCCAATTAGTGGCATGTGTCTACAAGTTGTTGTCTTGTTTGGCTAAATGCACTCTCTGATGCAACAGTTGAAATTGGCACATTCAGCACATCCCGAGCCATGGCGGAAAGAATAAGAAATTGCTTTCCATTCTCATGCCACCATCCCAACGGTGAAAATTACTTTATGTGAGGCTCTTTTTGCTTCTGCAAATGAAGTTCATCAATGTTCCTGCTACTGGTTTGAGTGTTAGAAAATATAGAAAAAATATTAAAACTATCAAGGCCTTCATCATCATCCACAGTAGTATAAGTGGTACAGTGCATAGTGGGATTAACATTGCCTACATTAAGAGCAGCATCATCAATTACATTTGCATAATAATTATATAATTGTTGTAAAGAAACATTTAGCTTGTTCATACAAGCATATAAATTTGGGGTTTCAGTTGGTCCAATCTCCATATAAGTATATAAAGCATTCATTAATTGGTGACAATCAGACATCTTAATAGAAGAATTTAAAACAACACCAATTAAGTAAATCAGAGGAATTGGAAATAAATATTTTTTGAATTTTGCTTGCATTTTTTCAACAACATCCTTATATTTTTCTTTCTTCTTAAATTCAAAGAGTAGAAATTTTTTTTTAGCTATATATACTAAAGCCATAGTAACAGTAGGGTAATATGCTCCAGAAAACTCAACAGTAGCTGTATAAAATTTATGTAAAAATTTAACAACATCATTAATGACCTCCCAAGTAGTAGTTGTTAACATACGGTTTGGATCAGTAAAATGCGCATTAGCAACTTCAATTATTGGGAATCTATATTTGTAGCAATATTTTAAAAATATATATGTATAATTCCATCTAGTAACAATTTCATCTGGCATGAATCTGGGTTTAAGATTACACTGGATACATTTATTCTTAAATTCCTTTATTCTAGATTGTCTATTATTTCCTTGAATAACACCAACTGCTCTTCTAACATAAGTAATCTCAGTTGAAAATAAATCAAGGTCACTTTTAACAATTAAATTATAAACATGACATGCACACCTAACATGAAAAATTTCATCAAGTGGTGGTTGCAAATGCAGTTTTAATGTTGAAATTGCGGCATTGTTGTTAGAAGCATTATCAAAAGACATACACAATACTTTTTGCTTGAGATTATAAAATTCAACAACTTCACAAATAGTAGTGCTTATAAACGCAACAGTATGACTCTGATCTTCATCATATTTAAAAGCGATAATACGTTTTTGCATACAATAATTATCATCTATCCAATGACATGTAATTGTCAAATAATCATTTCCATTTACAGCATGGCCAATATCAGAAGTTAGAGAAACTCTACAAGGAAGGTGGCTAAACAAATAACGTATGTACGTTTGATATTGTCCATGAAGTCTAAAGATATCAAATCTAAAAGTACTTCTAGGGATACCTTTAAATAAAGGATTGTAAATCATTTGAATATACATAATAAGATATGATGAAGAAGCAAAAGAAAAAGGTAGACACCCAAAGCAATCATTTTTACTAACTCCTCACGATCCTTCATTTTATCATATTTCATAAGACCTCCAGTAGTAGGATTTAGAGTTGCTTGATTTTCATCTCCATCAGAGCCTCATTCTATAGGATACCCAATTCTCATATGTCTGCTAAGTGTCTCAGTCCCCCCTAATTGTCCTCCAGTCTTATGTTTAAAAGTATCATTACAAAGTTTGCATTTAACTCTATCAGTACCTTCTATTTCGTCAAAAAATTTCCAAACCTTACTTCTTTTTTTCCGATTACTAGTCGGGGCCACAGGTGGTCTACTACTAGCACCACGACCACCACCCCTGCTACCAGCTCCAGCACTACTAGGTGTAAGTGGTATCTTATCTTCCATTTCTAATTCATTATCTTCTATTCTGAAATCTTCCTGGAATTGTTCATAATCTATATTATTATTAGGTAATGTTTCAGGAATATTTGTAGAGTCATTTAAATTACTACCAGATGCTGAAGTACTACCTCTTTTTTTATTTCCCCGCTTAGTAACCTTATTACAAACTCTTTTTGCAGCATTAAACATATTGCAAAAAATTAACTACTAGCAACAATTAAACATGCAAATAAAATAGTAAATAAGAGAAAGAGTTGGAGGGAGTGCACCGAATTCAGTAATAAATTGAGTACTTGATGATTTCGCAACTCCAATGTTACCACGAAGAAACGTCAATTGTTCCAATTTTGAAGTTCAATTGTTCAAATTTCAAATAATTAATACTACGATAAATTAAATTCTAAAAAAAAAAAAGCCAAATAGTTGATTGCACTTTAGGTGAAGATTGAAGAATGAGAGAATATGAGAATTGAGATTGAGAAATGAGAGAAGAAATGAAGAAGGGGAGGGGGGGGGTATTTATAGTTTTTCAAAGGGGTGTTAATTTTTTTTAAAAAAAAACCCAAAAATGGGCTATTTGTGAAATTCTGCCGTTAGGCAACGGCCATAAGGGCAGAAGACCGTTGCCAACGGTCAGAAATAAGGCCCACCATTAAAAAGAAAAAAAAATTAGTTACCGTTATACCGGTCTGGGCCGGTTAACCGGTTGAACAGTAAAAACACTTAACCGGGTTTGACCGATCCGGTTAACCAGTAGGAATTAAGTAGACGGACCAACCCACCCTACCCCTTTAACCCAGCCCCACCTGGCCCCCTTGTACCGGGCCGGGCCGGTTCCGGAAATGGGCTAATCCGACCCGTTAGACACCCATACTCTACCCTCCCCGGTTGTTGTTGTTAGTCTCAAACCCGGTTCATTCCTCTTCTATTAGATCATATAATATTACTGGTTAATTGTATTAACATTTTTCTTCAAATGAGAACTGAGGTTCTCCCAACAATTGTTGATTTTTGACGTCTTGAGATAATGGAACTTGAATTTTGACCTTAACTGATCCACAATCTTGTAACAACATTAGGCTTTTGGCTTTCACTATGCTTAATGACATGTTACCCAGGGAATTAAGCCTAGGAAACAACTGAGAATTTATGCTTCAGATGCCAATTAATCTTTCATCAAAAAGACGCAGAAGCCTCAGCTAGACGCACTTTGATTACTAAAGAACAATTTCGTTGTATAATCACCCAAACTAGATATTTCAGAGAACCTGATATTAAGCAAATTCATTGTCACCTTAACTCAAATACGCGATCCAAGCTTTACCATGGGACTTTCAACTTCAAAACAGAATACGCAATACTAGCAAGTCTATTTCGAGTTCGAGACCAATTGTCAAAGCCATGCTAGTTGATAGCGTCTAGTTCGAGACCAACATATGAAATGCAAACAAAGACAAGAAAATTTGATGTTCCAGCTACTTAAAGCATACTTCTATAGCACCACTTGCAATGCGACCGTCCCTCCAAATATGACTCCAAGGTCAGAGGCAGATAGCGAGCAAACTAGGAGCGAGATCTTTCTCTAGCTGGAGGTGAATCGCTGCATTGGAAACAAATAAAGATGATTTACAAAGCTTATTAGCAAGAAAGTAATTGAGGAACTGTACCACAGAGCACAGATATGCAGAACCAAGAGCTAAAAAAGAGTAAAGATCAAACCTCCTGTGTCTTTCTGGAAGAGGACTTTCTGCTGCAGCATATCCAGGACTATCAATTTCTTCAGGTTTAGACCTTGGGCTGCGGCCGCGATAACCATCTGGGCTCTGTTTCTCTCTCCTCCCCCTTGGAGGACTAGGGCTGGCTCTACGATCATCCAACATTCCTTCCTCCGGTGGACTGCTCACATGGCCATTTTCAGAACCAGCTCTCAGCCTTCTAGGGTTTGGGCTATGACCATTTCCATGATCAGGGTTCCTCTCCTTTCTCATGCTTGGACTATGGCCACGGCCATACTCAGAATTCCTTTCCCTATGATTGGGATTTGGACTAGCGCCGCGACCATAATCAGGACTTGACCTACCATGACGGAGTGGACTTGGGCTACGGGCCCGACCACGACCATAATCAGGACTTCCCCTCTCTCTTCCATAAGGACTCCGAGATCGATCTCGGTCATAACCTCTCCTGAGACCACCCCTATCACGGTTTCTATCAGGACTAAACCCAGTTCTCCTGTCATCATCATCTTTATTTGCATATTCAACTGTAATGACTTGATCCATCAGTTTACTGCATCAGAAAGCAAAACATGAACAACAAAGGCTGGTCAACTATGGCAGTGGAAAATATGGAAAACTAGGAAAACGTTTGATAAGTAATCACATTATAACAACTCTTATTAAGAAGATACCTCATGTGTGTAGCATCCAAGGCTCTAGAAGCATCCTCCTGCGTTTCATATTGGACAAACGCAAAATTCCTTCTAATCCTTATATTGAGTATTTTTCCATACGGATCGAAGTGCCTCTCTATATCCCTGCTCCTAGTATTATTTGGATCAAAATTTATGACAAACAAAGTCTTCGAAGGTTTGACGCTAGATGAAGATTTCCTAGAGCTCTCTGGCCTCCTACTGCTACGCTCTTCCTGCAGCATAGCCATTGAGATTACCAAGTGAACTTGAAGATTTTCAGGGGAGAGAGGGATTGAAGACAACAAATGGATTACCTTTGACCACTCAATGCGAAGTCTGCGGCCCTTTCTACCAAATTCTATTCGGTCAAGTCCACGAATAGCATCCTCTGCATCTCTTTCATCGTCCATATAAACAAAAGCAAAACCTGAAATCCCACCCCAGGAAACACCAAAGATTAAATAAAAACTCAAAGGAAATGAGAACAAGAATCCTCAAGCGAAATATTCTTCAGTATTCAAAAAACTGAAAAGAACTTCCATCAAACAGAGATGTAAACCATCTTAACTTTACATCTCAATCATAAAAATGACCACTCTGTCAAATCTAGAAAAAATTTTACCAGTAAAATCAGTAACAGACCTTTGGTGGTGGACTAACAGATTTCAAGTAAAGGTGCATGTCACATGAGGGAACAATGTAAAGAAAGTGCCTTCTCCATTTTAATCTGCTGCCTCAGCATCGAGGTCGGCATTGTGAGTTGTGACAAGTCTGTAAAATGAAGGCTGGGAAATGGAGGGCAATAGTGACTGAGGAAAATGTATGATTGTGATGCCATGATGGATCAGAGAGCTCTTCTAGGAGACAAGAAGAGCACACTTGTCACAGCTAGGAAATGAAATGAGACGCCGTCCATCAGCCATGGTAGTATGGACATTGCAATGTTATCCTGCGCCAAAGAATAATTGAGTATGGGGGTTTATACTTAAATACACTTCTTTGTAAACATATCCTAACACCCATAAGAAACTACACATCTTCTGTTGTTGAGTCAAATGATCTGAACAGATCTTCAGCCCATCGGTGTAGTGCTGTTACAATGTGAAGCATGAACGTTGTGTCCCCTAGCAAACCAACTATTCAAGTCCTTGGACAGTTGAATGTATGGGATAAGTGCCGGTGGGACTTCTGAAACTCTAGACTTACCATACTCAGGTGACATCTTTTACTGTAGCCTGTAGGAGCTACTCCTTGTTTCATGAATCAACTGCTTTGTCAGCACATCAGCTTTACTAGTTGCTTGTTATCAAAAACATCTGTAGCCAGACTTCATAGAACCTAGTCGAAGCTTACCAGGTAATAAGTTACATAAGAACTGTTTTTCTCAGATCGGATAGAACATGGTGTATTGTATGTCCAGGTTTGATATGCAATTAGCCGGACGAACACTTTGGCAACTCATTTCATGCCTCAGTTTGCAGTTGCATGGAGGTAACAACTCTCAACCAAATAAAAAACTGTCCAGATAAATGGAAGTGAAATCTTCCACCATCCCACTACACGGTCATATTCAAGCATCTTACTGCAGGACCATCAGATACATGATCCAAACTCACCCGCAACATAGAGGATAATATATTAAAAATAACAGGGTAAAATACATTGAAATAACACCACTGCAGCAGGAAGGCTTTAATTGAAGCTAGTTAACCATATACCCAATTCGTCTCACATAAAATCCTTTTTTTGGTATAGTTACATGTAAAATCTTGCAGGACAGAGATTGGGGACATGAAAGGTCATTCCAGATAAATAGTTCTTATCCAGAGCAAACTCAACCAAATAACCAATAAGAGCTTCCAAATAGAGTTAGAAATAAATTATACACATAAAATCAAGACTGTCGAGGCATACCAGATTTCATATCCACCCTATCCACCTTCCCATATCTTCTGAAAAGCCTCTCCAACTCTGACTGCCTGGCGTTATATTCAACATTCCCACAGAAGATTGGCCTCATCCCACCTGAGTAGAAGATGTCAAGACTCTTTCCACCCTGAGATCATACAAGAAACATTGTTGGTGAAAAGGGAAGAGAAAAAAAATCAATTTAGTCCACTTCCAGCATACATAATGTACTTCATCAGTACACAGCAAAACATCAGTTAAGAAATGCCAGCAATCATTTCATATTAGTCATCGTATGATGAGTTAGATGACCTTAATCAGCGATGAAGAGCATTTGAAGTAAAACGTGATAAATTTGTTTGACAATAGCGTAATAATTGCAAGATATGTTCCACCTAAAATGACAACTTCCTAGCAAAAGCTTGAGGCAGCCAATAAAACAGATACTATAACATACTGTACATACAATAAATTACAGTTTTTTTTCATTATCAAAAAAAAATACAGTTTCTTTTTTCAAAAGTTAACATACCCAGTGAACTTAGGAATTGTTGCTTTTCTGAGGACACTATTGATTTCTCTTGAATTTCAGCAAAGGTTACATACATCATCCCAGAAAGATCATTATTTATTTTTTTCATTATTTGAGTGTCAAACCTACTAAAATTTGACCATGATTTTCATTCAACTAGTAGTATTTTTCAAGCCATTTCAAATCTTTGTGTTTTACTTTTAGTAGATGACTTTGTTTAAGTCCAAAGATCGATCAAAAGTAAATTTTGAATAAAATCGAGAAAGATAAAGTTCCATTCAAAAGCTTAAGTTAAACGTTCAACTTTATAAAACAAGAAACAAGTTCAGCTCATCAAAACATAACAATGCAACGCAAATAGCCAAGAAAAAATCAGTCCAAGTTCCTCCGTGTAACTCTGTATTTCCAGGACCCAATTTAATAACTAGCAGAGACAATATTGCTCCCACAATACATCAACCAATCATCAACTACATCCCATTCCTTAATTAGTTAGAATCAGCTATATGAATCCTTTATATCGATTCCGATCAATTTCATTCCGATGCAAAATAATTTGCATGTTAACATAAAATCAGAGTTTCTAATTCTCACGCTTATCCTTGTACGGAAGTACAAGTCTTTCCGCATAATACATGCTTAAATGAAAATTGTCGCAAGAAAAAATGTATTTTCCACCTAAATATATTTCCATGTTAATCTAAAGCCCTAAATTTTAATTCCATTTAGCTTATGTGGAAGTTCAGGCACCAAAAACACTAAAAACTAAGATGATTCATCTTTGAACGGCTTAATTTGGGTGACAGGTAAACGAATAATTCACCAAAACCCATTAAAATTTGGGTAGGTTGAACAGGTCATGGTCAATTTAGACAACCGTAGACACCAACACAAACAAATCAATTTTTCAAGCTACACAAAATAAATCCGTCTAAGGAGACCTTATTCTTGCTAAAATAATTTAACCAAACTAAACAACAATATTAAATTAAAAGTAATGAATAATGGGTTGTAGGGTTCAGATTTCTCTATTCTCCTGACACAAAAAAAAATTATTCAGAGATCCACATAAAATTAAAATTCATATCTTAGAATCAAGGTCAAGAAGACAGATCTTAGATTTACCGTGTCCCTTTATCTTCAATTGATTTTGCGAACGGTTAAATAGATCTGGAAAAAATATAAAAACCCTAGTAGATCTGATACATGAGAGGTTAAGAAGTTTTGTTACCTCGTTAAAGCAAGAGAAAAATGTAACTACAGCGAAGCTGAAGCTGAAGCGGAGATACAGAGGCTGAGCCTAAATATCTTTTCTTGACGCTATCGTCAGTGTTATAAGCAGCAGGAGCAGGGGCGTGTTTCGTTTTTACCAAAATAAACTTCGTGCGTTTTTTTGTATGTTTTCACTTGTCCTAACTTTTTTTTGTTGTAACCTTCCGTAGTAGATTTGATATTTATTGTTAGTTGTTATAAATATATTATATTATGAATGTTTATTTAGTACTCCGTTGTAAATAATTTTCCTGAAGAAATTTATCCATATGAGACTCCACCATAAATATGTTTATCCATTTAGTACTCTATTGGAAATAAGCTTCCTGAAGAAGCTTATCACTTCGGTACCCGGTTATGGATAAACATTACCCTAGGTAGAAGATTATCCATATCGGGTATAATAAGTTTATTTATTCAGTACTCCGTTATAGATAAACATTGCTCTCAATAGAAGATTATCCATATCTGGTATAGTAGCAGCTTACACAGCAGCTTGCAGTAGCAGCTTACACAGCAGCTTGCAGTAGCAGCTTATACAGCAGTTTGCGTAGCAGCTTACACAACAGCTTCTTTTCTTCTATAAATAGAAGAGATTTCAGTTCATTATGTACATCAGTTTGAATTCGAATAATATATCAGTTTCTCTCTATACTTGTCTTTACTTTACAGTCTTTATTTTATAACACGTTATCAACACGAGACTCTGACATCTCGAGCAAATACTTTGAAAATATTAGAGGTAAGAACTTTCTTTTCCTAAATAATGTCAAATCTTTCTAAACTTGAATTTGTAGCCCTGGATATATCGGGCAAAAGTTGCATGTCTTGGGTGTTTGATGCTGAAATTCATCTTGATGCGATGGGTCTGGCAGACACCATCAAGGATAAAAATCAGGCATCAAACCAAGATCGTGCCAAAGCAATGATATTCATACGTCATCACCTTGATGAGGGCCTGAAAATGGAATATCTCACTATTAAAGATCCAGTCATACTGTGAAATAATTTGAAAGATAGATATGACCACCTGAAGATGGTCGTTCTTCCACAGGCACGTTATGATTGGACTCATCTAAGGCTACAATATTTTAAATCTATCAGTGAGTATAATTCTGCTATGTTTAGAATTATTTTTCAATTGAAATTATGTGGTGATAATATTACTGATCATGATATGTTGGAGAAAACTTTCACCACTTTTCATGCCTCAAATATGCTCATGCAACAGCAATATTGAGAGATGGGATTTAAAAAGTATTCTGAACTTATCTCACATCTTCTTATAGCAGAGCAACATAATGGGCTATTAATAAAAAATCATGAAAGTCGACCTATTGGTTCTTGTCCATTCCCTAAAGTGAATGAGACGAACTTCCACCAAGCTAAACGTGGAAGAGGTCGTGGCCCCAGTCGTGGTCATGGTCGTGGTCGGGGAAGAAACCTCAATCATGGTAATAATAATGCACCAAAGAAGCATCCTCACCACCAGCAGTGGAAAAGGAAGGAACAAAAGCATGAAGCAGTGCAAACACCAAATGCAGAAAATGCATGATATAGTATGGAGGAAAAGGGCACTGGTCACGTACCTGCTGTACGCCAAAACACCTGGTTGAGCTTTATCAAGCCTCCCTGAAGAAGACAAAGAAAAATGCTGAAGCAAATTTTATTTCTGAAGATAATTTAGACTTCATGCATTTGGATGTAGCTGATTACTTTGCACTCCCAAAAGGAGAAACAAGTCATGTAATCGGTAGTGAATCTGTAAAAATGTAAATATTTTAATTTTTGTTGTTTGTGATAGATAATATGGTTATGTAATTGTTGTACATAAATAAAAGTTATGCTTTGATAATGATGTTTACTATAATATATTTTATTTATGTTATTTTGAAGAATATGGATAACTCTCAAATTATGTTTGGATCAAAGACAAATCATGAAGATATTTGTGTTATTGATAGTGGAACAACTCATGCCATATTCAACGATCAGAAATACTTTTCGTATTTGCATAAGGAAAAAAAAAATGTTTCAACAATTTTTGGTAATATAAGTTTGATTGAAGGCTCCGGAAGAGCCATAATATTTTTGTCTAAGGGAACAAAACTTATTATAGACAATGCATTGTTCTCTTCCAAGTCCCGAAGAAACTTGTTGAGTTTTATAGATATCCGCCGAAATGGGTATCATGTTGAGACAATAGATGAAATGAACATGGAATATCTTTGTATTACAAAGAATATTTCTGGCCAGAAATGCATTGTAGAAAAGTTACCAACTTTATCTTCTGGCTTATACTATTCAAAATTAGTACAATTGAAGCACACTCTATCGTAAACCAGAAGTTTACGGATTCAAATACTTTTGTGCTTTGGCATGGCCGCTTGGGCCATCTCGGATCAATAATGATGAGACGAATTACTGAAAATTCGAGTGGGCATCCATTAAAGAACTTGAAGATTCTTACAAATGACGAATTTTCTTGTGATGCTTGTTATCAAGGAAAAATGATCACTAGACCATCACCAATGAAGGTTGGTATTGAATCCCCTGCCTTTTTAGAGCGTATACATGGGGATATATGTGGACCTATTCACCCACCAAGTGGGTTGTTTAGATATTTTATGGTCCTAATAGATGCATCTTCAAGATGGTCTCATGTGTGCCTACTATCATCTCGCAACCTGGCGTTTGCAAAGCTATTAGCCCAAATAATTCGATTAAGGGCACAATTCCCAAATTATCCTATAAAGGCTATTCGCCTTGATAATGCTGGAGAATTCTCATCTCAAGCTTTTGATGATTATTGTCTATCCGTTGGGATAAAAGTTGAACATCCTGTAGCTTATGTTCATACTCAAAATAGCCTTGCAGAGTCATTTATTAAATGCCTGCAATTGATAGCAAGACCACTACTTATGAAAACAAAATTGTCCACTACTGCTTGGGGTCATGCTATCTTGCATGCAGCATCACTTATCTGTCTCAGACCGACACATTATAATAAATATTCTCCGTCACAATTAGTTTTTGGTCATGAACCAAATATTTCCCATCTACGAATTTTCGCATGTGCTGTATATGTGCTAGTAACACCACCACAACGTAGTAAGATGGGACCATAAAGAAAGATAGGAATATATGTTGGGTTTGAATCACCCTCTATTATTCGCTATCTTGAACCATTAACAGGAGATTTATTTACTGCTCGATTTGCAGATTGTCAGTTTGATGAAACAAATTTTCCACAATTAGGGGGAGAGAAAAAGAAAATCAAAAGAGAAATTATGTGAAAAATTTCATCATTATCTCACTTTGATCCCCGTACCCCTATAAGTAATCAGGAGGTCCAGAAGATCATCCATTTACAGAATATAGCAAATCAAATGCCAGATGCATTTACTGATTTGAAAAGGATAACTAAGTCACATATCCCAGCAGAGAATGTGCCTATCCGAATTAATGTCCCAGTATGACCATCTACTAACATGAGAGATAGTGAACCTAAAGCACGCCTGAAGCATGGTAGGCCTTTGGGTTCTAAGGATCGAAATCCTCGAAAAAGAAAATCGACAAATGATCAAAACGATACTATGAAGGTATCTCTTGAAGAGACCTAAAATCTGATTAGTTCTGAGATTCCTGAAGAAATTAATGAACCCGAAGCTCATGTGAGTGAGGAACTTTTAATAAGTCCGATCGGTGATGGGATTAATTTAAATCGATCTGAAATAGTGGTGGATAATATTTTTGCATATAATGTTGCACTTAATATTATGCAAGATAGTGAGGATCTTGAACCTCGATCTGTCGAAGAATGTCGACAAAGATCTGATTGGCCAAAATGGCAAGAGGCAATTCAATCGGAATTGAAGTCACTTGCTAAAAGAGAGGTCTTTGGACCAGTAGTCCAAACACCTGCTGGTATAAAACCAGTTGGTCATAAATGGGTTTTTGTGCGAAAAAGGAATGATAAAAATGAAGTTGAAAGATACAAAGCTCGCCTTGTTGCACAAGGATTCTCACAACGACCTGGAGTCGATTTTGATGAAACATATTCACCTGTTATGGATGCCATAACATTTCGATATCTCATCAGTTTAGCACTACATGAAAAGCTTGAAATACATCTAATGGATGTAGTTACAGCTTATCTGTACGGTTCACTTGATAATGAAATTTATATGAAAATCCCTGAAGGATTTAAAATGCCTGAAGCAAAATCTCAGGAAATGTATTCAATCAGATTACAAAGATCTTTGTACGGTTTAAAGCAATCTGGGCGCATGTGGTATAATCGCCTTAGTGAATATTTGCTGAAAGAAGGTTACATAAATGATGTTATTTGTCCATGTATTTTTATAAAGAAAATGGCATCAGAATTTGTTATACTTGTTGTTTATGTTGATGACATAAATCTTGTTGGAACTCCAGAAGAGCTCCAAAAGGCAATTGAATATCTTAAGAAAGAATTTGAGATGAAAGATCTTGGAAAGACAAAACTTTGTCTTGGTCTGCAAATTGAACATTTAGCAGACGGGATCTTTATCCATCAATCTGCCTATACAGAAAGGGTCTTAAAACGCTTTTACATGGACAAAGCGCACCCATTGAGTACACCAATGGTTGTTCGATCACTTGAAGTGAATAAGGATTTGTTCCGACCTCCAGAAGAGGACGAGGAACTCCTTGGTCCCGAAGTACCCTATCTCAGTGCAATTGGTGCACTAATGTATCTTGCTAATGCTACAAGGCCTGACATAGCATTTTCTGTTAATTTACTAGCAAGATATAGTTCTTCTCCTACACGGAGACATTGGAACGGGATTAAGCATATATTGCGATATTTAAAGGGAACTCTTGATATGGGTTTGTTTTATGCTAACAAAGATAGTGCAGACCTTGTTGGTTATGCAGATGCAGGTTATTTATCTGATCCCCATAAAGCTCGATCTCAAACCGGCTACGTATTTACATGTGACGACCCGACCCGTCGTCTCATGAGTTACTGTCTTGTTCGTCCCATTTTCTGCTTCCTCATGTTTCATTATCGGTATTGGGTGCATTAGAATTTATTTGGAGCGATTTTGATAAGAAATGAGACATTTAGTCTCTTTTAAGAAGGTTTAAGTTGGAAAAGTCAACTGGATGTTGACTTATGAGTTAGAGGGCTCGGATGTGAATTTTGACGGTTCGGTTAGTTCCAGGAGGTGATTTGTGACTTAGGAGCAGGACCGGAAGTAATTTTGGAGGTCCGGTGTTAAATTAGGCTTGAATTGGCGAAGTTAGTATTTTGGCGAATTCCGGTTGATAGGTGAGATTTTGATCCGGGTGTCGGAATGAAATTCCGAGAGTTGCTATAGCTTCATTGTGTCATTTGAGATATGTGTGCAAAATTTTAGGTCATTCGGACATCGTTTAGTCGGGTTTTTGATCGAATGTGTGTTTTAGAAGTTTTAAAAGAACTTAGACTTGAATTCGATATAATTTGATGATTTTGGCGTTAGTTGAGGTGTTTTGACGATTGGAGCAAGTTTGGATAATGTTTTAAGACATGTTGGTGCTTTTAATTGAGGTCTCGGGGGCCTCGGGTGTATTTCGGAAGGTTAACGGATCGATTTAGGCACGAAAAAAATAAAGCTGCTGCATTGTTTTTACAGCACTGTGAACAGTAGTTATGAACAGTGCACATGAACAGTACCCATGAATAGTTGCCCGTAACAATATCCGTGAATAGTGCCGTGAACAGTACATCGTAATAGTATCCGCGAACAGTACCGTGAACAGTACCCATAATAGTATCCGTGAATAGTGCCATGAACAGTACCCCGTAACAGTATCCGTGAACAGTAACACGGGGTGAACAGTAACACGGGGTGAACAGTAATTCCGAAAAATTCTGGGCTGAATGTTTACATTTCATTCGCGAAAAACACCCCATTTCTCCACCATTTTTAGTCATTTTGAGAGCTTTTGGACGGGGAGTGAAGGGAGTGAAGGGAGTGAAGGGAGTTTCAACTAAGATCGATTGGAGGTAAGTTTTATGAGTTAAATACATAATTTTATTGAAGAATCATCCTAGCAATCCATGAAAACATAGCCAAATTGTAAGAAATTAGGGCTTGAGATTGAAATTCTAAATTTGGGATTTGAGGGGTCAAATGGACTCCGATTCTTGTGAATTTTGTATGTATAGACTCGTGGCGAGATAAGGAACATTTTGATGTAAAAATTTCTAGATTTCAAGACGTGGGCCTGGGGCTCGGGTTTTTGCAAATTTCGTGATTTTTGATATTTTTCGAGTCTTTTCGATTGGGTTATATTCCCTTACCCTATTGTGATGTATTCGTTGTGGTTTTGGCCAGATTCGACGCGCGAGGAGGTCGATACGAAAGGAAAGGGCATCGCGGAACAGTATTTGGCCGGCTATAGGTGAGTAATAGATGTAAATGATGTCCTGAGGGTTTGAAACCCCGAAATTTCACATCGTAACGCTATATTGAGGTGACTTGCACGCTGGATAACGGGCATGGGGTAGAGCACCATTGGGGATTGTGACTTGGTCTGTCCCGAGAGATATTTTACTACATTTTTGGTTGAGACGTATACTTTATTAATGTGAATTGGGCTTGTTGTCATGCTTGGGGCCTTGTGCTGACCTGTAGAACCCTTATGGGATTTTTGACTGGTTTTCCTCACTTATTTTGTTAAAGAATTTATATGCTCAGTCATGTTTCCAATTGTAGGCTTCTTGCCAATTATTTGAATCTTTCAGGGATTGATATCACTGTTTTCGCATATTTTGCATATCATTTGACCTCAGTCCAAAGTTTTAAATATTGTTTTGCAAACTCAGCCATCTTTCTAATATTTGAAAACTTAAATGATATTTCGGGCTGAGAACTTCTGTTTTACAAATGCCCAAGGGGCTTATGATGATTTCTGGACTGAGCATGGATCGGGCTGCACGCCGCAGCAGTGTTATATTGATATTGAGGCCGAGAGCCTGGTTGATTACATTGATATTGAGGCCGAGAGCCTGGTTGATTACATTGATATTGAGGCTGAGAGCCTGGGTGATTATACTGAGATTGATATGAGGCCGAGGGCCTAGATTTGATGCCACGAGATGGCTTGATATTGCGTTTGGGCTGTAGGATCCCCTCCGGAGTCTGTACACACCCCCAGTGAGCGCTGTCGACGATAAATAAATATGGATGGCTCGGGTTGCACGCCGCAGTGGGTACCAGTGGGTACCGTCATATGCATTGCATTGCACTCATGCATTTATTCTTTATCTGCCATAATAATTATGTGCTCTTATTTCATTGACTAGTTGCTTTATACTGTTCTGAGCCTGAGGGGCTGATACTGTTCTGAGATACTGAGCCCGAGGGGCAGATTTCTACTTATTATTTTGATACTGAGCCCGAGGGGCAGATTTCTACTTATTATTTTGATACTGAGCCCGAGGGGCAGATTTCTAATTATTATTTTGATACTAAGCCCGAGGGGCAGATTTCTACTTATTATTTTGATACTGAGCTCGAGGGGCAGATTTTTAGTTATTATTTTGATACTGAGCCCGAGGGGCAGATTTCTACTCGTCATTTTACTGCCAAATTACCTGTTTTACTGGTTTAAAAGAAATTTCACATGATGTTTCACTGAATTGTTATTTTAAATGATTTCACTGCTTCTGTATAGAATGTTGTGTGCCTTAACGTGTTTTCTTACCTTCAGTCATTATTTATATTTATTACTCACTGGGTCGGAGTACTCACATTACTCCCTGCACCATGTGTGCAGGTACAGGTATTCCTGAGGCATAGAGCGAGTTTCTACTGTTCAGTTTTCATCGGAGTTATCGAGGTAGCTGCATGGCGTTCGCAGACCCGTTTTCTCCCTTATCTTCTGTTATTTATGATATCTTCAGACTTTGTTCCTAATTCCATACTTTGTAGAATTTTAGTAAACTCTGTAGTAGCTCATGACTTGTGACACCCCGGTTAGGGCTGAGTTGGGTTGGATTTCCGTATTTTATCTATACTTTCCGCTATTGGATATTATTAAACCATGTTTATACTATAATCGTGTTAATTAATTGTCTTAAAAGGATGAATTGGGTTGAATGACTGGCCTTGTCTTCATGAGAGGTGCCATCACGACCAGGTTCGGGAATTGGGTCGTGACATTACATATGGAGGTACTATCATATCATGGCGCTCCACAAAGCAATCTATTGTTGCTACTTCTTCAAATCACGCTGAGATAATAGCTATTCATAAAGCAAGTAGGGAATGCGTATGGTTGAGATCAATAATTCATTTTATTCGAGAAAAATGTGGTTTGGAATGTGAGAAAAGACCCATAATTTTATACGAAGACAATGTTGCATGCATAGCCCAATTGAAGGGAGGATTTATAAAAGGAGATAGACCGAAGCACATTCACCAAAATTATTCTACACACACGATCTTCAGAAAAGTGGTGACATTGATGTGCAACAAATCCGTTCAAGTGATAATCCAACAGATTTATTCACTAAATCTTTGCTAACTTCAACTTTTGAGAAGATGGTATACAAGATTGGAATGCGGAGACTCAAATATTTGAAACATGGTTTCCATCAGGGGGAGTAAAATACGCGATGCACTCTTTTTCCCTTACTAAGATTTTTTCCCATGGGGTTTTCCTTATAAGGTTTTTAATGAGGCACCTAGCAATGCGTATTACTAAATATGTGTACTCTTTTTCCTTCACTAGGATTTTTTCCCACATGGTTTTTCCTAGTGAGGTTTTAATGAGACACATTATCTTTTAATGAACATCCAAGGGGGAGTGTTATAAATATATTATATTATGGATGTTCATTTAGTACTCCATTGTAAATAATCTTCCTGCAGAAGCTTATCCATATGGGACTCCACCGTAAATATGTTTATCCATTTAGTACTCTATTGGAAATAAGCTTCCTGAAGAAGCTTTTCACTTCGGTACCCGGTTATGGATAAACATTACCCTAGGTAGAAGATTATCCATACCGGGTATAATAAGCTTATCCATTCAGTACTCCGTTATGGATAAGCATTGCTCTCAGTAGAAGATTATCCATATCTGGTATAGTAGCAGCTTACACAGCAGCTTGCAGTAGCAACTTACACAGCAACTTGCAGTAGCAGCTTACACAGCAGCTTGCGTAGCAGCTTACACAACAACTTGTAATAGCAGCATATCTGGTATAGTAGCAGCTTACACAACAACTTCCTTTCTTCTATAAATAGAAGAGATTTCAGTTCATTATGTACATCAGTTTGAATTCGAATAATATATCAGTTTCTCTCTATACTTGTCTTTACTTTACAGTCTTTATTTTATAACATTAGTGAAAATATAATAACTTTTTAAAAAAAATTAGTTTGGCGGTAGAAGATATTAAACTTGACTAATATATCATATTGCTGATAATATAAGACACTTATTTTTGTCCCTCCATTTTATTTAACTTGTTCTCTTTCTTGTTATTTTGTTGATAACTAATTAACTACCTTATTTGTGGTATTTGAAAAAAAAAACTTATTTGTAGGACTAATTTCAGTCATGTTAAAATCAATATATTATTGTGTTTGATGGTTGTGAGAACTGAGATACAATTATCAAAACAGATAACTTGGCCTAACCTCATGTGCTATAAAGTTCAAAAGCTTAACCCGACCTAATCATTCAGGTGAAAGGACTTTCAAAATATCAACACAAAAATCCTAAGTTCCGAAATAACTATAAAAAAAATATCTAGCCTAATCCTAACCAACTAATGAGTTTAGTTAACCCTAATCATTCACCGATACATGTATTTTTTTTTATAGATGTTGATTGTTCGGAACCACAAAAACCTTCTTTGTAATCTTATGATAACTCCCAAATTTTTATATAAAATCTAGGTATTATTAGCCTCAACGTATGTATTTGAACTATCAACCTTTTTTACAACCTTATATAAAATCATGGCATACATGGCCTAATTTCATATTTTTATGATCAAAGGTATTCAATTTCAACATGTATATTGAATTTATAAGAAAACATTTGAAATCATAGTAAAAGCTATCTTTCATAGAATCGTAACTTGAAATCATGTGATAATTAAACATGTATCATATATTTAAGGGAAAATATATAAGGTGCTACATGTAATTGTCCGAAAAAGTAAATTTCAAACTTAACCTTTACAAGTGTCCTAGTACCTCCCTATATTTGTCCAAAGTGAATTTAATACCACCTCGTGAAACATAATTGTACCACTTTCATGGCGTGAAGTGTTCCACACGTGCATGCCATATCAGCGCCACATCAACGCCATGCCAAAAATGCAATAAATTAATTTTTTTTCTTTTATTTTTCTTTTTTCTTTTTCATTCACATATTTTTCTTTTCTTTTTATTTCATACCTACTATCAAAACCTCTCTTATCAACGGGTTCATGGCTTCGATTTCATTTGAATGAATTAATTTGTTGAGTCCAAAGAGATTAAAAAAACATGAAAGAAATAAAATTTACTACACAAAATTTGTGACGCCATAGATTGGTGATAACAGGATCGAGATCTAATTGGATTTTGTTTGTTGAATCACTGGAAAATATAGAAGCCTGTCAGAGGAATTTTTTCGGCTAATAGTTGTTCACATACTAACATATTTTGTGTCATTTCTTGGTATTACACTATTAAGAGCCTGTTTGGGCGAAAAAAATTCACTTTTTTCGAAAAATTTTCACTATTTTTTTTGGCAATCCGCTAGGCAAGCGCCTAGGGCTAATTTTTTATTAATAAAAGAAAAGAAAAATACAACAATTAGGAACAGTACAAATAAGGGGGACAATAACACCGGTATTGTTACCCATATGCCTTGGCTATATAATCACTCTTCTGCGCCTCACATTGCCTTATGATGGCAGCCTCATGTAGAGGATTCATGGTGTAGCTGCCGGCAAAGTCTCACGAGGGCATATAATCTCATAGCCGTGTGGATATTTTTCCAAAGGCATAGTACCAAGGCAACTCAAACCGAGCTAAACCTTACCCTACTAATCCTATTGAGGCAGAGAAAAGGCCTCACCTACTAGCACGCATGTAAAAAATAAGAACTGAAGAGTACCAAATATTCAATGATCATCACAAAGTTTATAACATACTCTATGATGATATTACAAATGAGAATACTAATAAAGTGGTATAATAGAATGAAGTACCAATTTGGTTCATGTCCCTTCTTTTGCAAACTTGTAAAATCTTCAATTTGTAATTCTTTGTTGTTTTCTTCAACCGTGTTCAAAATGTATTCAAAAATCATCATTTCTTTTTTGAACGGTTGGACCTCGTTGATGTAGTTGGGGCAGCCTGCTTTTGTTTGACAACTCTCATTGGAGGTCACCTAACATTTAAAAAATCACTAACCTTGTCGTCCCAACTATTTTTCCTTGTATGAGATTTCCTATTTTTTCCGCTATGCATAGGTGATAAATAACCTTTTCTTGCTGCATGTGCGCGACATTCTTTCAAAACTGCATCTTCTTCTCCTTCCTCATACATATCTCTACCCACAGATACTGGATCTGGCATGTCTTGTAAAAATTCTTGTGCCATCAAACCATTTCCATCTTGTCTGTTAACCATAGTTGCCTTGTTTTGACTTTGTTTTGTGCCTTTCACCTGGTTGCTGGTCCAATCCCCACGCCCAGTGCTACCAACTTGATTTGTATTTAGAGAATTTAGAGGCTTAGAACTTACCATTGCATCAAGTAGCTTTCTGTCCTCCATCATGATAACAGGTGCCCTTATAGATAACTGTTGTTGTCCAGCAGTTGAAGAAGTTACTGCTGCTCCTGCATTGTTTTCATTCTGCTGCTGCAATGCATCAAGCAACTTTCCATCCTGTAAAGTGATAGCTGGTGGCGTTGTATCCTGCTGCTGCTGTCCACCAATTGGAAGTGTGACTATAGCTCCTGAGATGTTTGCATTCAGCTGCTGCTGCCCATACTTTCGACCAGCTGGATCAATTTGGTTACTATGTGTGGCTGCATTTTGAACTATGTTTCTAGCTACTGCATCCTTGACTTTTAGAGCAGCAACTGGAGAGTACCTGGGAATGAAAGCTGGTGCGTTGAGATTCAACATGCTTTTGTGGCTCGCGTTTGGTATACCATCTGGTTTAGGCAGTGTTATTGAATCAAGTTCTTCACCTGCACTTGTAAGCACGTGATTTTTGACCATCCCCGAGAATTTTCACATTTTTAGCATGAATATGTGAAATTGGGTCTAGTATAGCTATTTTAACTATTTTTACTTTATTTCGTTGCAAACAGAAAAAAAATTTCAAAAAATATATATATAAATCTTAGTTTATGTATCTCTCATAAGCTTGAAAAAATACAAAAATTGCACTTTATTTTTGTACTTTATATAATTTCGAAAATTACAGAAAAATAAATAAAATATAGTTCTATTAAGGTTTTATAGTCATTTTAACTTTGAAAATACAAAAAATATTACTTCATATTTTATCTTAATATTGAAAAACGAAAATTACAAAAAAATAGTTTTATTAATATTTTGTAGCTAATTTAAACCTTGAAAAATATTTAAAAAGATATAGTTTTGTTTAAATACTAGTCTTATTTTTGGTAGTTATTTTGCTTACATAGGACTAGTTAAGCAACGTGTTCCTATTTCTCGAGTCCGGGCAAAAGAATAATATTCGGGTTTAAACTACCCGGTTTTAGGCCTAATTTTCGGACCTAACCCATAATAAACCGTGTCCAGGACACATGGGGAACCCCACCACGCGTGGGGGACATATGCCTTGAACCCCACCACGCGTGGGGCTCATTTTCATGGGCATTGTATTACAAAAACACGGACAAACACATTTTAAAGAGGACTTTTGAATTTTGGAAAAAGGAGGTACTGTACATCTTCTTCTCAAAAGAGAAGAAGAAACCCTACGGTAAAAAACCAGGCAAAACCCTCCATTCCGGACCTCCCCCGTCACCTTCCCCAACTCCCTCTCCGCCATAACCACCACGACCACCCAAACAGACCCGTCGTCAACCTCCAAGCAGCCCGCCACTAGCAACCTCCATTACCACCATCGTTGCCCAGCCAGCTGACCCCTCTCCGTCTCGCCTGCGTCGACCAAACACCACCACCAAACGACTACCACTCCCTCACGTCGGACTCCCCCTCAACCCCACTGTAAAAACAGGTTCGTCACCTTCCCCATCGCCCAACACCACCTGAAGAGGAAGATACTATGGTCTTTTGCTTCAACTGCTCGTCGACCCCATCGCTGCGTCGATCGAGCAGCAGCCATTGTTGCTGCTGTTCGTTTTCAACACGTCCGTCAAACAGCAGCCCGCGACCACCTGCTACCCAGCATCGTCCAAAACCACCGGCGACACCAACTCCCTCACCTTCCCCATCACCCCGATGACCCACTACTGCTGCCCAGCTTGCAGTCCCCAGTCCAGCATCCAAACGACCCCTTTGCTTCATATTCGCGTATCAGTCTGTTGCGTCGAAAAACAAAAATACAGCAGCAACCAACATTTCGTGCGTTGGCAGTCTTGGCCGAGGTTTCAGTCTCCATTGAGGTCGTCGTTGTTCGTCGAGGTCCGGAACGTCGAGGTCGTTCCGAGTTTTCGTTGTTGTTCCTCGTTCAGTGAAGTCCAGCTTGAGTCCCGTCGAGGTCTTGTTTGTGTTCTAGGTTTGTCGAGGTTCGAAGGTTAGTATTCTTCATCCTTTGTTTCATTCCGTTTCATTTCGCATATTATCGTTCAAGGTGAATAAGAGTATTATTTGATATGGATGTATGTCAATAATGCATTTTCGTTGTTTCTTTTGTTAAGAAAAAAAAAAGCTTATTTCATGGTTAGTTACCGCATATGCTTAAAGTAAATGAGAGAATATATCGTGGGCTTAAGTTTTTACGAGAATGTTTACTTCTATGTATATATTTGTGTTTATTAGGGGAACAATTTGACATCCAGTGAATTGTTGCGAATGTATGTACTCACGTGTATTATGTACTCTCGTTGCAATAAGTATGTGGACGTCTGAATGAAAAATCATGACTACTGGCGTTAAAGCCATATTTCTCATTTTTAGTAATAGAAGTTGGATTTAATAACAATAATAATACGCTAGCAAAGTTGGGATTAATAGGAGCCTTATTAAAATATTTAGATTCTGGGACGGGCCGTTTAGCAAATTTCACGGCCTTACCAAAAAAAAAAAATAATAATGCTCTAGTTGCTTTAGGCGCGCCTTTAATAATTTTATCTCCCTAAACTCGGGTGCACATTTATGTGACCCAAATCCAAATCTCAACGGAGTCGAAATATGTCTCTAGTCACGGGCGCATTGATTGTGGCGTGGCCCGAGATGCATTTCCATGACGTTGCAAATTCTTAAAAAAAATAAGAACGAGATGAGCCTCGCCGAATAAAAATACAAATTGCGGGGCCCTCAGTAAATACTTGTTTTAAATTATTTAGAATTCAGGAGGGCCGCTTAGTGAATTCGTGGCCTTCCCAAAATAATAACGCGATAGTCTCTTTAGGCGCGTGTTTAATAATTTACTTTCTTAAGCTCGGGTGTACATTTCATGCGACCCAAATCCAAATCTCAAAACATCAAATAAAATGCGTTCCGGATTGTGGGTGCATTTCATGTGACGCAGTCCAAAGACGTGTTTTAAGCGATGTTCACATTCTTGTAAAAACAATAATAATAAAGCGGTTAAAAGTTAAAATTTGCACATAAGTTCATATTTGTATAAAATCAGATAATCAAGCCGAATATAACAATTGAGCGACCGTGCTAGAACCACGGAACTCGGGAATGCCTAACACCTTCTCCCGGGTTAACAGAATTCCTTATCCGGATTTCTGGTACGCAGACTATAATATAGAGTCATTATTTTCCTCGATTCGGGATTAAAATTGGTGACTTGGGACACCCTAAATCTCCCAAGTGGCGACTCTGAAATAATTAAACCAATCCCGTTTCGATTGTCCTTTAATTGGAAAAACTCCCCCTACGCCCCTCGGGTGCGTAAAAAGGAGGTGTGACAGCTCTGACGACTCTGCTGGGGATTAGAGACCCAGAACCACTGGTTCAGGGTTAAGAATTCGAGCTTAGAGTAATTGTTATTATTTGGCTTTATTTATTATCTGATTATTACATGTTTTGAGCCTAATGTGCTAAATGCTGCTTTTACCGCTTTGATATTATTTGAACTGTATATAAACTGTGCCGAAACCTTTCTCTTCTTACCTCCGGGGATGTGCTTACTGGTTGAGACTCCCTATTCTGTTAGTGTCATACCCTAAATAAAAGAGGCTCGGAAAGTTTCTAAGCCGGCTGGCCTTTTGGTTCCCGGAAAGGAGCTCCTTCCTCAGCTCGAGTTGTCCGCTCGGGTACACTGTCTAGAACACCGACCCAGGTTTTTGAACCTAGTATAACAAAGCCACATGCCGGATCCCTAGTAGGAACGTTTATTTGCATCATGTGCATTTGACTTAGGGGACTCAACATAGGGGTTGGGTCCGTCTAGGACAAGCAACCTGAAAATAATAGACAATCTTTCGGCATCCTATGTGCTACATGTTGTATTTAGTCAAGGGCGTATGGGTCATTTGGTCATTTCCAGCATGATGTTATTTTAATCAAAGCATGGGGAACATTTGTGGAATCCAAGAAGCCTTGGAATTCCCTATGTCCCCCACGCTTGCTTTTTGGGAAAGCACATGGGGAACATTTGTGGAATCCAAGAAGTCTTGGAATTCCCATATGTCCCCCACGCTTCATATGTTGGGAAAAGCGCATGGGGAGCATTTGCGGAATCCAAGAAGTCTTGGAAATCGTTATGTCTCCCATGCCACATTTTTGAAAGAAATAATAAATATAAAAAATAAAATTACAAATAAAAACAAAGCATGAAAATTCAAAAAGATTTTGTATGTTGTCATCATTTTCCACATATAAGAAAATCGTGAAAAAAGGAGAAAATAACAGCATAGAAGTCCGAGTAGAGTCGAAACTCTGCCGAAATTTTGAAAATGAAAAAGTGTCTTATTAGTTTGTTTTATTAAAAGCAAGGAAAAATAGAAAAAAGAGTAGTGGCTTTGTCTTGTTTTTCAAAAAAAAAAAAAAAACAAATTAAAAATAGTTTGTCTTGCCATAAAAATGAAAAAAGAGTCTTGTTTTGAAATGGGTTTTTATTTATTTATTTGTTTATGAAAATACCAAAATAAAAATAAAAAAATAAATAAAATAGTTTGTTTTTTTAAAAAAATGGTTTGTTATTTGTTGCAAATATGTATATATATATATATATATATATATATATATATATATAAAATCCAAAAAGTTTTTCTTTATTTCCAAAATATGTATATATATATCTTTTACAAGAACATTTGTCTTACCAAAAGTTTTTAGAATCCCAATTTTCAAAACAAATAATCCAAAAACATTTTCCATT
Source organism: Nicotiana sylvestris (assembly GCF_000393655.2). NCBI lineage: Eukaryota > Viridiplantae > Streptophyta > Magnoliopsida > Solanales > Solanaceae > Nicotiana > Nicotiana sylvestris. Next base: position 108,432,700 of record NC_091067.1, read on the forward strand.
ATTGACTTCTTTAGAAAGTCTTTCTAGTTGTTTCTTTAAAAAATAAAATAACAAAAAAAATATATAATATAAAAAAAAAAAAAACAAATCCGAAAATATTTTGATGCTTCTTTCAGAAATTGAAAAGAAAATTCAAAATTCAAAAAAAAAAACATTTTTAGGAACATTTCTTATATTAAAGGTAAAATTCCGAAAAATATTTTCTTCTTTTCTTTAGAATAAAAAAAAACGAAAATTCAAAAAATATTAGTCTTTCTTTTAAAAAGAAAATCAATCAAAAAATAATATCTCCTTGCTTCTTTTAAAGTAGTTCTTTTGAACGAAAATTCAAAAAAAAAAAAAAAGTTAGTTCATCTGCTTATTATTATTTGCCTACTTATTCTTATTTGACCGAACTACGCGGGTTTGATTCTCACCGGATGTGAGATACGTAGGCAACCCTCATCGGGTCCAACCCCACCTTCTCAAAAAGAAGGAATGTTTTATGTTTTTCGTTAATTTGTTTGTTTGTTATGAATGAAAAATAATAGGTCTATTTGATTGTTGTGGGAAAAATAATAAAAACAAAAAATATAGAAAATGGAAAAGGGTCCTCTCAAAAATAGTTTATTCGCCCGAACTACGCGGGTTTGATTCTCACCGGATGTGAGATACGTAGGCAACCCTCATCGGGTCCAACCCCACCTTTTGCTAAAAAGCCAAAAAAAAACAAATAATAATAATAACAAAAAATACATGTCAAATTTTAGTTTTTGTCATAAAGAAGTCGGGTGACGCTGTTTTATCAAGACATAGCCGAATGTTCCCGAAAGGGACGCCGGAAGGCTGACTTTGCATAAACAGCCACCTTTGGGTCATTTTAAGATTTGGTCCAGTTGACCCACACAGCCTTAAAAATCTTCGTCCCCGAGACGTTGACAGGCCGTGTTTGCAATATTGAGTTTCCTATTTTTGAAAAACGATAAAAAGAGTCATAAATAAGTCAAGTGATGTTGTTTTGTCATAAATAGCCGAATGTTCCCGCAAGGGACGCCGGAAGGCTGACTTTGCATAAACAGCCACTTTTTGGGTCATGTTTAGGATTTTTGGTCTAGTTGACCTATACGGCCTTATAAATATTCGTCCCCGAGGCGCTGAAGGGCCGTGTTTGCAACACCAGGTTTTTATTGTAATTCGAAAAAAAAAACAAAGAGTCAGCGGTCAGCTGAATACCGTTTGAATTTTGTCATAATAAGCCGAGCCAGCTTCGGCCGCGTCTTAAACCGTTCTTGCCGAAATAGCTTTAGAGTATCTTTCAGTTGTCGAAAGGCTATTTTCGTAAAGAATGGACAAGTTTGTAAAGTGTCGAAATAATCCTCCCCGGCCTCAAAATTCATGTGAAATTTGGAAGGGGCCACATTTGCAAAAAAATAACCATTTGGTTGCATTTGTCGAACAGAGAAAGGGAGCTGGAATTTTGTTTTTGAGTCTACCAATCTTTTGATTAGAACATGCGGTTTGTTTGATTTTCAAGTTTGCGGGTCATCTTTAAATCCTTGAAACTCAGTTTGTTCTAATATGAAAATTGAAAAATGTTTACTGTTGTTTATCTTTTATTGGTCCGAACTACGCAATGTCTGATTCATGCGGGGTCATGATACGTAGACAATCTCCATAAGATTCGACCACAAGAAAAAAAGAAATGAAAAAAAAAATGAAAAAAAAAATGAAAAAGAATGAAAAAAAAAGAATGAAAAAGAAAAAGCGAAAAAAAAGAAAAAAAAGAAAAACATCGAAAAAGAAAAAGAAAAAAAAAGATGTTGTTAATAATGAGGACCGACTGAGTCCATTCTAACCTGTTTGTTTCGCAAATAAAGTTAAGGTGGTTGGTTTGTGGTAAGCCGGACAATGACACCCAGAATCCTTTACTTGCACCTCATGATGCACACTCTGCGGGGATCAGGCCTGATGACAGAAGCATTCGAATCCTGTTGGAAACTTGTTGACGGAGATTGATGATATTGAAGCTGGTAATGGTTTTGACAAAGCTCAGTGGCTAAGATGCCAGTCTCGATAAAGTGGAAGGACGCTATGTTCTTTGGTTAACAAGAGAGAAGCTTGTGGTGCCTTATTCTGTTGTCATTTCTGTTGTTCGGATTATTAGGATTGTAATTCGGATTTGTTTTGTGTCAATATCTTTCCGCTTATCTTTCCGTTTTGTCATAGCGGTTTGTTTAAGTTTTGTCCAAGTTGTTTAGGATTTTATTCCGGTTTGCTTTGTTTTTAAAACCATTTCACCGGTAGTCTAATACAAAGTCCGGTCTTTTATTATTTCCAGTCATCTTTTTGTTTAGTCCTTTTATCATTTTTGTTCAATGCCGATTCTAGGGACATGACATGCGCACCCAGTTTGGGCCTAATCTTAAAAGTTAATCATAAAACCCTGGGAAGGTGATCAAAGCATTTAAAGGAAATAAGAACGGTTTGAGATTATTTGGAGCCTGAGTCATGTGGAACTGGGGCAAGTTAAACACAAAGAAAACCGTTAAAGAAAGATTCGCCTAAATTGGCATGAGGGTCATTCATAATAATGAGAATGAGAGTGTCACCCAACGGTGCTTTAGAAGTGACAAATGACCAAACAGATGTTGAATATAATTGTCAAGTCCAGCACCATCAGAAGAGACTACGAATTTAAGTTGTGTTGTTTGCACTTGGCATGTTTTGAAGACTGGAATGACGAAGGCATTTTGTTCTGCTACCCAAACACTTTATCCTTCGTTACCCCTTTTTGAGCCTTATTTATTTTCTTTCATACCCCTCGTTCGGAATTAGTAGCAACGAATAAAATACGCGAGCATGGCAGGTAAGAGAAATGAAAGAAAAGAAAACAACAAAATGGAAAAAGAAGAATAAAAGAAAAAAGAGAGAAAGAAAAATGACAAAAAGAAAGGAGAAATGAAAAGAGAAAAGAAAAGAAAAGTGATAACGAAAAAGAAAAAAAGAAAAGAAAGTCAAATGGAGAAGAGGAATTGGGAACTACGTTTGACCTGATTTCTCAAAGAGGATACGTAGGCTCTTCACGGCTCGGTCATAGTTTTGAAAAATGAAAATTTTTAATTAAGATATCCCCAAGCAAGAAACTGGGGCAGAGGTTGCGTCCGTTGTAAATAAATCTAATTCCGAAGGTTGTAATTAATAACCCAAAAATTAATGCATTTTTTTAGCCTTTTATACCCTTTCTTTCTAGCCCTATCTAAAACCCACATTACGGTCCAAAGAAAGACCTTCCGATCAGTCTTCAAAAGATGTCGAGTCAGACTAATGAAGAGTCTTGCCGGCGAGCATAACATTCTGTTCCACATCAAAAGGGACTCTAATCTCCAGCAGAAAGAGTCATACCGGCGACACTCCAAATCCCCAGCTGGAAAGTGATACACATGAGAGAGTCTTATCGGTGAAAACCTTCACAGGCACCATAAGGCGATGAAAGCTGAGAGAAGAACCCAAAAATGAGAGAGACTTGATAGTGAAAACCCTTCGGGCACTGCAAGTCGAATAAGATCAAGAATCAGATGGGGAATCACCAATTGAAGATCTTGAAAGATGATTAACGGTAAAGGATAGGCCACATACGCATGTCATGGCCATTAGAGTCGGTATCTGCATTTGATATATTTTTATTTATAGTTCTTTTGTAAAAGAGTCATCGTTTCCTTTGTCTTTTATTTTGTTTCTGTTATCTTTCTCCTTTCATAAAAAATTTCCCCAATAGAGTCTGTCCGGTCAGAACGAGTATGAAATGACTTCAAATATGCCATCAGCTTTCCAAGATGAGATTTGACTAGTACATCCAAATGGTATAGTCAGCAAGGAACAAGCGCGAGGCCAGGGTCAATAAAGATACCCCCAGCAAAAGGAAATTGACAAAAGGATTGACGAGTGTCAAGAGAGATACCCTTGCCAAAACCAAGGTTATAAACCTCAAAGCCAAGGCTCATGAACAAAGCAAAGAAAGCAGCGAGCATGATTTGGCGAAATCCATACTAGACTAAAAGGTCGGGGAAATGCCAGTTTCCAAGCTATGCCACAAAAGAAGAGGGATATCCCCCAGCAGGAAGGGATTATCCCCAGCACATAATATCATCCCCAACAAGTTGTGGAACACAAAGCAAGGAGGGAGAAAGGGAAAACCATCCCAGCAGGAGTATCACAACCAACCACCATGTTTTAAACTAACAATTTTGTTTGATTTGAAACAGGTAAAGGAAATGGCATGGATGCCAGAACTGCGTGCCACAAGGGATACTATCAAACTGGGGCAGAAAATTTTCCTTCCATTTAGAAAATTTTCTGGAAGTCAGGTACCCCCAGCTGATAACATTTTACCCCCAACAGGTAAGTAAATCAAGGGAGGTAGTCTTGGAAGGAAGAAGCTATGCAAAAACAAAACAAAAACAAAAAAGGAATAAAAAAAAAGAGAAAAAAAAGAATAACCCTCGAATAGGATATTTTGGGTTCATCCGCCCTCGAATAGGATATTTTGGGTTCATCCGCCCTCGAATAGGATATTTTTGGGTTCATCCGCCCTCGAATAGGATATTTTGGGTTCATCCGCCCTCGAATAGGATATTTTGGGTTCATCCGCCCTCGAATAGGATATTTTTGGGTTCATCCGCCCTCGAATAGGATATTTTGGGTTCATCCGCCCTCGAATAGGATATTTTGGGTTCATCCGCCCTCGAATAGGATATTTTGGGTTCATCCGCCCTCGAATAGGATATTTTGGGTTCATCCGCCCTCGAATAGGATATTTTTGGGTTCATCCGCCCTCGAATAGGATATTTTGGGTTCATCCGCCCTCGAATAGGATATTTTGGGTTCATCCGCCCTCGAATAGGATATTTTGGGTTCATCCGCCCTCGAATAGGATATTTTGGGTTCATCCGCCCTCGAATAGGATATTTTGGGTTCATCCGCCCTCGAATAGGATATTTTGGGTTCATCCGCCCTCGAATAGGATATTTTTGGGTTCATCCGCCCTCGAATAGGATATTTTGGGTTCATCCGCCCTCGAATAGGATATTTTGGGTTCATCCGCCCTCGAATAGGATATTTTTGGGTTCATCCGCCCTCGAATAGGATATTTTGGGTTCATCCGCCCTTGAATAGGATATTTTGGGTTCATCCGCCCTCGAATAGGATATTTTGGGTTCATCCGCCCTCGAATAGGATATTTTGGGTTCATCCGCCCTCGAATAGGATATTTTGGGTTCATCCGCCCTCGAATAGGATATTTTGGGTTCATCCGCCCTCGAATAGGATATTTTGGGTTCATCCGCCCTCGAATAGGAAATTTTGGGTTCATCCGCCCTCGAATAGGATATTTTGGGTTCATCCGCCCTCGAATAGGATATTTTGGGTTCATTCGCCCTCGAATAGGATATTTTGGGTTCATCCGCCCTCGAATAGGATATTTTGGGTTCATCCGCCCTCGAATAGGATATTTTTGGGTTCATCCGCCCTCGAATAGGATATTTTGGGTTCATCCGCCCTTGAATAGGATATTTTGGGTTCATCCGCCCTCGAATAGGATATTTTGGGTTCATCCGCCCTCGAATAGGATATTTTGGGTTCATCCGCCCTCGAATAGGATATTTTGGGTTCATCCGCCCTCGAATAGGATATTTTTGGGTTCATCCGCCCTCGAATAGGATATTTTGGGTTCATCCGCCCTCGAATAGGATATTTTGGGTTCATCCGCCCTCGAATAGGATATTTTGGGTTCATCCGCCCTCGAATAGGATATTTTGGGTTCATCCGCCCTCGAATAGGATATGTTGGGTTCATCCGCCCTCGAATAGGATATTTTGGGTTCATCCGCCCTCGAATAGGATATTTTGGGTTCATCCGCCCTCGAATAGGATATTTTGGGTTCATCCGTCCTCAAATAGGATATGTCGGGTTCATCCGCCCTCAAATAGGATATGTTGGGTTCATCCGCCCTCAAACAGGATATGTTGGGTTTATCCGCCCTCGAATAGGATATTTTGGGTTCGTCCGCCTTCGAATAGGCTAAAGTTCCCTCCTAGGTTCAGTTTTCACTCATAGGAGATGCATTTCCTCCTAAGTCTAGTTTTACCCAGAGGAGATGCATTTCCTCCTAAGTTTAGTTTTCACCCGTGAGGGAGGCATTTCCTTCTAAGTTAGTATTGAAGTTGGGAGCCCGCCATACCCCAGAGGCATACATTTCTGTCCTTTCACTTTTAAGTTCTAGGTCGCCCACCAGTATAATGCGGGAATACATTTAAGTTCTAGGTCGCCCACCAGTATAATGCGGGAATACTTTTAAGTTCTAGGTCGCCCACCAGTATAATGCGGGAATACATTTAAGTTCTAGGTCGCCCACCAGTATAATGCGGGAATACTTTTAAGTTCTAGGTCGCCCACCAGTATAATGCGGGAATACATTTAAGTTCTAGGTCGCCCACCAGTATAATGCGGGAATACATTTAAGTTCTAGGTCGCCCAATAGTATAATGCGGGAATACATTTAAGTTCTAGGTCGCCCACCAGTATAATGCGGGAATACATTTAAGTTCTAGGTCGCCCACCAGTATAATGCGGGAATACTTTTAAGTTCTAGGTCGCCCACCAGTATAATGCGGGAATACATTTAAGTTCTAGGTCGCCCACCAGTATAATGCGGGAATACATTTAAGTTCTAGGTCGCCCACCAGTATAATGCGGGAATACATTTAAGTTCTAGGTCGCCCACCAGTATAATGCGGGAATACATTTAAGTTCTAGGTCGCCCACCAGTATAATGCGGGAATACATTTAAGTTCTAGGTCGCCCACCAGTATAATGCGGGAATACTTTTAAGTTCTAGGTCGCCCACCAGTATAATGCGGGAATACATTTAAGTTCTAGGTCGCCCACCAGTATAATGCGGGAATACATTTAAGTTCTAGGTCGCCCACCAGTATAATGCGGGAATACATTTAAGTTCTAGGTCGCCCACCAGTATAATGCGGGAATACATTTAAGTTCTAGGTCGCCCACCAGTATAATGCGGGAATACATTTAAGTTCTAGGTCGCCCACCAGTATAATGCGGGAATACATTTAAGTTCTAGGTCGCCCACCAGTATAATGCGGGAATACATTTAAGTTCTAGGTCGCCCACCAGTATAATGCGGGAATACTTTTAAGTTCTAGGTCGCCCACCAGTATAATGCGGGAATACATTTAAGTTCTAGGTCGCCCACCAGTATAATGCGGGAATACATTTAAGTTCTAGGTCGCCTACCAGTATAATGCGGGAATACATTTAAGTTCTAGGTCGCCCACCAGTATAATGCGGGAATACATTTAAGTTCTAGGTCGCCCACCAGTATAATGCGGGAATACATTTAAGTTCTAGGTCGCCCACCAGTATAATGCGGGAATACATTTAAGTTCTAGGTCGCCCACCAGTATAATGCGGGAATACATTTAAGTTCTAGGTCGCCCACCAGTATAATGCAGGAATACTTTTAAGTTCTAGGTCGCCCACCAGTATAATGCGGGAATACATTTCAGTTCTAGGTCGCCCACCAGTATAATGCGGGAATACATTTAAGTTCTAGGTCGTCCACCAGTATAATGCGGGAATACATTTAAGTTCTAGGTCGCCCACCAGTATAATGCGGGAATACATTTAAGTTCTAGGTCGCCCACCAGTATAATGCGGGAATACTTTTAAGTTCTAGGTCGCCCACCAGTATAATGCGGGAATACATTTAAGTTCTAGGTCGCCCACCAGTATAATGCGGGAATACTTTTAAGTTCTAGGTCGCCCACCAGTATAATGCGGGAATACATTTAAGTTCTAGGTCGCCCACCAGTATAATGCGGGAATACTTTTAAGTTCTAGGTCGCCCACTAGTATAATGCGGGAATACATTTAAGTTCTAGGTCGCCCACCAGTATAATGCGGGAATACATTTAAGTTCTAGGTCGCCCACCAGTATAATGCAGGAATACATTTAAGTTCTAGGTCGCCCACCAGTATAATGCGGGAATACATTTAAGTTCTAGGTCGCCCACCAGTATAATGCGGGAATACATTTAAGTTCTAGGTCGCCCACCAGTATAATGCGGGAATACATTTAAGTTCTAGGTCGCCCACCAGTATAATGCGGGAATACTTTTAAGTTCTAGGTCGCCCACCAGTATAATGCGGGAATACATTTCAGTTCTAGGTCGCCCACCAGTATAATGCGGGAATACTTTTAAGTTCTAGGTCGCCCACCAGTATAATGCGGGAATACATTTAAGTTCTAGGTCGCCCACCAGTATAATGCGGGAATACTTTTAAGTTCTAGGTCGCCCACCAGTATAATGCGGGAATACATTTAAGTTCTAGGTCGCCCACCAGTATAATGCGGGAATACTTTTAAGTTCTAGGTCGCCCACCAGTATAATGCGGGAATACATTTAAGTTCTAGGTCGCCCACCAGTATAATGCGGGAATACTTTTAAGTTCTAGGTCGCCCACCAGTATAATGCGGGAATACATTTTAAGTTCTAGGTCGCCCACCAGTATAATGCGGGAATACATTTAAGTTCTAGGTCGCCCACCAGTATAATGCGGGAATACTTTTGTTTGAGTCATTGAGGTTTTATTTTAGCAGACGCATTTGCTAACAAAAGTTTTGTTTTACCCGTAGGAGATGCACATCCTAGCCTAGTCTTTAGTTTACTCATCATTGCATCAGTAGTATAAATGAGTTACAATTTTGCTAACGACTCACGAATCTTCCCAGTACAAACTGGGTTAGGAAATTTTGTTTGTTTTGATTGTCAGGGACCCGCCTGTAGAACGGAGGTTGTTGTATGCCAAGGAAAGAAGAAGTTAGGCATCCACCTGGAGAACAAGGACAAAGAAAAGAAGCAATCAGGCATCCACCTGGAAAATAAGGACAAATGAAGGAAGAAATCAGGCGTCCACCTGGAGAACAAGGACGAAGAAAAGAAGAAATCAGGCGTCCACCTGGAGAACAAGGATAAAAGAAATAGAAATCAGGCGTCTACCTGAAGAACAAGGACAAAGAAAAGAAGTAATCAGGCGTCCACCTGGAGAATAAGGACAAAGGAAGGAAGAAATCAGGCGTCCACCTGGAGAACAAGGATAAAAGAAATAGAAATCAGGCACCCACCTGGAGAATAAGGGAATACAATTGAAGTATTGAAGTCAAAAGCCCGCACATATGAGAAAGGAGCACACTCAGAATCAATAAAGCAGAGGAATACAACAGGAATCCCCAGCAAGAAGCAATAAAATCCCCAGCATTCACAAAAGGCTGGTCAAAAAAAAAAAACAAGAAAAGAGAAAAAAAAAAAAAAAAAAAAGAAAAAAAAAGAAGAGAAAAATACGAAGTGGAGAACAGATGTGGTCTGCTCAAGAACTAACAACTACAACTAGCAAGTATCAAGGTTCAAATCCAAAGTCTGTATGAAGCACCATTCAAGACTCAAGACCAAGTTTCAGAAGACTTAAGAGATAGGAATCCTTGTAACTAGTAGCTGATAGGCTTAGTTAGTCTTTTTCAGTTTTCATTTTTGTTGTAATGACAGGACCGCGGACCGGAACCTCAACGGAACGGCACCTCGATCGGCTCTTCACCTCGGTACACTTCACTATCTCTCTCATCCCGAACTACACGTGGCCTGATTCCTGTATAACCAAGGATATGTAGGCAGCTCAGATACCAGGGCTCGGTCACATTCCCTCCCTTTCCTTAAGTGTAGTCCGTCCAAGTAATGGTCGGGTCAAAAACACGTCTAGTCGTTCTTTGTCGGAAAACTCTTCGTGTTTCCAGTCAAAGAGGGGCAGCTGTAAGCACGTGATTTTTGACCCTCCCCGAGAATTTTCACATTTTTAGCATGAATATGTGAAATTGGGTCTAGTATAGCTATTTTAACTATTTTTACTTTATTTCGTTGCAAAAAGAAAATTTCAAAAAATATATATATAAATTTTAGTTTATGTATCTCTCATAAGCTTGAAAAAATACAAAAATTGCACTTTATTTTTGTACTTTATATAATTTCGAAAATTACAGAAAAATAAATAAAATATAGTTCTATTAAGGTTTTATAGTCATTTTAACTTTGAAAATACAAAAAATATTACTTCATATTTTATCTTAATATTGAAAAACGAAAATTACAAAAAAATAGTTTTATTAATATTTTGTAGCTATTTTAAACCTTGAAAAATATTTAAAAAGATATAGTTTTGTTTAAATACTAGTCTTATTTTTGGTAGTTATTTTGCTTACATAGGACTAGTTAAGCAACGTGTTCCTATTTCTCGGGTCCGGGCAAAAGAATAATATTCGGGTTTAAACTACCCGGTTTTAGGCCTAATTTTCGGACCTAACCCATAATAAACCGTGTCCAGGACACATGGGGAACCCCACCACGCGTGGGGGACATATGCCTTGAACCCCACCACGCATGGGGCTCATTTTCATGGGCATTGTATTACAAAAACACGGACAAACACATTTTAAAGAGGACTTTTGAATTTTGGAAAAAGGAGGTACTGTACATCTTCTTCTCAAAAGAGAAGAAGAAACCCTACGGTAAAAAACCAGGCAAAACCCTCCATTCCGGACCTCCCCCGTCACCTTCCCCAACTCCCTCTCCGCCATAACCACCACGACCACCCAAACAGACCCGTCGTCAACCTCCAAGCAGCCCGCCACTAGCAACCTCCATTACCACCATCGTTGCCCGGCCAGCTGACCCCTCTCCGTCTCGCCTGCGTCGACCAAACACCACCACCAAACGACTACCACTCCCTCACGTCGGACTCCCCCTCAACCCCACTGTAAAAACAGGTTCGTCACCTTCCCCATCGCCCAACACCACCTGAAGAGGAAGATACTATCGTCCTTTGCTTCAACTGCCCGTCGACCCCATCGCTGCGTCGATCGAGCAGCAACCATTGTTGCTGCTATTCGTTTTCAACACATCCGTCAAACAGCAGCCCACGACCACCTGCTACCCAGCATCGTCCAAAATCACCGGCGACACCAACTCCCTCACCTTCCCCATCACCCCGACGACCCACTGCTGCTGCCCAGCTCGCAGTCCCCAGTCCAGCATCCAAACGACCCCTTTGCTTCATATTCGCGTATCAGTCTGTTGCGTCGAAAAACAGAAATACAGCAGCAACCAACATTTCGTGCGTTGGCAGTCTTGGCCGAGGTTTCAGTCTCCATTGAGGTCGTCGTTGTTCGTCGAGGTCCGGAACGTCGAGGTCGTTCCGAGTTTTCGTTGTTGTTCCTCGTTCAGTAAAGTCCAGCTTGAGTCCCGTCGAGGTCTTGTTTGTGTTCTAGGTTTGTCGAGGTTCGAAGGTTAGTATTCTTCATCCTTTGTTTCATTCCGTTTCATTTCGCATATTATCGTTCAAGGTGAATAAGAGTATTATTTGATATGGATGTATGTCAATAATGCATTTTCGTTGTTTCTTTTGTTAAGAAAAAAAAAAGCTTATTTCATGGTTAGTTACCGCATATGCTTAAAGTAAATGAGAGAATATATCGTGGGCTTAAGTTTTTACGAGAATGTTTACTTCTATGTATATATTTGTGTTTATTAGGGGAACAATTTGACATCCAGTGAATTGTTGCGAATGTATGTACTCACGTGTATTATGTACTCTCGTTGCAATAAGTATGTGGACGTCTGAATGAAAAATCATGACTACTGGCGTTAAAACCATATTTCTCATTTTTAGTAATAGAAGTTGGATTTAATAACAATAATAATACGCTAGCAAAGTTGGGATTAATAGGAGCCTTATTAAAATATTTAGATTCTGGGACGGGCCGTTTAGCAAATTTCACGGCCTTACCAAAAAAAAAAAATAATAATGCTCTAGTTGCTTTAGGCGCGCCTTTAATAATTTTATCTCCCTAAACTCGGGTGCACATTTATGTGACCCAAATCCAAATCTCAACGGAGTCGAAATATGTCTCTAGTCACGGGCGCATTGATTGTGGCGTGGCCCGAGATGCATTTCCATGACGTTGCAAATTCTTAAAAAAATAAGAACGAGATGAGCCTCGCCGAATAAAAATACAAATTGCGGGGCCCTCAGTAAATACTTGTTTTAAATTACTTAGAATTCAGGAGGGCCGCTTAGTGAATTTCGTGGCCTTCCCAAAATAATAACGCGATAGTCTCTTTAGGCGCGTGTTTAATAATTTACTTTCTTAAGCTCGGGTGTGCATTTCATGCGACCCAAATCCAAATCTCAAAACATCAAATAAAATGCGTTCCGGATTGTGGGTGCATTTCATGTGACGCAGTCCAAAGACGTGTTTTAAGCGATGTTCACATTCTTGTAAAAACAATAATAATAAAGCGGTTAAAAGTCAAAATTTGCACATAAGTTCATACTTGTATAAAATCAGATAATCAAGCCGAATATAACAATTGAGCGACCGTGCTAGAACCACGGAACTCGGGAATGCCTAACACCTTCTCCCGGGTTAACAGAATTCCTTATCCGGATTTCTGGTACGCAGACTATAATATAGAGTCATTATTTTCCTCGATTCGGGATTAAAATTGGTGACTTGGGACACCCTAAATCTCCCAAGTGGCGACTCTGAAATAATTAAACCAATCCCGTTTCGATTGTCTTTTAATTGGAAAAAACTCCCCCTGCGCCCCTCGGGTGCGTAAAAAGGAGGTGTGACAGCACTCTCCTGATTAACCTCATGATCTGCCTCTTCAGATGAGTATCCAGCAAAATCAACACCACAATCTTCTTCATCATCATACTCACGCTGGTCATCCCAGAGCTTGGATTTAATTGCCATCGCCCTCACATTTGCACTGATAACCTCATTGTTATTTCTTGTAGAAATCATCATCTGCTTAGATTCACCACCATGCTCACCAAATGATTCTAGCGATTGAGTAGGCACCTCCTGCACCGATGTGTTCAAAGCGACCAATGGTTGCCTGATCAGAGGCTTTGCATTCATCATCATATCTATCTGAGTCTCTTTAATGATTTTGGCTACTTCCGGACTAGAAATATGCATCTTTGGAGTACTGGACCTCATGGTTGCTGTAGACAATTGGATTGCCTCGGCCTTTTGCGCATCAACAGGAGTAATGTCCTTCGACACAATTAGTTGACCATCTGTGTTCTTGGCAAGTTGTTGTTTGCTACTACCTGGATATTGTAGTTAGCAAATTTTTGGGGTTGTGTTCATCATCATAGCTGCCACGACATCGTTTACCATTTTATCAAGCTCCGAATTGGAAATATGTAGCGTTGGCGTATCTTCAGCATGAATTTGACTTGTCTCACCATTGTGATTACCACCAGATGCGATCTCAAGGCGAACACTGTCCGCTTCATTTTTCTGCTCCTTTTCACTACCTATAAAATTAGTTTTCCAGCATCTGGTCGTATCTCGTACCCCATCTGTTGTTCCTCATTAACATGCTCACCCTCATTCACCAAAGCATCGAAAGAGTTCGAAACTCCAATAGCCTTTGATGGTACAATCTGATTTTGAAGCATTGGAGTTTGCTTCTTGCTAGGTGATTTGTTCACCACTTTCCAGTTGTTACTCTTTGTAGTACCTACTGCCCCTACACCTATTTTATCTTGCCCCGCAGAAATTTGATGACCATGTGCCAAAACATTTTTTCCTCGATCAATATCGGCCTGCATTGCACCAGCAGTAACTAGGTGCATTCTTGTAGAGATAGTGGAGGCGTGAACATGTTTGGATTATTTAGGCAGCCCCTTGTCCAATTTTAACACCTCATCTAGTGGCACGATAGGAGCTGAAGCATGTGTTGTATTTGAATTGTCAATAACCCCAGCAACAGAAGTCATAACCCCTTCATTAAAAAGCCCAGCACCTGCCTTCAAACCTGTAGCATCTACACTTCTCACAACATCAACATCTTCAAGTTCCTGCTCCTCATCTTGCACTGCGGTATCTATTAACTTAGCTGTTTTTTCAGTTAGATCAACATGTGCAGCAGTAGCTTTAATAACCCCAGCAGTAGGACGATTACCAGTTGCATTCAATGCAACATTAGCCTCCAATTGTGAACCTACAATAGCTGATCGTCTTTCAGCTTTGTCAACTTGTCCTATCAATGTTACTGCTGCATTATTCTTGGCAAACATTGTTCGAACAGCTGCAGCTAAAGCACTGTCATTCATCATCCCAGTTACAAACGCTGAACTTTTAGAAGTTCCAGGTAAAGCTTGATCAACCACAGTATTTTTTGCAGCCTTCAAGTCCTGAGCAACTCTAACAAGGGCTTCAGCAACTGGGACAATTGCACTAGAAACAGGATTACGTCCCATATGCCTTGTAGATACAGCTGTTACATGTGCTGTATTAATCAAATTTTCAGCATGTTCATGAGCCCTTTGAGGAGCTCTTAACACCTTTGTAGCATCTGTATGGTTAATGTGATCTCCAGCAGTTCGATCACCATCATTTAAGGCCCTCATCTCATTCAAAAACTAACGCAAATCTCCCTTGTATTTCGCACCACCAATTTGTTCTTGACGAGGCTGCTCTTCATCAATCTGAGCATCCTCATCACGATTTTGTTTCTGAAGTCTTCAACACGTAGTTTCATCATGGCCTTGATGCTTATAACAATTACAATACAGTGGTAAATTATCGTAAACGATTTCTTGAAAAACCTCCAGTACTTTTCCAGAAATTGTATCCACACTTTGCAACCTTACGCGATTAGGATGTTTGTCAAGCAAGTCTAAGTTCACCTTCACCCTAGCAGTGCTAGGTCTGGACTTAGTTTGTGTTGCCTTATCAATGGCAATTGGTTTTCCTACAGCAGATGCTATAGACAACAATGAAGGCATCACAAACAAATCTGGTGACAGATTCGGCAACGATATCCAAACCACTGCTTTTGTTGTTTCCTCCTTTGGGTTATAACCAATCGTCCATGGAAATACACGATATTGAAGCTGAACACCCTTATACAACAGATAATTAACAGAGTGAGCTAAATCACTTACATAATCATCATAACGATCAAACCTTAGCAATAATTGTCTTGGTGCGATTAAACCGATGATACATCGACCTTTAACACCTAAGTGTTTGGGCAGTAAATCTCGTTGCTCATTGAGTTCTGGTGCTCCTGGAGATACTTTCATCACTATTTATTGATGCAAGCCTTCCTCCACAGCAAACTGTTGTCGTTCTTCTAAGGAAAACATTACAGTTGGCTCTCCTTGGATGAACTAGACTGGTTTGAGTTTTGGAGTTGTGCGAGGTATGTGGTCTATTTTTGTTGCTATTTGCTGAGCATATGTGGGTTTTATTGGTGGATCTCCCACAGCCAAAGGCTGGGGAGAGACGACAACATCCATGGTTGCTCAAAACATCACCATATTATTGACGTGAAGAACTGAAAATTACAACAAAATCTGGAAAATTCTGCTTGCTACAGTAAATCGCGAAACAGAATTTAAGATCTAGAAAAATAGGTTATGAATTTGAGGATGAAACCAGTTGGGGATTTTTCTCTAAGAGAAGGGGGTTCTTTTAAGAATCTTGTGTTACCTTGCCGGATGCCAGAGTTATGGCCCGGTGAATAGTGACGGAATTACTATTCACCTTCTTCCTAGCCCGGCATAGTGAAAATAGTGAAAAAATTTAAATTGTAGCTAGTGAGAATTGAACCTATTACCTTATGAAAGTTTTGAGCCCCCTTGACCACTAAAAATCAGTGTTTGGCCATTAAATTTCAATTTTCACTTGAAGATGAATTTTGGAATTTTTCGAAAATTTGTAAAACTCCAAAAAACTGTTTTTCAAGATTTTCACTCAGATCACCCATAAAACTTCAAAAACAACCCAAAATTAAAGAGACCAAATGAGAGTGAAAGGCAAGGGCAAGCGATAGAAAGGAGAGCCCCTCGCGGGAACTACTACTACTAGAAAATGGTGAGACCATTAGTGAAAGAAGCACCAAGGAGGAACCTATCCTAAAGGAGAAGGAGGAGTAGAAGGAGTCAGTTTTCTTTGAAGATCGAGGAACATAGTGTCGGACAATTATGCCATTCGGAAGAAGTCTTCTACAAAAGAAAAGCCTGTTACGAGTAAGTGGAGAGGAAAGATCTCCAGGGATTCTTATCTCATTCCATTCCAGTGGCATGTCACAACTCTATTTTTCAAATACCATTTTCACGTGAATCTTTTTTTTGTTTTTTTTGAAATTTTACAATTCTTATGTCCAAACGCCCACTAAATTGAATCTGAAAGTTGAAGAACTATTTTAATTAATAAACTAAACTAATAATGTAACTAATCCATCATCGGAGAAAACGAATAAGCAATCAGAAATGCAATTTTACGTATAACACATATTAAAAGATTGAGTGATTAATAAATAGATGCAAAGATGAAGAAAAGAAAGGAAAGAGTAATAAAATCTGCTCTTAAAAAGGAGTGGAGTAAAAATGGAGAAGAACGAAATGGTGTTGAGATGGAGAAGAACGAGTTTCGAGGGGGGGGGAGAGTCCAAGAAAATATGTTTTTGTTGAGAAACTAAGCTCAAAGTAATAATATGAAAAATAAAATAGACAAAAGTTGTAGAGAGGAAGAGAGAACTTTTTTATTTCTTCTATGTATTCCAAGTGTGTACAAGTGGTGCCAAAACCCTCTATTTATAGGATTACATAAAGGTATACAAAAGAATGTCATAAACATGGCATTAAACATTTGAGATCGAAAGAATTTAATTTTCTAGTAGCTTTAAGATTTGTGCCTTAATTCTCTCTCGAATGAAACTCCAGAATCATGAATCCCTAAACCAAAAACCACCTGAATCACCTGACATTGATCATGATCTTTCCATTCAATCTGACCTACAAACTAAATTATCATTCAAGGACATGTTAACAACATCCAATCCAATGATGTTTGGCTCTACCCTGAACCATAAAGATTTGGAGTTAACAGAAAATTTTCATATGGAAGAAAGGGCTGACAATCCGGAATCCCTTAATGCAAGAGGCATCAAAGTTATTGCTTTGTCAGAAGAAGATAGACAAAGAATTTACGAACCTTGGAAGAATGCTATCATAGTGAAATTAGTGGGCAAACGCATGGTGCACCACTACTTGCAAAAGAAAATCTTGGATTTATGGAGGCTAACTGAAGACTTCCAAATGATTGATCTAGGAGAAAACTACTATATAATCAAGTTCAAAAAAAGACAACATGGAAAAAGCTATTCAGCAAGGCCCTTGGTTTATTAATGGACACTTTCTTTCCATTACTAAATGGAAACCAAATTTTGTGGCTTGCAAAGAGAGGCTAACAACAACGGCAGTATGGGTTAGACTCCCACAACTGCATACAGAATTTTATGATGGAAAAATACTGAAAAAATTGGCAATGCGATTGGTCAATTATTAAGGGTTGATGTTTGTACCTCAACCACACTAAGGGGAAGATATGCAAGTCTATGTGTTGAACTTCCCTTAGAAATCCCAGTCCAACCATTTCTATATGTGGGACAACACAAACAACATGTAACATCCCATAAATTTGGCTTAGGTATAAATGAATTAAACGAGTAGTAAGGTTATATTTTGGACATGTGAAGGAACACTAGAACTCGAATTCAAGAGGATTGAACTTCAAAAAGGTAATGCCTTCAACCTCTAATTTATTATACTATTGGATTAATGATTATAGACTCTAGTTCATGAGATATGAGTTGATGAGTTTGATAGAAAAGAATGAACGGTTATAGATTTGGGGTGTTGATTGTTGATAATTGGTTAAAGGTGTTGTTTACCTTATGGGTGATAAAGAATGATGTTGATTATAACAATTTGAGACTTTAGAATTTATCTAGGATCAAGAGAATGTCTTGTTGGGTGTAGAAACACCATTAATAAGGACTATGAAAATTTATGTCACCAAGTGTTTGAGAAAGTGCTTAAGTGACCAAAGCATGAGAATTATTGCTAATATGGAATCCCTTTGACTTGTATTGATATATATTAAAGTTGAAAGGGTTGGCGAATGTTGTATTATGCTCAAGAGCAGGAAGTTAAGGTATGAGAGACTAACTCTCTATGTTTGGTAATGTTAATGATTCTCCCTACACTACGTGTCTTCTATGACGTATCAATTGCCTCAGAAATATAGTTAAGCCTAGTTCCTTGAATAGTTGTAGAACTTCTATTCTCTAGCTTCATAACTCGTTCACCACTTTCATTCTGAATGTTGTGAGCTCAGTGCGTATTCAATATAGACTTGGGTTTGATGCCCCGAGTCTTAGTATAGATTACTCAGTATGCCATAAACAATTGAAGTTTCAGTGTTCATAATCAGTTCAACAATACATGTCTCAGTCTAGTCCTATTCAGTATTCCAGTATCATGTAACTCAGTGTAATCCAGTATTCCAGTATCATGTAACTCAGTGTGATTCAGTATTTCACTATCATGTATTGTAGTTTGATTCTCAGTTCCTTAATGTTGAACGCCTATATTTGTGCCTGAGGCCGTAGTTTATATGCTTTATACATACTTGGGCCTGAGGCCGTAGTTTATGATTTTTGCATGTTTGGGCCTGAGGCCGTAGTTTATGCTTTATGCATTTTTGGGCCTGAGGTCGTAGTTGTGTATACGTATACTTGGGCCTGAGGCCATAGCATGTGCACATATATATTGGGCCTGAGGCCGTAGCTTATTCAGATAAACATGTTATTCATAATTCAGAAGAGGGAGTATTCATATCCTTACTTCCTTTTAGTTCAATTATTAGTTACCATTCAGTTATTAGTTATCATATCAGTTACTAGTTATCAGTTCAGTTACTAGTTATTAGTTATTAGTTATTAGTTATCAGTTATCAGTTATCAGTTATTAGTTATTAGTTATCATTTCAGTTTCAGTTTCAATAGTTATCATTTCAGTTATTAATTATAAATTCTCAGTTGTCAGCTTAGTTTCAGTTTCAACATTTATAATTCTTTCTTTCAGTTGCTTTACATACCAGTACAATTCAAATGTACTGACGTCCCTTTTACCCGGGGCCTGCATCTCACAATGAAGGTAATGATTTACAGGTTGATGATTCCGAGTGCTAGGATTCTTGTACCAGCTATTTGGTGATCTCAGTTCTTTCGGGGTATTATCATTACCTTACAGTCTTCAGTAATTTCAGACAGTCAATGTTTTCAGTATTTTATTAGAGGCTTCATAGACTAGAGTAACAATTAGACAGAGTCATAGGCTTTTCATATTAAGCTATGTTGGCTATAAATATGTTTCAAAATTGTATTAGTATTTCCGCACTTTGATTTATATCATCCAGACTTTCAGTATATCAGCATTGTCACACCTCCTTTTTCCGCACCCGAGGGGCGCAAGGGAGTTTTTTCCAATTAAAGGACAATCGAAACGGGATTTGTTTATTTATTTCAGAGTCGCCACTTGGGAGATTTAGGGTGTCCCAAGTCACCAATTTTAATCCCGAATCGAGGAAAATAATGACTCTATATTACAGTCTGCGTACCAGAAATCCGGATAAGGAATTCTGTTAACCCGGGAGAAGGTGTTAGGCATTCCCGAGTTCCGTGGTTCTAGCACGGTCGCTCAACTGTTATATTCGGCTTGATTATCTGATTTTATACAAGTGTGAACTTATGTGCAAAATTTAACTTTTAACCGCTTTTATCATTTTACTGTTTTTATCAAGAATTGCAACGTTGTGAAAATGTATCTCGAACCGCGTTACAATCAATGTACCCGTGGTCGTCGACATACTTTGACTCCGTTGAGATTTGGATTTGGGTCACATCAATGTGCACCCGAGTTTAAGGAAATTAAATTATTAAAGACGCGCCTAAAGTGACTAGCGTATTTATTTTGGGTAAGACCGTGAAATTTTACTAAACGGTCCATCCCGAAGTCCAAATAATTTTTAAAACAACAAATATTTACTGAGGGCCCCGCAATTTGTATTTTTATTTGGCGAGGCTCATCTCATTCTTATTTTTTTAAAATGAATTTGCAACGTCATGGACATGCATCTCGAACCACGTCACAATCAATGTACCCGTGATTAGAAACACATTTCGACTCCGTTGAGATTTGGATTTGGGTCACATAAATGTGCACCCGAGTTTAAGAAGGTAAGATTTATTAAGGCGCGTCCTAGAGAGTCTAGCGTATTGTTATTTTAGGAGGGTTGTGAGATTTGCTAAACAACCCGTCCTGGAAACTAAATGCTTCGATAATATATATTCTAACAAGGGCCCCGCATCTTATGCGTTTTTGTTTGTCGAGGCTCATCTCGTTCTTATTTTTTGAAAGGATGTCCTATGACAACTACGTTTCTTATCGCGTTTGTCTCTACTAATTGAAAACAGTAGATAGTCCTAATTAATTACATGCTTGCAAGTTGTTTGTAACAACATTCAGAAATTCTTAAAAAAAATCAGAAATGAGGCTACATGCATAGTCGGCCGAACAAATAATCATGGGCCCAAATCCAGCCCACGCATGATTGGCCAGACCTGGGCCGCTGCTTGTTCGATGCGAGCCTGCTAGGTCTGTTTTGACCCGGGCTCGACCCTCGTGGGGTTGAGATTGTAAACCGTGTTCTTTATCTAAAAATGGTTTTAACAGTTATATATGAAATTTATTGGAAAGGAAAGAAATTAATTTACAGTATACGATTTTCATGCTTGGCATACATTACATGCTTATACTGCACCATTGCACTAAATCTGAGATACAACCTATTACCTTGGGCATGCTCTTATCACCATCCTATATACACAATCTAACATTCAACTACCCTTCATTGTCAGTATTAGGCCTGAAGGCTATCCCCAGCATCCAAAACAAGCATAAAATTTTCTACATTACATGATATTTAAGGTAGCAAATTATGTATATAGAAAAAAAACATTCTTCAGGTCTTTTCATTTGCATTCACGCTCAAATTTCCAGCTACATTTGACAGTGTATTATGTGTGTACCTGGTATAGAGGAACAGAAGGAGAAGGAAAAGGATCAGCTGAGTAGCACACAGCAAACAACAGCAAACAGCAGATTCACAGCAACAACACAGCAACAAACAACCAGCCAATAATGATGAAGCTCAGCAAAGAGTCGGACAACAAATGAACAATCCCAGTGGTGTCCACAGTCCACAGACAAACAACAATATTTCCCAGAACCAAAGAGAACCAGCAAATAGTCGAGTACCAAACCAGTGAACCCAGAAAAGAATGATGAAACAACAGCAACAACAGAGTATTCAATGCAGCAACACTACCAATTCAACAACCAAAAACAGTTCAGTCAATACAAACACAGAACTTGGCCAAGACAGCTTGACCAAAATGCACTCTTATACAACTTTCAGACAGTGTTTGGTTGCAATGTCTTACTGGAACTCTCTTATGTTTTCAGTCTTTTCTTTTAACTCACAAACCTTTCTTAAGACTTAAAGATTCCAGCCTCAAGACTCAAAATTCTTCCTTTTTTCTGAAGACTAAAAATCCAGCCCCCTTAGGTTCTCAAAGGACCTATTTATAGGCCAAATGACCCAGTGCAGCTGAGCTGCCCTCGTGCTGCAACTTGCAGCCTGCCCATACTCTGTTAAACCCATGCTTGAGCATCTCTTGATGCCAGCCATTGGTTCCCCACGCCTGGTTTTGTTTAATCAAGAGTGATGGGCTTATTTTATTATTCATTTTAAGCCCCATACCCTTGTGTCTTGTTCCCCATTAGCATTAATTTAATCCTATTTTAATTACCACTTGACATATTCTGAAATTATCCCCTAATCAGACCCTGTCTTATGCCAAGATTACCCTTATACCTTGCATATTACTATATTACCCTAACTCTTAATAGTTAGTATATAAACCTCTCTAATTTCAACCAATACCTGACTACTAGCTAATTAAACTCAAACTGCTTTCAGGCTGATTTGTTAGATTTCTAGAGCTAATTGCCAATTCTCTGCCTAAGTTCAGGCAATGATTCAAACTCTAAGCAAACAAGGGTGCCAATTAAAGGGTACAAGTTGGTCATGCCGATACAAGTAATACCAACAAGAAACAGGCATAGTAATCAATACTGAAATGTGGACTCATTTAGATGACTACACAAGCTATAATATTTTTCAAGTGAATTCAGTTGACGACACTTATTTAGATGACTACACAAGCTATAATATACAGCAAACAACCAATAAAACCAACAACAAACTCATTATTAACTTAAAACGTACACACATGGACAGACGAGTCACGAAACAAAACAAACCAGAACATGAACGACAGATAGATTTTAGGAGGACAAAAGAAAAAGGAAAAATACCTCAGGAAAATGAAACTAAGATTGATTCAAGCTCGAACTCGGGCCAGGTGATTTTGGGGTCTAATGGACTTTAACCGAAGCGTTCTCAACTGAGAACACTTCGGTAAAAGTTTGCTAGGCCCTGATCCTGGCACTGATTCCGACAAACCCATAGATCTGAATCCTAGGGCTCTTGAGGTTCGATTTGGGAACCGTTCAATTCCAGTCAGATTCGAACGGAACCAAAGCCACTCAGGGGGTGAGGGAGGTCAGGAGGGGTTGTGGTGTGAGTTTGGGGTCAATCGGCGTAGATCTAGTTTTTGCTCGAATCTTCGTTCGAAGATTCGAGAAGCTACGGGTTGATTCGAGGTGGCCGGTTAACGGATTTGTGTTCAGGGTGGTTGGGTGCATCGGGGATGTTATTTTGGTGGTCATCGGAACCGTGGTTACCGGGCTCACGGGGGAAAACCTAGGCTGCTAAGGGTTTGAGAGGAAAGGGGTCCTGGGGAAGATGGTGAACAGTGGCTGAAGGGGGGTGCGGCTTGGGGCGTGGGGGTAAGGGTCGAGTTTATATATGGGGAGGCTGATTGGATCTGAGCCGTTAGATCAGATGATCTCAACGGCTTGGATCTGAGGGTGGGAAATGAGACGGGGTCATTTGATAGTTAAACGGGGTCGTTTGGTTTAAGTGAGGGGTTGGGTCACGGGTGCGTGTGTGGACCGTTGGATCAAGAGGCTCGGACGTCTCAGATCATTTCGCCTGAAATGGCATCGTTGAGGTGAGTTGAACAGCCTGATCTGGACCGTTCCTTTGAATCAGATCAACGGCTTCAAATGGGGACGCCGATACGACGTCGTTTGAGTCCGTGCTTGGGCAGGCTGGATTTGGACTGGGTCTGAGTGCCGTTTTTGGGCCCTTTTTTTGTTTCAATTTCTGGGCCCAAATCGATTTTAATCCCTCACTCTTTTGCTTTTTTTTTCTTTTAAACAAAAATAAAATAATGAAATTAACATCAACAATAATGTAACATTCCCACACAATTACCACGAAAATATTCAAGTAAGTTAAATCACAACCTAGAACGAACGACGCACATATATTTACATTTTTGAATTTTCTTTTAACGACACATATATATTTTTTTGTATTTTTGTTTGATAATGACTAGATACAAAATGGACAGACTCACAAACGACTAACAACACATGTCACGGAAAGATCGAAAAATTGTACAGCGAAGCCATTTGCCACTATTTTTATTTTCTTTTGGAGCGATTGTCCGTGAAGCAAAAATCACGTGCTTACAGCTGCCCCTCTTTGCACGAAGACACGAAGGGTTTTCGCGCAAAGATAAAGCGAGCGATTTTTGCCCGTCTGAATACTCCGTGTGAAGCATTTTTTGAAAAAGATTTGACCGAACCTTTGCTTCAGAGGTTTCCTACATATCCTGGGCTGAACAGGAATCAGGTCAATGTAGTTCGGGAAATTTTGGTAGCTGGGACTACCGTGTGACTGTAGTGTTTGCTGTTGTTGTGCGCTGTTGTATGCTGCTGTAGGATGCTACTGCTCAACCGATCTCCCTATTACATTGCTCTAAAAGGAAAACAAGAAGCTAAGCTAAACTGAGGATCCTGAAATCTCATCCATCTTCAACTTGTTCTTGTTGCCTTGCTTTCTTGTCGGCTAACGCTTTCCTCCGATGCCTTTATCTTGTGACTTTGGGAGAGGATGCTGGTCCTTCGCTGACATTTGAATGCCAGTTTTCATTACTTTGCTTGATCCGCTGGGAACATGCCCTCTTCTTCAAGCCTTTCCATTGTTTCTTTGGTGGTATGGATTTTATCAAAATTGTTATGTTGGGCATGCTATAACGTTCCCAAACTGCTTCTTTTGAGACGCGTTCCTTTTCCTTTTGAAATGTGCGCTTGCTTCGGCAGACTTCTGCTTCTCGGCGCTGGGGATTTTATTGTTTCCTGCTTTGGGATCTCTGTTGCAACCTTCTGTCTTCAGGTGGGGCTACTGATTCCAAACTCTAGAGCTAAAAGTATTCCCGCATTATACTGGTGGGCGACCTAGAACTTAAATGTATTCCCGCATTATACTGGTGGGCGACCTAGAACTTAAAAGTATTCCCGCATTATACTGGTGGGCGACCTAGAACTTAAATGTATTCCCGCATTATACTGGTGGGCGACCTAGAACTTAAATGTATTCCCGCATTATACTGGTGGGCGACCTAGAACTTAAAAGTATTCCCGCATTATACTGGTGGGCGACCTAGAACTTAAATGTATTCCCGCATTATACTGGTGGGCGACCTAGAACTTAAAAGTATTCCCGCATTATACTGGTGGGCGACCTAGAACTTAAATGTATTCCCGCATTATACTGGTGGGCGACCTAGAACTTAAATGTATTCCCGCATTATACTGGTGGGCGACCTAGAACTTAAAAGTATTCCCGCATTATACTGGTGGGCGACCTAGAACTTAAATGTATTCCCGCATTATACTGGTGGGCGACCTAGAACTTAAATGTATTCCCACATTATACTGGTGGGCGACCTAGAACTTAAATGTATTCCCGCATTATACTGGTGGGCGACCTAGAACTTAAAAGTATTCCCGCATTATACTGGTGGGCGACCTAGAACTTAAAAGTATTCCCGCATTATACTGGTGGGCGACCTAGAACTTAAATGTATTCCCGCATTATACTGGTGGGCGACCTAGAACTTAAATGTATTCCCGCATTATACTGGTGGGCGACCTAGAACTTAAAAGTATTCCCGCATTATACTGGTGGGCGACCTAGAACTTAAATGTATTCCCACATTATACTGGTGGGCGACCTAGAACTTAAAAGTATTCCCGCATTATACTGGTGGGCGACCTAGAACTTAAATGTATTCCCGCATTATACTGGTGGGCGACCTAGAACTTAAAAGTATTCCCGCATTATACTGGTGGGCGACCTAGAACTTAAATGTATTCCCGCATTATACTGGTGGGCGACCTAGAACTTAAAAGTATTCCCGCATTATACTGGTGGGCGACCTAGAACTTAAATGTATTCCCGCATTATACTGGTGGGCGACCTAGAACTTAAATATATTCCCGCATTATACTGGTGGGCGACCTAGAACTTAAATGTATTCCCGCTTTATACTGGTGGGCGACCTAGAACTTAAATGTATTCCCGCATTATACTGGTGGGCGACCTAGAACATAAATGTATTCCCGCATTATACTGGTGGGCGACCTAGAACTTAAATGTATTTGCGATTGTTTCCCCGTTCTTCCGAGAAAATTTTCGACAATTGGCAGAAAATTTTCTGCCCCGGTTTTTGGTGACTTCCATGGCGTTGCATCTTGCTGCCATCATCAATCCTTTGTTTTCCTGCAGCAGACAAAAGGATTTAATTAGTTTTCATTGTGGTGGTAGAGGGTGCCTTTCCGGCGAGCAACTTTTCTCTCTTCCCCTTTTCTTGCTCTATGTCCCCATAATTGGTTGGCGGGCAAAGTTGCCTGTTTGGGGGTCTCTAGCCTGCTGGGGATTGGCTTTCAATTAATCCCCCTTTCCGCTTTCTCTTGAAACATATTCTGTGGGAGTCTGCTTTTAACTCCCGAAACCACTCCCTTTATGAGCTTACTTCCTCCGATAGTGTCGGGTATGATCACTGCATTGCCTGGGACCGGCCTTTAGGACTGTTTGTATTATCCTGCATTGGATGAATTCCCCTCCGGTTTCTGGTAGTAAGCTTTGAAAAATCCTTTCAAGACACTTTTTAGAAAAAGAAGTAAAAGGTAGAAAAATGAGTAGATCTTTCTTAACCAACATTTTGGTGGGAGAAGAAACTCAAAAGAACTTATCTGGAGGATATGACTGGTCCCCGTGATCATGACGTGCACCATAGATTCCCGACCCAGTCTATTTGTATCAATCGATTCGCCCGATGGTCTGACTTGCTGGGGATGATAAATGAGTGTCCGTTTCGGATGTTGTAGCTTTTGCTGATCTGTATTGTCGCCTCATAGTGCCCTTCGAGGGGTTTTCACTAATGAGACTCTCTCGTTTCTCTCATCTCTCGGCGCCTCATGGTGCCTGTGAAGGTTTTCACCAATAAGACTCTCTCATTTCATATCCCTCATCTTACATCACCTCCCGGTGCCTGTGAAGGTTTTCACCGATAAGACTCTTTCATTTTATTTCTTTCAAGGATTCGGGGTGTTGTAGATACGACCCTCTCTTCTGGGGATTCTTTTGACTATCAACTCATTCCCAGTCTTACGATCCTCTTCTTTGCTGGGGATCAGTGTATTATTCTCGGCCTTATTCGCCGGATTTGGCATCTCTCGAACATGATCGGGAGGTCTTTTGGATGTTGATGCTGGTTTTGGTGTGGGATTGAAGAAAGGCTATAAAAATGAAAACAATTTAAAGGGTGATGTACTACAACTTTTGGAATCAAACCTTTGTTGGAACTTAAAACATAACCTCTGCCCCAGTTTTCTTGCTTGGGGAATTTATTTTTTTACGCTTATGTTGAGCTATGTGCGTTACGCACATTGTGCCTATTATGCACACTATGTACATTATGCATCCTATATTCACTATGATGCATACTATGACCGAGCCGTGAGGCGCCTACGTATCCTCTTTGAGGAATCAGGTCAAACGTAGTTCCCACGGTTTTATATTCCTTGATTTTTCTTTTCTTTCTTTTCATTTTCTTTTCCTTTTCTTTCTTTTTCTTTTCATTTTTTTTCATGTCTTTTTCTTTTCTTTTCTCTTTTTTTTTTCATATATTTCCCATTAGTGATTCCAAAAAAGGGGTATGAAAGAATAACTTAAGGCTCAAAGGGGGAAGCAAGGGTTAAACGTGTTTGGATAGAAGAAAGAATTGCCTCCGTCATCTCATTATTCAACAAATGCCAAATACAAACAAATAAACCAAAAATTGCCATAATTAAAGAAGTTACGCATAATATCTCTTGACTGCATCTGAATTGATAGCCATGTCGACACATCTACCTTCGACATCTGTCAAACACAAAGCACCGTTGGACAATACTCTGGTCACGATATAAGGCCCTTGCCAATTTGGGGCGAATTTGCCTTTTGCCTCGACCTGATGTGGGAGGATCTTCTTTAATACCTGCTGCCCTACTTCAAATTTCCTAGGGCGCACCTTCTTATTATACGCTCTTGCCATTCTCTTCTGGTACAGCTGACCATGGCACACTGCTGCCAATCTTTTCTCATCTATCAGGCTCAACTGTTCCAAGCGAGCTTTGATCCATTCATCATCATCAATCCCGGCTTCAGCGACAATTCGGAGGGACGGAATTTCGACCTCCGTTGGTATCACGACCTCAGTTCCATACACCAACAAATAAGGAGTTGTGCCTATGGAAGTTCGGACGGTAGTGCGGTAACCCAACAAAGCAAAGGGTAATCTCTCGTGCCATTGTCTGGACCCTTCCACCATTTTTCGCAGTATCTTCTTGATATTCTTATTGGCTGCTTCGACTGCTCCATTCGCCTTGGGACGATATGGGGTGGAATTGCGGTGTGTAATCTTGAATTGTTGGCATACCTCTCTCATCAAGCTGCTATTAAGATTCGCACCGTTATCCGTGATGATCACTTTTGGGATCCCAAATCTGCAGATGATATGGGAGTGAATAAAGTCCACCACTGCCTTCTTAGTTACTGATTTGAAGGTTTTAGCCTCAACCCATTTGGTGAAGTAATCAATGGTCACTAGAATAAACCTATGACCGTTGGATGCTGCTGGCTCGATGGGCCCAATGACATCCATGCCCCATGCCACAAACGGCCAGGGTGCTGACATCGTATGTAACTCTGTTGGCGGAGAATGAATCAAATCTCCATGTATCTGGAACTGATGGCATTTCCTCACGAAAGTGATACAGTCGTGTTCCATGGTGAGCCAATAACATCCTGTTCGAAGGATTTTTCTTGCCAATACATATCCGCTCATGTGTGGCCCACAAACTCCAGCATGTACTTCTGCCATAACCGACGTTGCCTGCCCGGCATCTATGCATCTCAACAATCCCAAATCCGGGGTTCTTTTGTACAATACTCCTCCACTGAGGAAGAAACCATTCGACAAACGCCGAAGGGCTCTTTTTTGGTCTCCAGAGGCATGTTCTGGATATATCCCCATTCTGAGGTATTCCTTGATATCATGAAACCAGGGTTCGCCATCTGCTTCTTCTTCTATGGCATTGCAGTAGGCGTGCTGATCACGGACCTGGATGTGTAGAGGATCAACATACATTTTGTCAGGGTGGTGCAGCATTGATGCTAAGGTGGCCAAGGCATCCGCAACCTCATTGTGAACTCTCGGGATGTGTTTGAACTTCACCGATCGAAATTGCTTGCTCAGATCATGCAAGCATTGTCGGTATGGTATGAGCTTTAGATCTCGTGTTTCCCATTCACCCTGAATTTGATGTACCAAGAGGTCCGAGTCTCCCAAGACCAAGACGTCTTGGACATCCATGTCAGCAGCCAAGCGCAGACCCAGAATGCAAGCCTCATACTCGGCCATATTGTTGGTGCAATAGAAGCGTAGTTGAGCCGTAACAGGATAATGCCGTCCTGTTTCAGAAATGAGTACTGCTCCTATTCCAACCCCTTTTGCGTTTGCAGCTCCATCGAAGAAAAGCTTCCAACCCGGTTCCTCAGGTAATTCCAACTCATTCGTATGCATCACCTCTTCGTCAGGAAAATACGTTCTTAAGGGCTCGTATTTTTCATCAACGGGATTCTCTGCCAAATGGTCTGCCAGTGCCTGGGCTTTCATGGCCGTCCTCGTTACGTAGATGATATCAAACTCTGTGAGCAGAATTTGCCACTTTGCCAACCTTCCCGTGGGCATAGGTTTCTGAAAGATATACTTCAATGGGTCCAAGCGGGATATGAGATAAGTAGTATATGAAGACAGGTAGTGCTTCAACTTCTGAGCTACCCAAGTTAGGGCGCAGCATGTTTTCTCGAGTTGAGTGTACTTGACCTCATGCACTGTGAATTTCTTGCTAAGATAGTAGATGGCCTGCTCCTTCCTTCCTGTGTCATCATGTTGCCCCAGTACACAACCAAATGAATTTTCCAAGACCGTCAGGTAAAGGATTAGGGGTTTCCCGGGCTTAGGCGGGACCAATACGGGTGGATTAGACAGATACCCTTTGATTTGGTCGAAAGCCTCCTGACACTCTGCCGTCCAACCTACTGCAGCATCCTTTCTCAGTAGCCGAAATATGGGCTCACAAGTTGCTGTGAGTTGAGCGATGAACCTGCTGATGTAATTGAGTCTACCCAGCAAACTCATTACCTCTGTTTTGTTCCTTGGCGGTGGCAAATCTCGGATGGATTCAATTTTGGATGGGTCTAACTCAATCCCCCGTCGACTGACGATGAATCCTAGCAACTTTCCTGATGGAACCCCGAATGCGCATTTGGCCGGGTTAAGCTTGATATCATACCTTCGGAGTCTTTGGAAAAATCTCCTTAGGTCTGCTACATGGTCCTCCTGACGCCAAGATTTGATGATCACATCATCGACGTACACTTCTATTTCTTTGTGTATCATGTCATGAAACACAGCAGTCATTGCTCGCATGTACGTTGCCCCAGCGTTCTTTAAACCGAACGGCATTACCCGATAGCAGTAGGTTCCCCATGGCGTAATAAATGCTGTCTTCTCAGCATCCTCCTCATCCATTAGGATCTGATGATAACCCGCATAGCAATCCACAAAGGATCCGATCTCGCGCCCAGCGCAATTATCGATCAGGATATGAATGTTGGGTAACGGGAAATTGTCCTTGGGACTTGCTTTGTTGAGGTTGCGGTAGTCGACGCACACCCTGATTTTTCCATCCTTCTTTGGGACTGGTACCACATTGGCCAACCATTCGGGATACCGAGTGACCCGAATGACCTTCGATTGTAATTGCTTGATCACTTCTTCTTTGATCTTTACACTCATTTCTGTTTTAAATTTCCTTAGTTTTTGCTTGACCGGAGGGCATGCCGGGTCAGTGGGTAATTTGTGAACCACTAAATTGGTGCTTAATCCAGGCATATCATCATACGACCATGCAAAAACATCTTTGAATTCCATGAGAGTTTTGATCAATTCTGCTCTGACATTCGGCTCAATGTGGATGCTAATTTTGGTCTCTTCGATGTTATCAGCGTCTCCTAGATTCACAGCCTCGGTGTCATTTAGGTTAGGCTTGGGTTTCTCTTCAAATTGGCACAGTTCTCTGTTTATTTCTTCGAAGGCTTCACCTTCGTCACATTCAGATTCATCGTCACAAACGACCTTTTGCATCATTGAGTCGGTTTCAGATTGATTTATTAGACTAGGTCGAAGATCCGCTGTGCATGCCATGTCATTAGAACCAGTAAAAAGAGAACTGTTCAGAAAGAAAAAGAACAAAACAAAAATTAAAATGGGACAAAAGAAAGAACTTTATTAAATTTGCGGGATAAAAGGGTTCACACTTTTACAAAAACGAAAGTAAAATTTGGATTACACCCTTGAATAATCCGATCAAACAAACAAACAAAACATTAATCAAAGCCTACTACCAAGACTCCCCTCGGACAGGAAGAGGAGTAACCGTCCAATTGTTGGTCTTGGCCTCAGGCCCCACAAATTGTATCTCTGCTCTGCTGGAACCTTCTCCAGCTTCCACCATACTGACATCCGCGAATAGCCTCTCAAAACTCTGATTCAGGTCTTCATTTATACCGATCAAAGGTCCTCGAATCTTTGGGATCGCTGACCCCTTGGCACTTGCTTTAACAAAAGACCTTGAGAGGCGTGGCACTGGTTTAGGCAGAAACCAGACCCTCTTCTTCATTTTTCGCGCTTGCTTCCTGTCTGCTGCGGTTGGTTTGAACCCCAACCCGAAAGTTTCCAGATTCTTAGGAAGGGAGACAGGTTGGACTATCCCTTGAAGTTCAACTCCCAGGCCTTTTCCCGGCACAAACCCATTACCCAGCATTTCTGATACCATCATGACTGTTGCGGCAGCCACCCTAGGGTGCGGGATGATTTCTCCTTCAGAAATTTTGTTGGCCGACCCTGTATCGAGAATCTGGTAGACCCAGGGACCCTTGTCATCAGTGGTCTCTATGAAAGGCACAATGGTTCCGCCCATGGTGCATGTTGTATCCTCGCCGTGCAACACGACCTCTTGTCTTTCCCACTCGAACTTCACTGTCTGATGTAGGGTGGAAGGCACCGCTTTAGCTGCATGAATCCAGGGTCGTCCTAACAGCAAGTTGTAAGATACCGTGGCGTCCAATACCTGGAATTCCATGGTAAACAGGACCGGACCAATGGTCAGTTCAAGTACAACATCCCCCACAGTGGCTGTTCCGTTTCCGTCAAACCCCCGGACACAGATGCTATTCTCCCGGATTCTTCCACGGTCAATCTTTAACTGGTCCAGGGTGGATAATGGACAAATATTGGCGCTTGAGCCGTTATCCACCAATACTCGAGTTACCACCGAGTCTTCACATTTGACAGCTAGGTATAGAGCTTTGTTATGCTCTGTACCTTCCACCGGCAGGTCATCATCTGAGAATGTTACCCTGTTCACCTCGAAGATCTTGCTGGCAATGGTTTCCAGGTGGTTTACAGAAATCTCACTGGGTACATGAGCCTCGTTCAATATCTTCAACAGGGCCCGACGATGCTCCTCAGAATGGATCAGCAACGACAACAGTGAGATCTGGGCCGGTGTTTTTCTCAGCTGTTCGACCACAGAATAGTCATGTACTTTCATCTTCCTCAGGAACTCTTCAGCCTCTTCCTCGGACACAGGTTTCTTGGTTGCCACTGGGTTGGTTTTTCTTAGCTCCACCGGAGCAAAACATCGACCTGATCGAGTCAGCCCTTGCGCTTCACAGCTGACTTCTTCCACCTGTTTTCCTTTGTACGTCACCACTGCCTTTTCATATTTCCAAGGCACAACCCTGCTATCAATTATCGGCAGTTGGACCACAGGCTTTATGGTCACCCGTTCTCTACATACCCCTTTCAACACGACTGCTGGTGTGGGCAGGATCCCTGGTATTACCAACTTGCTTGGCTCGGGTTTGCTTGCCATGACGGACGGGCTCTTCCCCAATATCACTACCGGCTTGACGCCTTCTCCCTGCGACTGTACACTCGTTCCTCCACTGGTTAAGACTTCTTTCGGGGCGGCTTGGATCATCATCACTGTTTGTGAGGGTTTTCTTAATTCTCCTCCCTCACACACCAACTCAATCATGTGAGTTTCGTGGTGCGCTGGCAGTGGGTTTTGGTTGATGTTAGGAGCCTCCGGTGTCTGGACCTCGATCTTATTGGTGTCAATAAGATCCTGTATGGCATGCCTTAACTTCCAGCACTTCTCGGTATCGTGCCCGAGCATCCCTGAACAGTATTCACAACTGATTGAACGATCCAAATTCTGAGGTGGGGGATTTGGTTCCCGAGTATGGACAGGACTAACCAAACCCAATTGCCGCAGCTTGTGGAACAAAGCGGTGTAGGTTTCTCCCAGCTCTGTGAAGGTTCTTTGCTTCCGCAACCTGTCATTCCTAGCATCTGGATTTCCCCGGAAGCCTGCCCCTGAAGGGTTTCTATATGCCCTTGGCGGAGGGTAGGTGTTTTGTGGTGGTGCATATATGTTCTGGGGAGCCGGTGCGCGCCATTGTGGGCGAACCGGAGGCTGAGTGTATACCTGGGCTTGGTGTATGGAACAATGTGGTTCTCGAGGTGGATAGAAATTTTGTGGTGGGTTGTATGGGTAGTTTGACCTGTGAGGCCTGGGTTGGTTGTAGTGCGGCCTGCCAGCCCTAGACCAACTGCCTGCCTCTATCGTGGTAACCTCTTCTTTCTTTCTTCTCAGCGCACCTCCCGTGCCGCTTTGAATAGCCTGGGTTGTGGCCTTGAGTGCCGAATAGTTCAAGATCTTGTCCGACCTCAAACCTTCTTCTATCATGACCCCTATTTTGACCACCTCGTTGAAAGATTTTCCAACCGTTGTCACCAAGTGACCAAAGTAGGTTGGATCCAATGTCTGCAAAAAATAGTCCACCATCTCTCCCTCTCTCATGGGAGGATCGACTCTAGCTGCTTGTTCTCTCCAGCGGAACCCGAACTCGCGAAAACTTTCCCCGGGTTTCTTCCCAGTTCTCAATAACGTGAGACGGTCAGGGACTATCTCCAGATTGTACTGGAAATGACCTGCAAAAGCCTGCGCCAGGTCATCCCACGTGTACCACCTGCTGAAATCCTGCCTGGTATACCATTCCAGTGCAGATCCGCTCAGACTTTGGCCGAAATAAGCTATCAAAAGCTCATCCTTGCCTCCTGCCCCTCTCATTTTGCTACAGAATCCCCGCAAATGTGCCATGGGATCACCGTGCCCTTCATATAAATCAAACTTGGGCATCTTGAACCCAGCCGGGAGTTGGACGTCTGGGAAAGGGCACAGATCTTTGTATGCCACGCTGACTTGATTGCCCAGCCCGTGCAAGTTCCTGAAGGATTGCTCCAGGCTTTTGAACTTTCTCAACACTTCATCCTGTTCAGGGGCCTTAACCGGCTTCTCAACCTCTGCCGGTACTTCCAAATGGGGATTGTAAGCCTGTGGTTCGGGTGCATGGAATGTAGGCTCAGGGGGATAGTATTGGGTATCGTGAGCCTGAAACAATGGCTCACTAGTCGTTCGCTGCAAAGGGGCTGATGTAGGTCCCACAAAAATGGGAATGTTGGGTGTTGGGAGAGGTTGATGGGGTGGTGGAGCTTGGGAATCATGAGGTCTTCTTTCTTGATGATAGAGGGGATTTGGGCGGCTTGTGGAAGGGCCAGAGTGAGGGTACTCCGGCATGTGTCCCAGTGTTTCAGGACTCTTTTGTGTTTTGGCCAGGGCTAGTTGCATTGCATTCATTTATAGTCCCTTCCTTTCAATCTTTTCCATCGCTTCTTTTAACAACTGGCCCATCGGCCTTTCTTCCTCATTGCTATTCTCCGAAGTAGTCATGCTTGTTGCTACCGGTCCTTTGGATCTGGTTTGGTATGAATGTGTTGCCAGAATTCTTTAACAACTAACTGTCTGATATCAGACAACAACAAACTTTGTTAGTGTTAGAGCTTAACAGATTTGATCATAACACATAGAGGATGCAATGCACCTAGGCAGTTAACCGTTTCTACATGCTTTGCTTCAAACAACATGCGTCATCCCGGTTTGCTCATTCGTCCCTTTAAAGTATTTTGCGAAACCCTGCGTTTTATTTCTTATTTACATTTTCTTTTCTTTATTTATTAAAAGCGGTCGAATCTTATGGGGATTGCGTACGTATCACGTCCCCGCGTGAATCAGACCAGGCGTAGTTCTGCCTTAAAGTAAAGACACATAGAAATTCTTCCGGAGTCGCTTAATTTCATTATCAAAATTTGCTATTACACATTACTTCAAACAAAATAGCAACAGTACAGACTCCACGGTTTTAAACTTGGTTTGAGGAAAAGAAAACAATATGTGGGGAAGCAACAAACAAAACGATCAGGACTCGATCAACAACTAATTTTCCAACTTAGGGACCCACGAGGCATCTTTCGACCCTTTCGCGGCCCTAGGTGTAAGGTCTCTTTGCAGGCTCTTCAACTCGTTCATAATCCGGTGGACGCAGCCCATGATGGAAGCAATGAGGGTTTCTCGAGGTGTTTGCTCGCATGTCAAACATTTTAGGTAGATGCAATGCCCGATTTTGTCAATTCTTGCTCGAATGTTGTCCCTTTCTGCGAACAACTGTCTTATCTGTCGGCTCTTTAATCCTAGCGTTTGTGCATTGGTGGCGAGCTGATCCTGGAACATATCCATTTGCCTTTCCATATTTGTCATTGCATTGTAATAGCGTCTCCTGTCGGCTTGGGCATCTTGTGTTTGCTTGAAGATCCGCTCTTGCAGGGCGGAATTTGTTTCCTTTGCTGCTTTGACGCTCATTTCACAATTCCTCATGACTTGCTGTAGGCGCTTCCTCCGGGCCATTGTACCTTCTGCCCATTTGACCCTCATCCTTGCTATGCAAGCCTCTGATTGGTCTAATTCATCTTGGCTCTGGATGACCTGATTTCTCAAACTGGCTATCAATCTTTCGTCAGAGCAGCGCTTCTGTCGGTCGATGTTATTCTTACTGGCTTGGCGAAGGCGGGCCCTCAGGGTTTGGTTCTCTTGGGCTAACTTGTCTTTTTCAGCCTGCACTTGGGCGACTTGCACGTTGTTTTCGAATACCATCCTTTCAATTTGTCTCTTCAGCTTCCTAATTTCAACCAGGTAACCTTCCTCTTTTGCGAGCCAGTCCCATTGTTCTTGCGATGACTCAACAAAACTTCGGAGGTGAGGTCGTTTGGTTGGCCGTTTCACGATGCTCTTCTTGTTCTGCCAAGTGAGATAGGCCGGCGAGACTTCACCCCTAGACACATCATTTACCCGGGTATTTGCCGTCAAGTACTGGCATTCACTCCATATGCAACGAACTGTCTTTTCAGGAAATTGGCCGTCACTGTTGACCTCGACTGCATAAGTGCTGAGATCTTCGTCCGGGTGTAGTACTTGACATCTTCCCAACTGTCTCATTACCCTGTAAGGGGCATAAGTTTGAATACCCCTGAGTCCCATCAAGAGGAAGTGAGGACCAGTGGCGGGCATGTATATGATTTCTTCTACAGAGAGCCAACCCAAAGTCCAGTTTATTTGGTCTGCGGTGATGATCCGGAGATAGGATATCCATTCTTCAAACCCTCCCGGTGATCGGAAACCTGAAACCCTTAGGCTATAACCCTCGATGCAGCCCCCATTTGTAGACATGTAGCGCATATACTGAGGGTGGTGACACAAGTGTTCGATCATCCACATCTGTAACAACAAGTTGCACCCTTCGAAGAAGTCTGCTCCAGCCTTACAAGCCGTGAGGGCTCGGTATATTTCTGACATTATCATGGGAGCAAGGATGCTTTTATCGTTGGTAATCAGGATTTTGACGATTCCAGCCACCTTCAGGTCGATATTTCTATCTTTTCGGGGAAACACCACAAGGCCCAAAAATGCCACCATAAAAGCGAACCGCCTATGCTCATTCCATTTTACTAGATTTCCCCTGCTGCAAATACCACTTTCTGGGATCATTAAATCCTCCTTTGCTCCCGTACCTCTGGTATATGAATTGTAGGGTAGAAAAACCTCTATCCAGTTCAGCGTATGGGACTCCTTTGCTTATCTTCAACAGATCCATGAATTTGTGTGAATTCACAGCCCTTGGAGCGATCAGGTATTTGTGTCTCAAACCTTCAGTGACGTCCATGTAACCCGCCATTTCTTCTAAGGTTGGGGTGAGTTCAAAATCTGAGAAACGGAACACGTTGTGGGCCGGATCCCAAAATGTAACCAAAGCCTTTATGATGTCGCACCGAGGCCTGACTTTCAACAAATCAACCAAACCTCCCAGGTGTAGTTTGACCTTGTCTTGCTCTGACCTTTCCAAATCCTCCCACCATAATCGCACTTCCAGGGGGATTTTGCTTCTAACTGTTACCGACAAACTTGGACTCATGCTCATTCTGCATGTTTATTGGGGTGATTAAGCAAAGATCCAGACTCATTAGACTCAAATCCACAAATTGACACACTATTTTTCTAGAAAAACGAAATTTTGGTTGTTTCTGAAAAGTACGATGTTACCTTAAAACTTTCGTTATTTGGATTGTACCTATATTTTGAAAAATAAGTTGAGCCCGATGGGGGTTGCCTATGTATCTTGCACCCTGCGAGAATCGAACTGACGTAGTTCAGGCATAAGCCAAAATTTGGAGACACACTATTTTTCTCTTAGAGATGAATCAAAGACCCTTACTAAAACAAATTAATAAGACACACACATTTTTTTTTCAAAATTCTGGCAGAGTCTTAACCATTTTCTGGATATTGATCTCTCAAAAATAATTATCTCCTTATCCGGTATTCCGAAACCGGTCAGCATGCAAGCCTTGAAACAAGTAAATGCATAAAGCAAGCAGGATGCAGCAGGATGGTCTTTTCATATCAGGTTGCTAGTCCTAGACGGACCCAACCCCTGTGTTGAGTCCCCTAAGTCAAATGCACATGATGCAAATAAACGTTCCTACTAGGGATCCGGCATGTGGCTTTGTTATACTAAGTTCAGAACCTGGGTGTTTGTTCTAGACCTGGCTTACCCGAGCGGACAACTCGAGCCAAGGATGGGAGCTGTGTACCGGTAACCAAAAGGCCATCCGATTTTGCAACTCCTCCGAATCCTCGTTCTATTTTGGCATATGACACTAACAGAAAGAAGCCACGACCAACGTGCACTCCTCAAGAGAGAGAAGAGAGGGGTTTCGGCACAGTTTATATATACAGTCCAAGTAATATCAAAGCGGTAAAAGCAGCATTTAGCACATTTAGGCTAAAACATATAATAAAATCAGATAATAAATAAAGCCAAATAATAACAATTATTCTAAGCTCGAATTCTTAACCCTGAATCAGTGGTTCTGGGTTCAAAAGAATCCCTAGCAGAGTCGCCAGAGCTGTCACACCTCCTTTTTCCGCACCCGAGGGGCGCAAGGGAGTTTTTTCCAATTAAAGGACAATCGAAACGGGATTTGTTTATTTATTTCAGAGTCGCCACTTGGGAGATTTAGGGTGTCCCAAGTCACCAATTTTAATCCCGAATCGAGGAAAATAATGACTCTATATTACAGTTTGCGTACCAGAAATCCGGATAAGGAATTCTGTTAACCCGGGAGAAGGTGTTAGGCATTCCCGAGTTCCGTGGTTCTAGCACGGTCGCTCAACTGTTATATTCGGCTTGATTATCTGATTTTATACAAGTGTGAACTTATGTGCAAAATTTAACTTTTAACCGCTTTTATCATTTTACTGTTTTTATCAAGAATTGCAACGTTGTGAAAATGTATCTCGAACCGCGTTACAATCAATGTACCCGTGGTCGTCGACATACTTTGACTCCGTTGAGATTTGGATTTGGGTCACATCAATGTGCACCCGAGTTTAAGGAAATTAAATTATTAAAGACGTGCCTAAAGTGACTAGCGTATTTATTTTGGGTAAGACCGTGAAATTTTACTAAACGGTCCATCCCGAAGTCCAAATAATTTTTAAAAAAACAAATATTTACTGAGGGCCCCGCAATTTGTATTTTTATTTGGCGAGGCTCATCTCATTCTTATTTTTTTTAAAATGAATTTGCAACGTCATGGACATGCATCTCGAACCACGTCACAATCAATGTACCCGTGATTAGAAACACATTTCGACTCCGTTGAGATTTGGATTTGGGTCACATAAATGTGCACCCGAGTTTAAGAAGGTAAGATTTATTAAGGCGCGTCCTAGAGAGTCTAGCGTATTGTTATTTTAGGAGGGTTGTGAGATTTGCTAAACAACCCGTCCTGGAAACTAAATGCTTCGATAATATACATTCTAACAAGGGCCCCGCATCTTATGCGTTTTTGTTTGTCGAGGCTCATCTCGTTCTTATTTTTTGAAAGGATGTCCTATGACAACTACGTTTCTTATCGCGTTTGTCTCTACTAATTGAAAACAGTAGATAGTCCTAATTAATTACATGCTTGCAAGTTGTTTGTAACAACATTCAGAAATTCTTAAAAAAAAATCAGAAATGAGGCTACATGCATAGTCGGCCGAGCAAATAATCATGGGCCCAAATCCAGCCCACGCATGATTGGCCAGACCTGGGCCGCTGCTTGTTCGATGCGAGCCTGCTGGGTCTGTTTTGACCCGGGCTCGACCCTCGTGGGGTTGAGATTGTAAACCGTGTTCTTTATCTAAAAATGGTTTTAACAGTTATATATGAAATTTATTGGAAAGGAAAGAAATTAATTTACAGTATACGATTTTCATGCTTGGCATACATTACATGCTTATACTGCACCATTGCACTAAATCTGAGATACAACCTATTACCTTGGGCATGCTCTTATCACCATCCTATATACATAATCTAACATTCAACTACCCTTCATTGTCTGTATTAGGCCTGAAGGCTATCCCCAGCATCCAAAACAAGCATAAAATTTTCTACATTACATGATATTTAAGGTAGCAAATTATGTATATAGAAAAAAACATTCTTCAGGTCTTTTCATTTGCATTCACGCTCAAATTTCCAGCTACATTTGACAGTGTATTAGGTGTGTACCTAGTATAGAGGAACAGAAGGAGAAGGAAAAGGATCAGCTGAGTAGCACACAGCAAACAACAGCAAACAGCAGATTCACAGCAACAACACAGCAATAAACAACCAGCCAATAATGATGAAGCTCAGCAAAGAGTCGGACAACAAATGAACAATCCCAGTGGTGTCCACAGTCCACAGACAAACAACAATATTTCCCAGAACCAAAGAGAACCAGCAAATAGTCGAGTACCAAACCAGTGAACCCAGAAAAGAATGATGAAACAACAGCAACAACAGAGTATTCAATGCAGCAACACAACCAATTCAACAACCAAAAACAGTTCAGTCAATACAAACACAGAACTTGGCCAAGACAGCTTGACCAAAATGCACTCTTATACAACTTTCAGACAGTGTTTGGTTGCAATGTCTTACTGGAACTCTCTTATGTTTTCAGTCTTTTCTTTTAACTCACAAACCTTTCTTAAGACTTAAAGATTCCAGCCTCAAGACTCAAAATTCTTCCTTTTTTCTGAAGACTAAAAATCCAGCCCCCTTAGGTTCTCAAAGGACCTATTTATAGGCCAAATGACCCAGTGCAGCTGAGCTGCCCTCGTGCTGCAACTTGCAGCCTGCCCATACTCTGTTAAACCCATGCTTGAGCATCTCTTGATGCCAGCCATTGGTTCCCCACGCCTGGTTTTGTTTAATCAAGAGTGATGGGCTCATTTTATTATTCATTTTAAGCCTCATACCCTTGTGTCTTGTTCCCCATTAGCATTAATTTAATCCTATTTTAATTACCACTTGACATATTCTGAAACTATCCCCTAATCAGACTCTGTCTTATGCCAAGATTACCCTTATACCTTGCATATTACTGTATTACCCTAACTCTTAATAGTTAGTATATAAACCTCTCTAATTTCAACCAATACCTGACTACTAGCTAATTAAACTCAAACTGCTTTCAGGCTGATTTGTTAGATTTCTAGAGCTAATTGCCAATTCTCTGCCTAAGTTCAGGCAATGATTCAAACTCTAAGCAAACAAGGGTGCCAATTAAAGGGTACAAGTTGGTCATGCCGATACAAGTAATACCAACAAGAAACAGGCATAGTAATCAATACTGAAATGTGGACTCATTTAGATGACTACACAAGCTATAATATCTTTCAAGTGAATTCAGTTGACGACACTTATTTAGATGACTACACAAGCTATAATATACAGCAAACAACCAATAAAACCAACAACAAACTCATTATTAACTTAAAACGTACACACATGGACAGACGAGTCACGAAACAAAACAAACCAGAACATGAACGACAGATAGATTTTAGGAGGACAAAAGAAAAAGGAATAATACCTCAGGAAAATGAAACTAAGATTGATTCAAGCTCGAACTCGGGCCAGGTGATTTTGGGGTCTAATGGACTTTAACCGAAGCGTTCTCAACTGAGAACACTTCGGTAAAAGTCTGCTAGGCCCTGATCCTGCCACTGATTCCGACAAACCCATAGATCTGAATCCTAGGGCTCTTGAGGTTCGATTTGAGAACCGTTCAATTCCAGTCAGATTCGAACGGAACCAAAGCCACTCAGGGGGTAAGGGAGGTCAGGAGGGGTTGTGGTGTGAGTTTGGGGTCAATCGGCGTAGATCTAGTTTTTGCTCGAATCTTCGTTCGAAGATTCGAGAAGCTACGGGTTGATTCGAGGTGGCCGGTTAACGGATTTGTGTTCAGGGTGGTTGGGTGCATCGGGGATGTTATTTTGGTGGTCATCGGAACTGTGGTTACCGGGCTCACGGGGGAAAACCTAGGCTGCTAAGGGTTTGAGAGGAAAGGGGTCCTGGGGAAGATGGTGAACAGTGGCTGAAGGGGGGTGCGGCTTGGGGCGTGGGGGTAAGGGTCGAGTTTATATATGGGGAGGCTGATTGGATCTGAGCCGTTAGATCAGATGATCTCAACGGCTTGGATCTGAGGGTGGGAAATGAGACGGGGTCGTTTGATAGTTAAACGGGGTCGTTTGGTTTAAGTGAGGGGTTGGGTCACGGGTGCGTGTGTGGACCGTTGGATCAAGAGGCTCGGACGTCTCAGATCATTTCGC
This sequence comes from Nicotiana sylvestris, assembly GCF_000393655.2. Taxonomy (NCBI): domain Eukaryota; kingdom Viridiplantae; phylum Streptophyta; class Magnoliopsida; order Solanales; family Solanaceae; genus Nicotiana; species Nicotiana sylvestris. The sequence continues at coordinate 108,474,493 of NC_091067.1, forward strand.
CTGAAACGGCGTCGTTGAGGTGAGTTGAACAGCCTGATCTGGACCGTTCCTTTGAATCAGATCAACGGCTTCAAATGGGGACGCCGATACGACGTCGTTTGAGTCCGTGCTTGGGCAGGCTGGATTTGGACTGGGTCTGAGTGCCGTTTTTGGGCCCTTTTTTGTTTCAATTTCTGGGCCCAAATCGATTTTAATCCCTCACTCTTTTGCTTTCTTTTTTTTCTTTTAAACAAAAATAAAATAATGAAATTAACATCAACAATAATGTAACATTCCCACACAATTACCACGAAAATATTCAAGTAAGTTAAATCACAACCTAGAACGAACGACGCACATATATTTACATTTTTGAATTTTCTTTTAACGACACATATATATTTTTTTGTATTTTTGTTTGATAATGACTAGATACAAAATGGACAGACTCACAAACGACTAACAACACATGTCACGGAAAGATCGAAAAATTGTACAGCGAAGCCATTTGCCACTATTTTTATTTTCTTTTGGAGCGATTGTCCGTGAAGCAAAAATCACGTGCTTACAAGCATGTGTTAGTTTATCTTCCGTATTCAGTATGTTATGATACCACATGTTGATTCAGCCAGCCAGTTGGTTTGCTCGATCACATGTAGTCAGGCACCGAGTGCCGTGTTACGTCCAAGCCCAAGTTCGGGGCGTGGCAAAGCTTGGTATCAGAGCACTAGGTTCAAGAGTTCTAGAGAGTCTATGAAGTCATGTCTAGTGGAGTTTCCTTTGTATGTGTGTGACGGCCACTCATATAAACGGTTAACTACCAAGACATCCAGGATTGTCTCATTTCTTTCTACTCTAGATTGTGCCATGAAGCTTAGAGCAATAGGTAATCTTCTCTTCCTATCGAATTCCAAATGTATTGGATGCCCAAGCGACGCGCGGGAAAAACCCAAGGTTCTAGAGAGGATGATTCCCATTGGGGTATAATTATGGAGTATAAGCTGGTAACAAATGAGATATGAGATGATGTTAAAAGTGGGATGCAATGGGCAGTAGTATAGATTAAAGCATAACCTCATCAGAAAGTACAAAAGTAGTTATCATGTCTTATGGTTATCAATTTATCTCGATTACCAGTTATACAGTCTTTCAGTTAGCAAGTTTATGGTTATTCAGTACGCTAGTATTCAATTATATATTTACCACATCTCCAAATTTTCAGTGTATCTTAAATTCTGGTGACTTGTGAGTATATAGTGATGCATATGAGTTCTCAAAGAAAATGTAAGTAACAGTGGTTATAGCAAAATCTTCGCATATTTTAGGTTTGGATTAAGACCAAGACTCACCGGATGGTGCAGTAAGTGATTTATCATATGATGGTATACTTTGAAGAATAAGTTTGTGTATGGCAATCGTATATGTTTTACCTCCTAGAACAACTTTATTTAATTCCTGGAAATGGAGCCACAAGTTGGATGATGATAGTTCAGATGTCAGACCCTAACATTAGTCACTATATTTTTGGATAGAAAAGAGCCTAAGGGTAAAATACCTAGAAGTCAGGAACGATTGTTATTATCAGGGATGTATTTTTCGTACGACTCATGTATATGACTAAAAAGATATGATGTATGAAATGAGAAGCAAGGGCAGCCAATATTGAATTTCAGAGAATGATTTTAAGTTGTTTAGATTTATTCAAATCAGAACTAGAAGTACCACACTAGTAAGTTAATATAAGAAGCAACTATTGATGTAAGATAAAAGATATGACAGTTCCCTCTTAGGTTATGTGACTAAGTGATTACCGCAGATGTTTATAGTATGATATGATTTTGTATTATATAAAAAGTTTGGGGTTAGATATTCTAATTTTGTTTAAGACAGATGAATTCCCTAAGTGTGATTTATGCACATAGTTTAGAAAAAAAGGATAGTATGTGACCGTAGAATAGGGTCAGATAGTGAGGGGTTTTAGGAATAATCTTCTGTTTCACTTTAGTTATACAAAGAAGGAGAAGAAAATATAATGCTAGCAGGTGTTAATAAAAGGATAGTGAGTAAGTTTTGAGCAGATACAACAAATTAGCAATTTTAGCAGAGCTAGTAGGAGTAAAATTTGATCCACTTAGCCAGGTTAACTATAGTGAGTGGATGACCATTGAAATACCGGATGCATGTTAGAACCCAAAGAGTATAAGTTAAACCCGAAGTTCAGTGGCAGTGGGAAAAAAAAATCAGCTAGCAGTGAGAGCACAAACTATAGAAGAATAGCCTTTAAGAGTTATCGAAAAGGGGTTTCCTCAAGATTGATAGTGTGAACAGAGTTAAATTATTAAGATTGTGTATGATAGTTGTGAAAACCATCAGTAAGTGCAGTTAGAGATTTGAAACCAGAATAGTTAGCATGGGATATGAAAAAGAAAATCAGTTTGGTAATGAGAAAAAATTGTATAATTACCACAAAGATTATGTCTAGCATGTGTAAGAAACACAAAGTGATTAGAATGATCACCGAGCTTAGTTATTGATGATAAAGTGATTACATAAAAGCTGTAAAATCATGCCTATTTATGTGTCATGAGGGTAGTGCCATTGCGCGAGACTCTAGTCTTCAGAGTACTGGTCACAACGATTCTATAAGTGTTTTTAGGAAGGGCCTACGAAGATAAAGTGTGAGAAGTATAACTCATGATTGAGGTAGATAAGAGAACTCTGGTGAAAGAAGTTAACCAGCCAAGATAGGAGTTCAACTTCGCACTCCGAAGATGATGGAGTTGTTGTCTAGAATATGACTTGTTCCCCATTAATAGCCCAAGAGAAGGAGAAAAAAATTAATGATCCCTACGTATTGCAGTTGAAGAGGAGATTCACAAGTATAAAACGATAGCTTTTGAATAAGGGGGAGATGATGGTACTTTGAGGTACCAAGACAGATTGTGTGTTCCAGACATAGATGGACTTAAAGATGGAAGATCATGTTAGAAGCCCATAATCCCAGGTATTCTTTCCATCTAGGTTCCCCAAATATGCATCATGACCAAGGAGATTTATTGATTGAACGACATGAAAAAGAACGTCGCAGACTTTGTGGCCAATTGTCCGAATTGCTAGCAAGTGAAAGTCGAGCAGTAGAAAGTCTAGTATTTTCATCACAGAATACACATACTTTTGAGTGGATATGGTAAATATGGAAATTTATAACGGGATTATCTTGCTCATTTTAAAAGCATGATTTGATTGGATGATCGTAAATCGACTTACCAAGTCAGCACGCTTCTTGCCAGTAAAAACTAGAGATTCAGTAGAAGATTATACCAAGTTGTACATTCAGGAAATCGTCTGATGTATGGGACTCCGTTGTCCGTCATTTCAGATTGTGGTGCTCAGTTAAAATGAACTTTTAGAAGTTCTTTCAGAAAGGATTAGGCACAAGTTTTTCATCCTCAGAAAGATGGCCAGACAGAGCGCATTATTCAAACAGTTGAGGATATGTCCTTGATGTTAAAGTAATTGGGATAATCACATACCTCTAATTGACCTTGCTAATAACAACCTACCATTCTAGTATCAACATGGCACCATACGAAGCTCTGTATGGGCGAATTTGTAGATCACCAATTGGTTGGTTCGAAGTTGGAGAAGTGGAGTTATTAGGACCCGATTTGGTCTATCAGACTATAGAAAAAGTCAAGTTGATTCTAGAGCGTTTGAAGATGTTAGAGTTCCAAGTTGATGATTGGGTGTTTCTGAAAGCTTCGCTTATGAAAAACGTTATGAGATTTGGAAAGAAGGGGAAGCATAGTCCCTGCTATATTGGGCCATATAGATTCTTGCGAAAGATCAGTCAATTAGCTTATGAGTTGGAGTTGCCACCATAATTAGTGGTGGTACAACCAGTATTTCACGCGTCATGTTATAACATTCAAGTTTCCAGTACTCAGATACTCATGTCAGTTCAGTACTCAGATATTCATGTCAGTTCAGTACTAAAATACTCATGTCAGTTCAGTACTCAGATACTCATGTCAGTTCAGTACTCAGATACTCATGTCAGCTCAATACTCAGCTACTGGTGTTAGTCCAATACTTAGACATTCATGCCAGCTTAGTACTCAGATTACTCAAATATTCGTGTCAGTTCAATATTCATATATCCATATTAGTTCAGTATTCACGTATCCATAGCAGACCAATATTCAGTCAATCCAGTAGTCATTCAGTTTAGTATCGCAACAATTCAGTAATCATGTATTCATTCAATTTAGTATACAAGTGTTAATGAAAGTTCATGTTTCCACCAGACCCGTTTAAGGTCTGAAGTTAGAAGAAGTTACAGTCAGGACAATCATTCGAGGACGAATGATCCCAAGGGGGAGATAATGTAACATCTCGTAAATTTGGGTTAGGTATGAATGAGTTAAACGAGTGGTAAGGTTATATTTTGGACATGTGAAGTCCCATCGGGATGATTATGGGTGAAAATAGTTGTTTCAAAATCAAGATGGAAAGTAAGGTGCATAAGATTTGACAAAATCGACTAAGTTTGCAGAAGGTCTATATTCCAGCAGAGTTTAGTAAAAATGTATAAGGAATTTGGGAAAACAAAAAGCATGAAAGTTGTAGACCTTTGAAATGGCTTTCCAAAAATATATTATGCAGCTCGAACAAATGTCTGTGAAAAAAGTTATGGGCATCATACAGAAAAGTATATGATATGCACGCCCGGTAGCGCGACCGCGCTAATTTTAAGGCAGTGTTACTACCGTTTTGCACGGTCAGTAGTGCGGACAGGTCTCCAGGTGTGCGGGAGCACTCGTGGGGGTCGTTTTAAAGCCATATTTCTTTCCCCACAACCCCAAAACATAAAAACTTGCTCTAGAAAGAGGGAACTCTCAAAAACCTAACTCCTTAAGGGTCCTTCCACCACCCAAGGTAAGTTCTAATGGTGATTCTAAGTTAATTTTAATTTTCCAGCATCTTATTAACATGGGTAAACCCTCCATATCATTATATATTCGATTGGGACATCATTGTTGAGAGAAGGAACCCTAAAACTCGAATTCAAGAGGATTGAACTTTAAAAAGGTAATGTCTTCAACCTCTAATTGATTATACTATTGGATTAATGATTATAGACTCTAGTTCATGAGATATGAGTTGATGGGTTTGATAGAAAAGCATGAACGGTTATATGTTTGGGGTGTTGATTGTTGATTATTGGTTAAGGGTGTTGTTTACCTTATGAGTGATAAAGAATGATGTTGATTATAAAAATTTGAGACTTTAGAATTTATCTAGGATCAAGAGAATGGCTTGTTGGGTGTAGAAACACCATTAATAAGGACTATGAAGATTTATGTCACCAAGTGTTTGAGAAAATGCTTAAGTGACCAAAACATGAGAATTATTGCTAATGTGGAATCCCTTTAACTTGTATTGATATATATTAAAGTTGAAAGGGTTGGCGAATGTTGTATTACGCTCAAGAGCAGGAAGCTAAGGTATGAGAGACTAACTCTCTATGTTTAGGAATGTTAATGATTCTCCCTACACTACGTTTCTTCTATGACGTATCAATTGCCTCAGAAATATAGTTAAGCCTAGTTCCTTGAATAGTTGTAGAACTTCTATTCTCTAGCTTCATAACTCGTTCACCACTTTCATTCTGAATGTTGTGAGCTCAGTGCGTATTCAATATAGACTTGGGTTTGATGCCCCGAGTCTTAGTATAGATTACTCAGTATGCCATAAACAATTGAAGTTTCAGTGTTCATAATCAGTTCAACAATACATATCTCAGTCTAGTCCTATTCAGTATTCCAGTATCATGTAACTCAGTGTGATCCAGTATTCCAGTATCATGTAACTCAGTGTGATTCAGTATTTCACTATCATGTATTGTAGTTTGATTCTCAGTTCCTTAATGTTGAACACCTGTATTTGGGCCTGAGGCCGTAGTTTATATGCTTTATACATACTTGGGCCTGAGGCCGTAGTTTATGCTTTATGCATGTTTGGGCCTGAGGCCGTAGTTTATGCTTTATGCATTTTTGGGCATGAGGCTGTAGTTGTGTATACGTATACTTGGGCCTGAGGCCATAGCATGTGCACATATATATTGGGCCCGAGGCCGTAGCTTATTTAGATAAACAGGTTGTTCATAATTCAGAAGATGGAGTATTCATATCCTTACTTCCTTTTAGTTCAATTATTAGTTACCATTCAGTTATTAGTTATCATATCAGTTACTAGTTATCAGTTCAGTTACCAGTTCTTAGTTATTAGTTATCATTTCAATTTCAGTTTCAATAGTTATCATTTCAGTTATCAATTATAAATTCTCAATTGTCAGCTTAGTTTCAATTTCAGCATTTATAATTCTTTCTTTCAGTTTCTTTACATACCAGTACAATTCAAATGTACTGACGTCCCTTTTGCCCGGGACCTGCATCTTACAATGTAGGTAATGATTTACAGGTTAATGATTCCGAGCGCTAGGATTCTCGTACCAGCTATTTGGTGATCCCAGTTCTTCCGGGGCATTATCATTACCTTACAGTCTTCAGTAATTTCAGACAGTCAATGTTTTCAGTATTTCATTAGAGGCGTCATAGACTAGAGTAACAATTAGACAAAGTCACAGGCTTTTCATATTAAGCTATGTTGGCTACAAATATGTTTTAGAATTGTATTAGTATTTTCGCACTTTGATTTATATCATCCAGATTTTCAGTATATCAGCATGTATTAGTTTATCTTCCGCATTCAGTATGTTATGATACCACATGTTGATTCAGCCAGCCAGTTGGTTCGCTCTGTCACATGTAGTTAGGCACCGAGTGCCGTATTACGTCTAGGCCCAGGTTCGGGGCGTGACACAACACATCCATTATGAAGGTGATAATTTCCTATGCACAAATCGTGGTAGGCTAGGCCACACAAAAAATCAGTGCTCTTTTATTAAATTAGATGCCAAGGCAATTAAGGAAACAAACAAGGAACATGCAACATCCTCAATTTTGGAAGACCAACAAGATGAGTGGAATACATTTTCATTTAACAAAGGAAAGAGGCAAGCATCAAGAAACATTTAACAAGATACCATCAAGCCAATCAACAACCACAAAGGTCCAGGTATCCCCGTTAAGATGTTCAATGCTAGCACTGGTAAGTACCTTGATACTAAATATTTACAGTACAAATCAAAGGATCCAAAGGTTTCCACCGCTTCTATGGACATAAAGAAAGAAAAAAATTGATACTGCCACCTCCATGGTAAGGAATCCGGCAACCATGACCAAAACAACTACTTCCTAACTAATAAAAAATAATTTTAATATCTTAGGAAATGAGCACATGGTTTTAGATGAAACCACTAATGAAACCATCCAAGGAAATAAGCTTTTTTTTTAATAATCCTAATACTAGCCATGCAAAAGAACAAATGTCCAACACAAATGAGGATTGTGTCATGTTGGATATTAACGTGTCTACTTCTAAAAAAAGTGGAAATGATCCCATGCATGAAATAAGGCAAAAGACAATTTTAACTCTTTTACTAATACTAACTCCACTACCCTTCCTACTAATGAAATAAATTTTTTTGATAATTATACTAGCTTAACCAACAATCCGGACAAAGATCTTTCATTAGGATCTCATAATCTCTCCTTCCCTGAGCATGTAAGACAAATGGAAAATAAAGATGGCCAAGTCTTACATATGTCCAATAACCATAGCCAAGTAATGGATACTACTCCCATAGACGAAATACCTATAAACCATGGCATTTGGCAACCAAAAACCATGCAATCGACACCCCAAATCATTGCCCTACCACCCAATCCCTCTTAAGCAACTCCTAGCCTTTCTCCCACGCCTAAGTTAGAGACCTTAAGTATTCCTATCCCTCTTCAAAATGCCCAGAATTCCATCGACCATAAGGAGACGACCCAGGCTGATACAGATCCTAAGGCAATACAGAGTAATTGCCATGGAAAATCTACCACCCTTTCCTCCCCAAGTAGAAAACCCTCAGATAATTTACGTCCAACCCCCACAAGCACAGGACTACCAGCCTGTGTCCTAGATGGAAATGGGATTAATGGGCCATGCAGTATCATTCAACCTTCAAATAAACGGCCAGGACTCAATTGCTATACTTCACAACACTCAGTATTTAGCTCAACTAGTAGCGGAGGGCATGAGGTTAGCCATGAACAACTACCTCAATCAAGTATGGCTAAACAATATCCTACAACTCTTAGCTCCCTCAGTAAACCCTCAACTAGTGCATGCAATGAGAAATCACTGAAACTTACCACCTCACTTCAACCCCATATATCCTCAGAATACTCTCCTAGACATGCCATTCTTTCCTCCAGAGACACTAACTCAACTCAACCTTATTTTCATACCATGGGAGAATCCCCCACCAGTTCAGGAACAACACATTCCTAAACCACCTCATCAACCCCCATCACCACCTCATCAACCTGCCCAAAACCTAAAACCAGTAGAGGCAGAAATGGATAAGGAGGAGGATCCTCTCAATATAATCTTAGAACGAGTCCTAGAGTTCTCAAACCTAGACAGGGTAAAAGTATTTCTCTTTACGGAGATGCAAGAGAAGAGGCACATACTCAACTTCCCATTAGCATTATATAAATGCTCGATGGACATCAAGCCATATCAGGATCCAACTGTGGGGAACATGGCTATGATATTAGTACCAGCTTTGAGAAGGAACCCAATTCTGGGGACTGTGAGGGAGAATGGGGAACCACCAAACCAAAACCTTAATGTCTCTATGAATCGACCTACTAATGTCATTATTTGGAACATAAGAGGTGGCAATAATAAAAACTTTAGGAGAAATTTCATAGAAATGGTCGACACTCATAGACCATGCATGGTGGCCTTATTGGAAACAAGAATGGGTAGCCATGTAGAACTGCTCAATGATTTCGGCTTTACAGAGATGATAGAGGTTCCATCTGATGGCCAGGCTGGAGGAATTGTGCTACTATACAACCATGAGGTGGTGACTGTCCAAAACTTTGTCCATAGAAATCATGAAATACATGCAACGATTGAGGTACTACCTATACGTAAATAGTGGCTTTTTAGTACTATTTATGCTGGCACTGATTTGTATAATAGGAATGCTATGTGGGAAAACCTAGAAAATATTAGTAGAAATCATATAGTTCCTTGGATGGTGGGAGGGGATTTCAATGATGTTTTTACTGCCAATGATAAGTTTGGAGGTAGGCCTCTCAAAGATTCTAGAGCTAAATTCCTTTGGTCCAAGATTAATAGTTGTAAACTCATTGATCCTGGATTCAATGGGTACAAGTTTACTTGGTCTAATCATAGGCATAAAAATAATGGCTTAATAATGGAAAGGTTGGATAAGGTTTTTGGAAATGATGATTGGATTGAATTATTCTCTAATACTTCTATAATTCATCTTCCTAAAACATACTCGGATCACAACCCCATTCTAGTAGAACTAATACCTAGAAATAGATTACTCCATAAACAACCCTTTAGACTAGAAACTTTTTGGTGTAAACACCCGAAATTCCAACCTCTATTAGAAAACAATTGGTGTGACCCAGACTTCCTTAGAAATTGTCACAATTTTGTTCAATGCTTAAAAAATTGGAAAGCTAGTACATCTAGTGATATTATGGGGAAAAAGCGTAAACTGTTAGCTCGTCTAAATGGTATGCAGAATTCTAACCATTATGCTACGAGCAGTTTCTTACAAAATCTGGAAAAAGATTTAAAAAGAGACTATAATGACCTTCTGTTAATAGAGGATGATTATTGGAAGATAAGATCTAGGATCATGTAGTTAAATGAAGGTGACTCTAACACAAAATTCTTCCATATTTGTGCCTCAAATAGGAAGAAACGTAATAAAATAAAAAATTTCAAGGATGATGTTGGTAATTGGATCAATGATCCCCTTTTAATTATGTCTTATGTCAAAAATTATTTTGAAAATACTTTTACTACTTCTCATGACATGACTAGTAGGAGAAACCTTCTAAACCATAGTTCAAATATTGGCCAGGTTGACCTTGGTGCATTGGATAGACCCTTGCAAGAAATTGAGATTAAGAGGGCTATTTTTTCTTTCAAGCCTTTTAAAGCTTCGGGACCAGATGGACTCCACCTTTTTTTTTTACCAAAAATATTGGAGTATCATAGGCCCTTCAGTTGTGAAACTTTATAAGGACATTTTTAGCAGCCAAGCAATCCCTCTTATTATTAATAGTACCTATCTTGTCTAATATCCAAAATTCCTAATGCAAATAACATTAGAAATTTTAAGCCAATTGGACTTTGTAACACCATATACAAAATAATCACAAAGGTCCTGGCCAATAGGCTAAAACCATTCCTAAATCACCTAATTAGTCCCTTCCAAGCTAGCTTCATGAAAAACAGAAGAGCTTCTGATAATGCAGTCATTATCCAAGACCTAGTTTCAAACCTAAAAAGATTAAAAGGAAAGCAAGGACAAATGATCCTTAAAATTGATTTGGAAAAGGCTTTTGATCGTATTGAATGGTCCTTTATACATCATACCCTTCAGTACTTCAAATTTCCTCCCAAGTTCTCAAAACTTCTATTAAATTGTATTACAACTAGTTCGATATAAGTCCTAGTAAATGACTCCATTACAAACTCTTTTGAGCTAACTAGGGGAATTAGACAAGGGGACCCCATTTATCCCTATATCTTCATCCTTTGTTTGGAAATGCTTGCAAGATATATTCACTATCAAGTAGATATAAGAAAATGTGATCCAATAACCACGGGAAGGAAGTGTCCAAATTTTTCCCACTTGTTCTTTGCAGATGATCTCACTTTGATGGCCAAAGCCAAAAATTTTGTAACTCCATCAAGGAAGGTCTAGACTATTTTAGTACTATTTCTGGCCAAAGCAAAAATTTTGTTTTCAAAAAATTGTCCTGAATCCATCATAAAAGATATTACCCACATATTAGGTTTTAGAAAAAAGTGAATCATTTGGCACCTACCTTGGATTCCCAATATTAAATAATTCCCCTAGGCCAAGGGACTACCAATTCATTGTTGATAAAATGAGATCCAATCAAGCTGCTTGGAAAATGAATTTCATTAATATAGCTGGTAGAACAACGCTCTCACATTCTTGTTTAAATTCGATACCAAACCACTATATGTAATATACCTTACTACCAAAAAAGATCCTCAATAAAATTGACAAGGTGCAAAGGGATTTCATCTGGGGGTCTACAAATGAGAAGAAAAAAATTTACCTTATTAGTTGGTCTACCATTTGCCAATCAAAATCAAATGGTGGTCTAGGTATTCATAGTGCTATTTCAAAGAATTTATGCACATTAGCTAGTATAGTTTGGAAAATACCAATCCTACCTCTCCTTGGGCTACTCTAATAATCTCTTCCTATGCTTGTAGTAATGCCATTAAAATTTTTTTTTTATTTGGAAGAGCATTAAAAAGGGTTGGGAGTTATGCTCTAGAGGAATTACTTGATCCCCCCCCCCCACATCCTCTCTAACATGAATATTTGGGAAACCAATTGGATCCCAAGTGTAGGAAATCTTAGAGCGACTGTGGAAGGACCACTCCAATAAAGAGAACAATCCATAAAATTAAAGGACTTACTCAAAGGGGAAAATTGGGATTTTGATAAACTTTCCCTTATTATCCCGAACAACATTAAGGATATTATTAATAAGGTTAGAATTCAGGGAAAAGTCCAAGAAGTGACATTCCTATATGGCCACTAACTACCAAAGGCTTTTTCACAACCAAATCTTGCTTTAATTTACTAGAATCTTCAAAGAACAACCTTCTGGATTTCCAATAGATTTGGAAACTCAATTGTCCCAATAAAATAAAAAATAATTTGTGGCAATGTCTCCATAATAGGATTCCCTGTAGACAACATCTGGCAAGAATTGGTTTAAACCTAGATCCAATGTGTCCGGTATGCAGAAATAACGAGGAAGAATCTATACTCCACATTTTCTTTAGATGCAAGGCAATCAAACCTTTTTGGGATAAGGTTAGGTGGAATCATTATTACAAAGCATCAGGTGACCATTGGCTAAACCAACTGAAGTCTTTTAACTACCCAATTACGAACAATCTCATAAATTGGGACCTTTTCTTCCCTTTCATTATTTGGTATACTTGGATAAATAGAAACAATAACAATCATAAAAACACCACTTCCCCAATCAATGGTGATTTTATTATTAAAAAGGCTATTGAATATAAACTCCTCACTGAAAAAAGCATCTTCACTCCTCCAAAAATTCATATAAATATTGCATGGCACAAACCACCAAAAGGGTGGACTAAGCTTAATATAAATGATGATTTTATTATTAAAAAGGCTATTGAATATAAACTCCTCACTGAAAAAAGCATCTTCACTTATCCAAAAATTCCTATAAATATTGCATGGCACAAACCACCAAAAGGGTGGACTAAGCTTAATATAGATGCTAGTTATGACAATGTTACACAAAAACATGGATTATGAGGTATTTACAGGGATACCAAAGGAAACTGGATTGTAGGATTTGGTAAACCATCATATGCAAGTGGATCACTAGAAGCGGAGTTAAAAGCTCTACTAGAAGGGCTCAAAATGGCTAAGAAATGGAGATTATACCCGCTTGAAATAGAATCAGATCCTGTGGAGGCTATCCAATCCATCCTTCAGGGAAATAGACTTTATGATGATATTGTTAATGAATGCAAGTGGTTAATGCACCAGCATAAGAAGATAATCCTCCATCACACATTCAGGCAAAGGAATAATGTTGCCCATCACATGGCAAAAAAAGCTAAGGAACAACGGGAAGGCATGAAGACTTTTGTTGAAGCTCCACCCTATGTAAAATATTTTGTGGAAAAAGAACTACTAGAACAATGTATTTTTGTTAAACTGCTTTCTTATGATGCTTGTAATACTCTGGCAAGCCTAGGTAACGAAAGTGTCCTTCGAGACACCAAGTATGCATACAATGTACTAAATGCTCCTTAATTATTAATATATATATTTCCTGTTTGCTCAAAAAAAAATTGAGATCATGGAGGAAGATCATGGGGGAGGTTATGGAAGCATGGGAGTTACAACCATAAGTATTGGAGTAGTGGGAGTTATGGAGATAATGGAGAAGAGTAGTGGGAGTAATTTCTTTAGGGGTTATAAACATCCACTAATATAATTATAATATTTCACAACACTCCCCCTTGGATGTCTATAGATAATGTGCCTCATTAAAACCTTACAAGGAAAAAAACTAATGGAAAAAAATTCTAGTGAAGGAAAAAGAGTACACATATATTGTAACAACAACTTCTCGGAGATGAAAAATTCCAAGCTTGTATAACAATTTCTCTAATCTTGAGACCGGCAATGCCTTGATGAATTATTCCGCCAAATTATCACTTGAATAAATTTCTTGAATATCTATTTCATCATTCTGTTGAAGATTATGTCTGACAAAGAACTTTGATGAAATATAGGATTTATTCTATCTCCTTCAATTTATCCTTCTTTCAATTGAAATAAGCAAATATCAACGTCTTCACTATTATTGGAATCTTCTCTTCAAAGAAAAGTCACACATCTGTAGTGTGCAGAGTCACTTGCTCATCAGTTGCTAGTATATTGACATGACTTGAATAATTATCAACAATTGACAACCTTGTGAAATGATAATATGGCAATTCCTTCGCATACAAATAGATTATTTGAAGAACGGACTTCAAAAAATGCTTGCATTTGCATAACCAACAAAACCTTGACAATATTTGTTAGAATAAACAAATCTATATCAAGGATTCCTTTTGCAATATAGTACTAATAGTATTCCAATATCTTCATATAGGAATAAAACTAGATCTCGCTAGCATATTGTTATACTTATGGTTCTAGCAAGATACATAGTGCAAAAATTGCAACAGACACAAAAATAAATCATGCACGCCATGCTTTCCCTAATCCACATAAGGATTTGTTGAAGCTTTATTTAACAAAATTTTTGGGAACTTCTATATGCTTCAGAACAGTTTAAATCCTTCAAGGATTTTCATTATACGCATATCAAGTTTTTCATGTATTGCCATATTAAAACCTGAACACAATTTCATCCACCACAGGAGAACCTGTCTCCATATAACTAATGCGAGGATATTTATGAAAAATCGTGTGCCACAATTCGTCTTTATGTCTATCGACATGATTTTATATTTCACTTTCAGGTATTGAGACTATCTGTCCAACTTCACATTTTTCAGGTGAAATCAAATTTTATTGTGTATTTTTTCATTTGGCCAATTATTTATCTGTCCAAATTCCATGACAGATTTAAGCTCAAGATCCTCGTCAATATTAATAATATTGAACGTTACATTATATCAACAATATCGTCGACGATCATTTTACATCGGTTCCATCGTTACCACTAGAGACATAACTTATTGAGATCTCTTTATCTCATTATTTTCAGGTACTTGAGCCTCTCTCATGAGGTCTTATAAAATATTATGTCATGGTGCTCTTATAAAGTACTTGCCTCCTTATTGTGACCATCTTGAACATTTGCTCTAATCCTTCTTCAAGCAGTTTTATCTTTGGAACCGATTAGTCTATTATACTTCATGCGTGTCATAAACTCTATCCATCATGGACTTTATTCTATTTGGAGCATTAACAGCTGAAATATGACATTTAGCTTTGGGCAACAAATGCTCCTGGAAATATCTTGGAAATGAATTATCACTTGAACATCAAGTTCACATAAGTTCACATTTTCTTGTACGAGGATCTAGATGTATTCATAATAATTCATCTACGTATCACTGTTTCAGCTGCCCATTTTCTCCCCCTAATATTAGGATCACCAACACATTTTAAACCTTCTTTGAGAACCCATCTTTGTGCATTGTGATGTCACAATTAAATCATATAGCACATCCATATTTCAAGATGGAAATTATTTGGTTCCTGACTCTGAACCAATTGTAACGGGAAGAATTTATCATAACTTGGCTAGATGCGTGCAAGTGCTGCTCTATATTAAATAATACATCTCATACCAAATTTTTTGGTAATTTTGTTCTCATAACCAATGGTTTAGCTATAATTGGAGGCATACAGTCTCTGCTAAACCAACTTGGATTTAAACCAGCATTATCAAGATAAATTTATATTCTGGACTCTGCACTAATAATTTGAGCAATCAATCTTGCAAAATCCAAACTGCAAGTTGATAACAAACGCACATGTGACCATACAATAGATGCATCTATTGAAATCATATAATAGTAAACGGTCCACATGGCAGGTGACTGGGCACATATATATATCACCTTCTATTCATTCCAGAAATCAAAGGATTCAATCCCAACCTTAACTGGTATATCATGAGAATAAGCAGTACAAGAGAATTCTTGAAGAACCTTCTATTTCTTCAATATATTCCATGTGAATTCTCAATCAATTTTTCCCATCATAATTGAACCGGGGTGGCCGACCGGTCATGCCAACTGATACTTATTTCAGTAAACATCTAATTTACTATGGCATGTGATTTTATCATCATGCTTGTACATGTGTAGTACACATAGAAGAAAAGTCGGGTAACCTTTTATATTTACCCGGTGTTATTATAGTAATATGAAGATATTTAATCTTTCTTTCATGTATAGTCTCAAATACCAACCACTTTGGCTATTATATTTGAAACTCAAAAAGTTTCTTTTGAGACTTACTACTATATCAATGTCATGAATAATTTCATTTATCCGTGTAGTAACAAATTAGCTCTTCTGGAGCTCTTAATTGATTTTGTACTACAAGACCTTTTTTTCACCATCCATATGGTGAATGTCTCCTTCACAGAGAAAATCATATCATAATATTTGTCATGGTCAAAATCATCATAAGCAAAATCATTTCTTGCTTTAGTTTGTCTTTAACAACTTTTTATAAAGCACGACAATATAGTTTTGGCGTACCACATGTACACAACCAATGACATATTCATATAACCACAATAATGTTCATTCTTTTTATTTCACTCAAACCTCCCGTAGAGGTGAATTGTGTGGTATTGATCCAATCATGTATTGCACGTCTTTATTCATTACTTTTATCACATTCACCTTTAGAAATCTCAATGCTTATCACAAGTCACATTCTCTTTAAGAAATGAATCATAATCAACGACGTGCTTTATTATTTTTCCATACCAATTTGATGGTAAACATTGCCTTCACATTTTGAAGGACTATTTTGAGAACCCTAATTGTTCTCATTTTTATAATTACCATAATGATGACTATTATACTTGTTCTCGCTTCAAGAATGGAGCATATTAAATGGGACAAGCTTCATGCTTTTTCATGAAAAATATATTATTTTTCTTTAGTCATCATTATATCATCAATATGATGCATTGTGACTCAAACTCAATGCCTTACTCATATAAAAGCATGTGTTATGCTACAATTAGTTGGGACTTGAACACAACTTTTATCATTATGGTACATCAGGACTCAAAACCTGATATCTTACCCTCATGGTGCATTGGGACTTGAACCAACCATTTTATCCTCATTCACTTCAGGAAATGAAATATAATTTTACATAGCCACAAATTCAACTTTGGTAAATTCCACATAGTAAACACTATCATAGAAAATAAGTGAATTAAAAATGCTAAGAAATATTATGGGAAAATGCATAAGTACCCCCCCTGACCTATACCCGAAATCCCAACTACACACTTTTTCTTTGCGGGAATCCTATTACCTGCCCTAAACTTATTTTAAATGGAATTATTTGCACCTTTAACGCTGACGTGACAGAGTGTGTATTTCACTCTCCTTGAAGAAGGAAAAAATGATTTTTCAGATTATTTTTTATTCTTTTTACCATTTTTTCTTACTTTTTTTTTCCTTTTCCTTTTCCTTTTTCTTTGTCTTTTTTCTTTTACTTTTTTTTTCGTTTCTTCTCTAATTCCGGCGGATATTCATTCACCGGCGACTTTGTCTAACCGTTTTTTCTTCCATTTTTTCTTTTCACACAAAAATTAAACTCTCAAAAAGATCTATTCATAAGCAAAGCAAAATACACTTGGATTTGGGGGAAAAGTTCATCATCAGAAAACCTTTCCACGCCGGAAAAAAAAACGATGTTTTGAAATTTTAGCTGGAAAAAGTTTTCTCAGCTTACATTCGTTTTTATTTCTTTTGCTCTTCCTCCCATAAAACAAAACACACTTAGATCGGGATAAAAATCTGTCGCCGGAAAAAAAAAATCGCCGGAAAAAATGGTGTTTGTGAAATTCCGACGACCACCATTTTATGTCGCCGGTGACCAAAACAAAAAGAAAGTGAATGAAATAACAAAATAAAAATGAGAATAATAAGAAATAAGAAAAAAGGATAAGAAAAAGAAGAAAGAATTTAAAAAGTACTAAAAATACATGTGGGGCGCGTGTAGCTCACCACTTGTCAAGAGTTTGGTTGTTAGCATTAAGAGTGCAAATAATTACATTTAAAATAAGTTTAGGGAGGTAATAAGATTCCCGCAAAAAAAAAAGTATATAGTTGAGAATTTGGGTATAGGTCAGGAGGTACTTATGCATTTTCCCAAATATTATCCAAAGTTGTAATGAGATATATTCTATTCCAGTAGCAAGCAAGCTTAATCATTATTACCAACATATTCTGTATTTACACAAAAAATGTCCCAATATACCAACTAGACATAAAGCTCGATGATAATACTTTGCGTATTAGTTAATGCACACTGCACCTAGTAGTATATTAAGTAAATAATTTTTAAATTATCGGCTCATACATACGAAAAACATTAAAGACTATTATAATCTAACACATAGTGTTTCGTGCAAATAAAATGCGATAGGAACCAGATAACACATGCATCTGACTTGTAATTTTGAACAGAACTAAAAATAATTAACAATATCCAGCAACTCATCTCATTATTCATGCAAAAGAGAACCCGTTCATATCTAGATTAGAAAGACATTGACTTACTCTTTTAAGAAGGAGATAATACCCGTTTAAAATAGATATCTCCACAAGGTAGAGGCTCGTGCTGATAACGTGTTAAGAAACTAAGTTCAAAGTAATAATATGAAACAATAAAATAGACAAAAGATGTAAAGAGGAAGAGGGAACTTTCTTATTTCTTCTATGTATTCCAAGTGTGTATAATGTGGTGCCAAAACCCTCTATTTATAGGATTACATAGAGGTATACAAAAGAATGCCATAAACATGGCATTAAACATTTGAGATCATGGAGGAAGATCATAGGGGAGGTTATGAAAGCATGGGAGTTACAACCATAAGTATTGAAGTAGTGGGAGTTATGGAGATAATGGAGAAGAATATTGAGAGTAACTTCTTTAGGAGTTATAAACATCCACTAATATAATTATAATATTTCACAACACTTCTTTGCTTTTTGGCCAAAAAGTCATTTTTGATAATACGTGCCTCCACTTTAATTTTTTGTCACAACAGCTTTTAGGGTAGTATTAAATTCACTTTGGACAAAGTGTAAGGAGGTACTAGAACACCCCTAAAAGTTAAATATGAAACTGACTTTTCCATACAGCTACAAGGTGCATCTCATCTTATGTATTTTCCCTATATTTAATAAGATGACTAATACATGCACATAGTTTGCAAAACATGGTGTGATGCACACTCGCAGCTTCACAAGTATACATCCACGTTTCAAATAATTCTTGTTATAGTAATTAATAAAACCATTTGTTACGAAACTTGGAGTGTATATATAAACAATTACCCTAACTGTCAGCCTGACCTCAAACGCAACAGAAACAAAGAAACAGAACCATCCAAACCAATTCTAACTATTATGGATAATAGTTGAACTTCTCCAGCCATGCATGTAGCAGTATTCTGGAACCTCTTTGATGAACATCCTGAATTGCTCTCCTGATTGTAGCTTCATTGCTATGTTGCCTTACCTGAAAAACTCATTGATTCCTCTCCATCCACAAGTAGTAGCTTAGTAGCTAGATTGCAACTGCTAATACCGTCCTATATTGGGGGCTTCTCCCATTGCCATGCTTTTGTCGCTCGTTGCAACTCATTCTTCAATTTCATTGGACTACTCATTATATATGCCTAGCTATAATAGCAGTTTTTTCTAAACTTCTGCAGTTACTTCGTAGGTCAAAAATAAGTGTGACAAGCTCTCATCTTCAACATAGAGGGCATTCTTGAGTAGTCACCCCCAATTGACTAGTCTATCCTTAGTGTTTAGCCTTCCATGTGCAGCTAGTCTTAGGATAAAGATCCATCTAGGCAGACCAAGATTACTAGTTGAGAAAGCATGTATTTAACAATCAATATGAAATCTAAATAATGAAATGATCTCGTTTAATTTTTTTTTCTAAAAAAACGATAAAACATCATGTCAAAATCGAGGATGTAGGAGTTTACTAGATTGCGACTTGTGAATATGGAAGATTAAAGATTGAAACATTTCAACAAACTTGATAAGAAAGTGATCGTACATGTTAAGACCAAACATTATTTAAAAGTAAAAGAAATGAATGTAGTATAATAGATCCATTAAATATTAGATTTCATGAAAGGATCAAAAATATTTCTAGATATAATTTTAAAGGAAAATCCAATATGAAGTTTTTAATATATAAAAAATAAATATATCTATATGTTAGTTTAGGTCGGATTTTTCTTACTGAACCAAACTTAATATATTCAGTTTTTCTAATCGATTTGGTTCAACTTTTCAGTTTTATTTGCACAACCCTAGTCATAAGCAAGGATGTACATACGTCGGTTTGGTTCAAATTTTTCATTTATCAAACCAAACCAATTGTGTCAAATTTTTAAATATATAAATCAAACCAAACTAACAAAAGTTGGATTTTCAATTTCGATTTTTCTCAATTTTTTGCGTTTTCGCGGTTTTTCGGATTTCTTCCCAATAAAATTTTCATAGCACAAATATATAACTTGTGCTCGAAATATTTCTTTGGTCCTAGTAGAATACAACTATATAAGGTATTACCCAAAAAAATAATACAAAATAATGTGAGATGAGTCATGACATTATACTAAAATATTCAACAAGAAAGATACTGATATCCCATAAAATAAATATTACTAATTAATAAGTCATAATGCAAATGAACATAATCTAAAAGTACTAAGTCATGCTATAATAAGTACGAGTAATAAGTACTAAATATTACTTACATGACTAAACAATAAAAAAAAATAAGTTATGCATTTTCACTAAATAAACTAATGCAAAACTAAAAAAAATAGATATCCAATACTCTATTAATTAGTCATTCCTAGCATTGAGTTGAAATTCTTTTATTAGCATTAATATTAATTTGATTTTGCTTTGAACTTTATTTGAGTTACTAACACTTATGGACTATATAACATACTAGACCATTCAAAATTTCTAAGTTCAATCTTAAAGTAATACGTTAAAAGAGTGAACTATGAAAAAGTTTAAGAAATATTCATAAACTACATTATGATAACTATTTTTATAACTTGTATACATAATGTTGGTTTGGTTTCGGTTTGAATTTTTTTTTTTGTTAAAACCAGATTAAATCAATTATAGTCGAGTTTTTTTTCTCCAACACCAAACCAAATCAAATCAAACCAAACCATAATCGGATTTTTTTTCATGATTTAACTCGAATTATTGGTTTGATACGGTCTGTTGGTTTCTTTTGTAGAACCCTAGTCATAAGTACAACTCTGAATACTCTATCCACTCTCATTTATACCAGATAAATGAAGTTCAAGTGGCAAAATAACCTCTTTGTAGCCAAACTATTTTTATTTTTATTTTTAAGAGATTTAGAAATCTAGACATGCATCCACAGATATTTGGCCGTAAATTAGCATTAGTAGGTTATAAATACATTAAATCTTCATAAATATACTTACTTGGTAGTTGGGTTGGGTAGTAGATCCAAATGGAGCTCTCAAATCGTGCCTTAGCTATCTCTTTCGTTTTTTGGACTCAAAATCGGGAGAAACTCAAAAATAGTTTACAACTAGTCGTTCAAAAATAGCTGCTCAGTTTCAAAAGTAATCGAAATGTAGCCACTTTTCATGTAAAGATAAATTTGAGCGAAAACACTGTTCAAAACCGGAAAAATACGCCAGTATATTATACTGGAGTTCCAGCATAAGTATGCTTGAACTCCAACATATTATACTGGAGTTCCAGGATAAGTATGCTGGAACTCCAGCATAATATGATGGAGTTCCAGCATAAGTACACTAGAACTCCAGTATAATATACTGGAGTTCCAGCAAGTATAATTGTCCAGTATAATATACTGGAGTTTGGAGCACCGGTGCTCCAGTCTCCAGTATATTATACTGGAGTCAACAAAGTATATTAGTCCAGCATAATATGCTGGAGTTCATACACAGGTGCACCGAACTCCAGTATATTATGCTGGACCGGTCTTTGTTGCAGCAAAATAGTGGCTATTTTTCATTGACTTCGTAAACGCTGACTATTTTTGAATGACCAATCCGAAAACTGGCTATACCGTGCTATTTTTACCTCAAAATCTCGATATTATACTATCTGTAGGCCTGAGGCCGCGGACCACTCTCGCCTTAGCGTGAATACTAAGGAAGAAAATTTCGTCTTCACACGATAGCGCTATGACGCGACCTGGCGGTCTGGCCAAAACATGCCTTTAGACTAGGTTCACACTATAACCTTGCGCTTTGGTCCAATTGTCCTGCCTGTCTCTTGGAAACCTTGGCCAAAATCATGCCACATGCGTTACCCTCACAATGCGAATAGGGTCCGGCCTATCTAGCCCCTCTTATACTACAATACAATACCACTTCCAGCTCAACCCCAAACCATATCCAACACTCATATCCACTATTTCAACATTGTATATTGTACACTCATCCACATATAATCTCATTTATTTAATACATAACTAGGCAAAAGTCAGGTTTAAACATAGCAGAAATTTTGCTAGGAGCTATCATTGTGAGGTAAGATTTTGTTTACTAAGATTAGGGCGTTGAGAAATTCAAAAATCAAAACGACCAGATCATTTTAAGACGACAATCAGTGCCGGCGAACTACTTTCTCAAGTTTAAGGTTCAACCTAAATACAAAGCGCTTCTACAACTGATGTTGAGTCTCAACCTCATCATTCATATGGACACTCCTGGTTAACAACACGAAAGTATTTCGCGTACCAGCAGTTGCTAAAGATTATCCTTTTTTTTATAGACAATAATTTGTAGCAACAAACCCCGACTTATCGGACAAAACTAACCAGTGTTAATGCAAATGAATTTTTTTATGGAAATCAAGTTCGACTCTATTGATACAAAATGCAATTTCACGACATACATAAATACTAATTAGCAACAAAAAGTATGTTGCTCAAATTCACATTTGTGACGAATATGGTGTATTCCAATAAATTAGAATACACTATTGCTACGAATCTTCTGTCTGTTTGCAAATATTAAAATTAACATATGCCATGATTTTCCTGCAACATGTTGTAACAAAATAATCCGACCGCTGCAATAAATTAAAAGTGTCTCTAGCAGACTAGCACCGACCGTTTTTGTTGCTGTAAAACTGTTCTTCTAAATATATTCTCGGACTAAATATTTTTTTTTGCTCATACAGCTAGTATTGACTATTCAGTAAAAGTGTTTATGACATACTAGCAGTATCTACATCAGCAATGGCTTTAAAGTCCGTCTGGGTTTTGATCACCTTCATAAGGGCTTGAAGCAAGCACCAGCTCCAAAAACTGTTCATTTTTACATTGCTGGAAAAATGTAACGACAAAGTACCTGTTAGTGTACTTTCAACATCCAATAATTCAACGTTCAAACGAATTTAACTAAAACCGAAAAATTCACACCTCAGTAGGATATGAGAAGACATTATGGAGCTGAGACATGCCATCCTCCGCAGGTTCACTATGACCTATGTGCTCTTGTTGCTACAACCATTTCAAGAAAAAGAATATAAGAGAGAGTAACGAGTATATGTTCCCTAAATAACCTTAACTTTTACTCTTGCATTATTTTTCAAGACAATCAACTTTTTATCCAATTCTCTAAAGAATACATGCAACCAAATAAAGCTGAAATTTAATCTTCTCCAATTCCCAAAGGCTTCTGCAACCCACTTATCAAAACCTTCAATTATATCTCCATCCATTAATTCGAGGAAGCAAACACAGATAGAGATGGTTAAACTCTCTACCTAGACGGACTAAAGTCGATGTTAAAAAAATTATTAGGATGTTAAATACATTAAGTTGGATGGTACAAAGGATGGGATTAGAAATAATTTAAGGACATTTTGATAGATGGAAAAATGCATAACAATCTTAAATTATTTTTTTATTATAATTTGGTTCGGCACAATTTATCGCTCTCTTTAAAAGAACAAATTGATTTCACACTTTAGTGAGTTTCAATGAACAACAAAATATGATATTACTTGGTAATGTATGTGCAAGAGAGAACTTTGGATGAACAACCAATACATTCCAGTGCTCATTTGCATTTATAGGTGATGAAAAAGAAACTTGCCTTGAATGGTATTTGGCCAAACCATTGCAAATAGTCCTCCCCTGATTGCTACCATCATTGAAGTTGAAAATCATCACATCTTCATTAATTTGCTACATACATTCAAGGCAAGTTTCTTTTTCATTTATTGGCAAGTTTCATCTATTTTGATCATTTATAGGTAATTAAACTTCTTTTCTTTTCTTTCTTTGCTCTAAATTTTCTGTCACCTTTATTCATTCCTCGAGAGTCAAGTATATTAAACTCTGAAAGGCTCAACTTGTATTAACTTTATAACATAATATCTACATATCCAAAATATTATCTTTTAATCGTTCCATAATTATTTTCAGATCGAGAAAAGATCAAGTCCAACCCTGAAAAACATGAATTATTAGAGAATATGGAAGAGTATAATGTTTAATTTGTTTCGATTGCATATTGGCGAGGAATAAAGAAAAAAGCTCAAGAAATTTATACCTGATGAGGTTGAACGTTCCCTTGATTCACGAAAGGAACACTAAGATCACCAATGCCTCGTGATTGCTGTGTAGCATTAATGTTGTGAAACTCAGAAAAGTTACATACTGGATTGAGCGTAGCATCGACTTCTTGCCCCCTGCAAACATCGTTAACAAATGATGGTAGTTGCATAGAAGTGTCTTCATCAATATGATCAGACAATATGGCAGAGCATTGCTTTTCTCCATCAAATCCAACCGAAGAAGATGCCTCTTGAGCCAAACATTGTTCAGAGTCATGTTGGCTTTTACCAATGAAGTTCATGAGACCAGCAAAAAGAGTAGATGCCTCATCAGCATCGTTATTTTGGGTGAAATTGGTACCACACTGGTCATCAGCAAAGCCATCATGAAGAAAGTTCAAATTCCCGTTAAGGGTAGCGTGCTTTGTGATACCATTGGTCCCTAATGCTAGTAAGTTCCTATCAGATAACCTATTGGCAGGAACTCTAGAAAGCATTCTACGAACTTGAGTTGAAGTAGTACCATTCATGAGCTGAGATGAAATATCTTCATAAGCCGATGTTCCCGTTTGATAGTTGTTTGCTTTCATTGTGCTAGTCAACTGATTCGCCTTATACAGTGGAATCTCATTGCTATGTGTTATATTACCCAAAATACCTTCATTGAGAAACAACTGTGCTTGTTCATATCCTAACGGTATAGCTTGTCTTGTTTGCTGGGTTCTGAAAGACGAACTGCCGTTGTTTGCAGTGTGAATCAATGACCGGGGGTTAGTGGTGTTTTCAGAGAACTGTTTCTGCAGTCCAATTTTTTCCTGACTGAGCATTCCTGATGCAAAAGTTGATTGAACAGCCTTAATGGCTAAGTTTGTGTCAGCAGCTTGTATTCTACAGCATGCATCAGAGACTCGTTCCAAGAAAATACGATATTTCTGCAAAATTAGCATAACTTGCTTGGAATGAATAGAAGAATTGATAATTAGGATGGAACAAATTAAAAAGGCTACCTAAGTTTTAGGAATGTTAATTTAAAGTCACCAATTCTGTCATCAGCAAACCAAGTTCCTAAAGTAAGCTAATTATTAAAATTACTTTTTTCCCATAGTATGCTAACTTAGTAGATAGATTAAATCCACTGCAACATGATATGTTAAGTACACTGATATATCGTATAAAAGACTTTAGATAAAAGGTTATTTAAAGTCAACTAGAGGTACTATATATAAAAAAAGGTGACCAAGTGACCAGTAAAAGAAAATATGTAACGCGCTACAACCCCATGCAAAAAGTAGACCAATAGCAACAGAAAGTAACCATTAATGTAAGATCGCATCATTAGTATATATAGCTTTTTTTGCTAAGGTCATTAGTATATAAAACTTGAATTCATATCTTTAGATTCGATTTACATTATTGATTCTGTAGAAATCTTTTACATGCTTAGCATAATTTCTAATGATTTTAATTTTATATCCTTATTTAATTTCTAATGATTTTGATTTTAACTTACCTGGAGTGTAAGTTCAATGGGGCGACTTAGGAAGTGGAAGGGGAGGCGAGGCTGGATTCACAAGTCATCCCTAGGAGAGGAAATTTTAAGTACCTTGGCTCTGTTATAGAGGGGATGGGGAGATCGACGAAGATGTCACACATCATATTGAGCAGGATGGATGAAATAGAAACTTGCTTCCGGTGTCTTGTGTGATAAGAAGGTGCCAGCAAAACTTAAAGGTAAGTTCTACAGAGCGGTAATCAGGCTGACTATGTTGTGTGGGGCTGAGTGTTGGCCAGTCAAGAGCTCACATGTCTGGAAGATGAAGGTAGCAGAGATGAGGATGTTGAGATGGATGTGCGGGCACACAATGTTAGATAGGATTAGGAATGAAGTTATTCGAGACAAGATGGGTGTGGCCCCAATTGAGGACAAGATGCGGGAAGCGAGGCTAAGATGGTTTGGACATGTGAGCACAGACGCTTCGGTCAGGAGATGTGAGAGGTTGACATTGGAAGGCCTAAGGAGAGGTATAGGTAGGCCAAAGAAGAATTGGGGTGAGGTAATTAGGCAAGACATGGCGCAACTTGAGCTGACCAAGGACATGACCCTTGATAGAAAGGTGTGGAGGTCGAAGATTAGGGTAGTAGGGTAGTTAGTTTAGTGTTCTCCCTGTCATACCGGTAGTATTAGCACGTACTTTTGTATTCTGTTGGCATTAGATTTCTATGACTACTTGTCATTTCTTTCATTGCGGTCACCTGATTATTTGGTTGTTATTTGAGTTGCTTTTACATGGCTTCTCACTGTTGCGCTTCTTGTTTTTCTCTTCTTCAATGTGGTGCTTATGCTTCTCTGAGCCGAGGGTCTATTGGAAACAACCTCTTTATCTCCACAAGGTAGGGGTAAGGCTGCGTAAACACTACCCTCTCCAGATCCCACTATGTGGGATTATACTGGGTTTTTTGTTGTTGTTGTTATACTTATTGAACTCATATAAAAGGAACTTTCTGAAGTTTCTTCCATACCGGTGATTTCTTAGAAATCTGTGTTCTCCTATTTTATGAAATTATGCACTAGTTCAGACCAAGTAATATAGAAGTCAGACATTACTTCACCTATATGGACTAGTTCAAATCAAGTAATACAGAAATCAAACATAACTTCACTTATTTAATATGTGAAAGCCATGATACCAATTATAGTTAAACATATGTATTCAGAAGTAAACCTGCAAATGGCTGGCAACATTTTCTCTAGTTAATCCAGGGACTTTCATTTGATCAAGAATCTTTTTTGGCACAACTTCTGCATGAAAAATTCAGGTAGCAAAATAATAACAATTTAATGTTCTTTTAAGTTTGACACCTCCGAAGAACTCTTTTTAATAATGTGAATATGCAACTTACTGTCAAATCCAATGTCTCTGATGGCTTCCAAGAACTTGTTGTGTAGTGAACTTGTCCACACAACCTTAGCCTTTTTAAATAGTGCAGCAGAATTACCACTGTTATCTTTATCAGCATTCCTCTGTGTTCTTGCAGGTTTCCTCTTAGATTTTTCCTTCTTGATATGTTGATAGTAATTTTCATTGATAGATGATGCAGATTCTCCGACTTCATGAAGGCTTTTCTTATTGCAATTGGAACTTTTCTCCAAACAATTGATTTCCTCAAGAACAACTCTTTTACCTTTCTTCTTCTGCAACAGTGTGTACTGCCATAGATCTCTTAGATCATCTACTGATATAGGCTTAACAAGGAAAAATGCAGCCCCACCGTCTAGTCCTTTCAGGATCGTACCTTCTTTGTCATCAGCTGACATCACTGACATTCAATATGTAAGCTTAGATCATAAGCCTTTTTTTTTTGACGATCAGGGAACACAATACTAAACATTTCATGCAAAATAAAATTGGAAAAAGAAGAACCAGACTTACAAACAACAGGTAGCTCAAATTCGTCGGTTATCACTTGTTGAAGTTCAAAGCCATTCATATCAGGCATGTGCACATCGACGACAACGAGATCAAAAGAGCCGCCTTTGATCCGAAGTATAGACAAAGCATCCATTGGATGTTTGACAGTCATAACTGGAGTAAAACCAAAATAGTTTATTGATTAGATGCATTATGAAGGAGAAATGACAACTGCTCCATATAGAAACATTTTAAAATCCAAATAACAATATCCTACGCTAAGTCGCCTATAAGTTCTGACATCAAGATTAATAGCCAGAGCAAAGGAACTACATTTTCCATACATATGCTGATGTTAGATCTATTAATGTGGTTATCGTAAATAAAGACAATTCCATAAATACAGATGTGCTTAAATATCGTTATCAGATTCATTAGATTCCTTTTTTCTTTTTCTTGTGAATCTAATTAAAATTTCTTACTATAACTGGAAAGAAAAAAAGAGATTGTGGAGAAGGGTGAGAAGGCCTGTGTTGATGATCTGATCATTTGGCCCTTTGACTATACAAGAATATGTGGAGCTTGAAAAATACAAAAGAATGTTAGTTTGCTGATACTGTCATTAGCATTGGATGCTTGGTAAAGAACATCTCAACCAATCTATTGAGAGACTCCTCTTTGTGTTTGCCTTATAATAGAAAAGACTGAAAGCCTCGAGGCGCAAGGAAAGGCGTTTTACGTATTAGGGCGAGGCATAAGCCTCGAGGCCCTAGGCGTAAGCCCCATGGATCTTTAATTTTTAATATTTTATAAATTAATACAATAGAAATAAATATTACAATAAGGTAAAATTACATAGAAATTTCAAGAAAATATAAAATAAATGAAATGTATATAGAACTACTTCATCTTAAAATGCTAATTTGAATCAGCAATTGACTAAAAAACTAATCAAAACTGCTTCATCAAAAAACTAATCAAACTTTGGCAAAGAAGTTGAGTAGAAATTTATAAACTAACTTGTAAGAGTAAAATAACTTGAAAAGAAAGAAAAGCAAAGAAGGAACCTACAATTAGAAGTGTTGAACCACAAATCATGGAGGATGATGCATTTTCGTTTTTAAGTTTGCAACTTGATCATTTTTTTCCTTTACCCGGTAGAGGACAAAGAGAAAGATAAAAATTAGGGCTAACAATAAAAAAACTTTTGACTTTAAAGTTTTTAAACTTTTTAGAATGCAATAACAAGTTGATTTTTGTGTTTATTGGTATTAAATTAAGGAATTGTAATTTTAATTCTAATTTAAAAGATTTTTTGGGCTTATGCCCCAAAATAAAAACTCACCCAACGCCTAAAGCATACGCCCAGAACAATGAGGCTTATGCCTCACAATACTTTCGCACTGCGCCCCCCCCCCCCCCCGTTTTTACTATGCCGCTCCGGGGCAAAAACGGCTCTTAAAGCACTGGTTGTGATTCCCCTTCATTCTTCAGCAAGTCATACTCACATCGAATCCAAAGAAGTGCTAATGAAGTGGCACCTTAAATTAATCGTTCCACTTCTGTTCCTAAATAGGAAGTATGAATAACTTTGGTACATCCGGTAAGTAACTTGAATTCACATGTCATGTAACTTAAAGATCTAATGCTTACCACTTTCAAATCTAGGATACATCGATCTCCGTTAAGGCTATCTAACATAAAGAAAAGCAATTCATGCATGCAAGACACTATCCCAAATTAGGGGAAGAAAAAAAAGACGACGACATAGCAAAAAAGATTTGGCGCATACCTTGGTATTTACATTTCTTGAGTATCATAGCAACAATGGAAAGACAAACAACATCATCATCCACAACCAAAATGCTGATTGACTTGTTTATGAGTGTCTCAACTTCCATTGATTGGCAAAGGTTGACTCTGTGGCGAAGATTGTACTAACTAAAGTAAATGAAGTATTTGGTCAAATTGAATAATGACAACCGCCACCGGTGTTGTAGATGGTTTATTTAGAGTGAAAAGGGGGCAGATTTAGAGATATTCGTCCTCGGACCAAAAAGAGAAAAAAATTGTTCCCCTTTCCCACTTGTACAATCAAGTGTGAACACATTAGCACGAAAAATTGGCATAAATATATATTTATTAAAAGTTCCGTTAGATATCTAAATTTTTCTTGGCATATTAGAATAGAGCACTCATTACATTAGCATATTAAGATTCTTTTTAGTAATTCTGTTACTATACTTTTCACCAGCCGCTACTCCACTACCTATTATAATTTACACGCATTCATCTTCTTTCTCTTTCAGAATTTGTTTTTTTAAATCTGCTTTCGTTAACAGGCTTGTAAAAGCTATAACTTCACCATGAAAGACTGGGCTGGCTAGGTATTCAAATTTATACCCACTTTCTTGATAAGGCTTTAAATTGATGATTCGCTAGTTCATAATGGTTTCTGTGAAAATGCATGGGAGAAAAATCTTATTATTGATATATTAGTCTTTCAATATAATACAAGAAGCCCTATTTATAGCTATACTCTACAAAGTACATATTAGTCCTATTCCAATGTGGGACTAGACTTATATACATAACTGTAAACTAACACTCCCCCTCTAGCCGCTGCATACAAATCATATGTACCGAGCTTGTTACATATATAACCAATACGAGGACCAGTGAGAGACTTGGTGAGAATATCTGCAAGCTGATAATTCGACTTCACAAACTTTGTAGAATCTCTCCTGAGAGTATCTTTTCTCTGACAAAGTGACAGTCAATCTCAATGTGTTTAGTCCTCTCATGAAACACCGGATTTGACACAATATAAAGAACAACTTGATTATCACACACCAGTTCCATCTTGCTAATTTCTCCGAACTTCAACTCCTTGAGCAACTGACCCAAACTAGCTCACGCATTCCCATAGCCATGACCTGATATTCGGCTTCGGCGCTAGATCGAGCAACTAGATTCTGTTTCTTGCTCTTCCAAGAGACCAAATTACCTCCAACTAGAATACAATATCCAGACGTAGAACGTCTATCAGAAGGTGATTCTGTCCAATCAGCATCTGTGTACCCAACAATCTGCTCGTGGCCTCGATCCTCGAATAGTAACCCTTTGCCTGGAGCTGACTTTATATACCGAAGAATGCGAACAACTGCATCCCAATGACTATGACAGGGAGAATCCATAAACTGACTTACAACACTCATCGGAAAAGAAATATCAGGTCTAGTCAATGTGAGGTAATTCAATTTGCCAACCAACCTCCTATATCTCGTAGGATCTCTAAGAGGCTCCCCCTGTCCAGGCAGAAGCTTAACATTCGGATCTGTTAGAAATCAAAGAAGTTCTATATTTCATATCTAGAAGAGAAGATTACAAGGCTTATTTATAATACTAATTCACCTAATCTATTAGTTGCCATACACCTAATTACACTTACTATACAACTCATATACATGTGCTAGCTATGATGTAGTACATGTGTATACATGTGCTACACAACTTGTATTACACCTACTATACAACTCATATACATGTACTAGCTATGATGTAGTACATATGTATATATGTGCTAGACAACTTGTATGTCAACACTCCCCCGCAAGTTGGAGCATATATATTGATCATGCTCAACTTGTTACAGATATATTCAACTCGAGCTCCATTCAAAGCTTTTGTGAAAATGTCTCCCAATTGATCTCCAGTTCTAACATGACCTGTAGAGATGAGCTTTTGTTGAATCTTTTCACGAACAAAGTGACAATCTATTTCAATGTGCTTAGTCCTTTCGTGAAATACAGGATTAGAGGAGATATGAAGAGCAGCTTGATTATCACACCACAACTTTGCTGGCAATGTAGTTTGGAAGCCAACTTCACTTAATAGTTGATGTACCCATACAACCTCACACACAGATTGTGCCATAGCTCTGTATTCTGCTTCCGCACTAGATCGAGATACGACATTTTGTTTCTTACTCTTCCACGAAATCAAGTTTCCACCAACAAAAACGCAATATCCTGTCGTGGATCTCCTATCGGCTTTTGACCCTGCCCAATCTGCATCTGTGAAACACTCAATGTTAGTGTGTTCATTATTCTTATATACTAGACCCCGTCCTGGAGATCCCTTTAGATAACAAAGAATCTGCTCCAGAGCCGCCCAATGCCTGACTGTTGGGGAAGACATAAACTGACTCACAATGCTGACAGAGTATGCGATATCGGGACGAGTTACTGTAAGATAGTTCAGTTTCCCAACCAATCTCCTATATTTCTCTGGATCTTCGAATAACTCACCGTCTTCTTTCACGAGTTGTGTGTTAGGAACCATTGGCATGCTGCATGGTTTAGATCCCAACTTTCCAGTTTCAGCTAACAAGTCAAGAGTATATTTCCTTTGGGACAAGAAGATGCCTTTCTTGCTCCGTGTAACTTCAACTCCCAAAAAATACTTTAGTTGCCCTAAATCTTTCGTCTGAAATTGAGTGTGAAGGAAAGACTTTAGAGTTGAAATTCCTGTAATATCACTTCCAGTAATAACGATGTCATCAACATATACTACCAATAAAAGAATACCATCATCAGACTTTTTATAAAACACCGTATGATCGCAATTGCTTTTCTTCATCCCATATTCTAGAACAGCCTCACTAAATCTGCCAAACCAAGCACGGGGACTCTGTTTCAGCCCATAAAGAGATTTTCGAAGACGACATACCTTTCCACACTCCCCCTGAGCAACAAACCCAGGTGGTTGCTCCATATATACTTCTTCCTGAAGATCTCCATGTAGAAAAGCATTCTTTATATCAAGCTGATGCAGAGGCCAATCATAAGTAGCTGCCATGGAAATGAATAATCGAACAGAAGCTAACTTGGCGACCGGGGAAAAAGTATCCAAATAGTCGACTCCATAGGTCTGTGCATACCCTTTTGCAACAAGGCGTGCCTTAAGGCGAGCTACTGTCCCATCGGAGTTAAACTTAACAGCAAATACCCACTTGCACCCAATAGCCTTTTTGTTAGTGGGCAGATCGGCCAACTCCCAAGTACCATTCTCATCTAAAGCCATCATCTCTTCTATCATTGCATCATGCCAACCTGGGTGGGACAATGCTTCACGAACAGTTTTAGGTATCCTAGCAGAATCTAATGATGCAATAAACGAGCTAGAAGAAGTAGACAAATGGTCATAAGACACAAAACAAGAAATAGGATAAGTACATTGTCGTGAACCTTTGCGAATGGCAATAGGAAGATCCAAACTAGGATCTGAAACACAGGAGGTTGGATCTACCGACGAAGCAGAAGTAGGAAAAGGATCGGGTTCTGAGGTTTGTTGTCACCTGGTATACACACGAAGAACAGGTGGCTGCTCGGATGGTCGATCGAGGGAAACGGGTGACTGAGGAAGAGGTGTTGGAGAACTAACTGGATGTGTGACAGTGTAGACCAAAGTATCATCTTCTTCCTCAGGACTGTTATAAACATATGAAGAAAAGAACGGATAATTTTCATGGAATGTGACATCGGCAGACACTAAGTACCTTTTGAGATCTGGAGAATAACACCGATAACCTTTCTGAAGACGTGAGTACCCTAAGAACACACACTTAAGGGCCTTTGGATCTAATTTAGTTACCTGTGGACGAACATCACGAACAAAACAAGTACAACCAAATATTTTGGGTTCAATAGGAAATAATGGCTTAGAGGAAAAAAGAATGTTGTAAGGAATATTACCATGAAGTACAGAAAGATGGCATACGATTTATTAAAAAACAAGTTGTAGAGACGGCATCAGCCCAAAAACATTTTGGCACTTTCATTTGAAAGAGGAGTGCTCGGCCTACTTCAAGAAGATGTCTATTTTTTCGTTCCGCAACCCCATTTTGAGAAGGG
The DNA here is from genome assembly GCF_000393655.2 of Nicotiana sylvestris. Taxonomy (NCBI): domain Eukaryota; kingdom Viridiplantae; phylum Streptophyta; class Magnoliopsida; order Solanales; family Solanaceae; genus Nicotiana; species Nicotiana sylvestris. The sequence continues at coordinate 108,507,977 of NC_091067.1, forward strand.
GTGTCAACACAAGAAGATTGATGTAGAATACCATTTGTAGCCATATAATCTTTAAACAAATCCGAAAAATATTCTTTTGCATTGTCACTCCTTAAATTACGAACGGAAACATTAAAATGAGTTTTTATTTCAGCACAAAAAGCACAAAAAATTGAAAACAACTCCGAACGATTTTTCATTAAATATAACCAAGTAACACGAGAATGATCATCCACAAAGGTAACAAAATATCTAAAACCAGTTTTAGAGATAATAGGACATGGACCCCAAACATCGGTGTGAACTAACTCAAAAGGTAAGTCGACCCGTTTATTGACTCTAGAAACTTTAGGAAGGCGATGGTGTTTAGCAAACTGACATGACTCACAATCTAAAGAGGAAATACTCTGAAACTGAGGATATAACTTCTTCAAACTAGACAAGGATGGATGACCCAATCGACAGTGTACATCAAAGGGAGACAACACAGTTGAACAAGAAATGGATTTCGGCACCTGTGATTCAAGAACATAGAGACCCCCAGACTCAGAACCTTTACCAATAATCTGCTTCGTCGTAAGATCCTGAAAAAGACAATAATTGGGAAAAAATGAGACACAACAATTTAGAGTACGAGTAAGTTTACTAACAGATATTAGATTGAAAGAAAAATCAGGCAAATTTAAGACGGAACTAAGGGAAAGAGAAGATGTTGGGTTAACAGTGCCAGACCCTAAAACATATGAGGTAGACCCATCGGCTAAAGTAACTGTGGAACATTGGGTATGTGACTGAAAAGTGGAAAAGAGTTTAGAGTTACCTGTCATATGATCTGTGGCACCAGAATCAATGACCCATTTGGATGACGAAGAGAGGAGACACTTAGTGGTTTTACCTGACTCGGGGATAGTATTGATAGGAGGAGATGATGACTGAGATGGTGAAATAGTCTCGGAAGTGGCGATGTTGGCATACTGAGATCTTTTGTTCTTATTCTGAAGCTTCACACAATAACGTATGGTGTGACCGAGCTCATGACAATAAAAACATTCAACTTCCCCTTGCTTTAGGTCTCGACTATCGCTACTCCGATTGCGATTACTATGACTCCTATTCTTTTGGACGCGGCTAAGCAGAGCACCACTATCGATGTTGTCGGACCTGGATGAGACTTTTCAGTACACAACACTCTTGTAAAGGCCTCTTTCAAGGAAGAGATAGCAGTCCCAGATAAAATCTGCGATTTGGCCCCTTCAAATTCGGGAGAAAGACCAGAAAGGAAACTCATGACCGCCAGTTGTTCACGCTGAGCCTGTTGTACCTTCACATCTGGACTAAACGGCAATATAACATTAAGCTCATCATACACCTTCTTAAACTCTGAGAAGTAAGTGGTGAGAGAGCGATCTTGCATGGATGGATGGTAAAATGCCTGGCACACATCATACATGCGAGACAAGTTTCCTTTGCCAGAGTACAAAAAATCTAAATAATCCATTAGATCCTTCACATAATCACAATGAGAAACTAGATCATTTACCTCACTGTGCATCGAATTCTTGATTTGGAGAAACAATTTTGCATCCTCCTTTAACCAGACTGATTTAGTCTCATCCTTGGGTGGATCATCAACCAAGTGGTTCTCTTTGTCGATGCTCCGCAAATAGAGACGGATCGTCTTACTCCAATCCATGTAATTGGAACCCATGAACTTATTCTCCGTAATTTTAGACATAACCGGAATGACATCAACGGTAGGTTTCGTTTCAGTCATCTTGCACCCGCATAATAGCAGAATCAAATAGTCAAGAACAGTGCAGTGAACAGTGATATTTGAACAGTACAGTGAATAGTAATATTTGAACAGTGAACAGTGTCGGAACAGTGATCTTGGAAAATGAAAGTTGTCAGGAAAAAAATTCTGACAGTACCACTTTGGTCGGAATAGTGAGTAGAAAAATCTGTAAAGAAGCGGCCGGGGCAAAAAATGGCCGGAAATAGTGAAATAGAATCAAAGCAGCGAAAGACTGTTCTGAACAAAAATAATTCGAACGGGGAAAAAAAAATTCCCAACAACAAACTGATGAAAAAACTTCAATGCTCTGATACCATGTTAGAAACCAAAGAAGTTCTATATTTCATATCTAGAAGAGAAGATTACAAGGCCTATTTATAATACTAATTCACCTAATCTATTAGTTGTCATACACCTAATTACACCTACTATACAACTCATATACATGTGCTAGCTATGATGTAGTACATGTGTATACATGTGCTACACAACTTGTATTACACCTACTATACAACTCATATACATGTGCTAGCTATGATGTAGTACATGTGTATACATGTGCTAGACAACTTGTATGTCAACACTCCCCCTCAAGTTGGAGCCCATCATTCCAGTCTCCTCAAGAATGTCTAATGCATACTTCCGCTGTGAAATAACAATACCTAAGCTAGATTGAGCAACCTCAATACCTAGAAAATACTTTAATCTGCCCAGATCCTTAGTCTGGAAGTGCTGAAAGAGATGATGCTTCAGATTAGTAATACCATCCTGATCATTGCTAGTAATAACAATATCGCCAACATAAACTACCAGATAAATACACAGATTAGGAGCAGAATGCCGATAAAACACAGAGTGATCAGCTTCACTACAAGTCATGTCGAACTCCTGAAATAATTGTGTTGAACTTACCAAACCAAGCTCGAGGAGACTGTTTCAAACCATATAGTGACCTGCGCAATCAGCATACAAGACCACTTGACCCCCCGAGCAACAAAACCAGGTGGTTGCTCCATATAAACTTCTTCCTCAAGGTCACCGTGGAGAAAAGCATTCTTAATGTCTAACTGTTAAAGAGGCCAATGACGTACATCAGCCATGGACAAAAAGAGACGAACATATGCTACTTCAGCCACGAGAGAGAAAGTATCACTATAATCAAGTCCAAAAATATGAGTGTATCCTTTTGCAACAAGACGAGCCTTAAGCCGATCCACCAGGTCATCCGGGCCGACTTTGACTGCATAAACCCAACGACAACCAACAGTAGACTTACCTGAAGGAAGATGAACAAGCTCCCAAGTGCCACTCGCATGTAAAGCAGACATCTCGTCAATCATAGCCTGTCGTCATCCTGGATGAGATAGTGCCTCACCTATAGACTTAGGGATAGAAATAGTGGACAAAGATGATATAAAAGCATAATGAGGTGATGACAGACGATGATAACTTAAACCGACATAATGGGGATTAGGATTAAGTGTGGGTCGTACACCTTTGCGGAGTGCAATTGGTTGACTAAGAGGAGACAAGTCCGTAGTAGGTGCAAAATCTGATGCAGGACGTGAATCACCTGGGCATGATGCTGGACGTGGACGACGATGATAAGTCAAGAGTGGTGGAGCTGCAGGAGGTTGAACTGGACTAGGTAGTGGAACTGGAGCTATAGGTGGTGGAGCTGGAGCTATAGGTAGTGGAGCTGCAACTGGAGTTGTAGGTAGTGGAGCTGGAGCTATAGGTGGTGGAGCTGCAACTAGAGCTGTAAGTGGTGGAGCTGGAGTTGCAGAGGAAGATGAATGGGAGATGGTGACTGAATCTCCAAAAGATGAAACTGGTAGCACCTCAGAAATATTTAAGTGATTACCTGGACCTGTGAAGTATGATTGGGTTTCAAAGAAGGTAACATCAACGGACATAAGGTACCGTTAGAGGTCAGGAGAATAGCATCGATGCCCTTTTTGCGTTCTCGAGTAACCTAGAAATACACACTTAAGAGCACGATGAACTAACTTATCTTTTCCTGGAGCAAGGTTTTGAACAAAACACGTGCTTCCAAAGATACAGGGTGGAAGAGAGAACAACGGTAAGTAGGGAAATAGAATAGAGAATGAAACTTGATTCTGGACAGCTAAAGATGGCATACGATTAATAAGATAGCAAGATGTAAGAACTGCATCCCCCAAAAATGCAACGGGACATGAGATTGTATGAGTAAGGTACGAACAGTTTTAATAAGATGTCTATTCTTTCTTTCAGCTACCCCATTTTGTTGAGATGTGTACGGACAAGATGTTTGATGAATAATTCCATGAGAGTTCATAAATTGCTGAAATAGGGAAGACAAATACTCTAGGGCATTATCACTACGAAATGTGCGGATAAAAAACCCAAATTGATTTTGAATTTCAGCGTGAAAGGTCTGAAAAATAGAAAACAACTCGGATCGATTTTTCATCAAAAATATCCAAGTGCACCTGGAATAGTCATCAATGAAACTGACAAAGTAATAGAATCCCAAGGTAGAACTGACCCGACTAGGACCCCAAACATCTGAATGGATAAAAGTAAAAGGTGACTTTGCTCGATTATCAAGACGCCGAGGGAAATGGGAGCGGGTATGTTTACCGAGCTGACATGACTCACTTTAGAGTGGACAAGTGAGATAAACGAGGTACCATTTTCTGAAGTTTTGACAAATTTGAATGTCCCAACCGTTTATATAATAAATCTGGTGAATCGGTAACAGGACAAGTTGCTGAAGGAAGACAAGATGTGAGTCCATGTGATTTTGCAAGGATAAAGTAATAAAGTCTATCTGATTCACGCCCGATACCAATGATCCGCCCTGTACTGCGTTCCTGTACAAAAACAAGGTCATCAAAAAATAAAACAAAGCATTTAAGTGATTTTGGCTAAGTGACTAATGGCTATGAGATTAAAAGGACTACCAGAGATATAAAGAACTGAATCTAAAGGTAAGGAAGGAAGTGGACTTGCTTGACCTATTCTAGTTGCCATGGTTTGAGACCCCGTTGGCCATTGTGACTGTTGGGAGAGATTGAGAATATGAAATAGTAGTGAAAAGAGATTAGTTACCAGAAATATGATCATATGCACCTGAATCAATGACCCAAGACTCAGAGGTTGAAGATTCGGAGACACAAGTCATGCTACTATATGTTTGAACAATGGAAGTTATCCCTGAAGATGTCTGTTTACATGCTTTGTACTGAAGGAACTCCATATAATCCGATAAAGAAACCATCTGGATTGGATTCAATGCATTGGACCCAACGGATTGTGAGTTAAAGGCTTCTGATATGAATGCCATTATAATATTGCGCCGAAAAAGCAGAATTCTTTTTTTTCTTTCTGGAATTATTGTTCTCGTCGAAAAACTCACGATTCACGCTAGAAAAATATAAAAATGATCGGAATTTGATTTTAATTGGATGGGTAGGCTCAGATTTGCGAGGAGAAGAGACTGTTCAGAAGAAATTTCCCCATTATATGGCCGGAAACAGTCTCACGCACCGGCGCGTGGACGTCGGAACTTCGCTGGAAAACTTCTTCTAGTTGCGCGTGGGTGCTTTTCTGCCGGAGATTTTTCTGAGGGTTGGTCGCCAAACTCTGATCTACTTCATGATGGTGTTGGTTTTTGCACAACACTGACCGATAGTATGGTTCTTGCGGACAAACCTGTTTTTGCCGGAAAAAGGGCTTCCGGTTGACTATTTTCTCTCCGGAGTCGCTGGAATTTATGCACAGCGATAAATTTCTCACGATTGCTCTGATACCATGTGAGAATGCACGGGAGAAAAATCTTATTATTGATATATTCGTCTTTCAATATAATAGAAGAAGTCTTATTTATAGCTCTACTACAAAGTACATATTATTCTTATTCCAATGTGGGACTAGACTTATATATATAATTCTAAACTAACTAACAGTTTCCAATTTATTCACTTGTTTGATAAGGCTTTAATTTGATGGTTGGCAAGTTGATAATGGTTTTAATTTTAAGTAAACTGTCCTCAAAGTACAGTATGTGACCTTATCTGAATTTCATTAGTGCATTTTTTCTTTCACAACATTCCTCTATAATACAGTAATTAGAGTTGTGCTCTCTCTAACAATTTAAGCATTTAAATGAGATGGTAACACTCTTAAACATAGTATTAGATCAAGCAAATGTCCAGAGTTCAAATCTCACTATCATTTATCATCAAACAAATTTTCATGTGTTTGGCCCACGAAATAGAGTCAAGCCTCATGTAAGCAAATGACTGTAGTCAGAAATCAAAATTTCCACATGCTTGACCCAAGAAAAAGAGTCACGCCTCGTGTAAGTAAATGACTGTAGATAGAAATTAGTTTAAGTAAAATAACTTTGAGAAAATTTAATTAATGTGTTAGACATATAACTTTTCAATTAGGAGTATTATATTTTACACTTATCCATTAGAACACCACTAACTATATCATTTTTACACATTCTTTTGATAATTAAGGTTAAAAAGGTAATATTATTAAATCCTTTTTACACAATTTACTATTGTATAAAGAATTAGATAGTCATCATTAGTCGCTACATAATAGATAACACCTGATTACAAAAATTTTGCAAGTAAAAAATTGAAGTAAATTTAACATTTGTCAATAAGAATTTTAATACTTAACTATATTATCTCATTTATATATTTTTTTTAAAGTTTTTGGTGCGGGGGTGCGTCTGCTAACTGTTGAAAAGCATGAAGTAGAAGAAGAGAGGAGAGGAAACAAAATAAGCGAAACTCTACCCTTCTTTCTTTCCAAGAGTCGGCAGATGAAGGGAAGGATCTAAATAATGTGGTCAACTGAAACGCAAACAGCCTTGATATTGTAGCTACTCCCTCAGTTTCATTTTATTACACACTTTCCTTTTCAGTCAGTCCAAAAGAATGACACACTTCTTCTTTTGGAACCTATATAATGTTAGCATCTCTATTTATCTTAATGACATGACTTGTTATGACCCATCTAATATAAAAGTTTATTTTTTATAAGGAGAGAGAAAATGAACAGAGTGAAACTCTCACCACCATTTACTTAAAAGGATAAGTCTGGTACTTTGTGTATGGCTTAGAAGTCAAGTCTTATTTAATTTCTTATATTGTGAGCAAATGAGTCTCGTTAAACATATTCACATAAAATGGGATGGAGTAATATTTTGTGTCAATCATTCAATCCTCAATTGTGTAGAAAGGGACACTCTAAAGGCTCACACTACAAGAAACTGGTCAATTTTTCAACAACCCAAACCGCCGGAAAATCCTCGGAAAACTAAAATTTTACGACGTTTATTCCTAGAAAAAGCTTCCTTCAAAATAATGCTTATCTAAAAGATTTTTTGATCAAGGGTTGAAAATTATCAAAGGCTTTTGCAATGTAAAAGGAGAAATTGCCCGACGAAAGTAAGGTTAAAAGGATGTGATGTTTGGCAATAGTCTTTGACAGTGCACCTGCCGGAAAACATAAAAATTGATATCATTTTCCAATGGATTTTTTTATTAAAAATTGAATACAAATATAAATGTATCGAATATATTGTGTCATGAGAAAACAATCATTTTTCAGTGGATTGACGGTCAAAAACATAGAATAATCATAGAGGATCTGCCAATTTGGTAAGTTTTCGACAACTTGCCAGACAAAACAAAGAACCATGAAAACATTTACTCCCTCTATTCTACCTTACATGACACTTTTCCTTTTTAGTCTATTCCAAAAAGAATGACCTCTTTCTATATTTGAAAATAAGTTAACTTTAAACTTCTAAATTTACCCTTAAAGGCATGATCTTACGGCCACATAACTGTCATAACATGTTTAACACCACAAGGTCCAAAAATTTTATAACCATACAAATGTCGTGGCATGTGTAAGATCACAAATTTCAAAAGTCTTTCCGTGTCTAGTCAAACAAGTTCATATAAAATTAAATGGAGGGAGTAATATTTTCAACATACAGGCCACCAACAATTGTGGACGGGAAACTTTTGCTCAACTTTCAGCGAGTTTCCCATCGGAATATACTGATGATTGCAAATAAGAAACTTTTCAACGGCTTAACAGTCAAAAACTGTGACATTCTCCACGATTAATGTTTCAATGGTTTCGCCGTACAAAAATATGGGTTTTTGGCAGTTTTAGTCCCTTTTTTACTGTTTTCCCCTCGAAAATAATGGTATACCATTGATAAACTGAGAAATTTACTACCTCATTGGGCATTTTTAAAATTAATGGACATACTGCAAGCTCAATGCCTCTTAGAAACACAAAAATATAGGTAATTTGCTATTAAGGAATGCTGAAATAATGTATTAAACATCAAATATATGTCTACTGAATACAATCTATCTAATGTACATTAGCAACCTATCCTAAGCTGCTCCAAACTCCATTTAGATTCATCGTCTAACGAAATATTCGGAATAAGTTAGAACTTAGAAGACGAGTAAGATATCTTTTGGGAATTTCGGCAAAGGTTATCCAATAATTGGGCGTAACTTCATCCTATAATGTGCATTAGTTTTCCTTATTATAAAATAACATATCAAAATAACGAGGTTCGCTGCAAAATTTCGGTAGAGTTATATAACGCATCAAACAACCTGACAACACATCGAACAACACATCTAAATCATATATGATTAGAAAATGAAATTTCTGACTGAATTGTAAACTTACTTATGTCGTCTCCGCCCAGAGCTCCCCCTGGACTTCTGGATGTGCAAAAGACATTGCAAACCAAACTTCCAAGCTAAAGCCAGTAATCCCTCCATCTGAGAAGCAATATTGACAAATAAAGACATTAACTAATTTTCATCACTATAGTTTTTCATCTTTCTACTGCTATAATGAATCAGATTACATCACTGCAGTGTTATATCTTTGAATTTCATGGGCAAGTCCACCTTGAATTTGTATTTCATCAGCCCACCTCAGCCATGCAACTCTACTGAGATAAACATTAAACTTTTCTATACTCAAAAGTTGATAGCCAATCTGATATATATGGCCATTAAAAGAAAGCTCATCTTGTTGAATCTTATAGAATACTGAAACTAGAACAAGAATGCTCCAATCATAATATTGAGCAATTTACATAATATTGACAAAGCATCAGTATATCAAACATGTTATCAACATTATTCTCTTAAATGTCTAATCAAGAAACAAGAAAATGGAAAATAGATTTGAATCAACAGTCAGAGGAATGAAGAGTTACTAGCTAGTTGCCGATCACGAGAGACGAGTGGTGAGTGGCAATGTTTATGGGGACAAGAGGGAAACAGTCTTTAGATTTTCTTTACTAAATGGAGAAAATGGTGACTGATCAGGTGATATTTTAAATATCCGACGGCCATCCATCGAAAACTCTAGCGAAAATCACTAATCAGAAAACGCATTTTCCTCTATTAGAAGTCGAGCTTTTGATCACCCTGCTTCGTAAAAATTATTATATTCTGAAAATAGCCATTCTACAGCCAGTTCTTTGAGATATCGAAGTAATTCGACCAATGGAAGCCCTATAAAAACCCTCGTTTGTTGAGAATTTTCAACAGAAGTATTCCTTCCAAAAGAGAAGGAACTGTCTTTGAAAACTACTTCCCACAAAATTGCGTGAACTATCTTTGATGGATTGCAATGACCTCTAAGTTGAGAAACTGAATATTAAAAAATTAAAAATTTTAACTGTTCAAGGACTTCTAGTCAATGTATCTCCAATGTCTTGACAGCTTCTCGGTCAGTTGAAAACACCGTTAGAAATCAGCTAGTTCCTGTAAGAGGGAACGCTCAGGGCATACATAATCATATGATTAGCTTTGCTTGACCTGCAATGATACTACTCAGCCAAAGGTGGGTGGGAAGGACTATCAGCCCATCGCTAAGGGTCACACAGGTCAACTATCAAGCGTACAATCAACTCAATCACAATCTGACACAGCCCAACATCTAATCAAACTTCACATTTGCTCCTTGTAAGAACCCAACTGGAGCAGGAAATCTTAGAATTCAGATCTCTCCAGTAACCAAATAAAAATGTATGAGCTATCTTGCATTCAAATTTACAACTAAAGATTACTATGAGAACTTGGTGTAGAATTGTAGATTCACTCTAATGGTGAAGTTCTAACAAAGGAAACCTTAATTTTGGTGCAATTAGAAATAGTGGTGTTAGTCAGATCCTACTTAATGTTTTTCTTTTTATCCTAATTAAAGTTAATATTGAGATAATTATTTTGATGCGAGTATGTCTTTGTCATACTTGGATAATGACATCGATTATTCCTTGTGTTTCATGAGATTGCAAAGATTGAATGCTTTGATGCAGCAGCGAATTGACACCCCTTCGTTGGAAAATAACATAGTGTAGATTGGCAAACAAATCTTTTTATGTATATATACTATATGTTGAATCCCCTTGGCTTCTTCGTGTGTTTATTTTTTTATATTATAAATCTCCTTAGTGAAATTTTGGCTCCATTTTTGCTTTGAAATGTAACTTGAAGTGGCTATCTGATTATGTTCCGGAAGTTGAGACCTCTGCGGCTCCAGTATGAGTATTATTATACAATCTTCCCTGACATCTTTACAGATGAGATGCTCTGTCTTAGACTCTTAGTTATTGACTCTATGTAACTGGAGTTTCTTTGGCCCCTAATGTAGCTACACAATATAAGACACAAGCTAATGCGGCTAAGGAATGAATCGGGATCAACTTGGCAAAGGCGACAAAATAATACTTGGGTGGAATCGAAATGACAGATAATCCAAAGAAGAGGGATTCTGGCAAGAGGTGCAGTATGGGGGAGTTCCAGACTTTGATTAACACTATCTTCGTCAGGGACATAAGTTAGATGAACGTAAGATTTTGCTGAAACAGAAGAAGATTGAGTTCGAACAAAATCAACAAACAATAAGATAAAGAAGAGAAAATCGCAAAAGAAATAAAACCAGTTGTGCTGTTCAGGTTGAAAATAAAATACAGAAGGCTCGAGGAAAGAACCAAGAAAAGAACATAGATAAGGTGGTTGTGAAACTAATCCCAAGACCATCTAGCGACCAAAGACCAATCATAAGTAAATCCAGTCCACAAAGAAAAGGTACGACAATCAAAATAAAAGGATGAGAATGCTAAAATTAAAAAGTAAATAAAGGATCAATTTTCCTGATTAACGTGTCAGACCAAAGGTCCATCCGCTCTATAATGTAGACAGTGAATACAAAATCATCAAATTAACTTTTCTTCCTTCAACTATAAGAGAAGGTCTATCCATCTCATATAAAAGAGAATTCATGATTATCATTGTTCATATATACACACCTATAGATGGTTAGTACTTACCCAAGTTTATGCTGCGATCAACAGCACCAACGAACCCAATCCCCGCAAAGAGAACATGTCTTTATAAGGGATGCTTGAGATCATCATCATGAGATGTGTGCCTCATGCCAGCCTTAAACTCTGCCACAATGGAAACAACAGACTAGACAGAGTTAACGTGTTTAGAATCATCATCTGTTTTGGGAAGATTTACATGAAAGAGTGGGACAACATGAAGCAAACAGACATAATAAGGAGCAACTGGAAGAAACAATGAAAAATGCTAAAAAAAATGGTTAGGATTACATGGCCGGCGGGGTCAATACAATAATCTCTTTACATCAAGAGAAAATGGTAGGCAGTAGCGGAGCTAGGATTATAACTAAGGGCGCCAAAATTTAACTAAGGGCGCCAAAGTGGCTAGGATTTTAACTATGTAAGCAGACCTTACCCCTACCCGGTGGAGTAGAGAGGGTTTTTCCAAAAGACCCTCGGCTCAAGGAGACGAAAAGAGATATTCAATACATAGTAAAGATATATAAAAATTATTTTTACCTGTATGTGGCTCCGCCACTGATTATAGTGCCAGCAAAATGATTAACATGCTGCCAAACGAAGAGGCAGTCTGGCGGATGTGATCGTTTCCAAGAAATAAGATTTATAGTTTACATAAATGATAGAATCTCAGCATTGCAGTTCATGACTTCTTCCACACGCATATCTTAACTCCTTTTTTTTTCTTAAAAACTGAAATGACTCAACAGGTAGAAGAATATAGTTGGAGTAAAGAAAGTAGGCATAACAGGCTAAGAAGTGTGTGTTAATCAGAGTTAGTTGCTCGGTGGACTGAATTGATGCAGAGAGGGACCCAAAACATTACAATACGTAAAGAATGGATTTTTTTTTTTTTTAAAAGGAGTGAAATAACTCAACAGGTTGAAGAGTGGGGCAGAGTTAGTAGCACAATGGACAGAATTGGGAGAGTGGGGCAAAACAATAGAATAGGTAAAGAGAAGACTGGTTATGAAAATGAAATTAATCAAAATAAGAATGTGATACCGTGAGCATCAAACCCAAAATCTTATTGCAATGGGTGACATTATAAACCCCGGTAAGAACATCTACATAACTGATATGGAGACAAGTTTACTAGCAATATCTCCTCCCTATCACTTTCAAAGGGAATCAAATCCACAAATTAAGCAGTTAAAACAGAAACTCGGCTGATGAACAATAATAACTTACTGATTACAATCAAACCAAGGGATTCTAATTCCAAAATTCAGTTCGCGGTGATCTTCTGTATCAACTCTTCTCGATGAGAACGGAGGTTCCATTATTATTGCCCAAGCCAAATCCAGCAATTGCGTTTGAATTTTCATATTGCTAATTCAGTCGTATGGTGGAAAATCTGTTGAAACTTGAAAGTTTAAACTGATTTGCCGTTTTGGGCCTCAGCAGATTTGGAGCGGGTACGTTGAAGAGCAAATGAGCTAGTCTTTTTATTTTATTTACACTAAACACCCACATAATACGACTACACAATGCAAATACACCTTTTATATTTTGAAATCAATCACTTATAGTCCCAGTGTAACCCCACTTGTGGGGTTACACTGGGTTGTTGTTGTTGTTGTTGATAGTCCCATATTATGAAAATCTTATGCAAATATGATGACGTCATCCTTTAATTTTTAAAAATAAAATAAAATTAAACCCATAATATAATGAAAAGTTTCCAGAAAGGAAGTTCATTTAACTAACTAAATTTAAGAAAATTTCAAGCAGAACAATGAATAAGCCAACTAAACTAAGGAATGAGAAATGTTTATATAATAAAATATTTTGATTTTAAAAAATACAAGCAGCTTAAATGTTTAACTGCAAGAAAATTATATTAATAAATGGTACTCATCACGTACTAAGTAATATGTTGTCATTTCCTATTTATTTTTACTTTTGTTCCATTGTCATTTCCTATTTAAGAAAGTATCTATTTTCTTTTTTAATTAAAGGCGTGAGTAATAACTTTTCAAAAAAATTGTTTGTCCTCTTAAATTTCATAAACTAATTGAAACTTTTTACATGTAATTTAATTTGTACATTACATTTCGTGATACTTAGTTATGGATCTATCTAATATTTCGAACCTAAACACTTAATTCAATTAAGATATTATCCAAACTAATATTTTGTAGAATTTTTATAGTATAGGAGGGTAACTATTTGTTTAAAAATACATAACAATGTATATACAATTAAGTCACGTTACATATGCTTAGTGTAATTAATGTGGATTTTTTCACTTAGAATTTATGTGCAGTGTTTGTGTCTTTGGAGGTTAATTGATTGTTTCAAAAGCACGCATTTTACATGGGGACTTTCTGTATTATTATATAGTAACGGAAAAAGATCCATTCCAACTTTATAGTCATATGATTTGGCTCCCATTACAAAAAGGCGAAACTTATAAAATTATAAATGTACTAAGCTAAGAGATACTACCACTATTTCAGTTTGACTCATTTTGAATAAATCAATCAAAGAAAATAAAGGGGTAAATCTTAGCTAGGTATAATAATCCCTAGAACAAAAGATAGATAAGGAGAATACGGGTAATGAACATTCTTTATCAAGACCAAAAACCCATTTTAACGATAATCCTCTCAGTCGCTTTTGTAAGCAAGTTTACAACAAATGTTATGTGTTAGGAAAAGTGTTATGGCCTTTACAATGTTATTTTACGCGATATATATGCAAAAACCCTTCTAAGCTCTAAAAGACAAGTTATAGGGAATATTCGGAAGGATATTCCTAATGGGCCTGCACCGTTGCAAGGGTCGTACAATTTCTTGTTCGCCTTAAGGTCGTCCTCTGCAAGATGTGGAGCTATGAGGATCGCGTCGTTCGTCGTATTTATCAACGGTCGGGGTTGTTCAAATTTGGACCCATACAGTTAGTCCCTCCGCTTGTCCAGGTTGCAACTTGGTGCGTCCTCGATGAGCGGACATCATGCGTTCTTATGGAGAAATTTGACCGTACGAGGCGTTACGGCCTGGCCAATGGTGGGTGGTCAGCGTGCTTAGCAAGACACCAGGTAATGCACTTTACCGGAAAATGACGTTATCTTCACGTACGCATCATTATGCGTGTTTCCGAGAGAGGGATTGATGGTTGTTGCTTCGATTTCGGTGCCATTCTACGACCTTCCGCTTCGATTCTGGCGCCACCCAATCCTATAAATAGGTGGAGGGTTTGTTTTTTTCAAAAAAAATTTGGCCATTTCATTTCTGATTACCCCTCCTCATTCCTCCGAGTTTGTCTTAACAGCCTTCTGTTTCTTCTCCTCTTATTCTTTGTTCATAACTTCTTCTTTTTTGCTGCGTTAACATATCTTTCTTCGAAACATGCCAAGATCACATCGATCTCGTGAAGGGGTTTCTGAGGGCACCCCGTTGTCCATGGCGCCCCTCTCAGGCGGTGAGGATATGGTGGTAGAAGAAGGGGATAGTCTTCCTATGGTGGAGGAGTTACTGCCGAGACACCCCATGTCTCGAAGCGACTTCCTCAAAGATCCTCCTTCTACTCCTACCCCCGTACTTTCTGAAACGGAACAAGTTCACACTGACGCTCTTCGTGCAAAGTATGGCATTCCCGCTCATGTTGACATGGTTCCAGCGGGAAGGGATTTCTTAGAGGTCCACAGACCTAGGTATTGCGCTTTCTACGAGTATCCTTTCGTGATTGGCTATTCTTTTCCCCTGCTCCCATTAGCGGAAGAGTTCTGTAGGTTCTACCAAGTTTGCCCGGCACAACTTTCACCATATACGCTCAAGATACTTCTGTTGTTGACCAAGTATGCGGAGTTGGCAGAATGCGATGTTTCTATCCATCACTTCTTGCACCTGTTCTCGCCCAGCTTCCACAGGGGTACTATGGTGCATTTGAGGCACCGTGGCACAAAAGGACTGGTGATTGGACCAATGACCAAGCAAGTCGCAAGTTTTGGCATAAGTATTTCTATGTCAAAACTGAACACATTATTTCTGACTCCGCCAGGTTCCCGGAGCAGTGGAACGAGACTCGTAAGTGTCACCACTCATTTTACTCTTCCTTCATCTATATTCATTATAGTGTTTGTTTATTTCTTGTTTGCAGCTATGGGACGTCCGCCCCGCCCTATTGCTGGCATAAGGGATTGGGTAGCCCGTCTGTTGCTCCATACAGTGAAAACTCGAGATTGGCCCGCCTTCATAAAACATTATGGCCCGAGCATTCCATCCGGTAAATGTTTCCCCCATTATTGCTTTGTCGGTTATATGTCGTCGTCTATTGATACGATTCTTAATGATGACAGGTCGAGGAGCTTCCAGGCGGAGGGCGCTAGTCCCTGCATTCCGACAGGTCGTCACTGCCGGAGGAATGTAGTTTACTTTGTATGAGTCTGTTCGAGGTGGTCATCCTTAACCGATTCAAGTAGAAGGTTCCTCTCAGGACATGGTCGTGAGGGAGGAGGCTTCTTCAGTACCGACCCCGTATCTCTTGGATGAATCCTCTAACGGGGACGAGTTGTTGTCTAGAAAAAGGGGGAGAATGGAACTTGGGAAGGATGTGGCCGTGGACGCTGATAGAATTAGGACGTCGCAGATGGCACCTATTCCCACATTTATGGCCGACGTGTCAAAGATGAAGGCTCAGGTTCAGATGTCGACCCGGAGGACGTTTGCGAGTTTGTATGTCACCAAACTCACGTAGAGGTCAGAGTGGAAGGATCTGATCGTCACATAGTTATCTCGGGGGACTACAACTTGTTGCCGAGCTGCGATCAAGTGGCATTTTTTAGCGCCTCTATGTGTTTCCCCTATGAGTGAGGTGCTTAGGGCGATGAGCGACATGGAGTTGTCTCAGAACGGCCGGTATGGCCTTACGGGTAGGTGCTTTTATTTCCCTTTTCGTCCCTTGGGCTTACGTCGTGATTATCGACCTGTGTTTTTGTCTTTAACTTGCTCTTTTTTTTGTTAGGCCCTTATCATGGAGACCGAGCACGAGCATCGGGAAAAGAAGAGGACAGCCATTTATGGGAAGATGTATTCCAAATATCAACAATATCGCACTAAGCATCGTGCAATGATCGATATATATAATTAGGACCCTGATTTTTAGTTGTTCTACGAAGGACTCAAATAGAGGGAGGACCAACTAGCGCGCAAGGTCGAGGAGCTAAGGGAGCGAGATGAGGAGCTTATGAAGGTTGTCGCTCGCAATAGCGAACTTGAGGCCTCCCTTAAGGTGAAAGAGGATGAGCTTGAGTTAAGCAGGGGGTGATGGCCGAGAATGCTGATTTACAAGCAAAGGTAGCCAGTTTGACCGCTGAATTAGGTATGAAGGCGGTGGGGGTTGAGGGGCTTAAGGTCGAACTGGGCGTTGGTGTTGATAAGCTGGCGACAACTATTTCTAGAACGGCGGCCTTGGAGAATACCCTCTGTGTTTGTAGGTTGGAGCTAACCATGGAGAAGGAGGCCTCTAAGCTTAAGGTCGCGGGGCTTGAGGGGCGTGTTAAGGAGTTAGAGGCAGAGCTATCTGTGTTGAATGGACAAGTGGCCTCGCTGAGAGCGGAGGATGCAAGTCAACGCTCACAACCTTCTAAGACTCGCACCTCGGCCGATCCGGTCGTGCCTCATCACTTATATGAGTTGTGGGTCCATGCTGAGGCCCAACTTGATGTGTACAAGGCTTTTCATGCCGAAGGGAGGGCAACTGACGCAGAAGTTCAGGTCGTGCATGCCAAAACTTGTGTAGCTCGAAAGGCATGCGGGTACGACCCTCTTACACCTGACGGGGGTGACATCAACTCTGATAATACGAATTATCTTGCTTCTGACTCTTGGTACGAAGATGCGTGCCCAATCGGGAATGACGTGTAACTTTTTATTTGTACTTACTTTTTATTTTGGGACTTTTGTAAGGGGCATGTTTGAGCCCGTTTGTAAAGATAGGTCTAATTTTGATGTAATGTATGATTTGTTTTGTCGATTCAGTGATGATCTTTGCAATATCTATGGTATCCGGGGTACCTGTTGAACTGTCAGGCCTATTTAGCTTTCGGGTGAGGTCGATTCTTTTTCTTTTGGCAGTGGCTTTAGCCTTTAAGGTGCTACTTTCGAACGATCGTCGAAGCGGGACCCCATCGTGGTTCGAGTGAAGTCGAACTCGTATTCTCATCGATGGCCCTAGCCAGTGGGATGTTGCTTTGAACTATCGTCAAAGTAGTATCCCGTCGTAGTTCAAATGAGGTCAAACTCATATCTTCGTCGATGGACTTGGAAATTGGGATGTTACTTCGAACTATCATCGAAGTAGGATCTCGTTGTAGTTCGAATGAGGTCGAGCTCATATTTTCGTCAATGGCTTTGGCCATTGGGATGTTGCTTTGAACTATCATCGAAGTAGGATCCCATCGTAGTTAGAACGAGGTCGAACTCATATTTTCATCGATGGCCTTGGCCATTGGGATGTTGCGTCGAACTATCGTCGAAGTAGGATCCCGTCGTAGTTTGAATGAAGTCGAACTCATATCTTCGTCGATGGCCTTGGCCATTGGGATGTTGCTTCTAACTATCGTCGAAGTAGGATCCCGTCGTAATTCGAACGAGGTCCAACTCATATTTTCGTCGATGGCCTTGGCTATTGGGATGTTGCTTCGAACTATCGTCGAAGTAGGATCTCGTCGTAGTTCGAACGAGGTCGAACTCATATTTTTGTCGATGGCCTTGTCCATTGGGATGTTGCTTCGAACTATCGTCGAAGTAGTATCCCGTCGTAGTTTGAATGAGGTCGAACTCATATCTTTGTCGATGGCCTTGGCTATTGGGATGTTACATTTGAGGTTTGATCATGATCCCATAGGAAATACATGTCGACTTTACGGTTGCCTTGCAAGTTTCTATGACATCAGGGTCTTTGATAGCCTCTATTTGTACGTCGGGTTTGGTTCACAATATGGCTGATTGTTATGCTTCCGCACTTGCCCCTTTTAGTTATTTGGTGTGCGTGTAATCTTGGGCGATCCAGTAACATTCTTGGGCGGTGCGTTGCTCGCCTCGGATGTTAAATATCCCTCATGGTGTAGGAAATTTGATTACTTGATAGAAACTTGACGGGACGGTTCACATGGCATGTATCCATGAGCACCCTATGATGGCGTTGTAGGTTGTTTCCTAGTTCATGACGTGGAACATCGTTTCCAGGGTGACGCCTCCTGCCAGAACGGGTAGCACTACCTCTCCAGAGGTTCGTTCCACTGCATTATTAAAACCTGTTAGTGTTATGCAATGCGATACTATTTTATCCTCGAGCCTCATCTGCATGAGAATTCGTGGGTGAATAATACACGCGCCAGTTCCGTCATCCACCATTATTCTCTTTACGTCAGTATCCACAATGCATAAAGTTATAACCAAAGCATTATAGTGAGGGAAAGACAAACTGTTGGTATCCGACTTATCGAAGATGATACTATCTTCGAGGTTGTCATACCGTTCGTGGGCAATTGTCCGTTTGAGTTTATGTGTGGTGGTGAATTTCACATGGTTGATTATCGTATCGTCGCCGCCGCCAATGATCATTTGTATGGTACGAGCTGATGATGGTGGTTTTGGAGGTCCTTGAGGTTGATCACGTCCACAAGCGAAGTTGACTCGCCCTCGGTCGCTCAGCAGTTCTTTCAAGTATCCCTGGTTTAACATTATTACCACTTCCTGTTGTAGACCTATGCAGTACTCGGTCTTGTGTCCCCTTTCCTGGTGGAATTCAAACAGAATGTTCGATCTCCTGGTTCTCGGATCCGATTTCATCTTTTGCGGCCACTGCACCTTTATGCCAAGCTTTTCCAGTGCGTATACTATTTTTGAAGGAGAAACACAAAAGTTATGAGCAAATAACAGTGGAGGCATACCTCTTTCATTTTGGGGTGGTGCGCTGTGTCGAGGCACGACATCTGTATGTCGTGGAGTAGGTGGGTTAGATGTTCGGATATAGGGTTGGTGCCTTTCTTGATTGAAGCGAGGTAGTTGATCCCTTCGGCCATCGTTGCGGTGATCTCTCCTTGTTTCGATTTGGACCGATGTTAGTCGCTGGATCGGGCCATTCAGATCATCCTCATCTTCCCTCACTTCGGCGTAATAGGCATTATGGATCTCTTCCCACGTGGTGGTGGTGGTACTTCATGAGTCTACTTAGCAGCTTTTTGGTTGTTTTTGACCCGTTTCTGTTTAATCCATTTTAGAAGGCTGCTACTTTCATCCCTTCTGACACGTTTGGTAGGCTCATCCTTACCCTATTGAATCGGGCTAGGAAATCTCAAAGTCCCTCGCCTGTCGTCTGCCTGACGGCGAAGATATCATTTACCCTGGCCTCTGCCTTTTTCTCTCTCGCGTGAGCAGTAACGAACTTATCTACCATTTATTCGAACGTTGATATCGATCGTGCGGGTAGTTGGGAATACCATGTCAACGCTCCCCCTGTCAGAGTTTCGCCAAACTTTTTCAGCATCACTGACGACACCTGTACTTTTGATAGATCGTTACCTTTTACTGCAGTAACATAATAGATTAAGTGATCCTCCCAGTCCGTGCTGCCATCATATGTTTTCAAATATGGCGGCATTTTGAAGGTTTTCAGAATAGAGTGGGGAGCTGCCCCTTCGCTGTCTGGTTGTTCGACGAATCGGCCTACGTCATGTTTTGGTAGCAACTTCGGAGCGCCCGGTATTTTATCAACCCTTTCATGATGCTCTTTTATCTGGTCGCGGAGTGTTTTGTTCTCATTTTCCATCTCTTCCATTTTCTTTAAGATGGTCGCAAGTGCATCCTTGCTTGTATCAATGACAGTATGGGTGTTACCTGTCGTGGAGTTTCTGGCTCATCGGCGACAACTGCGGTTTTGCGGGTATTGTGCCTTCGATATCCCTCTGAACGAGTTTCTCGAGTATATTTCTCAAAGTGTTTGTCAACCATTCGTCTAATAGCCTTTTCATGACCGGTGGTGTTTCTTCTATTGCGGATGTTGAGGTTTCCCTCTTGCGCGAGACAGTTAAGCTCTCGTGTGGGGGGTGAGATCTCTCCCTCAGGTGTAGCACTTGGTGTTGCGTTTTCGTTGTCTTCCCTACCGGCTTCGTTGAGGGAATTCAGGAGGTTGTTCGTAACACCTACTATTGCTTTTAGCCTTGCTTCTCCCTTTCATGCCATTGTTGGCCTTTGTGAGGCTAGGAAGAGGTGATTGTTTCTTTCAAGAATCTAGACGAAACTAAGATCTCAGCTATAGAAATCCCCACATACGACGCCAAATTGTTTGACTCAAAAGATATCGGAACCTTTTTAAATAAATCAATCATAGAAAATGAAGGGGTAAATCTTAGTTAAGTATAATAATCTCTAGAACAAAAGATAGAAAAGGAGAATATGAGTAATGAGCATTCTTTATCAAGACCAAAAACCCCTTTTAACGATAATCCTCTCAGTCGCTTTTGTAAGCAAGTTTACAACAAATGTTATGTGTTAGGAAAAGTGTTCTGGCCTTTACAAGGTTGTTTTACGCTATATATATATAAGGACCAAACACCCTTCTAAGCTCTAAAAGACAAGTTACAGGGAATATTCGGAAAGATATTCCTAATGTCCCCTAATGGGCCTGCACCGCTGCAAGGGTCGTACAATTTCTTGTTCGCCTTAAGGTAGTTCTCTGCAAGATGTCGAGCTACGAGGATCTCATCGTTCGTCGTATTCATCAACGGTCGGGGTTGTTCAAATTTGGACCCATACAATTTCTCTACTTTCTTTTTGTTAAAACCAAGACAATTTCAATAACGAGACCAATATTCGATTGTTTACATATACATCAACGTCTGACATAAATAAGGTGAAAATCTTTTCTTTCTTTTTTCTTAAGAAAATACGATCCACAATTAATACCGGACGTGATTCATGCTATAATATCTAGATGATGGAGGATATTTCGGTTCCTCTTTTTTCCTCTTTAACCATCTTCCCTTTAACCCCGATTCCTCATTTCGCTCGAGCTTGATTCTTCCCATTTTTTGGCCATGCTCGATTCCCAACGTATCATTCATCCACCCCCGAGCTCCGATCTATAGGCACCCTCGGCCTTACTCGAGTCAGTGCTGAATCACGTTGTTCCTCGTTTCTTCATCGGGAAATCGGAGGTAATTAACTTTATCCCCGATTTTACACGTACACAATGCTACCAATATTCTCTACTTTTTTTGTTATAACCAAGACAATTTCAATAATGAGACGAATATTCAATTGTTTACAGATAAATCAAGGTCTGACATAAATCAAAAAAAGAGTTACTAAATGTGTGTTTGTTAATTTCCTATGTAAATTTCTAACTATAGTTGGTGGGAACATGCCCATGTTATCCAGCCAAAGGCTCAATGGACTAATCCTATTCTCTTTTGGTTTCCATTTCTATTTAGAATTGAATTCGATTTATTCCTGTTTTGAGTGGGTTTTGGCTTTAAGAGAAAGCACCACTCATGATCTATAAATAAGACAACCTTGGAGAATTATTCTATGCTCATTGATACAAGTCTTTGAAAGACTTAATCACATAAGAGTGGTTTTTGAGAGAGCTTTCGTCAAGAGAGAAGAGAGAAGAAAAATATTTGTTTTGCTGCAAATTTTTATTCCGACCAGCCAACATTCAAATCATGTTTTCGAATTCGTTAATCGTTGGATCGGGCTGAAATTTTTATTGAGTGTTCATAACATCTTGGTCTTAAATTTGAATGATGCAGATCGGATTTCAAGACTCGTAGCATCTAATTTTGAGCCTCGAATAACATCTTCATTTTTGTGGATTCTCCTCTTTCTTCAATTGATTTGTTATTGCTCTTGTTGCTATTGTTGCTCCGTGTTTGACACTTGTTGTGTAGCCAATTTGAAGAATTTTTGTAACCCTATTATTGTTATAGTGGAGTTTTTTGGATCTTTGTGATCCCGTGGTTTTTACCTTCGATTTGAAGGGTTTCCACGTTAAAATTTGGTGTTCTTTATCTTCTTTATTTTCGGGTTTGCCTCTTCCTCGACATAACAGTGGTATCCGAGCCTTGGTTATTTATCCAGGTTGCTACAGAATGGAGGCGAATATGAGCAAGTTGGTATGTTTAAATGGGAGAAATTATAATATTTGGAGAAGCAAGATGAAAGACTTGTTGTTCGTGAAGAAGATGCATCTACCCATTTTTTCAGCTCATAAACTCGAGAGTATATCCGATGAAGATTGGGATTTCGAGCACCAACAAGTATGTGGATATATACGACAATGGGTTGAAGATAATTTTCGCAACCATATTATGAACAAGATACATGCGAGATCATCGTGGGAAAAGCTAGAGACTCTTTATGCTTCAAAAATCGGGAACAACAAATTATTTCTGCTAAAGCATTTGATGACCTTTAAATACAAGGAAGACAGCCCTATCCTTGATCACATAAATGATTTTCAGGGCATTTTTGATCAGCTATCTAGAATGAGAGTTAATTTTGATGATCAGTGTGAGCACGTGATTTTTGCTTCACAAAAACTACTCCAAAAGAAATCGAAAAATAGAACAAATTGCCTTTGGGTACAATTTTGAGAATTTTGCGTGACATTTTGGATAATTATTTTTGTCTGTGAATGTTTATCTTGTTTTAATTAATTGAAAAATACCAAAATACACGTTGCATGTGCACTTAGGATTTTTATTTTTACAATTAGGAATTAATTAACCATAGTTTGATTTTAAAATAAAGAAAATCACAAAAATACATATTTTTTGTATTTTTGCCATTTAATGTCCAAGTGCCCGATTTTGTTTGTAATTAATATTTTATTTTGGTGCGATATTTATTGTTAAAGGTCAATTAGTATTTTCTAAGTTAATTTTGTTTTTTACAGTTTATGTTAGGAATAAGCTGTGAGCACGTGATTTTTGCTTCACGAAAACTACTCCAAAAGAAATCAAAAAATAAAACAAATTGCCTTTGAGTACAATTTTGAGAATTTTGCGTGACATTTTGGATAATTATTTTTGTCTGTGAATGTTTATCTTGTTTTAATTAATTGAAAAATACCAAAATACACGTTGCATGTGCACTTAGGATTTTTATTTTTACAATTAGGAATTAATTAACCATAGTTTGGTTTTAAAATAAAGAAAATCACAAAAAATACATATTTTTTGTATTTTTCGCATTTAATGTCCAAGTGCCCGATTTTGTTTGTAATTAATATTTTATTTTGGTGAGATATTTATTGTTAAAGGTCAATTAGTATTTTCTAAGTTAATTTTGTTTTTTTTACAGTTTATTTTAGGAATTTTGGTATTTGGGAATTAAAAGGAAAATGAAAGAAAAAGAAGAAAAGAGTGAAAATCGGATTAGGCCATTATTTTTGGACCAAAAATCAGGCCCAAATCACCCATGTACCAGGTCCAGTTGGCCTGGCCAGAGACGTCTTAAAACGACGTCGTTTGGTCACTCTTAATCAAGGTCGTTGGATTAAATCGATCCAACAATTGAGATTCAATCTCCCTTACCCGTTCCCGAACCTGACCCGTCTACCCCGAACCAAACCCGCCTCAGTACTTAACCAAAACGACCCCGTTTGACCCCTAACCTAATCTGGACCGTCGATCTTCACTGATTTAACTGATCCTATTAATCCCCTCAATCTAATATACCAAAATACCCCTGACCCATTACCCCCTTTCATTTCCAAATACCCCCTGTTCTGTCGTCTCTCTCAGACGACCCCTTAAAACCCTAGCCGCCCTGAAACCCCTTCGCCTGAAAGCCTGCGGCAACGATGCCGTTGGCCATGAAACTAACACCCCTAGATCACCTAACCACCCTCTACACGAATCCCTTATCCGTTTTTCTCGAATCAGCCTGTAGCTTCTCGAATCTTCAATCGAAGATTCGAGCAAAACTTGAAACTACCCCAACCAGCCCCAAACTCACACCATGACGCCCCCAGACCTCCCTCGTTACCAAACCACCTTTGGTTTGGTTCGAATCAGGCTAAAACCGTTCGAACCCCAAATCAAACCCCAAGAACCCTAGAAACCAAAGGCTGGATTTTGTCTGAATTAAAGGAATTTGGGTGTCCAGTGGGCCTTAGTCGAAGTGTTCTCAGTTGAGAACACTCGATTAAGGTTCGTTCGACCTCAAAAAAGGTCCGAGTCATAGTCCATGTCAGGGTCGTCCAGTTTTCCGAGTTCTTGAGGTATTTTTCCTTTCCTGTTTGTTCCATTTTGTATTTGTTTATATCTGTTTATTTGTTTAGTTTAGTTTTATTGATTTTTCAATTCTTTTTTGTCGATTAATTCTGTCCTTCTTCAATGACCTTTTATTTGGTCAAACTTTTTCTGGTCATGGTCAAGTATGTGATAAACTATATAATCGATTTGAATGAGTTTCGTCGATTAGTTAAGTTTTATTATAAATCCCTGTTTCTATCAATACGACTCGAATCACCTGTGTGCCTGTTCGATTCTGATTTGCTACTGATTGTATGTGTTGTAATTCGTGTAGTCGATTGGATAAGTGTCGTCGATTCGTTTTACATGCTTGAATGTTAGAATAACCTGATAATAATTTGATTCATACTGCTTCAATTCTGATTGAATCATTGTTTGAATTTGGTTGTGAATTGGTTATAGCGGTAGTACTTTAGTGATCAGTTAGAAATCAGTTGTTAATGTTATAACTTATTGAGTTCTACCATCAGATTAAGAGGTTTAGGGCATGTCAGTAATTTCAAGGACTTTAGGAGGGTATTTTGGGATTGAAAGGTTTGAAATTGGTTTAAGTTGAATGTTCTGACAGTAGGGTATTAAAGTACCAATAAACTAATGAATTGTTTAGTAATAGTGGGGAACAAGGTTTAATGGCATGAGAAGTTGATTAAATAAGTTAAGTCACCCATAACCTTGGATTAAAAAAGAGAAAAAACATGTAGTAGTGGTTGTCAGGGAATATCATGGGCAGAAATACTTTCCTAATTAGCTAAGTGCTCCTTAGAGCTGGAAATGGGCTGAGGTTTTGGTATAAAAAGGGGTCTGGACAGAATTAAGGGGGACCTTTGGAGGCTGGTCTGGCTGTTCTTTTGGGCAGACTTTAGAAGAGAAAAGATTCGGGAAATCTTAAGGGTTTGAACATTCTGAAAACTAGAAGAGAATTTTAAGAGCTAGTCTAGTTCAACTAGTGCTATCCCATTGAAACTAAAAAGAGTTTCAGCTTTAACTGTGGAGTTGTATTTTCGAGTTTTTCTTGATTACTGAATTCCAGGGATGTTTCTGCTTGTGTTTTGATTGATATTTGGTTGCTATCAAGCTGTTTTGGGGTCAGTTACTGGGTGTTTGTGTTGTTGTTGGTATTGCTGGGAATTTTAACTGTTTTTCTGAGTTTGTTATTGGTTATTTGCTACTGTTTCATTGGGTGTTGCTGGAATTCTGTTGGTTCCTTTTAAATCTGTTACTGGGTTGTTCTGTCACTGTGTTGCTGTTTGTTGTTGTTTGCTGTTTGCTACTGCTCTGCTGATCCTCCTCTTTCTTCTTCATTGTTGTAAATCCCAGGTACACGTCTCAAAACTACCTTGATGTAGGTGTTGAAATAGAAATGAGATCAGCATGTTCATGTTCTCTATGTGTCGTACACTGATGGCTAGATAAATGTTAGTTAGTGTGTATATTGTTTGAGGCAAATCAGATTTGATGTGTAATAACCTGGACTTTGAACGATATTGGACCGTTAAATTTGAATTAGAATTTGTTCATTCTGCATAGTAGTTTTAGTGTAGTGTATCTTGAATTCATGTCATAATTATTCATTACAGCTTAAAATTGGCTTTGAAATCAGAATGTAGATCATGATAATGTAAAAATCGGACCTAATAATTGATTTAGTAAGTGCAACACTTTAGTTTTGACACCAGTGATTTGAGCTTAAGATCAGGGAATAGGCACTTAAATTGGTGAAGTGTGCTTGATAGCTCAACTCAGTCGTTAATCACTCCATTGCCTTCGGAATATTGTGGTAATACATTAGTTAGGCATAACCCAAGCTTAAAATTGGAATCAAAATGATCAGTGCTTGTTAATTTGAGTAGGTATACCTTGTTCTTACTTGTTACAAAATATAGAGGGCACATGGAATAGCTTGAAGCAAATTCAGTAGTATTCGTTTTAATTGAATTAAGCTTGCTTGGTACAAAGATCAAGGCCCAACGGCCTGTTTCCGACAGTTTGAGCTTCAGCTCCTCTGACGCGGGCCCAGGTCTAGTTTTAATTCCGTTCACGTTTGGACCTGGGCCAAGGTCTGCGACTGGCCAATTCTGGGGTACAAACCTGGATGTAATTTCTCCTTGTTGGGCTTATCCTGGAGCCCAATGGCTAGATTGTGGTGCAGAATTATCATTTGGTCCAGTAACAAGTTAATTAGGACTCGTTAGTAGTGGCTCGAGGAGTCAAGTCTAGTAAATTATATATGACACAAGGCTCTATTCTTAATGACTCCATAAATCTGGTAGAAAGTGATACTTTATCAGAATTGTGGCACCGAAGACTGAGCCATATGAGCGAGATGGGATTGCGTGTTTGGCTAAGAAAAGTTTGCTTTCTAGAGTGAAACAAGCAAAGCTGAAAAGGTGTATCCATTGTTTAGCTGGCAAACAGAAAAGAGTTTCCTTTCATAGTCATCCTCCCTCAAGAAAGCCCAATTTATTGGAGCAAGTACACTCTGATTTGTGTGGTCCTTTTAAAGTAAATTCAAAAGGTGGTGCACTTTACTTTGTGACCTTCATTGATGGTCATTCTCGTAAGCTTTGGGTGTATCCTTTGAAATTTAAAGATCAAGCACTTAGCGTGTTTAAGGAATTTCAGGTCTTATCTGAGAGACAGATGGGGAAGAAATTAAAATGTATTCACACTGACAATGGTGGTGAATATTATGGTCCATTTGATAACAATTGCAAGGAAAAAGGAATTTGTCATTGGAAAACTCCGCCCAAGACACCTCAATTGAATGGTTTGGCAGAGGATGAATAGAACTCTAGTTGAGAGAGTTAGATGCTTACTTTCAGAGGCTAAACTTCCAAATACATTTTGGGCGGAAGCACTTAACACGGCTGCCTATGTTATCAATTTGTCTCCTACAGTTGCTTTGGATGGTGATGTCCCAGACAAAGTTTGGTTTGCAAAAGATGTTTCTTATGATCACCTGAGAGTTGCTGGGTGTAAAGCTTGTGTGCATGTTCCTAAAGATGAGAGATCAAGACTAGATGTCAAAACTAAGTAGTGCATCTTTATCGGTTATGGTCAAGATGAGTTTGAGTATCGTTTTTATGATCCAATTGACAAAAAAATTATTAGAAGTCACGATGCAATATTCTTTGAAGACCAAACTATTGAAGATATTGACAAAGCTGAGAAGATATATTCTCAAAGTAATGAGAGCTTAGTTGATATTGATCCAGTTTCAATTGCTAAGGCACCTATTGTACATGAAGGAACCCAAGAAAATGATGGAGATAGTGATCAAGATCAAAATGATCATCATGGTATAGATGTAATGGATGCTCCAGTTGATGAAATTGTGGTTGATCAACAACCAATTCCTACACAGGTAACTACTTCGAATGCTCCTGAAACCTCTCTTAGAAGATCTACAAGGGAGAAGAAAAAATTCATGCGCTATGCTCCTAAAGAGTATGTACTTTTGACTGACATGAGAGAACCTGAGAATTATGATGAAGCCATGCAAGATACTCACAAAGATCAGTGGATCGAAGCGATGGAAGATGAGATGAAGTCTCTCTATGAGAATGGCACATATGAGTTAGTGAAATTGCCGAAAGGTAAGAGAGCTTTATCTAACAAATGGATATTCAGAATAAAGCAAGATAACCTTACCTCTGCGTCTAGATACAAGGCGAGGTTAGTTGTTAAAGGTTTTGTCCAGAAGAAAGAAGTTGACTTTGATGAAATTTTCTCCCCTGTTGTGAATATGTCTTCTATTCGTGTGGTTCTAGGCTTAGGCACAAGTCTAGATTTAGAGGTTGAGCAGATGGATGTCAAGACTGCTTTTCTTCATGGTGATTTAGATGAGGAGATTTATATGGAGCAACCTGAGGGATTTGTAACTAAGGGAAAAGAAAATTATGTCTGCAAATTGAAAAAGAGCCTCTATGGATTGAAACAAGCTCCAAGGCAATGATATTTGAAGTTTGAATCTGTCATAGAAGAACAAGGGTACAAGAAAACTTCTTCAGACCACTGTGTATTCTTCCAGAAGTTCTCTGGTGATGATTTTATTATTTTATTGCTTTATGTGGATGATATGCTTATTGTTGGCAAGAATAAATCCAGAATTGCAGTCCTTAAGAAGCAGTTGAGCAAATCGTTTGCGATGAAGGACTTGGGGACATCAAAGAAAATCTTGGGCATTCAAATCCACCGACACAGAGATAGAATGAAGTTATTTTTGTCCCAAAAGCAATACATTGAGAAGGTACTCAAGAGGTTCAATATGACAGATGCAAAAGTGGTTAGTACTCCTCTTGCTAAACACTTCAAATTGAGTATTAGTCAGAGTCCATCTACTGATGAAGAGAAAAAAGAAGATGTCTCTTATTTCTTACTCTTCTGCCGTTGGTAGCTTGATGTATGCTATGGTTTGCACTAGACCAGATATTGCACATACCGTTGGTACTGTTAGTAGATTCATTTCTAATCCTGGAAAAGAAGATTGGGATGCCGTAAAATGGATATTAAGGTATTTGAAAAGTACTGTAGATTTGAAGCTGTGCTTTGGCAATGGCAAGCCTGAACTTGTTTGTTACACAGACTCTGATTTAGGAGGCAATCTTGATAATTAAAGATCCACTTCCAGTTATTTGATCACTTTTGTAGGGGGAGCTATTTCTTGACAATCTGGATTACAGAAGTGCATAGCTCTATCCACCACAGAAGCCGAATATATTGCTGTTATAGAAGGTGCCAAAGAACTATTATGGATGAAAGAGTTTATTAATGATCTTGGCTTTGAGCAACCAAGGTAAATCTTATTTTGTGATAATCAAAGTGTTATCTGTCATGCCAAGTACTCCACTTTTCATTCTAAGACCACACATATAAATAGAAAGTATCATTGGATAAGAATGGCCGTGGAAGAGAAATTATTTGAAGTTGAGAAGATACACGCTGATGAAAATCCTTCGGATATGCTGACAAAGGCGGTGGTTGCAGATAAACATGAATTTTGTAGAAAATTGGCAGGCCTGAAGCCTGTCCGTAGTTCCTCTATTTGAAGACACATTTGGCCCCTTGCCTGAGGGGGAGTTTGTTGGGCACATATCCATGTTGTCCAGCCAAAGGTCCAATGGTCTAATCCTATTCTCTTTTGGTGTCCATTTCTATTTGGAATTGGATTCGGTTTATTCCTAATTTGAGTGGGTTTTGGCTTTAAGAGAAAGCACCACTCATAATCTATAAATATGACAACCTTGGAGAATTATTCTATGCTCATTGATACAAGTCTTTGAAAGACTTAAACACATAAGAGTAGTTGTTGAGAGAGCTTTCGTCAAGAGAGAAGAGAGAAGAAAAATATTTGTTTTGCTGCAGATTTTTATTCTGACCAGCCAATATCCAAATTACGTTTTCTGATTCGTTAACCGTTGGATCGGGCTGAAATTTTTACTGAGTGTTCATAACATCTTGGTCTTGGATTTGAACGGTGAAGATCAGATTTGTAGGCTCGCATCATCTGATTTAGAGCCTCGAACAACAACTTCGTTTTTATGGATTCTCCTCTTTCTTCAATTGATTTGTTGTTGCTCTTGTTGTTCCGTGTTTGACACTTGTTGTGTAGCCAATTTGGAGAACTTTTGTAACCCTCTTATTGTTATAGTGGAGTTTTTTGGATCTTTGTGATCCCGTAATTTTTACCTTCGATTTGAAGGGTTTTCCATATTAAAATTTAGTGTTCTTTATTTTCTTTATTTTCAGGTTTGCCTCTTCCTCGACATAACAATACTAATAGTAAGATAACCAAAAACATTAAATTTATCACTTTAGTGATGCTATCACACAAGTACTTTGATTGGACTATAAACTGAGCATTTAACAGCTAGGTTATAGCTTTCCCCAATTACGTGTGGGCACAAAAGAAACATGTCAAGATTAAACTACATTAATAAGTGCCCCTAGCCACGTATGCCCATAGGAGGGGTCCGCGAATTCCCCGCGCTTCGCCTATTGAACTCCTCCTCTTTTTATAGCCCAATTCCCAAACTAGTAGTATACCCAAAGACCCCCTCAACCTATTTTTCAATGCATGGCTAGTCCTAATTTTGACCTTAACAACCAACCCTTTCTCTTTGTGCAAATTTCATCAAACACATCACAAAATGTGGAGCAATCATTGTCCTAGTAATAGTGCTGCTATATCAAACAGGTCAGAACAGGGGAGGCATTCTGTTTATAGAGGAATTCGCAAGAGGAACGGGAAATGGGTATCAGAAATACGTGAACCGCGGAAAACTACAAGAATATGGCTAGGCACGTATCCAACACCAGAGATGGCAGCTGCAGCATATGATGTTGCAGCTTTGGCATTAAAAGGTCATGATACGCCGTTGAACTTCCCGGGCTCAATGTGTTCATATACTATGCCAGCTTCGCTAACAGCAGCAGACATACGCGCGGCAGCTGCAAATGCTGCTGCTGTTAGAGCGCCACAACTGGAACGCGAAGAAGCGCGGCATCAGGCAGAGTGCCAACCTGAAGTTGGAGATGGAGCAATGGGACAAGAGTTTTTTGATGAAGAGGAAGTGTTTGGTATGCCAAGATTGTTAGTTGACATG
Source organism: Nicotiana sylvestris (assembly GCF_000393655.2). Classification (NCBI taxonomy): domain Eukaryota; kingdom Viridiplantae; phylum Streptophyta; class Magnoliopsida; order Solanales; family Solanaceae; genus Nicotiana; species Nicotiana sylvestris. Next base: position 108,539,053 of record NC_091067.1, read on the forward strand.
GCGGAGGCAATGCTTGTGAGCCCTCCTAGGATGAAGACGACTCCTTACGATGAGTTGCCTGAATATTCTGATGCATCATATACTCTCTGGAGTTACCCTTAATTATCAATAATCAAACATGTAACATGCATTAGCTTAAAAAAAAGGTATCAATAATCAAGGCACTCTCTTGGTGTGCCATGTACATCAGTTGAATAGTGTGACCACTAAAATTATATAGGTGCGGTTGTGTCATGGGCTCAAGTTGTAGGTGAGACCAGAACTTGTCTCACTCTCATTTTCTTGTATTCCTAATATAATTCGGATGGAGCCTGTTGGAGTGAAATAGTGCAACTAGTTGCCGTTGAGTCTGGTCTTTTCTTGTTGTTTTCACCATATGCAGAAGCTGGTTTTATTGTATATTTTCTCTTCCATTTAGGATATTATAACAAGCCTATTTTTTTACCCTGATTATGAGAACCAGATATGGGGCCAGGGCTTGTGTTGAAGGAATGAAGGCTGCCCTATGTGTTACTACTAATTAGTATTCACAGTCAGATTGCCGAAGCTTACACCTCTCTGTAAAGGCTCTTCTTGAAGTGTATGATGATGAAGTGCCTAAGCTATAATAATGAAGTGCATGCTTGAGACTTATTGCTATTGTTCGTAGTACACCATTTAACCATTTTTAATTCTAATCAAGGAGAAGGGAGCTTGAAGCAACGGTAAAGTTGTCTCCGTGTGACCTACTGGTCACATGTTCGAGCCGTGGAAGCAACACTACTGCTTGCACTAGGGTAAGCTGTCTACATGGGGTTTAGAGCAGCCCTTCCTCGGACCCTACATACGTTGTGTATCACACTGACTTTTTAATTCTAATCAACGAACAATAGTTGGGAATAGGAATAGAACCCAGAAAGTACAGACCTGAAACAAGATTATATATCAGGAAGAATGGTTCTAAATCTAGAGGTTCAATTAAAAGGCTTTTTGTCTCCCTTTGGTTTCTACCCTCATCCCTGGGTGACAAGACGGAAAATAATTTCAACATAATCAGACGTATTACTATTTGATACCTAGGAATTGTCCAATTGCTCAGAAAAGTTCCTAGGACAATCATGTGTTGCACGTTGTCATAGTGTTTAGTGTGTGTCTCTTTCTTTTGTGTTCGTTTTTAGATGCACTCGATTATTTTCCCTTTTGCTAAGAGCTTGAACAACTTCATTCTTTGCGAGTTTATTAAACCCTAACAAAAAGGTTCGAGTGGGCAATAGGTAATACCCTGTCATCCTTAATTAGAAATTTCGGACTTAAATTTCGAAAATAAAATTCTGTCATAGGGTGAGACTACTTATTAAATAGGACTTTCCGTCACGAATCCGGATTAATCAAGCTTCAAAGCGAGTACTAAACAAGACAAATGAAAGACACGGGGCTTCTAATTTAACGAGGCTAATTTCTTCTTAAAGTACACCCATGATGAATGGTTGCAGCGATTTGGTAGGGACAAAGTCTCGGGTTCAATGCACATCGTGATAAATGTTGGATCAATTGAAAACTAATTACTGTACTATAAACTAAAAAAGAAATCCGTTAGAATTAGAAATGACACACATATTTGACTAGTAGTATTGTGGTTCATATCTCTGATTAAATTCTGTTATAGTATCTAAGCAACCATCATTATGAAGAGGTGGATTGGACCATAACATTGTTCTTTCTTCTGTAATAGGTTGAGACAAGACAACATAATCAACTTTCCATTTCCTAGTTATGTTATAGGCGAGAGATACTTTGGCCTACCTCTAATACAAAATCTAAGAAAGATACTTAGCCTGTCCCATTTATCGAGATTAGTGATTTCAAATTATCAGCTTTATCATTATGTGCAAGACTGCTTCCAAGTGGAGAGTGACAAATGGTCGAAATCTATAAAACTGAAATCGCAACGTGCTCCAATGTCTATGCTATATTTATCGAACAAGCGAATAGTCAACCAACTAGATTAATTACCTTGAGTCTCCACTGAGTTATTGAATGATGAGCCTAGTTAAGCTTTGGTCATGACAATTATATTATTGGTAGCTGTTACAGAGTGTTGCTACAGTGTATAGAATGGTTTAATTAAATACAGTAAGTATGATAGTTGGAAGTTTTATGATATATGGGCATAACTCTTGTAGCTAATTGATTGAGAGAGCGAGAGAGTACAAGTCTTGATAAATACATCAAGGAATCCACTTTAGTATCGAACAGAATTGTAATCATCCACCCGTTTGTCTATAGAATTTTTTTTTTCCAACTTTTTTTTCAAAAACGAGTTTGTCCATGAAATTTTATAAGTTTTTAATTTATTTTTTTAAATAAATTTTTCAAAAGACCACTTTTTCAAACTGCAATATTTTTAAGTGAAATGTCTGTCCAAACAAAATTTCAAATTCCAATTACCATTTTTCAACTTAACTTCAAAAACTACTTTTTTCCCAAAATTATAATTTTTATGTCCAAACGCCTACTTAATTTACACAGTTTGGAATGGAATTTTGATAAATCCACATCTATTTTTCCTATCAGTTATTATGTCTATAGTCCAGAACAAATATTATGAGAGTAATATATTTCTTATGTAATACTACAACAACAACAACAACCCAGTATAATCCTACAAGTGGGGTCTGGGGAGGGTAATATGTACGCAGATCTTACCTCTACCTCGAAGGGTAGAGAGACTGTTTCCAGGAGACCCTCGGCTCAAAAAAGCAATAGGAGATGATATATTAGTACCATAAAAATGCGTAATAAAAATAACAACAATATATAAGAGATATGAAATACAGAATACGAAATACGAAATACGAAATAGATGGCTGGTATAGTACAACTAGAAGGTAAAGCCCTGCATCAATAGACGACCAATGACATTCCTAGTCTAACTCCTAACTGGATAGTCTCACTCTATTGTGCTGTAGAAATATTCACACTCTCCCCTAACCTACAACCTTAATGCTCGACCTCCATAATTCCCTATCAAGGGTCATGTCCTCAGTAATCCTAAGTCGCGCCATGTCCTGTCTGATCACCTCTCCCCAATACTTCTTAGGTCTTCCTCTACCTCTCCGCGTGCCCACTACTGCCAGTCGCTCACACCTCCTCACCGGTACTATTAACAAAATGTTTACATCTTATAAATGAGTGCATTAATTAGTTCTTTTTCTTTTTAAAGCTTAAAGTATTTAGCATAGAAATTTTCATTTTTTTTCGCAACTTTGCTTATTTCACTTAAACTTATTTTAGTTTAATTTGGACTATGGACACATCCGCTTATTTTAAGTGCGATCATTTAAACTATCTATATTATGTAAAATTTCATCTATAAGAGTTTCAAGTGTTTGATTTAAGATATATGTATAACACGTTATTATATGTGTACTATGAATATATACTATTGAGTGATATAACATGATGTTTAAAAATAATACTCCAGTCAACAAACTATAGATAATGAAAGGAACTCTACCAAATTCCGTACGGCTAATAAGTCAATGAAATGGACATTAGAAGAAAAATAGGAAAGTGAGAAGCAGAGGGACCAAAAAAGATGTTGGACCTGAGGCCTGAAAATAATAGCAGCAGCTAGCACATGGTGCACACGTTTCCGTGGGCAAACCATAGGAAAATTGGCCCTTAGCTTCTTTCAGCTGTCAATAATAATATTAGAAATTTTGGGGTTTGAAAGTGTGGAAGTTGGCTAAACCGTCAATCCTGTGTGCTGGAACTCAGTGATTGGTCACCAACTGATGACCTCATTTTCAAAAGGTAATTTTGTCGCTTGTTCTATTTAAGATTAGATTTCGTTTGGACTCGATTGTTTGAGTGGCTGTTCGTGCCACTTATTATACTCAGAAAATGCCTTATGGGTTCAAATTTTGAACTTTTTGAGTTCTAATATTGGATCCTCCCCTCTCTATTTCTAACATCAATTTCCCTTTATTTTAGATCGTTTTGTTTGTATGATAAACATTTTGTTATTGTGTTGAGTTACATATTTTTTTGAATAATGCTTAAAGCGTATGAAATATAACTACTTTATACAGGTTTTACTTTATGTTATAAGTACTACTAATATATTATTGTTTTAATATATTTTTGTCTCGCGAGGTAAAGAATTTTTTTTATCACAATTTTCTTAGTATTTTTAAATTTTTTAAATTTATTAATTATTCTGACTTATACAATACTCTCTCCGGTTCACAACAAGTGATTAATTAGTGGGTTTAACAAGACATATAACTTTATACTATATTAACAAGATTTAGATTCCCTAGAGAATATTCTAGTGAATATTCTTCTCTGTTGAACTATCTAGGGTTTTGTGGCCTATGTACCCTAGGAAAAGATGTAGTTCTAGACGCCGTGGAGGGGGGGGGGGGCATTTTTTGTAAAGAATATCATTGAAATTTTTTGTAAAGATTCTCCCTTTATTAAATACATACAAAGCCTAGCTTTACACTTCTTCTCCTTTACCTTTCTCTCCGGATCCAAGAAGAATCGGAATATTCAACTACTTATCATCATCTATCATTGTCAGAAAGCTCAGTGGAAAATCTCACCCTTGTTGGGTGAACTTTGTCTCATTTTGTTACTTAAAAGCTATTTATTATCATTTATTGTTATTTTCCATGTTTTCAAGCCATTATTGCTACATCCTTATCTTACGATATTCTTGACTAATAGCTCACATTAAATATCCTCCATTAAAATACTAGATCTGTTATTGAATATTAATATTGATTTTGATTAACCCTCATCTTCTATAAATCCAATTGTATAAAAATCAAGATCTAATTTTTGCGTTATACAGTTTGGCGCTGTATGTGGAGATATCTTAGTCAAACTATTAGTTTTCATTCGGATCTACATCTTCTGTAACTTGTTAACCTAGCATACTTTAGAGCTATCCTTTTTCTCTTCGCACATAAGGATTTCATGTCAGGTAACCAAGGAAAGGGAACAAGAGCAACAGACAAAGTCCCGCTCAACCTTATGAGTGCCATCGATGAAGGGTATGAAACTCAAGATGTAGAGGTAACTCCCACGGCATCCCCCATATTAGGGAAATCGCCGACACCCTTTTGTAGCACTACCAACCCGAATGGAAAAGATGCACCACGTCCGTGAAAGATAAAGCACCACCCGTTATGAAAAATCTCCTCAAAGCTTGGCTAACCGATACTTTGGTTAGCGTAATGTAAAGCAGGCCCCGTGAACGACGAGGAAACCCCAAGGATCCAGGCAATACAACGCAGGAATGAATAAGACGACCAACCAAACCCTCTTACTTTAGATAATACCCATATAATTACTGACAATGTCCTCACCGCCGTGTTAAAAAGAATGAAGGAAATGGAGAGAGAGAATAGGGCGCTAAAGGAACATATGAAGGAACAACAAGAACGAGTAGACAAAATACCAGGTGCCCCCAAAATGGTTACCAAAAAGAGATACCGTCATGTTCGTGGAGCAACCATAAACGGAACAACTGATCTCGAGGACCATGTAACCGACATATCACTGACGTGAAGGGAAACGACCTCACTAAAGAATATATGTCCTCCATCTTGTTGAAAAAATTTGATCAAATCCTCACAGGAGGGACGTTGACATGGTACTTGCAGTTACTTACCTATTCCATAGAAACATTCGAAGAGATGGCAGAGAAGTTCGTGACGACGCATGCTAGGGCCAAGAAGGCCGAAACGAGGTGAACAATATCTTTACCAATAGACAATTCCCAGGGGAAGGACTGAGGGACTTCTTAGCCCAATTCAAACGGGTAAGGATGACCTTACCAAATGTATCTGAGGGAATGGCCATGGCAGCCTTCCAAAACGAGCTAAACAAAGAAGACTCAAATGCGACCAGAAAACTACGGAGCTGATTAATGAAGTACCCACCGGCAATCTAGGACGAGATCGACAATGCCTACTGTGCCAAAATCAGGGCGGATGGCGAAGACCTCAATGGGCCAACCAAATAACTCACTACAGTGCAATCCGAACCTAAGAGAGAACGTAGGGACAACGTAAGAAGAGACCCCCCAACGTTGCAATCAAACATAGACCGACATCAACCTTATATCAGAGCACCCATCCCCAATTTCCGACACGAAGACGGGCCCTCTAGGACGAGATCAGACATACACATAAACGATCGAGGTATTGCTCCTTTACTATCTGCTCATAACCTTTGTGTGTCATCTACGAAAATGGTCTACGCACTCGAGAAACTCGAAAATATATGGAGTGGCTACCAAAGATAATGTCTGACTGAAGCACCTGGAAGTCGGATACCTTTTGCGAGTTCCACCAAGATCGTAGACATAAGACTACCACGCTCTAAGGCTAGAAATGTCAAACCTTCTGCAACAAGGACACCTCAAGGAGTTACTCATCGACAAGGACATGAACACATTAGCAAATGGTCGAGAATGCCCAGGCCCACCAAAACTGCACTCATCTGCTTGCACCATCAACATGATTATTGGTGGCAGTGATGATGCCTCCATCAATGACATCAAGTTCACCGCCACTCACAAACTCAAGAGATTGATCACCCACGAATGCTATGATGGCCTCGAAGAGAGTAATATCTTTGATGAGTCAGATACCGACGGTTTGACTTTTCCTCACATTGATGCACATGTCATTACTTTACGAATTCTTGATACTGATGTTAGGAGAATTATGGTGGATGGCGTAAGTGAAGCGTGCATCATCCATCCTCGAGTCCTCGCACAGATGCGACTTAAGTATAAGATAGTGCCGCGCTGTATTACACTATTCGATTTTAAATGAAGTTGAACAAACTTCGGGCGAGATCACACTCCCCGTCCTCGCCGGTGGGGTAAGGTTAGAGACCATGTTCCATATCATGGATCAAGACACAACGTACAATGCCATCGTAGGTCGACCATAGATACACCCCATGAGGTCGGTCTTCTCTAGCCTGTACCAAGTAATCAAGTTCCCGACCCCATAGGGAATATTCAACATACGAGGGAAACAACGCACATCCCGTGAATGCTATCGGATCTCCCTAGATGGCATGAGAATCCAAAAAAAGAAAGAAAAGAAAAAGAAGTATAGAAATCAGTAGGGTCGAGTTCCCTACAGGTCGAAGCCAAGGACGCCATTATAGATCCAGAAATGGCTAAAGTGGCAGGATCAACCATAGAGGACCTGGATCCCGTCCAACTAGATCAAAGCGACCCCAACAAAAAGGCCTACATCGGCTGTAAACTCAACTACCCAGGTAAATTTTGTCAATTTTTAATAGCTAATAGGGGTTTGTTTGCCTTTAGCCATGCAGATATGCCAGGCATCCCCAAATAGATAGCCATGCACAAGTTAAATATCGACCCCAACTACCCTTCGGTAAGGAAGGTTCGACAAAATTTTAAATCTGCTATCAAAATGGCTATCCATGAGGAGGTGGAAAAATTCTTGGCCAATGGTTCTATTAAGGAGTCGAAGTACCCAAGTGGATTGCTAACGTGGTAGTGGTAAAAAAGAAGAACTAGCAGCAGAGAATATGCGTGGACTTCATTGACCTAAACAAACCTTGTCCAAAAAGTTCGTTCCCATTGCCACGCAACGATCAACTTATATACACCACATCAAGACACGAGTTGCTAAGCTTCTTGGACGCTTATTCGGGTTACAACCAGATACTTATGGAGGAGGAAGACTAGGAGAAGAATGCATTCATCACTCACATGGGAACGTACCGCTACAAGGTCATTCCATTTGGGTTAAAAATATGGGGGCTACCTATCAAAGGCTGGTCACGAAGATGTTCAAACACTAGCTCGACAAAATCATGGAAGTATACATCGACGACATATTGGTTAAATCCTTGAGCGCCAAAGACCACATCAACCATATGAAGGTAGCATTTGAGATATTGAGGAAATATGGGATGAAACTTAACCCAAGAAATGCACTTTTGGCATAACTTTGGGTAAGTTTTTGGGTTTCCTAGTATCACAACGCGGAATTGAGGTCAACCCAGATCACATTAAGGCAATTGACGGGATATCATAACACTTAACCACCAAAAAATAAGTCCAAAAACAGACTGGTAAAATCGCCCTCCTATCCAGAATGAACAATAACCTTGAATGGACGCCTGAATGAACACAAGTGCTAAAGGAACTCAAAGAATACCCTTCATCGCCACCCTTACTCTAAAAGTTTGATCTCGAGGAACATCTCCTCGTCTACCTTGCTATTCGAAAGTAGCAGTAAGTGTTGATACCCAATTTTTCCCTATATATTTTTAAATATGCAAATACTTTCAAAATATCATATGTGTGCATATATAAGTATGTCTAAACGCTTTATTATTTTTCCTTAATTTTTAAAGATTTTTAAACTAATTTATTTCCCTATTTTTATTCATAAAAAATCCAATAATATTTCCCAAAATTAGAGTTTGATGATTCATTTATTGGATTCTCATATTTATGCCAAAATATAGATAATATAATTTTTCATATTTTTACAAATTTATTTAATATTTTAAAGCCAAATTGCATATAATTACAATATTAGCCTCTTTTAAGATTTAATTGCGTTTACATTTATAAAGATTAAGTCTAGTATTTTTAAATTGATAATTATATGTTATAAAACATTCTAGTACTTTCAATTTAATTCCAAAATTTAATTTGCTATTTTTATAAAATAAATGGGGAAAATGGTTAATTAAAATCTAACCAGATTTCATTTCAATTTCAGCCTAATTTGAACCCCAATTGTAACCCAATTTACCCCGACCCAATTTCAAATTAAACCGAACCTTTACCCATTTAAATGACCCAACTCGGGTTTCCCACCTAACCACTTTAATCCCAGCCGTTGATCGTTTAGATCAACAGCTCCCATTACTCCTTACCATTTTAACCCAAACCAACCCCTAAACCTAATTCATTTCTCACCTACCGCCGCCCTTGAATCCCCTCCTCTCTCAACTCTCTCTGATACTCTCATGAACCCTAGCCGCCGCCCTCTCACCCCACCCTGATATCTGCCTAATCCATGGCCTTCCATGGTCATTTGAGACTTGTACCAGCCTTCCATGGCTTCTATGTGTTTGTTCTTGTGGTTTCACGGCCAGACCTTGAAGGATCTTGGTCCAGTCCTTGGTCGATTTCAGTTCATGGCTCTTCTCCGGCCAACCATGGTCGTTCGAGTCAGAACCTTGACTCTCCTGGTTAGATCGATAACTTTCAGGGCCTTTCTCACCTTTTCTGGGTTTTTCGAAACCCTAATCTTTAAGATCTTTTAACTTTATTTCTAATATGCTTTAGATATGTGATTACCTTGAACTTTTAAACATTTTCTTGAAGTTTCTTTAACTTTGCTTTCAAAACGACTCTTCATCTTTTTCGATTAGGGTTTTTCTTTTAAGTTATTTCAAAATCTCTTCTTTGATTTTAACATATTTGTGATTCTGCTATGTTTTGCTCGTGTTGTTCTTCTATCTGAGTTAGCATGTTGAAAACCCTAATTTCTTTTAGGTCTCAATCGAGTCCTGAAGATGTTTGTTAAATGTGTGCTTGTTTGTTTAAACTCTTGCTTGACTTGTCTGTTTACCATCTTTTAAACTAGGTTATTGCTGAAAACCCTAGGTCTTTTTGGCCTGGAACTGTTTGTTTGAGCATGCACGTGATGCGATTAAAGTTCTTTATTTTTGGATCTTTTATTTATGAGGTTATTTGATTCTGAGTTTTACTATCCTTTAAACTCAATTGTTGTTGAAACCCTAACTTTTTCAAAAGGTTTCCTCACTTGTTACTGTGAGACCTTTACTCGCTTTTGACGCTCTTATTTTCTTTGGCTATATGTGTGAGCCCTGACTATCTACTAAACCATATGCTTATTCCTGCTGCTATTGTATGTTATTTCTTTTGCCAATAGGTTTGGCCTCACATGTCTTATGTCTTGCTCACTCTATTTATATGCTGGAGTTTCTTCCTTGATTGATCTTCATCTTATGATTGATTTCTAAACCTTTTCCTTTATGAACCCTAATTTCACTCGCCTGTTCAAAGCTGATTGATTCTTTTCCTTTACTATAATATTTACCTTGCTGATTTCTTTCCCAAAATAAGCATATCTCTGTACTGAGACTTGATTGCTTACTTAATAGTTTTACTATTCCTCTCCCCAAGAGCAAGGTGGGAAGTTCTTGGAGGTAAGGATGTCGGGGGTCTATTTGGAAACAGCTTCTCTACCCTAGGGTAGGGGTAAGGTATGCATACACACTACCCTGCCCAGACCCCACTAAGTGGGATTATACTAGGTTATTGTTGTTGTTGTTTTATGGCAACAATCAGTCTGCTTACATACTATTTTTCTTCCCTTATTTTGAATCCGTCACTACCGTTAAACAGTGATTCCTTAATTAAAGGGAATCACTTGTGTAATTGATTCTGACCTATGATTGTTTCCATGTTTGTATCTTTTCCTTCACTCGTTTTCAAAAACTATAAATACCTTTCACCTCTCTTCTTTCAAAAAAAAAAAAACGAACACTTGAGTTCAGAACATACACTCACTCAAAACTCTCTCTCTTTTCTCTGTTACTACTTGTGTTGCTGCCTTACCTAGTCGGCTGAAAGCCAAGGCTAGGCTGTGGGAAATTTTCTTACTTTCCTTCTGCATTTGCTTCTTTACTGGTATGTTCTAATTAATCTTCAGCCTCAACAACAACATGTTTCTTTACTATTTCTTGCACTCTTACCTGTTTCCTACTTGTATTTAATCGAGTTCCATTATTAAACATGCTGTGATATGCCCCTTCCTCTTCTGAATTAACATTTTTCTAATGTTTGAACTCTGTCAGTCACCTATGATGACTTATGAATCCCAAACCCCCATATCCCCTATGTGTTTATATTCCTTGGTTGGTTTGAGGGCATGTCAGCATTAGACATTGCTGTGCATGACCCAAACCTGACCCTCTCTGGATCATATGCTTCGTATCCTCTCTATGTGTTGTGTCCTCTGGCTAGTTTATGGGCATGCCAGCATCACTTATTGCTGTGCATGTCCAGATTTGACCCCTCCTAGGGTCATATGCTACCTGCAATGTATTCTCAAACCCCTACCCCCTTTGAGCAATTACTGATGCTGTATAATTTTAGCTATACTACTACTGTTTCCCAGATTACCCTTACCCCTTGTTATTCTCAACCCAGTTTTAAACAAATCTCTGTTTCTGCACTTCCACTATACTCTTAGACTTAGGTTCTGCCCCTCTTATGTGAGCCTTACCTTGGGACCCATGAGTTCCCTCTAAACTTGGACACATAAGGGCTGACCCTTCCACACTGCACTCATCTCTATCTGGTTATGCAAACTTGGGTGTGAGCACTGCTCGGGGTCCCCTTGAGACCCTTAGGGAGATTTGACACACTCAAGTCTGAGAAAGGCTTTGAAACAATAGTATTTGAGGTGATTTATTCCATAACTCAAAGAGGAAGTCAAGAATCAGACTTCCTCTGGTTGTAATTTCTTCTTTACACTTTTTCTGACGCAATCCATTATTTGGTCTGTAATAAGTTGTAATGAGCATTGGGGTTGACTAGTGAAAAGGGATGAGTAATTATGCATGTTTAGCTGTAGAAGGGTAGAAGACATGCCTATAGGACTTGTTTAAATTTTTGCATGTTTATTACCACTCTTAGATGCCATGCCTATAAGACTTGTTTTTTGCATGTTTAACTCTACATCTAGAGAACTTCTCTATAGGATTTGTTAAATTCTGCACGTCTAATTCGGCATTTAGATAACATGCCCATAGGACTTGTTTCAAAATTCTGCATGTTATGGCCATGCTTAGACACCATGTTCTTAGGATCTAAACTGCTAAAATCAGACATTATGTCCATAAGGTTAAGAATCAGTCCCCTTTTTTGTAGAAATCATGCCTATAGGAAGTAAATACTGCCTGTTTCATTTTTTCAATCAAGCTAGATGTCATGTCTATAGGAATTAAAATGAGCAATACTAGATATCCTGCCTATAGGATCTGAAACCAATTAAAATCAGTTTGACCCTGAATCAGTTTTAACAAACCTTACTCTTTACTTTAATGTGGTTAGAAAGCATGCCTATAGGATCCAAATCGTTCGTTTAAAACTGTTATTGCTTTTCCATGCTCTGGATCAGTAGTAGATACCATGTTCATAGGATCTCACCCAAACCCTTAGGCAAGCCTTAGGTGATAATAAATAAAATCAGAACCCACTTTTGTTAGACAGTTACTGCTACAACCAGTAGGTAGACCTGATTCGGACTTCTTGTCTGAGTTATGTAATAAACTGGTCTGCCTCAACAATTAAAATTTTCCTTGCCTTAGTATTTTAAAGACCTTAACTGTGTTTACGTCATGCTATTTATGTGCTTTGTTGAGGAGGCATACATGAGCCTTTTGGTTGTTTACATGTTTCCCCTAATATGCAGTCCTATGTGTTTTGTATGTCGCCTTAGCTTTTTCACCTTTTGAAACCCAAAAGTTAGCCTAATATCCCTCCCCTTTAGGAATAGTAGTCCTAAGTTCCTCCGAGACTGATGGGAATGGGACGGGTAATAGCATGCAATAGTGGTCGAGACCAATCCGCGCTTTAATACCTTAATGGGGTGGGGAGGGTAGATATGGACATGATGACCGATGCACTAATACCACGTGTATCCCCTTTTTTGAGGAGTGTCATACCCGGTATCGCATTGATGTGATCTATATTATATTTAAACCTAGGACCCCTTCTTTTATATATCCTCAAGTATATGTAGAACTATAACTCCTTTTCAAAATTCATCTTTTTCTTTCAAACTCTTATGTATTTAAATTTAAATCCCCTATTATTTGAGCCTATACTTGTCTATTTGCTAAATTGCACAAATTCACAAGAAACTGTCTGGCCGGGAACCACACTAGTGGATCCTGAGGGGTGCCTAACACCTTCCCCTTAGGATAATTTCAAGCCCTTACCCTATCTCTAGTTATCAAACGAACTTAGAAGTGAACCCTTATAGGTGTCCTAATGCACCTTAAATCATTAGGTGACGACTCTTCAAATGCAAAACCCAGTTCCCAAAAGGAATGAGTTGTCTTAAAATGTCATAAACCCGATCTTCCGATGCATAAGAGGGGGAAAAAGGGGGCTCGACAGTAAGTGCAGTCCTGGTTCAAGAAGACAAAGGTGTGCAATCTCTAATTTATATCAGTAAAACACTTATCGACGCCGAGACGAGGTATCGTCACCTCGAGAAACTAGCCTTGGTGCGGGTTAAAAAGGTAATATTATTAAATCCTTTTTACACAATTTACTATTGTATAAAGAATTAGATAGTCATCATTAGTCGCTACATAATAGATAACACCTGATTACAAAAATTTTGCAAGTAAAAAATTGAAGTAAATTTAACATTTGTCAATAAGAATTTTAATACTTAACTATATTATCTCATTTATATATTTTTTTTAAAGTTTTTGGTGCGGGGGTGCGTCTGCTAACTGTTGAAAAGCATGAAGTAGAAGAAGAGAGGAGAGGAAACAAAATAAGCGAAACTCTACCCTTCTTTCTTTCCAAGAGTCGGCAGATGAAGGGAAGGATCTAAATAATGTGGTCAACTGAAACGCAAACAGCCTTGATATTGTAGCTACTCCCTCAGTTTCATTTTATTACACACTTTCCTTTTCAGTCAGTCCAAAAGAATGACACACTTCTTCTTTTGGAACCTATATAATGTTAGCATCTCTATTTATCTTAATGACATGACTTGTTATGACCCATCTAATATAAAAGTTTATTTTTTATAAGGAGAGAGAAAATGAACAGAGTGAAACTCTCACCACCATTTACTTAAAAGGATAAGTCTGGTACTTTGTGTATGGCTTAGAAGTCAAGTCTTATTTAATTTCTTATATTGTGAGCAAATGAGTCTCGTTAAACACATTCACATAAAATGGGATGGAGTAATATTTTGTGTCAATCATTCAATCCTCAATTGTGTAGAAAGGGACACTCTAAAGGCTCACACTACAAGAAACTGGTCAATTTTTCAACAACCCAAACCGCCGGAAAATCCTCGGAAAACTAAAATTTTACGACGTTTATTCCTAGAAAAAGCTTCCTTCAAAATAATGCTTATCTAAAAGATTTTTTGATCAAGGGTTGAAAATTATCAAAGGCTTTTGCAATGTAAAAGGAGAAATTGCCCGACGAAAGTAAGGTTAAAAGGATGTGATGTTTGGCAATAGTCTTTGACAGTGCACCTGCCGGAAAACATAAAAATTGATATCATTTTCCAATGGATTTTTTTATTAAAAATTGAATACAAATATAAATGTATCGAATATATTGTGTCATGAGAAAACAATCCTTTTTCAGTGGATTGACGGTCAAAAACATAGAATAATCATAGAGGATCTGCCAATTTGGTAAGTTTTCGACAACTTGCCAGACAAAACAAAGAACCATGAAAACATTTACTCCCTCTATTCTACCTTACATGACACTTTTCCTTTTTAGTCTATTCCAAAAAGAATGACCTCTTTCTATATTTGAAAATAAGTTAACTTTAAACTTCTAAATTTACCCTTAAAGGCATGATCTTACGGCCACATAACTGTCATAACATGTTTAACACCACAAGTTCCAAAAATTTTATAACCATACAAATGTCGTGGCATGTGTAAGATCACAAATTTCAAAAGTCTTTCCGTGTCTAGTCAAACAAGTTCATATAAAATTAAATGGAGGGAGTAATATTTTCAACATACAGGCCACCAACAATTGTGGACGGGAAACTTTTGCTCAACTTTCAGCGAGTTTCCCATCGGAATATACTGATGATTGCAAATAAGAAACTTTTCAACGGCTTAACAGTCAAAAACTGTGACATTCTCCACGATTAATGTTTCAATGGTTTCGCCGTACAAAAATATGGGTTTTTGGCAGTTTTAGTCCCTTTTTTACTGTTTTCCCCTCGAAAATAATGGTATACCATTGATAAACTGAGAAATTTACTACCTCATTGGGCATTTTTAAAATTAATGGACATACTGCAAGCTCAATGCCTCTTAGAAACACAAAAATATAGGTAATTTGCTATTAAGGAATGCTGAAATAATGTATTAAACATCAAATATATGTCTACTGAATACAATCTATCTAATGTACATTAGCAACCTATCCTAAGCTGCTCCAAACTCCATTTAGATTCATCGTCTAACGAAATATTCGGAATAAGTTAGAACTTAGAAGACGAGTAAGATATCTTTTGGGAATTTCGGCAAAGGTTATCCAATAATTGGGCGTAACTTCATCCTATAATGTGCATTAGTTTTCCTTATTATAAAATAACATATCAAAATAACGAGGTTCGCTGCAAAATTTCGGTAGAGTTATATAACGCATCAAACAACCTGACAACACATCGAACAACACATCTAAATCATATATGATTAGAAAATGAAATTTCTGACTGAATTGTAAACTTACTTATGTCGTCTCCGCCCAGAGCTCCCCCTGGACTTCTGGATGTGCAAAAGACATTGCAAACCAAACTTCCAAGCTAAAGCCAGTAATCCCTCCATCTGAGAAGCAATATTGACAAATAAAGACATTAACTAATTTTCATCACTATAGTTTTTCATCTTTCTACTGCTATAATGAATCAGATTACATCACTGCAGTGTTATATCTTTGAATTTCATGGGCAAGTCCACCTTGAATTTGTATTTCATCAGCCCACCTCAGCCATGCAACTCTACTGAGATAAACATTAAACTTTTCTATACTCAAAAGTTGATAGCCAATCTGATATATATGGCCATTAAAAGAAAGCTCATCTTGTTGAATCTTATAGAATACTGAAACTAGAACAAGAATGCTCCAATCATAATATTGAGCAATTTACATAATATTGACAAAGCATCAGTATATCAAACATGTTATCAACATTATTCTCTTAAATGTCTAATCAAGAAACAAGAAAATGGAAAATAGATTTGAATCAACAGTCAGAGGAATGAAGAGTTACTAGCTAGTTGCCGATCACGAGAGACGAGTGGTGAGTGGCAATGTTTATGGGGACAAGAGGGAAACAGTCTTTAGATTTTCTTTACTAAATGGAGAAAATGGTGACTGATCAGGTGATATTTTAAATATCCGACGGCCATCCATCGAAAACTCTAGCGAAAATCACTAATCAGAAAACGCATTTTCCTCTATTAGAAGTCGAGCTTTTGATCACCCTGCTTCGTAAAAATTATTATATTCTGAAAATAGCCATTCTACAGCCAGTTCTTTGAGATATCGAAGTAATTCGACCAATGGAAGCCCTATAAAAACCCTCGTTTGTTGAGAATTTTCAACAGAAGTATTCCTTCCAAAAGAGAAGGAACTGTCTTTGAAAACTACTTCCCACAAAATTGCGTGAACTATCTTTGATGGATTGCAATGACCTCTAAGTTGAGAAACTGAATATTAAAAAATTAAAAATTTTAACTGTTCAACGACTTCTAGTCAATGTATCTCCAATGTCTTGACAGCTTCTCGGTCAGTTGAAAACACCGTTAGAAATCAGCTAGTTCCTGTAAGAGGGAACGCTCAGGGCATACATAATCATATGATTAGCTTTGCTTGACCTGCAATGATACTACTCAGCCAAAGGTGGGTGGGAAGGACTATCAGCCCATCGCTAAGGGTCACACAGGTCAACTATCAAGCGTACAATCAACTCAATCACAATCTGACACAGCCCAACATCTAATCAAACTTCACATTTGCTCCTTGTAAGAACCCAACTGGAGCAGGAAATCTTAGAATTCAGATCTCTCCAGTAACCAAATAAAAATGTATGAGCTATCTTGCATTCAAATTTACAACTAAAGATTACTATGAGAACTTGGTGTAGAATTGTAGATTCACTCTAATGGTGAAGTTCTAACAAAGGAAACCTTAATTTTGGTGCAATTAGAAATAGTGGTGTTAGTCAGATCCTACTTAATGTTTTTCTTTTTATCCTAATTAAAGTTAATATTGAGATAATTATTTTGATGCGAGTATGTCTTTGTCATACTTGGATAATGACATCGATTATTCCTTGTGTTTCATGAGATTGCAAAGATTGAATGCTTTGATGCAGCAGCGAATTGACACCCCTTCGTTGGAAAATAACATAGTGTAGATTGGCAAACAAATCTTTTTATGTATATATACTATATGTTGAATCCCCTTGGCTTCTTCGTGTGTTTATTTTTTTATATTATAAATCTCCTTAGTGAAATTTTGGCTCCATTTTTGCTTTGAAATGTAACTTGAAGTGGCTATCTGATTATGTTCCGGAAGTTGAGACCTCTGCGGCTCCAGTATGAGTATTATTATACAATCTTCCCTGACATCTTTACAGATGAGATGCTCTGTCTTAGACTCTTAGTTATTGACTCTATGTAACTGGAGTTTCTTTGGCCCCTAATGTAGCTACACAATATAAGACACAAGCTAATGCGGCTAAGGAATGAATCGGGATCAACTTGGCAAAGGCGACAAAATAATACTTGGGTGGAATCGAAATGACAGATAATCCAAAGAAGAGGGATTCTGGCAAGAGGTGCAGTATGGGGGAGTTCCAGACTTTGATTAACACTATCTTCGTCAGGGACATAAGTTAGATGAACGTAAGATTTTGCTGAAACAGAAGAAGATTGAGTTCGAACAAAATCAACAAACAATAAGATAAAGAAGAGAAAATCGCAAAAGAAATAAAACCAGTTGTGCTGTTCAGGTTGAAAATAAAATACAGAAGGCTCGAGGAAAGAACCAAGAAAAGAACATAGATAAGGTGGTTGTGAAACTAATCCCAAGACCATCTAGCGACCAAAGACCAATCATAAGTAAATCCAGTCCACAAAGAAAAGGTACGACAATCAAAATAAAAGGATGAGAATGCTAAAATTAAAAAGTAAATAAAGGATCAATTTTCCTGATTAACGTGTCAGACCAAAGGTCCATCCGCTCTATAATGTAGACAGTGAATACAAAATCATCAAATTAACTTTTCTTCCTTCAAATATAAGAGAAGGTCTATCCATCTCATATAAAAGAGAATTCATGATTATCATTGTTCATATATACACACCTATAGATGGTTAGTACTTACCCAAGTTTATGCTGCGATCAACAGCACCAACGAACCCAATCCCCGCAAAGAGAACATGTCTTTATAAGGGATGCTTGAGATCATCATCATGAGATGTGTGCCTCATGCCAGCCTTAAACTCTGCCACAATGGAAACAACAGACTAGACAGAGTTAACGTGTTTAGAATCATCATCTGTTTTGGGAAGATTTACATGAAAGAGTGGGACAACATGAAGCAAACAGACATAATAAGGAGCAACTGGAAGAAACAATGAAAAATGCTAAAAAAAATGGTTAGGATTACATGGCCGGCGGGGTCAATACAATAATCTCTTTACATCAAGAGAAAATGGTAGGCAGTAGCGGAGCTAGGATTATAACTAAGGGCGCCAAAATTTAACTAAGGGCGCCAAAGTGGCTAGGATTTTAACTATGTAAGCAGACCTTACCCCTACCCGGTGGAGTAGAGAGGGTTTTTCCAAAAGACCCTCGGCTCAAGGAGACGAAAAGAGATATTCAATACATAGTAAAGATATATAAAAATTATTTTTACCTGTATGTGGCTCCGCCACTGATTATAGTGCCAGCAAAATGATTAACATGCTGCCAAACGAAGAGGCAGTCTGGCGGATGTGATCGTTTCCAAGAAATAAGATTTATAGTTTACATAAATGATAGAATCTCAGCATTGCAGTTCATGACTTCTTCCACACGCATATCTTAACTCCTTTTTTTTTCTTAAAAACTGAAATGACTCAACAGGTAGAAGAATATAGTTGGAGTAAAGAAAGTAGGCATAACAGGCTAAGAAGTGTGTGTTAATCAGAGTTAGTTGCTCGGTGGACTGAATTGATGCAGAGAGGGACCCAAAACATTACAATACGTAAAGAATGGATTTTTTTTTTTTTTAAAAGGAGTGAAATAACTCAACAGGTTGAAGAGTGGGGCAGAGTTAGTAGCACAATGGACAGAATTGGGAGAGTGGGGCAAAACAATAGAATAGGTAAAGAGAAGACTGGTTATGAAAATGAAATTAATCAAAATAAGAATGTGATACCGTGAGCATCAAACCCAAAATCTTATTGCAATGGGTGACATTATAAACCCCGGTAAGAACATCTACATAACTGATATGGAGACAAGTTTACTAGCAATATCTCCTCCCTATCACTTTCAAAGGGAATCAAATCCACAAATTAAGCAGTTAAAACAGAAACTCGGCTGATGAACAATAATAACTTACTGATTACAATCAAACCAAGGGATTCTAATTCCAAAATTCAGTTCGCGGTGATCTTCTGTATCAACTCTTCTCGATGAGAACGGAGGTTCCATTATTATTGCCCAAGCCAAATCCAGCAATTGCGTTTGAATTTTCATATTGCTAATTCAGTCGTATGGTGGAAAATCTGTTGAAACTTGAAAGTTTAAACTGATTTGCCGTTTTGGGCCTCAGCAGATTTGGAGCGGGTACGTTGAAGAGCAAATGAGCTAGTCTTTTTATTTTATTTACACTAAACACCCACATAATACGACTACACAATGCAAATACACCTTTTATATTTTGAAATCAATCACTTATAGTCCCAGTGTAACCCCACTTGTGGGATTACACTGGGTTGTTGTTGTTGTTGTTGTTGATAGTCCCATATTATGAAAATCTTATGCAAATATGATGACGTCATCCTTTAATTTTTAAAAATAAAATAAAATTAAACCCATAATATAATGAAAAGTTTCCAGAAAGGAAGTTCATTTAACTAACTAAATTTAAGAAAATTTCAAGCAGAACAATGAATAAGCCAACTAAACTAAGGAATGAGAAATGTTTATATAATAAAATATTTTGATTTTAAAAAATACAAGCAACTTAAATGTTTAACTGCAAGAAAATTATATTAATAAATGGTACTGCGTTATGTAGTGAGGAATTTTATCTCATCGCGTGTTACCCCTTGATGCCTTATTTTAATCCTGCCCTTTGCATGGGATTTCATATTGTCGCAAAGCGGGGTTGATGCCATCTCCGGGCGCTGTGCTAGAGGCCGTCTAAATAGGACACCCGTGCCTTGCGAGCTCGGCGTTTCAGTTTGAGCTTAGACGGGCTGTATAGAGGGAGCAGTCTTCCTGATTGTTGTGGTGATCGACATCTGGAATCTGTCAAAGATTCGAGACGTGGGAGTGACTTGGTTCGTCGGTCCGGATCGTTCAATTGATTTTGGTCCGACATTGTTGGTGTACTTAATCGAATCTCCTGAACTCATGAACATACATTTTATTGAAAATAGATTAAATGAGGAGGAGGGTTACCAATGTGTCAATGTGAGACCGAGGCGAGGTCTCTATGTCCTCTTCTCTGGATGTAAGGGTGCCCTCTGGAATATTTCCCCGGATCCGTTTTTACCTGGGGACAAAGATTTTCGCTTTCCATTTCATGAGTTCTCGGGGGGTGTCACCGCCCCTTCATTGTCGTGGTAATACGTCGTGGCTTATCTGCTTCATTCTTCCTGGTTGTTTTCCTCCCTTGGGGATGGATTCGAGTCTGAACTCTTGATGATACTTGGTGGTGATTTTATTGAGTAGCACAGCTGTCATCCTTCTGAGCTGGTGCCCGTTTTCGACCCCATGGCCCCGCGCGCTCTGCAGTTCCCACGCCGAGTTGCGGGTCTTTTAAAAGGGTTTTGGTCGAATAGGCTCGAGTCATTTGGCATCCCTGGTTTCGCTTATGGTGATCACAATGTTTGGTATAGAAATGCTAAAATTATACTCAACTGGGCGGGGTTCCCCTACCGTCCGTGCCTTGTTGAATCTGGTTCCACTGGAGATTCCTCGAGGGTGTTGTCCTCGGGCTTTTTCCTTGTTGTCACGAGGTAGGTTACATCTTGTGCCGTTCTTCCCATACGTGGCGCATGGATGGTACCTCCACCTATTTGGCATTAGTTTCTTTGTCGGGAGTCTGCTTGGATGTACCGAGCCCAAGGGAGTTCCCAGACGATTGTCTGTGGCCCCGATTCATGAACGGAGCTGGGTATGGGCATACGACCAGGTCTCGGCTGGATATCCGACTAAGTGTCATTTGAAAAGACCTAGGGTCATCGGGCACACTTCGTTTAAGCTTCGGGCGAAAGCCTATGTTTCCCAATTATCCGAAACTAGGAGCGATCTCATTCGTTCCCTCACGGAATGAGGTGCGACTTCCTGTAGTGCTTTACTCTCTCTTTGTCTGGCCCCAGGTGTGTCGAGCTCTTTCGTCACTGCTTCGATGACATCGGTGTATGCTCCTACGGAGGGGTCTGCTAATGTGGTAACCGAGTTTTCAAGGCCAGGTGCCAAGCTGCAGTGCTGCATCATGGTTTCTTTCTAGAGTGCTTCCTCGAACTTCCTCAACGAGATGGACTCGTACATATCATCTTGGAGGTCGCTGCCTTTGAACGAGCATGTGTAAGCGGTGGTGCGCTCGCGGGGATCCAAGGTACTGTCGCAACTAGGGAGTTTCGGCATTCTGGGTTTCCGTGAAGCGAGTTCCGGGAGTGCTTCCTCAGGAGATGATTGCTGTATGAACTTCCATGAACCTGACTCGATCCTTTCGAAAAGATCTCCAAGCATCCTTGCTGCGGTAGGGTCGGTTACCGATCCGTTGTTGCTTAATCTCTAGGGTACTCGTTTGGCTTAGGGAGATGTTTCCGGCGCTACTGCACTAGGAGTCTCCGGGTGGCTCTGTATGCTGATCGATAGCCAACCATTGTGCCTGCAACATTTCAAAAATAACATGAAGACTAAATTCCTGTTCTTCCTGGGCCAAGGTTTTTTGAGCTTTCTATTGGTCGATATGTTGTACGCTACCATCGGTGTGCGAGGCTTCGTCGACTTGATGTGCGTCCTGCGAATCTGCATTTGCTAGAATTGGTCTGGGCGTGATATCAGGACTCTGTGGAGGCGCTCTAGAGGCTGGGGCAGCCACGCCATTTTCCCCATGGTTTTTGAGGTTGTCATCCTCGATTCTGTTTACCGTGCTAGACATTTTAACCTGAAAACAAAAGATCTTGGACAAGAAAAGTGTAAAGGATAATGTGTGTTTGTGTGACGAAACTAGCAAGAAAATAATCACTATTATTTTTAGCCCCACGATGGGCGCCAAACTGTTTACCGTGAAAATGGTAACAACAATTAAATTTGTAAATGGTATTCTAAAAATACATGATCTATTCCTGAGCTAGTTGTTAGAGTAGTTGATGCTAATGATATGTAATTTAACGATGAGAAGCAAGCTAAAATAAGGTAGTGATCAAACCGAGGGGCCTGTTGCCCGAATGCGGGGCTGATCGATGAGGACCTCAGGGTCCGTGTTCGGATCAAGTTCGAGGTATAGGGGGCAGTCGGGGATGGGATAACAATTAAGGATGCAATTAAGCAAGGGTCTATATGACCAATATTAAGTAAGATAGTGAAGAACAAGTAAGAATGCGAAGAATATTGAGGTGGCCTCGAGCCAGTGAGAACGAACAAGTTAATAAGAAAAGAGAGAGAGAGAGAGAGATATTATTGCACTTGTGGATAAATGGAGCAACATCAGTCCCTTACAAGGTAGGGTGAGTCCCTTTTATATAGGAGGGTGGACTCGGTTACAAGTATGTGGAGATCAATACAAAGTATGGAGATGGGATGGCTTGACGTGATGCCTCAACATAGTCTCTGGATAGGCCGACCCTGTCAGACTTACCCGTGTGACTTGGGAGCTTCTCCCGTCATCGGGGTCCCGAGGCATGCTTCCAAAATGACTCGACAGCGAGAAATCAAGTCTTCTAATTTTGCCGCGTATATACCTATTCTTCGGAGCGTATGGAGGAGATTTATATCCAAGAGATTGTTCGTCTACATGGTATTCCAGTTTCCATCATTTCAGATAGAGGTACTCAATTCACATCACGGTTCTGGAGGACCATACAACATGAGTTGGGTACTCGGGTGGAGTTGAGTACAACATTTCACCCTCCGACGGACGGACAGTCCGAGTGCACTATTTATATTCTTGAGGATATGCTCCATGCGTGTGTGATTGAGTTTGGAGGGTCTTGGGATCAGTTCTTGCCATTGGCGGAGTTTGCCTGCAACAACAACTATCAGTCCAGCATTCAGATGGCACCATATGAGTCTTTATATGGTAGGCGGTGTAGATCCCCGGTGGGTTGGTTTGAGCCGGGTGAGGCTAGATTATTGGGCACAAACTTGGTTCAACATGATTTGGAGAAGGTTAAGGTGATTCAGGATAGACTCCGTACAGCCTAGTCCAGATAGAAGAGTTACGTGGACCAGACGGTTCGTGATGTTTCCTATATGGTTGGAGAGCGGGTTCTGCTTCGGGTTTCACCTATAAAGAGCGTTATGAGATTCGGGAATAAAGGGAAGTTGAGTCCGAGATTTATTAGTCCTTTTGAGATATTGCGGCATGTTTGGTGGTTGCTTATGAGCTTGCCTTACCTCCCAGCTTGGCAGGAGTTCATCCGATATTTCATATTTCGATGCTCCGGAGGTATCACGGTGATCCATCGCACGTGTTGGATTTCAATTCAGTTCAGTTGGAAAAGGATCTATCTTATGTTGAGGAGCCAGTGACAATATTGGACATGCAGGTTCAAAAGCTGAGGTCAAAGAATATTGCATCAGTGAAGGTTCAGTGGCGGGGTCAGCCGATCGAGGAGGTGACCTGGGAGATCGAGCAGGATATGCACAACTGTTACCCTCATATTTTCACTACTTCAGGTATGTCTCTATGCTCGTTTGAGTACGAATAAATGTTTAAGTGTAGGAGGATGTAACGACCCGACCGGTCATTTTAATGCCCCGATCCCTTATTAACTACTTTCCCTGTGTTTGTTTCTGCTATTTTGAATTGTCGGGATGTTTGGTTTTGAGTTTCGGAGTGTTTTGGGACACTTAGTCCCCAAATGAGAGCTTAAGCTTTAGAATTCGGACCATAGCCGAAGTAGTGTGAAGACGGCCTCGAAATGGAACTCTGTCGGTTCCGTTAGCTCTGTTGGGTGATTTCGGGCTTAGGGGCGTGTTCAGATTGTATTTTGGAGGCCCGTAGCTTATTTAGGCTTGACATGCCGAAAGTTGAATTTTTGAAGTTTCTGGTTCGATAGTGATATTTTGATATCAGGGTCAGAATGGAATTCAGAAAGTTTGAATAGCTCTATAGTGTTGAATGTGATGTGCTTGCAAAATTTTAGGTCATTCCGACGAGGTTTGATTGACGTTTTGATCGAAAGCGTAATTTGAGAGTTCTTAGGCTTGATTCCAATGTTAAATTGGTGTTTTGATGTTGTTTTGAGCGTTCTAAAAATTGGAACAATTTTTAAAGATGTTTTAGAATTGATTGGCATGTTTGGTTGAGGTCCCGGGGGCCTCGGGTGTGTTTCAGATGCTCAACGGGTTATTTTTGGAAGTTAGAGAATTGTAGAAAAAAATTGTAGTAGTCAATTCTGGTTTCCTTCTTCGTGTTCGCGAATGGGGTCTCGTATTCGTGAAGAGGAGATGGGGTTGGTAAAGGTTTAATGCTTTTCATTCGCGAGGCTGTGGGGTCTTATACCTACGCGTTCGCGAAGATTGTCCCGCGTTCGCGTATGAGGAGGGAAGATGGTCATCGCGTTTGCGACTTGGACATCACGTTCGCGAAAGAGGAAGACTGGCCAGTGGATTTTTGTGCATCGCATTCGCGACTGGTGTCTCGCGTTCGTGAAGAAGAACATGTCTGGGCAGAACTTAAATTTCAAAATCGAGGGTTTTGAGTTCATATCACAAAATTGAATTTGGAGCTCGGTAGGAGATGAATTTTGAAGAGATTTGCGGAGGGAATTTGCGGGTAATGATTCTTAACTCCTTTTTGCTTATAACCCATTAATCTAAATATGAATTCATCATCTAAATTCGGATTTGGGGGTGAGAAATTGGGGAAAAATGTGGAAAAGTTCATAGACCTAATTTTCGAGTTTTGATTGGGGATTTGACGTTGGATTTGGATAATTTTGGTATGGTTAGACTCTTGAGTGAATGAGGGTTCATAATCCGTAACTTTTACCCGATTCCGAGACATGGGCCAGGGGGGGCATTTTGGTTATTTTACCTAATTTCGCGTATTAGCTTAGAATTTATTTGTGGAATTAGTTACTTGAAGTTATATTTACATTATGCAATTGAATTGAATAGATTTGGGCCATTTGGAGTTGAGTACTTGTGGCAAGAACATGGTCTCGGGTTGATTTTGAGCCGCTTTGAGGTAAGTGTCTTGCCTAACTTTGTGTGGGGGAAACTCCGCTTAGGATTTGGTATTATTGATATTTGAAATGCATTGTACGTGAGGTTACGAGTGCATACTTGTGCTAATTGTTGAAAATCTAGTTTTCATTAAGTAACTATATTTGTGTTTCCTTTCTTGTTTATACTACTTGTGATTTAAGCCTATTGTTAGTTTAAAGAAACATGTCTAATTGACTTAATTCTTTAATTGCTCAAACTGTCTTACCTTGGTATGGAATTTGAATTGAATTGCCTATTCTTAGTGTTGTTGCTGTATGTTTACGTTGGGACTATGAAACGGTATCTCGGGAGATCCCCTTACATGTTTACTTTGGGACTACGGATCGATATTTTGGGAGATCCCCCTGCACTTTAATATTGGAACTACGGGACTGCACACGGTAGATTCTCCAGTACTGAGTATTTACATTTGGGACTACAGATCGGTATTCCAGGAGATCCCCGCGCATTGTGAGTTGGACTACGGGACGGTATCCCGGGAGATCCACTAATATTTATATTTGGGACCTACATAACGGTATCCCGGGAGATCCTCGGTTGTTATCTCGGTGTTGAGTTGTATTCCTTCCGTGATTATTTGTCTCTGTGTTAGCGGTTGTTGTTCTTCCTCTTTTGTATTACTTCTTACTATTGCACTTAATTATGCTGTCTTATTCTATACTGTTATACCTTGTTTATTATTTAACCTCAGTAGGGCCTTGACTTTCCTCATCACTACTCGACCGAGGTTATGCTTGGCACTTACTGAGTATCGCTGTGGTGTACTCATGCCTTTTCTGCGCATGTTTTTCATGTGCAGATCCAGGTAGTTCGACTCAGTCCTACCACCTTTGAGGTGAGGCGATTTACTAGAGACTTCGAGGTATATCTGCCGTGTTCGCAGACTGAGGAGTCCCTTTCTATTCTCTCTTTAAGTATTAGCCCTTTTGTGTTTTTATTTGTTATACATTCTGGAGTTAGATACGCGTAGACATTCCAAAGCTTGTGATTTCATGAGATTCCGAGATTTGGGAAAAGTAGTTCCAGTTTGAGAGTTGTATTGTATATGCCGAGCAACATCTTAAATGTTTCATTTTGATATTTTTCTACAGTTTTGGCTAGTTTTATTCTGTTATTTTCTATTTCTGCAATTTGTTAGGCTTACCTAGTCATAGAGACTAGGTGTTGTCACGACAGTTCACGGAGGGCGAACTTGGGTCGTGACACATAACGTCCTGTTCAACGGCTTAAGACCTTGAGAAGTTTGAAAAATGTCTCATGACTTGTGTGCGTGGTCGAGTTTGATTTTCTGATGATTTTGGGATCATTTTGGAAGAACAATTCTTATTTTAGAAGCTTAAATGAAAAGAGTTCACCAGAGTTTGACTTTTGTGTAAACAACACTAGAATGGTGTTTTGAGGATTTCAATAGCTCCGTATGATGATTTTAGGCTTAGGAGCACGATTGGATGTTTAATTGGAGGTTCATAGGTCGTGTCAGCGTTAATTGGCGAAAGTTGGAAAATGGAGTTCAGAAGTTTGACTTTATTGATATCGGAGTCGAAAACCAATTTCAAAAGTTGGAATAGGTCTGTAATGTCAACTATGACTTGTGTGCAAAATTTGAAGTTATTTCGTATTGATTTGATATGTTTCGACACAAGTTATAGAATTTGGGAATTGCATAAACTAATAAGTTTGATTCGTGGTGCGATTTGTAGTTTCGCTGTTGTTTGATGTGATTTGAGTCCTAGACTAAGTTTGTATTATGCTATGGGACTTGTTGGTATGTTCGGACGGGGTCTCGAGTAGCTCAGGTGAGTTTTGGGGTGGTTTCAGACCATTTCTAGGCCATTTTAGTTGCTATTTTTTTACAGCAGTTTGCGTTGTGATCGCATGGAATTGGCCGCGATAGCAAAGAGTAAAATGGGAAGTATTGGCCTGTGAATCGCAATCGCGGAAAGCTTCTAGCGATGGCATAGAAGAAAATTTTGCTGCACTGATCCGATTTTGGAAGTTTATATCTTGCAATTAATAAAGAATTTGGAGATGATCCAAAAATGAAAGTTGTAGCTCTTTGTGTCTAGTTTTCAGAAATTTAAACCATTAAGGATTTGGAGTTGTGTACAAAAACTTATGGTTGATACACTACAGGCTGTCTATGAAAAGTTTGGAAATCGTAAAGAAGAAATTTTTGATGCACAAGACTCACTTTGGAAGCTTATATCTCGCAATCTATAAGGAATTGGGAGATGATCAAAACATGAAAGTTATATCCCTTGGTGTCTAATTCATAAAATCAAACCATTTGTCATTTGAAGTTTTGCATAAAAAATTTATGACTATTGCACTACATGATGTCTGAGAAGAGTTTGGGAAGATTTAATAGAAATTTATTCATCGCGATCACGGGGATGTAGCCGCAATCGCATAGTGTAAATTTGGTCTGGAAAATTTTTGTGCTTCGCGATCGCAAAGTGTATATCCCTGGGCAGCGCAATAAAGTCCAAAAATGAGACTTCATCTCATTCTTCCATTTTTGGACCAAGAAAGCTCGGGTGAGACAATTTTTCGAGAGCTTTTCAAAGAAAATATTGGGGGTAAGAATTTCTAACTCGATTTTGGTTAAAATACATGAATCTATTGTTGTTTTCATCATAAAATTAGTGAATTGGGTTGAAAATGGTAGAAATTTTCTAGACTTTAAATTGAGGATTTGGAGGTCGATTCGTTATAGGAATTTGATAAAATCGGTATGGTTGAACTCGTATCGGAATGAGTATTCAAATTCAGTAAATTTTTGTTGGATTTCGAGGTCTGGGCTCGGGGTTGACTTTTTATGTAAAATTTAAAGTCGATATTTTATTATCCAAAATTGCTTCCGACAAATTTGAATTATTTTATGAAATTAATTTAGCAAGATTTGAGTCGTCCGGAGGTCATTTCACGCTAGAAGGCTATTTTGGAATATCGACCTAACTTCGTAAAGGTAAGCATCTTGCCTAACCTTGAGTGGGAGAATTACCCCTTAGGCATTAAGTCGTATGTTCCATTTGTACAGTGTGAAAGTCGTGTACGCGAGGTGACGAGTACGTACTCGGGCTTATGTGTACAAATTCTATTGGTTTAAGTTCTTAAGCATTTT
The DNA here is from genome assembly GCF_000393655.2 of Nicotiana sylvestris. Lineage (NCBI taxonomy): Eukaryota > Viridiplantae > Streptophyta > Magnoliopsida > Solanales > Solanaceae > Nicotiana > Nicotiana sylvestris. Next base: position 108,567,690 of record NC_091067.1, read on the forward strand.
TATGTATTAAATTGGATATTTTTTGTCACTTATTAAATGCTTTATTTTTCATGCCTCATTCCTTGTTTGCCGAGTTGTTTTTATATGATAATTTGGGGTGATTGCCACTTGACTTTTATGTGGACTCTGTGTTTTGCTGAGTTGCCATTTCGTGGAAATATTTTCATTACGGATTTTTCATCTATAAATACTTAATGAATTAAATTTAAAAAGAGGCATTAATCTATTTACCTAAAATTTGGAAAAGGTGTTGTTCTGTTTTGGCTTACTTTTCCATTCTTTTGGTTGTTTTAAGATTTTATATACATTGCATGGAGCCGTGGGCTATTTGCTGCTAAATTACTTGATTTTGTTGCACCTTTGGAAAGGTTGTGGCCTACAGGCAATTTATAAATACGAGTTGATTACGTGGTGTTGTTGTGATAATTTTTTGTGTAAATTATTGTGTGATTTGAGGTATTGTTATGTGGCATATAAGGGTGGCATTCCATTATTGTTATTATGTGGGCATAAGGGTGGTATTTTACTGTTTCTATGTGTGTTGGGTTTTGTCTGGCGGAGCGATAAGGGTGGCTATTATAGGAGTGATAAGGGTGGCAATAAGAGCGATAACGGTGGTTATTGATATTGTCAGGGCAGAGGGATAAAGGAGGCTATTATAGGTGTGACGACCCGACCGGTCGTCTTAAGAATTAACGCTCTGATCCCCTATTAACTACTTTTCCCGTGTTTATTTATGTTATTTTGATTTGCCGGGGTGTTCAGTTTTAAGTTTTGGAGAGTTTTGGGACACTTAGTCCCTAAATGAGAGCCTTAGTTTTGGAAATTTGACCATAGTCGGAACAACATGAAGGCGGTCTCGGAATGGAAATTCGATGGGTCTGTTAGCTTCGTTAGGTGATATCGGGCTTAGAGGCGTGTTCAGATTGTGTTTTGGAGGTCCGTAGCTATTTAGGCTTAAAATGCCGAAAGGTCAAATTTTGAAGTTTCCGGTTCGATAGTGAGATTTTGATCCGAGGGTCAGAATGGAATTCCAGAAGTTAGAGTAGTTCCATAGTGTTGAATGTGACGTGTGTTCAAAATTTCAGGTCTTTTAGAGAAGGTTTGATAGACTTTTTGATCGAAAGCAAATTTTAGAGTTTTTGGGATTCTTAGGCTTGAATCCGATGAAAAATAACTTTTTTGATGTTGTTTTGAGCATTCCGAAGGTTGGGACAAGTTTGAATGAAGTTATGCGATATGTTGGTAGGTTTGGTTGAGGTCCCGGGGGCATCGAGATGATTTCGGATGGTTGACGTAAGGATTTTGGAGTTGAAGTTTGTAGCTTCAGCTGGTATCTATCATAACCGTACCTACGGTTTGGGTCCCGCAGATGTGGCGCCGCAGAAGTGACTTAGTGGTCGCAGAAGCGAAAATGAGGAAGGGGGCCAGGAACCGCACCTGCGTGACCGCAGATGCAGAATTTGAGGCCGCAGGTGTGAGATTGAGCTTTTAAGTGAGAACCGCAGAAGCGGTATCGCAGATGCGATTATTGAACCCGCAGATGCAGTAATAGCTGGGCAGAAATATGAAATTTTGAGGGTTTAGTTTTAAAAGTTGGAAATTCTATTTGAAGCTCGAGAGAGGGCGATTTTGGGAGGAGATTGAAGAGGAGATCATTGGGTAACAATTCTTTAATCCTTTCTAGTTATATTCCATCAATCTATAGTTAGTTGCATCATTTAATTTTGGATTGGAGATGGAAATTAGGGAAAATTGGAAGAAAGTTCTCAGACCAAAAATTCAACTTTTGATTGGGAATTTGACCTTAGATTTGGATAATTTTGGTATGCATGAACTCGTGAGAGTATGAGGTTTCTGAAAATATAAATTTTACACGATTCTGAGACGTGGGCCCGAGGGGCATTTTAGTCATTTTACCTAATTTTGCGTATTTAGCTTAGAATTTAATTGTAGAATCAGTTACTTGAAGTGTTGTTTACATTATGCAATTGAATTAAATAGATTTGGACCATTTGGAGTCGAGTACTCGTGGCAATAACGTGGTCTCGGGTTGATTATTGAGCCGGTTCGAGGTAAGTGGCTTGCCTAACCTTGTGTGGGGGATCTTCCCCTTAGGATTTGGTATATTTGATGTTTGAAATGCCTTGTATGTGAGGTGACGAGTGCGTACTTGAGCTAATTGTTGAAAATCTGGTTTTCTTTAAGTAATTTCAATTGTTCTCCTTTTCCTATTTCATTTTACTTGCAATTTAAACCTACTGTTAATTTAGAAAAAGCATGTCTAATTAGCTTAACTGTTTATTTGCTTAAACTGCCTTAATAGAATTATGTGAAGCATGTTAGATTAGAAATACCCGTTTACTTGATACGAAATTGAGTTTAATTGAGTATTATTGTGTTGTGGCTATGTGTTTTACTTTGGGACTATGGGACGATATCCCAAAAGATCCCCTGTTTGTATTTATGATTTGAACTGAGGTGCGGGATACTGAGAGATCTCTGACATGTATATTGAGGATACCAAGAGATCCTCGGAATACCAAGAGATCCCTAGCATATATTGAGGATACCGAGAGATCCTCGGGATACCAAGATATCCCTGACATATATTGAGGGTACTAAGAGATCCTCGGGATACTGAGAGATCCTCGGTTTTTTCCTTGCGATCGTTTTTGCCTCTGTTTCAGTTATTGAATTCCTTGTTTTCCTGTATTAAATTCTTAGTGTTAGTTTTCGACTGTAGTGCTTATCTTATACTGTCATATCTTATATTTTTATTTTATCTCAGTATCGCTCTGACCTTCCTCGTCACTACCCGACCGAGATTAGGCTTGGCACTTACTGAGTACTGCTGTGGTGTACTCATGCCCTTTCTGCATATGTTTTTCATGTGCAGATCCAGGTACTGCAACACAGATTTACCATCCTTGAGGTGAGACGACCGTTCAGAGACTTCGAGGTATATCTTCCGCATTCGTAGACCCAAGATTCTCTGTCCACTCTCTCTTATAGTTGTAGCCCTTCTGTATTTATTTTTGTTTAGACTATTCTGGAGTTAGAGCACTGTGTAGTGATCCTTAGCTTGTGATTCATGGGTTTCCAGGTCTTGGAAGTATGTATTGGTTTGAGAGTTAAATATTGTGTATGCTAAGCGGCACTTTTAAACACTATTTTATCACCCTTCATTCTATTTTAATTTGTTTTTATTCCGCATTTTAGTTTATCTTCCGTAATTTAGGCTTACCTAGTCGTAGAGGACTAGGTCCCATCAAGATGGTTCACGGAGGGCGAACCGGGGTCGTGACAAGTTGCTATTAGAGATCTAGGTTCATTAGAGTCATGGATCACAAGCTGGTTTATTAGAGTCTCGTTGATCGGTATAGAGACGTCTGTACTTATCTACGAGAGGCTATGTAACTATTAGGAAAATTTCCACTTCATTTGATTTCCTTGTTGTGCAATATTTTGACATCGCAATTCTAAACTTCTGTCTTCTATTCTCTAGCAGATGGTGAGGACATGTGCTACCCCATATGATCAGGCACTCGCGCCCCCTACTGCAGCCGTCAGAGGCCGGGGTCAGGGTAGGGGCCGAGGACGCGCACACGATGCATCTAGAGCACCCGCACAAGCTACCACCGAGGATCCACCAGCAATTTTAGTCGGATCCCAGGCACCTAATATGCCTACTACTACTACTCCAGCACTTCAGAAGACTCTGGCACAGTTTATGAGCATGTACACCACTCTAGCTCAGGCAGGGTTGCTTTCCCTTACTGCAGCTACATCTCAGGCTAGGGGAGGAGCACAAACTCCCGCCGCCCACATTCCTGAGTAGCGAGTGCATGTTGATCAGGTCCCAGAGATTATTCCTGTACAACCTGCAATCCCATATCAGCCCAAGGACAGGGCAGTGGCTTCCGAGGATGAGCAGTGGAGGCTTGAAAGGTTCAAGAAGTACAAGCCTCCTGTATTTAGTGGTCTAACATCGGATGATGCTCTCGGATTTCTAGATTAGTGCTACCATATTCTCCATACTATGGGTATATCAAGATGAAGCGTGGTTTCCTTCATTGCATTCCAGCTTCGAGGAGCCGCCTATGAGTGTTGGCGTACTTATGAGTTAGACAGTCCGGGTGAGGCAGCTTTCCTGACTTGGACTAAGTTTTCAGATAAGTTCGTAAGAAAGTATGTTCGTAAGAGCCTCAGGGACATGGCGCGCAGAGTTTGAGCATTTGCGCTAGGGTACTATGACCGTCTCGGAGTATGATGTCTATTACACTAGCTTGGCTAGATATGCCCCAGCCTTGGTTTCTACTGTTCATGAGAGGGTTCGCCGGTTTATTTAGGGGCTTATTCCCAGCATCAGGTCTAGCATGGCTCGTGAGTTGGAGATGGATATTTCTTATCAGCTGGTGGTGAGCATTGCTAGTAGGATTGAGAGTATGCATGCTAGGGATAGAGAGGAGAGGGAGGCCAAGAGGTCTCAAGAGTCAGGCCATTATTCTGGTGCCCGTGCCCCAGCTGTAGGTCATCATGGTTGAGGTTATATGAGTCACCCCGTTCATTCAGCTCTTCCAGCAGCCAGTGGTATTCCAACTCCTCCTAGGCCTCAGGAGCCTTATTATGCACCTCTAGTATCTAGTGCGCCTCCTGCACGGGGTGCTTTTAGAGATCAGTCCAGCAGACCTGGCCCGAGCCAGTCACAACTACCACGCCCTCCCAGAGCTTGTTTTGAGTGTGGTGACACATGCCATGTGGTGAGGGATTGCCCTATACTTGGGAGGAGTGCACCTCCACAGACTTCTCAACCACAGCATGTCCCGCAGAGTTCTCAGGCCATGGTTACAGCTCCAGTTGCTACCCCACCTGCTCAGCTAGCTAGAGGTGGAGGTCGGGGAGGTAGAGGTCGCCCTAGAGGGGGAGGCCAGGCTAGATATTATGCCCTTCCTACCTGTACCGAGGCTGTCGCCTCCGATTCTGTCATCATAGGTATTGTCTTGGTTTGTCACAGGGATGCATCGGTTTTATTTGATCTAGGATCCACCTATTCATATGTGTCTTCTTATTTTGCAACGCATTTAGGTGTACCTCAGGATTCTTTGAGTTCACCTATTATGTTTCTACTCTTGTGGGAGATTCTCTTGTTATGGACCATGTTTATCTGTCGTATGTGGTTGCTCTTAGTGGTTTTGAGACCAGAGCCGATTTATTATTGCTCAACATGGTAGATTTTGATGTTATCTTGGGCATGGACTGGTTGTCGCCACATTATGCTATTCATGATTGTCACGCCAAAATCATGACGATGGCTATGCCAGGTGTACCACGAGTAGAGTGGAGGGGTACCTTAGATCATACTCCCAGTAAAGTTATTTCATTCCTTAAGGCTCATCGTATGGTTGAGAAGGGGTGTGACGCGTATCTAGCTTATGTGAGAGATGCCAATATTAATACCCGTACAATTGATTCAGTCCCAATAGTACGAGGTTTTTCTGATGTGTTTCCAGCTGATCTTTCGGGAATGCCGCCCGATAGAGATATTGATTTTGGCATTAATATGTTGCTAGGCACTCAGCCCATTTCTATTCTTCCATATCATATAGCCCCTCCTAAGTTGAAGAAGTTGAAGGATCAGTTACAGGAATTGCTTAATAAGGGTTTTATTCGGCCTAGTGTATCACCTTGGGGTACTCCTGTCTTGTTTGTGAAGAAAAATGATGGTTCTATGTGTATGTGCATTAATTATCGCCAGTTGAACAAAGTTACAGTGAAGAACCGTTATCCTTTACCTCGTATTGATGATTTGTTTGACCAACTACACGGTGCATGGGTGTTTTCTAAGATTGACTTGCATTTAGGTTACCATCAGTTGAAGATTCGAGAGCCAGATATCCCGAAGACTGCTTTCAGGACTCGGTATGGTCATTACGAGTTCCTTGTTATGTCATTTAGGCTGACCAATGCCCCATCAACCTTTATGCATTTGAGGCACAATGTGTTCCGGCCATATCTTGACTTGTTCGTCATTATCTTTATTGATGATATTCTGGTATACTCCTGGAGTCGGGAAAATCATGAGCAGCACCTGAGGACAGTGCTTCAGACTTTGAGGGAAAAGAAGTTATATACATATTCTCGAAATGTGAGTTTTGGTTGGATTCCATGGAATTCTTGGGCCACATGGTTTCGAGTGAGGGTGTTCAGGTGGATCCGAAGAAGATAAAGGCCGTGCAGAGTTGGCCTAGGCCATCCTCAGCTACAGAGATCCGCAGTTTTCTTGGCTTGGCGAGTTACTATCGTCATTTTGTGGAGGGGTTTTCATCGATTGCAGCCCCTATGACCAGGTTGACTCAGAAGGGTGCTCCGTTCCAGTAGATGGAGGAGTGTGAGGCGAGCTTTTAGAAGCTCAAGACAGCTTTGACCACAGCCCCAATTTTGATATTGCCTACAAGTTCGAGGTCTTATATGATCTATTGTGATGCCTTGAGAGTTGGCCTCAGAGTGGTGTTGATGTAGGACGGTAGGGTGATTGCCTACGTGTCCAAACAGTTGAAGATACATGAGAAGAATTATCCGGTTCACTACCTTGAGTTAGCTTCCATTGTTCATGTCCTGAAGATCTGGCGCCATTATTTATACAGTGTGCCTTGTGAGATTTATACTGACCATCGGAGCTTGCAGCACCTGTTCAAGCAAAAGGATCTAAATTTGCGCTAGAGGAGGTGGTTAGAGTTGCTGAAGGACTATGATATCACTATTTTATATCGTCTGGGCAAGGCCAATGTGGTGGCCGATGCTTTAAGTCGCAGGGCGAAGAGTTTGGGGAGTTTAGCTTATTTACCAACATCGAAGAGGCCTATGGCGATGGATATTCAGGCCTTAGCCAGCCAGTTTGTGAGATTGGATCTTTTAGAGCCCAATTGGGTTCTAGCTTGCATGGTTTCTCGGTCTTCGCTATTTGATCGTATCAGGGAGCGTTAGTATGATGACCATCATTTGCTTGTCCTCAAGGACAGGGTTCAACACGATGATGCCAGAGATATGACTATTGGTGATGATGGGGCATTGAGGATGCAAGGCCGGATTTGTGTACCCAATGTTGATGGGCTTCGGGAGTTGATTTTAGAGGAGGCCCATAGTTTGCGGTATTCCATTCATCCGGGTGCCGCGAAGATGTACCAGGATTTGACACAACACTATTGGTGGAGGCGGATAAGGAAAGATATAGTTAGGTTTGTAGCTCGGTGCCTCAATTGTCAATAGGTGAAGTATGAGAACTAGAGACTGGGTGGGTTGCTTCAGCAGATAGAGATTTCGGAGTGGAAGTGGGAGCGGATCACCATGGACTTTGTAGTTGGGCTCCCACGGACTTTGAGGAAGTTCGATGCCATTTGAATTATTGTGGATCGGCTGACCAAGTCCGCGCATTTCATTCCTCTATGTACTATCTATTCTTTGGAGTGACTGGCCGAGATTTATATCCGGGAGATTGTTCGCCTGCATGATATTCCAGTTTCCATCATTTCAGATAGAGGTACTCAGTTCACATCACGGTTCTGGAGGGTCGTACAACATGAGTTGGATACTTGAGTGGAGTTAAGCACAACATTTCACCCTCAGACGGACGGACAGTCCGAGCGCACTATTCAGATTGTTGAGGATATGCTCTGTGCATGTGTGATTGAGTTTGGAGGGTTTTGCGATCAGTTCTTGCCATTGGCGGAATTTGTCTAGAACAACAGCTATCAGTCAAACATTCAGATGGCACCATATGATGTTTTATATGGTAGGCGGTGTAGATTCCTGGTGGGTTGGTTTGAGCCGGGCAAGGCTAGAATATTGGGCACAGACTTGGTTTAGGATGCTTTAGAGAAGGTTAAGGTGATTTAGGATGGAGTCCGTACATCCTAGTCCAGACAGAAGAGTTACGCAGACCGGAAGGTTCGTGATGTTTCCTATATCATTTGAGAGCGGGTTCTGCTTCGGGTTTCACCTATGAAGGGCGTAATGAGATTTTGGAAGAAAGGGAAGTTGAGTCTGAGGTTTATTGGTCCTTTTGAGATATTGCGGCGTGTGGGGAGGTTACTTATGAGCTTGCCTTACCTCCTAGCTTGCAGGAGTTCATCCGGTATTTCATTGTTTCGATGCTCCGGAGGTATCACAGTGATCCGTCGCACATGTTGGATTTTAGTTCAGTTCAGTTGGACAAGGATCTATCCTATGTTGAGGAGCCAATGGCAATATTGGATAGGCAGGTTCGATAGTTGAAGTCAAAGGACATTGCATCAGTGAAGATTCAGTGGCGGGGTCAGCCGGTCGAGGAAGCGACCTGGGAGATCAAGCAGAATATATGCAGCCGTTACCCTCATCTTTTCACTACTTTAGGTATGTCTCTATGCTCGTTCGAGGATGAACGAATGTTTAACTGTAGGAGGATGCGACGACCCGGCCGGTCGTCTTAAGAATTAACACCCTGATCCTCTATTAACTGCTTTCCCCATGTTTATTTATGCTATTTTGATTTTCCGGGGTGTTCGTTTTAAGTTTTGGAGAGTTTTGGGACACTTAGTCCCTAAATGAGAGCCTTAATTTTGAAAATTTGATCGTAATCGGAAAAGTGTGAAGACGATATCGAAATGGAAATCTGATGGTTTCGTTAGCTCCATTGGGTGGTTCAGGCTTAGGGGCATGTTCGGATTGTGTTTTGGAGGTCTGTAGCTAATTTGGGCTTGAAATGCCGAAAGGTCACATTCTGAAGTTTCAGGTCATTCGGACGAGGTTTGATGGACTTTTTGGGATTCTTAGGCTTGAATCCGATGAAAAATATGTGTTTTGAGCATTCTGAAGGTTGGGACAAGTTTGAGTAAAGTTATGGGATATGTTGGTAGGTTTGTTTGAGGTCACGGGGGCCTCGGTATGATTTTGGATGATTGACGGAAGGATTTTAGAGTTGAAGTTTGTAGCATCAGCTAGTATCTGTCATAAACGCACTTGCGGTTTGGGTCCTGCAGGTGCGGCGCCGCAGAAGCGGCTTAGTGGTCGCATAAGCGGAAATGAGGAAGGGGGCCAGGAACCGCACCTGCGTGACCGTAGATGCGGAATTTGAGGTCGCAGGTGTGAGATTGAGCTTTTAAGTGAGAACCGCAGAAGTGGTTCCCCGACCACAGAAGCGGTATCGCAGATGCGATTATTGGACCGCAGATGCAGTAATAGCTGGGCAGAAATATGAAATTTCGAGGGTTTAGTTTCAAATATTGGAAATTTGATTTGGAGCTCGGGAGAGGTGGATTTTGGGAGGAGATTGTAGAGGAGATCATTGGGTAAAAATTCTTTAACCCTTTCTAGTTATATTCCATCAATCTATAGTTAGTTTCATCATTTAATTTCGGAATGGAGATGGAAATTAGGGAAACGTTGGAAGAAAGTTCTTAGACCAAAAATTCAACTTTTGATTGGGAATTTGACCTTAGATTTGGATAATTTAGGTATGCATGAAGTCGTGAGAGTATAAGGTTTCTGAAAATATATACTTTACTCGATTCTGAGATGTGTGCCCGAGGGGCGTTGTGGTCATTTTACCTAATTTCTCGTGTTTAACTTAGAATTTAATTGTAGAATTAGTTATTTGAAGTGTTATTTACATTATTCAATTGAATTGAATAGATTTGGGCAATTTGTAGTTGAGTACTTGTGGCAAGAACGTGGTCTCGGGTTGATTATTGAGCCGATTCGAGGTAAGTGGCTTGCCTAACCTTGTGTGGGGGACCTTCCCCTTAGGATTTTGTATATTTGATGTTTGAAATGCCTTGTACATGAGGTGACGAGTGCGTACTTGAGTTAATTATTGAAAATCCGGTTTTCTTTAAGTAATTTCAGTCGTGTTCCTTTTCGTGTTTCATTTTACTTACAATTTAAACCTGCTGTTAACTTAGAAAAAGCATGTCTAATTGGCTTAACTGTTTATTTGCTTAAACTGCCTTAATTGAATTATGTGAAGCATGTTAGATTAGAAGTACCCGTTTACTTGATACAAAATTGAGTTTAATGAGTATTCTTGTGTTGCGGCTGTGTGTTTTACTTTGGGACTACGGGAAGGCATCCCGGGAGATCCCCTATACGTATTTATGATTTGAATTGAGGTGCGGGATACCGAGAGATCCCTGGAACGTATATTGAGGATACCAAGAGATCCTCGGGATACCAAGAGATCCCTAGCATATATTGAGGATACCGAGAGATCCTTGAGATTCCAAGAGATCCTTGGCATATATTGAGGGTACTAAGAGATCCCCGATTATTTTCTTGCGATCATTTTTGCCTCTATTTCAGTTATTGAATTCCTTGTTTTCCTGTATTAAATTCTTAGTGTTAGTTTTCGACTATACTGCTTATCTTATACTGTCATATCTTATATCTTTATTTTATCTCAGTAGGGCCCTTACCTTCCTCGTCACTACCCGACCTAGGTTAGGCTTGGCACTTACTGAGTACCGCTGTGGTGCACTCATTCCTTTTCTGTGCATGTTTTTCATGTGCAGATCCAGGTACTGCGACTCAGATTTACCATCCTTGAGGCGAGGCGACCGTTCGTTGAGGTATATCTGCCGCGTCCACAGACCGAGGAGTCTCTCTACACTCTCTCCTATAGTTACAACCCTCCTGTATTTATTTTTGTTTAGACTATTCTGGAGTTAGAGCATTGTGTAGTGATCTTATCTTGTGATTCATGGGTTTCCGGGTCTTGGAAGTATGTATTGGTTTAAGAGTTTAATACTGTGTATGCCGAGCGGCTCTTTTAGACACTGTTTTATCACTCTTCATTCTGTTTTAATTTGTTTTTATTCTGCACTTTGGTTTATCTTCCGTAATTTAGGCTTACCTAGTCGTAGAAGACTTGGTGCCGTCACGATAGTTCATGGAGGGTGAACTGGGGTCGTGACAAAAGGAGTAATAAGGGTGGCTATAGGAGAGATAAGGGTGGCTATTGTCAGGGATGATATATAACGATGTGGGGTTATTGTGTTGGTGATTTTGTGTAGTATTGTGATTTTCCTTGTGTTTGTTTTTATATATTGTGCAACTTATTTTGTTATTTCGGTGAGCTATTTGATTTACTTGATAAATTCCGATCCATGTTGAGATTTTGATTCGAGAGACGAGGAGAGATTGATGACTGAGTTGGGGGTCTTAGAGTCGTGATGTGAGTGAAATATGTGGATCGGGTTGCACGCCCGTAATAGGTATTGTACAGTGCTGAGTAACTGAGTTTGATGAGTGGGTTGTGATATGGTATGTGGGCACGAGGTGTCGTGAGTATATATATTGATATTTTTGGCATGTGAGTTGTCTGTCTGGCTGTGATACAAATATGGGCACGAGGTGCCGTGAAAATATGAAAGTGGGTTGAGACTTGTGTTTTTTGACTATGAGATGAGGTGTCACGTAGTGACTTTTATTTGAAAGATTTATATTCGAAAGATTATTATTTGAAAGATTTATATTCAAAAGGTTTTCATTTGAAACGTTTATATTCAAAGGATTTTTATTTGAAAGATTTATATTTGAAGGATTTATAATCGAAAGACATGTATTTGAAAAGCTCGTTTACTTGACTGTACTTGTCTTCCTTATTTGGTCGAGCGATAATTACAGTGTTTTATTGCCTTACTGATTGAATATTGTTGCCATTTACTGCCTCATGTTTCTCTATTATTATTGTTATTCTGCTATACTGCACCAATTATTTGACTAGTGAGTGTCTTGACTGTACCTCGTCACTACTCCACCGAGGTTAATGTTGATACTTACTGGGTACCGACTATGGTATACTCATTTTACACTTCTGCATATTTTTATGCAAAGCCAGATATTGGAGATATCAAACTCGGGCAGAGTTAGTGTGTTGATCGCAAGGATTCAAGGTAGAGTTACTTGGTCATCACAGTCTCTTGGTAGTCTTTCCATTTTATTGTACTGTCAATTATTATTCGAACAGTATTGTATATTCGATCCTTGAGATCATTTCATGTATTCAGTTAGTGTCCGTGACTCAGTATTACCAGTCTTGGGAGGTTGTAATAATTGTTTCTGCTTTTGGTTTGGATACTTGTGTTAAATTCTATCTAAAAATATGGTTTGAATTATAATTTTAATCGGCTTACCTAGTCTTAGAGACTAAGTTCCATCATGACTCCTATGGTGGGATTTTGGGTCGTGACAAGAAAGGTGTCCAATTCTCCTAATGTTTTGCGTGATACCAATGATATCCCCAACTTCAATTTATGTTCATTTTCGCTCGGTAGTACACAAGAGACTGGTTCAGAAGGTAATTCTGTTGCTGTTGTTGTTGGTGAAGAGAGACAAGAACATCATGAACAACAAGAAGTTGGTTAAGTATCTGCCTCTATGGCTATGAATTTTTCCCCTACTGCTGAACCGCAATAGTTAATTGCGATTGAGCATTAGGAACAACAAGCAAAAAGAAAACCAGCTAAAGTAGGAAAAATGATTCGTATGGAGAGTATTTGGTTGAAATTTCCTTACGTCATTCCTAAACAAAAGGTACGTGGCAAGATTGGAAAGCAGGAAGGACTATACGAAGGTGTCCCTTTCATTATGTCAATCAAGACAGTGGATTGATGTAGAGATTTACAGACTGGTTGAAGACAGATGACGGGGAATATGATTTCAAACCATTCAGATTAGCTGGAATCGATATTCCAAAGTCATTCTTTATCGAACTTGTGAACCCTACCTCTGATCTTGTGGATGAAGTAAGTTATTAAGTTTGTTTTTTGAATTGGTTTTGAACTGTATTTCCTTAAACTTCAACCTTATGTTTTTCTTAAAGTTTTTGTACTGTAATTTGGTAAACTTCAGACTTATGCATGCTTAAGTTTTTTAGTTCATTTGCTAAAACTTTATACTAAAAGATGCTGAAGTTTTTGTCCTGCAGTCTGTAGTTTAACAATGAGTTTTTCCCTAAAAACTTCAGACTATAAATGTTGAAGTTGTTTAGTTCATTTGCTAAAACTTCAGACTAACTATGCTGGAGTTTTTGTCATGCAGTCGCTAGTTTTTAATGAGTTTTTTTCTAAACTTTAAATCAAACATGCTGAATTTTTTTACTTTATTTCCTAACACTTTATACTGAACATGCTGAAGTTTTTGTCATGCAGTCTCTAGTTTAGTAATGTTTTTTTTCTAAACTTTAAATCAAATATGCTGAAGTTTTTTAGTTTATTTCCAAATACTTCATACTGAACATGCTTAAGTTTTTGTTATGCAGTTTGTAGTTTTTAGTGAGTTTTTTCTAAACTTCATACTTATGCATGTTGATATTTTTTAGTTGGAAAAATATATAAGTAACCACCTGAACTATACACCAAATCTATGTTACGCACTTTCTGAGGCCAATATTACCTTACACATGAAACCTTTCAAAATTATGTCTAGTACACACTACTTTTGCTACGTGGCATGCACGTACTTAACAAAAAAATTGAGCACGTAAACTTGTAAATATTTTGTCTAAATCCGTATTTTAATGCCACGTGTCAAAGTAATAATATTTTCCTTATTTTTCCCTATCTATCAAATGAAAATACCACCAGGACCCCTCCCCACAATGCACCCTTTCCTCACCTGTCTTCCCCAAATTGCCCTCTGTTTCATCCATTCCCCATGCACATTTAAGAAATTCATCAAAACCCATGATAAAAAATTTAAACAAGATGCTATTTATGAGAATTGACAGAAATTAACCCCTTATTTCGTTTCTTGCCCTTCCAAACTTCTCTTATTTTTTTCTCTACCATTAAAACTCACCAAAACAACCAATCTTTACATGAATAAAAAAGAATGTTTTTTTCATATTTCATAAGAATGACTAAAATTACAAGAGAAGGTTGTAGATTTTATTTACAATGGAGTTCTTTTATTAATGGAAACTAAAACTTGACTTTGATTTACTTTATTTGGGTGTGGTATGAGATCTAAAAATGAAGAAAGGAGGAGTTGGAATTTCAGTTTACATCTCTTCCATTCCTGGATCTGAAAAATGTGTCGCACTCATTATGATGATGGCCTTCTTGACTTTGTTTGTTGCCCTTTATTTTGCTCCTCTTTTGAGCTCCATGTATTGTTCTTGATAGATGGTAGATGATATTGCTCTCCTCTTCTAAGCTTCACGGCTGAGGATGAAGTTGAAGGGAAAGAGGGGTTTGGGAAGATCACTTTTATTTTTTTTATTTAATCAATTAAAGTTTATTTTAAATATATTACTAGTATTTATTTATAGATGAGTTATGACACATGTCATATTTTGATTGGCATGTGAATGCAATCTCCAAATAAAAAATTGATCAAGAAAAAAGTAGTATGTACTAGACATAATTTTAAAAGGTTGCGTGTCTAAGGTGATATCGGTCCTCAGAAAGTGTGTAACAAAGATTTGGTGTATAGTTCAGGGAGCTACTTATGTATTTTGCCTTTTTAGTTCATTACCTAAACTTATGTTTTAATCTGAATTATATTGTGGTTAAGTTCACATATTTTCTTTTGTTGTTATTGTTTAATTGCAGCATATTGAAGTGGTCGTATATTTCTTGTGCAAAAAATATTGCTATCCCCTTCTAAGTTATCCAAAATCAAAATGTGCAGTAACAAATTTACTTTTTGATCAGTATATGACTAAGTTAGCTAGTGTTAATCCTTCAGATAAACAGAAGGGGAAGATTAGAATAAGGAAGGAAAAAAGAATAGAGGAGAAAAGAAAAATGAAAGAAAAAAAGAGCAAATCAGAGAGAAAGCGAGTTGTCAAAAAGCAGGTGATTGAGGAAGTTGTGGATTATGAAGAAGTAGTGGAGATTGAGGAACTTATCGAGTTTACCTGGTATCTCATGGGCATCTGCTGAAAAGGTATTCTTTCCATTTCGATAAGAGAAGTGTTGGCCAGTCATCTACGCACTACTTTCTTGGAATTCTGTACTTTCAATGAAAAACTATATATATGTATGATTCCTTGAGCAATTCACCATATGAGCGTGTGGTTGAACATGTCCAAAATTATGCCCGGTTGATCCCACACTTACTCAAATGCTTGAATTTTGTCACACACAATAAAACTTATCGGGAAAATCCCGTGGAAAGTTTTACGATTAAGTGAATGAATACACCCCTACAGGAGAACAAGTATGTGTTTGGCATATATTTACCATGCATCTTATCTTTACCCTTTTTCTTTGTTTTTTAGAGCTGTGTTATTGTGTTAACTAATCTTCAATTTTTTTCATGTTCTTTTGTAGTGTTCATTGTGGTATATTTTCTCTTAAGTTCCTTGAGATGCGGTAGAATAAAGATGATGTCTTCAAATTCAAACAAAGTGATGCGTTGACATTCAGGAGAAAATTGACTGTGAATCTTTGGGCTTATAGAAAGTGGAAAGAGATAGCAGTTATGAAACTCCAGAAGAGCATCTACAACATGACTATGGAGAATATGAAGACACTCTATATGAATATTTTCAATAGAGAATAAATTATAAATGAAAAATAAATTTTTTTGTTATTTTTTTAATGATATAAGTGAAAACAAAATAAATTTGTGAATATACACTATTTTTTGTGAATTATGTGATGTTTATCTTTTAAATTTTTGTTCTCTTCGCTTTAATTAGTCTGAATTTGCCTTGGATTGTATAAAATACTTTTGTCTCTTTTATCATGAACATAAACATGTTTTGTGAAACTTCAACATGTTTACTGCTTTGTTTTAGAAAATGAGCTAAATAATTTCAGCACGCATTAGCAAAAACTCATTAGAAAATTACATACTACAAGACAAAAATATAAACATGTTTAGTCTGAAGTTTTAGCAAATGAACTAAAAAACTTCTGCTTGTTTAGATTGAAGTTTCGGATAAAACTCATGATAAAATTATTGGCTGTTGGACAAAACTTCTGCATGTTTTGGTATGAAGTTTTAGCAAATGAACTAAATAATTTCAGCATCCATTAGCATGAATTTTTAGCTTCAATGTGAAAAAACTTCATGCTACATTAGCATGAAGTATTAGCTTCAGCATGTTTAGTGTGAAGTGTTAGGAAATGAACAAAAAAACTTCAGCATGGATAAGTTTGAAGTTAAGCAAAAACTCAATAGAAAATTAGGGACTGTAGGAGAAAACTTCATCATGTTCGGTCTAAAGTTAGGAGAAAAACTAAATAACTTCAGCATGTTTCGTCTGAAATTTTTAAGG
This sequence comes from Nicotiana sylvestris, assembly GCF_000393655.2. NCBI lineage: Eukaryota > Viridiplantae > Streptophyta > Magnoliopsida > Solanales > Solanaceae > Nicotiana > Nicotiana sylvestris. Next base: position 108,583,954 of record NC_091067.1, read on the forward strand.
AAACACTCATTGCTAAACTGCACACTGCAGGACAAAACTTCAGCATGTTTTGGTATTTTTTAACTTGAAAATTATCTGTAACGATCGGGTCAGTCATTTCATAAGTTATAGCTCCGTTTCCTCAGCTATATTTCATTGTATCGTGTAGGTTGGTTCGGGTCCAAAGTCGTTTCGGTGTGGAATGAGACACTTAGTCTCCTATTTAGAAGTTTAAGTTAGAAAACTCAATCGGATGTTAACTTATATATAAATATTCTCGGATATGACTTCTGATAGTTCAGTTAGCTCCGTCAGGTGATTTTAGATTTGGGAGCGCGTCCAGAATGTGATTTGGAGGTCCGTTGTAGATTTAAGCTTGAATTGGCGAAATTAAAAATTTGGCGTTCTTCGGTCGGCCGTGAAAATTTTGATATCGGGGTCGGAATGGTATTCTGAAAGTTAGTATAAGTTCGTAGTATAATTTGTGATGTGTGCAAAAAATTTCAGGTCATTCGATCGAGGTTTGGTAAGTTTCGGAATCGTTTGCGGAATTCTGAAGTTTAAAAGTTATTAAGTTTGAATCCGAGGGTAACTTGGTGTTTTGATATTATTTTTAGTGTTCCGGAGGTTTGACTAAGTTTGAATGTTGATATGTGACTTGTTGGTATGTTTAGTAGAGGTCCCACGGGCCTCGGGTTGATTTCGGGTGGTTGATGGATCAAGGATGGGATTTGAGGAAATGCTGAAGATTTCCTTCAGCTGTCATAACTGCACCTGCGGAGTGGGAACCGCAGGTTTGGGCCCGCAGAAGGGAAGGAATGGCCGCAGAAGTGGCCAAGGCTAAGGAATGGCAGGACCGCATGTGCGGAAGGTGGAGCGCACCTGCGAGATCGCATGTGCTGTGTGGTGGCCGTAGAAGTGGGATCTGGGCGGATAAGTGAAATCCGCAGGTGCGGCGCTTAGACCGTAGATGCAGTTGCACAAATGCGAGAATTTGGGCCGCAGGTGCGAGATGCCTGGACAGAAGGTATATAAGGAACCCTTCGCGAATTTAGGCCATTCTTCACCATTTTTCATCCAGTTTTGAAGCTTTTGGGGAGTTTTGAAGAGGTAATCAAGGGGGTTTTCGTTGAGGTAAGCTACTTGAACTCAATTGTCACGATCCAAAATCCACTAAGGGTCGTGATGGTGCCGGACACCATTGTCAGGCAAGCCAACCCCAAGTAACTAGTAACTTCTCATTTTGGATATTTCTGAAATCATTTCTTTTATAAATTTAAACAATAAATAATAAATTTTACTGAATAAATAATGATACCTTTAACAATTTTAAAATACTAAATAATCTCATAAACATCTCAGAACCGGTGTTACAAGTGCATGAGCAATTTCTAGGAAACAATATAGTACAATAACCATCCGGAATACAAATTGGACAGTAGAGAAAATACAATACAGTGCTCCGAAAGAGACTCTGCTAGTTGCGGGCTGTCACGAGAAGTTCAGCTCACCTAAGTCTCCATATCAACCAAGCCACTGCACCCAACGAGGTCACTAGATGTACATGTGCCTGTGCAACAAAAATGTACAACAAGTGTAGCATGAGTACGAAAACAACGTGTACTCAGTAAGTATCCTACCTAATCTCAAAGAAGTAGAGACAAGAGATCAACTTTGGCACTTACTAGTGGTCCAATAATGATACACCAATAATATAATAAATCAAGAATGTTTTATAAACATGATTGTAACTCAATAGAATGAAGCAATTAAACAATTCTTTCTTTTATAAGAAATTCCCAAATTCATTTTTATTATTTATACATATATCTCAGGCCAGGGAGAACAAATATCAACATTTATAGTTTCTAAGGCAAACATTACAAGCATGAGCAAATCATGCCGAGGACGTACGACCCGATCCAATAATATTTAATTGTGCACTGCCAGAGGGTCGAATGGCACGAACCATAGATGCATCTATTTAATATACCGAGGCGTTCGGCGCTTCCCAAAATAAATAACCACATTCAAGCAGTCAATCAAGAATTCATCAGGTTGCAACTATTCAGGAAAAGGCAAGTTTCTCTTTTAAAAGTCAAGAAATGATGTCTAGCCTTTTAGAAATTTATTTATACATTTGATATGTATTTAAGAATTCTTAATTGACAACAAGGTTGCAAATATTACAAGTAAAGCATGCTTTTGGGCCCTAGACTACCCGGACTTAAGCATAATAGTATCTACGCACGAACTCTCATCACCTCGTGCATACGTAGCCCCCACAAATAGGAGCACATAACCAATTAACTCATCTATGGGGATAATTCCCTCTTACAAAGTTAGAAAAGAAACTCACCTCACCCTGAAGTTCCATAACTGCCATTCCTCTCTCCTTCGAGGACTCAAATAACCTCATGAGGGTATAACATTACAGAAAGGGCGATGTGTTGAGTTACAGATGCTTTATTGGTCCTGTGGCACTATCTTGTCTGATCGACGGATGATATTCGAGTGGCTTGGTGGCTCAGAAGAATTATAGGTGTACCCCTCATGGGATGATTGAGTATTAGAGGTGTATTGTATATTCGAGCGGCGAAATTGTGATCAGATATGGTAACTCGTGTGCCTTATGGACTTGGAGACTGAAAGTTCTCATAAATAGGTTAAATCGTGGTTGTGGACGGTAAAGATATGGGCAAGTTAGTCAGATGATAGTATGTGCTAGGATTCAGTCATTGTGAACTTTCGGAGGGTCATTTATATGTTATGGGTAACTAGAGTTGATGTGTGGTTCATTGGTAGACCTATATGGATGTGTGTTCTGTATCGCAACGGCTTTGTCGACTTCGAGTTGCTACTGGTGAGGGATGTGTTGATTCGGTTGTTATCGAGCTATTAGTAATCAGGGGGATTTGTGAGTTATCTTTCCGTGTTGCGAGACGTTAGGGTTGGTTGGTTATAGGCACATGTGGTGCGGTGTTATTGGGGCCTCTTAGTGGAATTTGAGCGGGAAAAGTATCGGGTATTGCTCGTCGGGTAGCGTATCGGTTGTGTCCCTTCGGGTATGTGTAATGTTATATCAATTGCTTCGCGGTGGTTATGATGATTGCTTTGGTTTTAGACATCATATTGCGCACGGTTGTTGATTTCGAGCATAATGACTTAAGGTGTTTTCACATGGACTAGTGTCTAGATGAGGTCGCGCATTGGAGCGAAGCTATATGGAGGTATGATCCTGTAGGTTAGATTCGTGTGTTCTGTTTCTATGATGTGCAACAGGTTCTCAGCATTGTGTATGGTGGTACTGGTAAGTTTGCGGTACAACTCTTTCATTTGAGTCATTTTCATGATTTAGGTATGTTCAGATTGTTGCTTATCAGTATGCGGATTGCACAAGTCGTGGCTTTAGTCTGTATTGATGTGTCATGTCACCAGAGTAATGTGTTGGATTAGATGAGATCGTTGGGATCTTTAATGAATAAAACAGATTCGAATTCAACATGTTGGAAGGATAATATCGAGGTTCGGCTCAAAAATTTGCTATGGTCCTTGCAAAATGAGAGGTGGCTTCATGAATAGTTGATCTGGGAAATGGTTATGGCTTACTGCATGTTTTATTTATCAATGGCAGTATATGAATGTATTGGAATGAGACTTTAGTTGATAAGAGGTTCTCTATCGATATTCAGTTGTTGTACGCATCTGCTGTGATTAGAAGTTATCGCTACAAGTGTTTGAGTTATGTGGTAAGTCATGTAATTGCACCTGAGGTTGCACGTAGTGGTTATTATAGCTTGTTTGGGCCTATTCAGAGTATAAATGCGAGATTTTGATCTTGTGGATGATTTCACAAGTGGAAATGTGGTTCTAAGGTTTATGGGCTAGGTTGGATGATGAAATTTCAGTTACATTGTGTTATCGGACCTATATGAGATAGGATGACGTGGGATCACCCCCGAGTATGTTCATGGTAAGGTTATTCAGCGATTGGTTGGCTTTTGGAAGAACTCTGGGCACGTTCGAGGATGAACATGTGTTTAAGTAGGGGAGGATGTAACGACCCGACCGGTCGTTTTGAGCCTTTGCACTTTTCTCGCCAGTTCTCGGGCATGACTGCTCCGTGTGATGTATTATGACTTATGTAAATCGTTGGTTTTGGTTTTCAGGGTAGTCGAAATGAATTTGGAAGAACAGTTCTCAGTATGAAGCTTGAAATTTGAAAGGTTTGACCAAGATTTGACTTGTTTGTATATGATCTCGGAGCGGAAGTTTTATGATTTGGTTAGCTCCGTTAGGTGATTTGAGACTTAGGAGCGTGATCAGAATGCATTTTGGAAGTCCGTGGAAGGTTTGGGCTTGAATTGGTGAAATTGAGATTTTGGCATTTTCCGGTTGATAGGTGAGATTTTGATATACCGGTCAAAATGGAATTCCGGAAGTTGCAGTAGTTTCTTTGTGTCATTTGTGACACGTGTGCAAAATTTCAGGTCATTAAGACAAGGTTTGATAGACGTTTTGATCGAAAGCGTAATTTAGAAGATTTTGGAATTCTTAGGCTTGAATCCAATGCAAATTTGGTATTTTGATGTTGTTTTGAGTGTTCCGAAGGTTGGAACAAGTTTGAATGATGTTATGGGATATGTTGGCATGTTTGGTTGAGGTCCCGAGGGCCTCGGGTGAGTTTCAGATGGTTGAACGGACCATTTCAAGTTTAAGTAAGTTGCAGATTTTGGTTTGAGCTATTGCATACATTTTTGTTCTTCGCGTTCGTGAGTGGACCCTCGTGTTTGCGAAGGGTCAGGAAGGGGGGCATCAGATTTGGCCTTCACGTTCGCGATGGGTCTAAATGGGAAACATCGCGTTCGCAAGATGCTTGACCGCGTTCGCGATGGTTGGTGAGGCTGAGTCATCGCATTCGCGATGATGCGGTCGCGTTCGCGTAGGAGAATTTTGGTCAATGGAATTTTTGTACTTCGTGAACGCAAGGCTTTGACTGCGTTCGCGAAGAAGGACTTCTAATATCTGGGCAGAATGTTTAAAAGGCCATTAGTTTTTGCCTTAGTTCACCATTTTTGACTCGGGTTTGAAGCTTTTTGAGAGGATTTGAAGAGGGATTCAAGAGATAATAGCTGGAGGTAAGATTTTTGAACTCGATACTCGATTCTTGTGTGAATTCTACCTAATTAATCATGAAATTGAAGCCTAGTATTGAGGAACTAGGGCTTGTAATTTGGAGAGTGTAAATTGAGAATTTGAAGGGGAAATTGAGGTCCGATTTTGCTGTTATTGGTATGTATAGACTCATGAGATGGTGAGGATTCTATTGATGTGACTTTTATCATATTCCGAGACATAGGCCCGGGGTCCGGGTTTGAGCAATTTCGGGATTTTTAATGTAAATTGGATGTTTCCAGTGGGCTTTGTTCCCTTAGCATATTTTAATGGTTATGTATTGATTGTGGCTAGATTTGGAGCATCCGGAGGCCGATTTGTGAGGGCAAAGGCATCACGGGCTAGAGTTTGGACCGGATTGAGGTAAGTAATGATTGTAAATGTTGTCCTGAGGGTTTGAAACCCCGGATTTTACATCGTTGTCCTACTTTGAGGTGATGCACACGCTAGATGACGAGCGTGGAGTCGTGCACCGTTGGGGATTGTGACTTGGTCTGTCCCGTACGATTGATAAGTCGCGTATTTGATTTGAAATCTTATGATATTCCATATTTTAGAGATTGATATTATATTTTGGGTTGTATGCCATTTTTGGGGCCTTATGCCGACCTATTAAGACCCTTAGGGGCGCTTTCACTATATTTCCTCACTCTATTTGTTTTGAAAGTATATCCTCAGTCATGTTTTACCTATTTATTGTTTAAATCAAGTTTTATCACTTTACTTCTTAAAATGTGAAAACTGTTTGGGCTGAGTTCCTTGTTTTACTGATGGTCCGAGTGATCGTGAGGTTGATGACTGAGATAGACCGAGGGTCTGATTGTGAGGTCAATGACTGAGAGAGGCCGAGGGCCTGGTGGTGAGGATTATATATCTATGGATCGGGTTACACGCCGAAGTAATATATATATATGTGTATATGTATATAGATCAGGCTGTATGACATAGCGATATGTTGGATCGGGCTGCACGCCGCAACTATATAACGCTTGGGCTGTAGGAGCCCCTCCGGAGTTAGCACACTCCTAGTGAGCGCAGTCGATTATATTTATGGATCGGGTTGCACGCCACATCGATATCTGGATCGGGTTTCGTGTTGCAGCTGATACTATATGGTACCTATTGAGTGTGAGTGTTGATTGGTAAGAGTTGAGTCACGAGTGACTGAGAGGCTTGCCCGAGGGGCTATATATATACATGTACATGAGTGATGCTTTGCCTAAGGGGCTAGTTTATGAACTTACTGCTTTTCGTTCCTCTTTAAAGTGAGTTTCTATTGAACATATTGATTTAATTACTACTTTCACTCATATTTATACCGATCCTCTATTAAAAATGTTGAACAAATGCTTTAAACAACTTTTATTTAAACTGAAGTTTTTAAGTTATGAAATTGGTAAGAATTTCTGTTTTGCCGAGGGGCTGTATACGAACTATGTTTTGCCCGAGGGGCCGATTATGATTTTCATCTCCTTCATTATATATATATGTTTCATTAAACCTGCATTGAAGAGGTTTGAAGGATAAATTTTAAAGGATTTTTCTGAAATTGGGAGTCTAACACTTAAATGAGTTGAACAGTATCCTGATTTGGGAATATGTTGTAATCACTGTGGTGTTATTAATGTTGTATTCTGGGCTGGGCTCGGGCCTAAATGGGCCAAACGGGCCAGGCTTAACGGGCCTGGGCTTAGCGGGCCTAGGCTCTGGCGGTCCTAGGCCTCACGGTCCCAGGCTTCGTGGGCTCAATGCGTGGAACCAGCCCGTGACGGGCCTAAGCCCATATGGTCCTGGGCTAAACGGGCCGGGCTCGTGGGCTTAGCAGGCCTACTAGGCTTTTTTATTTCCGGGTATTTTTTTTTAATTTTTTTTGTTTAAGGCAATTTCTTGTAAACCATATCATGGCTATATAAAAAATATATATGTAGTATATATATATAAATCTAATTATTAAAGTGCTTGACGAAAAAGTAAAATAACAAAAGCAATAGTAAAACTAAATTGCCATGCATAATAAATTAATAAGAAAATACAACATGAAACATAAATACGTCTAATAATTTTAAAATAACACAAATTGTTGAAAAATCTTAAAGACAAATTTGCGGATAAATACCATCAACACAATACATTATATGCCTCCTTAAAATGCCTGTGGTACACCCTGAACGAAAATTTAAGGCTCTTCCACAGTTCTTGCACTTTAATATTTGGCCTTCTTCATTTTCTTCAAGCACTTCATAGTAGTGCGAAACAAATAAGCGCACTCTTTCCGAACGAGGCATGATGTAACTTGAAAATTAAGATTGAGACTTGAAGTCTTGAAAATTGGAGATTGAGAGATTGAGAGAAATTTAGATTGAGAAATGAGTATTGAGTATTGAAATGAAGAAGAGGGAGGGGGGTATTTATAGTGTTAGAGAAGGTTAGTTTTGTAAATTGAAAAAAAAAACGGCTATTTGTGCAATATGGCCGTTGGTGGTCATTGGGGGTGGGGCCCTCATTTTGAATTTTGAAAAATCTTGTTTTGTAGTATATATAGTATACTAGTATAGTATATATAATATATATATATATATATATATAGTATACTAGTATATGGTAAACTAGTAATACTAGTATAGTATGTTATGTATATATATTTCCAAATATAATTTCTTATAATGGTTTGTAGTATATATATATATATATAGTATGTTATGTTATGTATATATATTACCTTATATATTTTCTTGTAGTATATATTGTATGTTATGTATATATATTATAGCTTATAAATAATTGCAAGTTAAAGACAAAAAAATATTGCAAAAAGATATTCAAGGGCATGTCTTATAATTTTTATTACCAAAAATGACATATCTTTCTTAGTCTTCCTCCCCCCAATGGAATGAGCACAACAAGGTACTAATACCACCATTAAAAGGGAAAAAACTAAAAGAAGATGTGCCAAAGTACAAGTTACACCATAATCTACATTGTATCTCTAACAAATCTCATAAATCCTTCAAGGTTCGGAGGAGGTTGTGTTGGTGGTGGTAGAAAAGAAGCTTGTTCATCACCACTTCCGGGCGAAGCATCATCCTCCGCAAGTTCCGCCATCATTTCTTCATAAGTTTCATCTATCGCCGGTTGTGATTCCGTAATTCCAAAGTTTCTTCTTTCCGAGCGGATCCAATCTCTGAACAGTACAAATTTTTCCAAGCTCTCCCTCATAGACGTTCTATGATCACCTATTTGAAGTCTTGCTTGACTGAAAGCGCTCTCTGATGCAACAATTGAAGCTTGAATAGATAAAATATCCCGAGCCATCCTTGCAAGAACCGGAAATTTTTTTTACCTTTCCTTCCACCATTCCAAAAGATCAAAAGTGCCGTCTGGATTCTCCTTTTCAAGTCCCTGCGACAAATAAACTTAAAACTCATTTAGATGTGAAGTTTAATCATAATTATCACCTTGAGAACCCCTGAACTCCGTCCAGGATTTAAGTGCTTTTAATCCCACAACTTTTTAGATGATTGTGAACTAGACGAAGTAGGGGTTGGAATATTTGGCCTAGCATGCTCTAAGTCAAGTTGATAATCATTATAAATTGTTTGAGCATTAATTTTAATTGAGGCTTTTGCATCTGCAAGTGTAGCAAATTCCTCATTTGAAAGATCTAAAGCCTTATAAATATTTGAGTACCAAAAATGAGGACCTCCTAATTTCATTATAGGATTTAACATTGCAGCAACACCATAAATAGGAGGGATAGGGGAAAAAATATTTTTTAAACTTTTCTTTCATTTCATTTATAGCAAGTTGATAAATTTTCCCACCCTCCAAAAATTTAACAAACAAATCACATAGTGCTGCAATATAAACTAAACAGTTTGAAATAGTAGGATAATATTGCCCAGAAAATGCATTTGTAGCAATTTGAAAATGTACTAAAAATCTATAAGACTTTTAACATTCGTCCAATCTTGAGTATTAAGCATTTCATCATCATCCTCACCACCTACCCGAGCACTATCAAGAATAATAGGAGCAGCAGGACGTCTACCAGGTCTGGGTCGGGGAGCCGGGGGAAGGGTAGTAGGTTGACCACTACTTTCACCAGTTTTAGCTTTTCCCTACCACCAAACATTTTTATCAAAGATGTCATATTAATTACAATTATGCAAACTAAAACACACAAAAATATATTCTTAGAACTTAAGAGTTGAAACGAGTTTACCGAATTGCCGAACAACTTCTTGAAAATTGAAAATCGTTAAAGATTTGAATACTTCAATTCACCAACTTCACAAAATTTCAACAATAAAATAAGCAATTATAGTAGAGAAATTGATGAATTGGTGAGTAAAAATGAAAGAATGAGGGGGTATTTATAATTGAGAATTGGGAAAAAGTGTAATTATATAAAGTTTGGGGGCCAAATGACTATTTTTGGAAGTTTCAAACGGTCAAAATTGCAACCCAACGACTACATTTTAAATTTTTGACCGTTGCTATTTAATTTTTTTTTTTAAAAGTAGCCGTTAGAGGCCCGTTAGGCCCGGTAAGACCGGCTCAGGCCCGCCAGTCGGTCCCGGGCTCGTGGGCTATTTTATGTGACCCGGCCCGCCTCGGGGTTTTTGCACAATTAAGGATCGGCACACCAGGACCGGCCCGCCAGGTCCGTTTAGCTCGTTAGGACCGCGGGCCCGGTCCCAGCCCGACCCACCATACAGCATTAGGTGTTATGACATGGTTTACGTGATTTCTTACTGCTCAGTCTTTATTTACTCTTATTACTTACTGGGTTGGAGTACTCATATTACTCCCTGCACCTCATGTGCAAATTCAGGCATTTCGAAACACGGTAGCGGGTGTTGATTTCTCAGAGGCAGAGTCATCAGAGTTAGAAAGGTGGCTGCACGACGTTCGCAGCACTGTTTTCCTTCCTCTCATTTTTATTACTGTATTTAGTACATTTTTAGACCCTTATTGTATTCAGACCTTGGTAGATGCTCATGACTAGTGACACCATGATGTCGGTCTTGTGTAATTATTCCGCACTTTTCTTTCAAATTTCATTATGAGATTATTAGTTATAAATAGTATAAAAATAATTTTTATTGGAAAATGGTTGATTCGGGAGTTGTGTCAGCTGACCTAGTATCACGATAGACGCCACCACAACCGGGTCGATTTTTGGATCGTGATAGTCACACTTGCTCCCTCAGCCAAGCCTAGCAATTCCCACTTCTGCGACACCAAGGCCGCTTCTGCGGCTCCGCACCTGCGGCCAAAACCTCGCAGGTGCGGTTACACCAGATACAAGCTACTTCAATTCTTCTTCAAATTTCAAATTTGATCCGTTAACCATCCGGAATCTACCCAAGTCCTCCGGGACCCCAACCAATCATACTAACCAGTCCCAAAATAAAATGCGGACCTACTCGGGGCCTCAAATCACATCAAACAACGTCGAAATCATGAATCGCGCTCCAATTCGAGCTTAATGAACTTTAGAATTTCAAACTTCTACTTTCGATGTCTAAACCTATCAAATCACGTCCGATTGACCTCAAATTTTGCAAAAAAGTCATATTTGACATTACGGACCTACTCCAATTTCCGAAATTGGAATCCGACCCCTATATCAAAAAGTCCATTTCCGGTCAAACTTCTCAAAACCTCCAAATTTCTATCTTTAGCCAAATGATTCCAAAATGACATACGGACCTCCGAATTCACTTCTGATCGCGCTCCCAATACCAGAATCACCATACGGAGCTATTCCCTAACTCAAAATCCCAAACATGCATCGATAGCATTGAAATGAACTTCAACCCAAATTTATGGAATTCTTCCAAAAATGCTAACTTCCACAATAGGCGCCAAAACACTCTTGGGTCACCCAAAACCCGATCCGGGCATGGCCCCAAGTCTAAAATCGTCATACGAACCTACTGGAACCTTCAAATCCTGATTCGGCGGTTGTTTACTTAAAAATCCGATCTTAGCCAATTCTTTCAACTTAAAGCTTCCGAAATGAGGATTTTCTTTCCAAATAAATTCCAAACTTCCCGAAATTCAATTTCGTCCATGCATACAAGTAATAATACCTGAAGTGAAGCTACTCAGGGCCTCAAATTGCTAAACGACGCTGTAGAGCTCAAAACGATCGGTCGGGTCGTTACATCAATGCTCGTGATTATGGCAATTTTTAGTTGTTTTAAGCATGTAATTAGTAGAAATTAGGGATGAAATTGAGGGGTTAGGGCTTGGAAATAGGAGAGTTTGATTTGAGGATTTGAGGGACCATTTGATGTCGTATTTTGATGAATTTGGTATGTATAGACTCGTGAGTGAAAGGAGTTTCTAGTTTTTAATTTTTGTCGAATTCCGAGACGTGGGCCTGAGAGCCGGGTTTGGGTGAATTTCAGGATTTTAGTATAAATTGATAATTTTTTGTAAGGAATTGGTTCCTTGGCCTATATTAATTGTATTGTATTGCTTTTGGTTAGATTCGGGACATTTCCGATTCCAGAGGCAAGGGCGTCGCGGAGTAGCGATTTGACCGGTTCGAGCTAAGTAATGATTATAAATCTAATCCTGAGGGTATGAAACCCCAGATTTGACATTGTTTTACTGCTTTGAGGTGACACACATGCTAGGTGACGGGCGAGTGAGCATGCACTGTTGGGAATTGTGACTTGGTTCGTCCTGTAGCAACTATAAAATTGCGTATTTGACTGAATTTATATGATACTTATGTGGTTTAGAAAGAATTTCTATAAATTGGGCTGAATGCCATTTTTGGGCCTTGTGCCAAAGCTGTTTGGACCCTTAGGGCCTTTTTCTGATTATCCTCTCACTGTTTTGATTGAAAACCTATACTCAGTTATGCTATATTTTACTGATTTTATAACTCAGTCTTTATTACCCCGTTTTGATGCAAATAAAATGTTATTTTAGGTTGAACACCTTGTTTTTACTGATAGCCCAAGTGGCTTGATAGGTTTATGATTAAGTGAGGCTGATGACCTATTTTTGTGAGGATATTGTAGGATCGGGCTGCACGCCGCAGTATATTGTACTGATTCATGATTTTATGAGGTCGAGGGCCTTATTGATTGATGCAACGAGGTAGCTTGTTATAGAGTTTGGACTATAGGAGCCCCTCCGGCGTCTGCACAACCCAGTAAGCGCGGGTACCATGAGTGAGTGATATGACATTTTGCCCGAGGGGCTGTTCTTGATTCATGTTGTGCCCGAGGAGCTGTCTACGAGCGATTGTGAGGTATGCCCGAAGGGCTGTATATGAGTGACTGTGAGGTTTTCCCGAGAGGCTATTTATGATTTATATTTGCCCGAGGGGCTGTTCACAAGTGATGTTTCGCCCGAGGGACTGTTCATGTTTTCATTATTTTTACTCACTATTTCATCACTTTGTTTGAAAATTGTTGAAAGATGTTTTAAAACAGTTTTACGGAAACTAGATTCAAATGAGCTGAGTTGATTCAAAACCCTGATTTTAAAAGCCTGCTATATTTTACTGAGATTTCATGATATGAACTGTATATGCTTTATTGCTCGTTACTATTGCTCAGTCTTTATTTACTTTTATTACTTACTGAGTTGGCGTACTCACATTACTCCCTGCACCTTGTGTGCAGATCCAGGGCTTGCTGGACCTGCTAGCGAGATTGTTATTAGTTGTTTTCCTGACTGTATATGTCTTAGTATTATCGGACAGTCTTTGGTAGATGCTCATGACTAGTGACACCCCGATGTCGGGTTTTTCTTTCCGCATTTTGTTAGGCGCCATCACGACATTTTGGGTCATGACATTATCTTTTTTGTATTTACCAGCAACTTTTTGTATTTTACCACCCATTTCATCTTACATTTAATTTGTCTGACCATATAGTAAATGACCTGAAAAGTTACTTTTGCATTTACAAGTAGTAAATGAAGTTTTTCAATTTGATTATGTGAGAACTTTGGCTTTCAGGCTAAAGTTATTTTTTTACTGTAGAAAAATTGTGGACTTATTCGGCCAAAGTTATATTTCTTTTTGCATTTACCATCTACTTGTTGTCTTTTGTCACCTACTTATCTTGTTACATTCAATTTCTCTGAATGTAAAATAACAAATAGAACTAAAAAGTTACCTTTGAATTTATGGATATTAAATTGATTAGGTGTACACTTTGGCTATATTAACAATCTCTTCACTTGAAAATTTCATAGTCATCCATAGACTTCTATTATATTTATTTAAATTTATATTCATCCATAGCCTTTTAGCTTTTTAAAGAAATAATGTTTGATGTTAGCAAAAATAGGAAGCTTACAATGGATGAACTTATGCAGAAGTGAGAGAGTTTAAAGTCTGATTGGAATAATAACTTACCAATCGCTAATCTTATGCAGAAGTGAGAGCAAATAAAGGCTGATTGGGAAAGAATCAGACCACAGTGTATTGCCGATGAATCATTCCAGAACAGGCTTAACTTCAAACGCAATTGTGAAGGTTATTCAACATCATTCGACAAGGTTGTCCAGCAGTTTGATTCTTTTAAGTTTCCCATCAGGACGATTATGCCAAGATGGAAAATAGCTTGAAGAGTCTTTCTTCTCTTATGAACAAAGTAATAATTAAATAAAATCAGTTGCATAATCAATTCAACAAGTTAAAATGCGGTCTCATGAGACTTTGTGGTTTTTTGCCCGAGTATCCTATAATTATCTCTAATTTAGATGATGATGAGATATATCGAGAAATTGAGGAGTACTGTTCTGATGACGATGCTTAGTTTTTTTAATCCCTTTTCAATATTTTCTTCTATATTTTTGTTAATGTTTTTATGGCTTTCTTTTGTTTTGTGTGATTTTTTTATCTTGTAATATGTTATATAAATGAAAATCATGTTTCGTTTTTGTTTATAATTTTTTTTGAATTTTGAAGGCTACATTCTCATTTTAATATGGTGTCTTCTTTTGTCTCACTTTTTGAGTCTTTGTTTGGTCCCTCTAATATCTGTCACCTTTGTTCAAGCCTCCCAAATGAACTATCAAGACTTGCAAATTTTTTATCTCCACCTAAAATTGAATCTTGCTAGCATCATCATCATTATTTTCTCTGCACACTTTGTTTTTGTACCAACTGTTTATATATATATATTCATGCTGAAGTTTTTTTGTTCATTTTCTAAAACTTCACACTAAACATACTGAAGTTTTGTCCAATAGACTGTAATTTTTTTAATGAGTTTTTTCGAAACTTCAGAGCAATCATGCTGAAATTGTTTTAGTTCATTTGCCAAAACTTTAGCCTAAAAACGCTGAAGTTTTGTCCTGCATTATGTATTTTTCTAATGCATTTTTGTGAAACTTCGGACTTATCCTTTTAGACTTGAAGTATTACTTTATATATATGAATACGTCATGCAGAAAGATGTAATTTTTTATTATAAATGTGTGTATTTTTTTTGTGTGTTAAAGATATATATTTCACTTACAGTTTTTTCTCGCTGAAGAGATTGTATACTTTTTTAGAATGCAACCAAATCTGTAAGCCACCAACAAAAATGAGTGGTTTGTACTTCAAGCAATATATAAACTATTATTTTTTAATCCAAGAGATTTTTTTTATTTCTATAAAAACAATCACATTTCTCATATATCAATCAATAATGAAAGTCTAAATTCAGAATATCTATCTTCTTTAGAATGTTTTTTTTCTTCCAAGGTTTATTTAACGCACGAGTATTTTTTAGCGTATTTCTTGGAATATGGATGAGGTGTTGGAGAAGATAAGTAAGTTGTTCTGTTATGCCTAATTTGTTTACAGCGACTGCATTTGGTAGACTTCAATCGTACTGATTTAGTCGCAGCGATATACCTCTTCTTTTGTCTTCTTCCTTGTAGAATTTTTACATCGCGAGGTTTTAAGATTTGAAATTCTACATTTTTTGGTATATCCTATGAATTTTGATGTCCCACAATTTTGACATGCCCTTCATATATTTTGAACCATGTTTCCCTAGAATACCATTTTGAGCAGTTTTTAGATTTCTGCAGATATCTCTTATTGATAGCAGCAATTGCGTGTGGATAGGGTAATTCATCATGTTGGAATTCCAAGTAGTCACAAGTTCTCTTCTTTAAGTCCATAATGAATTTCATTCCTTCATTATTTATTCTTAACAACATTGAATCAAGGTTGAACACTTAAGAAGGAATAAAAAGGTAAAAAAAACTTTATTAGTGTATTATTGCTTTAAAAAGAAAAAGTATGAAGTTTTTTATCTATAAGCAGTAAATCACTACAGACATAAAAAGCTGAAGTGATTTTGCATTAGTTAATTATTTTAGACAAAACATGCTAAAGTAAATTCTGAAGTTAATAAAGATACTTACAAATATTTTGCAAGCCAAGTCTATCTTCTTATTCATCTCTTCTTCTGCCCATAGTGATGCTGAAAAGTTTCATGTGTTGGTTTCCTCCATTCATAAAATTACTGTCCCAACTTTTCTTGGATGAAATCTAACATTCTTAAAACAGGGTCTCTCTCGCTTTTAGTAACATGGAATTCATTGATTCTACCATGTTTGTTGTCAGCATATCATTATGTTGTCGTGGGAACCACGATCTAGCCCATCTCTCTCACGCCTCTTCCATTATGTAATTGTAAGTTTTCTTATCAACACTTTTGATCTGGGACATTAACTCTAACGCCCAGCTGATAGTTTTGAGCATTTGCATTCCATTCAGCTATCTGTAGTCTTGAGTAGTATTGTATGATGTATTATGACTTGTTTGAATCGTCAGTTTTGATTTTCAGGTTATTCAGAATTGATTGGGAAGTCTCAACTAGCAAGTTTTAAGTTGGAAGAGTTCACAAAGTTTGACTTTTAGTACTTGACCTCAGATCGGAGTTTTGATAGTTCCGTTAGGTTCGAAAGGTAATTTTGACTTGGGCATATGCCCGAATTTTTATTTGGATATTTCTAGAAGGTATCGACACTATTTGAAAAAAGTTGATAATTTGAAGGTTTGGAATGTTCATAAGTTTGACCGGGAGTTGACTTTGCGGATATCAGGTTTGAATTTTGGTTCCGGTGATTGGAATAGTTTTGTTATGTCATTTGAGACTTGTATGCAAAATTTAAGTTTATTCCAGGTTGATTTGATAAGGTTCAGCGCGAGTTTTGAAAGTTGAAAGAGTCAAAGTTTATTAAGTTCGATTTGAGGTGCGATTCGTGGTTTTGATGTTGTTATGTGTGGATTAATGCCTCAAATAAGCTTGTGTCATGTTATAGTACTTGTCGGTATGTTCAGACATGGTCCCGAGGGGCTCGGGTGAGTTTCAAATAGGTTTGGATTGTGTTACGCTCATTTTTTATGTTTCGACGTCGTTTCTTGAAGCATAAATGTTACCACGTTAAGCAAATGAGCTGCAATTTCTGTTTTGACTAAAGCATTAGATTCGTATTGTAACTTTGGAATCATAGCAACTGGAATCATCAAGTTTTGACATTGTATGAGGAATTCATGGTCATTTTACTAAGAATTGGGTTGCTAGATTTTTTTTGATTAATTACAGAATTACCACTGAATTCGTATTTAAAAATCTGCACTATTTTCAAATATTGAAACCAACATATCTCCTTAATTATAAGGTCAAATGGAGTGATTTAAGAGCCTACCTTGACTGAAATTTCACAAGAAATCCATTGGAGGCATCAAAAGTGAGTTTCTGGATAGTTTGTCCCACGAAATGTGGCAGAAAAGATGGCAATATTTTTTATAATATCAGGGGTTTCTTCATTTGGTCATTTATCGAGTTGGGAAGCTCGGATTTGGGCAATTTTCAGCGCATGGATTGGGGTAAGTGATCTCTACTCGATATTTGTTATATTTCATGAATCCATCTTCATTTTTGGTATTTGATTGATGATTTCAAAGTAAAATTTGGGGGTTTTGTATAAAATTTTATAAAGTGAATTTTTGAGTTTTGAACATCGATTCAGAGTCAGATTTGAGTGAAACTAGTATGGTTGGATTCGTAATTAAATGGATTGTCGGATTTTGTGAGTTTTGTTGGGTTTCGAGTTGCGGTCCTGGGTTTGACTATATGAGCTTTTGATTAAAGATTTCACCTTTATCGATTAAGTTTGTTTCTTTTGGTATTATTTGATGTTCTTGTGTTACTTTTGGCTAGGTTTGAATCGTCCGAAGGTCGGTACGCTCGGGATGGAATTTTTAGAGCATCACTTGGCTTGCTTGGTATTGGATTTGGCTTGTTCGATGTAAGTAACACTTCTAAAGTTGGTCCTGAGGGTATGAAACCCCAAATTACATGTTATGTGTTTGGTGTTGAAGTGACGCACATGCTAGGTGACGGGCGTGTGGGCGTGCACCGTGGGAATTGTGATTCCACTATTTCTTTGGTACTGTGCAGTTACCTGACCTTATCTGTAACCATGAAATCTCTACGTACCAGAGCTATTGAGTTGTGATTCATATTAGAAACCATGTCTAGACTACATGCATATTCTGTTGGGACCCACTGAGGTCATATTTGTTGTTGAGTTATTTGCTTACATTGCAATTACATACTTAGTCATGTGCATTCATTTGCATATCATATCTTAGTCTCTGTCACCATTTATTAAAACATCACATCATCATTTATGGGTTGATTTTCATGACATTGTGTGCCAGAGAGACTGGAGAGATTGATGACTGAGCGAGACCGAGAGCTTGATTGCGAGGATATTGATTTATGATGGGTGTGGGCTACACACCACAGTAGATGTTATTGATTCATTGCCATGATCGGCTTATTATAGTGCTTGGGCTGAAGGAGCCCCTCCACAGTCTGTACACACCCCAAAGGAGCGCAGGTACCTACTTAGTGCGAGTGCCAAGCGATTGGGAGGATTAAGTGTAACGACCGAACTGGTCATTTTGCTTTTTAGAACCCCGTTCCTCTAGATAAAACTTCCCTCACTTACTTTAACTAATTTACGACCTGCGGGGATGGTTGGTACGGGATTTTGAACAATTTGTGTTGAAATATGATCATTTGATTCCTTAAGATTTTCTTAAAAGGCTTAGTTTGACTTTGATTAATATTTTTAGCAAATGGACCCGGATTCATGTTTTGATAGTTCCGGAGGGTCCGTAGGAAAATAAGGGACCTGGGAGTATACCCGAAATCGAATTCCGAGGTCCCTAACAGGAGTAATGAATTTTTTATTAGAAATTGTTAAACTGAAATTCTAAGGATTTAAAGAAATTAAATAACGATTGATCATATTGGTGTCATGCTCGTATGTTGGTTCTGGAGTCCAGTACAGGTCCAATATAACATTTAAGACCTGCCCACAAATTTGGTGTCAATCCGAGTAGTATAAGTACGTTTCGGCACGTTAGAAGTTAATTAAAGAACTTGAAATTCATATGATTGATTCAATTGGTTTTAGGGGGTGATTAGTAGATTTCGCATTGTTTCAGGTGTTCTGAAGGTTCGAGCAGGTCCGTTTCATGATTTCAGACTTGTCAGTATGTTCGAGCATGGCCCGGGAGCCACGAGCGTCAATCGAGCGAGGCTCGAGTGAAGTTGGAAAAGTTGAGAAAAGTTTAAGCATCTGGTTTTTGTCATAACTGCACCTGCGGTTGGTCAGCCGCAGGTGCGAGACCGCAGAAGCGGTTGTCCTCTTATAGATCCAGCCAAGGCAGCCCAAAACCGCAAAAGCGGCTCCCAAGCTGCAGAAGCGGTCCCAGCCCACTTGGCCAATTCCGCAGATGCGGTCACTTCCTCGCAGAAGCGGTACTGCAAATGCGTAAATCACTGAAGCAGTGAGCTTCATTTAATACGGGTTCTAAGTTATTTTTGCCACTTTTCACTCCTCCATTGGGCGATTTTGGAGCTTTTGAGAGAAGACTTCCACCTAGCATCTCGAGGTAAGTTTATCCCACCTATTCCTAGTTTAATACGTGTTTCTTAGGAAGAATAAACACTAGGATTAAGGTAAAAATTATGGGGTTAGAGCAAAACCTAGGGTTTTGACAAAAGTTAGATTTGACCACGAAATTTGTTATGAAATGAATTAGAAATCATATATTATTGATCCTTGGGTTATGAAGAACAACTTTCTTTGAAAAATTTCGGAATTTGGGCACGTGGGCCCGGGGTCAGATTTTAGGAAACTTGTGTTTAAGGGTGGAGAGTTGCTTAAATAGTTAGAATGCGATCTTGTGAGCTTGTACTGGCTAGTTCCTACCTCGTTTATCTAGTTTTGGATTGTTCGGCTCCAAATTGAGAGTTCGGGCTCGTTCTTGGTATTGGAAGTGCACTTTGGAGCAAGGTGAGTCTCCTATCTAACCTTATAAAAGGGAATTGTCCCCATAGGTAATGTAATCTACTAATTTTCCATTAAATATGGGGGCTACGTATGCACTAGGTGACGAGAGTCCGTGCGTAGCTACTATTATGCTAAGTCCGGGTAGTTTAGGACACAAAAACATGCTTTATGTGGTATTCTTGCAACTCTATGTTTAATTTGGATTGTTTAAATCATGGTGATTATGATAAATGAGACTAGTTAAGAGGAACATGATCTTTATTTGCCTTTTTAAAAGATAAGTTGATAATTCAGTGAGTAATTGCTCCCCAATTATATGTTCTTGTCTGCTTGTTGCTGTGTTTAATTACATTTGAACGCATCGCATGATTGATTCGCGAATGGGGTAATAGATGCATCTATGGTTCGTGCTGTTCAACCCTCGGCAGTGCATAATTTACTTTTATGTTGGATCGGGTCGTACGACCTCGACACTACTTGCGCATGTTTTACTCAGTATCTTTCTATGACGTGAGCTTATTATTTTTCCTGGAATGGAAGTTACCTGCTGTGAGATTATCTAGGAGAGGACCTGTTAGGTCTTGCTATACACTGCTAATTATTTGTTTTATCCATGCTTAGTATAATTCATCTTTCCTATTATTTGACCCTAGTAAGTGTCAAGTCGACTTCTCGTCTCTACTTCTTCGAGATTAGACAGGATACTTACTCGGTACATATTGTTTATGTACTCACACTACACTTCTATACTTAATTGTACAGGATCTGAGGCAGGTACATCTGGCTATCAGTCTGGTGCGCATCCCTGAGCACATTCCGAGACCTTCATGGTGAGCTGCTTCCTTCCTGTGTTGTTCAGCAGCTTGATGAAGTCTCTCGTTATTTATTTTTGCTGTCTATTCTATTTCGGACAGTATGGTCGAATTATTCTTTTGTATATTCTACTAGTTACCTACAACTTGTGACTCCAGGTCCTGGCACACACATTAGTAGACTATTCTTTTGGGAACTTGTATAATTATTTTGGTACATTACTGGTTATTACTTGTTTTAAACTTTAACTTAAGAAATTGCTGCAATTATTTTGGTAAAAGTAAAATGAAAACTTATTTATATTTCCGCGTTGGCTTCCCCGACAATGGTGTTGGGCGCCATAATAACCTATTATGGAAATGGGTCGTGAAACATGGTATCAGAGCACTAAGTTCATGTAGGTCTCACAAGTCATGGGCAAACCTAATAGAGTCTTGCGGATCGGTACGGGGACGTCTGTATTTATCTTCGAGAGGCTATAGGGTGTTAGGAAACTACTCTTTATTCATTTCCTATCGTGTTGTGGTTGGTATACTAAATTTCCCTCTTCTATTCTCTCACAGATGGTGAGGACACGTACGACTGTTGTTCCAGACCCGGGAGGAGCTGCTCCCCCCATTGCTAGAGGCCAAGGTAGAGGCCGGGGGAGGGCACCGGCCTGGGGTAGGGGACGAGGCTATCCCAGAGATATCCCAGTAGCACCACTAGTAGATCCTACGGGAGATCCTATCATTGAGGAGCAGGGCGAGGTGCCCGCAGCCAAGCCTACCCCGACGGACTTTATGACAACATTGGGTTTCTAGGAGGTCAAGGGCCGTATGTTGCAGTTTATGGACACCATGTCTCAGGCTGGTTTATTTCCAGTAGATCCAGCTACATCACAGGCAGGAAGGGGAGTACAAACCCCTATTGCTCAGGCTCCTGGTCACACAGCTGCGGTGTATCACACTCCGGGTGCACTACCCACATATGGGGCTCAACCAGTCGCTGCAGTGGTGCTCTAGCCCAGACATGCTGCATATGATGACTCGCAGAAGTTATTGGATAGATGGACTAAACTTCACCCTCTTATCTTTGGGGGTGAGCGCTATGAGGATGCCTAGGATTTCATTGATAGGTGCAGGGATAGACTACACAACATGAGGATATTGGAGTCACATGGAGTTGACTTCACTACTTTTCTGTTGGAGGGCAGGGCTCACAGATGGTGGCAGTCCTATGTTCTTGGCAGGCCAGCAGGTTCTCCTCCCTTCACTTGGGGTCAGTTCACACAGTTATTCTTGGATAGGTATATTCCACCCTCTGAGAGGGAAGAGCTGCGGTATCAGTTTGAACATCTTGAGCAGGGTCAGCTGTCCGTGACCGATTATGAGGCGAGGTTCTCTGAGTTTTCTCGCCATGCACTCATGATACTTCCCACGGATGCAGAGAGAGTGCGAAGATTTGTTGCGGGATTGCACCCCGGTATTTGAGCTAGCATGGACCGAGAGGTAGAGATAGGTACTGAGTATTAGCTAGTGGTGGAGATTGCTCGCAGGATTGAGGGTTATCGCCAGAGGGGTAGAGAGCAGTTTCAGCAGGACAAGAGGGCCCGATTTTCTGGAGAGTTTAGAGGTGCCCCAGCCATGGTAGGGGGCACACGTGGAGGGTTCAGCCCAGTAGGCCCCCGTATTCAGAACCATCACTACCTCCCCGAGGTGCTCAAGTGAGACCTTATTTCAGTGTGTTGCCGGAGAGTTTTTACCGCCCACCAGCTATTCAGGGTTCCTCTGACGGGTATTCTGTTAATTAGGGTTCTTCCAGTGCTTACTTTAGTGCCATTCCAGAGAGTTCATATCACCACCAGCCATTCAGGGTTCTTCTGGTGGATATTCGGGTCAGCAGGCTATGGTGCCGAGGGGTTGCTACGAGTGTGGAGATCTGGGTCACATGAAGAGGACCTGCCCCAGACTTCGAGTCAATGCTGTACAGCAGGGCCAGCAGCCTATGATTTCACCACCGGTTGCTCAGCCTTCTAGAGGCGGGGGACATGCGGGTAGAGGTCGTCCTAGAGGTAGAGGCCAGGCAGGGAGAGGTCAGTTAGCTACTACTCATTCAGATGGAGGCCAGCCAGATTCTATACCCTTCTGGCTAGGCCGGATGCATTGGCCTCAGATGCTATCATCACAGGTGTTACTTCCATCTGCGGTAGAGATGCTTCGGTATTGTTTGATCTAGGGTCCACCTATTCATATGTATCATCTCTGTTTGCTCATTTCTTGGTTATTCCTTTTGCGCCTTTGTACACTCCTGTTCATGTGTCCACTCTTGTGAGATATTTTGTGGTTGTGGATCGGATCTACCAATCCTGTGTGGTCATATTCTGTGGTTTCGAGACTAGAGCGGATCTCTTGATGCTTGATATGATCGACTTTGAGATCATCCTGGGCATGGATTGGTTATCTTCATATCACGCCGTCCTAGATTGCCATGCCAAGACTATTACATTAGAATTCCAAGGTTTGAATGGAAGGGTTCCATAGTTGATACGTCTAGCCGGGTTATCTCTTTCCTGAAGGCTCGGCATATAGTCGAGAAGGGGTGTTTGACTTATTTGGCTTTTGTTCGGGATACCACCGTAGAGTCTCCGACAATTAATTCAGTTATAGTAGTTCGAGAGTTTGCCGATGTGTTTCCTTCTGATCATCCTGGCATGCCACCAGATCGTGATATTGATTTCTATATTGATTTGGCTCTAGGCACCCCAGCCTATATCTATCCCACCATACCTTATGGCTCCGAAGGAGTTGAAGGAACAACTTGAGGAGTTGTTAGCAAAGGGGTTTGTTAGACCCAGTGAATCGCCTTGGGGTGCACCAGTGTTATTTGTGAAGAAGAAGAATGGGACTATGTGGATATGCATTGATTACCACCAGTTGAACAAAGTCACCATCAAGAACAAGTATCCATTGCCTCGCATTGATGATTTGTTTGACCAGTTGCAGGGTTCTAGGGTGTTCTCTAAGATTGACTTGAGGTCGGGGTACCATCAATTGAATTTTCGGGACTCAGATGTTCCGAAGACTGCATTACAGACTAGATACAACCATTATGAGTTTCTAGTGATGTCCTTTGGCTTGACTAATGCCCCATCAACATTTATGGACTTGATGAACAGGGTGTTCAAACCCTATATTGATTCCTTTGTCATCGTCTTCATTGACGACATCTTGATATACTCATATAGCCTAGGGGAGCACGAACAACATTTGAGAGTAGTGTTTCAGACCTTGCGAGAGCAGAAGCTATATGCTAAGTTCTCTAAGTGTGTGTTTTGGATAGAGTCAGTGGCATTCTTGGAACATGTTGTGTCAGGAGAGGGTATTAAGGTGGATCCCAAGAAGATTAAGGCAATTCAGAGTTGGCCACATCATACTTCAGTGACCGAGATCAGGAGTTTCCTGGGGTTAGTAGGTTATTACAGACGATTCGTGCAGGGCTTTTCATCTATTGCATCACCTCTGACTAAATTGACCCAAAATGGTGCTCCATTCCGTTGGTCCAATGATTGTGAGGCGAGCTTTCAAAAGCACAAGACAACTTTAACTACAACACCAGTTCTTGTGTTGCCTTCTGGTTCAGGGATGTATACGGTATATTGCGATGCTTCGCGCATTGGATTGGGATGTGTATTGATGCAAGAGGGGCGAGTTATGGCATATGCATCGCATCAGCTGAAGATCCATGGGAAGAATTATCTGGTGCACGATTTGGAGTTGGTCGCGATTGTTCATGCTCTTAAGATATGGAATCATTATCTGTATGTGGTATCATTTGAGG
This sequence comes from Nicotiana sylvestris, assembly GCF_000393655.2. NCBI lineage: Eukaryota > Viridiplantae > Streptophyta > Magnoliopsida > Solanales > Solanaceae > Nicotiana > Nicotiana sylvestris. The sequence goes on from NC_091067.1 coordinate 108,608,095, forward strand.
TTTATACCGATCATCGCAGCTTACAACACTTATTCAAGTAGGGGGATCTCAATTTGAGCCAGCGTAGTTGGCTTGAGTTGCTGAAGGATTGTTACATCACCATTCTTTATCATCCGGGCAAGGCAAATGTGGTCGCATATGCCTTAAGTAGGAAAGCAGAGAGTATGGGTAGCTTGGCATTTATTCCATCAGAGGAGAGACCAGTAGCTTCGGACATTTAGTCCTTGGCCAACAGACTTGTGAGGTTGGATATTTCAGAGCCCAGCCGAGTTCTTATGTGCGTTGTTGCTCAGTCTTCATTATTGGGGCAGATCAAGGCCCGACGGTTCGATGACCCACATTTGGCGGTTCTTAGAGAGACAATGCTTCAGGGCAGTGCCAAGGAGGTTTCTATTGGCGAGGATGGTGTTTTGCGACTCCAGGGTCGCCTGTGTGTTCCTAATATTGATGGTCTGAGGAAGAGGATACTAGAGAAGGCGCACAGTTTGCTGTATTCCATTCATCTGGGTGCGACGAAGATGTATCGTGATTTGAGGCAGCATTATTGGTGGTGGAGAATGAAGAAGGACCTAGTAGAGTATATGGCTAAGTGTTTGAATAGTCAGTAGGTTAAGTATGAGCACCAAAGTCCGGGTGGCCTATTTCAGCATATGCCTATACTAGAGTTGAAGTGGGAGCGCATTACAATGGACTTCGTAGTTGGATTGCCCCGGACCTTGCGGAAGTTTGATGCAGTATGGGTCATTGTGGACAGATTGACCAAGTCGGTGCACTTTATTCCGGTTGTGACTACTTACACTTCAGAGAGATTGGCCCAGATTTACATTCGGGAGATAGTCAGGTTGAACGGTGTGCCCGTTTCCATCGTATCATATAGAGGCCATCAGTTCACTTCCCATTTCGGGAGAGCCATTCAGAACGAGTTAGGGACCCATGTAGATCTTAGCACATCATTTCATCCTCAAACCGACGGGCAGTCGGAGTGGACAGTTCAGATTTTGGAGGACATGCTCAAAGCATGTATGATTGACTTTAGAGGATAGTGGGATCAGTTCTTGCCTTTGGCAGAGTTTGCTTACAATAACAGCTATCAGTCCAGCATTGAGATGGCTCCATTTGAGGATTTGTACGGTCGGCGATGTCGTTCTCCTATCGGGTGGTTTGAGCCTAGTGAGGCTAAGTTATACGGTACAGATTTGGTGCAATATGCCTTGGACAAAGTAAAGTTGATTCAGGAGAGGCTTCGCACAGCTCAGTCCAGACAGAAGAGTTACACGGATCAAAAGGCGCGTGATGTATCATTCATGGTTGGCGAAAAGGTCCTCTTGAAAGTCTCGCCAATGAAGAGTGTTATGAGGTTCGGGAAGAAAGGCAAGCTGAGCCTAAGGTTTATTGGCCCTTTTGAGGTGTTGAGGCGAGTTGGGGACGTTGCTTATAAGCTTGCTTTACCCTCCAAGTTAATGGGAGTTCACCCAATTTTTCACATGTCTATGCTTTGGAGGTATCATGCTGACTTGTCCTATGTGTTAGACCTCAGTACTATTCAGTTGGATAAGAGTCTGAGCTATGAAGAGGAGCCAGTTGCCATTATTGATAAGCAGGATTGCCAGTTAAGATCCAAGAGGAATTCAGTAGTGAAGGTCTAGTGGAGGGGCCAACTAGTAGAGGAGGCGACCTGGGAGTCCGAGGAGGACATGCGGAGCAGATACCCACATTTTTTCAGCACCTTAGGTACTTTTCTATGTTCGTTCGAGGACGAACGTTTGTTTAAGAGATGGAGAATGTAATGACCCGACTGGTCGTCTTGCTTTTTAGAACCCCGTTCCCCTAGATAAAACTTCCCGCGCTTACTTTTACTAATTTACGACCTGTAGGGATGGTTGGTTTGGGATTTTGATGAATTTTGGGTTGAAATATGCTCATTTGATTCCTTAAGATTTTCTTAAAAGGCTAAGTTTGACTTCGGTCAACATTTTAGCAAACATACCCGGATTCGTGTTTTGACGGTCCCGGAGGGTCCGTAGGAAAATAAAGGACCCGGGAGTATGCCCGAAATCGAATTCTGAGGTCCCTAGCCCGAGTAATGAATTTTTTATTAGAAATTGTTAAACTGAAATTCTAAAGATTTAAAGAAACTAAATAATGATTGATCACGTTGGTATCAGGCTGTTTATTGGTTCCAAAGCCCAGTACAGGTTCAGTATAACATTTAAGACTTGCCCGTATAATTTGGTGTCAATCTGAGTAGTATAACTACGTTTCGGCACGTTAGAAGTGAATTTAAGAACTTGAATTTCATAAGTTTGATTCAATTGGTTTTAGGGGTGATTCGTAGATTTAGCATTGTTTCAGGTGTTCTGAAGGTTCGAGCATGTCCGTTTCATGATTTCAGACTTGTCGGTATGTTCGGGCGGGGCCTGGGAGCAACGAGCACCAATTGGACGAGGCTCAAGTGAAGTTGGAAAAGTTGAGAAGAGCTGAAGCATCTAGTTTCTGTCATAACCGCACCAGCAGTTGATCAGCCGCAGGTGCGAGACCATAGAAGTGGTCGTCCTCTCGCAGATACGGCCAAGGCAGGCCAGGCCCAAAACCGCAGAAGCGGCTCCCAAGCCGCAGAAGCGGCTTCAAGACCGTAGAAGCGGTCCCAGCCCGCTTGGCCAATTCCACAGATGCGGTCTCTTCCTCGCAGAAGCGGGACCGCAGGTGCGGTCCCCTGACCGTAGATGCGGAAATCACTGAAGAAGTGAGCTTCATTTAATAGGGTTCTAAGTTATTTTTGCCAATTTTCACTACTCCATTGGGCGATTTTGGAGCTTTTGAGAGAAGACTTCCACCTAGCATCCTGAGGTAAGTTTATCCCACCTATTCCTAGTTTAATACTTGTTTCTTAGGTAGATTAAATACTAAGATTAAGCTAAAAATCATGGGGTTAGAGCAAAACCTAGGGTTTTGACAAAAGTTAGATTTAACCACGAATTTTTTTATGAAATGAATTAGAAATCATATATTATTGATCCTTGGGTTATGAAGAACAACTTTCTTTGAAAAATTTCGGAATCTGGGCACGTGGGCCCAGGGTTGGATTTTAGGAAACTTGTGTTTAAGGGTGGGGAATGGCTTAAATATTTAGAATACGATATTGTGAGGTGAGTCTCCTATCTAACATTGTAAGAGGGAATTGTCCCCATAGGTAATGTAATCTAATAATTTACCATTAAATGTGGGGGCTATGTACGCACTAGGTGACGAGAGTCCGTGCGTAGTTACTATTATGCTAAGTTCGGGTAGTTTAGGCCCCAAAAGCCTACTTTATGTGGTATTCTTGCAACTCTATGTTTTATTTGGATTGTTTAAATCATGGTGATTATGATAAATGAGACTAGTTAAGAGGAACATGATCTTTCTTGGCCTCTTTAAAAGAGAAGTTGATAATTCAGTGAGTAATTGCTCCATAGTTATATGTTCTTGTCTGCTTGTTGCTGTGTTTAATTTTGACCGCGTCACATGGTTGATTCGCGAGCAGGGTAATAGATGCATCTATGGTTCGTGTTGTTCGACCCTCGGCAGTGCACAATTTACTTTTATGTTGGATCGTGACGTACGACCTCGGCACTACTTGCGCATGTTTTACTCAGTATCTTTCTATGACTTCAGCTTATTATTTGTCCTGGAATGTAAGTTGCATGTTGTGACATTATCTAGGAGAGGGCCTGTTAGTTCTTGCTATACACTGCTAATTATTTGTTTTATCCATGCTCAGTATAATTCATCTTTCATATTATTTGACCCTAGTAAGTGTCAAGTCGACTTCTCATCTTTACTTCTTCGAGATTAGACAGGATACTTACTCGGTACATATTGTTTATGTACTCATACTACACTTCTGTACTTAATTGTACAGGATCTGAGGCAGGTACATCTAGCTATCAGTCTGGTGCGCATTCTTGAGCACATTCCGAGACCTCCACGGTGAGCTGCTCCCTTCCTGTGTCGTTCAACAGCTTGATGGAGTCTCTCTTTATTTATTTTTGTTGTCTATTCTATTTCGGACAGTAGGGTAGAATTATTCTTATGTATATTCCACTAGTTGCCCACAACTTGTGACACCAGGTCTTGGCACACACATTAGTAGACTATTCTTTGGGGAATTTGTATAATTATTTTGGTACATTACTGATTATTACTTGTTTTAAACTTTAACTTAAGAAATTTCTGCAATTATTTTGGTAAAAGTAAAATGAGAACTTATTTATATTTTCGCGTTGGCTTGCCCGTCAATGGTGTTGGGCGCCATCATGACCTATTATGGAAATGGGTCTTGACATTAAGTGACTGGGAGGACTAAGTGAATTGATACTCTAAGAGTATGCATATGGTTTTATCGCTGAGTTGCATCACATTTGACTTGCACACTTGACATACAGGTATAAAGATGTCTTTTCCTCATGATGTACGGTATCACGTCATTCATGACTTCCTATATACATTGACATGTAGGCATAGAAATGTATTTTCATTGCACCATTTGATAATGGAACATCTTCTTTGTTATTGAAAAGTTTGGAGAAAATCACAATTATACAAACCTACTCATAGTTTGGTGATTTCGGTAAATAAATTTGGGTTTTCACTGATATACTTGAAACGCATGCCTATTTTTCCAAAATTGTGAACGAGTTAAGCATCTTATATCTGAGTATGTTTCCTATACCATTATTATTATTATTTTGTTATGAGTTGTTGTTGGCTATTGGTGTTGGACTCTGACCTCTGTTCCAGCTCGTCACTACTTTCAACATAAGGTTAGGTTTGTTACTTATTGAGTACATGGGGTCAATTGTACTCATACTACACTACTGCACCTTGCGTGCATATCTGGACACCGACATTGCTATGTATGATAGGAGCTAGCATTGAAGACATACCTGTGTTCCAATTATAACTGCCTCTTGTTCATGATAGCCCTAGACTTATGAAAGTCTATTTATGTATATTCGGACAGATGATGTATTTATTTTATACTAACTTTGTAAACTCTAAATCTTAGAAGCTTATGATTTATACTAACAATCCTCAGAAATTTTTGTATAAAAGTAGTTTTAATATCATTTCATTCTTGAAAACAAATCTTATTAATTTGGATTGTTGTTAATTTGCTTACCTAGCGGGTTGGGTTAGGTGCCATCATGACTAGTTAGATTTTGGGTCGTGACAAGTTGGTATCAGAGCTCTAGGTTCATAGGTTCTACAAGTCATGAGCAAGTGTCTAGTAGAGTCTTGCGGATCTGTATGATGACGTCCATACCTATCTTCGATAGGCTACAAGGCATTTAGGATAAACTTCCAATCTTTTCTTCCTTATCATTCTACATTGATTCAGGTTGAAGCATAACTCTTTGAATTCCTTTCACGCACTCGTATGCGCATTTGAGCAGTCGGTATCAGCTTGTAATGACCCGACCAGTTGTTTTGATCGTTGTAGCCTTGTTCCCCTATTTACTGCTCATTTTGTGCTTTACTGTAGCTTTATCACTTCTGTGGTTAGTTGGTCTGGATCTAGCGAGATTTCAAAGTGAATTGAGACACTTAGTCTCATAATTGAAAGCTTAAGTTAGAAAAGTTGACCAGATGTTGAATTATGTATAAACGATATCGGATTTGATTTTTTATAGTTTTGTTAGCTCTATTGGGTGGCTTTGGACTTAGATGCATGTCTGAATTGTGATTTGGAGGCCCGTAGTAGAATTAGGCTTGAAATGGCAAAAGTGGGAATTTTGAAAAGTTTGACCGGGGTGGACTTTTTATATCTGGGTTGGATTGGATTTTTGGAAGTTGGAGTAGGTTCGAGGTGTCATTTGTGACTTGTGTGAAAAATTTGAAGTCAATCAGACGTGATTTGATAGGTTTATATGTTGTTTGTAGAATTTGGAGATTTCAAAGTTCATTAGGCTTAAATCTATGTGCAATTCATGTTTTTGATTTTGTTTTAGATGATTTGAGGGTTCGAATCGTATTTTAGGACTTGTTGGTATATTTGGTTGAGGTCCCGAAGCCTCGGGTTGATTTCGGGTGGTTAACAAACGTGGAATTGAGTTAGAGAAGCAGCTGAAGTTTTGTTACTGGTGGTGTAATCGCACCTGCTGACTGGGCACCGCAGATGCGAGCCCGCAGAAGCGGGAAGGAATTCATATAAGCGGGCAAGGAGGATTTGGGCAGAGGCTGCATGTGCGAGTTATCTATTAAACTTGAAAGCATGCCTACAATACTGCATTGTTGTTTCTTTATTGAACTGTGTCGGTTGAGTTCGTCACTACCTTTCAGTATAAAGTTTAGATTTGTTACTTACTGAGTTGGTTGTACTCACGCTACACCTTGCACCTTGTGTGCAGATTCAGGTGCTTCTGGTCATGGCAGCTGTTGAGATCTCGAAGACTATCGAGGTAGCTGCATGATATTCGCAGGCCTTGACTCTCCTTCATTTTATTTATTTGTATTTCAATTATTATTCTCTAGACATTGTAGTAGGCCGTATCTAGGTATAAATGCTCATGTACTCGATGACACCCCGATTTTGGGATTGATTGTATTGCGTTGCAGATTTATTTATATTTTTAAAAGGGCTTCTTAAATATTAACTACTTCTATATAATTTTCAAAGATTTTACTGTGTTGAGATGGTTCTGTAGTGGCTTGCGTAGTTCCACGATAGGAACTATCACGCCGATTAGTTTTGGGTCGTGACATAGCTGTACGTCGACGACTTTATAATTACATGGATGATGAGAGATGTGATTTCTGTGTGCTGATGGTGGGCTAGTTTGGAGGACTTAAGGCCGGGTTTTGACTGTAGCTTGATCACGGGGATTTCGGCTATGTGAGCACATGCTTTTGGACTTATATGTCCGTAATTGTCTCTTTGAGTGGAATTTGTTGCTCGATAAGTGGCTGGATGGCTATACTATGAGTATAATGGGACTGTAGGATGTGTTCAGATGGATTGAATGTGACAAGAAGAGCTTGCTCGAGATGTGAAAAGGTCTATTGGGTGTTTGATTTCTATCTTGATGTGACGTATAGTCTCGAGTTATGAGAGTATTAGAGGATCTTTCATATTGTTTAATTGTGGAATGAATTAGATTCTTAGGTCTTGTTGATGAGTACAGAATTAGGAAGGTTAAGTTATTGCATATTAGTTGTGACTGTGAAAGGGTATAGAGAGATGTCAGTTTGAGGCAAAATAGGTGGGTTTTCCCCTAGGGGTAATCTACAGATGTATGAACCTTATGATGTTGTGTGGAGGCTTTCTTTTCTACCATTGGGATTATATCTGTGTGATTTGAGTTTGGATCGATTGTAATAGTTGACCTAGCTGTCACGAGAACGAAAGCAAGCTTAGCAGATAATTTGAGGTATTATGTGGTTTGTGTTATGTGAGTTTGTGAAATATTTAGTTGAATCTCGTTGTGGTATTATGGTTGTAATAAAGTATGGGCTTTGTAAGTTATCGAGTGTTTTGATTTGTGGCTATGCGCCAAGTGGGGGAGTCTGCTATCGACGATTTGATTGCATGGTTACGTGTGTGTATTGGTTTTGGTCTGAGGCATACTTGTGAATCAGTTATGGCTTGCAAAAGTTAGTCTTGAGGATGACTTGAGTAAGGAATTTCTGGGTGCATGGTGTAGTGCACTCTATGGGTATATGGAAATCATGGAATGATCTAGTGGTTATTCGTGAAGGATGTAGTGTGCATGGAGAAGAATTTGCTTGGTTGCGTTAAGATGGTATTACTTCTTTGGGTGTCTTCGTGCTGGTGGGGCACAAGTAATTTTGCTCGTTTGGGCGGTGCAATTGACATTTGAGCAGAGTGGATGACTCTCGAGGAGGTTCTAAAGGGTTTAAGATTCATATGTAGCAATTGGGAATTTTCAGGATTTGTATATGGCTAGAATCTGAGATTTACATTTGATGATGTCGAGACTCGCGGTATTTCCATATCATTGTGGATTTTACATTTCAGTATTAGGAAGGTGAAGGAAACAACTTTAGAGTCACAGAAGGTCTCTTTAGATTGGGTGTCCCGGTTGTGGTACTTTTAGGGTGCTTAAGAAGGAATAAAACGGCTTATGGGCCTTAGGCCGGCGTAATTTTATTCTAGGATCTCGTGGGGTTAGTTTTGGTTAAGGATCATGGTGTTCTGGCAATGATAAGTGTCACTTTGAGGGTAATTCGGAAGGAACTTGGTGAAATAGAACAGTTTGATAGTAGGTTGGATCTACACGGTAATGGGTATGGTCGGTTATTTGGGTACTTATGATGTGCTGAGTCTCTACAGGTGTTGTGTGTCAATGCTATTGGGTCTTGGCGATCTTCGTGGCTTGGTTGAATTAGGGGGTTCAGTTTTGATAGCTTGGTTATGTTCAAATGGATTTCAAAGAGTTCTTGATGATTCTATCACGGTTCGAGATGGATATTTCCTATTGGCATGAGGAACATGTTGTGTATTGGGATTTTCTCCTGGATGAGATAAAATGGAACTTTTTTGACTAGTCGGGTATGTACTCTGCTGGCAACTCAGAGTTGATCATGAGATTCTCGTGCTTTTCATATGATGGCATGATAGATGCGGTGTGTTGTGTAGGATTTCGATTTGTATGTGCAATGTCATGGTTTAGTTTTGAAAGGAAGGTCATGAATTCTTAGACACTATGGACGGTTTCATATGTCTAGATGAATTCCACTTGGTATCGCCATAAAAGGGTATGCATTTCAGAAGGCACATTGTGTTTTGACATATGGACGCTTCATTGGTATTGTGGTGCTCGCCTGCTGATATTCAGATTTTGCTATGTGGAACAGAAGAATTATAGAAGTGTTACTCTTGGGATGGTCATGTATGAGAGATGTGTTAGACATTCGAGCAGTGGAGTTGGGATTAGATATGGTGATTCGCGTGTTCTATGGATTTGGAGACTGGGAGTTCTCAGAAGCAGGTTGTTTCGTGGTTGTGGACTATGAAGATGTGGTCAAACCTAGTTAGATGATAATATGTGTTATGGTTAGGTCATTGCAAACTTTCGGAGGGTTAATTCTTTATTTGTGGATGACCGGAGTTGATTTGAGAGCCCATTGGTAGGCCTAATGAGGATGTGTATCCTACACCGGGGAGGATTTGTTGACTCAACCCGGTTAGTGTTGAGGGGCGAGTCAGTCGGTTAAAGTTGAGCTTGTTCGTGTTCTGACATATTCTATGAGTTACTCTTCTATTCTATGAGGGGTTGTGATTTGTTGGTTATATGCACACAGGGTACGGTTCTGCTTCGGTCTAGCGAAATTCGAGTGGAATGGTTATTGAGGTGTGGAATAGTTGATTGCGCCTTGGTTATGGCCCTTTCTGGTTGTGATATATGGTGTTGTTTGCTTCTTAGTGGTTATGTTCATGCACTTTTGGTACTAGACGTCAAATTGCGCGTGTTGTTGATTTTGAGATTTGTGACTCGAGGTATTTCATATAGATCGGTGTTTGGATGGGCCACGTATTGCAGCTGAGTTATGATGGGATATGGTCCTTTGTGTTAGATTCGTGCGTTTTGATTCTACAGTGTATGATGTGTTCATAGCATTGCGGTTTTGGTGGTACTTATTGAGTTTGCAGGACGGTTCTCTCATTTGAATAATTTCTTTTCCATGTTTAAGTACATTTGAATTGTTGCGTATTGGTGCATGGATTACACGGTTTGTGGCTCTAGGTTGAATTTGTGTGGCATGTCAGTAGGGTGGCTATATTTGATAAGATGAGGTCATCGAACCTGGAGTGGGTGCTATTAGATTTGATTGCGGTATATTTGGAAGGATAATATTGCTAATCGAATTAGAAATTTGGATATAGTTCTTGTCGAAGGAGAGGGAGCTCTATGACTTGTTGATCTGGTAAGTGGTGACGAGTTTCTACGTGTTTCTTTCATCATCGGCGTGTATGAAGAGTTTAGAGTGGAATTTTGTTCGATATGAGGTTTATTTACTAGTATTGGGTTGTTTTAAGCAGCTACGGTGATCGGAAGTTATTGCTATGTGTATTTGAGATATGTGGTATATCATGTGATTGTGACTTGGGTCATAGTTATGACTTGGTGCAGCTTGTTCAGACTTATACAATGTGTTGAATTAAGAATCTTCAGTTATGTTGTGTCATCAGGTTTATATGGATTAGGGTGACGTGGGATCACCCCTGGGCATATGCATGGTAAGGTTAAATGGTGATTTGATAGCTTTAGATTGACTCTTGACACGTTCGAGGACAAACGTATGTTTAAGTGGAGGAGAATGTAACGACCCAGCCAGTTATTTTGAGAATTTGCATTCCATTCAGCTATTTGAAGTCTTGAGTAGCATTGTATAATGCATTATGACTTATGTGAATTGTCGGTTTTGATTTTCAGGTTAATCAGAATTGATTTGGAAGAATGATTCTCAACTAGGAAGTTTTAAGTTGGACGAGTTGACCAAGTTTGACTTTTAGTACTTGACCTCATATCGGAGTTTTGATGATTCCGTTAGGTCCGTATGGTAATTTTTGACTTAGGAGTATGCCCAAATTTGCATTTGGATATTTCTAGAAGGTATCGGCACTATTTGGGAAAAGTTAAAAATTTGAAGGTTTGAAATGTTCATAAGTTTGACCTGGAGTTGACTTTGGTGATATGGGGTTCGAGTTGTGGTTTCGGTGATGGGAATCGCTTTGGTATGTCATTTGGGACTTGTATGCAAAATTTGAGTTCATTCCGGGTTGATTTGATAATGTTCGACGCGAGTTTTGAAAGTTGAAAGAGTTAAAGTTCATTAAGTTCGATTTGAGGTGTGATTCGAGGTTTTTATGTTGTTATGTGTGATTTGAAGTCTTGAATAATACGTGTTATATTATGGGACTTATTGGTATGTTCGGACGGGGTCTCGAAGGTCTCAGGTGAGTTTCGGATAGGTTTGGGTTGTGTTGTGCGCGTTTTTATGTTTCGATGTTGTTTCTTGAAGTGTAAATGTTACCACATTAAGCAAATGAGCTCAGATTTCTGTTTTGATTGAAACATTAGATTCGTGCCGTAATTTTGGAATCATAGCAACTGGAATCATCATGTTTCGACATATAAAAATTCATTACGAAATTGCCACTGAATTCGTATTTAGAAATCTGCACTATTTTCAAATATTTAAAGGAACATATATTGGGGAGCTCAGATTTGGGAGATTTTGGAGGCGATATCCACCACATGGATTAGGTAAGTATTTTCTACTCGATTTTGGTTATATTTCATGAATCCATCTTCGTTTTTGGCATTTGATTGATGATTTCAAAGTGAAATTTGGGGGGTTTTGTCTAAAATTGTATAGAGTGATTTTTTGAGTTTTGAACATCGATTCGAAGTTGGATTTGAGTGAAACTAGTATGGTTAGACTCGTAATTGCATGGGTTGTGCGATTTTGTGAGTTTGTTGGGTTCCAAGGTACGAGCCCGAGTTTGACTTTTTGGTTGACTATGATCTTTTGATTAAAGATTCCACCTTTATTTATTGGGTTTGTTTCCTTTGGCATTATTTGATGTTCTTTAGTTGCTTTTGGCTAGTTTTGAATCGTTCGGAGGTTAGTACACACGAGATGGTATTTTTGAAGCATCGCTTGACTTGCTTGGTATTGGATTTGGATTGTTCGAGGTAAGTAACACTTCTAAACTTAGTGACCAGGGTATAAAACCTCGAATTACATGTTATGTGTTTGGTGTTGAGGTGACGCATATTATAGGTGACGGGTGTGTGGGCGTGCACCATGTGAGTTGTGACTTCACTATTTCTATGGTACTATGTAGTTACCTGATCTTATTTGTAACCGTGAAATCTCTACGTACCAGAGCTATTGTGCTGTGATTCCTATTAGAACCCATGTCTAGGCTACATGCTTATTCTCTTGGGACCCACTGAGGTCATTTCTGCTGTTGAGTTATTTGCTTACATTGCAATTACATACTCAGTCATGAACATTTATTTGCATATCATATCTCAATCTCTGAAACTATTTATTAATACATCACATCATCATTTTTGGGTTGATTTTCATGACATTGTGTGCCCGAGAGACTGGAGAGATTGATGACTGAGTGAGGCCGAGGGCTTGATTGTGAGGATATTGATTTATGATGGAAGCAGACTGCACGTCGTAGCAGATGTTATTGATTCATGCCATGATTGGCTTATTATAGCGCCTGGGCTGAAGGAGCCCCTCCAGAGTTTGTACACACCCCAGTGAGCGCATGTACCTATTGACTGCGAGTGCTGAGCGATTGGGGGGATTGATAGACTGTAAGGACTGAGTGACTGGGAGGAATTAGTGAATTGATACTCTGAGAGTATGCATATGGTTTTATAACTGAGTTGCATCACATTTTGTGACGACCCGACCAATCGTCTCATGAATTGTCACTCTGTTTTCCCCCATTTCTACTTCTTTATGCTTTGGTTATCCGTGTTATGTGGTATCGGGTTGGTCGGATCGAATCCGAAATGATTTTTGCAAGGTTTGAGACACTTAGTCTCTTTTGAGTGAGTTTAGGTTGGAAAGGTCAACTAGATGTTGACTTATAGGTTAGAGGGCTCGGATGTGAGTTTTGACGGTTCGGATAGCATCGGGAGGTGATTTGGGACTTAGGAGTGTGATAGGAATGAGTTTTAGAGTTTCGAAGTAGATTTAGGCTTGAATTGGCAAAGTTGTTATTTTTGCGATTTCCAGTTGGTAGGTGAGATTTTGATATAGAGGTCGGAATGGAATTTCGAGAGTTGCAGTAGTTCCGTTGGGTTATTTGGGATGTGTGTGCAAAATGTCAGGTCATTCTGACGTGGTTTGGTTGGGTTTTTGAACAAAAGTGGAATTCAGAAGATTTTAGAAAGTTTGGCTTGAATCCAACGTGTTTTGGTTGATTTGATGTTGTTTGAGGTGTTTTGAAGATTGGTACAAGTTTGAATAAGGTATTAGGATATGTTTGTGCTTTTGGTTGAGGTCCCGTGGGCCTCGGGGTGATTTCGGATGGTTGACGGGGAGTTTGAGACTTTGTTGCAGCTGCTGAAATTGTTGCTTCTGGTATTTCCGCACCTGCGGATTAGGGACCGCAGGTGTGGCGCCACATAAGCAGAGGAGTGGCCGCAGAAGTGGAATCTGGAGATGTTAGCAGGAACCTCAGAAACAGTTGGAAGACCACACCTGCGATAGCGCAGGTACGAATATTGGATCGCAGATGCAGAATTAGGGATTTAAGTGAGGGCCGCAGATGTGGTACCGCATAAGCGGTTAAAAGGCCGCAGATATGAAAATGTCTGGGTAGAAAGTATAAACTGTGGCCTTCGCGATTTTTAGCTACTTTCACCATTTCTATCTTGGCTTTGGAGCTTTTTGGACGATTTGGAAGAAGGGTTTCAAGGGAACTTTATTGAGGTAAGGAATTTGGACCAAAAACTCGTTACTATGCTATTATTTCACGGATTAGAGCTAGAAATCATGGAAATTAAGGGCTAAAATATGGGAAACTAGGGCTTGGAAACTTAGAACTTTACATGAGGATTTGAGGGACCTATTGTGGTCGGATTTTGGTACTTTTGATATGTATCAACTCGTGGGGAGATAAGGAATCTAGTGATGTAAAAATTATCAAATTCTGAGACGTGGGCCCGGGGTTGGGTTTTGGTAATTTCGGGATTTGTGTTGTATTTTGATTATTTTCGCTTGGGCTTTGTTCCCTTAGCATATTTTGACGTCCTCGTTCTGATTTTGGATAGATTCAACGCGAATGGAGGCCGATTCTAGGGGCAAAGGCATCGCGAGTTAGAGATTTGTCTAGTTCGAGGTAAGTAATGATTGTAAATGATGTTCTGAGGATTTGAAACACTGGATTGAACTTCATAGTGCTATATTGAGGTGACGCACATGCTTGATGACGAGCGTGGGGTCGTGCACTATTGGGGATTGTGACTTGGTCCATCCCGAATGACTATTTTACCGCGTATTTGACTAAAATCTATTTGCTATCATCATGATTTGGGCTGAATGCTATATTTGGGCCTTGTGTTAACTATTTGGACCCTTCGGGGACTTTTACTGATATTTCCTCATGGTTTTGACTTTATACTTGAACTCAATCATGTTATATTTCCCTGTTTTCGTACTCAGCCATGTTTACTCTATTTTATCACTTAAATGATCTTTTAAATGATATTTTGGGCTAAGAATCATGTTTTACTATTGCCCGAGTGGCTTGTGAAGATTTGACTGAGTAAGGTCGAGGGCATATGTTGTGAGGAAACATTTGATACGGATTATGAGGCCGAGGGCCTGTGATATGTACGCCACAAGGTAGCTCCATTCATATGACGCCGAGAGCCTAGTGATGATGCCATAAGACGACTTGATATTGCGCTTGGGCCGTAAGGGGCCCCTCTAGGAGTCTGCACACCCCCAATGAGTGTGGGAACCCATTGTGATTTGAGATGGAGGCCGGGGTGCTGGTATTGTTCTGAGATGTTGCCCGAGGGGAGGATTTGTTGAGACTGTGGCCGAGGGGCAAACCCTTGTGTGTTTAGCTTTTCTTAAGTGCCTGTCAATTACCTGCTTAATTGTTGAAAAGGGATTTTTATGAAGTTAAATTTGAGTTAAAGGATTTTTACCTATCTTTCACTGGTTTGCTCTTTTAAATGGTTTTACTGTTTCATTATAGCATGTCTTGTGCCTTACGTCATTTTCTGCTTTTAGCCTTTATTTATGATTATTATTCACTGAGTTGGAGTACTCAGTTTACTCCCTACACCCTATGTGCAGATTCAGGCGTATCTGGTCCTGCTCCTGAGTGCTGATCATTTCCAGCTCAGGCAGATCCGACGAGTCTCTAGGTAGCTATTGTCATTCGCAGCCTGAAGCTCTTCCCTATCTTACTTCTTCGTGTTCTTAGTTTTCTTTGTTAAACTCTGTAGTTTGATTTGGAGTATTCCGTGTTGTTAGATGCTCATGACTAGTCACACCCCGGTATCGGGGTATGTTAGGTTGTATTCCGCAACTCATGTTACTATCTGCTTAAACTTTGGATTATTTTATCATGTTTTAGACTGTTTCTTACTATTTAACTGTTAATAATTGGAAATGGAAAGTGTCGGCTGGCCTTGTCTTTACGATAGGCGCCATCACGACCGGGTCTGGGTTTAGGGTCATGACAAGTTGGTATCAGAGCCTAGGTTACATAGGTCTCACGAGTCATGAGCAGGTTTAGTAGAGTCTCGCGGATTGGTATGGAGACGTCTGTATTTATCCTCGAGGGGCTGCAAAACCTTTAGGAAAAAATTAATTTTCTTGAAATTCTTGTCGTGCGACTTTGTTGATCCAAGTACTAAACTTCTGTTGTTCTATTCTCTCACAGATGGTGAGGACACGTGCTACCGGTCAGGATGGACGACCACTAGTACCACCAGCTGTGGCCACTAGAGGCCGAGGACGCAGTCGTGTTAATGGTATGGACAGAGGTGTGGCCCGCACAGCAGCTAGGGCAGCACCTATAAATCCACCAGCCGCCCTAGTTCAGGATCAGGTCCAAGTTATAGGCGCTCCAGCAACACCAGCTCAGGCACCAGCTGTGCCCATTGTGATTCCGGGTCTTCAAGAGGCCTTGTCTCAGATCTTATCAGTTTACACTGGCCTAGCTTAGGCGATTTCAGCCGCTACAGCTGCAGCTACTTCTTAGGTTGGGGGAGGCAATCAGACTCCCCTCACTCGCACACGTGAGCAGGTCGTGCAGGGACATCGGATGTTGCGGGCACATCCAACCTAGCCGGTTGCAGCTGCTTAGGACTATGTAGTTTCTACCATGCCAAAGGACGAGTAACGTACGTTGGAGAGGTTTAGTAGACTTCAGCCTCTGACCTTCAGTGGTGTAGAGGGCGAGGATGCCCAGGGCTTCTTGGATAAGTGTTAGAGGATGCTTCACACATTGGGTATTCTGGAGACCAGTGGGGTCGCTTTCACTACTTATCAGTTTTCTAGAGCTGCTTTCACTTGGTGGGAGACTTTTGAGAGGTGTAGGCCTGTTGGTGCAGCACCCCTTACTAGCATCAGTTCTCTATTGTATTTCTAGAGAACTATATGCTGTAGTCCCGTAGAGAGGAGTTGTGTAGGGAGTTTGAGTGGTTGCATCAGGGAGAGATGAATGTGACGCAGTATGATATGAGGTTTTCCGAGTTATCTCGTCATGCTATTGGGTTGGTTCCGACAGATAGAGAGAGGATTAGGAGGTTTGTTGATGGCCTCACTTATCAGCTTCGTATTCTCATGACCAGAGAGAGGGTGATTGGTGCTACCTTTTAGGAGGTTGTAGACATTGTTTGGGAGATTGAGTATGTTCGTCGCCAAGAGCGCGAGGAGAGGGAGGCCAAGAGGCCTCGAGGATCTGGTAGTTATAGTGGTACTCCTTCGAGAGGTCAGTTTCAGCACGATAGAGGCCGTCCATTCAGGCATGCTCAGCCAGCTCGCCCAGGTTATCGTGGCGTATCATCCGGTCATGGTTCTCATAGTTATCATCAGGGCTAGTCATCACCTAGTGCCCTTCCAGCTCAGAGTTCATCCCGTGCTCCATCAGCTCAGGGCTCTTCTATGCCATGTGCATCTACTAGTTACTCTGGTGCGAGGGGTTCCCTTCAGTCCCCTTCTCCAGCACCTGGGAGTTGTTATGAGTGTGGTGAGATGGGTCATATGTAGAGGCAGTGCCCTCGTCGTCTTGCGAGTTTATTTTAGTAGAGAGGTCAGCCATCAGCTTCAGCACTAGTTACTTCACCACCACCCGCCCAGCCAGCTAGGGGTGGAGGTCAGTAATTAGGGGTCGCCCTAGAGGGGGAGGTTGATCAGCTGGCGGTTAGGCCCGTTTTTATGCACTTCCAGGCAGACCCGATGCTATTGCTTCAGATGCTGTTATCATAGGCATTATTTTAGTCTGCCATAGAGATGCCTCCGTATTATTTGATCTCGGTTCCACCTTTTCTTATGTGTCATCATACTTTGCTCGTTATTTGGGTACGCCCCGTGAGTTTCTTGCTTCACCTGTTCATGTATCTACCCGGTGGGCGATACTATTGTTGTAGAACGTGTGCACCGGTCGTATGTGGTGACTATTGGGGTCTGGAGACCCATGTGGACCTTTTATTATTGTGTATGGTGGATTTAGATGTTATTTTGGGCATGGATTGGCTATCTCCATGTCGTGCTATTCTGGACTGTCATGTTAAGACAGTCATATTGGCTACACTGGGTGTTCCACGAAATGAGTGGCGAGGTATGACTGATTATGTCCCAGTAGAGTGATCTCATTCTTGAAAGCCCAGTGTATAGTTGGGAAGGGTTTCCTTTCTTATCTAGGATTTGTGAGGGATGTCGGTGCTGAGACCCCCAGTATTGATTCTGTTCCCGTTGCGAGGCATTTTCCCGATGTGTTTCCTGCAGACCTGTCGGGCATGCCCCCGAACAAGGATATTGATTTTGGTATTGACCTGGTGCCTGGCACTCAGCCCATTTCTATTCCATCTTATCGTATGGCACTAGCGGAGTTGAAGGAGTTAAATGAGCAGCTTTAGGAACTCCTTGAAAAGGGATTCATTCAGCCTAGTGTGTCACCTTGGGGTGCGCCGGTTCTATTTGTAAAAAAGAAGAATGGCACTATGAGGATGTGCATTGATTATAGGCAATTCAACATGGTAACAATTAAGAACAAGTATCCTTTCCCTCGCATTGATGATTTATTCGACCAGCTTCAGGGAGCGAGAGTGTTCTCCAAGATTGATCTCCGTTTAGGTTATCACCAGTTGAAGATCAGGGACTCGGATATTCTTAAGACAACTTTCAGGACCCGATACGATCATTATGAGTTCTTGGTGATGTCTTTTGGGCTGACCAATGCCCCAACAGCGTTCATGTAATTAATGAACAATGTGTTTTAGCCATATCTTGACTCGTTTGTCATAGTCTTCATTGATGATATTCTGGTATATTTGCATAGTCAGGAGCAACACGCAGATCATTTGACAGTTGTGGTGCAGAGATTGAGGGAGGAGAAACTTTATGCAAAATTCTCCAAGTGTGAGTTTTGGGTCAGTTCAGTGGCTTTCCTAGGGCACGTGGTGTATAGCGAGGGTATTCAAGTTGATCTGAAGAAAATAGAGGCAGTTTAGAGTTGGCCCAGACCGGCCTCAGCCACAGAGATTCGTAGCTTTCTTGGTTTGGCAGGCTATTATCGCCGGTTTGTTCAGGGATTCTCATCTATCGCATCGCCCTTAACCAAGTTGAATCAAAAGAGTGCTTCATTTGTATAGTTGGACGAGTGTGAGGAGAGCTTTCAAAAGCTCAAGACATCTTTGACCACAACTCTAGTGTTAGTTTTACCATCAGTTTTAGGTTCGTATACTGTGTATTGTGATGATTTGAAGTTGGTATTGGTTGTGTATTGATGTAAGAGGGTAGAGTTATTGCTTATGCTTCTCGTCAGTTGAAGCCCTATAAGAAGAACTACCCCGTTCATGATTTGGAGTTGGCTGCCATAGTTCACGCGTTGAAGATTTGGAGGCATTACTTGTATGGTATGTCTTGTGAGGTGTTTACTGATCATCGTAGCCTCCAACAATTATTCAAACAGAAGGATCTCAATTTGAGGCAACAGAGGTGGTTGGAGTTGCTTAAAGATTATGATATCACTATATTGTACCATTCGGGAAAGGCCAATATGGTGGCCGATGCTTCGAGCCGAAAGGCAGTGAGTATGGGAAGTTTGACATATATTCCAGTTGGGGAGAGACCTCTTGCAGTTGATGTTCAGGCCTTGGCCAATCAGTTCGTGTGGTTAGATATTTCGGAGCTCAGTCATGTATTGGCTTATATGGTTTCTCGGTCTTCCTTATATGATCGCATCAAAGAGCACTAGTATGATGATCTGCATTTGCTTATCCTTAAGGACAGAGTTCAGCATGATGATGCTAGAGATATGACTATAGGTGATGATGGGGTGTTGAGGATGCAGGGCCGGATTTGTGTGCCCAATGTGGATGGGCTTCAAGACTTGATTCTGGAGGAGGCCCATAGCACGCGGTATTCCATTCATCCGGGTGTTGCAAAGATGTATCAGGATTTGAGGCAACACTATTGGTGGAGGAGAATAAAGAAAGACATTATAGGATTTGTAGCTTGGTATCTCAATTGTCAGCAGGTGAAATATAAGCATTAGAGACCGGGTGGCTTGCTTCAATAGATGGATATTCCCGAGTGGAAGTGTGAGAGGATCACTATGGACTTTGTTGTTAGACTTCCATGGACTTTGAGGAAGTTCGATGTTATTTGGGTGGTTGTGGATCGGCTGACCAAGTACGCGCACTTCATTCCTGTGTGTACTACCTATTCTTTAGAGCGGCTTGCACAGATATATATCCGGAAGATTGTTTGTTAGCATGGTGTCCCAATTTCAATCATTTTAGATAGTGACACTCATTTACTTCGCAGTTTTGGAGGTTTCTACAGCGAGAGTTGGGTACTCAGGTTGAGTTGAGCACAACTTTTCACCCTCAGACGGACGAGCTGTCCGAGCGCACTATTCAGATATTGGAGGATATGTTGCGTGCTTGTGTCATTGCTTTCGGAGGGTCATAGCATCAGTTTCTACTGCTTGCCGAGTTTGCTTATAACAACAACTACCAGTTGAGTATTCAGATGGCTCCATATGAGGCTTTGTATGGGAGGCGGTGTAGATCTCCAGTTGGTTGGTTCGAGCCCGGTGTGGCTAGGCTATTAGGGACAGACTTGGTGTAGGATGCCTTAGAAAAGGTGAAGGCGATTCAGGAGAGGCTTCGTACAGTGCAGTAAAGGCAAAAAAGCTATGTTGATAGGAAGGTTCGGGATATGACCTACATGGTTGGCGAGAAGGTTCTCTTGAAGGTTTCACCCATGAAGGGTGTTATGATATTTGGGAAGAAAAGGAAATTGAGTCCTCGGTTCATTGGGCCTTTTGAGGTGCTTCAAAGGATCGGGGAGGTGGCTTATAAGCTTGCCTTGCCACCCAGCTTATCGAGTGTGCATCCGATATTTCATGTTTCTATGCTCTGGAAGTATATTGGGGATTCGTCTCATGTTTTGGATTTCAGCACGGTTCAGTTGGATGATGATTTGACCTATGATGTGGAGCCAGTAGCTATTTTGGGTCGCCAAGTTCGAAAGTTGAGGTCAAAGGATATAACTTCAGTGAAAGTGCAGTGGAGAGGTCGGCCCGTGGAGGAGGCTACCTAGGAGACCGAGCGGGAGACGCAGAGCAGATATCCTCACTTGTTTGAGATTTCAGGTATGTTTTGGCTCATTCGAGGACGGACATTTATTTAAGTTAGGGAGGATGTGACGACCCAACGGGTCGTCTCATGAGTTACTGCTCCATTTTCCCCCATTTCTTCTTCTTTATGCTTTGTTTATCCGTGTTATGTGGTATCGGGTTGGTTGGATTGAATCCGAAATGATTTTGGCATGGTTTGAGACACTTAGTCTCTTTTGAGTGAGTTTAGGTTGGAAAAGTCAACCGGATGTTGACCTATGGGTTAGAGGGCTCAGATGTGAGTTCTGATCGTTCAGATAGCTTTGGGAGGTGATTTGGGACTTAGGATTGATATCAGAATGAGTTTCGGAGGTTCAGAGTAGATTTAGGCTTGAATTGGCAAAGTTGTTATTTTGGCAATTTTCGATTGGTAGACGAGATTTTGATATAGGGGTCAGAATGGAATTCCAAGAGTTGCAGTAGTTTCGTTGGGTAATTTGGGATGTGTGTGCAAATTTTCAGGTCATTTGGATGTGGTTTGGTTGGGTTTTTGATCAAAAGCAGAATTCAGAAGATTTTAGAAAGTTTGGCTTGAATCCGACGTGTTTTGGTTCATTTGATGTTGTTTGAGGTTTTTTGAAGATTGGTACAAGTTTGAATAAAGTATTAGGATATGTTTGTGCTTTTGGTTGAGGTCCCCAGGGCCATGGGGTGATTTCTGATGGTTGACGGGGAGTTTGAGACTTTGTTGCAGCTGCTGAAATTGCTGCTTCTGGTATTTCCGCACCTGCGGATTGGGGACCGCAGGTACGGCACCGCATAAGCGGAGGAGTGGCCGCAGAAGCGGAATCTGGAGATGTTGGCAGGAACCGCAGAAGCAGTTGTAAGACCGCACCTACGATAGTGCAGGTGCGAATATTGGATCGCAGATGCAGAATTGGGGATTTAAGTGAGGGTCGTAGATGTGGTGGTCTTGACCGTAGATGCGGTACCGCAGAAGCAGTTAAAAGGCCGTAGATGCGAAAATGTCTGGGCAGAAAGTATAAATTGTGGCCTTCGCGATTTTTAGCTTATTTCACCATTTCTATCTCGGCTTTGGAGCCTTTTGGACGATTTGGAAGAGGGATTTCAAGAGAACTTCATTAATGTAAGGAATTTGGACCAAAAACTCGCTCCTATGCTATTATTTCACGAATTAGAGCTAGAAATCATGGAAATTAAGGGCTAAAATTGGGGAAACTAGGGCTTGGAAACTTAGACCTTTGCTTGAGGATTTGAGGGACCTATTGTGGTCGGATTTTTGTACTTTTGATATTTATGAACTCGTGGGGAAATAAGGAATCTAGTGATGTAAAAATTATCGAATTCCGAGATGTGGGCCCGGGGCCGGGTTTTGGTAATTTTGGGATTTGTGTCATATTTTGATTATTTTCGCTTGGGCTTCAATCCCTTAGAATATTTTGACGTCCTCGTTCTGATTTTGGATAGATTCGACGCGAGTGGACGCCGACTCGAGGGGCAAAGGCGTCGCGAGTTAGAGATTTGACCGGTTTGAGGTGAGTAATTATTGTAAATGATGTTCTAATGGTTTGAAAACCCGGATTGCACATCATAGTGCTATATTCAGGTGACACACACGCTTGATAACGAGCGTGGGGTCGTGCACTATTTGGGATTATGACTTGGTACATCCCGAATGACTATTTTACTGCGTATTTTACTGAAATCTATTTGTTATCATCATGATTTGGGCTGAATGCCATATTTGGGTTGAATGCCATATTTGGGCTTTGTGCCAACTATTTGGACCCTTCGGGAACTTTTACTAATATTTCCTCACTGTGTTGACTTTATACTTGAACTCATTCATGTTATATTTCCCTGTTTTTGTACTCAGCCATGTTTACTCTGTTTTAACACTTAAATGATCTTTTAAATGATATTTTGGGTTGAGAATCATGTTTTACTATTGCCCGAATGGCTTGTGAGAATTTTGACCGAGTAAGGCCGAGGGCCTATGTTGTGAGGAAATATTTGATACTGATTTTGAGGCCGAGGGCTTGAGATATGTACGCCACGAGGTGGCTCGATTGATATGAGGCCGAGAGCCTAGTGATGATGGCACGAGACGACTTGATATTGCACTTGGGCCGTAAGGGGCCCCTCCAGGAGTCTGCACACCCCCAGTGAGCACATGTACCCATTGTGATATGAGATTGAGACCAAAGGGCTGGTATTGTTCTAAGATGTTGCCCGAGGGGCGGATTTGTTGACACTGTGCCCGAGGGGCGAACCTTTGTGTGTTTATCTTTTCTTAAGTGCTTGTCGATTACCTGTTTAACTGTTGAAAAAGGCATTTCATGAAGTTAAATTTGAGTTAAAGGATTTTTACCTATTTTTCACTGGTTTACTGTTTTAAATGGTTTTACTGCTTCATTATAGCATGCCTTGTACCTTATGTGATTTCCTGCTTTCAACCTTTAATTATGATTATTACCCATTGAGTTGGAGTACTCAGTTTACTCCCTGCACCCTGTGTGCAGATTCAGGCGTATCTGGTCCCGCTCCCGAGTGCTAATCATTTTCGGCTCAGGCGGATCCGAGGAGTCTCTAGGTAGCTGTTGGCGTTTGCAGCCTGGAGCTCTCCCTATCTTACTTCTTCGTGTTCTTAGTTTTCTGTATTAAACTCTGTAGTTTGATTTGGAATATTCCGTGTTGTTTGATGCTCATGACTAGTGACACCTCGGTATCGGGTTGTGTTGGGTTGTATTCCGCAAATCATGTTACTATCTGCTTAAACTTTGGATTATTTTATCATGTTTAGACTGTGTTTTACTGTTTAACTGATAATAATTGGAAATGGGAAGTGTCGGCTGGCCTTGTCTTCACGAGAGGCGCCATCACGACCGGGTCCGAGTTTAGGGTTGTGACACATTTGACATGAACACTTGACATACAGGCATAGAGATTAAGAACTTAGTATTTTATGACTTTTACCCAATTCCGAGATGTGGGCCGGGGATCGACTTTTGAGTTGACTTTTTGACTTTAGATTAAGAACTTAGTATTTTCTTATGGAATTGATTCCTTTAGCTTGTATTGATTGTATCGAATTTTTTGTGGCGAGATTCGAGGCATTCAGAGGCTGTTTCACAAGGTAAAGGTGTGTTGGAGTAGAGATTTACATGGCTAGGTATGTAATAGTTCTAAATTTTGTTCTGAGGGTACGGAACCTCGTATTATGTGCCATGTGATTGGTTTTGAGATGACGCACATGCTAGGTAACGGGAACTGTAGGAATTGTGACTTGGTCAATTCCATGGAACTATATAGTTGAAAAAATTCTGTCATTATCCATATAGTCTCCATGTGTTATAGCAATTTAACTACAAATCATATTAGAAATCATGTTTAGACTATGTGTTGGCATTTTAGGGACTCACAAAGGCCATGTACATATTGAATTATCTGCTAAATTGCTATTTTGTACTCAATCACAGTTTTACTTGCATATTATATCTCAGTCTCTATTGTTCTTTATTGATACATTATATCATTGTTGTTTGGGCTGATTATTATGATTACTGAGAGCCCGAGATACTAGAGAGCTTGATGATTGAGTGAGGCCGAGGGCCTGATGGTAAGGATATTTATGGGATCAGGTTGCATGCCACACCATATTTTATTTATTTATGCCATGATTGGCTTGTTGTAGTACTTGGGCTGAAGGAGCCCATCCGGAGTCTGTACATCCCAAGTGATCACAGGTACCTACTGAGTGCGGGTGCTGAGTATGAGTGCCGAGTGACCGTGAGCAATGAGTGACTATGAGGTTGGAGTGAATGGGAGGACTAAGTGACTGTTGCTCTGAGATTATGCACTTGATTTCATTACTGTTGCACTTCAGCTGGCATATATTACTGTCATGAAATTTCTGAGAGATTTATATACCGTTTCAATTGAACTTGACATGAATCAATTGTTTGGGACTTTATTGTCGAACTTGAAATCATGTCTATCTTCCTATGTTGAATTACTGTAATTGAACTATATCTTTGAAGATCGTCACTACTTTCACTCAATTATTTAGTCTTGTTACTTACTGAGTTAGTAGTACTCACGCTACACCCTGTACTTCATATGCAGATCCAGGTGTTTTCGAACATGGAGGGTGTTGATTCTCTACGCAACTTGATCATTTGGAGATTTCAAGGTAGCTGCCCAGCATTCGCAGACCTTGTCTCTCCTTCCCTATCTTTCCACTTTGTGTATTTAGTTTCGGACTATCATAGACAGTATTTCTAGACTTGTGTTGTATAGACGCTCGTGTACTCATTGACACCCCGATGTTGGGAATTTCTGTATTGAGTTTTGACATTCTATTCAGTTTTTGAAAGTTTTGATGATTTAAACCTGTGTTATTTTATTTTTCATTTAAAAGTGTGGGAAGTATTTTTGAAGTGTCGGCTTGCCTAGTACCACGTTAGGTGCCATTATGACAGGCTACATTTTGGGTCGTGACAAGTTGGTATCAAAGCCTAGGTTACATAGGTCTCATGAGTCATGAGCAGGTTTAGTATAGTCTTGTGGATCGGTACGGAGACGTCTGTACTTATCTTCGAGAGGCTGTCAAACCCTTAGGAAACTTCACATTCTTGTATTCTTGTCATACAGATTTGATGATTCCAGCAACTAAACTTCTCTCATTCTATTCTCTCACAGACTGTGAGGACACATGCTACCGGACAGGATGGACAACCACCAATACCATCGGCTAGGGCCATGAGAGGTCGATGGTGCAGT
Organism: Nicotiana sylvestris; assembly: GCF_000393655.2. Lineage (NCBI taxonomy): Eukaryota > Viridiplantae > Streptophyta > Magnoliopsida > Solanales > Solanaceae > Nicotiana > Nicotiana sylvestris. Next base: position 108,633,245 of record NC_091067.1, read on the forward strand.
AGGGGTCGTGGTAGGAGCATAGGTATAGCTTGTACAACAGCTAGAACAACACTTACAAATCCACCAGTTGCTCTAGCTCAGGAGCAACTTCCGGATGTGGTAGAGCCAGCGGGGCCAGCTCAGGCACCAGCTGTGCCCATTGTGATTCCAGGCCTTCTGGAGGCTTTGGCTCAGATTTTAACTGTGTGCACCAGCCTTGCTTAAGCTGTTTCTGTTTCGGCTACAACAGCCACTTCTTAGGCCGAAGGAGGTATTCAAACTCCCACCGCCAGTACGCCAGAGTAGGTGATGCAAGGACTTCAGACAGCGGGGGTACTACCAGCCCAGCTGGGTGCAGTTGCTCAAGCCCATATGGGTCCCGTTATGACTGATGAGGAGCATAGGAGACTAGAGAGATTTTGGAGGTTTCAAACTCCATCATTTAGCGAGGCTGAGTTAGAGGATGCCTAGGGCTTCTCGGATAAGAGCCAGCAAATTCTTCGCACAACGGCTATTCTGGAGACTAGTAGGGTCTCATTCACTACTTTTTAATTCATTGGGGATGCCTTCAGATCGTGGGAATCTTGTGAGAGGCGTAGGTCGGTCGGTGCAACACCACTTTCATGGTATGAGTTATTCGTTCTCTTCTTGCAGAAGTTCGTGTTGCAGTCTCGCAAGGAGGAGCTGTGTAGATAGTTTGAGAAGCTACGTTAGGAAGGCATTTTTGTGACCCAGTATGTGATGAGGTTTTCAAAGTTGTCTCGTCAGGCAGTTTGCCTGGTTCCCACTTCTAGGGAGAGTGTTAGGAGGTTCATTGATGGCCTCACATATCAGTTGTGGTTGCTTATGACCCGAGAGAGGGTATCTGGTGCTACTTTCAACAAGGTGGTTGATATTGCTCGGCAAATAGAGATGGTCTGTAGTTAGGAGAGTGAGGAGAGGGAGGCCAAGAGGCCTCGAGGTTCGAGTGGTTTCGCTGGTATTTCCTTTTGGAGGGTAGTCCTATCACGGTAGGGGTCGTCCTTATAGGCCTGCTCAGATAACTCATCTAGTTTAACGTGGTACATTGTCCAGTCATGGATCATGCAGTGCTTGTCAGGGTCAATCGTCCCTCAGTGCCCTTCCAACTCAGAGTTCGTCATGTGCTCTATCGATTCAAGGTTCATCTATGCCAAGTCCTTTTAGCGGTTATCTCGGCACTTGGGGCCCTCTTCAGTCCCCAACACCACCACCGGGGAGTTGCTTCGAGTGCGGGGAGTTTGGGCATATATGATGGCAGTGTCCTCATTGCCCGGGAGGTCTAGTGCAGCTGGGAAGTCAGGCTACAACTTATGCACCAATTATTTTACCACCCGCCCAACCAGCTCGAGGTGGGGCCCAGGCAACTAGAGGTCACCCTATAACGGAAGGCCGATCAGGTGGCGGTCAAGCCCAATTCTATGATATTCCTACCAGGACAGATGTTGTTGCTTTAGATGCAGTGATCACAAGTATTGTCTCAATATGCCATAGGGATTCTTCTGTATTATTTGACCCTGGTTCCACTTATTCATATGTATCATCATATTTTGCTCATTTTCTATATATTCCCAGTGAGTCCTTAGTTTCATCTGTTCATGCGTCTACACTAGCGGACGATACTATTGCTATGGACCGTGTATATTGGTCGTGTGTAGTGACTATTGGGGGATTAGAGACTAGAGTTGATCTCTTATTGCTTATTATGGTTGACTTCGACCTAATCTTGGGTATGGATTGGTTATGTCCATGTCATGCTATTCTAGATTGTCATGCTAAGATTGTGACGTTAGCGATGCCGGGGTTGCCAAGGATTGAGTGGAGAGGTTCTTTAGACTATGTTTACAGTAGAGTGATTTCATATTTGAAAGCCCAACGGAAGGCTTTAATGGGTTGTTTATCTTATTTGGCCTTTGTGAGGGATATTGGTGCTGATACTCCTACTATTGATTTTGTTTCGGTGGTGCGAGATTTTCTGGATGTGTTTCATGCAGTCCTGCCAGGAATGCCACCCGATAGGGATATTGACTTTGGTATTGACTTGGTGCCAGGAACTTAGCCTATTTCTATTCCCCCATATCGTATGGCACCAGCTTAGTTGAAGGAATTAAATGAGTAGCTTTAAGAACTTCTTAATAAGGGGTTTATATGACCTAGTGTGTCGCTTTGGGGTGCACCGATTCTATTTGTGAAGAAGAAGGATGATACTATGTAGATGTGCATCGATTACAGGCAGTTGAACAAAGTTACAATAAAGAATAAGTATCCTTTACCGTGCATTAATGATCTACCTGACCAGCTTCAGGGAGCGAGGGTGTTCTCTAAGATCGATTTGAGGTCTGGGTATCACCAGTTGAAGATTCAGCACTCGGATCTTCTAAAGATAGCATTCGGCACCCATTAGGGTCATTATGAGCTCTTGTAGATGTCTTTTGCACTAACCAACGCCCCAACAACATTCATACATCTGATGAATGTTGTGTTTCAGCCTTATCTCAATTCGTTTGTCATAGTGTTCATTGATGATATCTTGGTGTACTCTCGTAGCTAGGAGGAGCACCATCATTTGAGGATTGTGTTGTAGCAGTTAAGGGATGAGAGGATTTATTCCAAGTTCTCCAAGTGTGAGTTTTGGCTTAGTTCAGTGGCGTTCTTAGGGAACATGGTGTCCAGTGAGGGGATTCAGGTGGATCCTAAGAAGATAGAGGCATTTCAGAGTTGGCCCAAACCATGCTCAGCTAAAATGATTCGGAGCTTTCTCGATTTGGCCGATTATTATAGTTTCTTCATGGAGGGTTTCTTGTCTATTGCATCGCCCTTAACCAAATTGACCTAGAAAAGTGCTCCTTTCAGGTTGTCAGATGAGTATGAGGAGAGCTTTTAGAAGCTCAAGATTGCCTTAACCACAAATCCAGTTCTAGTTTTGCCTTTAACTTCAGGATCTTATACAATATATTGTGATGCTTCTTGGAGTGGAATTTTGTGTGTCTTGATGTTGGAGGGTAGAGTAATTTCTTATGATTCGCGTCAATTGAAGCCTCATTAGAAGAACTACAATGTTCTTGATTTGGAGTTGGCCGCCATCGTTCACGCAATGAAGATGTAACTATTGATGATGATGGGGTGTTGAGGATGCAGGTCCGGATATGTGTGCCCAATGTAGATGGGCTACGTGAGTTTATTCTTGAGAAGGATATAGTGGGGTTTGTAGCTCGGTGCATAAACTGTCAAAAAGTGAAGTATGAGCATCAGAGACCGGGTGGATTGCTTCAGAGGCTAGATATTCCAGAGTTGAAATGGGAGCAGATCACCATGGATTTGGTAGTTGGGCTCCCAGGGACTTCGAGAAGTTCGACGCTATTTGTGTGATTATAGATTGGTTGACCAAGTCCGTGCACTTCATTCCAGTTGGAACTACTTATTATTCGGAGCTGTTGGTTGAGATTTACATCCGCGAGAACGTTCGCCTTCAAGGTGTGCCAGTTTCTATCATTTTAGACTGGGGCATGCAATTTACATCACAGTTTTGGAGAGTCGTGCAATGAGAGTTAGGCACCCAGGTTGAGTTAAGTACAACATTTCACCCTCAGACGGATGGACCGTCCGAGCACACTATTCAGATAGTGGCAGACATGTTACGTACTTGTGTCATTGACTTCAGGAGTTCAATGGATTAGTTTCTGTTGCTCATGGAGTTTGTCTAAAACAACAACTACCAGTCAAGCATTTAGATGGCTCCGTATGAGGCTCTATATGGGAGATTGTGTCGATATCTGGTAGGTTGGTTTGAGCCGGGTGAGGCTAGTCTATGAGGTGCTGACTTGGTTCATGATTCTTTGGACAAGGTTAAATTGATTCAGGATTGGCTTCGCATGGTGCAGTCTATACAGAAGAGTTATGCTGACAGGAAGGTTCGTGATGTTGCTTTCATGGTTGGGGAGAAGGTACTTCTAATGATTTCACCTATTAAGGGTGTTAAAAGATTCAAAAAGAAAGGCAAGTTAAACATTTGGTATATTGGGTCATTTGAGGTACTTCAGAGGATCAGAGAGGTGGCTTACAAGCTTGCCTTGCCACCTAGATTGTCGAGTGTGCATCTAGTGTTTCATGTTTCTATGCTCCGGAAGTATGTCCGCAATTTGTCTCATGTTTTGGATTTCAACATGATTCAGTTGGATGGTGTTTTGACTTATGATGTGGAGCCGATGGCCATTTTGGATTGGCAAGTTCAAAAGTTGAGGTCAAAGGATATAGCTTTAGTGAAGGTACGGTGGAGAGGTTAGCCAGTTGAGGAGGCTATTTGGGAGACCGAGCGGGAGATGCGAAGCAGATATCCACGCCTATTCAAGACTCCAGGTACGTTTCCAGAACCGTTTAAGGATAAATATTTATTTAAGAGGGGGAGGATGTAACCATCGGGCCGGTCATTTTTAGAGTTGTAGCCCCGTTTCCCTATTTACTGCTCATTTTGTGCTTTACAGTTGTTATGTGACTTGCTGAGGTAGTTGGTTTGGGTCTGGAGAGATTTCGGAATGAATTGAGACACTTAGTCTCAAGGTTTGGAAGCTTAAGTTGGAAATATTGATCGGATGTTGACCGGTGTGTAAACGACTCCATAATAGAGTTTTGATGGTTCCTTTAGCTCCGTTGGGTGATTTTGGACTTAGGAGCGTATCCAAATTGTAATTTGGAGGTCTATAATTGAATTAGGCTTGAAATGACAAAAGTTGGAAATTTGAAAGTTTGACTGAGAGTGGACTTTGTGGTTACTAGGCTCATATTGGGTTTTAGGGAGTTGGAGTAGGTCCATAGTGTCATTTGTGACTTGTGTACAAAATTTAAGGTCAATCGGACGTGATTTAATAGGTTTCAGCATCGTTTGTAGAAGTTGGATTTCCTTAGTTCCATTGGGGTGTGATTCGTGTTTTTGATGTTCTTTGATGTGATTTGAAGGCTCGACTAAGTTCGTGTGATTTGAGGACCCGGGGTTCAGATGGTTAGCCGATCAATTTTTGGACCTAGAGAATTTCTAAAAATTTCTGATGCACTGATCTGGTTTTCTTATACGCGATCGCGTAGGAAGGTCCGCGATCGCGTAGGTTAGTTGCAGCAGCTGTGATGTTTGTTCATAGAGAATGCTATTTGTGGTACACAATCGCGTAGGTTGGGGGAAATAGTGCATCACGAACGCGTGGGCTAGGCCGCGTTTGCGAAGAAGAGGTGAGGCAGCTGGGGTTCACGTGCATTATGCTATGTGAATACCTAGGCTGTCGTGATCGCGTAGGCCTAGGAAGCCTTTGCTTCGCATTCGCATGTGTTCTTATGCGGTCGCGTAGAGGAGTTTCTGGGGGGCAGTGAAGGTTGTGCTTCGCGATCGCGAAAATTTTCCCGCGATCGCAGAGAAGGTAAGGCTGGGCAGATTTAAATGTTTCAAAAATGAGGGTTTGAGTTCATATCACAAAATTGATTTTGGGAGCTCGGTGGGAGGCGATTCTTGGAGAGATTTTGAAGTTGTAACGACCCAACCGGTCATTTTGAGAAATTAAGCTCTGTTCGGCGGTGTAAGGTCTGGAACAGCTTCATAATATGAGTATCGACTTGCGTGCATGCTTGAATTCAATTAACGGATGATTTAGTCAAATTTGAAGAAGGAATCTAGTTTTGGAAGTTTAAGCGATGAGAATTTGACTGGAATTTGAATTTTTAGTAAACGGCCCTGAAATGGGTTTTGGGTGATCTCAACAGCTTCGTATGGTGATTTTATACTTAGGTTTGCGTCCGAATTCAGATTTGGAGGTTCGTAGGGTAATTTGAGGCATTTCGGCGAAAGTTGGAAAAGTTGAAGTTTGGAAAATGGAGAAGTTTGACCCATAGTTGAATTTTGTGATATCGGGGTCAGAATGCGATTCCAAGAGTTGGAGCAGCTCCGTTATGTCAATCTGGACTTGTCTGCAAAATTTGGCGTCATTCCCGGTTGATTTGATAGGTTTCGGTGCGAGTTTTGGAAGTTGGAATATTTGAAAGTTCCTAAGTTTGACTAATGGTGTGATTCGTTGTTTTGGCGTTGTTTGATGTGATTTGAGACCTCGGGCGAGTATGTGACTTGTCAGTGTGTTTAGACTGGGTCCCGGGGGCCGCGGGTACGTTCCGGGTGGGCTACAGTACATTTTCCCATTTTTGGAACTGCTGATTTCTGCTTCTGGTGTTGTCCTTCATGATCGCGAACAACCTTTCGCTTTCACAATGTGCTGTTTCTAACTACCTCGGAATCCTTCTTCGCGTTTGAGTTTAACACCTTGCGTTTGCGAAGCCCTGCATTTTCCCTCTTCGCGTTAACGACTTCCCTACGTGTTCGTATAGGTTCCTGGCTCTTCTTCTCTGCGTCCGCGAGTTTATTGTCGCGTTCGCGACGAGCAACCTGGGTAGCCTTCATTTTTCTTCTTCGCGAACACGATCCTTCCTCCACGTTCGCGATGCACAAATGCCTGGGCAGACAAAATATATTCCAAAATCGAGGGTTAGATCATTTTTTTCATATCTTGACTTGTGGAGCTCGATTTTGACCGATTCTTTGAGGGGTTGTTTTTACACAAATCGATTGGGTAAGTGTTCTTCACCTAGAATCTAACAGATTCCATGATTTTATCTTCATTTTTATCATTTAATTTGTGTTTTGAGTTGAGGAAAATGTTGGTTTTGAAAGAAAATTTCTAAAATGAAAAATCGTGATTTGAGGGATCAAATGGCATCGGAATTTGATAAATTTTGTATGGTTGATTGTGTGGGAATGGGTATTCGATTTTTATAAAATTTGTCAGGTTCTGATGTGCGAGCTCGGGGATCGACTTTTGGGCCGATTTTTGGATTTTGTTAAAAATTGAGACTTTATGATTCGGAATAGTTTCTTATGTGTTTTATTTGTGCTTTGAAGTTAACTTGGTTAGATTTGAGCCGTCCTGAGGTCTTTTCACCCGAAAAGTGCATTTTAGAGTATCGATTTGTCATCTTTGAGGTAAGTATCTTGCCTAACCTTGTGTGGGAGATTTCCCCTTATGATTTGAGTCTTCTATGTTGATGTTAGTTCGTGTACGCGAGGTGACGAGTGCGTGCTCGGATTTATTTGTGGAAAATTGTCCTTTTAGGGTTCTTAGGTCTTTATATTCACTGTGTATGAATGTGTTATTGACATGACTGAGTTTTCTATTTACTAGTTTCATCTCTACATGCTTAATTATAATTAATTGCTTCACGATTCACTCTTATTGCCTAATTGACTCCTATTTGATTTAATTGAAGAATTTCGCCTCTCCTATTGTCATGCTATATTTTCATAGTTGCTTGTCTTATTTGAGAATTATTATTATCCCTCCTGAAATTGTTTAGTCTTAAGTGAAGGTAAGATCATCTTTCCTTAATTGAATTGTCGAATATTCTCGAAATTGTCTAACCTTAAAAAGAGTTTAGATAACCTATATCTTTGTTGACTTGACCTTATTTGGGACTACTTGACTTGTGTTGATTTCCTTGTTATTGACTTGTATATTGTGGGATCGTTGCTACATGTTAGTTTTTCCCATTGTTGAACTATTCCCTTTATGCCAACATTCTTTTCTGTGGTTATTCCTTGTGAGTTGGTTCTACCGTTTCCTTGTGAGTTATAGTCCTTGAGTTGATTCACTTGTATTACCTTGTATTATTGTCATTGTTGTTGTTATATGTATTGTGGTAATGTACGAGTTTTCTGTTATGTTGTAACTGTTGTTTCTGTTAGTTGCGCTGCGCATTTACTTTAGGAATACGGAACAGTATTCCGAGAGATCCCCCTGCACATTTGTAATTGGGACTGCCGGACGATATCCCGGGAGATCCCCCTGTACTGGATATTTACTTTGGGACTACGAATCGCTATTCTGGGAAATTCCCCTGCATATTTATGATTTGGACTACGGGACGATATCCGGGAGATCCTCTGCACATTTATGTTTAGGACTACGGGATGATATCCTGGGATATCCCCTGTTAAAATGATTGTGTTCTGAGCTGTTATTTTCATTGATCCTATCCGTGTGTAAACATTATATGTGTTATCCGTTCTATTCCTTATACTTACTAGCTAGTATGAACTATGTTAGGACACTTGCACAAGCATACTCGTGGCTAAACAACCTAATCGGATAGGAGGCTTTTTGGAATTGTCGAGTATAGACGCGCACCATTGTTTATTTGTCTTCCATGTGAGAATGGCTCTATAGGAACGTGAGTCGTCAGTATGATTATATGGTGTGATAAGGGAACAGGATGCCAAGTGTTAGGGTTCATGTATTGAAACCGGTATTGTCTGATTATAAGATGAGGTGTCAAAGGGTGACTTATATTCGAAGGCTATTTATTTGAGAAGATTATACTCGAAAGGTATTTACTTTGAAAGAACTATTTATGGAAAATAATTATTTGAACGAAGTATATTTCGAAACATTTTTATCACTTGAAGGATTTGACTAATCGATTGAAGTTTGCTATCTAAGACCAATGTGAAAATTTGTAGTAGTTGCTGAGTTATGACTTGTCTTTGCTATATTTGTGATTTCGGATTTGGGGTTGTATTTTCGTTCACTTTTTCTGTGTTCTTATCATGGTGTTCCGTTGTTACTTCCAGTTTTCTTTCCTTATTGCTATTATTGTGTTGTTAGCCATGTAGTGTAATCTTTATATAGATAATATGTTCTGTTGTTTCTATACTTATACTTGTTCTGCTTATTAGACCAGTGGGTATCTTGACAGTTCCTCGTCACTATTTCACCGAAGTAAGTCTTGATACTTATTGGGCACCGCTGTGGTGTGCTCATACTACAGTTCTGCACATTTGTTTTGTGCAGATCCAGGTATTGTTCGATAGTATCTATGCGTATTCTTGCCGAGGAGACTTAAGGTAACCCTGCTGCTGCGTTTGCAGGATTCAGAGTCACCTTCCTATTTTGTATTCACACTGTTGTACTTATTTCCATATAGTTGTGTTTAGAAGTTGTAGCAAAACTCTGTAGAGCTTATGACTTGTACCGCCGGTTTTGGGAAGATGTATAATCTATAAAGATTTCTATGTCGAAGTTGTTAGACTTTCTTTATTATGGTAATATTCAGTAAAGGTTAGGCTTACCTAGTCACGAAGACTAGGTGCCATCACGAAACCTAACGGAGGGAAAGTTGGGTCGTGACAGAAGTGGGTGATTGGGGTAAGCGATTCTTACCTAGTTTGGTTAATTTCCATGATTATGTCTTTGATAATGATTTGGGATGGAAAATTGGAGGAAAATGGAGGAAAGTTCTTAGGCCGAATTTAAAGGTTCTGATTGAGATTTTGGTATGGGATTAGAGTAATTTTGGTATAGGTGGACTCGTGGTTGAATGGGTGTTCGGATTTTGTGACTTTTACCCGATTCTGAGACGTGGTTTCACGATTCAGAATTCCCACCTTCGGTACCGTAATGGCGCCTACTATTTCACGTGCTAGGCAAGTCAACGTTTGAGGATCTTTAAGCCAATTTTAATCAATTCAAATAAGTAAATCCAATTAAACCGAAAAGAAACTAAAACAGGGTACGAAATGACATAAAAACAACTAATATCTAAGTACAACCTGGATCTGGAGTCACAAGTACACGAGCTTCTAGAGTATCTACAAATAGGTTTCTAAATAAATACAACTATCTCGAATGAAAAGAACAGTGAATAGGGGAAAATGGAAGGGGACTGCAAGGTTTGCGGATGACATCAGATCTACCTCGAGTCTCCAAATGCTAATCTGAGATGATGCACATCACGTATAGCTAGGACCAATACCAAAATTTGCACTAGATGTGCAGAGTGTAGTATGAGTACTACCGACCCAAAGTACTTCGTAAGTGTCGAGCCTAACCTCGACGAGTTAGTGACCCTGGCTATGACAGGATACCCACATAATTAAACATGTACAGATGGAAATATATGTACAACATAACAACAAATAATGAATTAACAGGTACTATTAGGAGAGGACCTGGAAGAGGGTACATGATACGATAACTACAGCAGGGAATGATAATAATAAATAGTCAATAAGCCTTCAGCCAGTAAAATAAATAAACATAATCAATAAAACTGCACGTCATCACCCTTCGTGCTTTTACTATAACGACCTGGCTGGTCGTTTCATGAGTTACCTCTCCATTTCTCCCATTTCTGCTTTTTATTTCCTTGTTCAGTTGTATTATGTGTTATCGGGTTAGTTGGATCGGGTTCGGAAAGGTTTTGGTATGGTTTGAGACACTTAGTCTCTTTTGAGTAAGCTTAAGTTGGAAAAAGTCAACAGCATGTTTACTTATGTGAAAAAGGGCTCGGATGTGAGTTTTGATGGTTTGGATATTTTCGGGAGATGATTTGGGACTTAGGAGTGTGATCGGACCGTAGTAGATTTAGGCTTGTATTGGCGAAATTGGAATTTTGGCATTTTCTGGTTATTAGGTGAGATTTTGATATAGGGGTCGGAATGGAATTCTGGAAGTTGCATCAGGTCCGTTGTGTCATTTGGGATGTGTGTGCAAAATATCAGGTTATTCGGACGTGGTTTGATAGACCTTTTGATCAAAAGCGTAATTTGAAAGATGTTTGGAACCTTAGGCTTGAATCCGATGTGTTTTGGTTGATTCGATGTTGTTTGAGGTGTTTTGAAGACTGGTATAAGTTTGAATAGTGGTATGTGACTTGTTTGTGCTTTTGGTTGAGGTCTCAGGGGGCCTCGGGGTGATTTCGGATGGTTGACGGAAGATTTGAGTTGGTTTTGGCAGTTGAATATGTTCTATTGATATCATAATCGCACCTGCGGCTAGGGGAAGCAGGTGCGGGCTCGCAGAAGCGCCCAGATGGTCGCAAATGCGGAATTTGCCATGTGGGGTTGGGACCGCAGAAGCGGCTACTCTATCGCACCTGCGGTAGTGCAGGTGTGGCTTCTTGATCGCAGATGCAGAGATGGGCGTGTTAGTGAGAACCACAGAAGCGGAGGAAGGGCCGCTGGTGCGAAAACTCTGGGCCAGAAAGTATATATATACCTTCCTTCGTGATTTCAGCCTTTCATCACCATTTTAAATCGATTTTGGAGCTTTTTGGGGGATTTTGAAGATGGATTCAGAGGGAACTTCACTGAGGTAAGAATTGATCATAAAACTTGTTCCTATGGTGTTATTTCGTTGATTAGGCTTGAAATTTATGGAAATTTGTGGGTAAATGTTGAAGAAACTAGGGCTTGAGATTGGAGACCTTTGAGTAAGGGTTTGAGGGGTCATTTGTGGTCGGATATTGGTACTTTTGATATGGATGAACTCGTGGGTGGATAATGAGTTTAGTGATGTAATTTTTATCGAATTCCGAGACGTGGGACCAGGGGTCGGGTTTGGTTAATTTCGGAATTCGTGTTGTAATTTGATTACTTTCTAGTGGGCTTTGTTCCCTAAGCATATTTTAATGGTTATGTACTGATTTTGGTTGAATTTGGAGCATCCTGAGGCCGATTCGAGAGGCAAAGGCATTGTGGGCAAGAGCTTGGACCGGATAGAGGTGAGTAATGATTGTAAATGTTGTCCTAGGGGTATGAAACCCCAGATTCCACATCGTTGTGCTATTTTGAGGTGACGTACATGCTAGATGACGAGCGTGAGGTTGTGCACTGTTGGCGATTGTGACTTAGTCCATCACGTATGACTGTTTTACCGCGTATTTGATTGAAAATTGTTTGCTATCATCATGTTTTGGGCTGAATGCCAACTGTTTTGGACCCATAGGGGATTTTTACTACTATTCCTCACTATTTTGACTTTATATTTGTACTCAGCCGTGTTATATTCTACTATTTTCATAACTCAGCCACGTTTATTTTGTTTTGACATCTTAAATGATAGTTTGGACTGAGCGTCATATTTTACTGTGCCCGAGTGGCTTTTAGAGATTTTTGACTGAGTAGGGTCGAGGGCCTATGTTGTGAGGTTATTATGGGATCGGGCTGCACGTCGCAACAGTGTTGTACTGATTTATGATTATGAGGCTGAGTGCTTGAGTTGTTATGCCACGAGGTGGCTTGATATGAGGCGGAGAGCCTGTTGATTATGCCACGAGATGGGTTGATATTGCGCTTGGGCCCTAAAAGGCCCCTCCCGGAGTCTGTACACCCCCAGTGAGCGTGGGTACCCAGTGTGATATGTGATATAGCCCGATGGGCTGATGTTGTTCCATGTTATTGCCCGAGGGGCTGATTCTATTGATATTGTGCCTGTGGGAGCTGATTTTATTTGTTTATCTTTTCTCGCTGCTTTTCATTCACTTGTTAAACTGTTAAATGATGTTTTAAAGAGGTTTTTACTGAACTAAGGTGTTTTTACAACTTTTCACTGTTCTATTGCATTGTATTAATTTTATACTGCCTCTTTGCAGCATTTTGCTGTGTTTTACGTGTTTTCTTATCGCTCAGTTGCCTTTACTTTTATTACTCACTGAGTTGGCGTACTCACATTACTCCCTGCACCCTGTGTGCAGATACCGGAGCCTCGGGTCTTGCTAGCGAGGGCTGATTGCTTCCAATGGGCTATTTGGAGTTCACTAGGTAGCTGCTCGGCGTTCGCAACCTAGTATTTCTCCATCTTATCTTTATTTTTCCTGGTATTGGATTTTGTAATAGATTGTGTAGTCTTTTTTCCATACTCTTAGACTTATGTTAGATGATCATGACTGGCGACACCCCGATGTCGGGCTGTGTTTATTTCTGCGTTGTTCTATTTCACCTTATTTTGGGATTTATCATATGTTAATGATTATAATTAAATTATTATAACTATTAAAAATGGATTGGGAGTTTGTGTCGACTGGCCTTGTTTCACGATAGGCGCCATCACGGTCGGGTCCGATTTAGGGTCGTGATATTTACTCTCATCCTCACCATAAAACAAAAATATTGGCACGGCATCACCCTTCATTCTTTTGCTTTTAATTACGGCACGACATCACCCTTCATGCAAACCTCTTAATTTCATCATGAAAACAATAAATACAGCATGGCATCACCCTTTGTGCATTAACTCTCAAATACGGCACGACATCACCCTTCGTGCATTAACTCTCAAATACGGCGCGACATCACCCTTCATGCATTAACACTCTCCCTTACCATGTAACAATGAAAATATGATAATAGGGAGATAGAATAAGCAAGAATAGACCTTACGTCAATAATGGTCCCACAATACCAATCTCAACTTCGGAAAACCATACTTAATTATCACAGATAGCTCATAAATGCGGAAAGAACGATCAATTTATTAATTAACTAGTCTAAGCATGGATATTATGATCAAAGAAGGCAATAAATTACAAGAAACAAGCCCCACCCACATGCTTTAACCCAACGACAACACATAAGTACCTGTCACCTCACATATACGTTGAATCCAATATTTAAAAAAGTAGAAAATAGGCAAACAAGTCCTAATACCTCAAGTCAAGGTCAACCACGACACTTGCCTCGCTCCAAAGATCAACTCAAAACTCAACCACGGCTTTGCCTTTCAAACAAGCCTCCGAACCAACCAAATCTAGCAACTTATTAACCAAACGATTCAAAATAAGCCTTAAGAACTACCCACAAATGAAAAAGGTTCAATTTAGGTCATTATTAAAAAAGTCAATAAAAGTCAACTCCCAGGCCCGCTTGGTCCAAACCCGAAATTCAGACCAAAACCCGATTACCCATTCACTCCCGAGCCCGGTTATGTAATTTGTTTCGAAATCCAATCTCAATTTGAGGTCTAATTTCCAATTCTATGAAAATCCCTAATTCTACCCAACTCTGATTCTCGCCAAATTTGGCAGACAAGTCATAATTATAGTAATGGATCTATATCGAGTTACGGAACCAAGATAGGACCCAGTATCAACAAAGTCAAATATTGGTCAAACCTTTAAATTTCAAAATTTTGACAAAAAGCGATAACTCGAGCTAGAACCTCAGAATTCATTTCCGGGCATACGCCCAAGTCCCAAATCATGATACGAACCCACCGAGTCCGTAAAATATGAATTCGGGTCTGTTTGCTCAAACCGTTGATTAGAGTCAACTCAAATGGATTTTTAAGGAAGAATTTCATATTTTATCAAATTTTAACATAAAACCCTTCAGGAAAAATACGCAGATTGTGCACGTAATTCGAGGAAGGCCTATAGAAGTTCTTGGAGGCTTCGGAACACAGAATTTAGATTTAAACCTCTAGATGACTTATCAGTTCATTATTTCTCCACCTCAAAAACAACCGTTCGTCCTCGAACGGACATAGAAAAGTACCTGGACTGGTGAATAGGTGTGGATATCTACTCCGCATGTCTGACTCGGACTCCTAAATAGCTGCCTCGATGGGCTGACCTCTCCACTGCACTCGAACTGAAGGATAACTCTTAGACCTCAACTGTCGAACCTGCCAGGCTAGAATAGCCACCGGATCCTCCTTATAAGTCATATCCTTATCCAATTTGACTGATCTGAAGTCTAACACATAGGACGGATCACTGTGATACTTCTAGAGAATGGACACATGGAACACCGGATGGAATGCTAATAAACTAGTGGCAATGCGAGCTTGTAAGCCGCCTCACCAACTCTCCGAAGAATCTCAAAATGTCTGATGTACCTAGGGCTCAACGTGCCCTTCTTCCTGAACCTCATCACACCCTTCATGGATGAAACCTAGAGAAACACCCCTCTTAGACCATGAATACAACATCCCGAACTCTACAATCGGCATAACTCTTCTGCCTGGACTGAGCTGTGCGATGTCGATAAATAATCTTGACCTTATCCAATGCATCTTGAACCAAATCTGTACCCAACAACCGAGCCTCCCCTGGCTCAAACTATCCAACTAAAAAACGACACCTTCTCCCGTATAATGCCTCATAGGGAGCCATCTGAATGCTCGACTAGTAGCTATTTTTGTAGGCAAACTCCGCAAGTGGCAACAATTGATCCCACGAACCCCAAAAATCTATAACACAAGCATGGAGCATATACTCCAATATCTGAATAGTGCACTCGGACTGTCCGTCCATCTGAGGATGAAATGTTATACTCAACTCAGCCTACGTGCCCAACTCACGCTGCACTGCCCTCCAGAAGTGCGAGGTAACTACCATAGGAATGAAATGCTTTGACTTGGTCAGTCTGTCCATAATAACCCATACCACATGTAACTTCTTCTGAGTTCATGGGTGTCCAACAAAAAAATCCATACTGATACGCTCCCGCTTCCACTCAGGAATCTCTAACTTCTAAAGCAAACCATCAAGCCTCTAATGCTCATACTTTACGTGCTGACAATTTAGACACAGAGCTACATATGCAACTATATCCTTCTTCATCCTTCTTCACAAGTAATACTGCCGTAAGTCCTAATATATCTTGGCGGCAGCCGGATGAATAGAATACCGCAAACTGTGGGTCTCCAAAAGAATCAACTCACGAAGTACATCTACATTGGGCACACATACACGACCTTGCATCATCAAAAATCCATCATCTCCAATCGTAACCTGCGTGGCACCACCATGCCATACTGTGTCCCTAAGGACAAGCAAATGAGGGTCATCATATTGCTGCTTTTTGATGCGCTCAAACAAAGAAGACCGAGCAACTGTACAAGCTAGAACATGAGTGGGCTCTAAAACATCCAACCTCACGAACTAATTGGCCAAAGCCTGAAAATCTGATACAAGCGGTCTCTCACCAACTAGAATGTACGCAAGGTTGCCCATACTCGCTGCCTTTCTACTTAAGGTATCGGCCACCACATTGACCTTCATATGGTGATACAAAATGGTGATATCATAGTCTTTCAATAGCTCCAACCACATCCTCTACCTCAAATTGATATCCTTTTGTTTGATCAAATACTGTAGACTCTGATGATCCGTGAAAACCTCGCACGACATGCCTTAAAGATAATGCCTCCAAATCTTTAACGCATGCACAATGGCTACCAGTTTTAGGTTGGGAACAAGGTAATTTTTCTCATGAACCTTCAACTTCTGCGATGTATATGCGATTACCCTACCATCCTGCATCAATACTGCTCCAAGCCTAACACGAGATGCATCACAATACAACATATAAAATCTTGAACCTGTGGGAAACACCACACTAGCACCATAGTCAAATCAGTCTTGAGCTTCTGAAAGCTCGCCTCACACTCGTCTGACCATCTAAATGGGGCACCCTTCTTGGTCAACCTAGTCAATGGGGTTTCTATAGACGAAAACCCCTCCACAAACTGACAGTAATAACCCGCCAAACCCAAGAAACTCCGGATCTCCGTAGCTTAAGTGGGTCTAGGCTAGTTCTGAACTGCCTCAATCTTCTTAGGGTCCACCTAAATGCCCTTAGCTGATTCTACGTAAGCGACCGAGTCCAACCAAAACTTGCACTTTGAAAACTTGGCATATAAGTGGCTATCTCTCAAAGTCTGAAGTACAATCCGAAGATGCTGCTCGTGCTCATCTTGACTGCAGGAGTAGATCAAGATATCGTCAATAAATATAATCTGTTTACCGTGAAAATGATAATAACAATTCAATTTGATTATAGGACTCTAAAAATATGTGATCTATTTTTATACTAGTTGTTAAGCAATTGATATTATGTGTGAGGTTTAGAAATGAGATAAGAGTAAGGATTAAGGTGATAACAAAACCGATAGGTTAAAACTCAGGGCCTCAAGCTTGTCGATTCGGGGGTCTCGAGGTCAATTTCGAAGCTTTACTGTGAGCTATCGAAGGTGATCGGAGTATGACTAATAGTTATAATAAAATCAACGAAGGCTCTTTATGGCCAATGATAAGCAATAAACGATGAACAATAATGAAGATAATAAATGGAAGCAATAATATTAAGAGAATGTGTTAGAGAGCATAGAGAATGTTCTTGAATATTTCCTGTGGAGCAACTGAAGCAACAGAACTTTACAATATGACAAAGGTCCCCTTTAATTTCAAAGATATGGAGATGGGACAGCTAGATGATGCCCTGATTCAGGTTTAGAGTAGACCACTAGACTTTGTTAGCCCTAGTCGTGCATCTTGGGAACTCCCCATTTCTATCATAACCGTGGTCAATATCGTCCCAAGGTCGAGCATCGACGAACCTCGAGGGAGGAGACTCGACCATAGCCTTGCAGCCTCGAGCCTTCAAGATGATCTTCTGAGATGATTCGATGATGAGGAATTGGACCCTTTGATTTTACCGTATACAGATAATCCCCACGTTTCTTGGAGTAGAACGACAAGAAACAATTTTGAAATCCAACTCTTTGGGCTTCCCATGATGATGTCATATTGATGATCTCATGGTTATGTCGTAAGCCTTCACGATAATCGGGACATCCCATGGACTTGTCTTTTTAGTGTCATTCAATGGGCTGCTGACTCCCATCCTTCAAAGTGAAAATACCGCCATCAATTCAATTTTCAATAATGCATTGATTGCGCCTGCCGATCCGTCTTTCAAAGACATTGATGGCGTTATTGGCCATACTGTCACCCCTTGTAAATGAGGGCATTCCAGTACTATCTTTTTATCCAATTGCCTTTCAACATCTTTCTATCCCTTTCTTTTCACTATCCTCATCCATTGCTACCCACCATGTTCGAGGTCTATAGCCTTAAGGTTATATGATGGCGTTCTTATCAGCCACGTCATGGCCTTTTGCTCGGGCATTTCCTTGCCGAGCAGATTATACTGTCTTGTCGCTGTTGTTGTTGTTGTTACGGTTATTATTGTTGTATTCGTTGATTCTAGGTGATGAGATAGGGGGCCGACTTCTTCTGACAGGGGAGGACATTTGGACTCTACACCGCTGCTCGAGAGAGCGTTCAGACTATACACCGCTACTCACTCTCATACCCTGGCTTGATGTGGCAATTCATCCACTTGGTTTTCCAAGGGATAAAAAGTGGCACAACCGGCCGTTAAACTTGCACAGCACAATGTCCCAGAAGGCGGACTTGGAGCAGCCATGCAAGTAGGGTTGATGCTCACCGAATCTTCCACCTCTGGCTTCGGCGGGTTATATCTCTTTTTTCTGCTTCTTCTATATCACTTTTCACTTCTTCTTCATCCCACTTTCCTCTTCTTCATCTTCGTCCTCGGAGATACTATTCTGGAGGACTGAGATAAAACCCCAGAGGAGGTGGCGGTCGAACATATTACTGCCGAGAATGCATGCCCGATGACATGGTGCTCGAAGATGCTGCTGCCGAGGATGCACCTTTGAGAGTAGGCTAGGCTCTAGGTTTTTACTATATTTGTATCTTTTCGCTTCTTTGTTTCTGTGTAAAGACCCCTTGTGGGCTTTTTTAATCATATGTAAGGACCCCTCGAGGGCTTTCGTAATCAAGTGTTTATGAATACAAAGACGTTTCCCAAGTTTATCTTTGATGCTTTCTATATTTCCTTTTATTTTCATTTATGGAGACTCTGAATGCATGATTCTATCGGTTGCTACCAATATCAATCCCAGGTGTGAGTATTTTTCCTGACCTTTGATTGACTAATACGGCCTCTCGTGGAACCTTTCTCCGTTCCTTGAATCGAGCCTGGATTGGACCGATAAACCTGGGTCGTCGGTACCCTTACTTCGAGTTGAATGAAAGTAACGCTTCGAGCCTTAAGACCGTGATTTATCACTTAGACCCCACGGTAATCTTTGAGGGTAAAATTGCTCGGAGGCACAAGGATAGGGACTGCCTTCTAGCTTTCGAGAGTAGTCCCCAAGTGGAGGTTTGTTCAAAGTAGGACCACCTGGAAACTTGCTTTGAACTTAGCGTAGATAGCCTTAAGGCGCTGTAGATAGATCCTGGAAGAGGGTTTACCCGAATTCAGATTGTGCCCTAAGTCCAAGCCTATACGGGTGGAGTTTGAGTGCTTATTTCCTTCTTGAGTTTTGTAATGATGCCAATAACTTCTTGGAGCCTAACTTCTTTTTGATGGAGGTCCTCGAGGTCGGGTACCACCTTGGGACTTGCGACGATGCCGTTGGCTTCTTAGGGCCTAACTTCTCTTTGATGGAGGTCCTCGAGGTCGTGTACCACCTCGGGACTTGCGATGATGTTGCTGGATTTTTGGAGCCTAACCTTTTTCTGATGGAGGTCCTCGAGGTCAGGTACCACCTCGAGACTTTCGATGATGTCGTTGGCCTCTTAGAGCCTAACTTCTTTTTGATGGAGGTCCTATAGGTCGGGTACCACCTCGGACTTGCGATGATGTTGTTGGCTTCTTAGAGCCTAACTTTCCCTTGATAGAGGTCCTCGAGGTCAGGTACCACCTTAGGACTTGCGGTGATGTCATTGGCTTCTTAGAGCATAATTTTCTTTGGATGGAGGTCCTCGATGTCGGGTACCACCTTGGGACTTGCGGTGATGTCATTTTTTCCATATATTTATAGGGTTGTTTCTGCCATTTTAAGTAGTTACCCTTCCTTTTCTGCGTTAAGCCTTTCATTACTTCAGTACTAACCTACTTGCATAGATTCCCGCTTTAGTTCTCTAATTTTGCCATAGCTATGACTGCCACATCTGGGTCTTTCCGGCTGAGAGGGAAAGCTCCACCTCCGGCATTCAGGACCAACAAGAGTATACCTTGAAGATTACCTCTATAATAGTAGAAGAACATCTTGGGTTGGTGAGAAAAGACTGCGGATAGGGGGAGGAAGTAGTGTTACAGATACTTTCCTCGGATGAGGGCATCACGGATCATGTCGATGGTTTCTTGAATGTGTGCACGTATCATTTCACATTGGGCCCCCTTGATAGGGTTGTGTTCGACTTCTGTTTAAAGTATCGGGTTACCTTGGTGCAGACCCACACATCATTTTAGCAAATAGTATTGATGATGAGATTTTTTGCGGAGAAGGCGGAGCTTGAACTTATGTACAATCATCTTATTAGGTTGTATCGGCCCCTTCACCATCGAAGTCTGCTAACCTTGCGATGCCGGTTGACCACACCCTTCGTTGTTGATGATGAGGAAGATGGACATCTGGAGTGGATGAGTCGATTCGTCCGAGTCCGGACCGCTAACATTATCCCCGTAGAGCTTATGTCGTTCCCTGAGGAATGGAACTATACACGTAAATGGTACAGTTCGTGCCTTCTAAGTTTTGTTTATGGCGAAGGTTGGTTTCGTAACCATGCCTTCTTTTCTTTTTCTGCAGCGACTTCATAGGTGCCGAACGACATTACTAATCTGCCGGATTGGGTTCGGAGATTGGTGACTCACTCGACTTGTGATGAGCGCTAGTGGTAAGCTTTGTCTTTGGCAGATGGGAAGCGAAACATCATGGTACATGTTGTGTTATTTTTTCCTTTCCCTTCCTTCATTTGGAGAGGCATTTTCCCTTTCTGCGTATTAATCTTCCTATTGTAGGTATCGGAGAGCCTTCCAAGGTGAGGCCGCATTCCTTTGGAGAGGGGGAAGCGTTGCTAGCTTCCGGGCTAAATAACAACAACAATAAGTGAGAGACACCTTTACAGGGCGATGGTGCTCAAATCAAGGCGAAATGGGACCAGGACTATGGAGTGGAAGCATCGTCTGAGCCTATCGCGCCTGTGGTTCCTGGTTCTGGAAAGGTGATTTCTCCTTTGTTGTTGCCTTTCTTTTCCATTGATAGTACTTCGAGGGATACTAGAAACCTGGGGTCGCATACTCCGAGCGACCATGCCTCGACCAGAGTCGATTCTTTTAGAGCTAAGGGAGCTAGGTTAACAGATGTGTGCTCGCCTTACGAGGAAGCCCAGCAGCTTTACTTCGTGGTGAGTTTCGACACAGACCTTTTGAGTTTTGCGTCTTCCCTTCCTTATCGGATTTTCCTTTGCAGGCCTTCGACAAGCTTAAGTTCGGGCTACTTTGCCGTGAAGCCAGGCTGCGGACAAGGCCTCCCAAATAAGGCGTTGTACCTCATGTATCCTTCGATGACATGGAATTTGACGTTTTGGGTTGTGCCGGCCACGTTAACTGGGAGGGTGATTTCTCCTTTTGTTGTTTTCCTCGCCATGTTGAATCCATTGAGGACTCGAAGGGTGGGCACGGTTTGGTCAAGTATTCCGAGCTACTAGAACATAAGGATTTACCCAAAAGTGGATTAATTATTCTATAAATAGTGAATATGATGAGGTAAATTGATATTCTTTATTCAAATATATATTGTCTATCCAAAGATGTCATATATGTTTGGTTAAAAATATTTAATTACCTATTAAAGACTAAATGACATTTAAATTATAATAGTGTGTCATGGTATTTACTCAAAAGAGAATTGCGATATACTCTTATTGTTCTACTGAATCCATATTGATTTGTGAGCATGTATTATCTATTTTGTATCTATTCCTCTTCATTTGCATGCTTCGTCTATTACTGTGTTCAACGGATTGAACTTCTCTGAATGGCATGGACAAGTCCAGTTCCACTTAGGTGTATTACATCTTGACTTGGCTCTACTGAATGATAAGCATGCTGCCATTGCAGATACGAGCAGTGCGGATGAGAAGTCTTTCCATAAAGCACGAGAACCCTCTAACATGCTGAGCCTTATGTTTATGCGAATGACTATTGCTGACAACATTAAGAGTGTTATTCCACAGACAGAAAGTGCTAGGAAATATCTGAAGTTTGTGGAAGAACTTTTTCATTCTACAGATAAGTCTCCCACTGGTACACTAATGGCTGAACTCATGACCATGAAGTTTGATGGGTCGCGTAGTATGCAAATTTATATCATCCAGATGACTAACATTGCAACAAGACTCAGACCTTGGGGATGAAAGTGGATGACTCCTTCTAGGATCAGTTTATTTTGAACTCGTTGCCTCCTGAGTATGGACCTTTTCAAATTAACTATCATAAAGTTAGTGAATTGTCTAGTATGCTTACACATGAGGAGTCAAGACTTAAGGAACAAGAGAGTCATTCAATTAACCTCATGGATCAAGGAGCTGGTAAAGGACTTAAAGTAAAGGCCAACACGTTCAAGAAGAAGAACGCACTTGATAAAGCTCCACGGGACACTAAGAAGGAACATAAGGTAGATATGTGTTGTTTCTGTAATAAGGAAGGACACTATCAGAAAGATTGCTTGAAACATAAAGCTTGTTTTGAAAAGAAAGGTACAATAAGTGCTTTTGTATGTTTCGAATTAAATTTAGTAGAAGTTCCTAATAATACTTGGTGGCTTGATTCTGGTACAACTACTCATGTATCTACTACGTTGCAGGGATTCCTTACGATCCAAACTACAAATCTAAATTAGGATTTCTTGTTCATGGGAAATCATATGAAGGGTCCAGTTTGTCACAACCCAAAATGTCACGACCCCAAAATACCAGTCATGCTGGCACCTATTGCATTACTAGACGAGCCAACCGAAACATTTAATCACAACCCTTTTTCCTTATAATAAGCCATTTTCTAACATAGGTTTAAATACCAAATTTTCATAATAAGCATCTAAAACAATAGAATATATACGGATGTCAAATAAACATGAAACTACACAGCCCCAAATATCTCGTGTCACGAGTCTAGAGCCTCTAATACATGACTGACTGTCTAATACATCATAAGTCTAGAAAATGTAGAAAGAACAAGATTGGAAGGAGAAAACAGGGTTGCGGATACCATGCAGCTACCTTGCAATCTCCGGCAAACTCTAGATCAGCTGAGGACCCTTTCTCTACTGCTCGGGCACCTGGATCTGCACATAAGGTGCAGGGAGTAACGTTAGTATGCCAACTCAGTAAGTAATTAGAGTAAATAAGGTCTGAAAGTAGTGACGAGCAATTAAAATCATATAAATGAATAGACAGCAGAATAATAGATCAAATTTCACAGTTTAAAACCAGTTTCGTCGTAAAATCATCAATTTCAGTTTAAATACCTGAAATCATATACTTAACAATTTTTCCAACAGAGGCTTATTTTAAAAGAAGAGTGAAATCAGTGGAAATATCATAACTGGGCTCCTCGGGCAATGTATCACTCAGAATATTACCTCTCGGGCAGCCTCTCAGTCACTCGTGACTCAACTCTAATTGGGACCCTCGGGCAATGTATCACTCAGAATATGGCCTTTCGGGAAGCCTCTCAGTCACTCGTGACTCAACTCTCGTCACTTAGTACTCACTCTCATGTCACGATCCTAAACCTAACCCGGTCGTGATGGCGCCTCTCGTGAAGACAAGGCCAGCCGACTCACTTCAAATTCACTTTAAGCAATTAAAAATAATAACTACTAAGCCTTTAATCAGAAACAAAATCCCAAAATAAGCATTTAACAGTATAATTTGCGAAAATAAAAGCCAACATAACCCGACATCGGGGTGTCACCAGTCATGAGTATCTAAAACAATACTACCAGTCTGAAAGTCTACTCCACTACTAAATAACTGAATTAGAAAAGAAATAAGATAGAGGGAGGTTGCACTGGGCTGCGAATCGCCAAGCAGCTACCTAGTAAACCTCTGAAGATCTGCTGGAACTGTCACGCCTCAGTAGCAAGACCTGTAGCGCCGGAATCTGGACACAGAGGTGCAGGGAGTAAAGTGAGTACTTCCAACTCAGTGAGTAATAAGAATAAATGAAGACTAAACGATATAAATCACGTTAAACACAACATTTAGCTATCAGAGGCATAACAAAATCAGTAACACAATTTAACAAGGAAATCTCATAAAAACACCTTTTTTAAGATGTCAACAATAGATTGGAAAAATAACTAGGAATGGTAAACACATAAGAACTGCCCCTCGGCCACAATAACATCAAATCAGCCCCTCGGGCAATATCACAAAACAGTACCAGCCCCTCGGGCTATATCTCATGTCACAATGGGTACCCGCGCTCACTAGGGGTGTGCAAACTCCTGGAGGGGCCCCTTACGACCTAAGCACAATATCAAGCCATCTCGTGGCATCATAAACAAGCTCTCGGCCTCATATCAGTATCAAGCCACCTCGTGGCGTACAATCTCGGGCCCTCGGCCTCATTATCATAATTAGTGTATCACTGCTGCGGTGTGCAGCCCGGCCTAAAAGTATCATCACAATCCATGTCCTCGGCCTTACTCAGTCAGAATCTCATAAGCCCTTCGGGCAATAGTAAAAAATATGCAGCTCAGCTCAAAATATCTTTAAAACATCATTTAAGCTTTCTAAAACAGAATAACATAGCCGAGTTTTGAAAACATTGAAAGATCTGGCATGACTGAGCACAATTATGAAATCAAACAGTAAGAAAAATATCATTAACGATCCCTTAAGGGTTCAAACAGTTGGCACGAAGGCCAAATATAGCATTTAGCCCAAAGTATAATAATATCAAACAATTAGCTATCAAATATATAGAAAAATAGTCATTCGGGATGGATTAAGTTACAATCCCCAATGGTGCACGACCCCACGCTGGTCATCTAGCGTGTGTGCTATCTCAATGCAGCCGAACATTGTATAATTTGGGGTTACCCTCAAAACAACATTTAAAATCATTACTCACCTCGAACTAGCCCGAAAAGCTACTCTACGACATGCTTGCCTCTCGTACCAACTTCCGAGTGCTCCAAATCTACCAAGTTCAGATTTTTATCATCAAATTATGCTAAACCAATGAATTCCAATTGAAAAATATCGATTTTAAGCATAAAAACCGAAATCAGTCAAAACCGGACCCCTGGGACCACGTCCTGGAATTGGACAAACTGTATACCAAAATGTTCTTCATCATCTCACGAATCCATACATATAAAGAACTCGAAAATCGGAGTTTGTTTGACCCCTCAAATCATCCCTAGAAGGTCTCATAATCTCAAGCCCTAACTCCACCTTTTCTACTGATTTTCATGAATTAAACACTCATATTTTGTTCCTTAATCACAAATAATCGAGTTTTAGGGTCCAAAATCCTTACCTCAATGAAGAACAATGATTTCCTATCTTCAAAATCGCCTCAAAGCTCTTTTTCCGTTTAAAAATGGTGTAAAAGGGTTTAATGGCAGCGGAGGGTTTACTTAAATACTGCTCACATGTTTACTGTTCACCCGAGTTATTGTTCATGCTGCTGTGAAAATTGCAGCAGCTTTTCTTCTAGTCTAAATTGATCCATTAACCTTTCGAGATCCACCCGAGGCCCTCAGAAATCTCAACAAATATACTAACACATCCCATAACATCATTCGAACTTAGTCGAGCCTTCGAAACACCAAAAACAACAACAAAACACCAAAATCACATCAAATTCAAGCCTATGAACTTTGAAATTCCTAAATTCCACCAACGACGCCGAAACTATCCAAAACAACTCCGATTGACCTGAAATTTTCCACTGCCGACCGGAAATCGCCAAAAACTAACTTTCGCCAATTCAAGCCTAATTCTACACCGAACATGACAAAAATATTTTGGACACACTCCTATGTTCCAAATCACCTAACGAAGCTATCCAAGCCATAAAATCCACATTCCGAGGTCGTTTACCAATAAGTCAACTCTCAGTTGACTTTTCTAACTCTAAAGCTACTTTTAGAGACTAAGTGTCTCAAACCTTACCAAAACCATTACGGATTCGATCCGACCAACCCGATACCACATAACACGGATAACCAAAGCATAACGAAGTAGAAATGGGGGAAAACAGAGCGGTAACTCTTAAGACGATTGGTTGGGTCGTTATCTCCCCAACTTAAACAAACGTTCGTCCTCGAACGTGCCCAGAGTTGTTTCAAAAGCCAACCAACTGTTGAATAACCTTACCATGCACATAGCCGGGGGTGATCTCACGTCACCCTATCTCATATAGGTCCGATAACACAATGTAACTGAAATTTTTTTCACAATACAACCTAGCCCATAAACCTTAGGACCAAATTTCCACTTTTGAAATCATCCACAAGATCAGAATCTCGCGTCTATACTCTGAATAAGACCGAACAAGCGGTAGTAACCCATACCTGCAACCTCAGGTGCAATTACATGATACACCACATAATTCAAACACCCGTAGCGATAACTTCTAATCACAGTAGCTGCTCACAACAACCGAGTAGCAATAGAAAACCTCTTATCAACTAAAGTTTCATTTCAACACTTTCATATACTGCCAATAATAACTAAAACACGTAGTAAGCCATAACCATTTCTCATATCAACCATTTATGAAGCGACTTCTCTTTTTGGCAAAGACAATTGATAAGTTAGGATTTTAACATATTTTATGCCCCTACTTGTCTATGCTTTGATCATATATTGTTACAAAATAGTCCTATAAGGCTTACAAGTTGTGCTTGATTGCAGGTTTGATCGACAAAGTGACGAAATATCAAAGATTGGCTCAAAAAGGAGTGAAACCTGCTCAAGTATCAAAGACCAAGGAATTTAAGAAAAGAAGGCCTAGTGCGGACCGCGCAAAATGGAATGCGGCCGCACTACGTGGTTCAGGGAGTTGGTGAATCAGGCTAGAATAAGCGCGGCCGCGGTACACATCTCGCAGTCTGCGGTGAAGGCTTCACGGCCGCACTACTCTTTTGTACGGTCCGCAGTGAAGGCTCCGCGGCTGCACTACTCTATTGTGCAATCCGCGGTCATGATATTCAGAGAGATGAAGTTTTCAAAGCCAGTGCCATGCGTTCCGCAGTCGTGAGTGCACGGACCGCACCAACTCCCTCTACAGCCGCGGTCCATTCTACGCGGTCCGCAGTGTCCAAGTTCAGAGAAGCAAAAGTGAGCCCAGTGCAGCCGCGGTCCATTTAATGCGGCCCGCACTGACCCCGCAGGGGTATTTTTGTCCAGTTTTTCTAGCCTAGTATAAATAGAATATTTTACCATTTTTTAGGTTATCAGATATATCAGTTGAGAGCTGCGCTCGTGAGACCGACTTTTGTAGCCATTTTTGGCACTTTTGCTTTACATTTACAACAGATTCTTGTAGATTAATTTTAGCAATTAATTAATATGCTTAGTTCTTCATCTATTTCTTCAATTTCTTTATCTAGCATGAGTAGCTAAACCCATTAGCTAGGGTTGTGGCTCAACCCTAGTGTGGGTAATTGATGGGTGTTGCCATCTAATGTGAGATTGACTTTGAGTGTTTGTTATTTGGGTTGCTTTTATGTGTTAATCTAGAATTGGTGGTTGTAAACACTAATTCAAGCTTTGTGGGTTTAACTCTTCTTGAGAAAGAGAGTCTATGACCCCAAAATTGACCCAACACGGAATTGGGATGGACTCATGAGAAGTGATATTCCTAATTAACGGGTTAAACCTCGAGAGAGTAATTACCCTACTTGAACCCTAGTTACTTGGTCTAATTTGCCTACCCATTTGGTCTCGAGAGTGTCAATTGGGAAAAATAACTCGCCCTACCGAAAGGTGTGAGAGTGGGTAAAATTGTGCAACGGTTATAGCATAAGCCCCAATTATGTCAATCGAACCTTAGTAACATCTACCCGTCAATTAGCCACCTAGCTAGTGTCACGACCCTAGTGCCCTTCTTCCCATTAGATACAACTTAGCAATATTCTCGCAGCATAATTTAGTGTTAATCAATAGTTTTACAAAAATAGTTATAATTTGGAAACACAAAAATGTTTGAAGTGACATTAGGAGCACAAACACATCTCTGGGATAGACAAACAATCCAACTCCACTACTAGCTCCCTGAGTAAATCGATCCCGACCCTCATATCGGGTAGAAGCTATTGGGACCCGCTCTTCCTACCTTAGTGTAGCGTAGAGTTGGCAACGATCACTTTTTGGCGTCGTTGCCGGGGAGTTTACGATGTTGAATATCTATTTATTTAGTTTTGTGTTTTGCTTCTCTTTCCTTCTTGTTTACTAATTTTGTTTGTGTCAATCAATCAGGGACAAATGGCGCTTAATGCAAATGACCCTCTCGACAATGTGATAGTGGGGGAGAAGGTAGAGGATCTAGAACAAGATGAGGTCTTACCTCAAAATCCACGGAGAGGCCGAAATGCCAATGTAAATGCAAATGAGAACAACAATATTCCAGACCCTCCTCTGGCTCCGCCGAGAGTGGCTCCCAGAGTTTTACCAAATCAAGGATACGCCAGTGCTATTATTCCTCCCTGAATCCGGGTGGGGAAGTTTCAAATCACAAATGTTATGTTGACCTTGCTTGAGGAAATAGTGTATTTCACGGGCGTCTCCGATCAAAATGCCTACAAGCACTTGAAGAGGTTCGTTGATACATGCTGGGGTAGCAAGCAGACAAACATGTCCGAGGATGCGTTGAGATTGAGACTTTTCCCGTTCTCTCTTTGGGGTAAAGCATTGGATTGGTTAGAAAGACTCCCCAATCATTCTATTACAACATGGGATGAATTGACGGACAAATTTATTGCCAAGTTCTTTT
Source organism: Nicotiana sylvestris (assembly GCF_000393655.2). NCBI lineage: Eukaryota > Viridiplantae > Streptophyta > Magnoliopsida > Solanales > Solanaceae > Nicotiana > Nicotiana sylvestris. Next base: position 108,661,719 of record NC_091067.1, read on the forward strand.
CTCCAAGTCATATAGCAGCTCTTTGGGATGAAATTCTAGCTTTCAAGCAAGAGCCAACAGAACCTTTGCACGAGATATGGGAAAGGTATAGAACAATGGTGAAAGAGTGTCCTTATAATGACATGACCGAGGTTATGATTCAACAAACCTTTTATCGGGGCATCAACACCACGAATCAATGCATTGTGAACCAATTGGCCGGAGGGAACTTTATGAAACTTTCTTACCAAGTGGCATGTGATGTACTTGATGAAATGGCTGACACCTCTTCGGCATGGAAAAGCCGAGCAAATGTGCCCCAAGGTGACCCCACGATCATCCATTTGCACAAGGAATTGCACGATCATGGCCAAGCTATTGCCGAGCTTACAACAACTATGAATCAATTAGTAAAGGTGCAATTGCAACAAGTCCAAAATCCTCGCCAAGTCAATGCAATGGAAGGTGTTTCTATGTTAAAAAGGAGGCAAAGAGGACAACAACCTCAAGGTAATTGTGAACAATATGACAACAACAATGATGGTGGTAGTTATTCAAATGAGTGCTATGATAATCAAAGCGAAGAGGTCCAATATGTCAATAACTACCAAGGGAATAGAGGCAACTCTTCGAATCAACAATGGCATCCTCAATGAAATTGAGGCAATCAACAACAAGGTGGAGGTAATTGGAATAACAACAATCAACAACAAGGCGGAGGTAATTGGAATAACAACAACCAAAACAACAATTAGGGTAATCAAAGCAACCAAGCGAATTGGAATGGTAATAACAATAATTGGGGCAACAACAACAATCAAGGAGGGTGGAACAATAGCAGGAACCAAGGCAACTGGGGGCAAGGCTTTCAAAGGCCTCCCATGTACCAACAACCGAACAATCCACCCCCCTTTCTTTCTCAAGGTCCGAGTTCTTCTGGAAGTGATATGGGGAGAATTGAAAGCATGTTCGAGCAAATGATGAAAAAGAACCAAGATTCCGCTGCCCAATTAGCTTCTCATAACACATCTATCCGGAACTTGGAGGTGCAATTAGGCCAAATCTCTCAAGCGTTGAATACTCATCCAAAGGGTGCTCTACCAAGTGATACGGTAGTGAACCCGAAGGGTGGGGATAATAATCATGTGATGGCAGTTACAACAAGAAGTGGGAGAGGCGGTGATGTGAATGCCTCAAAGCAAAAGCAAGTTATGGATGAAGATGTCGAGTTACGGAATGATGATGTACCCTTGACTGTTGATGAAATGGTTAATCAAAATGTGAACAATGATGTGCAGATTGATATTGATGATGAAGCCGAGGTAGAGACTCAAGATTCCGTTAACCCGTCTAGGGAACACGTGATTGACATGCCCGAGCCGGTTGTACAAAAGGCCAAGGCACCTTTTCCTAGGCCACCTCCACCTTATCCTCAACGGTTAGCAAAGCAAAAGAGTGACAATCAATTCAAAAAGTTCATTAACATGATGAAGAGCCTCACAATCAATGTGCTTTTGGTGGAGGCACTTAAGCAAATACCAGGGTACGCTAAGTTTATGAAAGATTTGGTAACAAAGAAAAGGTCGATGGAGTGCTAAACAATTAAAATGACACATCAAGTGAGTGCCATAGTGCATTCAATGGCACCCAAGCTTGAGGACCCCGGAGCTTTTACTATCCTTTGTACTATCGGAAGTGAGGATTTTTCCAAGGCCCTTTGTGACTTGGGGGCTAGCATAAATTTGATGCCTTACTCGGTCATAAAGACTTTGGGAATTGGACAACCTCGACCTACCTCAATGAGACTTCAAATGGTGGATCGATCGATGAAGCGACCGTTGGGCATTATTGATGATGTGCTTGTCCGGGTGGATAAGTTTATATTGCCGGCCGACTTTGTCATATTGGATTGTGAGGTGGACTTTAAAGTGTCGATTATTCTTGGTAGGCCTTTACTAGCTACGAGGAAGGCATTGGTTGATGTTGAAGCGGGTTAGTTGACTTTTCGAGTGGGGGATGAGAAGGTGGTATTCCATGTTTGCAAATCAATGAGACAACCCAATAGCACGGAGGTGTATTAATTTGTGGACATTGTCACAGCTGTGATAGTGGATGACACAAGTTCCATGATCCATGTTGAAGATCCCCTTGAGGCCATGCTTCTTAATATGGATGTCAATGATGATGCTAGTAGAATGGAGTGCGTGAATGCATTGTATGGTATGGGTTCATATTCTTATGAGCCTAGGAGGCTATCTTTAGATATTGAAAACCGCAAAACTCCACCAACAAAGACATCGATTGAGGAGCCACCGGTGTTAGAGTTGAAGTCACTTCCTCCACACCTCAGGTATGAATTCTTGGGTTCAAATTCTACTTTACCTGTTATTCTTTCTTTTTGCCTTACTAACATGCAGGTTGACGCCACTTTGGCAGTTCTTCAAAAGTGAAAAAGGGCAATCGGATGGACATTAGCTAATATTCGGGGAATAAGCCCCGCATTTTGCATGCACAAAATCATCTTGGAGGAGGATGCAAAGCCTTCCTTAGAGCATCAAAGAAGATTAAATGAGGCGATGCAAGAGGTGGTGAAGAAAGAGGTTATCAAGTGGCTAGATGTTGGGGTGGTTTATCCTATTTCTGACAGTTCGTGAACTTCTCCGGTGCAGTGTGTGCCGAAAAAGGGTGGTATGACCGTGGTGACCAATGGCAACAATGAGCTCATTCCCACTAGAATGTTCACCGGGTGGAGAGTTTGTATGGATTACCGGAAGCTGAACAAGATGACTAGAAAAGATCACTTCTCATTGCCATTCCTTGACCAAATGCTTGATCGTCTTGCGGGCCGGTCTTTCTATTGCTTTCTGGATGGTTACTCATGGTATAATCAAATTATAAATGCCCCGAAGGACTAAGAGAAAACCACTTTTACATGTCCTTATGGCACATTCGCTTTCTCTAGAATGCCATTTGGATTGTGTAATGCTCCGACGACCTTCCAACGTTGCATGATGGCTATTTTCACTGACATGGTGGAGGATATCTTGGAGGTATTCATGGATTATTTCAGCGTGGTTAGGGATTCTTTTGAGGATTGCTTGGTAAACTTGGATAGAGTGTTGGCCCGATGTGAAGACACCAACCTTGTTCACAATTGGGAAAAGTGCTATTTTATGGTAGAAGAAGGTATAGTGTTAGGTCACAAGATCTTGAAGCGAGGAATTGAAGTTGATAAGGCCAAGATTGAGGTTATTTCGAGGCTCCCTCCCCTTACTTCTGTCAAAGGGGTGAGGAGTTTCCTTGGGCACGTGGGTTTCTACCGGAGGTTCATAAAGGAGTTTTCCAAAGTGGTACATCCATTGTGCAAGTTGCTAGAGAAAGATGCAAAGTTCTTGTTCGATGAGAGTTGTATGCAAGCATTCGAGCTTCTCAAGCTCAAGTTGACTTCTACCCCTATCATTACCGCACCAAATTGGAGCTTGCAATTTGAGCTCATGTGAGATGCTAGTGACATTGCAGTTGGGGATATTTTCTGCCAAAGAATCAACAAGATATTTCATAAGGTGTACTACGCAGGCAAAACCATGAATGAGGCTCAAAGAAACTATACAGTCACTGAGAAAGAATTGTTGGCTATTGTGTTTGCTATGGAAAAGTTTCGACCTTACCTTATGGGGGCCAAAGTTATAGTGCACACCGATCACGCCGCCCTTAGGTATTTGATGACCAAGAAAGACTCCAAGGCGAGATTGATAAGATGGGTGTTACTTCTTCAAGAGTTTGATTTAGAAATTGTTGACCGGAAAGGTAGTGAGAATCAAGTGGCGGACCACTTGTCCCGTTTGGAGGAGGAGAGGAGGCTTTGTGAGCTCTTGTAGGAACACGTACATTCTCGTGGTGGTGGACTATGTATCAAAATGGGTTGAAGTCGTGGCTTTGCCCAACAATGAAGCCCGGAGTGTTGTGGCATTTTTGAAAAAAAGTATCTTCACAAGGTTTGGCACTCCTCGTGCTATCATTAATGATGGGGGTCTCACTTTTGCAACAAGGCTTTCGACACGTTACTTTCTAAGTACGGTGTCAATCATAAGGTTTCGACCCCCTATCATCCTCAAGCTAGTGGCCAAGTGGAAGTCTCCAATAGAGAAATTAAGAGTATCTTGTCTAAAACGATCAATGCTAATAGGACCGATTGGTCAAAAAAGTTGGATGATGCTCTTTGGGCTAATCAGACAACTTACAAAACTCCGATTAGTATGTCACCATATCGGTTGGTGTTTGGAAAAGCTTGTCATCTTCCGGTGTAATTAGAGCATAAGGCCATGTGGGATTTGAGGAAGTTCAACTTAGAATGGGATGTTGCGGCAAATCTGCGGGTTGAACAACTTAATGAGCTTGATGAGTTTAGATTCCATGCCTACTCCAGCTCATCCTTGTACAAGGACAAACTGAAGTACCTTCACGACAAATATGCTCAGGGTAAAGAATTCAAGGTTGGAGATATAGTTCTCTTGTTCAATTCCTGGTTACGTCTGTTTCTGGGTAAGCTCAAGTCAAAGGGGAGTCGGCCGTTTGAAGTTGTGTTCGTGACCCCATTTGGTGATCTAAGGAACAAGAATGGTGAAGTATTCAGAGTCAATGGACATCGGGTCAAGCATTATCTTGGGAAATTTGATGATGGTCACATGGTGACACTTCTCCATCTAAAGTGATCTGTTGGTAACATGCATCGTGCTGCGACGTTAAATCAGGCGCTGCTTGGGAGGCAACCCACGTCTTTTTCTTTTTATTGTTTTCTTGGTAGTGTAGTTTTGATTTTTGAGCTAAGTGATTGTGAGATGTTGCCGGAATTGAGTTGATGCAGTGCAAAATAGTTTGAAAAAGGTTGAACAGTCTCTGAAAATTGCCAGTGCGACCGTGGTTGCTTTTGTGCGATCCGCACTGGTGATGGTCAAAAGTGGTGCCCTCTGAAGTTTGCCACCATGGCCGCATTCCATATAGTGCAGTCCGTGGTGGACCTCCGTGGCCACGGTCTATTTTGTGCGATCCGCGGAGGTTGCCTACTCAAGCTTCATTTGAACAAACCCAGTGCGGCCCGCGGTCGGTTTTGTGCAGCCGCGCTAGTAGGTAGGTATGGGTCCCATTATTTTTCTATAAATAGAACCCATGGGTCACTATTTACCCTTTTCGAACTTTTTACACTCAGACACATAAGAGTACTGTTCATAACCTCTTTTGACCATGATTCTTGCTTAAGATTGACTAATTACATTTTATCTTCTCTTCCGGTAATGTTTCACTCAGTCCTTGTACATTTACTTGATTAATTTTGTTTTATTTTATTATTATTAGCTCATATCTTCTTTTTCTTCTCATTAGTTTCTTCTTATTTATTTAGTTGTTAGCTTAGGGTAGTTTTAAATGCTGGATTTGAGTGCTAAATATACATAATGGTTGGGCAAGTGAGTAAGGACAAAGTAGGTGAACAAATTTTAACAATTGTGCAAAAAACTGAAACCCTATCTGAGTGCCTCTGAAAAAACACTCTCTGCGGCCTGTGGTCATTTTTGTGCGGTTAGCGGTGCCCTGACACCGTCCGCATTGCCATTTTGCACGGACCGCGGTGCCCGAGTGACTGAAAGTAAACCTATGCCCATCGCAGCCGCATTGCACTTTATGCAAATCGCGCTAGCCCACTGCGGCCGTGGTGCTACTTTGTGCGGGCCACGGTGGTTGGATTCAGAGAGGTGGTGTTACAGTCCTTACCTCAGTGCAGATCGCGGTCACTTTTGTGCGGTCCATGGTGCCCTCAATGCGGCCGCAGTACTATTTGTACAGGCTGCGGTGAGGAGATTTAGAGAGATGTTTTCAGGGGTCTTGTCCCAATGCGGACCGCGGTCTGCAGTGCTCCCAGTGCGGCCGCAATCCTATTTGTGCGGGCCGCGGTGCTCTGTTCTATGACTGTTTCTACAACATGTAATCTGATGTCTGCAGTTCAATTTCAACACTTGTTTCACTGCATGTGCTGATACTAACCATGTTAGATGTGTATGCTTGCACATAATGGTCAAACAACGAGTTGGAGGTGCCAAACAACCCGGGCGAGGTAATTCCTCCCGGAGAGGGAAGCAAAGGATGGTAAAACTTACTCCCCGGGCTAGAAAAAACATAAAAGAAATGAGAAAAGAAATCAAAGCGCCTGATAGAGCCATTGACAACTCGGGGAGTGAGTATGAGCCATCCTGGGAGATCTCTTCAGATTCAGTCCCTCTTTACATCCCAATCCGGAGAACGCCATACATAAAGACACTCCTCCATCTTCCCCCGATGCTCGAGCTTCAATCAACATTTCTTCTGGGTCGTCTGAGGGCTCAGTGGCAGGTAGTGGGGATGAATACTCTACCTCTCCCACAGCGTCACTATCTGGAGAGGGTGCCAAGGGTGATGAGGGAGATAGGGAGTTGCCTGGGGGTGGTGTGCCTCATGTTGGGGGAGTTGACAGGACTAGGAATCCCGCTATTTGGGAGGATAGATTCGTCAGCCAGGTGGCGTTCCACAAGTTTAGGGAATGGTGGCCATCACGGAGGTTGATTCTTGAGAGATGCTTCATTGACAAAGACCTTCTATCCCTACACCCCAATGTACATAGACAATTTCAGGCTCGAGTGGGTTGGGAGTTCTTTAAAGAAAATTATGTGAAGGCGAATGAGCATATGGTCAAGGAGTTCTATAGCAATGTGGCCCACATCTTGAAGGGCACTAAGGTGACCAAAATGAGAAACAAAAATGTGGTATTTACCGGGAAGGCACTAAATGAATACCTGGGGTTCAATGATGAAGATGAGTCCATTTACAATGAAAAGTTAGAAATGGGCGAGGAGTTTCGTCCATGGTTAGCTTCATACCTGAAAATCCCAGGTACGGTTCCAGAATGGTTACAAGTAGGGGCCAAAATTCTTCGGAGAACATTCAACTTTGAGGCTAGAGGGTGGTTGACTTTCGTGTGCAGTCGGCTCGTCCCCACTACCCATGATCAGACTATTCCACTTTCCCAGGATATTCTTGTTGCTTATATTATGGCGGGATATCCTATCAACGTGGGCAATGTGATGTCCCGCGTCATTTCTACAGTAGGGGTTAAGTATGACCGGAACCCTTTTCCCAGCACCCTCACTATGTATTTCCAGGACTTGGAGGTGGAGAAAAGATCGTTTGCCGTCAAGGTCAAACCTGTGGCTCCGTTCTCCTGGTACAATTTGAAGGGGTCAGACAACCCCAATAACAAAAATTACAAGCCGCCTATTTTTGCCCCAACCGGCCAGTCTGAAGAGCCGGTTGCGATAGAGCCCTCCACTGAGCCTACTTCCACAGTTGCTGACATGCCTCCCGGATCTTCCACTACTGTTGGTCCCTCTACTTCAGCTAGCCCGGGGATTCCATCTTCCCGGGCCCATCCTATCACCGCCCACCAGCTGAGCCAGACACTTCATAGCTTGAATAACTGGATGGCGACTGCTTCATCCAAGTTGTCCACCTTGACTTCTACCATTGCGGCTCAGTCGGCACCATAGCCAGTGCAGGTGCCCCAGCCTATCAAGGATGCACTTAAGGAGATTCTTTCCAACCAACAAAAGATTCTCGATTCTCAGGCTGCATTGGCTAAGGCAGTGAATTCACATGGAAAGGCCCTTAGGGAGCTTGCCAAGGAGCACAAGAAGCTGCGCAAAACACGGGCTTCCAAGGAGTCTGTGAAGGTGCTGAGAGAGGATGTTGACAAACTAAAGGCAGACCAGCTGCCTTTAGACTTACTATTTGAGGACCCAGCCCCAACAGCAGCACCAGTAGCAGAGCCACGACAGGAGCAGACTCAGAGGCTTCCTAGGAAGAAGAGGAAGCTCCCTAGTGCAGACAAGGCGGTCATCCGGTTGGCAGACCCACAGGAGGTCTCCTCCAGTCAGCCACAGGTTTCTCCAGATATTCAGCCCGTCCAGGTCCAGGACCCAGTCCCAGCATTTGAGCAGCAGGAGATCGAGAACCAGTCTGAGGTTCCCGTACATACAGAGGACCCGGGGACCACTCATATTCCCATGCATACAGATGAGGCTTAGGGAAATCCTATATCCTTTCCTCTTGATTTTTTATTCTTATTTGTTTAGTTGGCATTGGGGACAATGCCAGCTTTTATTTGTGGGGGTGCGCCCTACTTTTTTATCCGGATGATTGTATATATTAGTTGACTTAGTTTATGTTTCTGTTGATTTTTTTATTTGGTCTGTATATAACTTTACGTTTAGTTATTTTTATCGCACTTTTTATCTTCTCTTTGGTCTGTATATAAAGTTACATTTTTGTATATATATTCATCCCCCGTTGTATATTCTAATCCCCGATTTTAAATATTCATTATATTTTCTATTTTCGTACAAATTTTTCATTCTTAGTTAGTAGATAGGCTCGTAGCCTTTTTGTTTCGGTTTTGGCGCTTTCAATAAGCCCATGATTTTCTTAATGCCACGGTTCTTTCCAAGTGTGGAGTATTGTGCGAACCGGGTGTCTCTTCCCGATGATGGATGGCATGACAACCTTCTTAAGGGTTTGAGTCCGTTTTTTATTTTTATTTTTTTTAGTTGTTTATAGTTTAGAGTACCTCAAGCAAAGCTTCACTTGGGCCTAACACATTTGCATTTGATCCCATGGTCAAAGACAAGTGGTTGTGTTTAGGATGGTGAAAGTAGTGACCTTGAGACTCTTGTTTTGACCAAACAAACATCATGTGGTCTTTCGGGACTATTGTGTGCTCAATCGTGTCTAAGGTTGGTGTGAGCCCCGACTCTATGTCTTTAGAAATCCTTGAGTGTGTGTGGTGAGAAATCGAATTGTGAGTCCAAGTCCCGAGCCAATGGTCTACAACTTGCCATGAATGTTTGTTCAGGCGAAATTTTGAGTGAAATTCGACTTGAGAAGTGATTATAGGCTCTCCTTGATCCAAATAATAGTCGAACAACTCCATAGCCTACGAATGATATAATCCCTAGCTAACCTTTTTTGAGCCTTAAACCTTTTCCTTTCAAGAACCAATGCTACAAGTCTATACCCGTTCTAAATTATACCCCCTCTTGGCACCCAAATCATCCCTTAAGTAATGGCAAAAAATCTAAGTTTGGGGAGGAGAGACAAGAAAGGAAACAAAAGTGGAAAAAGGTACAAAAGCAAAAAGGAAATGAAGGGGGTGAAAAAGAAAGAAAATAAAGAGACAAAAAGAAAGCCCAATGTGCAAAGAATAAAACGGGATTCAAGAAAAAAAAAGTGAAAAAGGTGTGGAAAAAGTAGAAAAAGGAGAAATGCTTTGAATTGCATAAGAAAGAGTGACAATGTGTCTCTCTAACCCCTTGAAAAGAAGTGAAATACTCAAAGAGTCAAAGAGAATTGTGCCAAAATGAATCAAAAGAAGTGCTTAAGGGAAGATGGAACCCATATAGACCAACAACTTTTCCTACCCTGAACCAAAAGCCTTCACATTGACTCCACAAAAGCCCTATATGATCTTGAGTTGGATGACGCTCGCATTAGTGGATACTTACATGAGGGTCAAGCATATGTTACTTAGAGACGGACTTGTGACCTTTCCTTGAGAGAGACGAGTGAATTCCCATTAACCTTGGTTTGTGTGCTTGTACTCTAAAAGGTGAGGTTTGCTTAGGGAGAGTTGAGGACGTGTGAGTTTGGGTTCCACAACGACCAAAGTAATTGATAGAGTTCTTTGATGTACTGAGTCAATTCTTGATGCTCATGTGTCACACTTGATCCATAGTTTTTCAAAGTTTAAGTTTTGTTAATGATCCATTCGTATTGAGGGCAATTGTTAGTCCCAATTGATGCTTGTTGAGGTTACCTTAGGACAATTGGAATTACTTGGATTTTCCTTTAAGGGGTGGGTCTTATTTTGTTTGCTTGAGGACAAGCAAAGGTTTAAGTTTGGGGGAGTTGATAAGTTAGGATTTTAACATGTTTCATGCCCCTACTTGCCTATGCTTTGATCATATATTGTTACAAAATGGTCCTAAAAGGCTTACAAGTTGTGCTTGATTGCAGGTTTGATCGACAAAGTGACAAAATGTCAAAGATTGGCTCAAAAATGAGTGAAACTTGCTCAAGTATCAAAGACGAAAGGAATTTAAGAAAAGAAGGCCTAGTGCGGACCCCACAAAATGGAATGCGACCGCACTAGGTGGTTCAGAGAGTTGGTGAATCAGGATAGAAGAAGCGCGGCTGCGGTACACATCTCGCGGTCCATAGTGAAGGCTCCGCGGCCGCACTACTCTTTTGTGCGGTCCGCGATGAAGGCTCCGCGGCTGCACTACTCTTTTGTGCAGTCCGCGGTCATGAGATTCAGAGAGATGAAGTTTTCAAAGCCAGTGTCATACGGTCCGCGGTCGTGAGTGTGCAGACCGCACCAGCTCCCTCCGCGTCCACGGACTATTCTATGAGGTTCGCAGAGTCCAAGTTCAGAGAAGAAAAAGTGAGCCCAGTGCAGCCGCGGTCCATTTAATGCGGCCCGCACTGACCCCGCAGGGGTATTTTTATCCAGTTTTTTCAGCCTAGTATAAATAGAACATTTTACCATTTTTTAGGTTATCAGATATATCAGTTGAGAGCTGCGCTCGTGAGACCGAATTTTGTAGCCATTTTTGTGACTTTTGCTTTACATTTACAACAGATTCTTGTAGAATAATTTTAGCAATTAATTAATATGCTTAGTTCTTCATCTATTTCTTAAATTTCTTTATCTAGCATGAGTAGCTAAACCCATTAGCTAGGGTTGTGGCTCAACCCTAGTGTGAGTAATTGATGGGTGTTGCCATCTAATGTGAGATTGACTATGGGTGTTTGTTATTTGGGTTGATTTTATGTGTTAATCTAGAATTGATGGTTGCAAACACTGATTCAAGCTTTGTAGGTTTAACTCTTCTTGAGAAAGAGAGTCTATGACCCCAAAATTGACCCAACATGGAATTGGGATGGACTCATGAGAAGTGATAGCCTCAATTAACGGGTTAAACCTTGAGAGAGTAATTACCCTACTTGAACCCTAGTTGCTTGGTCTAATTTGCCTACCCATTTGTTCTCGAGAGAGTCAATTGGGAAAAATCACTCTCCCTACCGAGAGGTATGAGAGTGGGTAAAATTGTGCAATGGTTATAGCATAAGCCCCAATTATGTCAATCGAACCTTAGTAACATCTACCCGTCAATTAGCCACCTAGCTAGTGTCACGACCCTAAGTGCTCTTCTTCCCATTAGATACAACTTAGCAATATTCTCGCAGCATAATTTAGTGTTAATCAATAGTTTTACAAAAATAGTTATAATTTGAAAACCCAAAAATGTTTGAAGTGACATTAGGAGCACAAACACATCTCTAGGATAAACAAACAATCCAACTCCACCACTAGCTCCCTGAGGAAATCGATCCCGACCCTCATATCGGGTAAAATCTATTGCGACCCGCTCTTCCTACCTTAGTGTAGCATCGAGTTGGCAACGATCAACCATGGCAAATATCTGAGCCGAACCTCGATATTATCCTTCCAACATGCTGAAATCGAATCCCTTCGTATTCATTAATGATTCCAACGATCTCATCTAATCCAACACACTACTCTGGTGATATGACACATCAATACAGGTTAAAGCCTCAACTTGTGAAATCTGCGCACCAATAAGCAACAATCCGAATATACTCAAATCATGAAAATGACTCAAATGAAAGAGATGTAACACAAGCTCACCAGTACCACCACAACACAAGGCTAAGAACTCGTCTCACATCATAGAAACAGAACACACGAATCTAACCCGCAAGGTCATACCTCCACATAACTTCGCTGCAATGAGCGACCCCATCCAGACACTGCTCCATATAAAACACCTCAAGTCACTCTGCTCGAAATTGACGACCACGCGCAATTGATATCTAGCACCAAAGCAAATCATCATACCCACGGTGAAGCAAATACATAACACCACACAACCCGAAAGCACATAACCGATACGCCATCCACCGAGCAATACCCAGTACTCTTCTCGCTCAACTTCCACTATGAAACCCCAATGGAACCACACCGTCTGTGCATACAACCAACAAATCATAACACCTCGCAACACGTAAGGTAACTCATAGATCTCCCCAGATTACTAATAAGCTCCATAATAATCGAATAAACACATCCCTCAACAATACAACTCGGAGTCAACAAAGTCGTCTCGATGCAGAACATACATCCATATAGGTCTACCAATAAAACCTTATCAAGGAGTTCCGGAAGCTACTCCTTCAATTCCTTTCACTATGTCGGTGCCATACGATACGGTGCCCAACACCAAATCAATACCGAAAGCAACAACTTTGCCCGGTTACATGCCCGACCACAAGAAACACCTCTAAAAAGTCCGTCACCACCGAAAATGAATAAATGGTAGGAGTCTCTACACTGACATCCATCACAAAACCCAAGTAAGAAAGACGATCCTTCCCAGCCATCCGTTGGATCTTCAAAATATAAACCACTCCACTAGAACATAATCCGTCGAACCTCGCCACTCAGTCCGTGGCATTGCCGACATAGCCAATATCGCCGCCTTAGCGCAATAGTCCAGAATAACATGACACGGTGCCAACCAGTCTTCCCCCAATATTACATCATAATCTATGGTACCAAGCAACAAAAGATCCACACGGGTCTCCAAACTTTAATAGTCACTATACAGTGCCGATACACACGACCCACAACCACAACATAACCTGTTTATAAAAACTTCCCATCTCCAAATCCATATGGCACACAAATCACAATATCTGATCCCAATTCCGACGTCCTAATACATACCACACCACTAATACCCAATCATTCCACGAAAGATACTCTAAAATTCTTCTGTGCCACCAAGCAAACTCGAATATCAACAGTCGATCTAATAAGAAAGTGCCACAATTCTATCGAATTACCATCAACTTAATCACATTGCCTTTTCTAAAACATATACCCTCGCCAAATCACTCCAATTAGCAATACCATTTCCTTAATCATCTGAAGATCATTTCCCTAATCATCTAAAGCTCATTCCTCTAATTATCGGAAGTTGCCCGCTGCCTAAGAGTTTTATGACCTCCTTTTCAGAACTGAACCGTAACCTCACACACGCAATCTCAATCCTCCACAACATACCGCATATACCATACCATCCTAGGATGACATGAGAACTTCATATCCCTTCCGAGCCACAAGCAACTATGTACTCAACCAACCAAGAACTTTCCATTGATCTCATTCAGGAGAAAATCACTACACATCCAATGCTTCTCACACTCGTTGAAAATATGCATCTCTAACCGCAGTAGAAATCATCAAGGACTCTCCGAATTCCACTTGCACAAGACTGAACCGTCAGGACTGAATCCTTCTAACTCAACTAAGCTACGCAGACCACTAGAACCCAAGGGCATCGCCGCGAAACACTTGTAGAAACTCATTACCCCGTACACACCCAAGGAACTAATCATATCCTTACCATACCGGTCGGGTATACTATCAAGTTATACTATCCATCCAGGATTCTTTCTGATTTACCTTTAATTTGATACTCCTTCTTGCTATAACAATATAATTCCTCAACCCCGAATCACCACATGAGACCCAAGCATAAAACCACGTCATCTAAGGCTCATAAACCGCTGAATGCTTTCTTAAATATTCCCCAAAAGCACCACGTTCAAAATAATTACCCTGAAGGGACCTCCTATGAATTCCGAGCCATTACCTTCACCTTCCTGATACTGATATATAGAATCCCATAATTGATATAGAAATACCACAAATCTTGACACCCTCCAAATGCAAACCTCAGTTTTTATCCAAAAATACAACCTGAAAATCTCCAATTATTACATGCAATATCTTGAGCACATTAGAACCATTCCTCGAGAGTAATTCACTCGACTCGAACCGCAATTAGCCCGATCAAAAGAACCGAATAACCTGTGCCTCATTAGCACTTCTGACACTACAGCATGTAACCTTACCTTGATGTAACCAAGCCACTTTCTTTTCTATGCACCGAGCATTCTTTATCAACAACAACTCAAAACATTCCGTGATTCTTACACAACTATGAAGCAATATATAACCTTACCTTAGTAAAAAAATTTCCTTTACTCGAGCCATCCTCGGTCTCAATCTCCGCAACACATAATTGATTCATCAGCACGCCTCAAACTGGAACCAACATAGCACATAACCGTGCAATCAACTAATAATAGAAGACTCCCCCACTTGGCTCAAAGCCATAGATCAACTCACACAATAACTCATAATGTGCACACTCTATTACTGTCATAATACCATAGTCAGATTAAACTCCTTCGTAAGCTTGTGAAACACAGATCTTCTAGTACTTTAAATCTTTTGCAAATCTCGCATTCACTCTTGCAACAGTTAAACGCACTCTCTTAAGCAACCCAAATTCAAATTACGACACATATTTTTCACTTGAAATCGAGATATTCTAATAGACAACTCAAGGGTCACACAACCTCAGAACACTCCGCAGGAGATAACCCTCCTGCTTTGCTTCAAACTAGCATTTCTATATACCTTCCACCGTCATAAACACTACGCAGTCACTTAATCCTCCTGAGTCTAAACTCATACCGCAACATGAATTTACTTCACTCCCAGCTAGGAAACATGAAAAGGTTCTTCACACACCCATAACTCGGGACTATACCTCAAATCAAGATGAAAATTAAATACCTAATAATCTTCTATCCTCCAGCAGACCCTTCTCACCATTTCCAAATCATATGGATACACCTCGCAGACATAACATACTCATCACGTAGCTACCATCCATCACTTCTACTAATAGGGACACTACCGAACATACGAGTTCAGAAACACGTACTCACACAATCAGCATGTCGTTGCTCAAGCTATAGGCAAAAAATCTAGCCTCGAGTCCTCCAGACCGGCCCAACATCAACACACAGAGATCACATCTCGCCCCTCGATCAGGGAATCACCAGCCATCGATGCATATCTGATATTGAGCGCGCATGCACGCATATGAACGCGTGGAAGGAATTCAAAGAGTTACATCTCAGGCTGAATCAAGGTCGCACGATAAGAATACAAGAATGTGAAGTTTTCCTAAAGGTTCTGCAGCCTCTTGAGGATAAATACAGACATCTCTGTACCGATCCGCGAGACTCTACTAAACCTGCTCATGACTCGTGAGACCTATGTAACCTAGGCTCTAATACCAACTTGTCACGACCCTAAACCTAAACCGGTCGTAATGGCACCTCTCGTGAAGACAAGGCCAGCCGACTCACTTCCAATTCACTTTAAGCAATTAAAACTAATAACTACTAAGCCTTTAATCAGAAATAAAATCCCAAAATAAGCATTGAACAGTATAATTTGAGGAAATAAACGCCAACACAGCCCGACATCGGGGTATCACCAGTCATGAGCATCTAAAAAAATACTACCAGTCTGAAAGTCTACTCCACTACTAAATAACTGAATCAGAAAAGAAATAAGATAGAGGGAGGTTGCACTGGGCTACGAATCACCAAGCAGCTACCTAGTAAAACTCTGAAGATCTGCTGGAACTATCAACCCTTAGTAGCAGGACCTGTAGCGCCCGAATCTGCACACAGAGGTGCAGGGAGTAAAGTGAGTACTTCCAACTTAATGAGTAATAAGAATAAATGAAGACTGGATGATATAAAATCACGTTAAACACAACATTTAGCTATCAGAGGCATAACAAAATCAGTAACACAATTTAACACGGAAATCTCATAAAAACACCTTTTTTAAGCAATCAACAATAGATATGAAAACTAAGTAGGAATGGTAAACACATACGAACTGCCTCTCGGGCACAATAACATCAAATCAGCCCCTCGGGCAATATCACAGAACAGTACCAGCCCTTCGGGCAATATCTCATATCACAATGGATACCCACGCTCACCAGGGGTATGCAGACTCCTGGAGGGGCCACTTACGGCCCAAGTGCAATATCAAGCCATCTCGTGGCATCATAAATAGGCTCTCGACCTCATATCAATATTAAGCCACCTCGTGGCATACAATCTCAGGCCCTCAGCCTCATTATAATAATTAGCGTATCTCTGTTGCGGCGTGCAGCCCGACCCAAAAGTATCCTCACAATACAGGCCCTCGGCCTTACTCAGTCAGAATCTCATAAGCCCTTCGGGCAATAGTAAAAATATGCATCTCAGCTCAAAATATTTTTAAAACATCATTTAAGGTTTCTAATGCATATTAACATAGCTGAGTTTTGAAAACATTGAAAGATCTGGCATGACTGAGCACAAGCATGAAAGCAAACAGTGAGAAAAATATCATTAACGATTCTTTAAGGGTTCAAATAGTTGGCACGAAGCCCAAATATGGCATTTAGCCCAAAGTATAATAATATCAAACAATTAGCTACCAAATATACATAAAAATAGTCATTCGGGATGGACTAAGTCACAATCCCCAACGGTGCACGACCTCACGCTCGTCATCTAGCGTGTGTGTCACCTCAACACAGTCGAACATTGTATAATTCAGGGTTTCATACCCTCAGAACAGCATTTAAAATCATTACTCACCTCGAACTAGCCTGAAAAGCTACTTTACAACATGCTTGCCTCTCGTACCAACTTCCAAGTGCTCCAAATCTACCAAGTTCAGATTTTTATCATCAAATTATGCTAAACGAATGAATTCCAACTGAAAAATATCGGTTTTAAGCACAAAACCCGAAATCAGTCAAAACCCGACCCCCGGCCCTCATCTCGGAACTAGGAAAACTTTACATCAAAATGTTCTTCATCATCTCACGAGTCCGTACATATAAAGAACTCGAAAATCGGAGTTCGTTTGACCCCTTAAATGATCCCTAGAAGGTCTCATAATCTCAAGCCCTAACTCCACCTTTTTCTACTGATTTTCATGAATTAAACACTCATATTTTGTTCCTTAATCACAAATAATCGAGTTTTAGGGTCCAAAATCCTTACCTCAATGAAGAACAATGATTTCCTCTCTTCAAAATCGCCTCAAAGATCTTTTTCCGTTTAAAAATGGTGTAAAAGGGTTTAATGGTCGCGGAGGGTTTATTTAAATACTGTTCACGCGTTTACTGTTCACCCGAGTTAATGTTCACCCGAGTTACTGTTCATGTTGCTGTGAAAATTGCAGCAACTTTTTTTCTAGTCTAAATTGATCCGTTAACCTTTCGAGATCCACCTGAGGCCCTCGGAAATGTCAACAAATATACCAACACGTCCCATAACATCATTTGAACTTAGTCGAGCCTTCGAAACACCAAAAACAACATCAAAACACCAAAATCACATCAAATTCTAACTTATGAACTTTGAAATTCGTAAATTCCACCAACGACGCCGAAACTATCCAAAACAACTCCGATTGACCTGAAATTTGCAGACATATCCAAAATGACATTACGAACTTGTTCCAATAGTTGGAATTCCATTCCGACCCCGATAGCCTATTTTCCACTGCTGGCTGGAAATCGCCAAAAATTAACTTTCGCCAATTCAAGCCTAATTCTACACCGGATATCACAAAATTATTCTGGACACACATCTAAGTCCCAAATCACCTAACAAAGCTATCCAAGCCATAAAATCCAAATTCCGAGGTCATTAACCAATAAGTCAACTCTCGGTTGA
This sequence comes from Nicotiana sylvestris, assembly GCF_000393655.2. Lineage (NCBI taxonomy): Eukaryota > Viridiplantae > Streptophyta > Magnoliopsida > Solanales > Solanaceae > Nicotiana > Nicotiana sylvestris. The sequence continues at coordinate 108,679,476 of NC_091067.1, forward strand.
CTTTTCTAACTCTAAAGCTACTTTTAGAGACTAAGTGTCTCAAACCTTACCAAACCATTCCGGATTCGATCCGACCAACCCGATACCATATAACACGGATAACCAAAGCATAAAGAAGCAGAAATGGGGTAAACAGAGTGGTAACTCATGAGACGACTGGCTGGGTCGTCACATCTCAGTACTTAGGCTCATTAATATCTCATAATAACAGAAATCATAGCAACCGCTGCGGCGTGCAGCCTGATCCATATAAGTATCGATGCAGCGTGCAGCCCGATCCATAACTCATACATATATAAATACCCTCACCATTAGGTTCTCAACCTCTCTCAGTCATTAACCTCACAGCCTCTCAGGCACAATAGTAGAAATTAGGGAACTCAGTCCAGACAGTCCTCATATTTAGAAGTAGAATGATAAAAATATTTTTAAGCATTTAAGCAGGTAAAACATGACTGAGGATATGCTTTCAATAAGTAGAGTGAGGAAAAACAGTAAAAATGCCCCTAAGGGTCTCAACAAGTCGGCACAAGGCCCCAAACATGGCATATAGCCCATAATATAGTATAAATGACTAAAGTACAGAATATCATAAGGTTCCAAATCAAATACACGGCTTAACAGTTGCTACGGGACAGACCAAGTCACAATCCATACCGGTGCATGCCCACACGCTCGTCACCTAGCATGTGTGTCACCACATTTATCAAAACAAGTCAAATACCGGGGTTTTGTACCCTCAGTTCCAGATTTACAATGGTTAGTTACCTCAAACCGGTGAAAATACTACTCTGCGACGCCTTTGCCTCTCGAATCGGCCTCCACTCACGTCAAATCTATCCATAATCAGAATCACGGCGTCAAAATATGCTAAGGGAACGAAGCCCAAGCGAAAACAATCAAATAATACCAAAAATCTCGAAATTGGCCAAACCCGACCCCCAGGCCCACGTATCAAAACTCATTAAAAATTAACTAAACAGAATCCTTATCCTCCCACGAGTTCATACATACCAACAACACTGAAATCGGAGTCCAAATGACCCTCAAATTCTCATTTTAAAATCTCTTAATTGTAAGCCCTAATTCCTAAATTTTAGGCTTAGATTCCATGATTTATTAGGTAGATTTCACATTAGGATCGAGTTTTAAGTCAAAAATTCTTACCTCCAAGTGATTCCCCTTGAATCCCTCTTCAATCCCCTTCAAAAAGCTCCAAAAACGACCAACAATGGAGGAAATAAACCCCAAATTCGCGGACAAGATGACTATTTAAACCTTCTGTCCAAGCCTGAAATCTTTTATCGCGATCGCGGGACATCCTTCGCGATCGCAAAGCACAAATTATCAGCACCCAAAATTAACCCTATGCGAACGCATAAAATCCCACGCGAACGCGATTCTCAGGCATCTTACACTATGCGATCGCGGACTGGCTACTGCGTTCGCAAAGAACAAACTCTAAGCCAAGACCCCTGGTCCACTTTACTCTATGCTAACGCGACCTTCACCACGTGTTCACGATCAGCAATACCTCCACGTTATGCGATCGCATCCCTAGCTTCGCGAACGCACTGAGCAAACTGAACTGCCCCCATAACAGCTCTACGCAATTGCGAGACCCCCTACGCGATCGCGAAGAGGAAAAACTCTGCAACAGCTGAAACCAAAATCTACAACTTTTCTTTAACTTAAAATGATTCGTTCAACCTTCCGAAACTCACCCGAGACCCCCGGGACCTCAACCAAAGGCACCAACATATCCCAAAACCTTATTCAAACTTGTACCAATCTTTAAAATACCTCAAACAACATCAAATCAACCAAAATACATCGGAAGCCTAAGTTTTCAAAATCTTCCGAATTCTACTTTTGAACAAAAACCCAACCAAACCACGTCTGAATGGCCTGAAAATTTGTACACACATCCCTAATGACACAACAGAACAACTGCAACTCTCGGAACCCCATTCTGACCCCTATATCAAAATCTCACCTACCAACTGGAAATTACTAAGAATCCAATTTTGCTAATTCAAGCCTAAATCTACTCCAGACATCCAAAACTCATTCCGATCACGCTCCTAAGTCCCAAATCACCTCCCAAAGCTAATCGAACCATCGGAACTCACACTCGAGCCCTCTAACACATAAGTCAACATTGGGTTGACTTTTCTAACTTAACCTTCCTCAAAAGAGACTAAGTGTCTCAAACCATACCAAATCCTTTCTGAACCCTAACCAATCAACCTGATCACATGTAGAACCATTATTCAAAGCAATAAGAATCAGAAATGGGGAAAACGGAGTGGTAACTCATGAGACGACTAGTCAGTTCTCCACATCCTCCCAACTTAAACAAACGTTCATCCTCGAACGAGTCAAGAAACGTACCTAAAGCCTCAAACAGGTGAGGATATCTGCTCTGCATCTCCTGCACGGTCTCCCAGGTAGCCTCCTCCACGGGCCAACCTCTCCACTGCACTTTCACTAAAGCTATATCTTTTGACCTCAACTTTCGAACCTAATGACCCAAAATAGCTACTGGCTCCACATCATAAGTCAAATCATCATCCAACTGAACCGTGTTGAGACCCAGAATATGAGACGGGTCCCTAATATACTTCCAGAGCATAGAAACATGAAATACCGGATGCACAATCGACAAGCTAGGTGGCAAAGCAAGCTCATAAGACACCTCCCCAATCCTCTGAAGTACCTCAAAAGGCCCAATGAACCGAGGACTCAATTTATTCTTCTTCCCAAATCTCATAACACCTTTCATGGGCGAAACCTTCAATAGAACCTTCTCACCAACCATGTAGGACACCTCTCGAACCTTCCTATCATCATAACTCTTCTGCCTCGACTGCACTGTACGAAGCCTCTCCTGAATTACCTTCACATTTTCTAAGGCATCATATACCAAGTCTGTCCCCAATAGCCTAGCCTCACCGGGCTCGAACCAACCAACTAGAGATCTACACCGCCTCCCATACAAAGCCTCATACGGAGCCATCTGAATACTCGACTGGTTGTTATTATTATAATCAAACTCTGCAGGTGGTAGAAACTGATCACATAACCCTCCGAAATTAATGACACAAGCACGCAACATGTCCTCCAATATCTGAATGGTGCGCTCGGACTGCCCGTCCGTCTGAGGGTGAAAAGCTGTGGTCAACTTAACCTGAGTACCCAACTCTCACTGCACAGACCTCCAAAACTATGAAGTAAACTGAGTGCCCCTATCTGAGATGATGGAAACTGGGACACCATACAAACGAACAATATCCCAGATATAGATCTCTACCAACCGCTCTGAAGAATAGGTAGTACATACAGGAATGAAGTGCACGGACTTGGTCAGCCAATCCACAATCACCCAAATAGCATCGATCTTCTTAAAGTCTGTGGAAGTCCAACTACAAAGTCCATAGTGATCCTATCCCACTTCCACTTGGGAATATCCATCTACTGAAGCAAGCCACCTAGTCTCTGATGCTCATATTTCACCTGCTGACAATTGAGACACCGAGCTACAAATCCCACAATGTCTTTCTTCATTCTTCTCCACCAATAATGCTATCTCAAATCCTGATACATCTTCGCGACACCTGGATGAATGGAATACCGCGAGCTATGGGCCTCCTCCAGAATCAACTCTCGAAGCCCATCTACATTGGGCACACAAATCCGGCCCTGTATGCTCAACACCCCATCATCATCAATAGTCACATCTCTTGCATGATCGTGCTCAACTCTGTCCATAAGGACAAGCAAATTTGGATCATCAAGTTGGCGCTCTCAGATGCGATCATATAAGGAAGACCAAGAAACCACACAGGCCAATACCCGACTAGGCTCCGAAACATCTAACCTCACGAACCGATTGGCCTAGGCCTAAACATCAACTGCAAGAGGTCTCTCCCCAACTGGAATATATGCCAAACTCCCCATACTCATCACCTTTCGGCTCAAAGCATCAGGCACCACATTGGCCTTCCCCGGATGGTACAATATAGTGATATCATAATCCTTAAGCAACTCCAACCACCTCTGCTGCCTCAAATTGAGATCCTTCTGCTTGAACAAGTGCTGGAGGCTACAATGATCAGAAAACACCTCACAAGACACACCATACAATTATGCCTCCAAATCTTCACTGCATGAACTATGGCAGCCAACTCCAAATCATGAACGGGGTAGTTCTTCTCATGGGGCTTCAATTGACGAGAAGAATAAGAAATAACTCTACCCTCCTACATCAATACACAACCAATGCCAACTCTCGAAGCATCACAATACACGTATATGAACCTGAAGCTGATGGCAAAACTAACACAGGAGTTGTGGTCAAAGCTGTCTTGATCTTCTAAAAGCTCTCCTCACACTCGTCTGACCATATAAATGAAACACTCTTCTGAGTCAACTTGGTCAAGGGCGATGCGATAGATGAGAACCCCTAAACAAACCGGCGATAATAACCTGCCAGACCAAGAAAGTTGTGAATCTATATGGCTAAGGACGGTCTGGGCCAACTCTGAACCGCCTCTATCTTCTTCTGATCAACCTGAATACCCTCGCTGGACACCACGTGCCCTAAGAAAGTCACTAAACCGAGCCAAAGCTCACACTTGGAGAATTTTGCATAAAGCTTCTCCTCCCTTAATCTCTGCAACACAACTCTCAAATGCTCTGCGTGCTCCTTCTGACTATGCAAATACACCAGAATATCATCAATAAAGACTATGACAAACGAATCGAGATAAGGCTGGAACACGTTGTTCATCAAATGCATGAACGTTGTTGGGGCATTGGTCAGCCCAAAAGACATTACCAAGAACTCATAATGACCATATCGAGTCCTGAAAGCTGTCATAAGAATATCCAAGTCCCTGATCTTCAACTGGTGATAACCCGAGCGAAGATCAATCTTGGAGAACACCCTCGCTTCCTGAAGCTAGTCGAATAAATCATCAATGCGAGGCAAAGGATACTTGCTCTTAATTGTTACCTTGTTCAATTGCATATAATCAATGCACATCCTCTTAGTGCCATCTTTTTTCTTCACAAATAGAACCGGCGCACCCCAAGGTTAAACACTAGGCCGAATGAACCCCTTATCAAGGAGCTCCTGAAGCTCCTCCTTTAACTCTTTCAACTCTGTTGGTACCATACGATACGGCGGAATACACCCACATGCCCCAAGGTTAAAATCCCACGCGAACGCGATGCTGAGGCATCTTACACTACGCGATCGCGGACTGGCTACTGCGTTTGCAAAGAACAAACTCCAAGCCAAGACCCCTGGTCCACTTAACTCTACGCGAATGCGACCTTCTCCATGCGTTCGTGATCAACAATACCTCCACCTTATGCGATCGCATCCCCAGCTTCACGACCATACTGAGCAAATTGGACTGCCCCCACAACATCTCTATGTGATCGCGAGACCCCCTACGCGATCGCAAAGAGGAAAAACTCTGCAACAGCTAAAACCAAAATATGCAACTTTTCTTTAACTTAAAATGATCCGTTCAACCCTCCGAAACTCACCCGAGGCCCCCAGGACCTCAACCAAAGGCACCAACATATCCCAAAACCTTATTCAAACTTGTACCAATCTTCAAGACACCTTAAACAACATCAAATCAACCAAAACACATCGGATTCAAGCCTAAGTTTCTAAAATCTTCTGAATTCTGCTTTTGAACAAAAACCCAACCAAACCACATCCGAATGGCCTGAAATTTTGCACACACATCCCAAATGATACAACAGAACTACTGCAACTCTCGAAACCCCATTTCGACCCCTATATCAAAATCCGACCTACCAACTAGAAATCACTAAGAATCCAATTTTGCCAATTCAAGCCTAAATCTACTCTGGACATCCAAAACTCATTCTGATCACGCTCCTAAGTCCCAAATCACCTCCCGAAGATAACCGAACCATAGAAACTCACATCCGAGCCCTCTAACACATAAGTCAACATTCGGTTGACTTTTCCAACTTAACCTTCCTCAAAAGAGACTAAGTGTCTCAAACCTTACCAAATCATTTCCGAACCCTAACCAATCAACCCGATCACATGTAGAACCATTATACAAAGCAATAAGAAGCATAAATGGGGAAAACAGAGCGGTGACTCATGAGACGACTGGCTGGGTCGTCACACAAAATCTACTAAGGGTCGTGATGGTACCGGACACACTGTTAGGCAAGCCAACACCAAGAAGTTAATTAAATTCTCATTTAGTATTTGTTGAAATCATTTTCTTTATACATTAAAAAATAAATAATGAAATTCAGAAAAATAAACATGAAGTCTTTAACAAACCTAATATTGAATAATCCCATAATCATCACAGAACCCGGTGTCACAAGTACATGAGCTATTTCGAGGAAACAATGTAATACAACAACCGTCCGGAATACAAATTGGACAGAAAGTAAATTCAGTAATCTGAAAGAGACTCTACTAGTTGCGGGTCATCTTGAGAAGTGCAGCTCACCTAAGTCTCTGTATTAACCATGCTGCTACGCCCACTAATCCCCTAGAGATACATGTACCTTTGCAATAAAAATGCATAGCAAGTATAGCATGAGTACAAAAACAACATGTACTCAGTAAGTATCCCGTCTAATCTCGAAGAAGTAGAGACGAGAGGTCGACTTTGACACTTACTAGGGGTCCAATAATATTAATACCAATAATATAGAAAATCGGGGATTTTCATAAAAATGAATTTAACTCAATAGCATGAGGCAAGTAAACAATTCTTTTATTAATAGGAAATTTCCAATTTTTTTTCATTTATACATTTATCTCAGGACAGGGAGGCAATATCATCATTTATAGATTTGCAAGTCAAGCAATACAAGCATGTGCAAACCATGCCGAGGTCGTACGGCCCGATCCAACAATATTTAAATTGTACACTGCCAGAGGGTCGGATGACGCGAACCATAGATGCATCTATTTAACCTACCGAGGCGTTCGGCCCGTTCCACAATAGATAAACACATTCAAGCAATCATTCAAGAATTCATCAAGGAGCAATTATTCAAGAAAAGGCAATTTCCCTTTTTAAAAATCAAGAAACGATGTCTAGTCATTTAGAAATTCATTTATACGTTCGATATGTTTTAAGCATTTTAATTTGTCAACAAGATTGCAAATATTGCAAGTAAAGCATGCTTTTGGGTCCTAGATTACCCGGTAAGCATAATAGTAGCTACGCACGGACACTCGTCACCTCATGCGTATGTAGCCCCCACAAATAGAAGCACATATCCAATTAATTCACCTATGGGGTCAATTCCCTCTTACAAGGTTAGAAAGGAGACTCACCTCGCTCCTAAAATCCATAACCGGCTCCCAAGCCCTTCCGACGACTCAAACCGATGCCTAGTGCTCCAAAACTAGTCAATGAAGGTGCAAACCCATAAATATATACTCTAATACTCTTTAAAAATCCAATTTATAACAATTCTCAACTCCGCTCGAAAAGTCGATAAAATCACCCTCGGGCCCACATGCCCGAATTCCAAATATTTTCGAAGATAAACTTTACCCATAATCCCACGAACTCAAATATATAATTTATTTCCAATTCCATGCCCAAATTCATGGTCAAAATCCAAAAATACCAATTTCATGGTTTTTCTTCAAAACCCCAAATTTTCCTTTAGATTCTCATGAATTTTGATGTTAAATCTAAGATATAATCACAAAATATAATTGAAAATTGGTTAGAGGCACTTACCCAATGATTTGATACGAAAATCCTCTCTCAAAATCACCCACTCTCAGACCTAGGGTTCAAAATATGTTAAAATGAAGCAAAAACCCGAGTTACACAGCTGAAAACAAGCTGCAGATGTCGCATTTGCGATCCAGGGTTTGCAATTGCGAACCCACGCAAAAGCGAAGAAAGCCTACACAATTGTGAACAAGGAAGGTCTAGAAAAGGTCGTATTTGTGACAAAAGGTTCGTAATTGTGAACTGGGCATCGCAATTGCGATAGAGATGTTCGCAATTGCGACCACACCAGAAACCAACAGTTTTCCCGACACGGAAATGAGCATAACTTCCTCATACGATGTCCAAATTCGATGATTCTTTTTTCTATGGCTCTGTAATTACGATACAGATTTATGGTTCAGTTAAAACTGAATTTAGAGCTTATTTGCTTAATGTAGTACCCTTTATGCCCAAAGAAACAACATTGAATCGTCAAATAAGAGCGCGATACAACTCGAAACACACCCGAGGCTCCCCAGGACCTCGTCCAATCACACTGACCCACTCTATAACATAACACAAACCTTCTCGAGGTCTCAAATCATTCCAAATAACATCGAAACTACTAATTTTGCATCTATTCAAGCCTAATAAACTATTGAACTTCTAACTTCCACATCCGATGTCGAAACCTATCAAATCACGTCCGTTTGACCTCAAATTTTGCATACAAGTCACATTTGACATTTCGGACCTACTCCAACTTTCGGAATTGGAATCCGACCCCAATATCAAAAAGTCCTCTTCCGTTCAAACTTCTCAAAAACCATCAAATTTCTAACTTTTGCCAAATGACCCCAAAATGACCTACGGACCTTTGAATTCACTTCTGATCACGCTCCCAACACCAGAATCACCATACGGAGCTTTTCTCATACTCGAAATCCCAAACATACATCGATAACACTGAAAGGCACTTTACCCCAAACTTATAAAATTCTTCCAGAATGCTAACTTCCATAATAGGTGTTGAAACGCTCCCGGGCCATCCAAAACCCGTTCTGGACATATGCCCAAGTCAAAAATCACCATACAAACCTGCTGGAACCTCAAAATCACGATTCTGAGGTTGTTTACTCAAAATCCAATCTTACTCAATTTTTTCAACTTAAAGCTTTCAAAATGAGAATTCTCTTTCCAAATCAACTCCGAACTTCCCGGAATTCAATTCCGACCATGCATACAAGTCATAATACCTTAAGTGAAGCTGCTCAAGGCCTCAAACTACCGAACGACGCGCTAAAGCTCAAAAGGACCGATCAGGTCGTTACATTCTCTCTCACTTAAACATACGTTCATCCTCGAACGTGCTAAGAACTGTGCTGGAGTTGTTCAAAATCACTGTTTAACAGCTCGCGCACCTATCCGTGCTACCAAAACTCAATTGAGCACATTAGCTCAAGCAAATCTTAAGATATCCTCTTTTATTTAGGCAAATGAGCCTTAGAGCCCAGTTCCAACATCCGAAATTCTTTGCTAGGTCTGCTTCTAATATATGAACACCGCGTCAATCACTACACGAGGTACCAAAACATGAATGCATACCTTTTCTGAGTTCACACCTTGCACCACTCTATTCACAGAACTACAATAACATTCTCTGATCATAATAGCTGAAATTCCACGAATCTGATGCTCCCAATGCATCTCATGACCTATATACCTCTTGTCCTGACTTTTGCATGCCCTCCACGACGGTATAGATGTGTAGAATTTCAGAACCAACTACCGAGTCAACAAATCCTTGAGTCTATACCGCTGAAAAGAACCATTACCTCAATCTGAACCAAATAATGATATTTTCTCTTTAATATACTTCATATAACCCTATCCTAGATCTAATAATCTCATCTTACCCAGTACGAACTACTCAGGCAATAAGCCACCCCGGACATGATCAAAAGGCCCATATGATGCCACAACGTGCCAATAGGTTACAAACTGAATGTGATACATGAAGAAAACGAACTCTGGAATGGACTACTAAACTCATGCAATTAATATGAGCTTTCCTTAGAAAATGGGGAAACAAAACACACAAAAGATAGAATAATAAAACTGTATTCAACATCACACTATTGCGGCATGCAACCCGATCCAAACAACATACCTATGGCGACATGCCATCCGATCCACACATAAGGAGATACACACCGAGTTAAATTGCTAATTACTACAAAATACCGAATATCGGTCACAAGCATGCTAAGTGCAAAATACCATCCCTGGGGAAACAGATAGTGCCATAAGCTACAAAAACTCAAGCACAACTGAGGTGCGATATATGATCTGAATCCCAAGAGCCATCTCGCTCATATAACACCATCATTATGCGAAACCTCAACACATAAGAAATTTATCAAGCCGTTTCACAACTCACAACGTAAAATGGCATTACATGAAATAGTTGACGATGAAATAACACCCAACGTCCGAATACTCCTCCACAAGGAGCACATTGCTGAAATGAACACATCCATCCTGATATAGATTCCACCTTCATATTTAAATCCATCTATAGACCTCAAGTCGATTCTGATAGTACCGAAATAGGCTAATAACCTTACCTGGGTCCATAATAACCCCTTTATTCTCATAGCACACAAGAACAACCATCATAGCCGGAGGAATCCTCCTTAGTCCACAACTCAATAAACTAGGTGCCCTCCAGGCATGAATTCTGAAATTAGTGATATTACCAAAGTCTTCATACTTGGTTTAAATTTCCAATCAATCAAGTGCATGTCAAGCTTATACAATCTCCCCGTGAGACACGCTCCCACGGCCTTCCACACCAGATAACAAGTCTGCATATCCATACCACCAGCCACACTAATGTTGTAAAGCAAATCATGAATTCGCAAACCAATACACGAAGCTTATTGCACAAGGCACTAATCTCAGGTGGTGTTGAGTATAATACCAACCTACTTTAAACATCCAAACTCCTTTCCTAATCATCCGAGCGCGTGACGTCCTTGCCAACACCGAACCGCAACCTTAATCCTCACTTTCAAATTCCATACCACTCACTGCACCTAACATGCCAATATGCGATAGCACCAGAATTTCATCTTAACTCCTGGACCACAAATAGGTTAATATTTTACCATGTAGAAACTTTTCACTTAACTCATTTTAGGGGAACCATAGCAACACGTGAGTGAATCCTCATAACTGTAGAATATGCAAATCTTCAAGTAGTGGTCTAAACCGCCATAATCCTTCTAGGATTCACCTGCCCATAACAGGTCATAATACTTGAATACTTCCAATAAAATCAATCACGGCGGCCGTCAAGCCTCATGCGTACCATCACAAGTCACATGCATAACTTAATCATGCTGAAGGAAATGATCATTGCTACCACTATGCCAATTTAACCATGGCTAACCAGTCCAACCTCTTCCAATTTATCTTTAATTGCCTTAGAGATAATAATAACTCCATTCAACACATAACGCACTTAACCCGCACTCATCGCGAGTGGACTTGCAACACGAGACCATGTTGTCTCTAATTCCATGAACCATTTCATACGTTCCTTATGCATATATTTGCATCCTCAACTAATATGCCCATTCTGGTAACTCTCCTACGAATCTGAATTCATTTTCTCTCTTCCCCTAAATGTTATACTGCAAGCCGAAGATATCATAGAACATTCCAAGCCTCCTTTCATAATCCGCTACAAAAGCTCGATTCTTTAACTTAATAAAACATTTAAACAATAACATTATCTAAATCTTCTACATTTTCCAAGGACTGGTAGTACAGATCATGAGCTTCTTAGAATAGAGTTTACAAAACTGTTATGAAGAAAATAAATCTTCTGTTTGAAAAGTACATAAACAAAAATTTGTATCTAAGGCTACCATGAATAAGAGGCAGTCGCAACAAGAATACAAGTACACCTTCAAATCCATCAACCATCGATCGTGGAAACATCGGCATCCGAGATCTGCACGCACTGTGCAGAAAGTGCAGTATGAGTACAACCGACCCCATATACTCAAAAAGTAATAAAACTAACCTTAGGTTGAAAGCAGTGACGAGCTGGAACATAGGTCGGGTCTAACACCAATATCCAATAACAATTCATAACAATGTAAATCATATAAATAAGGAAGTAACTCAGAGATAAAGTGTTCAGCTTTTTCACAATTTTCCCAAAATAGTTCTGCCTTTCAAGAGTATCAGTGAAAACTCAAATTCTTTACCGAAAACGTCGTGAAATATGAGATAGTTTAAAAACTGTATTTTCTTTTCCAAAACCCTTTTTCACAATAAATAAGATGTTTTATTTTCTTTCTAGACAGCAAGTGTGAGATACCTCTATATGACCACATATCAATGTGTGTAAAATATCATGAATGACAGGATGTCGTACAGCATGAGGAAAATGTATCTCTATGCATGTATGTCATACATACATGCCAATGTCATGTATCTCATAGATGAATCATGTACGCACACTTTAAGAATACTCAAACTCACTGTATCTCACCTTTCACTCATCATAATCAACCACTCGGTACTGTATATTGCCCATACGACCTAGGGAAGACCCATCCCAAAATATATACATCACTAACTATAAGTCACCTAGTACTGATGAAACAGGACAATCCAGCCTCATGGAGAAGATCCATTTCCATACCAAGGGATGATCCATCCATGAATGTAATCAAGTACTTTGGACAAATCCATGTCCTGGGAAATCCATCCCTCAATAATATCATCCGCGCTCACTGGGGGTGTGTAGACTCCAGAGGGGCCCCTTCAGCCCAACCACTATAACAAGCCAACGAAGGCATAATCAATAATCTGTTGCAGCGAACATCTTGATCCAATAACTGTCATTCATAATTAGGCTCTCGGCCTCACTCAATCATCAATCTCTCCAGTCTCACCCACGGGCTCATAATGTTATAAAAACTAACCCAGAACAATGATATGATATATCAATAAGTAACAACTGAGACTGAGATATGATGTGAATGTACTAAGTACGAAATATCAATAAATTCAATGAGATGACAGTAAGAAACGACGACTATGAGTCCCAACATCATCAGCACAAAGCCTAAATATGATATCTAGCATGATGTACAACTCATTTATCTTATCACATGGTGAAAACATAGATATCAATAAAATAGGGCCACAATTCAAGGTCTTGGAAACAACAAAATCACAATTCACAGGGTGCACGCCCACACGCCCATCACCTAGCATGTGTGTCACCTCAACACCAATCACATAGAACATAATTCGTGGTTTTATACCCTCAACACTAAGTTTAGAAGAGTTACTAATCTTAAACAAGTCAAATTCTGGCATCGAGCAAGCCAAGCGATGCTCCAAGAATGCCATCACACACGTTCTGACCTCTGAATGACTCGAAACTAATTAAAACAACTCAAATACATCAAACAATGCTAAAGGAACCAATCCCAATTGAAAAAGGTCGAATCTTTAATCAAAATCCCAAAATTGGCCAAAAAGCCCAACCGGGGCCCACACCTCGGAACCCGACAAACTTACCAAATTCATCAACCTATTCAATTACGAGTTCAACCATACAAGTTTCACTCAAATCCGACTTCGAATCAGTATTCAAAACTCAAAAATTCGTATTATGAATCTTTAGGCCAAATCCCCAAATTTCTTCTTTAAAATTCATCAACCAAAAGCTAAAATCGAAGATAGATTAATGAAATATAACCAAAACCAAATAGAGAACACTTACCCCAATTCATATGCTGAAAAGTGCCTCAAAATATTGCCCAATTCTGAGCTCCCCAACTCAAAATATGTTAAATGCACAAAAGCCTCGTTTTAACAATATTCTGCCTCGTTTCTTGTTCCAAAAGATCTCGAAACTCACTTTTGATACCTTCAATGTATTTCTCATGAAATTCTAGTCAAGTTTGGCTCTCGAATCACTCCATTTGACCTTATATTGAAGGAGATATGTTGGTTTCAATATTTGGAAATAGTGCAGATTTTTAAATACGCAGTAGTGACAATTTCGCAATTAATCTGAAAAATCTTGCAACCCAATTCTTAGTAAAATGATCATAAAATCCTCATACGATGTCCAAATTTGACAATTCTTTTTTGCTATGGCTCCGTAATTACGATACGGATTTAATGCTTCAATAAAAACAGAAATTGGAGCTCATTTGTCTAATGTGGTACCATTTATGCTTGAAGAAACGACGTCGAAACATAAGAAAAACGAGTGCAACACAACCCAAACCTATTCGAAACTCACCTGAGCCCCTCGGGACCCCATCTAAACATACCAAAAAGTTCCATATTATAATACGGACCTACTCAAGGCCTCAAAACATGCATAACAATATCGAAACGACGAAATACACCTCAAATCAAACTTAATGAACTTTTGAACTTTCTACTTCCAAAACTCACGCCGAAACATATCAAATCAACTCGGAATGAACCCAAATTTTGCACACAAGTCCTAATACATTATACGGAGCTACTCGTGCTCCCAAACTACCGATTTAAGTACAAATGCTCAAAACGACCGGTCGGCTCGTTACATTCTCCCCCACTTAAACATACGTTCGTCCTCGAACGTGCCCAAAGTTGTCCCAAAAGCCATCAAATCATTGTGTAACCTCACTATGCACATACCCAAGGGTGATCCCACTTCATCCTATCCCATATAGGTCTAATAATACAATATGACTGAAATTTCTTAATCCAACCTAGCCCATAAGCCTTAAAATTCAATTACCACATCCGAAATTTTCTATAAGATTAGAATCTCGTGTCTACACACTGTATAAGTCTGAACAAGTTATATCGAGCCATAGCCATAACTCAAGATGAAATCACATGATATAACATATAACTTCTAATCACAGTAGCTGCTCAAAATAACTCAATACCGGTAATAAACCTCTTATCAAACAGAGCCTCATTCTAACACCTTCATATACTGCCAACGATGAAAGAAACACACATAAACTCATAACCATTCGTCAGACCAACAAGTTATGGAACTCCCTCTCCTTTTATAGGAACTATAGCAAATTTCTAAGCCGATCAACATCAATATCCTTCCAAATATACTGCAATCTGATCCGATAGAACCCATATGATGACCTCATCCCATCTAACATAATCACTCTAGTGACATGACACATTAATACAATCTAAAGCCATAACTCATACAACCCGTGCACCGATAAACAACTTTCCAAATGTACTCAATCATGTAAAATGACTCAGACGAGGGAACTATCTCGCAAGCTCAACAGGTACCGCCACAAAGCAATCCTAAGAACCTCTCACACACCGTGTAACCAAAATACACGAATCTAACACAAAGGATCATGTCTCATCATAGCTCCTCTATAATGCGTGACCCATCCAAACGCTGGTCTATATTATGTACCTCGAGCCACCTTGATCAAAATCAATAACCACGTAAAATTTGACATCAAGCACCCAAAGTGCATTACCATAACTATGGAGAGCAAATAACACAATACCACAATCAGGAAAGAACATAGTCAACGCGCAATCAATCATGCAATACCCAAATACTCATCTCGCTCAAATTTCGCTATAAAGCTCAAATAGAACCGCACCATATGTGCATATAACCAACAAATCACCACTCCTTGTGGCATAGAAGAGTAACTCATAGATCATTTCAGAACACGAATAAGCTCAACAACAACCAAATGGCATATCCCTCAGTAATAGCAGTATGGAGCCAACCAATACAACTCGGTGTAGAATACACATCCTGATTGGGCCTACCAATGGACCCCCAAATCAACTCTGGTCACCCACAAATAGTTAAATAATCCTACGAAATTCCACAATGACTGAATTATAACACATACTATCATCTAGCTAGCTTTGGCCCCACTTCACAGTCCACAACCATGCAACAATCTGCTCCCGAGAGGTCCCAGTCTCCAAATCCATAGAACACATGAATCACCATATTTGATCCCAACTCCACCGCTGAATGTCTAACACATCTCTCATACACGATCATCCCGCAAGGAATACTTCTATAATTCTTCTGTGCCACAAAGCAAAATTTGAACACCAGTTGTCGATCAACTAGGAGAGTGCCGCAATACCAATGAAGTATCCATAAATCAAAACACATCCCCCTTTCTGAAATGTATACTCTCATCAAGCCATACCAAATTGTAATGTTCTTTACCTAGTCATCTGAAACTGTCCATGTTGCCTAAGGACTCATGACCTCCCCTTCAAAACTAAACTGTGATCTTACACATGCAAATCTCAATCCTACACAACACACCGCATATACTATGCCATCATATCAAAAATACAAGAACTTCGTAATCCACTCCGAGTCACAAGCAACTACTCACTCAATTAGCCAAGAACTTTCCATTTGATTTCATCCGGAGAAAATCACTATACATCACATGCTCCTAACGCCAGTAGAAAATATACATCTCAAACTGTGGTAGAAACCATCGAGAACTCTTCGAAACCCATTTGCAGATAACTAAACCATCAGAACTGAATCTCTCTAACTCAACCAAGCCACGCAGGACACCAAAAACAAAGATTACCGCCACAAAACACCTGTAGAAACTCACTACCTCATAAGGACCAAAAGAGCCAATCGCATCCATTACCATGCCAATCCAACCTACTACCAAGCTATCCTATTTATCCTAGTTCCTTCTGAATTACCTTCAAATTGATACTTCGCCTTGCCATAATAACACAATCCTCAACCAAGACTCGCCACACAAGACCCTAGCATAAACCACACCGCCCTAAGGCTCATAAGCCGTTGAATGCTCTCTTAATCACCCCAAAAGTACCACAACCGAGATACCCACTCTGAAGAGACCTTCTGTGAATTTAAAGTTGTTCATTTTACCTTCCTAATACTGAATGTAGAATCCATAATGATATAGAAATACTACGAGTCTCGACACCATCCAATGTAACCCTCCGATTCTAGTCATGTACAAATCCACAAAATTCTCAATTGCCACATTTAGATCTTTCATCCATTATAACCATTCTTGAGAGTCTTCCACTCTACTTAGATTTCAATTAAACTGATCAAACGAACTGAACGACCTGTGCCCCATTAGCACAACAACACCCAAGGAAGTAATCCACTCTTCTAAGCAACCGAGTGAATCCCTACTCCATACACGCTGCATCCTTTAGAAATAACAACTCAATCATCCAATGTTTCTCATATACCCATAAAGTATAACACAACCCGTATCCAAAATTTCCTTTACTCGAGTCATCCTCGATCTCAACCTTTGTAAGCTATAACCGATTCACTAGTATACCTCAAACTAAAACAAATTCAACACATAACCGTGTAATCAACCCGTCAATAGCAGACTCCCTCACTTGGCTCAAAGCTAAGGAACAAAGGATCTGATAACTTACAATACCCAACCCCATACTGGCATAACACCACAATAGGATTCAACTAAATCCTTCCTAAACTCATGTAACACAAACCATATAATAACTCAAATCATTTGCAAGTCTTGTATTCAGCCTCGTAACAGTCAAGCCAACTTTCACAAGCGATCCAAACTCAAATTGCACTACATATAATTCACTGGTAAAAGAGAACTCTCAACGAAACAACATAGGGATCACACAACCTTAGGACATCCCATAGGAGATAACCCACCTTCTTAGCCTCCAACTAACATCTTTCTATACCATTCAACAATCATAACTATTGCGTAACCAATTAATCTTCCTGAGTCTGAACTCATGTTACGACATAAAAATCTGCTCCACTCCTCAACTAAACAACATGAAAAGGATCCTTCAACACACCTATAACTCGAGACTATACGTCAAATCAAGATGGAAATCAAGCACCAAATAGTTTTTTCTACACCTCAAGCAAACCCTTCTCATCACATTCAAATAACATGAACACATCTCACAGTCATATCATACTCATCACGTAGCCATCCAGCCATAAATTCCACTAATAGGGACACTTCCGGATATATAAATCCAAAAGCACATGCTCACACAATCAACACCTCAGTGCTCAAGCTACAGTCAAAACCCAGCCTCAAGTCCTCCAGACTTGCCCATCATCAGCATACCGAAATTACATCTCGCACCTCTTTTATGGAATCACAAGCCATCGATGTACAGCTGATACCGAGCGCTCAAATGCGCATAGGAATGCGTGGAACGAATTCAAAGAGTTACGCTTCAAGATGAATCAAAGCCGCACGATAAGGAAAGAAAGATGGGAAGTATATCCTAATTGTCTTGTAGCCTCTCGAAGATAGATATGGATTTCATCATACCGATCCGCAAGACTCTACTAGACACTTGTGAGAACGTGATTTTTGCCCTATATATGAATTATTCCAAAATATTCAAACAAAATGATGTCTTTCATTATTTTTACAATTTTTGTGAATTTGGTGTTTTTCTGTTAATTGTTTGCATTTTATTTGTGCATTTTTAATTCATATGAAAAATATATTAAAAAAATATACTTGACATTTGCATTTAGGATTTAATTTCATATTTTAGGATTAATTAGTGGTTAAGTTATTTTTGGAACGTAATATGAAGAAAATAACAAAAATAGTCCACTTTTGCATTTTTAATTGTTAATTGTTGAATTTGTCGCGAAATAGGTTTTAAACAATTTTAGGAATTAATTAGCTTATCTTTGAAAATATATTAGGTATTTATTTTTATTATTTGAATTTTTACAAAGTCAAAAAAAAAAAAAAAAATATAATGAAATACAAAAATAAATAAAAGAAATAAAATGAGAACAATTAAAAAAATGGTCTTAATTGGAGACCAAATTTGGGCCAAAATCGATCAGCCCAAGTAAAACCACCTCAGACCGGCCCAGTTTAAATCCCCACCCGGTCCGGCTTAGGACCATACCAAACGACGCCGTTTTGGCGTCAGGTGATCTGAATCGTCCATCATCCCAATCCAACAGTCCAGAGTGGTTCAAGCTTTTAAATAAAAGTGTAATAATACACTTCAAAAATTCAGAGACATAACCTCTCTTCCTCGTACCCCCACCCCTTCCCCTGTAACACCACCGCCCTACTGTAACGCCGCCTCACCCCCGCCGTGCTCCATCGCCAGAAATCGCCTCACGGCGGCGGCCGGCGGCCTTTTCCGCCCAAAATTACACCCCAATCTCCCCTCGTCCTCCTCTTTCCATATCCGGTACTGGTTTTCCTCGAATTTTAGCCAAAAAGCTCAAATATTGAATCTAAATTTTCCGGCCAAAACCTTACCTTTTCCAAACGGCCCCAGATTTACACCACACAATTCCCAGACCTCCCTCACCCCTAATCCCTAACCAAATCCCCTCGAATCTGAGTAAAATGGCTCGAATTTTAAAACTTAGGGTTGAAGACGAGGTTGTTTTAGGGGTTCGAGGGTTCGATATGAAATAAACATATAACATCAACTTAAAGCCAAATTTGGAGGCCAGTCAAGTTTGAAGTTGAATCCGTAAGTCTGCTTATTTGTTGTTCTTTTTCTTTCTTTTCTTTTTCTCTCTTTGTTTTCATGAATTTTTTTTTGGGGGGGTGTAATTTGTGCTTTGTTTGTTAAGTGGTTTGTTCTAGTTTGTGTGACTATTTTTTATTTTTCTTTAGTTTGGTTAATTCTGATTTAATTTTCGTTTTTCTGTTAGCTTAAATGTTCAAATGGTGGTTTAATTGGTTCAATCGATTAATTGTTAGTTTAATTGGTTCCATTAGCATGTTATAGTTTAGTTTAAATGTGTTTTGCTTCGTCAGGTTAATTGATAATGGTCTTAATTAGTTTAATCAGTCTAGTTGTTGGTTTTAGGGGATTATTTGATTGATAACTTTTGAATAGTTAGGTGAGCTGGTTTGTAGCTGTTAGTTGTGATCAGGGAAGAAAGGGGTTGGTGTCAACTAATACAGGTTTTGTAGTTTTAAGTTGAATTCAAGGGTAGTTTGAACATTTAGGATTGGGTAGCACATGGTAGTTGAAACTAGAATCTTCTAGGACCTTCCAAAGTAAGACTTTAGTGTAATTTCAGCAATTGTAATGTATTAACTTGTGGCACAAGTCAGAAAATAAGGGGTTAAATGAGTAAATAAATGGGGATTGGAATGTAAACAGAAAATTGAGAGTTGCCCTTATCTTTGCCTATAAAAGGGCATCACCAATGCCTTAACGGGGATTTTTCTTTGGGAGAGCTCCAAAAATTCCCCCAAAAGTTCTCTCTAGTTTTCCAGATTTGAATTTGAAATTCAATATTCAAAAACCAAAAACACTAGAAAACCTTCAAAAATCCAAAAACTACTATTCCATTGTTAAACCTTAGGTTAGCTTCAAGTTTTAGTTATGGATTCACATTCTTAAGTTTGATCTTTGGTTGCTGAAGTTCAGAAGTTCATTTCGAGTGATTTTGGGGCTAATTAAGTTGGTTTTTGTTTGAGTTTTGCTCTGTTGAAGTTTCAGAAGTATTTTGAGTTTAATTCCAAGGTCTTTTGGGTTTATTCGAGTGTGTTTCGGGTTGATCTGTTATTCCTATTCGATTTCAAACACTTCTGGATTGTTGAATTCATTGCTGGATTGTTCTTTTGATCATCTGCTCCTTGATTGTTCAACATTGTGGGTCGTTGTACATTGCTACTGCATTGCTGTCATAGCTGACCTCTTCTCCCTTCTTATTTGCAATTTCCAGGTATTATCCTTGGCCTCGTCTGAATTGTGAAGGATCCATGTAATTTTCTGATTTGGAGGCTAAATGATGAAGAGCTTGAGTTAATTGCTGAATTTGCTTGGTTTTTGTTTAGTATTAAGATGAAATAGTCACGTTTATATAAAACATGTGTATCGTTTGGATAAGTTCTGGACTATATTGACTGATAGACTCTTAAACATAAATCTGCTTGGTTGAACTACAAATTACATGTTTGTGTATCTAAGAAATGCTTAAGGATTTTTGTTGTGACGTTTGGAATCCGTTGTAGTTCATTTGATTAAGGACTGAAGTTTGTGTATGAAAGTTGGAACTAAATAGCATGACTATTATTTTCCAGATTCGTATATGAGTTAAATGCTGATCTAGTTTTGGTAGTCGTAGAAAACAAGTCCAAAATGGTTTTACGTTTCCAATGCTAAATCCAGGTCCCAAAACCATGAGATCACCTGAAAGTTGAGTGCTGGTTTAGTCTTGTTAATTTGAATTAGTGTCATACGGTTGAACTGCTACTACAATTGTTCTTAATTGGATTTTACCTTTAGTAACACTTAGAAGCTCAATAATGAATAAATGAATAGGACAATTTGTCACCTGTCTTTGAATTGTTGACTTGCATGAAAATTAGCTGGTTTGTTTTGGGAGTGATTGGGCTGCTCAGATTCGTGTGAATGCCGCATTGTTTCCGTCCAGGCTCGACCCTGGGTTCGTTGGTCTGCGTTTGCAAAGGTGACTTGGGCCCTCTGTTGCGTTGGGACTATAGCATCCGTGTAGGCCCATTTATTGGAGCAGCCTTTCTCATAAATAGGGCTATTGGTTTATTAATTAATTAGGGGATTATTTTAGAGACAATAAAAATAGAAAATCATAGTTGCTTTTCGGTTTGCCTTTTAAATAATAAATGAGAAGAGCCTCGCCAAATATAATGCACAATCGCGGGGACCTCAATAAATGGTTGAACTAAAATACTTAGATTTCGGGATGGGCCATTTAGCAAATTTCACGGCCTTCCCCAAAGATAATAACGCGTTAGCCTCTTTAAGCGCGATTTTAATAAAATTACCCTCCTAAATTCGGGTGTGAATTTCATGTGACCCAAATCAAATCCCAAAATGTTGAATAAAATATGTTTAGGATTGCGGGTGCATTTCATGTGACGCGATCCAAAGACACGTTTTAAACGACGTTCACCTTTCTTTAATAATTAAATAAAAGCGGTAAAAAGTTAAAATTGGCACATAGGTTCGTCATGTAATAAAATCAGATAAATAAGCTAAACACGACAGTTGAGCGACCGTGCTAGAACCACGGAACCCAGGAATGCTTAACACCTTCTCCTGGGTTAACAGAATTCCTTATTCGGATTTCTGGTTCGCGGATTGTTAATAGAGTCATACTTTCCTCGGTTCGGGACTCAACCGGTGACTTGGGACACCATTAATCTCCCAAGTGGCGACTCTGAATCTTAATAATAAATCTCGTTCCGATTGTCCTTTAATTGGAAAAACTCCTTTACGCCCTTCGGGGTGTAGTGAAAAAGGAGGTGTGACAGCTCTGGCGACTCTGCTGGGGACAAAACCCAGAATCTCCGGTTCAGGATTCAAGAATTCGAGCTTAGAATAATTGTTATAGTGCTAATTGATTGCTTTTACCGCTTTGATATTCCGTGAACTGCATATAAACTGTTGCGAAATCCCTCTACTCTCTGAGTCTTCTAAATCATGAAGAAGTGTGCACTTCGTGTGACTTCTTTCCTGTTAGAGTCATATCCCAAATTTAGAACGAGGTTCGGACAAGTTTCAAAGCCGGCGAAGCTTTTGTATTCCCGGTACGTTGCCCCCCCCTCGGCTCGAGCTGTCCGCTCAGGTAAGCCAGGTCTAGAACAAACACCCAGGTTCTGAACCTAGAATAACTCAACTTCATGTCGGATCCCTAGTAGGAACGCTTATTTGCATCATGTGCATTTGACTTAGGGGACTCAACACAGGGGTTGGGTCCGTCTAGGACAAGCAACCTGAAATGAAAAAGACCATCTTGATGCATCCTACCTGTTTTCTGTGCATTTATTTGTTCGGGCTTGCATGCTGACCGGCTTCTGAATCTCGGGAATATCAGAAATTTGAGAAAAAATAAAAAAGAGAGAGAGGAAATAGCAGTGTAGAGAGTTAATTACCAATTTTTAGAATAAAACCAATTACCAAGTACTGTCGAAACTCTGCCGAAATTTTGAGAAAAATAAAAAGAAAATATTTTATGATTTTAAAATTGGTTGTTTTACTCAAAAAGCAAAAATGCGTGAAAAAGAATCTTTTATTTTAGTTTGTCTTGTTTTCAAAAACGGAGGAGACAAATAGTTTGTTTGTTTGTTATAAATGGAAAAAAGGAAAAAGAATCTTGTTTTCAAAAATAGCTAGTTTCTCTGCCCGAACTACGCAGGTTTGATTCTCACCGGATGTGAGATACGTAGGCAACCCTCATCGGGTCCAACCTCCCCTTTTGCAAAAATAGCCAAAAATGTCAAATTTTAATTTTTGTCATAAATAAGTCGGGTGATGTCGTTTTCGTCAACAATGGCCAAATTTCCCCAAAAGGGACGTCGGAAGGCTGATTTTGCATAAATAGCCACCTTTGGTCATTTTAAGATTTCGATCGGTTAATCCACACAGCCTTAAAATCTTCGTCTCCGAAGTGCTGAAAGGCCATGTTTGAAAAACCAGGTCTTTCATTTTAGTTTGGGAAAAACAAAAAATAGTAGTTTTGTTTTGAATCAAATAAATTTTACCTTTTTCTTAATCACTTTAATAAATGTGCAGGATGAGCACAAATACAAATGAATCTTTCATCGTACTTAATGAGGTCCCCCTCCAGCTCCACATGTGGTGGAATGATCTGGGAGAAGGCAACAAAGAAGTAGTGGCTCGAATCCTGGGAGGTCTTGTCGGTCTACTAAATGTCAAGCCAAAGTCGGATGTCATCGAGGCCTTAATACCCTTTTGGGACTCGACCCGCAATGTGTTTCGCTTTGGGGATTTTGAGCTTACGCCCACACTGGAGGAAGTCGCGGGTTATGCAGGTCTGAATGGAAATTTGAGGGGTCAATATTTGTTGTCACCAAGACCGGTATCTCCGCACAAATTTTTGGATTTTCTAAACATCGGCTGGAGTGTTCAGAATGATGATTTGTCGAGAGGATGTTGAACTCTTCAGTTCCTGTATCAGCGTTATGGTAATCCTCGGGGTTTCGAAGAACCAAATCTGGGACTGACCCATGCTGGAAACAGAAGTAAGTGGGAAGCAAGACGAACCTTGGCGTTCATAACGGCATTCTTGGGAATCGTGATTTGTCCATGAGAAGATAAGAAAATAGAGGCAGGTCTTGTGGGGATGGTTGATGTTGCGATTAAAAGGGCAGATAGCACTATAGTTCCCCTGATTTTGTCAGAAATTTACCGAGCATTGATTGTGTGCAGGGAGGGAGGAAATTGTTTCCAAGGTTGCAATTTATTACTTCAGTTGTGGATGCAAGAACATCTGTGCCACCGGGCGGGATACATGAACTATGAGCTGACCGGTTTAAGTTGTATCGAAGAATTTGAAAAGCGGGTAAGGGGTATTGCATTTCCTGAGGGTACCGAAGCTTGGCTCATATGACTGAGTTCATTGACTGCCGATAAAATTGAATGGGCATTTGGGTGGTTGCCCGTTACCGAGGTGCTATATATGTTAGTGGGAGAGTGTCATAGTCTTTTAATGGGTGTTCGGAGTATCCAACCGTACGCTCCCCATCGGGTACTACGCCAACTGGGAAGGTTTCAAGTCGTCTCCAAAGATGAAGACTTGAGCAAGCACGTCATTGAGTTAAGTCCGAGAGCCGCATTCCCGGAAGATAAAATTCGCAAATTATGGAACGAATGCTGGTTCCTCGAGCCTAAGGCTATGGTCCGAGATCTGGCTAAAGGTGAGGTGGACCCAAAGTATAATGCGTGGTTTGGGAAAAGGTTCCAGATTCTCCAAAGGCCCGCCAAAAGAGCCCATGTCCAACAGTTTACTAATGATTCACAAGAGCAATGGGGTTGGTTAGCAAAAGAAGAGAGTTACAGGGCAGAAATAGGCAAGCTGAATCAACAGATTAGAGACCTGGAATTTGAAAATAGTCTGCAAGCTGATGCCGATCAGGGATAAAAGAACAAATTGGCCCCAGAAAATGAGGCGCTGAAAGCCCAAATCCGACAAATGAGGATAGATGCTGACAACCAACAATGGAGTCGGTCGGATGAGCAGTTAATAAAAGGGTTGAAAAAGGAAATCAGTGAGTACCGGGATGATTTGAAGAAGTATGAGGATACCATAGCACAACTCCAGGCACAATGGGCAAAAAGAACAAGAGAGCGCACACAGTACTTACAGGAGGCGAGGAAAGATTATGGAAAGATCATTTCTAGTCTAAAAAGGAAGGTGACCACCCTAGAGAGCGTGGCAGCTAAACAAGCCAAGGCTTTTGAAACTGAAAGTGAACACTGCTATGATCAAATGGCCTTGATGGAAGATGAAATATAGCAGTTACAGAAACAACATCTGCATGATTCTCGGGTTTTGAAAGCTAGAGGGGATCAGATAGAACGCCTACTCCTAGAGAAAGACTGAACCAGGGACAAGATTTTGACTATTGCTCATGCTATTACCAGGAAATGTCGGGTGTGTGAAAACATGACCCGCACTACTTTCTTCTCGGCAGTGATGATATTTGTGAAGTAAATCATGTATGAATTGGAACAACTGGAAAGGGGCCTTACACCTAAGCCCGCGGCGAGGCCGAATGACGCCCCACGGGCACCCAAATTTAAAACTTTAATGTATTCGTAGTTCGAGTTTGCATTTTCTTTTTCCTTAGAGTCTGTTGTCTGTTAGTGTCTGTTTTTCCTTTCACATCAGAGTCTGTCAGAAGTTCTTGAGTTTGTGTTTGGTTTGGTTTCGAGTCTGTTATTTTCCTTTCTGAAAGCGTCTAGTTTGTAATAGAATGTTTATTAATGAAAAATTGAAAATTTCCAAAAATTGTCTCTTTACTTTTCGCACTTATTTTCCTGAACTACGCTCGGTCTGATTCATGCGGGGTCACGATACGTAGGCAATCCTCATCGGATTCGACCGTAACCTTAAGAGAAGAAGCAAAAGAGAGAGGGAAGAAAATGAAAGAAAAATAGAAAAATAAGTAAAAGAGCGGTAAAACAAGAAAGAGTGAAAATAAGAAATCGAGGGAGTGAGAGAACCGAAACAAGCAAAAAATAAAGGCAAGAATTGAAAAGGAAACAGAGAAAAGAAAGAAAAAGCAAGGAAAAAAAGAAAGAAAGAAGGGAAAATGAAGCAAAAAAGAAAGAAAGTTGTCGTTGGAAATAAAAACCGGGATGACGCAAGCAGCCGAGCAAATGCATAATAGAATCCGTTAAAATGCTCAGGTGCATTCATTCCCCAACGTGCGGTTATCAAATCTGCTCATGCCCTAACCATTGACCAAGCTGTTGTTGATGTTGAGTCTAGGCAGGTGGTTAGCTGGTTGGCATTCTGGTAACTCATTCATACAATACCCGATCGAAAGATAGATTGAATATGGCCAATCAGGAACCAGAAACGAGTATTGTTGACCCATCGAAAGAAGTAGAAGAAATGTACGTTCATGCAATGAGGGAGGAAATGTATAAGCTGAAGCAACAGATGGCTGAAATGTACCAAGCCTGGGCGAAGGGGCATCCACTGCCAGTTTATCCCGCTAACCCCACTTATATCCCACCATTGGCTCAGCCTTAGAAGCCACCCACTGTGAACTCATCTCCAGCCTTTCCCCTCTACCAACAATGCCAAGGCACCACTTCTCATATATCATAGGCTCCTTCACCCAAACAAGTCTCATACCCTCCTCCACCAATCACTCCCATTTTTGTGGCACCTCCGCCTGCTACCCTACACTGATCCTCCAGTGAACCTCTATTCCAGACTCATGACAACCAGTATTATCCCCATGAACCTACATTCAAAGTTCCAGAACCCTACTCTTACACCCCTCATCTTGATCTCACGGCAGACGCCAAGAAACCGCCCAAAAACCCTGAGCAGGAGGAGATGATCAAAAAGGTCAAAAGCCTGGAGCAATCATTCCGAGACATGAGGGGGTTAGGGGGCCAAGTAAGTGTGGCCTATAAAGATTTATGTCTGTTCCCAGATGTTCAATTACCGGTCAGGTTCAATATGCCTAAGTTTGATCTGTACGATGGGCATGGCGACCCAGTAACACATTTAAGGGGATTCTGTAGCAAGATGAGAGGAGCAGGAGGAAGAGATGAATTGTTGATGGAATATTTCAGCCAAATTTTGAGCGGATCGGCATTAGAATGGTACACTAGACAAGACCACAGCAGGTGGTACACATGGGACGATTTGGCCCAAGCCTTCGCCTGTCATTTTCAATATAATCTTGAAATCATCCTAGATCAACTATTCTTTGACAAAGATTGAGAAGAAGCCTGGAGAGAGCTTCCGAGAATATGGGTTCCATTGGAGGGAGCAAGCAGTGAGGGTTGACCCCCCGATGAAAGAAAGTGAAATGGTTGATTATTTCTTGCAAGCTTTGGAGCCCACTTATTTTGGTCATTTGGTGTCGGTTGTGAGCAAGTCCTTTAATGAAGTTGTGAAAATGGGAGGCATGGTTGAGGAGGGACTCAAGTCCAATATCATGAGTTATTCAGCAATCAAAGCAACTACCCAGGCCATTCAAAACGGTACTGGAGGTGTACTTGGGAAAAAGAAGAAAGAGGACGTTGCAACGATTGAGTCAGCGGCTTGGGGTGGATCCAGGAACCATCCACATTACTACAACCAGCCTCGACCCTGTCCCCAAAATTACCCCCACACTCCATATAGCCCACCACAACATTACTACCCACCGCCAGATCCCCATTTTTCTGTCCATCATGCACAAACCTATACACAACCTCCCGCTCATGCACAATGGCGTGCACCGGCTCCCCAAAATCTATACCAAGCTCCACAAAATAACTATCTACCTCCAAAGGCCTATAGAAACCCTCCTATAATAGGTTTTCGACCCAATCAAGCCTTTAAGAATGAGAGGTTACAGAAGCAGAAGACTTTTACTCCATTGGGAGAATCCTATACTAGTCTATTCCACAGGTTGAGACAGTTGGGTATGTTGAGTCCAATCGAGGCCAAAATGCTGAATCCCCTTCCCAGAAATCTTGACCACTCGGTAAGTTGTGAGTATTGTTCAGGGGCCCGGGACATGACACAGAGAAGTGTTAGAAACTGAAAACAGCTGTGCAAGAGCTTATTGATACTCATCGGATCAAGGTTCAGGCCCTAGAAGCACAAAATATCAACCAGAATCTGCTGTCAGCTCACCATAAGACCCATATAATTGAGTTGATACACAAGGGAGGGGAGCCTAAGAAGCCCTCGCAGACGGTAATGATGATCTGATCAAGTGAAACCAGTTCAAAATAAAAGGTAACCAGTAGGAAATCAGTGGTCCAGTTGAAAGGGGTAGACAATAAGCCAGCTATAGTAGCAGAGAAAGGGTCGCCAAACATTGTTGCAGTGAAACCAGAGAAAGCTAAAGTGGTGGTACCGGGGGTTACAAGTAAACCTGTTGTGGTCTTGAAGGGTGCTCGCACAGAGCCTGTTATAATAAAACCAGCAACTCAGCTTCTAGTGATCAACGGCAAGGCTGTCCCATGGAATTATGAACAAGTGACAGTAACTTACCAGGGGAAAGGGGTTAGAGAAGAAGTGTGTGAGACCCATGGCTTGACTCGATCGGGGAGATGTTTTGCTCCCGAAGAGTTGAGAAAAGTTAAAACTTCCAAAGACAACCCGATGTTGATAAAGAAAGCTGTGACTGAGGAGGAAGCAGAGGAATTTTTGAAAAAGATGAAAGTGCAGGACTATTCCATTGTGGAGCAGTTGAGGAAAACACCGGCTCAGATTTCCTTATTGTCATTATTGATCCATTTCGACGAACACCGTCGGGCTTTGATGAAGATCTTGAACGAGGCCCACGTCCCTGATAAAATCTCAGTGAACCACCTAGAAAAGATAGCTAACAAGATATTTGAGGTAAACAGAGTCACGTTTTCTGATGATGAGTTGCCCGTGGAGGGTACTGAGCATAATAGAGCCCTTTACCTGTCGGTGAAATACAAAGATTCTGTGGTTACTCGGGTTCTGGTCGATAATGGTTCTAGTGCAAACATTTGTCCTCTCTCCACGTTGAACAAGCTAAAAGTAGAAGATGAAAGAATTCACAAGAATAGTATTTGTGTTTGGGGATTCGACGGTGGAGGGAAAGATTCAGTTGGGGACATAGTGCTTGAGCTCACCATAGGGCCAGTTGATTTTACTATGGAATTCCAGGTACTCGATGTGGCTGTTTCTTACAACTTGTTGTTGGGACGACCTTGGATTAATGCTGTCAAGGAAGTCCCATCTACTCTACATCAAGTCATCAAGGTTGAATGGGATTGACAGCAAATTGTTATACATGGTGAAGATAATTTATGTATTCCCGATGATGCCATTGTTCCGTTCATAGAGGTTGACGATGCCAAGGGATCGTGGGTTTATCAGGTTTTCGACACAGTATCGGTAGGGAAAATTCCGGAAGGAAAGTGCATTTCAACTCCAAAAATGGTTGCGGCATCAGTCATAGTAGTCGTTGAAATGTTGAAAAACGGTTTTGTACCATGCAAGTGTTTGGGTGCATCACTGCAAGGTATTGTGCAACCAGTTTCTCTTCCAAAGAATCTGGATACTTTTGGTTTGGGGTTCAAGCCCACAGTTGTAGATGTGAGACGAGCTCGCAAAAGGAGACAGAAAGCATGGGCACTGCCAAAGCCAATCCCGCGTATGTCCAGATCATTCGTCAGGCCGGGTTTCGGAAGGCAATTGTTGTCAAAGGTTCCTGGATCGTTGATTGGTGCTGATGGAGACTTGTAGAAGGGACTCAAAAGGTTGTTCGCTGAGGTTAACATGGTTGAGGTTGGGGAAGGGTCGAGCAAGGTAGATGTGCAATTTGTGGGACCACGGGCAAAAGTCAACAACTGGGAAGCCACTCCTCTTCCTATCCAGAGGGAGTCTTGGTAGTGGGTTTTGATTTTCTTTTAGTTGTCTGGATTATTCCAGGGTCTATAATTCAGATATTATGTTTCGTCCAGTTGGATGTGTTAAAACCCTATTATCTTTAAATTTAATGAAATGCAGTTGTCCTTTTTCCTTCATTTCTTCTAATTTTATTTTGTTTTCTTCTTTTGTACAGTCCTTTTTATGCTGATATCAATGACATGACATGCATGAGGAATCTTCGGCCTAGTTTTAAAAGCCAGTCTAACTCTGAAATAATAATATAAGAAATTGAGTTTGATGACGAGTTGGAATTTGATGATGATGAGGCCTATGAAGAAATTAGTAAGGAACTAAGTCATTTTGAGGAAAAGCCCAAACCTAATTTGAACGATACAAAAGCAGTTAATCTAGGAGACCAAGATAATGTCTGTGAAACTAAAATAAGTGTCCATCTGGAACCTCAACTCAGGGAGGAGATAATTAAGGCACAGTTCGAATACAAAGATGTTTTTGCATGGTCCTATGACGACATGCCAGGTCTAAGAACTGACTTAGTGGTTCACAAATTACCCACTGACCCGGCATTCCCTCCTGTCAAACAGAAGCTGAGAAAGTTCAAAATAGATATGAGTGTAAAAATCAAAGAGGAGGTTACCAAGCAGTTCGATACAAAAGTCATTCGGGTTACCCAGTATCCCAACTGGTTAGCTAATGTTGTGCCTGTGCCGAAGAAGGATGGCAAGACCAGGGTGTGTGTTGACTATCGGTATCTCAACATGGCAAGCCCAAAAGACAATTTTCCATTGCCAAACATCCATATCTTGATTGATAATTGTGCCAAGCATGCAATTGGTTCTTTTGTGGATTGTTATGCGGGTTATCATCAGATTTTAATGGACGAGGAAGACGCAGAAAAGACAACATTCATCACTCTGTGGGGAACGTACTGCTATCGAGTCATGCTATTTGGTTTGAAGAATGCTGGGGCAACCTACATGAGGGCGATGACAACAATATTCCATGATATGATACACCGGGAAATCGAGGTGTACATGGATGATGTGATCGTGAAGTCTAGAAAGCCATCTGACCATGTTAGGGATCTGAGAAAGTTCTTCCAAAGGCTTCGCAGGTACAATCTCAAGCTTAATCCTGCAAAATGTGCGTTCAGGGTACCGTCTGGAAAATTGTTGGGGTTCGTAGTCAGCCACTGGGGTATTGAACTGGATCCATCGAAAGTCAAGGCCATCCAGGAATTGCCACCTCCGAGGAACAAGACCGAGGTGATGAGTTTGTTGGGGAGATTGAATTATATCAGCAGGTTCATCGCTCAGCTCACGACAAGTTGTGAGCCTATCTTCAAGCTGTTAAAGAAAGATGTTGCGGTCAAGTGGACAAATGAATATCAGGAGGCGTTTGATAAGATAAAGGGGTATTTGTCAAATCCACCCGTGTTGGTTCCGCCAGAACCAGGGCGACCTTTGATTCTATATTTAATAGTATTGGACAATTCATTCGGCTGTGTATTGGGTCAACATGATATCACCGGCAGGAAGGAGCAGGCCATCTATTACCTCATCAAGAAGTTCACATCCTACGAGGTTAAGTATACTCATCTTGAAAGGACATGTTGCGCCCTAACTTGGGTGGCATAGAAGTTAAAACACTATTTGTAATCTTATACTACTTACCTCATATCTCACTTGGATCCATTGAAGTATATCTTTCAGAAGCCTATGCCCACAGGGAGGCTTGCAAAGTGGCAGATCCTTCTCACAGAGTTTGACATTGTCTACATGACTCGGACTGCAATGAAAGCACAGGCCTTGGCGGACCATTTGGCCGAGAATCCGGTTGATGACGATTTTGAACCTTTGAAAACTTATTTCCCTGATGAAGAGGTAATGCATGTCGATGAGTGGGAACAAGTTGAGAAGCCGGGATGGAAACTCTTCTTTGATTGGGCTGCAAACATGAAAGGTGTGGGAATAGGAGCGGTACTTATTTCTGAAACAGGGCAACACTACCCTGTTATAGCTCAGCTTCATTTCTATTATACGAATAACATGGCAGAATATGAGTCATGTATCTTGGGTTTGAGATTAGCTGTAGATATGGGTGTCCAGGAAGTCTTGGTCATGGGTGACTCGACCTACTGGTACACCACATTCAAGGAGAATGGGAAATACGGGACTTAAAGCTTATACCGTACCGACAATGTTTGCATGAGCTTTGTCAGCGGTTTCAGTCAATAGGGTTCAAGCACATTCCAAGGATTCATAATGAAGTGGCAGATGCGTTGGCTAATTTGGCATCGATGTTACACTATCCGGATAAGGCTTACGTGGACCCTTTGTATACTCAGGTCTGCGATCAGCACGCTTATTGTAATATGGTGGAATAGGAACTTGACGGTGAGCCGTGGTTTCATGACATAAAGGAATATATCAGGATGGGTGTGTATCCGGTACAGGCCACAGGTGATCAGAAATGAACAATTCAACGATTGGCAAGCGGGTTTTTCCTTAGTGGAGGAGTGTTTTACAAAAAAAACTCCAGACCTCGGGTTGTTGAGATGCATTGATGTGAGACAGGCCACATCTATCATGACTGAGGTACATGCCGGAGTTTGTGGACCTCATATGAGCGGGTATGTTTTAGCAAAGAAGATTCTCCGAGCAGGATATTATTGGCTCACGATGGAGCGGGATTGCATTAGCTATGTACGCAAATGTCATCAGTGTCAGGTGCATGGAGATTTGATTCATTCTCCACCCTTAGAGTTACACACGATGTCCGCACCGTGGCCTTTTGTTGCATGGGGCATGGACATTAGTGGGCCAATTGAGCCAGTAGCATCAAATGCGCACAGGTTCATTTTGGTGGCTATAGATTATTTTACCAAGTGGGTAGAGGCTAAAACATTCAAGTCTGTGACCAAGAAAGCTATAGTAGATTTTGTGCATTCGAACATTATCTGTCGGTTTGGGATACCCAAAGTGATCATTACAGACAATGGAGCTAATCTCAATAGTCATTAGATGAAGGAGACATGTGAGCAGTTCAAGATTACTCATCGTCATTCTACTCCATACCGCCCTAAGGCAAATGGTGCGGTTGAGGCGGCCAATAAGAATATAAAGAAAATACTTCGGAAAATGGTGGAAGGATCTAGATAGTGGCATGAAAAGCTACCTTTTGCATTGTTGGGATACCGCACCACTGTTCATACTTCGGTGGGGGTGACTCCTTACTCTTTGGTGTATGGTATGGAAGTAGTGATACCCGCAGAAGTGGAAATCCCGTCTCTTCGAATCATTGCGGAGGCTGAGATCGATGATGATGAATGGATGAAAAGCCGCCTTGAGTAGTTGAGTTTGATTGACGAGAAGAGATTGGCATCAGTGTGTCATGGTCAGCTGTACCAGCAAAGAATGGCAAGAGCGTACAACAAGAAAGTGCGTCCGAGGAAGTTTGAAGTGGGACAGTTAGTGTTGAGACGTATTTTGCCTCATTGGGTCAAAGCAAAAGGAAAGTTCACTCCAAATTGGCAGGGACCATTTGTCGTAACCAGAATGTTGTCTAATGGTGCATTATATCTGACAGATGTGGAAGGAAAATGTGTAGAAATGGCCATCAATTCCGATGCGGTCAAGAGATACTATGTATGATTTCTTTATTTTGATTGTACTTGTTTGCATTTGGTATATTTTAAAGATTGAAATGACGAAGGCATTTTGTTCTGCTATCTAAACACTTCTACCCCTTGTCATCCCCTTTGAGCCTTACTTATTTTCTTTCATATCCCTCTTTCGAAATCAATGGCACCATTAAGAAACGTGAGTGCGGAAGAAAAGAAAATGAAAAAGAAAGAAAAGTGAAAAGAAAGGAAGAAAAGAAGAAGAAAATTGAAAGTGGAAAGAAAGGGAGAAAAGAAAAGAAAGGAAAAGAAGAACAGAAAAGGAAAAAAACACAACAACGTAGTCTCTATTATGTGAACTACGTTTGACTTGATCCCGAAAGGGTACGTAGGCAGCCTCGCTAAGGTTCAGTCATACCAAAATAAAAATCTAAAAGTCCCCAAGAAAGAAACTAGAGCAGAAGTTGTGGTTGTTGTGGAAGAAATTGGATTCCGAAAGTTGTAACTTTAACCTATTTTGAAATTGTTTTGAGCCTTTCATACCTTTTCTTTCTAACCCCGTCCAAAGCCCATATTACGGTCCAAAGAAAGACCTTCTGATCAGTCTTTGAGAAATGCCAAGTCAAGTAGGTAAAAGTAATTCACGTCAGGGGCAACACTCTGGTACAAGCAAGGAGAGAAATTAAAATAAGAGAGTCTTATTGGTGAAAACCCTCACGGGCACCGTAAGGCAATGGGAGTTGAGAGAAATTAAAATGAGAGAGTCTTATTGGTGAAAACCCTCACGGGCACTGTAAGGCGAAAGGGAGTTGAGAGATGAATGAATGAAAGAGATATGCTGGTGAAAATATTTCAAGGCACCGCAGGATGAACAAGGTTAAGGTTTGGGTAAAGTAATCAAGTGATAGAAATTCTGGGGCAACAAAGTGTGGTGACCAAGAGCTGGGTAGTTGGATAGATTGGGCTGATTAGTCCAAAATGCATGTCATGACCATTGGTACTAGCTGTTTCGGTCAGATAAGTTTCTTTCCCTTTTTCCTTTCGTAGCAGTCATCTGGTTTTGGATTCTTCTTATCCTTAACCCGCAAAGTCATTGCATTTCATTTTCTTTTGGGTTCATTTGTCTAAGATGTTTTAATGTCAGTCTTGTTCAAAGCAAGTCAAAGCTCACTACCAGCTTCCAAATTTGCAAAGCACAACGTGGTCAGAGCGTACTAAGGATAACGTGATTTGAGAGGGGGGGTTACAAGGAATCACCAAAAGTTTCATCGGTGTAATGGTTTGGTAATGTCATGGGAGACGCAAAGGTTTGGATAAAAGGGTCAGAGGCAAAACAACAGCATGAGTATGGAACACTCTGTTCGTCAAAGGTCAGGGGGTTCGAAGGTCAGTCGGAAAGTCAAAGTGGTTCAGGGCCAGTTTGGGAAGCCAGTCGGAACAAAACAATGCAGCAGAAAGATCTCCAGCAAGAATGCCGCCAACTAACCACCATTTTTGAACTGACAAATTTTCTTTGATTAAAACAGGGGCAGAAAAGTTCGTTTGTTTTAGAGGGACTCTCTGTGGAGAAATGCAGTCACCAAACAGGTTTGCTCTTAATTTTCAGGATCCACCTGGAAAATGGGACCTAGTTTAAAGTTCAGAAATAGCATAATCTAGCATAAATGTATCCCAACGGAATATAAGTTGGCTTAGAAGTGTGCATGTTCGAGACAGGATTCAATTAGGAGTTTCCAGGACCCTCCTGAATAATGGGACTTAGCTTTAAGATTTCAATTAGATAACAACATTTAGCGTAAACTCTACTGTAGGGTAGTATAATTCAGACATGAGGTTGTCACCCTTAAGATAAAATTTGACCTTTGATTTTCAGGACCCTCCTGGATAATGGGGATTAGTTTAAAGATTCCCTTAGATAGCAAGATTTACCAGAAATCACACCTGTAGAAGATATAACTTAGATTTAAAATTGTCGTTTCGAGTTGTCAGGACCCCCCTGCATAATGGGACCTAGCTTTCAAATTCTTAGTAATATTTGGTAATGTGATTCGGTTTAACATTCACATATGTGCCCAGTCACCAAACTAGGGCAGAAAAATTGTCTTTGTTTTGTCTATTTTTGTGAAGTCTGGAGCCCGCCTGGAGAGCAGGGAATATATTTCGAGTTGAAATCAGGAGCTCGCCTGGAGAGCAGGGAATACTTTCAAATGCAGCAGTCAGGAGCCTGTCTGGAGAACAAGGGAGTACAATTTAATGTTTTAGCTTTCAAAATTCTTGGTTTTGTCTATTTTGTGAAGTCAGGAACCCGCCTGGAGAGCAGGGAATAATTTCAAATGCAGCAGTCAGGAGCCCGCCTGAAGAGCAGGGAATACATTCCAGCACAGTAGGTAGGAGCCCGCCTGGAGAACAAGGGAGTACAATTTAAAGTTTTAGCTTTCAAAATTCTTGGTTTTGTCTATTTTGTGAAGTCAGGAGCCCGCCTGGAGAGCAGGGAATACATTTCAAGTTCAGAAGTCAGGACCCGTCTGGAGAGCAGTGAATACATTTCAAGTTCAGAAGTCAGGAGCCCGCCTGGAGAGCAGGGGATACATTCCAAGTCCAGAAGTCGGGAGCCCACCTGTACAACAAGGGAGTACATTCAAGTTCAGCAATTTGAAGAAAGGAACAACACCTCAGTTTGTAGTTTGCAATGGCAACAAGGGATTTTACCAAGAGAACACAAGGCAACAAGGCAACAAGGAAGTACAAGAACAAGTTTGAATAATTCAGATAGAATTTTGTAATTCATAGGTCATAGCTTAGTTTAGCTTCTTTTATTTTTTGACATGGTGTAATAAGGAAGGTCAGCAAGCAGTAGCAACAGCAGTCGTAGTGAAATCACAGCTCCTGGTAGTCCCAGCTACCAGACACTCCCGAACTACACTGACCTGATTCTTTTTTAGCCAAGGATATGTAGGCAACCTCGGGAGCAGGGTGCGGTCAAATGTTTCAAAAAATGCTTCGCACGGAATATTCAAATGGGCAAAAATCGCTCGTTTCCGCTCACTTATCTTTGCACGAAAACTCTTCGTGTTTCCGAGCAAAGAGGGGCAGCTGTGAGCACGTGATTTTTTCCCTATATATGAATTATTCCCAAAAATTCAAATAAAATGATGTCTTTCATTATTTTTACAATTTTTGTGAATTTGGTGTTTTTTTGTTAATTGTTTGCATTTTATTTGTGCATTTTTAATTCATATGAAAAATATAAAAAAAAATATACTTGACATTTGCATTTAGGATTTAATTTCATATTTTAGGATTAGTTAGTGGTTAAGTTGTTTTTAGAACGTAATATGGAGAAAATAACAAAAATAGTCCACTTTTGCATTTTTAATTGTTAATTGTTGAATTTGTCGCGAAATAGGTTTTAAACAATTTTAGGAATTAATTAGCTTAACTTTGAAAATATATTAGGTCTTTATTTTTATTCTTCGCATTTTTATAAAGTGAGAAAAAAGAAATAATAAAAAAATATATAATGAAATACAAAAATAAATAAAAGAAATAAAAGAAAAACAATTAAAAATTGGTCTTAATTGGAGACCAAATTTGGTCCAAAATCGATCAGCCCAAGTAAAACCACCTTAGACCAGCCCAGTTTAAATCCCCACCCGGTCCGACTCAGGACCATACCAAACGACGCTGTTTTGGCGTCAGGTGATCTGAACCGTCCATCATCCCAATCCAACGGTCCATAGTGGTTCAAGCTTTTAAATAAAAGTGTAATAATACACTTCACAAATTCAGAGACATAACCTCTCTTCCTCGTACCCCCACCCCTTCCCCTATAACACCACCACCCTACCGTAACGCGGCCTCATCCCCACCGTGCTCCGCAACCGGAAATCGCCTCACGGCGGCGGCCGACATCCTTTTCCTCCCAAAATTACACCCCAATCTCCCCTCGTCCTTCTCTTTCCATATTCGATACTGGTTTTCCTCGAATCATAGCCAAAAAGCTCAAATATTGAATCTAAATTTTCCGACCAAAACCTTACCTTGTCCAAACGGCCCCAAATTTACACCACACAATCCCCAGACCTCCCTCACCCCTAATCCCTAACCAAATCCCCTCGAATCTGAGTAAAATGGCTCAAATTGTATAACTTAGGGTTGAAGACGAGGCTGTTTTAGGGGTTCGAGGGTTCGATTGGCTTTAAGTTGATGTTATATGTTTATTTCATACGAAATAAACATATAACATTAACTCAAAGCCAAATTTGGAGGCCAGTCGAGTTTGAAGTTGAATCCGTAAGTCTGCTTATTTGTTGTTCTTTTTCTTTCTTTTCTTTTTCTCTCTTTGTTTTCATGAATTTTTATTTTTTTTTGGTGTAATTTGTGCTTTGTTTGTTAAGTGGTTTGTTCTAGTTTCTGTGACCATTTTTTATTTTTCTTTAGTTTGGTTAATTCTGATTTAATTTACGTTTTTCTGTTAGCTTAAATGTTCAAATAGTGGTTTAATTGGTTCAATCGATTAATTGTTAGTTTAATTGGTTCCATTAGCATGTTATAGTTTAGTTTAAATGTGTTTTGCTTCGTCAGGTTAATTGATAATTGTCTTAATTAGTTTAATTAGTCTAGTTGTTGGTTTTAGGGGATTGTTTGATTGATAACTTTTGAATAGTTAGGTGAGCTGGTTTGTAGCTATTAGTTGTGATCATAGAAGAAAGGGGTTGGGGTCAACTAATACAGGTTTTGTAGTTTTAAGTTGAATTCAAGGGTAATTTGGACATTTAGGATTGGGTAGCACATGGTAGTTGAAACTAGAATCTTCTAGGACCTTCCAAAGTAGAACTTTAGTGTAATTTCAGCAATTGTAATGTATTAACTTGTGACACAAATCAGAAAATAAGGGGTTAAATGAGTAAATAAATGGGGACTGGAATGACAGAAAATTGAGAGCTGCCCTTATCTTTGTCTATAAAAGGGCATCATCAATGCCTTAACGGGGATTTTTTTGGGGGAGAGCTTCAAAAATTCCCCCAGAAGTTCTCTCTAGTTTTCCAGATCTGAATTTGAAATTCAATATTCAAAAACCAAAAACACTAGAAAACCTTCAAAAATCCAAAAACTATTGTTCCATTGTTAAACCTTAGGTTAGCTTCAAGTTTTAGTTATGGATTCACATTCTTAAGTTTGATCTTTGGTTGTTGAAGTTCAGAAGTTCATTTCGAGTGATTTTGGGGCTAATTAAGTTGGTTTTTGTTTGATTTTTGCTCTGTTGAAGTTTCAGAAGTATTTTGAGTTTTATTCCGAGGGCGTTTGGGTTTATTCGAGTGTGTTTCGGGTTGATCTGTTATTCCTGTTCGATTTCAAACACTTCTGGATTGTTGAATTCATTGTTGGACTGTTCTTTTGATCATCTGCTCCTTGATTGTTCAACATTGTGGGTTGTTGTACATTGCTGTTGCATTACTGCCATAGCTGACCTCTTCTCCCTTCTTATTTGCAATTTCCAGGTATTATCCTTGGCCTCGTCTGAATTGTGAAGGATCCATGTAATTTTCTGATTTGGAGGCTGAATGATGAAGAGCTTAAGTTAGTTGCTGAATTTTCTTGGTTTCTACTTAGTATTAAGATGAAACAGTCACGTTTATATAAAACATGTGTATCGTTTGGATAAGTTCTGGACTATATTGACTGATAGACTATTAAATATAATCTGCTTGGTTGAACTACAAATTACATGTTGTATCTAAGAAATGCTTAGGGATTTTTGTTGTGACGTTTGGAATCCGTTGTAGTTCATTTGATTAAGGACTGAAGTTTGTGTATGAAAGTTGGAACTAAACTGCATGACTATTATTTTCTAGATTCGCATATGAGTTAAATGCTGATCTAGTTTTGGTAGTCGTAGAAAACATGTCCAAAATGGTTTTACGTTTCCAATGCTAAATCCAGGTCCCAAAATCATGAGATCACCTGAAAGTTGAGTGTTGGTTTAGTCTTGTTAATTTGAATTAGTGTCATATGGTTGAACTGCTACTACAATTGTTCTTAATTGGATTTTACCTTTAGTAACACTTAGAATCTCAATAATGAATAAATGAATAGGACAATTTTTCACCTGTCTTTGAATTGTTGACTTGCATGAAAATTAGCTGGTTTGTTTTGGGAGTGATTGGGCTGCTCAGATTCGTGTGAATGCCGCATTGTTTCCGTCCAGGCTCGACCCTGGGTTCGTTGGTCTGCGTTTGCAAAGGTGACTTGGGCCCTCTATTGCGTTGGGACTATAGCATCCCTGTAGGCCCATATATCGGAGCAGCCTTTCTCATAAATAGGGTTGTTGGTTTATTAATTAATTAGGGGATTATTTTAGAGACAATAAAAATAGAGAATCATAGTTGCTTTTAGGTATGCCTTTTAAATAATAAATGAGATGAGCCTCGCCAAATATGATGCACAATCGCGGGGCCCTCAATAAATGGTTGAACTAAAATACTTAGATTTCAGGATGGGCCGTTTAGCAAATTTCACGGCATTCCCCAAAGATAATAACGCGTTAGCCTCTTTTAGCACGATTTTAATAAAATTACCCTCCTAAATTCGGGTGTGCATTTCATGTGACCCAAATCAAATCCCAAAACGTTGAATAAAATATGTTTAGGATTGCGGGTGCATTTCATGTGACTCGATCCAAAGACACGTTTTAAACGACGTTCACCTTTCTTTAATAATTAAATAAAAGCGGTAAAAAGTTAAAATTGGCACATAGGTTCGTCATGTAATAAAATCAGATAAATAAGCTAAACACGACAGTTGAGCGACCGTGCTAGAACCACGGAACCCAAGAATGCTTAACACCTTCTCCTGGATTAACAAAATTCCTTAGTCAGATTTCTGGTTCGCGGATTGTTAACAGAGTCATACTTTCCTTGGTTCGGGACTCAACTGGTGACTTGGGACACCATTAATCTCCCAAGTAGCGACTCTGAATCTTAATAATAAATCCCATTCTGATTGTCCTTTAATTGGAAAAACTCATTTACGCCCTTCGGGGTGTAGTGAAGAAGGAGGTGTGACAACACTTGCTCATGACTTGTAGAACCTATGAACCTAGAGCTCTGATACCAATCTATCACGATCCAAAATCCACCAGTAGTGCTGGCACCTAACCCAACCCACTAGGTAAGCCAATTAACAATTATCCAATTCTATTTAACTTAATAAAACATTTAAAAAATAAAATTATCTAAATCTTCTACATTTCCCAAGGACTGGTAGTACAGAACATGAGCTTCTAAGAATAGAGTTTATAAAGATGTTATGAAGAAAATACATCTTCTGTTTGAAAAGTACATAAAAAGAATTTTGTATCTAAGGCTACCGTGAATAAGAGGCAGTCGCAACAAGAATACAAGTGCGCCTTCAAATCCATCAACCATTGATCGTAGCAACATCAGCATCCGGGATCTGCACGCATTATGCAGAAAGTGCAGTATGAGTACAACCGACCCCATGTACTCAAAAAGTAACAAACCTAACCTCATGTTGAAGCCAGTGACGAGTTGGAACATAGGTCGGGTCCAACACCAATATCCAATAACAGTTCATAACAATGTAAAGCATATAAATAAGGAAGTAACTCGGAGATAAAGTGTTCAAATTTTTCACAGTTTTCCAAAAATAGTTCTGCCTTTCAAGAGTATTAGTGAAAACTCAAATTCTTTACTAACAACGTCGTGAAATATGAGATAGTTTAAAAAACTGTATTTTCTTTTCCAAACCCCCTTTTCAAAATAAATAAGATGTTTCATTTTCTTTCCAGATAGAAAGTATAAGATACCTTTATATGACCACATATTAATGTGTGTAAAATATCATGAATGACGGGAAACCATACAGCATGAGGAAAATATATCTATATGCATGTATGTCATATATGCATGCCAATTTCATGTATCTCATAGATAAATCATGTACGCACACTCTCAGAGTACTCAAACTCACTGTATCACACCTTTCACTCATCATAATCAACCACTCGGTACTGTATATGGCCCATACGGCCTAGGGAAGATCCATCCCGAAATATATATATCACTGACTATAAGTCACCCAGTACCGAGGAAACAGGCCAATCCAGCCTCATGGATAAGATCCATCTCCATACCAAGGAAAGATCCATCCCTGAATGTAATCAAGTACTTCAGACAAATCCATGCCCAGGGGAATCCATCCCTCAATAATATCATCCGCGCTCACTGGGGGTGTATAGACTCCGGAGGGGCTCCTTCAGCCCAACCGCTATAACAAGCCAACGAAGGCATAATCAATAATTTGTTGCGGCGTGCAGCCCGATCCCATAACTGTCATTCATAATCAGGCTCTCAGCCTCACTCAGTTATCAATCTCTCCAGTCTCACCCACGGTCTCACAATGTTATGAAAAGAGACCCGGAACAATAATATAATGTATCAATAAGGAACAACTAAGACTGAGATATGATATGAATGCATGAATGTGACCGAGTACGAAATATCAGCGAATTCAATAAGATGATAACAAGAAACGACTACTATGGGTCCCAACATTATCAGCATAAAGCCTAAATATGATATCTAGTATGATGAACAGCTCATTTATCTTATCACATGGTGAAACCACATATATAAATAAAATAGGGCCACTATTCATTGCCCTACAAATAATAGAGTCACAACTCACAGGGTGAACGCCCACACGCCCGTCACCTAGCATGTGAGTCACCTCAACACCAATCACAAAGCACATAATTTAGGGTTTTATACCCTCAACACTAAGTTTAGAAGAGTTACATATCTTAAACAAGCCAAATTCCGGCATCGAGCAAGCCAAGCGATGCTCAAAGAATGCCATCACATGCGTTCCAACCTCCGAATGGCTCGAAACTAATAAAAAAACAACTCAAATACATCAAACAATGCTAAAGAAACTAATCTCAATCGAAAAAGGTCGAATCTTTAATCAAAAGCCCAAAATCAGCCAAAAAAAACAACTTGGGCCCGTACCTCGGAACCCGACAAAACTCACCAAATCTGTCAACACATTAAATTACGAGTTAAACCATACTAGTTTCACTCCAATCCGACTCTGAATTGGTGTTTAAACACAAAAATTCATATTATGAAACTTTAGGCCAAAACCCTCAATTTCTTCTTTAAAATTCATCAACCAAAAGCTAAAATCGAAGATAGATTCATGAAATATAACC
Source organism: Nicotiana sylvestris (assembly GCF_000393655.2). Taxonomy (NCBI): domain Eukaryota; kingdom Viridiplantae; phylum Streptophyta; class Magnoliopsida; order Solanales; family Solanaceae; genus Nicotiana; species Nicotiana sylvestris. Next base: position 108,722,057 of record NC_091067.1, read on the forward strand.
AAACCAAAATAGAGAACACTTACCCCAATTCATATGCTGAAAAGCGCCTCGAAAAATTGCCCAATTCCGAGCTCCACAATTCAAAATATGTTAAATGCACAAAACCCTCATTTTAACACTGTTCTACCTCGTTTCTTATGCCAAAAGATCTCGACACTCACTTTTGATACCTTCAATGGATTCCTTATGAAATTCTAGTCAAATTAGGCTCTTGAATCACTCCATTTGACCTTATATTGAAGAAGATATGTTGGTTTCAATATTTGGAAATAGTGTAGATTTTTAAATACGCAGCAATGGCAATTTCGTAATTAATCTGAAAAATCTGGCAACCCAATTCCTAGTAAAATGATCATAAAATTCGCATACGATCATAAAATCTGGCTCAGTAATTACGATATGGATCTAATGATTCAATAAAAATAGAAATCAGAGCTCTTTTGTTCAATGTTGTACCATTTATACTTGAAGAAACGACGTCGAAACATAAGAAAAACGAGCGCAACACAACCCAAACCTATCTGAAACTGACCTGAGCCCCTCGGGACCCCGTCTAAATATACCAAAAAGTTCCATATCATAATACGGACCTACTCGAGACCTCTAAACACACATAACAATATCGAAACAACGAAATGCACCTCAAAACAAACTTAATGAACTTTTGAGCTTTTTACTTCCAAAACTCATGCCGAAACATATCAAATCAACTCGGAATGAACCCAAATTTTTCACACAAGTCCTAATACATCATACAGAGGTACTCACGCTCCCAACTAACGAGCAAAGTGCAAATGCTCAAAATGACCGGTCAGGTCGTTACATCAACCATACTTCTGGACTCGAAATCCTTAGACACCATACTTTAACCTTTGAGTCCACTAGGACTGTTATTCATAGCCACCCACTCTAACTTGGTCCCAAATATAATCAACTCCAAGAATCTTCTAGCACATGAGCACCCTCTCGACGAAGCACCCGGCCGAATCACTTTCCTATTGAAACCCGCATCTATACAAAGCATAAATCTCGATCCTCCCCCAAAGCCTGAAAACGATCCAATAAGGTGAACCGTAGCACAACTTCATCAAATCCCTTGCATCAATTGACCACTTATGTTCCTTTCCCTTAGCTGCAATAAATCGCCAATACACCGATAACCCAAGATCTCATAAATAGATGACTACGCAATCCAACCGTAGGTGGTGGGACTCTCCCACTTAGCTTGAAGCCACTATTACACCACTCTAGAGCCTACCAAGATTCTTTGTCTCATATTGACATGACCTTGCTCAATCAAACCGCCAAATGCCTCGAAATCCTTCCGTTAGTATTTCATGAACGCTCTGAATCTCTAGCAACATTCGCATATTCGACCTCTTACTGGATAGCCAGTGAAATCCTCTGTAGAACCTTCTCCAACCACGTGACTGCTGACCTGCTCACAGGAGATAACCCACCTATGGAAATTACCTACTAACATCTTCCAACGTTGTTTCACGGGGTACAATCATTACGACACTGATAACCCGTCCTGAGCCCGTGCTCATCCACCAGTTGCACCAATCCATTCACTCCTTGTGGACATCAACTAAAACTGCAATAATATCTTCCTATCTAAAGTCATGTTGTATCCTTCTTCATATCAAGCAAATCCTTTCCGTCATATCCAATCTCCAGCCGTATACCAGCCAACGTTTTGTATTGAGCCCGTAGACCCAATCATCGTCCACTAAAATTCCCAAATCATTCAAACTTCCCACAAGGTGTGCAGTTATCCTGCCACTGAACTTATATGCTTCTCTTCCACTCTCCCACTTTGGCCAAACCCTCTTTTTTAAGAGACTATTCGATTTCCGCTTCTTACACCTGGCTTCCTTAGAAATTTAACCACCAGATGACACTTCCCACTTGTCCTTTCTCATCCCTTGCTGCCCATATGTCGCCTTAATTTAATCCCTATCTCTGTAGCATTTGGATCAACAGGTCGATACTAACTTTAAATCTCTCCGAAGATCATCTTTCTCGAGCCATCAACACTAGAAACACTGGTTCAATCCTGAACCACCGCACATCGCGATCTCTAACAGTCGATTCCCATCATTTCACAATACCCTGCCCCAAAGGCGAATTGAAGAAAACCATAACACTGGCAAACTTAACATATTAATCGAGGACGACGATACCACGTCGCAAATGAAAATTCCACTACACTTGAAAAAACTTAGTCTCGTTACTCCATCAACCCAACCTGAACATTCATAGTCCGATTGCCCTTCCTTTGCCGACAATAAAATACTGAATCTCTTAATTATGAACTGAGTAGACCTTCTTTCAAGTCGTTCCCTGCCCAAACACATAGGCAAGTATCCTACCATCACGTCAATATTGCATGATAACCGTTCATGAGCATCATAGCAACCTGTGCATAGCCTCAAAGCTCTCAGAAGTGCAGCTACCGAGCTGAAGTGACCGAATATCCTTCTGCAAGGCGACGACAATAGCCCAATCAACTATGCGAGGAGAACATCCCACGCCACATTTGTAGTATCATTATAGTTCCTCAGTTCCCAATTTGATAACAAGCGCTTCACGTCGCGTAGGATTGAATAGGAAGGAAATAAGGGCATAAGACTCAAAGGAATCAAACTGCACGATGAGGAATTAATAAGGGAAGTGCTCCTAACAGTCATGTAGCCTCTCGAAGATAAGTACAGACGTCTCCATACCAATCCGCAAGACTCTACTAGACTTGCTCATGACTCATGAAACCTAAGAGAACCTAGTGCTCTGATACCATGTTGTCACGACACAAAATCCACTAAGGGTCGTGATGGAGCCGAACACACTGTCAGGCAAGCCAACACCAAGACGTTAATTAAATTCTCATTTTAGTATTTGTTGAAATCATTTTCTTTATACATTAAACAATAAATAATGAAATTCACAAAAATAAACATGAAGTCTTTAACAAACATAATATTGAATAATCACATAATCATCCCAGAACCCGGTGTCACAAGTGCATGTGCTATCTCTAGGAAAAAATGTAATACAACAACCGTCCAAAATACAAATTGGACAGAAAGTAAATACAGTAATCTAAAAGAGACTCTGCTGGCTGCAGGTCATCCCGAGAAGTGCAGCTCACATAAGTCTCTGTATCACCCATGCTGCTATGCCCACTAGGCCACTAGAGATACATATGCATGTGCAACAAAAATGCATAGCATGTGTAGCATGAGTACAAAAATAACATGTACTCACTAAGTATCCCGTCTAATCTCGAAGAAGTAGAGACGAGAGGTCGACTTTGGCACTTACTAGGGGTCCAATAATAATAATACCAAAAATATAGAAAATCGGGAATTTTCATAAAAATGACTTTAACTCAATAGCATGAGGCAAGTAAATAATTCTTTTATTAATAGGAAATTTCCAAATTTGTTTTCATCATTTATACATTTATCTCAGGACAGGGAGGCAATATCATCATTTATAGATTTGCAAGTCAAGCAATACAAGCATGCGCGAGGTCATACGGTCCGATCCAATAATATTTAAATTGTGCACTGCCAGATGGTCGAATGGCGCAAACCATAGATGTATCTATTTAACCTACCGAAGCGTACGGCCCGTTACAAAATAGATAAACATATTCAAGCAGTCATTCAAGAATTAATCAAGGAGCAATTATTCAAGAAAAGGCAATTTCTCTTTTTAAAAATCAAGAAACAATGTCTAGTCATTTAGAAATTCATTTATGCGTTCGATATGTTTTAACCATTTTAAATTGTCAACAAGATTGCGAATATTACAAGTAAAGCATGCTTTTGGGTCCTACACTACCGGACTTAAGAATAATAGTAGCTACGCATGGACTCTCGTCACCTCGTGCATACGTAGACCCCACAAATAGAAGCACATATCCAATTAATTCACTATGGGGACAATTCCCTCTTACAAGGTTAGAAAGGAGACTCACCTCGCTTCGAAAATGCATAACCGGCTCCCAAGCCCTTCCGACGACTCAAACCGATGCCTAGCACTCCAAAACAGGCAATAAAGCTGCAAACCCATAAATATATACTCTAATACTCTTTAAAAATCCAATTTATAACAAGTCTCAACTCCGCTCGAAAAGTCGGTAAAATCACCCTCGGGCCCACATGCCCCGATTCCAAAAATTTCGAAGATAAACTTTACCCATAACCCCACGAACTCAAATATATAATTTATTTCCAATTTTATGCCCAAATTCGTGGTCAAAATCCAAAAATACCAATTTCTATGTTTTTCTTCAAAACCCCAAATTTTCCTTTAGATTCTCATGAATTTTGATGTTAAGTCTAAGATATAACCACAAAATATATTAAAATTGGTTAGAGGCACTTACCCAATGATTTGATACGAAAATCCTCTCTCAAAATCACCCACTCTCGGACCTAGGGTTCAAAATATGATAAAATGAAGCAAAAACCCGAGTTACACAGCTGAAAACAAGCTGCAGATGTCGCATTTGCGATCCAGGGTTCGCAAAAAGCCTTTGAAATGTGAACAAGGAAGGGATGGAAAAGGTCGCATTTGCGACAAAAGGTTCGCAATTGCGAACTGAGCACCGCAATTGCGATAGAGATGTTCGCAATTGCGACCACACCAGATACCAGCAGTTTTCCCGACACAGAAATGAGCATAACTTTCTCATACGATGTCCAAATTTGACGATTCTTTTTTCTATAGCTCCCTAATTATGATACGGATATAATGGTTCAATAAAAAATGAATTTGGAGCTCATTTTCTTAATGTGGTACCCTTTATTCCCAAATAAACGAGGTTGAAACATCAAATAAGATCGTGACACAATTCGAAACACACCCGAGGCCCCCCGGGACACCGTCCAATCAAACCGACCCGCTCCATAACATAAAATGGACCTGCTCGAGGTCTCAAATCATTCCAAATAACATCAAAACTACTAATTTTGCATCGATTCAAGCCTAATGAACTATTGAACTTCTAACTTCCACAACCAATCCCGAAACCTATCAAATCATGTCCAATTGACCTCAAATTTTGCACACAAGTCACATTTGACATTTCGGACCTACTCCAACTTCCAAAATTGGAATCCAACCCCGATATCAAAAAGTCCACTTCCGGTCAAACTTCTCAAAAACCTTCAAATTTCTAACTTTCGCCAAATGACCCCAAAATGACCTACGGACCTCCGAATTCACTTCTGATCGCGCTCCCAAGACCAGAATCACCATACGAAGCTATTCCCAAACTCAGAATCTCAAACACACATTGATAACAGTGAAAGGCACTTTAACCCAAACTTATGAAATTCTTCTAAAATGCTAACTTTCACAATATGCGCCGAAATGCTCCTGGGCCATCCAAAATCCGATCCGGACATACGACTAAGTCCAAAATCATCATACGATCCTGCTGGAACCTCCAAATCACGATTCTGAGGTCTTTTACTCAAAAATCCAATCTTATTCAATTCTTTCAACTTAAAGCTTCTGAAATGAGATTTCTCTTTCAAATCAACTCCGAACTTTCCGGAATTCAATTCCGACCATACGTACAAGTCATAATACCTTAAGTGAAGTTTCTCATGGACTCAAACTACCAAACAACATGCTAGAGCTCAAAATGACCGGTCGGGTCGTTACACAGTTGAAGGCATAGGGACTTATCATTTGATCATGGAGACTGGACGTCACCTTGATCTATTATAGACTCTTTATGTACCTTCAGTTTCTATGAATTTGATTTCTCTTTCAAGAATTGATGTTTCTAGATTTGATTTAAAGTTTAGAAATAGATGTTTTAATTTATATAAGAATGTTGTTTCTTATGGTTCTGGTATTCTTAGTGATGGTTTATATAAATTGAAATTCGACATTGTTTTCCTGAATCCCTTCTTACTGTACAACATAATGTTGGAATTAAACGTAATTCACTAGATAAAAGTTTTGCTTACTTGTGGCATAGACGTTTGGGTCATATATCCAAGAAAAGGTTAGAAAGATTAGTAAAGAATGAGATTCTTTTGAATTTGAATTTTACTGATAGTAATATATGTTTGGATTGCATTAAAGAAAAGGAAACTAAACATAGTAAGAAAGGTGCCACAAGAAGCACCCAGCTTCTTAAAATTACACATACCGATATTTGTGGACCCTTTGATGTTTCATCTTTTGGTGGAGAAAAATATTTTATCACTTTTTTCGATAATTTTCACGTTATGGATACATCTATTATTTGAAAGAAAAATCTTAAGCAATAGATGCTCTCAAAATGATTGTTAATTAGGTTGAAAGGTAAATAGATATAAAGATAAAAATCATTAGGTCAGATAGAGGTGTGAATATTGTGAAAAATATAATGAATCAGGACAATCTCCAGATCCATTTGCAAAGTTCCTCGAGGAGCGTGGCATATGTGCACAGTATACTATGCCAGAAAAGCCTCAACAAAATGGTGTTGCAGAAAGGCGTAATCGAACACTTATGGATATGGTTAGAAGCATGATGAGTAATTCCTCATTACCCAAATTATTGTGGATGTATGCTCTTAGAAATGTTGTATATTTATTAAATAGGGTTCCTACTAAGGCATTTCTAAAGACTCCTTTTGAACTGTTGACGGGAAGGAAACCTAGTTTAAGGCACCCGCATGTTTGGGTATGCCTAGCGGAAACTAGAGGTTATAATCCACAAGAAAAAAAATTAGATTCTTGAACAGTAAGTGATTACTTTATTAGTTACCCAAAGAAATATAAAGGGTATGTTTTTTACTATCCAAACCATAGTTCGAGATTTATTGAAATCGATAATGCAAGATTCATTGAGAAATGGTAAAGTTAGTGGAAGTTCTACAAAACAAAGTGTGGAAATAAAAGAGGTGAGAGTCAATGTGCCATTACCTACAAATGTGCCAACTTCCATACAAATATCAAATATTGTTTCAGTTGTTGAAGAACATTTTAACAATACCGAGCAGTATTTGGATGAAACACTTCATGAAGAACCTAACTCACAAATATCTTATACAAATGAACCACAAGAAATGTCATTAAGAAAATCTCAAAGAGTAAGAAAATCGGATATTTCAGATGATTACGTAGTTTATTTACAAGAGTCACATTTTGACATATGTCTTAATAAGGATCCGGTTTCATATTCACAAGCCATAGAAAGTAATGAGTCTGATAAATGGATTGATGCCATGAAGGAAGGGTTAAAATCCATGGAATACAATAAAGCCTGGGATCTCGTTGAATTGCCTGAAAGTTCTAAAAGAATCGAGTGTAGATGGGTTTTTAAGACCAAACACGATTCAAATGGCAATATTAAACGATATAAAACCAGACTTGTTGCCAAGGTTATACTCAAAAAGGAGGCATTGATTTTAAAGAGACTTTTTTACCGGTCTCAAAGAAAGACTCGTTAAGAATTGTTATGGCTTTGGTGGCTCATTATAATTTAGAATTACATAAAATGGATGTAAAAGTTGTCTTTATTAATGGAGACCTCAAGGAGGAAGTTTATATGGATCAATTAGAGGGTTTCGAAACTAAAGGAAAAGGTCAAATGGTATGTAAACTGAAGAAGTCAATATATGGACTTAAACAAGCCTCACGACAATGGTATATAATGTTTAACGATACCATAACATCTTTTGGCTTTGTGAAAAATTATGTTGGTCAGTGTATATACCAAAAGATCAGTGGGAGCAAGTTTATATTCTTAGTCCTATATGTTGACGACATTTTACTTGCTGCTAATGATTTAGGTGTATTGCGTGAGACTAAAGATTTTCTCTCTAAGAATTTTGAAATGAAAGATATGGGTGAGGCATCCTATGTGATAGGAATAGAAATATTTCATGATAGATCACAAAGATTATTGGGATTGTCTCAAAAAGGCTATATCGAAAGAGTTCTATAGAGATTTAACATGCACAATTGTTCAGCAAAAATTGTTCCAATTCAAAAGGGGACAAATTTAGTCTCGTACAATGCCCTAAGAATGATAAAGAACGAAAAAAAAGAATCAATTTCTTACTCTTCTATTATTGATAGTCTGATGTATGCTCAGACTTGCACAAGATCGGATATTAGTTTTGCGATCGAAATGCTGGGAAGATATCAGATTAACCCAGAAAATGATCACTGGAAAGCTGCAAAGAAAGTTTTGAGGTACCTAAAAGGAACGAAGGACTACATGCTCATGTATAAGAGATCCAAGCATTTGGAAGTTGTTGGATACTCGAATTCAGATTTCGCTGGATGTATTGACACTAGAAAATCCACGTTTGGTTATTTGTTCCAATTAGCTTAAGGAGCAATATCATGGAAGAGTGCCAACAGTTTGTCATTGCTACATCCACGATGGACGTAGAATTTGTGGCATGTTTTGAAGACACAATTCACACATTATGGCTGCGAAACTTTATTTCATGACTTGGGGTTGTCGACACCATTACCAAGCCACTGAAAATTTACTGTGAAAATTCTGCATGAGTATTCTTCTCCAAGAACGATAAGTACTCCAAAGGTGCCAAACATATGGAATTAAGTGCATAGTTAAATTTATTTGTTCTATAGTTAAGTGCATAATATAAATTAGAAAGGAAAAAATAATATTAAAAAATTAAAAAAAAAAAGATAAAAAAATTGATAATTTAGATAGTCAAATAGATATTTGGCCAGCAAAAGTTTGAGAAATTTGCTTGAGTGACCTTATGAGTGCTATATGTAGGCATAGTTAAGTGACTTTTTTGTTAGAAGCAAACGAACAATAACTTTACTATGTAATTTCGGATAGTTAACTGACCATTTGAATAATGGACTTTTTTTTTATTGCAGATGGATCTTGCTTAAAATTTGTATTGAATTTGTTGCAACTTCTCAAATTCTTCAAGATTTGGGAGTAACAAAGTGTCACGACCCAATTTTCCCTCAGTTGGATTTCGGGATGGCACCTAGTCTCTAAACTAGGTAAGCCTGATATAAACTGAAATAACATCGATGCTTTCTAACTTTAAATTAACCAACTCTAAATAATCCAAAATTTCTCCAAAACTGGTGGTACAAGTCACAAGCCCATCTAAGAGTAATTACACAAAATAATACATCTTTGCCCCAAAACAAAGAGCAAATGGAAATAATTACAATTGAAGGTGACTCCGAGACCTGCGAACGCAGAAGCAGGTTACCGTGAGTATCCACTGCGACGACCCGCACAGCTACTATCGATCAATACCTGGATCTGTATACAAAAAAATTTACAGAAGTGTAGTATGAGCATACCACAGCGGTGCCCAATAAGTATCAAGACTAACCTCGGTGGGGTAGTGACGAGGAACAGTCAAGACACCTACTGGTCAATTAAGATTAACAGGATATGAGAATAAACATCAAGATAAAGATAACGAAGTAATACCAACTACGGAGAGAAATCCAGGTACAAACAGTATAAACAATAAAGGGAGAACAGGGATAGTAAGGAACGGAGATCACGTAAATCAAATAAGCCAAACAATTCAACACTGATATAGTAGAGACAGAGAAAATTAAGAATGTATCCAACTAAAGAAACAATGTCAACTCAATCACTCCCATTAAGTTTAATGCACCATCTCGACCATTTCAATCCTCGATTTCTCATATCATAATCTCAACTTTCGAACTTTCAGCACATACGGCACTTTGTGCCCACGTATTTTTCATCTCACTCTTAACAACAAAATCCCCATGATATACAATATCAAATGTCCTTACAAATACACTTAAGATGTTCAAGAAGTCCCATTTTCATAATATAAATTAAATTTGAATTTCTAAATAAGTTTGAAAAAAATCGGCGAGAAAAGATGAAGTTATTTTTAGAAATCATTCTCGTAAGAAAATACCCCTTTAAATTTAAAATACAACATCGGAAGAATTATTACCTTTAACAGGGGAGTTGAAAACTTAAAACTTAGTAGAAATTTCTTTTTGAGTAAAATACAACCTCAAACGGTTTAAGGAGATATAATTGAGACACTAATTGAATTAAGGATGTAACAATTATTGAAGTTTGTAGTATTGGAACGTATAAATAAATATGTATAAATACGGTGAGGTACTGAAAACATTGTGGGTTCCAACACAAAGGATCACAGCAATGAAAGAATTAAACAGTTTAAACATTTGAATTGGCAACAAAAACAAAACATAGCAAACTGACGGTGCACGACACCAAAAATATCCAATCACTAACAAGGATAAGAAGACCAAACACAGAATTTCACTTTCATCTTATTTATCTCGTGGCAGGCGTGCCACCTGTTCCCATTTCACTTATCTTGTGGTAGGCGTACCACCCGTTCCCATTTCATCATATCTTGTGGTGGGCATACCACCCGCTCCCATTTCATTATATCTTGTGGTAGGCGTACCACCCGCTCCCATTTCATCATATCTTGTGGTAGGCGTACCACCCGTTCCCATTTCATCATATCTTGTGGTAGGCGTACCACCCGCTCCCATTTCATAATATCTTATGGTAGGCGTACCACCCGCTCCCATTTCATTATATCTTGTGGTAGGCCTACCACCCGCTCCCATTTCATCATATCTTGTCGTAGGCGTACCACCCACTCTCATTTCATCATATCTTGTGGTAGGCGTACCACCCGCTCCCATTTCATTATATTTTGTGATAGGCATACCACCCGCTCCCATTTCATTATATCTCATCATCAATTATAATAGAATGTCGGCCAGGAAATAGTAAGGAAACAACAACGTCCCGGCAAGGGAATTATAAGGAAACAACAATATCCCGGCAAGGGAGTCAACAACAAGAATAGACACGTCACGGGAAGGGAACCAACAGTAAGAATCAAATATGTCCCAGCAAGGGCATCAGCTATAACCAAACTTGTATCAACAATTAACTTCACAATGAAATCCCAACCACACAACAAGACATAATAAACAAGTGAGAACTACACCGACAACCACAACAGTTGGACATGTAACCTATTTGCAAAAAGTCATAGAGGAACTCACAATCAAGAAGTATCCAGACAACAAGAAGGGCAATCACTTCAATTAAGGCAGTTGAGGGTCAATGCAACACGTAAGAATCCAAGGAAAGCTAGCAATATCATTTGGAGCATATAGAGACAATTTAAGCAATTATCAAACTCAATCATAACAAAATAGTCTCCACATTGAACATAATGACCTACGAACCCTAGAGCACATTTTCCACAAATAAGTCCGAGCACACACTCGTCACCTCTCATGCACGGACTACAATTAGCATAAAAGACTCAATTCCTAAGGGGGAAGTCCCCCACACAAGGTTAGGCAAGATACTTACCTCAAAGATGACAAACCGGTACTCTAGAATGCACTTCTCGGGTGAAAAGACCTCTGAACGGCTCAAATCTAACCAATTTAACTTCAAAGCATAAATAAAACACATAAGAAGCTATTTCGGATCATAATGTTTAATCTTTACAAAGATATAAAAATCGACCCAAAAGTCGACCCTCGGGCCCGCACCTCGAAACCCGTCAAATTTTACAAATTCCGATCACCCATTCCAAAATGAGTTCAACCATACAAAACTTATCCAATTCCAACACCATTTGGTCCAGCAAATCATGATTTTTCATTTTAGGAATTTTCTTCAAAAACCAACACTTTACTCAACCCAAGTCACCAATTAAATGATAAAAATAAGAATAAATTCATGGAATATAATCTATTCTAGGTGAAGAATACTTACCCAATTGTTTTGCTTGAAAACCCCACAAAGAATCGCCCAAAACCGAGCTCTAGAACTCCATGAATGTTAAAAATGGCCTAACCCTCGATTTGGAAACTTATATTCTGCCCAGATATTTAAAGCATAGCGAACGCGGAGGAAATATCGCGTTCGCGAAGAAGAAAAAGTGAAGGTGCTCAGGTTACTCATCGTGAACGCGACAATGCATCCGCGAACGCGAAGAAGGGGAATCTGATGGCCCAAAGAATGCCCTTCGTGAACGCGTGAACTAGTACGCGAACGCGAAGAGTGGAACGGCATAACTACGCGAACGCGAGAAGGGGAACGCGAACGCGATGAAGGGAGAGACAGAGCTTCACGAACGTGAGGTTCCAACGCAAACGCGAAGAAGGATTTCAGGGGGCTAGAAACAAAGTTTCGCGAACGCGAAAGAGGATACCAGGAGCAGATACAGTAGTTCAAAAACAAGGAAAAATGACCTGTAGCCCATCCGAAACACACTCGAGGCTCTCGGAACCCCGTCTAATCACACAAACAAGTCATATAACATAACACGGACTCACTCGAGGTTTCAAATCACATAAAACAACAACAAAACAATGAATCAAACCAAAAATCAAGCTTAGAAATTTCCAAATCTTCAAACATCAAACCTCATGCCGAAACCTATCAATTCAACTCGGAATAACGCCAAATTTTGCAAACAAGTCCAAATTGACATAACGGAGCTGCTCTAACTCTCGAAATCGCATTCCGACCCCGATATCACAAAAGTCAAGTATGGGTCAAAACTTTAACTTTTCCAACTTTAGCCGAAACACCTCAAATTACCCTACGAACCTCCAAGTCTAAATCGGAACGCGCTCCTAAGTCCAAAATCACCATACGAAGCTGTTGGGATTTCCCACGACCCATTCCGGTTCCGTTTACTCAAAAGTCCAATTCCGGTCAAATTTTCACTGTTTGAACTTCCATAACTATGTTCCTTCCTCCAATTCAATTCTAATTTATCCGAAAACCGAATCCAACCATGCACACAAGTCTATATACATAATGTGAAGCTACTCGAGACCTCAAACTACCAAAGTAGTCGCAATTGCTCAAAACGACTAGTCGGGTCGTTACATCCTCCTCCACTTAAATATACGTTCATCCTCGAACGTGCCCGGAGTCGCTCCAAAGCCATCGAACCACTGTATGAGCTCACCATTCATACACCCAGGGATTTTTCCCAATCACCCAACCTATGAAGAACTGATAATGCCATTTAACTGGAGATCTCATCTCCTCCTTAGTCCATAACCTTAGAAAAGAACCCAAACCTCAACATCTGAAATTCATCATGGGACCCGAATTCCACATCATCACATTAAACGCACCCAAACAAGCTGAATCGAGCCAAAAATTCCAATCCCGAATACAATCACATGTTGCTCCATACAACTCAATGCCCGAAGCAATAACCTCTGACCACCATAGTTGTTCAAATAATACCCTGGGTGCCAGCAACACACCTCACATTGAATATAAGCTTATTCCAGACCTCCACATCACTGTCCATGATAAAGAAACACGCGGGAACTCATAGCCGCCTATGAAGTAAACAAATCAAGAAACTCTCTCGCCCGCCAGGGCCATTATCCAAATCTTAGCAGAAATACCCACATACTTCCAAACACTCCTCACCCCCAATGCCATAGTACCACTCTCATGTCTAAGAACCACATCTCGACCAATGCACACAGCCCAACTGATGAATCATCATGGAAATACACAAATTCTCACACTACACAGCTCGTACGCTGAACCAGTAATAACTCAATTACGTAACACAAGTAAGGAAAAACACTGTAGAAGAATTTTCTAACAAATGTAACATGTGCAACAACGAAAATATAGTTTTTATCAAATTGTTCCACAGAGGAAAAGTAGAACCCCAAATAAACACAAGGAAAGGGTATCTTATATAACATCCGCTGCGGCGTGCAGCCCGCTCCCAAATACTCATCAAGCCAGTATACCACATAACATCTGCTGCGGCATGCAGCCCGCTCCCAAATACTCATAGAGCCAAAATGCTCAGGCTCACTGATCACATGAATACTGAAATCAAGTACAACAGAGTGCACAAATAAAACTGTGGGAAAACAGATGAAAGTGCTAAAACATGAAAGAAGCAAGCACGACTAAGGTGCAATAAGCATATCAACATCACGAGGGCTATCTTGCCTGCATCGCCATAAGGCCTGAACAGAATCACTACCTGCGTGGGAAATAATCATACCACATCACTGCCTAACACAGCATACAAGAGTAGCACATATCATAGGCTAAGGCATATATAATATTTATCCTGCCTGGTAACATGGTCAAAATGACAACTTCATAGGAGTACACAAAACGAACCTGATACAAAACACATATTCTCGCTAGTCCTCCACATAGCTCACAACCGAACCCTGATCCTTCCCAATTGAATGAATATTCTTCGAAAGAAAAACAACAACCTATCGATAATACATACCATTAATTACCCCATTCTCAACATTTCTTCACAATCCACTAACAAGAAATAGTCCACATATGGGGACACCTAGTCCTGAAACTTCAGGAATACTAAATATTCCATATCCGGACTCAACTATGAAGATCAAATGGTTGATACATCACTCACCCTCCATCATCCTGTCTAAGAACCCATATAAGATTCCGGCCGCGCAGCAAAACATGAACCTTGAAAGCCTCAGAACCCAGTAATCACCATACTACTAGCCACGCACCCGCAACCCAAAACTCAAGGTCCTTTTCAAAATTCACACTCTTCACATATAATAGTCAGTAATGCCAACACTCTATTACTTTCAGATACTGATTCAGGGGAAAACCACAATGTACCACATATTCTTTATGCCCATAGAAGGCTCCCAACTCAAGCCGCAGTCAAACCATCGAGAACCCTCCGAATCCGCCCGTACACAAATAGGTCGTCAAGACTGCACCGCCCTAACTCAACCGAGTCACCCAAACCGTCCAATCCAAGAGTGTTTGTACAAATTCCAGTAGGGAATTCCCATTGAAAGGGACCATTTACTTTCATTTCTATGTTGACCCAACACTACTGAACTGACTCATTTCTTCGGATAGTCGATATGCAACAATCCCAATCAAAGTCCCAAATACAGATAATCCCAACACGAACCACATAGCCAGAAGCTTATAAACCACTGCATTTCCTCTAAAGCATCTCGTCCTGCCGCCACCACGGCACCAACGCTGAGTAGACCTTCTATGAATCTGAAGTTGTTCCTCTGACTCCCTTTGATGCTGAAATACAGACCCATTATTGATGTAGAAATATTGCAAGCCCCAATATCATCTCATGTAAAATATCGATACTTGGTCAAATGCAAAACTCGAGAATCCACCGATATTACATATATACATGCCTCCAGCCCAAACTGATGTAAGTCTGACTCTGCAATCTGAATATCGCTATTGGACTCCTCCACTTGGCGCAATGCCATGGGAAACAACGTCTGATAATCCACAAAACTACTCTCACCGCTCGCACAACACAATACACAAGGTACCCCAATACCACTAATTACTCCCAATCAACTCCCACCTCGTGACCTTGCCAAAAGTTGCGTCGACTAGTCAATCAATTAAACTTTCCCAGCTCGCACTCATCAACCAGATGTCGGAAACTGTTGCGCCTCCATACGATCAACTGAATAGTCTCTTAATACCTCTGGGTCTTCAGTCTGAACAACATGTTGAGACAATGCCTGAGCATCCCTGACTCTTTCGTAGCCTGTCTGTAGCATCACGAACCAATGGCGCATGGCGAACGCTGAGAGCGTAATATTATACACAAGTGGATGTAAAGGAACATAAGTTATGTACTTCGAGCTGAATCAATATCGCACGATAAGGAATGAAAGAAGGGGAATTTTCTAACAGTCTCATAGTCTCGCGAAGATAAGTACAGACGTCTCTGTACCGATCCGCAAGACTCTACTAAACCTGCTTGTGACTCGTAGCACCCATGAACCTAGAGCTCTGATACCAACTTGTCACGACCCAATTTTTCCTCCGTTGGATTGCGTGATGGCACTCAGTCTCTAAACTAGGTAAGCCTGACATAAACTGAAATAACATCGATGCTTTCTAACTTTAAATTAACCAACTCTGAATAATCCAAAATTTCCCCAAAACCAGTGGTACACGTCACAAGCCCATCTAAGAGTAATTACACAAAATAATACATCTCTGCCCCGAAACAAAGAGCAAATGGAAATAATTACAATTGAAGGTGACTGCGAGACCTGCGAACGCAGCAGCAGGTTACCGTGAGTCTCAACTGCGATGACCCGCACAGCTACTATCGATCAATACCTGGATCTGTACACAAAAAAAAAGTACAGAAGTGTAGTATGAGCAAACCATGGCTGTGCCCAGTAAGTATCAAGACTAACCTCGGTGGGGTAGTGACGAGGAACAGTCAGGACACCTACTGGTCAATTAAGATTAACAGGATATGATAATAAACATCAAGATAAAGATAACGAAGTAATACCAACTACGGAGAGAAATCCAGGTACAAATAGTATAAACAATAAAGGGAGAACACGGATAGTAAGGAACGGAGATCACATAAATCAGATAAGCCAAACAATTCAACACTGATATAGCAGAGACAGAGACAAGTAAGAATGTATCCAACTAAAGAAACAATGTCAACTCAATCACTCCCATTAAGTTTAATACACCATCTCAACCATTTCAATCCATCATAATCTCAACTTTCGAACTTTCAGCACATACGGCACCTTGTGCCCACGTATTTTCCATCTCACTCTTAACAACAAAATCCCCATGATATACAATACCAAATATCCTTACAAATACACTTAAGATGTTCAAGAAGTCCCATTTTCATAATATAAATTAAATTTGAATTTCTAAATAAGTTTGAAAAAAATCGGCGAGAAAAGATGAAGTTATTTTTAGAAATCATTCTCGTAAGAAAATACCCCTTTAAATTTAAAATACAACATCGGAAGAATTATTACCTTTAACAGGGGAGTTGAAAACTTAAAACTTAGTAGAAATTTCTTTTTGAGTAAAATACAACCTCAAACGGTTTAAGGAGATATAATTGAGACACTAATTGAATTAAGGATGTAACAATTATTGAAGTTTGTAGTATTGGAACGTATAAATAAATATGTATAAATACGGTGAGGTACTGAAAACATTGTGGGTTCCAACACAAAGGATCACAGCAATGAAAGAATTAAACAGTTTAAACATTTGAATTGGCAACAAAAACAAAACATAGCAAACTGACGGTGCACGACACCAAAAATATCCAATCACTAACAAGGATAAGAAGACCAAACACAGAATTTCACTTTCATCTTATTTATCTCGTGGCAGGCGTGCCACCTGTTCCCATTTCACTTATCTTGTGGTAGGCGTACCACCCGTTCCCATTTCATCATATCTTGTGGTGGGCGTACCACCCGCTCCCATTTCATTATATCTTGTGGTAGGCGTACCACCCGCTCCCATTTCATCATATCTTGTGGTAGGCATACCACCCGCTCCCATTTCATCATATCTTGTGGTAGGCGTACCACCCGCTCCCATTTTATTATATCTTGTGGTTGGCGTACCACCCGCTCCCATTTCATCATATATTGTGGTAGGCGTACCACCCGCTCCCATTGCATCATATCTTGTGGTAGGCGTACCAACCTCTCCCATTTTATTATATCTTGTGATAGGCGTACCACCCGCTCCCATTTCATTATATCTCATCATCAATTATAAAAGAATGTTGGCCAAAAAATAGTAAGGAAACAACAACGTCCCGGCAAGGGAATAATAAGGAAACAACAATATCCCGGCAAGGGAGTCAACAACAAGAATAGACACGTCACGGCAAGGGAACCAATAGTAAGAATCAAATATGTCCCGGCAAGGGCATCAGCTATAACCAAACTTGTATCAAGAATTAACTTCACAATGAAACCTCAACCACACAACAAGACATAATAAACAAGTGAGAACTACACCGTCAACTACAACAGTTGGACATGTAACCTATTTGCACGAAGTCATAGAGGAACTCACAATCAAGAAGTATCCAGACAACAAGAAGGGCAATCACTTCAATTAAGGCAGTTGAGGGTCAATGCAACACGTAGGAATCCAAGGAAAGCTAGCAACATCATTTGGAGCATATAGAGACAATTTAAGCAATTATCAAACTCAATCATAACAAAATACTCTCCACATTGAACATTAAGACCTACGAACCCTAGAGCATATTTTCCACAAATAAGTCCGAGCACAGACTCGTCACCTCGCATGCACGGACTACAATTAGCATAGAAGATTTAATTCCTAAGGGGGAAGTCCCCCACACAAGGTTAGGCAAGATACTTACCTCAAAGATGACAAACCGGTACTCTAGAATGCACTTCTCGGGTGAAAAGACCTCCGGACGGCTCAAATCTAACCAATTTAACTTCAAAGCATAAATAAATTATATAAGAAGCTATTCCAGATCATAATGTTTCAATCTTTACAAAGATATAAAAATTGACCCAAAAGTCGACCCCCAAGACTGCACCTCGGAACCCGTCAAATTTTACAAAATCCGATCACTCATTCCAAAATGAGTTCAACCATACAAAACTTATCCAATTCCAACACCATTTGGTCCGTCAAATCATGATTTTTCATTTTAGGAATTTTTTTCAAAAACCAACACTTTACTCAACCCAAGTCACAAATTAAATGATAAAAACAAGAACAAATTCATGGAATATAATCTATTCTAGGTGAAGAACACTTACCCAATCGTTTTGCTTGAAAAACCCACAAAGAATCGCCTAAAACCGAGCTCTAGAACTCCAAGAATGTTAAAAATAGCCTATCCCTTGATTTGGAAACTTATATTCTGCCCAGATATTTAAAGCATCGCGAACGCGGAGGAAATATCGCGTTCGCGAAGAAGAAAGAGAAGGTGCTCAGGTTACTCATCGCGAACGCGACAATGTGTCCGAGAACGCGAAGAAGGGGAATCTGATGGCCCAAAGAATGCCCTTCACGAACGCGTGTACTAGTACCCGAACGCGAAGAGTGGAACGGCATAACTACGCGAACGCGAGAAGGGGAACGCGAACGCGATGAAGGGAGAGACAGAGCTTCGCGAACGCGAGGTTCCAACGCGAACGCGAAGAAGGATTTCAGGTGGCCAGCAACAAAGCTTCGCGAACGCGAAAGGCTGTTTGTGAACGCGAAAGAGGATACCAGAAGCAGATACAGCAGTTCAAAAACAAGTAAAAATGACTCGTAGCCCATCCGAAACACACCCGAGGCTCCTGGAACCCCGTCTAATCACACAAACAAGTCATATAACCTAACACGGACTCGCTCGAGGTTTCAAATCACATAAAACAATAAC
Source organism: Nicotiana sylvestris (assembly GCF_000393655.2). Taxonomy (NCBI): domain Eukaryota; kingdom Viridiplantae; phylum Streptophyta; class Magnoliopsida; order Solanales; family Solanaceae; genus Nicotiana; species Nicotiana sylvestris. The sequence goes on from NC_091067.1 coordinate 108,741,336, forward strand.
AAAACAACGAATCAAACTAAAAATTAAGCTTAGAAATTTTCAAATCTTCAAACGTCAAACCTCATGCCGAAACCTATCAATTCAACTCGGAATAACGCCAAATTTTGCAGACAAGTCAAAATTGACATAACGGAGCTACTCCAACTCTCGGAATCGCATTCCGACCCCGATATCACAAAAGTCAACTATGGGTCAAAACTTCAACTTTTTCAACTTTCGCCGAAACACCTCAAATTACCCTACGGACCTCCAAGTCCGAATCCGAACGCGCTCCTAAGTCCAAAATCACCATACGAAGCTGTTGGATCACCCATGACCCATTCCGGGTTCGTTTACTCAAAAGTCCAATTCCGGTCAAATTTTCACTGTTTAAACTTCCATAACTAGGTTCTTTCCTCCAATTCAATTCTAATTCATCCGGAAACCGAATCCAACCATGCACACAAGTCGATATACATAATGTGAAGCTGCTCGAGACCTCAAACTACCGAAGCGGGCGCAATTGATCAAAATGACCAATCGGGTCGTGACACAAAGAGTACTTTATTCTTTCTAATTTAACTTGTTTTTTGTCGTATAATCATTAAATTGTATATTAGAAAATGAGGCGAGTATGTTTATAGCAGCAGCAAGCTTTCCCCTCAACCAAAAGCCATTTCTGCCTCAATCCAACACATCGAGCATTAGTTCATCAGGTTTTCTATCTCTTAATCATATAATTCGCTTCTCACTATAAATACTGAAATTCGTTTTTTCTTTCATTAGTTATTTACTTATTTAGATTTAAATAAAGCATGTCGAATTGCAAGAATAAGACTTGATTATAATTTAAAATACATGGGTTACCGGCGTATCTATAACTGAGTTATATAATAGGGGTGTTTAATCACTTATACCCTAAGTTTTATTAAGTACTCTAATAATATTACCGTAGTAATTTGTCACGGAATCTCTCTCTCCATACATCGAAATACAGATTCCCATCTGAATACGAACAACTTAGAAAAAAAAAAATTGTATATGAAGTGAGAAACCCAAGTCTTTATTGTATTAAAATTACGCCTTTCCACTACAAATAAAATTATAATACAATCTAATAAGGAAAGACCTAAATATTAGGAAGGCAATTTAAATCACAAATTTGTTTAATGTGAAATAAATTTTGTAAGAGGAAAAAAAGTAATCGATATTTCGCTTTGGAATTTTATACTTTTAATATAATAAACTTGCATGTCCAACTTGGAGGTCTGCAAGGTGGTTTACACATAAAAGTTCATCACTAGTAATTACGTAGTAATGGTGCCCTAGTAATTTCAGTGTCCAATAATTGGAGAGAAGAAGATTATGAAAGACAAGCAGCCAACCTTAGGAGAAATGAGAGAACAAAAGGTCATTCACGTAAGAAGACAAATTGGTCCTGTTATGAAAGTTGATACTGAGATGGCTTTGCAAAACTGCACGTGATGAAATTCCTATCTCTTACTATTTACTCCCCGGTCCACAATAACTGAACAATTTGCTTTTTTATTTTGGTCCAAAATAAGTGTCCATTTATATAATCAAGAAACAATTTAATTTATTTTTACAAAATTACCCTTATGTACATTTCCCTAAAAACTTTTTTTACTACTCACATTAAATATTTAATTAAGGGTAGTTTAGTCATACTAAGTATTTTTATATAGAATTTAATATTATCTTAATGGGCATGCCAAAAGCAAATTGATCATTTATTGTGGACCGGAGGAAGTAGCTTTTAACCTACACTTGTTTGCACGCTTGAGTTTAAAATCTCTATATATATATTAAAGCAAGAAAGTTACCATGTATAATTGACATTATGGTTAAGCCAAGTGGCAAGCTAATAAATGTCAATAGTGTACGGTAACTTTATTCTATATTTGACTATTTTAGTTAAATACAAATATAATATAATATAATATTTTATATATATACGGAATTTGAATTAAAAGATAATTTTAAATTTATAGATAAAGTTTCAAAATTCGAATTTAAATTAAAAATAAAATTTATCTTTTTTTATCATGTTATCATACTTAATTCGTTAATGATCAGATGCAATCATGTTAGGAACTTTTGTATTTTTTCCTAGTTATTTAAATACTACTTCGCCTCTAGCAAAAAAAAACTACTCCATATAACTATAAAACTCTTTCACATTTAAAATCCTATAAGTATAGTTCTTTGAAACACTGTAGCTAGATTTGAATAAAACGAAATTATTTTAAAATAAATTTAATATATAAGGTAAACATACAATATTAAAAATATCACGAAATCAGTCAATATTAAAAAAATATTTCTTTTTTTCTTCTTGAAGAATATTTGTTTGAAGAGTCAATTTGCATAAATGGACATCAAACAAATAGCAAAACTTTGGCTATACAATTGCTATCATTAATTTCAATTTAACACCCGTATAAGCTGAAACCCCTTCATTTAGTTGTAGTTAAGCCAATATTGCAAGGGTATAATATTTTTTTTCATTGAAGAATATTAGTTTTGAATAATTAGATTATGTGAAAGGTTTTTTTTTCAAACTCAACAAGAGAGAAATTGGTTTCTAATTGAGAGTTTTTATAGCTACTTTTGAGTGTAACAAAGAGTATATATAAAGAAAAAATTTGTATGACGTGAAATATTTTTTTTTAAATGTAAACAAATTATTTCGAAAAGACGCTTTACTTTTCTTAATTCAAAGATAAGATATTTTTGAACATTAGTAGAGAGTTTTAAAATTATTATAATAGAAGTTATATCATGGATAAACTCAAAAAACCGAAATCTTATGGAATATTTACGTAATATCCAGCCATATTTATTATTTACTTTTTATAGCTAATATAAATAGATACCGACAACACACGATTATACACATATTATATATAAATTATATATAAATTACACACCATTCAATTTTTTAATTTAATTGATCGGGTGAGCACCTATTTAGGCTGATTAGATAAAGCCAAAAGAAAAATATGAAATAACTTCAACTAAAGACTAAAAATATAATTAAAGTTCATATGTAAATAATTTTTATTAAAACTCATCCTTTTATAGTGAAGTAAATTAATTTTTTGTAACAAAAAAAATAATGACATAAAAAATAAGATAAAAGAAAATAAACATTGAAAAAAATGTTAGAAAGGTCTAAAAATGAGAAATAAAAGATGACAACAAATTTTTTCTTATGTTTCATCTTTGTTGAGCATAAAAAATTTGAAAGTTAATCTCATCGATTTCAAATATTTTTTTTTGAACTCAAATACATAGATTATAAGATAAGTATATCTTAGAATATTTTTTTTATTTTATATTATGTGTCATTTTTAAAAAATCACTATTACTAACAAACTTGATATGATATTCAAATTTTAATTGGAATACAATTTGAGTAGTTTGCATTGAGGTTAAGCTAGAATGGTATCGAAAAATAAACTACTTGACAATTTTAATACAATATATGCAATATTTTATAATAATAATAATCAACTAATTTAACATTTAATGATTCAAAGAACAAATATTTTTTATATATAGGGTATTAAAAATTCAAATTATTGGGTTAGAGATATCGATAAACTTAAAGTGGGGTCATACTGAAATAAATTCGGCCAAAGAATCATTTAAATTTTTAGATAGCAGATTAAAGTGAATTTTAAATTAAGGATAATATCTTCACTTGCACATTATAAAGATAATCATTATTATAATATATATAAAGTTTTAGAAATTGAAATTTCGAAATAGAAATATTTTGAAAGATAAAATCATATTAAATAAGAGTTCAAGTCGTAGTATAAGAGTCACGTCGTAATCAAAGAATCATTTATATCGTGTCCACCTTTGTGCTTTGCCATAAATATGAGTTAATATTATACTTTGTGGCTATTTTTAAGTTCCAATGACACCTATGAGAATAGTGCAAAAATAAAATTATCACTATGAAAATTGAGAAAATGTTAGTCTTTTTTCATGTAGTATTTCTTAATTAATATCTGACGATTATCTATAATTATTTAGAAGGTTTAAATGTTAATGTTATTTACATATAATTTAAATAACTCAGATATTTAATAGGGTTAATGTCAAATATCAAAATGGAGTAAAAACAATTCACTAGCTAAAGAATTTTTTATATTTTTAGATAGCCAACTAGAATGAGTTTTGAATTAAGAATAATATTTTCAATTATATTATTATAAAAATAATTATTATTGAAAAATAATATTTTAGAAACTGAAATTTTAAAAAAGAAATATTTTAAGAGATATCAACACTCCAAATAAGAGTTTAAGTAGTAGTAAAAGAGTTAAGTCTTATCCAAAGAGTCATTCATTGTCTCAACATTTGATTGTTTTGCCATAATATAAGTTATTATTTTGCTTCGTGACTATTTTTAGGATCCAATGACACCGGCAAGAATAGTATTAAGCACTATCCCAAGCACTATTTATTTCGCTTTTCTTTCGGGCTAAGCTCTGCCTCTCAATTCGCAAGACTAAGCTCTGTCTTGTCCACATCATACTACTGCATCCTTCAAGGGTTGAAATATCACCAACTCATCCGAAGACGTCATCGTTCAGAGGCACCATCTTCATAGCCCGAGAACACCATAACATGGCCTGATGATCCCTTTCAATCTTTTGAATATTATTATTCAAAGGCGTCATTGTTCGGAGGCACCATCCTCATAGCCCGAGAGCATAATTTCATGGCCTACGAATTCTTTATCATACGCTTCATGGCCCAGGACGACATGTTCTAAGGACGTCATCCTAACCATCCAAAGACAACATTCATGGTCTGACGGGAATTTGCATCATGTTTAATTTTATGCACAGTATACGCTTGTATTGTTCCTAATTGCAGGAAAACTAGCAAGCAACGCCCATCCCGACAGGAGCGATTCTACTCCAGTTCCCGCAACCATATCAAACCTAACCATTTCCACGAGCCGTCCACTCACCCCGCGCGGGATATTGCGTCCGTTCTTGAAAAGTCTCCATCGGCATACTCCGCCGACGGATTTTGAACTACATACGGTCTGATTCCTGTAAAAACCAGGGATATATAGGCAGCTCAGAAGCTAGGGTGCAGCCTAAACCTCTTCAAACCATTTCGCTCGGTCAATATTGGCCATCATATCTTTACCCGACAACTCTTTCTTCCTTCCCGGGTAAAGAGATGCAGCTGTTGATACCCAATTTTTTCCTATATATTTTTTCAATATGCAAAATACCTTTAAAATATCATATATGCATATATAAGCATATCCAAATGTTTTATTATTTTTTCCATAATTTTTAAAGGTTTTTAAATTGATTTATTTCCCCTTTTCATCCATAAAATCCCAATAATTATGTCCAAAATTATTATTTTTGATGATTCATTTATTGAATCTTTATATTTATGCCAAAATATAGCTAATGTAATTTTTATAATTTTGTTTAGTATTTTTTAAAGCTAATTGCATATAATTGCAATATTAGCCTTTTTAAGATTTAATTATGTTTTATATTCATAAAATAAAGCCTTATATTTTAAAATTATTATTTATGTGTTATAAATCTTTCCAGTGCTTTCAATTTATTTTCAGAAATTTATTTACTATTTTCTATAATTTAAAAATGGGAAAATTGGCTATTTAAATAATAGCCCATTTGTATTTAATTTTTAGCCTAAATTTAACCCCAAATCAAACCCAATTTCTCCCGCCCAATTTGAATTAAACTCGACCCTAACCCAATTTCAACTAACCCAAACCCGGATTCCCCACCTACCCTTTTAATCTAGGCTGTTGATCATTCAGATCAACAGCCACAATTTACCCTTCCATAATTAAACCCAAATGACCCCTTAACCTAATTCACTTTTTACCAAATGCAGCCCTTGAATCCTTCTCCTCCCAATTCTCTGCAGCCTCACATGAACCCTAGTCGCTGCCACCCCATTTCACCCTAATCCACCTCAATCCCCGCCTAATCCATGGTCTCTCATGGCCGTTCGAGACATATACCAGCCTCCTACACCCTCTGATGGCCCGTTTGTGTGATTTTATGGACAGATCTTGAAGAGATCTGGTCCATTCCTTGCTCAACTTATGTTCATAGCCTTTATCCTGCCATCCATGGCCTTTCTCTGACCATCCTTTGACCGTTCAAGTCAGATCCACGGCTTTTCTGGCTAGATCAGTAACTTTCAAAGTCTTTCTCACTTTTTCGGGGTTCTCTAAAATCCTAGCTTTAAGGTCTTTTGATTTTCTTTCAGATCTATCTTAGATCTGTGCTTATTATGAACTTCTCAAGTGTTTTCTCTAAGGTTCTTCGATTTTCTTTCCAAATGACTCTTGATTTTTCAACAATTAGGGTTTCTTAAAACTCTTTTTTAAAGATATCTCCTTCGATTTTCAGAATCGTTTATGATTTTACTATGTTCAAATGACTTGGTTATGCTTTCCTTATACTTGAGTCAACATGTTGAAAACCCTAAGTTTTTTTTGTCTTATCCAATTTCTGAAATTGTCCTTATTGTTTGAGTGTATACTCGTTCGATTAAGTTCTTTGTCCTTATTTGACTTATTTGATTCTGAGTTTTTACCATCTTTTAAACTCGACTGTTGTTGAAAACCCTAGGTCTTTTGGTCTTATCCGAGTTCTGAAAACTATTTGTTTGAATGTATACTTGTTCGATTAAGTTCTTTGTTTCTGACTCTCTTTTCTTTGTGTGACTCATCTGATTCTGAGTTATTATCATCTCTTAAACTCGCCTATTGTTAAAACCCTAATTTCTTAAAAGATTTTCCTCACTTGTTATTGTGAGACCTTTTACTTGTTTCTGACTCTTTTTACATGTTACTATGCCTTCTTCACTTTTGATTCTTTGTGACTACCTGACCTTGTTGACTACTGTGCTTCAAGTAGATCTCTTTTACTACTGAGTCCTAGCTTATTCCTGCTACTACTGTATGTTTATGTTGTTTCTTTTGCCAATGTGTTTGGCCTTGCATGTCTGATACTTCTGTTCACTTTATTTATATGTTGAAGTGCAGTATCATGTTTCTTTCTTGATTGATCATGATTCCCTCAATATTGCGACTGATTGCAAAGGTTTTCTTATGAACCCTAATTTTACTCGTTTCTTTAAATTAATTGATCCCCCTCCTTTAACTGCTATGATGTTCTACCTTGCTGAATCCTTTCCCAAAACTAAGATATTTTGTACTTAGTCTTAATTATTTACTTCATACTTTTACTACCCCCTTATATGGCAATCAATCTGTCTCAAACCAATTTCTTTCCTTAATTAACCCTGTTAGTATCCATTCGAGCAGTAATCCCTTGATTAAAGGGAAGTACTTGTGTTAATTGATTTTGATTGTGATTATTTCCATGTTTGTGATGAAACCTTACTTGTTACCTTATTCTTTACTCGTTTTCAAAACTATAAACATCATACCCTCTCTTCTTTCAAACACACGAACAATTTGAGTTCAGAACACACACTTACACTCAAAAACTCTCTCCTTCTTTACTACTATTTGTGCTATTGCTTTGTCTAGCCTGTTGAAAGCCAAGGCCAGACTGTAGAATCTTGCTTGCTTTACCTTTCTGCACTTTGCTTCTTTACTGGTATGTCCTAGTTAATTTTTCAACCCCCAACAACAACATGCTTCTTTAGTTGCTTCAGTTTCTTTCACTCTTGCCTACTTCTGCTCATGTTTCTGCAGTCAAGTTACATTATTAGCATGCTGTAATATGTCCCATTTTTCCTTAGATTAATGCGTCCCTTATGTGTGTTTTAAAGCATACTCTGTCTTATGAATTCCAAACCCCCATATCTCCTCTATGTGTTTGTATTCTTTTGTCTAGTTTCTGGTCATGCTAGCATCAGCTATTGCTGTGCATATCCAAACTAGGCCCCTGCTAGGGTCATGTGCTTACAGACAATGTATCCCCAAAATCCCTTGACCCTTTTTTTATGACTACTGATTCTGTGTAGTTATAAGTTTTACTGCTGCAACTGATTTGAATCACCTTTGTTACTAATTGCTTTCAAAAATGGACTGTCAGTCCAGCTTTTTAAATAAATCTCTTTCAACTATGTTCTGCACTTCTACTATACTCTTAGATTCTAGGTTCTGCCCTCTTGTGTGAGCCTTGCCTTGGGACCCTTGAACTCCCTCTGAACTTGGACACATAAGGGCTGACCCTTCCACACTTCACTAATTCTGTCTGGTTATGCAAATCTGGGTGTGAGCACTGCTCGGGATTCCTCAAGGTCCTTAGGGAACTTTGACACACCCAGGTATGAGAAAGGCTTTGAAACACTAGCATTGAAGTGGTCCATTACATAATTCAGAGAGGAAGTCAAGATCAGGCTTCCATTAGTTGTAGTTTCTTATTTATACACTTCTTTTGTAATTCAATCATTTGGGCTGTAATAAGTTATAAAACAGTTATGGGGTGATTAGTGAAAAGGGCGGGTAGTTGTATGTTGTGGGTAAACTGGGTAGATAACATGACTATAGGGTCTATTTTGATTCCAAACATGGCTTGTTAGATATCATGCCTATAGTTTCTGCTCTGATTTAATATAAATTCTGCATGCTTTATTTTCACAATTAGAAACCATGTCTATATGGTCTAAATAGCTTTAACAGTAGAGATCATGCCTATATGGTTAAAAGTCAGCTTTCAATAATTAGATACTATGACTATAGGATTTAAAATCAGTTGTAATAGAAATCATGCCTATAAGGTCTAAAACCAGTTTTAGTTAAAAAAATCAGTTTGGCTTGTGCTTGTCTGAATCAGATTAAATAGCCTACTCTTTTCCCATTAATTAATATCATTAGAAAGCATGCCTATAGGGTCCAAATATTATGTTTAAAATTAATCACTGCTCTACTGCATTCCCAATCCATATAGATATCATGCTCATAAGACATCATTATTATGTTTAGGCAAGCTGTAAGTAACTTTAAATAAAACTGGAACTGCCTTTGTTAATTACCAACTGGTACAACCAGCAGGCATGCTTGGTTCGGACTTCTTTTCTGAGTTATATAATGAATCTGGTTCTGATTCAAATCTGCTTTAGGATTTTTTAAAACTCAGACCTTAACTGTGTTTAAATAATGCTATTTATATGCATTGTTTGCGGAGGTATACATGAGCCCTCTAATTGTTTATATGTCCCCCCTTCAAAATGCAGTCCTACGTGTTTTTTGTATGTCGCCTTAGCTTTTTACCTTTAAACCTAAGAGTCAACATAACACCCTCCCTCTTATAGGAATAGTAGTCCTAAACTCCTCCGGGACTGATAGGAATGGGACGGGTAATAGCATGCAATAGAGGTCGAGATCAATCTGCGCTTTAATACCTTAAACAGAGTGGGAAAGGTTGATATGGATATGATGACTGGTGCGCTAATACCACGTGTATCCCCTCTTCTGAGGAGTGTCATACCGGGTATTGCATTGAGGTGATCCATATTATAAACAAACATAGGACCCCCTTTTATCTTTTTTACAAGCATGTTTAGCGTATAACTCTTTCAAACCTTGCCTTTCAATAATTGTTTCAAACGTTTGTGTGTTTAACTTAAATCCCCTCTTACTTGAGCCTTACTTGTTTACTTGCTAATTGCACAAATTCACAAAACTATCTGGCCGGGAACCACACTAGTGGATCCTGAGGGGTGCCTAACACCTTCCCCTTAGGATAATTTCTAGACCTTACCCAATCTCTGGTTATCAAACACAACTGTAAATGAACTCTATAGGTGTCCTAATGCACCTTAAACCATTAGGTGACGACTCTTCAAAATACCCAACTCCCAAAGAGGAAATGAGTCATTACACCCCATGAATGTCGAAACCCGGAAACTCCTCTCCGACGGATGGAGGGGGGGGAGGGGAGGGGGCGCGACAATTGCAGGGAATTATCTCCTCCACCAAAGGGAAGCCCACATCCTCGGTGGCGGTAGGAGCATTCCCCTCATAAGGAGGGAGCACCATCGACAAAGGGACCAGCTCACCTCCCTCACTAGACATGGAAGGTATGTTAGTCATGTTTTATCAAGCAATGAAGGATCAAAAACGATGAAAGCCCTTGGAATAGAAAGGAAAGTGTCAAGCGAGAGATAACAACCGTTTGAAAGAAATATAACATTGTTTGTCTCGAATACTTGAGAAAACAGAATACATAATAAAATAGAGGAAACACCGGGCCTGCGGACGCCTGCAAGGCTACCTCGGTGTCTCGGTGGACTGAAGGCTGGCTCCCGAGCTACTGCTTGTCACGACCCGGATTTCCCACCATCGGGTGTCGTTATGGCGCCTACTATCGGAGCTAGGCAAGCCAAATATTTAAAACACCTTTCCTGCTTTCTTTCAAACAATATAATAAACGAGACAAAATCTAAGCGGAAGACTTTAAATCTAAAGCAACTGAAAACCAAAAGTGCGGAAGTTTGAACCAAAATGCTACCCAGAGTCTGGTGTCACTAGCTCACGGACTACTACAGAATACTGCAATCAATGTCTGAAGGGAAAATACATCATGTTTGTCTGATACACTAACAAAAAAACATGGAAAGGGACTTCGGCCTGCGAACGCCAGCTAGGCTACCTCGAGAGTCCCTGGACTTAAGATAGCTCCCAGAAGTCCTACTGCTGCAGTCCGTAAGCTGCTCCCTGATCTGTGCACCAAAAATGCACAGAGTGTAGCATCAGCACAACCGACCCCATGTGCTGGTAAGTGTCTGGCCTAACCCCGACGAAGTAGTGACGAGGCTAGACAGTACCTACCACAATTAACCTATACAGATATATATACAACAAGTGCAAGAAAACAATAACAAGATAATACAAAGTAAAACTGGAAGGGGACATGCTATCGGGGAGTAACAGATAAAAATGAAATATCGGAAATAAATAGAAGAAACTCCGGTTTCCATGATATATATATATATATATATATATATATATATATATAAGGATCTTCCTTGCCAATACATATCCGCTCATATGTGGCCCGCAAACTCCAGCATGTACCTCTGCCATAACCGTCGTGGCTTGACCGGCATCTATACATCTCAACAATCCCAAATCCGGGGTTCTTTTGTACAAAACTCCTCCGCTGAGGAAGAAACCATTCGACAAACGCCGAAGGGCTCTTTTTTGGTCTCCAGTGGCATGTTCCGGATATATCCCCATTCTGAGGTATTCCTTGATATCATGAAACCAGGGCTCGCCATCTGCCTCCTTTTCTACGTCGTTGCAATAAGCGTGCTGATCACGGACCTGGATGTGCAAAGGATCAACATACATTTTGTCAGGGTGGTGCAACATTGATGCTAAGGTGGCCAATGTATCCGCTACCTCGTTATGAATTCTCGGGATATGTTTGAATTTCACCGATCGAAATCGCTTGCTCAAATCGTGCAAGCATTGTCGATAGGGTATGAGCTTCAGATCCCGTGTTTCCCATTCACCCTGAATCTGATGTACCAAGAGGTCCGAGTCTCCCAAGACCAAAACGTCTTGGACATCCATGTCCGCAGCCAATTGCAGACCCAAAATGCAAGCTTCATACTCAGCCATATTGTTGGTGCAATAGAAGCGTAGTTGAGCCGTAACAGGGTAATGGCGTCCTGTTTCAGAAATGAGTACTGCTCCTATTCCAACCCCTTTCGCGTTTGCAGCTCCATCGAAGAAAAGCTTCCAACCTGGTTCCTCGGGTAACTCCAGCTCATTTGTATGCATTACCTCTTCGTCGGGAAAATATGTTCTTAAAGGCTCGTATTTTTCATCAACTGGATTCTCTGCCAAATGGTCGGCCAGCGCCTGGGCTTTCATGGCTGTCCTGGTCACATAGACAATATCAAACTCTGTGAGCAGAATTTGCCATTTGGCCAACCTTCCTGTGGGCATAGGTTTCTGAAAGATATACTTCAATGGGTCCAAACGGGATATGAGATAAGTAGTATATGACGACAGGTAGTGTTTCAACTTCTGAGCTACCCAAGTTAGGGCGCAACATGTTTTCTCGAGTTGAGTGTACTTGACTTCATATACTGTGAATTTCTTGCTAAGATAGTAGATGGCCTGCTCCTTCCTTCCTGTGTCATCATGTTGCCCCAGTACACAACCAAAAGAATTTTCCAGGACCGTCAGATAAAGAATCAAGGGCTTCCCTGTCTTAGGCGGGACCAATACGGGTGGATTAGACAGATACTCTTTGATTTGGTCGAAAGCCTCTTGACACTCTGCCGTCCAACTTACCGCAGCATCCTTTCTCAGCAGCCGAAATATGGGCTCACAAGTTGCTGTGAGTTGAGCGATGAACCTGCTGATGTAATTGAGTCTACCCAGCAAACTCATTACCTCTGTTTTGTTCTTTGGCGGTGGCAAATCTCGGATGGATTCGATTTTGGATGGGTCTAACTCAATCCCCCGTCGACTGACGATGAATCCTAACAGCTTTCCTGACGGAACCCCGAATGCGCATTTGGCCGGGTTAAGCTTGATATCATACCTTCGGAGTCTTTGGAAGAATCTCCTTAGGTCTGCTATATGGTCTTCCTGACGCCAAGACTTTATGATCACATCATCTACGTACACCTCAATTTCTTTGTGTATCATGTCGTGAAACACAGCAGTCATTGCTCGCATGTACGTTGCCCCGGCATTCTTCAGTCCGAACGGCATTACCCGATAGCAGTAAGTTCCCCATGGCGTGATAAATGCTGTCTTTTCCGCATCTTCCTCGTCCATTAGGATCTGATGATATCCCGCATAGCAATCCACAAAGGATCCGATCTCGCGCCCAGCGCAATTATCGATCAGGATATGAATGTTGGGCAACGGAAAATTGTCCTTGGGACTTGCTTTGTTGAGGTTGCGGTAGTCGACGCACACCCTAATTTTTCCCATCCTTCTTTGGAACTGGTACCACATTGGCCAACCACTCGGGATATCGAGTGACCCGAATGACCTTCGCCTGCAACTGCTTAATCACCTCTTCTTTGATCTTTACACTCATTTCTGTTTTAAATTTCCTTAGCTTTTGCTTGACCGGAGGGTATGCCGGGTCAGTGGGCAATTTGTGAACCACTAAATTGGTGCTTAATCCCGGCATATCATCATATGACCATGCAAAAACATCTTTGAATTCCACGAGGGTTTTGATCAATTCTTCCCTGACATTCGGCTCAATATGGATGCTGATTTTGGTTTCTCGGACATTATCAGCGTCTCCTAGATTCACAGCCTCAGTGTCATTTAGGTTAGGTTTGGGTTTTTCTTCAAATTGGCACAGTTCTCGGTTTATCTCTTCGAAGGCTTTATCTTCGTCATATTCAGATTCATCGTCACAAACGACCTCTTGCATCATTGAGTCAGATTCAGATTGATTTATTAGACTAGGTCGAAGATCCGCTGTGCATGCCATGTCATTAGAACCAGTAAAAAGAGAACTGTTCAGAAAGAAAAAGAACAAAACAAAATTAAAATGGGACAAAAGAAGAGAACTTTATTAAACTTGCGGGATAAAAGGGTTCACACTTTTACAAAACAAAAGTAAAATTTGGATTACACCCTGGAATAATCCGAACAAAACAAAACAAACAAAACATAAATCAAAGCCTACTACCAAGACTCCCCTCGGACAGGAAGAGGAGTAACTGTCCAATTGTTGGTTTTGGCCTCAGGCCCCACAAACTGTATCTCTGCTCTGCTGGAACCTTCTCCAGCTTCTACCATACTGACATCAGCGAATAGCCGCTCGAAACTCTGATTCAGGTCCCCATCCATACCAATCAATGGTCCTAGAATCTTTGGGACCGGTGGCCTTTTGGCGCTTGCTCTGACAAAAGATCTTGAGAGACGTGGCACGGGTTTGGGAAGATACCAAACTTTCTTCTTCATTTTCTGCGCTTGCTTTACATCTGCTGCGGTTGGTTTGAACCCCAATCCGAAAGTTTCTAGATTTTTAGGCAGGGAGACAGGTTGGACAATCCCCTGAAGGTCGACTCCCAGGCCCTTTCCCGGCACAAATCCATTACCCAGCATTTCCGAGACCAACATGACTGTCGCGGCGGCTACCCTAGGGTGCGGGATGATTTCTCCTTCAGAAATTTTGTTTGCCGACACTGTATCAAAAATCTGGTAGACCCAAGGACCTTTGTCATCATAGGTCTCTATGAAGGGCACAATGGCGCCACCCATGGTGCATGCCGTGTCCTCGCCGTGTAGTACGACCTCCTGCCTATCCCACTCGAACTTCACCATCTGATGTAGGGTGGAGGGCACTGCTTTGGCTGCATGAATCCATGGTCGTCCTAACAGAAGGTTATAAGATACTGTGGCATCTAATACCTGGAACTCCATGGTGAACAGGACAGGACCGATGGTCAATTCAAGTACAACATCCCCTACAGTAGCTGTTCCATTTCCGTCAAATCCTCGGACACAGATGCTATTCTTGTGGATTCTTCTGTGGTCGATCTTTAACTGGTTTAGGGTGGATAATGGACAAATATTGGCACTTGACCTGTTATCCACCAATACCCGAGTAACTACCGCGTTTTCACATTTGACAGTTAGATAGAGAGCTTTATTATGCTCCGTACCTTCCACTGGCAGATCATCATCAGAGAACGTTACCCTGTTCACTTCGAAAATCTTGTTGGCAATGGTTTCCAGGTGGTTTACAGAAATTTCGTTGGGTACATGAGCTTCGTTCAGTATTTTCATCAGGGCCCGGCGATGTTCCTCAGAATGGATCAGTAATGATAGCAGCGAGATCTGTGCTGGTGTTTTCCTCAGCTGCTCGACCACGGAGTAGTCCTGCACTTTCATCTTCCTCAAGAACTCCTCAGCCTCTTCTTCGGACACAGGTTTCTTGGTTGTAGCGGGGTTGGTTCTTCTTAGCTCCACCGGAGCAAAACACCGACCTGATCGAGTCAGTCCTTGCGCTTCACAACTAACTTCCTCCACTTGTTTTCCTTTGTACATCACCACTGCCCTCTCGTATTTCCAAGGCACAGCCTTACTATCAACCATCGGCAACTGAACTGCGGGCTTTATTGTGACCAGTTCCCTGTATACCCTTTTTAACACAACTGCAGGTGTGGGCGGAGTCCCTGATATTACCAACTTGTTTGGCTCGGGTTTGCTTGTTATGGCGGACGGTCTCTTCCCCAATATCACTACCGGCTTGACGCCTTCTCCCTGGGACTGTACCCATGTTCCTCCACTGGTCGGTCCTTCTTTCGGAGCGGCCTGGATCATCATCACTGTTTGTGAGGGTTTTCTCAACTCTCCTCCCTCATACACCAACTCAATCATGTGAGTCTCATGGTGCGCTGGCAATGGGTTCTAGTTGATGTTAGGAACTTCCGATGTCTGGACCTCGATCTTATTGGTATCAATAAGATCCTGTATGGCATGCCTCAATTTCCAACACTTTTCGGTATCATGCCCCAGCATCCCTGAGCAGTACTCACAACTTATTGATCGGTCCAAATTCTGGGGTGGGGGATTTGGTTCTCGAGTCTGGACAGGACTAACCAAACCCAACTGCCTCAATTTGTGGAACAAAACGGTGTAGGTTTCTCCCAACTCTGTGAAAGTTCTGTGCTTCCGCAGCCTGTCATTCCTAGCATCTGGATTTCCCCGAAAGCCTGCCCCTGGAGGGTTTCTATATGCCCTTGGTGGAGGATAGGTGTTTTGGGGTGGTGCATATGTGTTCTGGGGAGCCGGCGCGCGCCATTGCGGGCGAACCGGAGGCTGAGTGTATGTCTGGGCTTGGTGTATGGAGAAATGTGGTTCTTGGTGTGGATAGTAGTGTTGTGGTAGGCTGTATGGGTAGTTTTGCCCGTGGGGCCTGGGTTGATTGTAGTGGGGTTTGCCAGACCTGGCCCAACTGCTTGCCTCAATCGTGGCAATTTCTTCTTTCTTTCTTCTTCCCAACGCACCTCTCGTGCCGCTCTGAATAGCCTGGGTCGTAGCCTTGAGTGCCGAGTAATTCAGGATTTTGTCAGACCTCAGACCCTCTTCTATCATGACCCCTATCTTCACTACCTCGTTGAAGGATTTTCCGACCGTTGTCACCAAGTGACCAAAGTAGGTTGGATCCAGTGTTTGCAAGAAGTAGTCCACCATTTCTCCCTCTCTCATGGGAGGATCCACTCTAGCTGCTTGCTCTCTCCAGCGGAACCCGTACTCGCGAAAACTTTCCCCGGGCTTCTTCCCGGTCCTCAATAATGTGAGACGGTCAGGGACTATCTCGAGATTGTATTGGAAATGACCTGCGAAAGCCTGCGCCAGGTCATCCCAAGTGTACCATCTGCTGGAATCCTGCCTGGTATACCATTCTAGCGCAGATCCGCTCAGACTTTGGCCGAAATAAGCTATCAGCAGCTCATCTTTGCCGCCTGCCCCTCTCATTTTGCTACAGAATCCCCGCAAATGCGCCATGGGATCACCGTGCCCTTCATATAAATCAAACTTAGGCATCTTGAACCCAGCCGGGAGTTGGACGTCCGGGAAAGGGCATAGATCTTTGTAAGCCACGCTGACTTGGTTGCCCAATCCGTGTAGGTTCCTGAAGGACTGCTCCAGGCTTTTGAACTTCCTCAATACCTCATCCTGTTCAAGGGCTTTAACCGGCTTTTCAATCTCTGCCGGTACCTCCAAGTGCGGGTTGTAGGCCTGTGGTTCGGGTGCATGGAATGTAGGCTCAGGGGGATAGTATTGCGTATCAGGAGCCTGAAACAATGGCTCGCTGGTTGATCTTTGCAGGGTGGCTGATGTGGGTCCCATAAAAGTGGGAACATTTGGTGTTGGGAGAGGTTGATGGGGTGGTGGAGCTTGGGAATCATGTGGGCTTCTTTCCTGATGATAACGGGGATTCGGGAGGCTTGTTGAAGGGCCGGAGTGAGGGTATTCCGGCATGTGCCCCAGTGGCTCAGGGCTCTTTTGTGCTTTGGCTAGAGCTAGCTGCATTGCATTCATCTCTAGTCCCATCCTTTCAATCTTTTCCATTGCTTCTTTTAACAACTGGCTCATCGGCCTTTCTTCCTCGTTACTATTCTCTGAAGTAGTCATGCTTGTTGCTACTGGTCCTTTGGATCTGGTTTGGTAAGAGTGTGTTGCCAGAATTCTTTAACAACTAACTTGTCTGGAAACAGACAACAACAAACTTTGTTAGCGTTAGATTTTAACAGATTTGATCACAACACATAGAGGATGCAATGTTCCTAGGCAGTTAACCGTTTCTACATGCTTTGCTTCAAACAACATGCGTCATCCCAGCTTACTCATTTGTCCCTTTTTTAAAGTACTTTGGGAAACCCTGTATTTTATTTTATTTCTCCTTTTTTTCTTTCTTAAAAGCGGTCGAATCTTATGGGGATTGCCTACGTATCACGTCCCCGCGCGAATCAGACCAGGCGTAGTTCTGCCATAAGGTAAAGACACACAAAATTCTTTTTGGAATCATTAAGTTCATCATCAAAATTTGCTATTACAAATTACTTCCAATAAAGAATAGCAACAGTACAGACTCCACAGTTTTTAACTTGATTTGGCTAAAAGAAAAGAAAACAACACATGGGAAAGCACAAAGCCTGAACAGGACTCGACCGAAGATTAATTTCCCAACTTAGGGGCCCACGAGGCATCATTCGGCCTTTTCGCGGCTCTAGGTGTGAGGTCTCTCTGCAAGCTTTTCAATTCATTCATGATCCGATGGACGCAGCCCATGATGGAAACAAGGAGGGTTTTCCGAGGCATTTGCTCACATGCTAGGCATCTCATGTAGATGTAGTGCCCAATCTCGTCGATCCTTCCTCGAATGTTGTCCCTTTCAACGAACAATTGCCTTATTTGTCGGTTTTTTAATCCTAGTGCTTGCGCATTGTCGGCAAGCTGATCCTGGAACATCTCCATTTGTCTTTCCATGCAGGCCATTGCATCGTAACAACGTCTTCTGTCAGCCTGGGCATCTCTTGCTTGTTTGCTGATCCGATCATGCAGAGTGGAGTTCGTTTTCCTTAATATCCCGATGCTCATTTCATAATCCCTTATGACTTGTTGCAGGTGCTGCCTCCGGGCCATGGTACTTTTTGCCCACTTGGTTCGTAATCTTGATGTGCTAGCCTTGGCTCTTTCCAAGTCTTCCTGGCTTTCCGCAACCTGATTTTTTAACCCTGCTATCAATCTTTTATCCGCCCGGCTTCTCAGTTGGTTGTTGGCCTCCCTTTTCATCTTCCGGATCTGAGCTTTGAGGATCTCACCTTCTCTGATTAATCTGTTCTTTTCTCCCTTGTGGGTAGCGGACTGTAATTGGCTTTCAAACTTCATATCCTGAACTTGTTGCTTCAGTTTGCCTGTCTCGGCAAGATATTCCCGCTCTTTGGCCAACCAGTCCCACTGCTCTTGTGAGGATCTGGCAAACTCTTGCAGGTGCGGTCTTTTAGCCGGCCTTGCGGATGACGTTTCCCCTTTGTACCAAGCCTGATATCCGGGCGAAACTTCCCCTTTTGTCCGATTCAATACACAAGTATTTGCCTCTAAGTATTGGCATTGGCCCCACATTTGGCGAACCCTTGCTTCAGGAAACTGGCCATCGGGACTGATCTCAATCACCTGGGTGCTTAAATCCTCGTCTTTTGGCACTATTTGACATCTCCCAAGTTGCCTTAAAACCCGATGCGGCGCATAAGGTTGAATGCTCTTAAGTCCCATTAAGAGAAAATGGGGCCTGGCTGCTGGCATGTATATAACTTCGTCGATCGGTAACCAACCCAGCGTCCACTGTATTTGACTGGCGTTGAGGGCACGGAAATATGAGGTCCATGCCGAAACTCCTTTAGGTAGGTAGGCCTCATTAACTCTGGTATAGAACTCCTCTATGCAGGTCCTGTCAGCGGATCCATGGCTCAGAAACTGAGCTCGGTGACATAGGTGTTCAGTCATCCACATTTGCAACAACAAGTTGCAACCTTCGAAAAAGTTTCCTCCGGCCTTGCAGGATGTGAGAGCCCGGAATATATCGGATACAATCATGGGCGCCAGCGTGCTATCTTTCTGTGTGAGCAAAGTACTGACGACCCCCGCTATCTTTATGTCGATATTCCCGTCTTTTCTTGGGAACACTAAGAGCCCTAAGAAAGTTATCATAAAAGCAACCCGTCTATGTTCATCCCACTTTCGACGGTTACTTTTGCTGCACAACTGGTTTTCTGGTTTGTCGAATCCTCCTATGTGACCATATCTTTGGTATATGAAACTCACAGTGCAAAAACCTTTTGCCAAGTCAGGGTTACGAATTGTTCTGACTATCTTTAATGAGTCCAGAAACCGGTGTACTGCCACAGCTCTTGGAGCAACCAGGTATTTATGCCTCAATGGAGCCTCAGCACTGCCGATATACCCTGCTATTTCTTCTAAAGTTGGGGTAAGTTCAAAGTCCGAGAAGTGGAAGACATTGTGCGCAGGATCCCAGTGAGGGACTAGTGCCCTTATGATATCTCCCCGTGGCCTGATATCCAACAAACTCGTGAGGCCTTTCAGATATTTCTTGATTTCGTCATGCCCTTCTTTGCCTAAATCATTCCACCAAAGCCGCAATTGGAGGGGAATTTTATTCATGATTGCAAAGGGTTCATTTGGAGTCGTGCTCATTCTGCACATTTATTAATAAGATTTTAACAAACAAAACTTATTTTGATCAAAACAAAAAAAATATATGCTCACTTTCCTCAAGAGGATTTCTGAACACGACCTCTCA
The DNA here is from genome assembly GCF_000393655.2 of Nicotiana sylvestris. NCBI lineage: Eukaryota > Viridiplantae > Streptophyta > Magnoliopsida > Solanales > Solanaceae > Nicotiana > Nicotiana sylvestris. Next base: position 108,761,162 of record NC_091067.1, read on the forward strand.
GCACTTCAGGGACGAAGATTTTTAAGGTTGTGTGAAAAAACAAGAGGTGGCCATTTGTACAAAGGCAGCCTTCCGGGTTCCTTTTGGGAACATTTGGCTGTTTTTGATATAAATGGCGTCACCCGACCCTATGAAAGAAAAATACACTTTTGGCGTTTTTGCTACTTTATTAATTTTCAAAAAAAATGGGAGGTTGGACCCGGCGGGGGTTGCCTACGTATCTCACATCCGGTGAGAATCAAACCCGCGTAGTTCGGGCAATCAAGAATAAGTAGATGAACTAACTTCCTTTTTTGAATTTGTGAAAGAACTACTTTAAAAGGAGAAAGGAAATATTTTTGATTGATTTTCTTTTTAAAAGAAAGACTTCTAAGATATATATATTTTTTTTTAATTTCCATTTGTTTTTTTTTCTTATTCTAAAGGAAGAAGAAAATATTTTTCGGAATTTTACCTTTAATAAAAGAAATGCTTCTAAAAAAAATTTTTTTTTTTTTTTTTGAATTTTCTTTTCAATTTTGAAAGAAGAAAAATATTTTCGGATTTTTTTCTATCTTATTATACATTTTTTTTAAAAAAAAAATAGTTAAAAGACTTTCTAAAGAAGTTAATAATGGAAAATATTTTTGGATTTTTTTTTTGTTTTTGAAAATTGGGGGTCTAAAAACCTTTCTAGACTTTTTGGCAAGACAAATATTTTTGCAACAAATAAAGACATATATATATTTTTTGGAAATAAAAACTTTTGGATATATATATATATATACATGTATATATTTGTGACAAATAATGAAAGACTCTTTTTTATTATTATTATTATTATTATTATTTGAATTTTCATAAAAAACCCATTTTAAAAAAGTAAGACTCTTTTTAATTTTTATTTTTATGACAAGACAAACTATATATTTCTATTTTATTTTTTTTGAAAAACAAAACAGAACAACGATTTTTTTTTCTATTTTTCCTTTGCTTTTAATAAAACAAACTAATAAGACGTTTTTTTTCTTTCCAAAATTTCGGCAGAGTTTTGACAGTATTTGTGTATTGGGTTTTTTCAAAAATAAACAATCAATTCCCTAACCGCTATTTCCTTTTTTTCAATTTCACAATATTCATAATATTCAAACACCGGTCAGCATGCGGGCACGAGACAAATAAATGCACGGAAAACAAATAGGATGCATCAGGATGGCCTTTTCATATCAGGTTGCTAGTCCTAGACGGACCCAACCCCTGTGTTGAGTCCCCTAAGTCAAATGCAACGTGATGCAAATAAGCGTTCCTACTAGGGATCCGGCATGAAGTCACGTTATTCTATGTTCAAAACCTGGGTCGGTGTTCTAGACAGTGTACCCGAGCGGACCACTCGAGTTGAGGAAGGAGCTCCTGTCCGGGAACCAAAAGGCCAGCCGGCTTAGAAACTTTCCGAGCCTCTTTTATTTAGGGTATGACACTAACAGAATAGGGAGTCTTAACCAGTAAGCACATCCCCGGAAGGTAAGAAGAGTAGGTTTCGGCACAGTTTATATACAGTTCAGATAATATCAAAGCGGTAAAGGCAACATTTAGCACATTAGGCTCAAAACATGTAAAAATCAGATAAAGCCAAATATAACAATTTATCTAAGCTCGAATTTCTAACCCTGAACCAGTGGTTCTGGGTCAAAGTATTCCCCAGCAGAGTCGCCAGAGCTGTCACACCTCCTTTTTCCGCACCCGATGGGGTGCAAGGGAGTTTTTTCCAATTAAAGGACAATTGAAACGAGATTAGTTTATTTATGTTAGAGTCTCCACTTGGGAGATTTAGGGTGTCCCAAGTCACCAATTTTAATCCCAAATCGAGGAAAAGAATGACTCCATATTACAGTCTGCGTACTAGAAATCCGGATAAGGAATTCTGTTAACCCGGGAGAAGGTGTTAGGCATTCCCGAGTTTCGTGGTTCTAGCACGGTCGCTCAACTGTTATATTTGGCTTGATTATCCGATTTTATACGAATATGAACTTATGTGCAAATTTTAACTTTTAACCGCTTTTATCATTTACTATTATTTTTGTCAAGAATTGCAACGTTGTGAAAGTGTATCTCGAACCACGTTACAATCAATGTACCTGTGGTCGTCGACACACTTTGACTCCGTCGAGATTTGGATTTGGGTCACATCAATGTGCACCCGAGTTTAAGGAAATTAAATTATTAAAGGCGCGCCTAAGGCGACTAGAGTATTTATTTTGGGTAGGACCGTGGAATTTTTCTAAAACGGTCTATCCCGAAAATCTAAGCAATTTGAAAGCAAATATTTACTGAGGGCCCCGCAATTTTGTATTTTTATTTGGCGAGGCTCATCTCATTCTTATTTTTTAAAGGAATTTGCAACGTCGTGGACACGCATCTCGAATCACGTCACAATCAATGTACCCGTGATTAGAAACACATTTCGACTCCGTTGAGATTTGGATTTGGGTCACATAAATGTGCACCCGAGTTTAAGAAGGTAAGATTTATTAAGGCGCGTCCTAAAGAGACTAACGTATTGTTATTTTAGGAAGAGGCCGTGAACGTTCATTAAACGGCCAAATCCAAAGTCTAGTAAATGCTTATGTATTTATTGAGGGCCCCAGCGATGTGTGATTTATTTGGCGAGGCTCGTCTCATTTTTATTTTAAGGATAAACCTACAGTGACTATATTTTCTATTAAATTCGTCTCTAAAATAAAAGAAAATCTCTTAATTATTTACATACTGAAAAACGTAACTTATTAGTTATTAGTTTACGGCTAATGCGAAGGAAAAAATTGCGATCGAGTTTGTACAAAGAAAAACTGCTTTCATTCTGTTATTTACTAATGCTAGAACATGAGATAGATACATAATAATATCAAAAACAGATTAATTATTCTCCGATTAATTTAAACTAACATTATTAGATGAAGAAATTATACATATGCAACCTCATTACTCATTAATCATTCAACTACATTTTTATACAAAGAAAAGAAAATTATATTCAACCACAAATCTAAACAGGAGGAATTCAACAGGAACAAAGCCTGATTAATATTTCATTTTTTGCTTCAAGCCGAGATTGTACAAATGTGTACCTGGAAACAGCAGTACAAGAACAAAAGAAGGAGAGTCAGCAGCAATAATACCACAGCAACAGCAGATTCAGCAACACCGCAAACCAGTAACAACCAGTAGAATAACCCAGCAACGGATTGAAAAATCAGCAATGCCAAAGTGCAATCACAGTCAAAGCAGAAGCGAGAAAAGATACAAGATGCAGTAGTTTCTGACTTTGAATCACACTTGAGAAAAGACAAACGGAATTTATTCAAGTAGAAGTTCAAGTTGTCTTTCTCTTTTACTCTCTAACACTCTTGAAATTCTCCAGAATGTATTACTCTCAAAAATATTCTCCCAATAATCTCTAAGTCTTCCTTAATGTTTTTTTTCAACTTCAAAACTCTCCAAAATGAATTCTGCCCCTGTATATTCAGTGTATCCAGAATGTATATCGGGTGTATACTTCTCACTCCGCCCCCTCTTTTTTTCTTCTCTCTATCTAGTTTTTCCTCTTTTTTTTCCACCCCTTCTTCCTAAATTTTCTCTTCTATTTATAGCAAAATTTTCGAAATTTTCAGATTTGTTTTTTTATTATTTTATTATTTTTTTAATTAAAAGAAATCCCACTTACAAATTGCTTTTATTTTTTTAGAAAAAGAAATCCCACCTTTATTTACTTTTATTTTTAAAATTCCAACTTTAATTACTTTATCTTATTTAAAATCCCACTTTTTATTTTTTTAAAAGAGAATCTCACTTTATTTAACTTTTCTTTAAAAAACAAACCACTATCTTTTCTTTTTCTTTTAAAAATGCTACTTTCAATTACTTTAAATTTTTTAAATTTTCAGATACCTTTATATTTATTTTTTAATTCCAACCTTATTTTACTTTTAAATTTTTTAAAACTTTTTACTTTTTTTTTTTTTTAAAATCATTTCCGAAATTACTATATATATTTTTTTTTTTAAATAAAAATAATAAATAAAATAAAATATTTTCGGATTTTTTTTATATATAAAAAAACAAAAAATAAAACTATTAATAGTGATAATTCACTTTTTATTTTTTATTTTTTTGGTTTTGTTTTGTGTTGGACAAAAATGAAGAAGGGGTGTTGGGTTAATGGAGCGGACCGGATCGACCCGGTTTGAAACGGACCGGGTCATGGGGAAAGTTGGGCAATTATTTGGGCCTGTGGTTTGAAATTGAAGAAGTGGCCCAATCCGATTTTTCTTTGTATTTTTGTTCTCTTTTCTTCTTTTATTTTTCTAAAACTAAATTATAAAAGTACTTAAATTATTATTAAGAACTAAATTAAGTTATAAAAGCGCAAATTAACTTCCAATAACAATTAACGCACAATTAAGTAATAATTAAGCATAAAATTGTTCATTTGGACATTAAATGCTAAAAATGCAAAAGATGCCTATTTTTGTATTTTTTATTAATTTAACAAATAAACATGCATAGACAAACATACAAATAGTTACACAAAATATCACAAAAATTGCACACCAAGAAAAATTATTTTATTTTTGAATTTTTTGGGAGTAATTCTCATATAGGGCAAAAATCACGTGCTTACAGCTGCCCCTCTTTGCCCGAAGACACGAATGGTTTTCGTGCAAAGATAAAGCGAGCGATTTTTGCCCATCCGAGTACTCTGTGTGAAGCATTTTTTTTATTTTTTTATTTTGAAAAAGATTTGACCGAACCTTTGCTTCAAAGGTTTCCTACATATCCTAGGCTAAACAGGAATCAGGTCGCCAGAGCTGTCACACCTCCTTTTTACATACCTGCGAGGGTACAAGGGAGTTTTTTCCAATTAAAGGACAATCGAAACGGGATTCGTTTATTTATTTCAGAGTCGCCACTTGGGAGATTTAGGGTGTCCCAAGTCACCAATTTTAATCCCGAATCGAGGAAAAGAATGACTCCATATTACAGTCTGCGCACCAGAAATCCGGATAAGGAATTCTGTTAACCCGGGAGAAGGTGTTAGGCATTCCCGAGTTCCGTGGTTCTAGCACGGTCGCTCAACTGTTATATTCGGCTTGATTATCTGATTTTATACAAATATGAACTTATGTGCAAAATTTTATCTTTTTACCGCTTTCTTACTTATTGTTATTATTTTACGAGAATTGCAACGTCGTGGAAACATATCTCGAACCACGTTACATCAATGCACCCGTAGTTGTTTGGCATATCTCGACTCGGTTGAGATTTGGATTTGGGTCACATAAATGTGCACCCGAGTTAAGGAAAATAAATTATTAAAGGCGCGCCTAAAGCAACTAGCGTCTTGTTATTTTGGGGAAGGCCGTAAAATTCGCTAAACGGCCTGTCCTCGAATTCTAAGTATTTTAATATATACATTTAGAGGGCCCCGCAGCTTGTGCATTTTTTGTTTGTCGAGGCTCGTCTCATTCATTATTAAAAAGAATTTGCAATGTCATGGAAATACATCTCAGACCACGTCACAATCAATGTACCCGTGATTAGAGACACATTTCGATTTCGTTGAGATTTGGATTTGGGTCACATAAATGTGCACCCGAGTTTAAGGAGATAACATTATTAAATACGCGCCTAAAGCGACTAGCGCAGGGTTATTTTGAGAAAAGGCCGTGAAGTTCGCTAAGCGGCCGATCCCGAGTTCTAAGTAATTAACACATACATTTGTGAGGGCCCCGCAATCTATATATTTTACTAGGCGAGGCTCATCTCATTTATTTTAAATGGACAAATCCTAAAGCGACTACATCTTTTCTATTAAAATTAGTCTCTAAAATAAATAAAGAAAATCCTAATTAATTACGAGCTTTTTTTTTTATTTAAGAAAGCATGGCATACTAATTGCTATATTAATACAAATATTGATGAACAAGAATTTTACTAAAAAAAATTCGAAATTATAAATAAAATAAAAATTTGACAACTAATATTCAAAAGAATCAAATATAGTTAGATTGAAGCTCGCATTGTTATATATAAAAAAACTATTGGAATTAATTATTCACAACCATTTGAAACTGGATTTAACCATAATTACTAAAGCTTAATAGAAAGTTTATTAGACTTAAACGTTCTTCTAATTTTGTTTGAACTCAAATCATGCCTTAATACCTAATTCACGAAATTTAGTTCAAATTCATGCCTTAGCTAAATTTAAGTACTTGTTCACAATTAACCTACTGTTGATAATCTTAGAACCTTCATAGCTAGTGAATTAACCCGTTTTGCCAAGCCGATTCATTAAAGACTAACTTATGTTATTTTCTCTTATTCCAATTATTATTCAATAATACATAAAATAGCCTAAATACAATCAATAAAAGGAACAGAGAAAAAGCGAAATTAAAACTTCAAAATTCGATTCTTCATATGTATTCATGCTTCCACATTTTTAGCTTGCAATAACTAGTATTACATTCGTGTACCTGGTATTGGAAAACAAGAGAAGATGAAGCTGAGAAGCAGCAACAGTAGTAACAATGTAGCACAACAACGACAGTCCAGCAACACAGGAATAGACCAGTAACAGTAGGAATAGTAGAAAACCCAGGAGACTATAAACGACTCCAAGTATAGAGAAGAAGTAAAAGGCAGGAAGGTTCTGACTATTTCAGATCTTAAGCGAGGCAATGAAACAGTAACTATTCTTTTTCAACTTCAAAACTCTCCAAAATGAATTCTGCCCCTGTATATTCAGTGTATCCAGAATGTATATCGGGTGTATACTTCTCACTCCGCCCCCTCTTTTTTTCTTCTCTCTATCTAGTTTTTCCTCTTTTTTTTCCACCCCTTCTTCCTAAATTTTCTCTTCTATTTATAGCAAAATTTTCGAAATTTTCAGATTTGTTTTTTTATTATTTTATTATTTTTTTAATTAAAAGAAATCCCACTTACAAATTGCTTTTATTTTTTTAGAAAAAGAAATCCCACATTTATTTACTTTTATTTTTAAAATTCCAACTTTAATTACTTTATCTTATTTAAAATCCCACTTTTTATTTTTTTAAAAGAGAATCTCACTTTATTTAACTTTTCTTTAAAAAACAAACCACTATCTTTTCTTTTTCTTTTAAAAATGCTACTTTCAATTACTTTAAATTTTTTAAATTTTCAGATACCTTTATATTTATTTTTTAATTCCAACCTTATTTTACTTTTAAATTTTTTAAAACTTTTTACTTTTTTTAAATTTTCTACATTCTTTTACTTTTTTTATTTTTTTATTTTTTATTTTTTTAAAATCATTTCCGAAATTACTATATATATATATTTTTTAAAATAAAAATAATAAATAAAATAAAATATTTTCGATTTTTTTTTATATATAAAAAAAACAAAAAAATAAAACTATTAATAGTGATAATTCACTTTTTATTTTTTATTTTTTCGGTTTTGTTTTGTGTTGGACAAAAATGAAGAAGGGGTGTTGGGTTAATGGAGCGGACCGGATCGACCCGGTTTGAAACGGACCGGGTCATGGGGAAAGTTGGGCAATTATTTGGGCCTGTGGTTTGAAATTGAAGAAGTGGCCCAATCCGATTTTTCTTTGTATTTTTGTTCTCTTTTCTTCTTTTATTTTTCTAAAACTAAATTATAAAAGTACTTAAATTATTATTAAGAACTAAATTAAGTTATAAAAGCGCAAATTAACTTCCAATAACAATTAATGCACAATTAAGTAATAATTAAGCATAAAATTGTTCATTTGGACATTAAATGCTAAAAATGCAAAAGATGCCTATTTTTGTATTTTTTATTAATTTAACAAATAAACATGCATAGACAAACATACAAATAGTTACACAAAATATCACAAAAATTGCACACCAAGAAAAATTATTTTTTTTTTGAATTTTTTGGGAGTAATTCTCATATAGGGCAAAAATCACGTGCTTACACTGCTCAGTCAGCCCGCCCAGAGTATCGTAGGGCATCTTCGGGTCATGGTCATCATGGATCTCAGCGGGGCCAGTCATCACTCAATGCCCTTCCAGCCCAGAGTTCATCTCGTGCCCCATCAGCTCAGGGTTCTTCTATGCCGAGTGCATCAGCTGGTCATTCTGGTGCGAGGGGTTCCCTTCAGTCCCCTTCTCCAGCACCTGGGAGTTGTTTTGAGTGTGGAGAGTTTGGGCATGTGTGGAGGCAGTGTCCTCGTCGTGTTGCTAGTTCGTCCCAGTAGAGGGGTCAGCCCTCGACTTCTGCTCCAGTTACCTCACCACCCGCCCAGCCAGCTAGAGGTGGAGGTCATGCAGCTAGGGGTCGCCCTAGAGGAGGAGGTCGATCAGGGGGCGGTCAGGCTCGTTTCTATGCACTTCCTGGCAGGCCAGATGTTATTGCTTCAGATGTTGTCATTACAAGTATTGTTTCAGTCTGCCACAGAGATGCCTCTGTATTATTTGATCCCGGTTCCACCTTTTCTTATGTGTCATCATACTTTTCTCGTTATTTGGGTATGCCCCGTGAGTTTCTTGCTTTACCTGTTCATGTATCTACCCAGTGGGCGATGTTGTTGTTGTAGACCATGTGTACCGGTCATGTGTGGTGACTATTGAGGATCTGGAGACCCGAGTGGATCTATTGCTATTGAGCATGGTGGATTTTGATGTCATTTTGGGCATGGATTGGTTATCTCCGTGTTGTGCTATTCTAGACAGTCATGCTAAGACAGTCACTTGGGCTATGCCGGGTGTACCGCGGATCGAGTGGCGTGGTGTGACTGATTATATCCCTAGTAGAGTGATCTCTTTCTTGAAGGCCCAGCGTGTGGCGACACGACGAAGACGAAAACCAAGGATGGCGAAGATGGGGAGGATTCTTAGGTTAACCTTTTAATTAGTTTTAGGCTATAAAATGCATACTACAATTTTGTGGCTAGGGGTTGATATTAGTTTCTACCGGCAGCCGCATCCCCTCCATTCTGACTTGGCCCGGTCCAACCCTCATCCAACGTAGCTCGGATCTCCTCCGCCCGGCGCAAATAGTTGGTAAATTTCTGAGTAATCCCTTCCTTAATCTTAGGGTTTTCCTCAATCACCCGCACCGCCCTCTAGACCCATCAGGTACAAATATCGATTTTCATTTTTCTTTTTCTGATAATTCTGTTTGGTGGAAATTATGATATTAAAACTCCAACTTGATAAATTAAGAATGAAATGACTGATCTTTTTCTTTTCCGTGTTGGCTTTTTCACAGAACCCAAGCTGATAAATTAGGAATGAAATAATTTTGTTTGGTGGAAATTATGATATTAAAACTCCAGCTTGATAAATTAGGAATGAAATGACTGATCTTTTTCTTTTCCGTGTTGACCGTTGATAAAATAGGAATGAAATGATATTAAAACTCCAGCTTTGATGCCATGTAGTTTTTGTAGAAGTATGTCATTAATGTTAAAAGGGGAAGTTAGAACCAGTGGCGAAGCTAGAAAAATTTTCAAGGGTGTTCAAACTTGAACAAGAAAAAAAAATTCTCAACAAGTAGGTGCATCGAAAAATTTAAATCAAACAACGTGATATCGAGCTAAATTATAAAAATACAGGTAATAATACAAACAATTGGATAAATGCAAACTAATATAAAAAAGCATCAAAAAGATATTCTACTTATTTTGGTAGATTGATTTGAGAAGCCGAAGTTATTTTTGGTACTTTGTTTTAAAATTTCAACAAGTTCATTGTAACTTCAATTCCCTGAATGTATAAAGTGCCAATCAAGTACACCTTGTAAGCACGTGATTTTTGCTTCACGAGCAATCACTCCAAAAGGAAAACAAAAAATAATAGTGACAGATGACCCCGCAGTACAAATTTTTCATGACATGTATTGTTAGTCATTTGTGGGTCTGTCCATTTTTTGCATTTAATCATTATCAAACAAATACAAAATATGTGTCATTAAAAGAAAGTTCAAAATATATATATGCATCGTTCGTTCTAGGTTGTGATTTAACTTACTTAAACATTTAATTTGGTATGATAATTATGCTGAAGTGCTACATTGTTATCTGTTTTAATTTGTCTTATTATTTATTTTGTTTTGTTATTTTTCATTTTTTTTTCTTTAAATTGGAAAACAAAAGAAAAAGAGTTGAAATCAATTTGGGCCCAAAAATAAGACAAAAACAGGCCCAAACCGGCACTCAAATCTGGTCCAAACCAGGCCTGCCCTGACCACCTCCCGAAACGACGCCGCATCATGCGTCTGATCTGGGCCGTTCAAACTCTCGATCCAACGGCTCAGGACCTCTTTCAGCAACCCATGTTCAAACCCGACCCAATAACCAATCTGACCCAACCCCTCACTTAAACCAAACGACCCCGTTCAACTACCAAACGACCCCGTTTCATTTCTCACCATCAGATCCAAGCCGTTGAGATCGTCTGATCTAACGGCTCAGATCCGATCAACCTCCCCATATATAAACTCAGCCCTTTACCCCGCACCCCCTATCCGAACCCCACCCCTCACTCGTCTCCTTCCCCAACCTGAAACCCCCAAACCCTAGCAAGCCGCCCTAGTTTCCCTTCCACCAAAACCCGGCGGCATGAACGCCGGTGGCCACCTCCCGAACACCCTAAGACCCCCTCACTCCCCTGAACACGAATCCACTAACCATGAACCTCGAATCACCTCCTGTCGTCTCGAATCTGGATTTGAAGATTCGAGACAAAACTCGATCTATACCAAACCTCACCATCTTTGTATCAGACACTCCCCTGACCTTCCTCGTGACCAAACCAAGCTTGGTTTGGTCCGAATCTACCCACAACTCCTAAAAATCCAGATCTGAAAATCCAGACCTTAGAACACATGCACCTGGGGAATCCGGCCGGTCTTGACAAGGGTTTGAGGTCTAATAGACCTTAATCAAGGTGTTCTCATGTGAGAACACCCTGATTAAAGTTTGTTCGGCCTCAAGAGTTCGAAGTTGAGTCTGATTTGGGTCCGTTTTGATTTCAAACTTTTTCGGTAAGTTTCCTTTTCTCTTTGTTTGGTTCTAATTAAATTGTCAGCATGCTTCGTTATGTTTGTTTGTTATTTTGTTATTTTCATTCAGATTTCTTCCATCTCTGTCAAAGGCCTCTTATTTGGTCAGTTGTTTTCTGTTTGTGTGCTAAATGTACTCTGTGATATACATGTGCGTCAATTAGATTAGTCGTCAAATGAGTTAATTCATATAGGCCCCCAGTAATTGAACAAAAGTTGTCTGATGCCCTTTAGGTCCCTGAACGTATTGTTTATATGAGCGACTGATTATTACCTGTTATAATTAGTATAGTCGACCTGATAAATGTCGTCGATTAATTTCCTACGACTGAATGTTCAAATATTCTGAATGGGCCTGTATTGTGATTTGAATGTTGGGCATTACCTATGAATGTTAGTTTGTAACTACATTGTAAACAATTAAAAAGCCAGGCTGGGGCAGTTCTGAAATCGAATGATCAAAGCCCAAAGTGCCCTGATGCTGCAATAGGCAGGGCAGTAATAATCAAGGTTAAACAGGGGTAATCTGGGGTTTGAAAAGGGCAGAAAAGGTTAGTTTAAATGAAGCTGACAAGTAGGGTACTAATTAAGATTAAACTAATACCAATGGGGAACAAGACACAAGGGTATGGGGCTTAAAATGAATAATAAAATGAGCCCATAACTCTTGATTAAACAAAACCAGGCATGGGGAACCAAAGGGGCTGGCACCAAAGATGCTTAAGCATGGGTTTAACAGAGTATGGGCAGACTGCAAGTTGCAGCATAAGGGCAGCTCAGCTGCACTGGGTCTTTTGGGCCTATAAATAGGTCCTTTGAGAACCTAAGAGTGGCTGGACTTTTGGTCTTCAGAGAGAGAGAAAACAAAAGTGGCATTTTAGTCTTAAGGTTGGATTTTTAGTCTTCAGAAAAGGGAGAAAACAAAAGGTTGGAAAGCTTTTAGTCTGAAGAGAGGTCTAGTGAGTTTAAAGAAAAGACTGAAAACATAAGAGAGTCCCAGTAAATACTGTAACCAAACACTGTCTAAAAGTTGTGTAAGGATTCATATTGGTCAAGCTGTCTTGGCCAGGTTTTGTTGTTTGCGTTAACTGGGCTGCTTGGGATTGTTGAACTGTTAGTGTTGCTGCATTGAACACTCTGCTATCTCTGTTGTTTCCCACTCTGTTTTTCTGGGATTACTGGTTTGGTACTCGACTATTTGCTGGTTTCTTTTGTTCTGGGAATTATTGTTGGTTGTTCGTGGACTGTGGAAAACAATTTTGGTTGTTGGTTTGTTGCTGTGCTGTTGCTGTGTATCTGTTGTTGCTGTGTTTACTGCGTACTGCCCAGCTGATCATTCCTTTCTTCTTTGTCCTCTATACCAGGTACACAATTACACTACCAATGTAACTCGAAAGTTTGAGCAATGAGTATAAAAGAGAAGATCTGCAGATATTGTTTATATACATGTACTGTTGTGTTGAATGTCATGTAATGTCTAATAGCTCATATTTTGGGATACTGAAGTTAGCTTACAAGCCTAGTTGATGTCAATGTAGGGTATCGAATGATAATTGTATATGTAAGCTGTTAGATAAAAGTGGCCTCAATGAACTAGGTTGCATCTCAGATTTAGTTTACTTTGCCGTATATGCTGTAACATATGCCAAACATGAAAACTGTACACAACGGGTTAAGTTCTTCCTTTTCTGATTAATGGTCTCATATAACTAATAAACCACCTGTTAAGACAAAGAACATAAAATTTGTAATATAAACCCCGTGAAGGTCGAGTCCAGGTCAAAACAGGCCAAGCAGGCCTGCTTCGAGCAAGCAGTGGCCCAGGTTTGGCCCATCACGCATGGGTTGAATTTGGGCCCATGATTATTTATTCGACTGACTGTGCACGCAGCCTTGTTCCTGATTTAAGCATTTCCGAATTCTGTTATAAATAATTTGCAAGCATTAATTAATTAGGACTATCTACTGCTTTCGATTGATAGAGACAAACACGACAAGAAACATAGTTGCTATAGGATATCATTTTTTTTAAAAAAATAAGAACGAGATGAGCCTCGATGAAAAATAAACAAAACGTGCAGATGCGGGGCCCTTGTTAAATGTATATTATTGAAGCATTTTGTTTCAAGGACGGGTTGTTTAGCAAATCTCACAACCCTCCTAAAATAACAACACGTTAGTCTCTTTAGGATACGCTTTAATAAACCCTACCTTCTTAAACTCGGGTGCACATTTATGTGACCCAAATCCAAATCTCGACGGATTCGAAATGTATTTCTAATCACGGGTACATTGATTGTGACGTGGTCCGAGAGGCATATCCATGACGTCGCGAATTCCTTTTAAAAGTAGAACGAGACGAGTCTCGTCAAACAAAAATGTACACAGCTGCGGGGCCCTCTAACTATATATATATTAAAACACTTAGAATTCGGGACATGCCGTTTAGCGAATTTTTCGGCCTTACCCAAAACAACAATACGCTAGTTGCTTTAGGCACGTCTTAATAATTTATTCTCCTTAATTCGGGTGCACATTTATGTGACCCAAATCCAAATCTCAACCGAGTCGAAATATGTCAACAATCACGGGTGCATTGATGCAACGTGGCTCGAGATATGTTTTCACAACGTTGCAAGTCTTATAAAATAACAGTAAATGATAAAAGCGGTTTAAAAATTAAAATTTGCACATAAGTTCATATTGTATTTAAAATCAGATAAATAAGCCAAATATAACAGTTAAGCGACCGTGCTAGAACCACGGAACTCGGGAATGCCTAACACCTTCTCCCGGGTTAACAGAATTCCTTATCCGGATTTCTGGTACGCAGACTGTAATATAGAGTCATTCTTTTCCTCGATTCGGGATTAAAATTGGTGACTTGGGACACCCTAAATCTCCCAAGTGGCGACTCTGAAATAAACAAATAAATCCCCTTTCGATTGTCCTTTAATTGGAAAAAACTCCCTCGCGCCCCCGGGTGCGGAAAAAGGAGGTGTGACAGCTCTGGCGACTCTGCTGGGGATTGACCCAGAACCACTGGTTCAGGGTTAGAAATTCGAGCTTAGATAAATTGTTATATTTGGTTATATCAGATTTTCACATGTTTGAGCCTAATGTGCTAAATGCTGCTTTTACCGCTTTGATATTATCTGAAATGTATATAAACTGTGCCGAAACCCATCTCTTCTTACCTCCGGGGAGAAGCTCGCTGGTCGAGACTCCCTATTCTGTTAGTGTCAATACCCGAAATAAGAAAGAGGACGGATAAGTTACGAAGCCGGACGGCCTTTTGGTTCCCGGTAAGTTGCCCCTCCTCGACTCGAGTTGTCCGCTCGGGTACACTGTCTAGAACACTGACCCAGGTTTTTTTGAACATAGAATAACGTGACTTCATGCCGGATCCCTAGTAGGAACGCTTATTTGCATCATGTTGCATTTGACTTAGGAGACTCAACACAGGGGTTGGGTCCGTCTAGGACTAGCAACCTGATATGAAAGGACCATCCTAATGCATCCTATTTGTTTTTCGTTGCATTTATTTGTCTCGAGCCCGCATGCTGACCGGTGTTTGAATAATGAAAAGAAAATTGTTTACTTTTGAAAAAAAAAAAAAAAAAAGCCAATGCCAAAATACCATCAAAACTCTGCCGAAATTTTGAGAAAATGAAAAGAACATGTCTTATTAGTTTTGTTTTATTAAAAGCAGAGGAAAATAATAATAAAAAAAACAAAAAAAAAAGAGGGGTCGTTGTTCTGTTTTGTTTTTTTTAATATATAGTTTGTCCTGTCACAAAAAATGAAGATGAAAAAGAGTCTTATTTTATATATATATATATATATATATATATATATATATTTATACATATATGTAAATAAATATATGTCTTTATTTGTGGCAAAAAATATTTGTCTTGCCAAAAGTCTTGAAAGTTTTAGACCCTTAATTTTCAAAATAAAGTTTTATTCATTTGGCATAATCACCCCAATAAATGTGCAGGATGAGCACGGTACAAAACGAACCTTTTTCAGTAATGACCAGGATCCCGTTCGAGTTGCGGTTATGGTGGAACGACTTAGGCAAAGAAGGGCAAGACAAAGTAAGGAAATATCTGAAAGGTCTCCCGGACCTACTAAACGTTCAGCCTCGGGGTGATATCATCAGATCATTGGTCACTTGTTGGGATTCCGCACACAACGTGTTCCATTTTTCGGACTTCGAGCTCACCCCGACGTTGGAAGAAATAGCAGGGTACATCGGGATTGATGAAGCCCCTTTTAGGTTCAAATACTTGATTGCACCTAGAGCTGTCACGGTACACAGGTTTCTGGATTTCCTAAAAATACCTCGGACATTCCACCATCCAGATCTTGCCAAAGGATTCTGCAGTCTCCACCTCATATATGCTAGATACGGCCACGTGGGCGGGTTCAATAAGCCGGATTTCAAACTATGCAGTAGAGGCAACCGACAAAAGTGGGACGAACACAGGCTAGTGGCTTTTATGACAGCCTTTCTGGGTCTTATAGTGTTCCCTAGGAAAGATGGAAACATTGATCTAAAGATAACCGGGGTCGTCAATACTTTGCTTACCCAAGATAAAAGTACTCTGGCGCCTATGATTATGGCTGACATTTTCCGGGCTCTCACTGCTTGTCGAGCCAGGGGCGACTTTTTCGAAGGATGTAACCTACTGTTGCAAATGTGGATGACCGATCATTTATGCCATCGCTCCTCACTTTTGGGTTATGGTTCGCCAGAGAAAACTTGTATTGGAGAATTCTACACGAGAATCAAAGGGTTTAATTTACCTGAGGGAGTCACATCATGGACCTCATTTCTCCGAACTCTCACTGCCAGCCAAATCCAATGGACGCTCGGATGGTCACCTATCGAGGAAATCATATACATGCCGGCAACCCGGCCTCACTTTCTGTTGATGGGACTGAAAAGTATCCAACCCTATGCACCGTATCGGGTTTTGAGGCAACTTGGGAGGTACCAAGTGGTACCGAAAGATGAAGATTTGAGTACCCAAGTGATTGAAATCAGTCCGAACGGTCATTTCCCTGAAGAAGAAGTTCGCCAAATCTGGAGTGAATGCCAACATCTGACAGCAAACACTTGTGTGATTGATACGGCAAAAGGGGAAGTCGCCCCAGGATATCACGCTTGGTTTAGAGGTAGCCTGTCCTACGAAAGACCGGCTAAGAGGCCGCATCTCAAAGATTTCGTAGAATCATCCCAAGGGCAATGGAACTGGTTAGCAAAAGAGAAGGGTTATCGGGCAGAGATTGGCGATTTGAAGCTACAAATAGATAGTCTGAAATTCGATAACAGCGTACAAATCGCGGCGGATCGAAGCGAAAAGAATAGGTTGATCCAAGAGAATGAAGAACTTAAGGCCCAAGTCCAAAAATTGAGATTGTTTCTTGATGAGCAACCCAGAAGTCGATCAGACTAGCGGTTGATAAAGGGTTTGAAAAGAGAGATCACGGAATGGCGAGACAGGTTAGAAGAATCCGAAAAGGTCATGACAGAGTTCAAAGCACGGTGGGGAACAAGAGTAGATAAGCATCGCCGATCTTTGAACCAATTGAAACGTGACCACGAGAAGGCTGTTGTCAAAATAAAGAGGGAGATGGCTACACTTGAGTTTAAAGCAGTTGAGCAGGCCAGGGATTTCCAAATGGAGAGTAGATACTGTTACGACTTGTTGGCCCAAATGAAGGAAGAAGTGCGGCAGCTGAGGGATCAGCATATATAGGACTCACAGGTATTCAAGACGTGCAGTGATCAGATAAGACACCTACTCATAGAAAAGAAACAAACCAGAGACAAGATCAGGGCCATTGCCCATGCCATCGTCAGAAGGTGTCGGCGGTGTGAAAGCATGACCTGCGTTACCGTTCTCCCAGCAGTAATGGGTTATGTCAAACAGACCATGCACGAGTTGGAGCAGCTCGAAAGGGATCTCACACCTAGAACCGCGAAAAGGCCGGATGATGCCTCGTTGGTCCCTAAGTTGGAAAATTAACCTCTGGTCGAGTCTTGTTTTGGTTGAGCTTTGATGTTTTCCCATATGTTGTTTTCTATTTTCCTTCAATCAAATAGGGTCAAAGAACCGTGGAGTCTATGCTGTTGCTATTTTGTTTGAAGCAATGTGTAATAGCAAATTTTGATAATGAAATTAAGTGATTCCGGAAGAATTTCTACGTGTCTTTACTTTGAGGCAGAACTACGCCTGGTCTGATTCACGCGGGGACGTGATACGTAGGCAATCCCCATAAGATTCGACCATTTTAATAAAGAAAGAAAATAAAGTACATAATAAAATAAAACACAGAGTTTCCAAAATACCTTAAAGGGACGAATGAGCAAACCGGGATGACGCATGTTGTTTGAAGCAAAGCATGTAAGAACGGTTAACTGCATAGGTGCATTGCATCCTCTGTGTGTTATGATCAAATCTGTTAAACTCTAACGCTAACGAAGTTTGTTATTGTCTGATCCAGACAAGTTAGTTGTTAAAGAACTCTGGCAGCACACTCATACCAAACCAGATCCAAAGGACCGGTAGCAACAAGCATGACTACTTCGGAGAATAGCAATGAGGAAGAAAGGCCGATGAGCCAGTTGTTAAAAGAAGCGATGGAAAAGATTGAAAGGATGGGACTAGAAATGAATGCAATGCAACTAGCCCTAGCCAAAACACAAAAGAGTCCTGAAACACTGGGACACATGCCGGAGTACCCTCACTCTGGCCCTTCCACAAGCCGCCCAAATCCCCTCTATCATCAAGAAAGAAGCCCTCATGATTCCCAAGCTCCACCACCCCATCAACCTCTCCCAACACCCAATATTCCCATTTTTGTGGGACCTGCATCAGCCCCTTTGCAGCGAACGACCAGTGAGCCATTGTTTCAGGCTCACGATACACAATACTATCCCCCTGAGCCTACATTCCATGCACCCGAACCACAGGCTTACAATCCACATTTGGAAGTACCGGCAGAGGTTGAGAAGCCGGTTAAGGCCCCTGAACAGGATGAAGTGTTGAGAAAGTTCAAAAGCCTGGAGCAATCCTTCAGGAACTTGCACGGGCTGGGCAATCAAGTCAGCGTGGCATACAAAGATCTGTGCCCTTTCCCAGATGTCCAACTCCCGGCTGGGTTCAAGATGCCCAAGTTTGATTTATATGAAGGGCACGGTGATCCCATGGCACATTTGCGGGGATTCTGTAGCAAAATGAGAGGGGCAGGAGGCAAGGATGAGCTTTTGATAGCTTATTTCGGCCAAAGTCTGAGCGGATCTGCACTGGAATGGTATACCAGGCAGGATTTCAGCAGGTGGTACACGTGGGATGATCTGGCGCAGGCTTTTGCAGGTCATTTCCAGTACAATCTAGAGATAGTCCCTGACCGTCTCACGTTATTGAGAACTGGGAAGAAACCCGGGGAAAGTTTTCACGAGTTCGGGTTCCGCTGGAGAGAACAAGCAGCTAGAGTCGATCCTCCCATGAGAGAGGGAGAGATGGTGGACTATTTTTTACAGACATTGGATCCAACCTACTTTGGTCACTTGGTGACAACGGTTGGAAAATCTTTCAACGAGGTGGTCAAGATAGGGGTCATGATAGAAGAGGGTTTGAGGTCTGACAAGATCTTGAACTACTCGGCACTCAAGGCCACAACCCAGGCCATTCAAAACGGCACGGGAGGTGCGTTGAGAAGAAAGAAAGAAGAGGTTGCCACAATCGAGGCAGGCAGTTGGTCCAGGGCCGGCAGGCCACACTACAACCAACCCAGACCCCACAGGTCAGAATACCCATACAGCCCACCACAAAATTTCTATCCACCTCGAGAACCACATTGTTCCGTACACCAAGCCCAGGCATACACTCAGCCTCTGGTTCGCCCACAATGGCGCGCACCGGCTCCCCAGAACATATATGCACCGCCACAAAACACCTACCCTCCACCAAGGGCATATAGAAACCCTTCAGGGGCAGGTTTCCGGGGAAATCCAGATGCTAGGAATGACAGGTTGCGGAAGCAAAGAACCTTCACCGAACTGGGAGAAACCTACACCGCTGTGTTCCACAAGCTGCGGCAATTGGGTTTGGTTAGTCCTGTCCATACTCGGGAACCAAATCCCCCACCTCAGAATTTGGATCGTTCAATCAGTTGTGAATACTGTTCAGGGATGCTCGGGCACGATACCGAGAAGTGCTGGAAGTTAAGGCATGCCATACAGGATCTTATTGACACCAATAAGATCGAGGTCCAGACACCGGAGGCTCCTAACATCAACCAAAACCCACTGCCAGCGCACCACGAAACTCACATGATTGAGTTGGTGTGTGAGGGAGGAGAATTAAGAAAACCCTCACAAACAGTGATGATGATCCAAGCCGCCCCGAAAGAAGTCTTAACCAGTGGAGGAACAAGTGTACAGTCGCAGGGAGAAGGCGTCAAGCCGGTAGTGATATTGGGGAAGAGCCCGTCCATCATAGCAAGCAAACCCGAGCCAAGCAAGTTGGTAATACCAGGGATCCTGCCCACACCGACAGTCGTGTTGAAAGGGGTATGTAGAGAACGGGTGACCATAAAGCCTGTGGTCCAACTGCCGATGATTGATAGCAGGGCTGTGCCTTGGAAATATGAAAAGGCAGTGGTGACGTACAAAGGAAAACAGGTGTAAGAAGTCAGTTGTGAAGCGCAAGGGCTGACTCGATCAGGTCGATGTTTTGCTCCGGTGGAGCTAAGAAAAACCAACCCAGTGGCAACCAAGAAACCTGTGTCCGAGGAAGAGGCTGAAGAGTTCCTGAGGAAGATGAAAGTACATGACTATTCTGTGGTCGAACAGCTGAGAAAAACACCGGCCCAGATCTCACTGTTGTCGTTGCTGATCCATTCTGAGGAGCATCGTCGGGCCCTGTTGAAGATATTGAACGAGGCTCATGTACCCAGTGAGATTTCTGTAAACCACCTGGAAACCATTGCCAGCAAGATCTTCGAGGTGAACAGGGTAACATTCTCAGATGATGACCTGCCGGTGGAAGGTACAGAGCATAACAAAGCTCTATACCTAGCTGTCAAATGTGAAGACTCGGTGGTAACTCGAGTATTGGTGGATAACGGCTCAAGCGCCAATATTTGTCCATTATCCACCCTGGACCAGTTAAAGATTGACCGTGGAAGAATCCGGGAGAATAGCATCTGTGTCCGGGGGTTTGACGGAAACGGAACAGCCACTGTGGGGGATGTTGTACTTGAACTGACCATTGGTCCGGTCCTGTTTACCATGGAATTCCAGGTATTAGATGCCACAGTTTCTTATAACCTGCTGTTAGGACGACCCTGGATTCATGCAGCCAAAGCGGTGCCTTCCACCCTACATCAGACGGTGAAGTTCGAGTGGGAAAGACAAGAGGTCGTGTTACACGGCGAGGATACAACATGCACCATGGGCGGAACCATTGTACCTTTCATAGAGACCACTGATGACAAAGGTCCTTGGGTCTACCAGATTTTCGATACAGGGTCGGCCAACAAAATTTCTGAAGGAGAAATCATCCCGCACCCTAGGGTAGCTGCCGCAACAGTCATGATGGTCTCAGAAATGCTGGGCAATGGATTTGTGCCGGGAAAAGGCCTGGGAGTCGAGCTTCAAGGGATAGTCCAACCTGTTTCCCTTCCTAAAAATCTGGAAACTTTCGGATTGGGGTTCAAACCAACCACAGCAGACAGGAAGCAAGCGCTCATTTCCTATTTATTTTTACTTTTGTTCCATTGTCATTTCCTATTTAAGAAAGTATCTATTTTCTTTTTTAATTAAAGGCGTGAGTAATAACTTTTCAAAAAAATTGTTTGTCCTCTTAAATTTCATAAACTAATTGAAACTTTTTACATGTAATTTAATTTGTACATTACATTTCGTGATACTTAGTTATGGATCTATCTAATATTTCGAACCTAAACACTTAATTCAATTAAGATATTATCCAAACTAATATTTTGTAGAATTTTTATAGTATAGGAGGGTAACTATTTGATTTAAAAATACATAACAATGTATATACAATTAAGTCACGTTACATATGCTTAGTGTAATTAATGTGGATTTTTTCACTTAGAATTTATGTGCAGTGTTTGTGTCTTTGGAGGTTAATTGATTGTTTCAAAAGCACGCATTTTACATGGGGACTTTCTGGTATTATTATATAGTAACGGAAAAAGATCCATTCCAACTTTATAGTCATATGATTTGGCTCCCATTACAAAAAGGCGAAACTTATAAAATTATAAATGTACTAAGCTAAGAGATACTACCACTATTTCAGTTTGACTCATTTTGAATAAATCAATCAAAGAAAATAAAGGGGTAAATCTTAGCTAGGTATAATAATCCCTAGAACAAAAAATAGATAAGGAGAATACGGGTAATGAACATTCTTTATCAAGACCAAAAACCCATTTTAACGATAATCCTCTCAGTCGCTTTTGTAAGCAAGTTTACAACAAATGTTATGTGTTAGGAAAAGTGTTATGGCCTTTACAATGTTATTTTACGCGATATATATGCAAAAACCCTTCTAAGCTCTAAAAGACAAGTTATAGGGAATATTCGGAAGGATATTCCTAATGGGCCTGCACCGTTGCAAGGGTCGTACAATTTCTTGTTTGCCTTAAGGTCGTCCTCTGCAAGATGTGGAGCTATGAGGATCGCGTCGTTCGTCGTATTTATCAACGGTCGGGGTTGTTCAAATTTGGACCCATACAGTTAGTCCCTCTGCTTGTCCAGGTTGCAACTTGGTGCGTCCTCGATGAGCGGACATCATGCGTTCTTATGGAGAAATTTGACCGTACGAGGCGTTACGGCCTGGCCAATGGTGGGTGGTCAGTGTGCTTAGCAAGACACCAGGTAATGCACTTTACCGGAAAATGACGTTATCTTCACGTACGCATCATTATGCGTGTTTCCGAGAGAGGGATTGATGGTTGTTGCTTCGATTTCGGTGCCATTCTACGACCTTCCGCTTCGATTCTGGCGCCACCCAATCCTATAAATAGGTGGAGGGTTTGTTTTTTTCAAAAAAAATTTGGCCATTTCATTTCTGATTACCCCTCCTCATTCCTCCGAGTTTGTCTTAACAGCCTTCTGTTTCTTCTCCTCTTATTCTTTGTTCATAACTTCTTCTTTTTTGCTGCGTTAACATATCTTTCTTCGAAACATGCCAAGATCACATCGATCTCGTGAAGGGGTTTCTGAGGGCACCCCGTTGTCCATGGCGCCCCTCTCAGGCGGTGAGGATATGGTGGTAGAAGAAGGGGATAGTCTTCCTACGGTGGAGGAGTTACTGCCGAGACACCCCATGTCTCGAAGCGACTTCCTCAAAGATCCTCCTTCTACTCCTACCCCCGTACTTTCTGAAACGGAACAAGTTCACACTGACGCTCTTCGTGCAAAGTATGGCATTCCCGCTCATGTTGACATGGTTCCAGCGGGAAGGGATTTCTTAGAGGTCCACAGACCTAGGTATTGCGCTTTCTACGAGTATCCTTTCGTGATTGGCTATTCTTTTCCCCTGCTCCCATTAGCGGAAGAGTTCTGTAGGTTCTACCAAGTTTGCCCGGCACAACTTTCACCATATACGCTCAAGATACTTCTGTTGTTGACCAAGTATGCGGAGTTGGCAGAATGCGATGTTTCTATCCATCACCTCTTGCACCTGTTCTCGCCCAGCTTCCACAGGGGTACTATGGTGCATTTGAGGCACCGTGGCACAAAAGGACTGGTGATTGGACCAATGACCAAGCAAGTCGCAAGTTTTGGCATAAGTATTTCTATGTCAAAACTGAACACATTATTTCTGACTCCGCCAGGTTCCCGGAGCAGTGGAACGAGACTCGTAAGTGTCACCACTCATTTTACTCTTCCTTCATCTATATTCATTATAGTGTTTGTTTATTTCTTGTTTGCAGCTATGAGACGTTCGCCCCGCCCTATTGCTGGCATAAGGGATTGGGTAGCCCGTCTGTTGCTCCATACAGTGAAAACTCGAGATTGGCCCGCCTTCATAAAACATTATGGCCCGAGCATTCCATCCGGTAAATGTTTCCCCCATTATTGCTTTGTCGGTTATATGTCGTCGTCTATTGATACGATTCTTAATGATGACAGGTCGAGGAGCTTCCAGGCGGAGGGCGCTAGTCCCTGCATTCCGACAGGTCGTCACTGCCGGAGGAATGTAGTTTACTTTGTATGAGTCTGCTCGAGGTGGTCATCCTTAACCGATTCAAGTAGAAGGTTCCTCTCAGGACATGGTCGTGAGGGAGGAGGCTTCTTCAGTACCGACCCCGTATCTCTTGGATGAATCCTCTAACGGGGACGAGTTGTTGTCTAGAAAAAGGGGGAGAATGGAACTTGGGAAGGATGTGGCCGTGGATGCTGATAGAATTAGGACGTCGCAGATGGCACATATTCCCACATTTATGGCCGACGTGTCAAAGACGAAGGCTCAGGTTCATATGTCGACCCGGAGGACGTTTGCGAGTTTGTATGTCACCAAACTCACGTAGAGGTCAGAGTGGAAGGATCTGATCATCACATAGTTATCTCGGGGGACTACAACTTGTTGCCGAGCTGCGATCAAGTGGCATTTTTTTAGCGCCTCTATGTGTTTCCCCTAAGATTGAGGTTCTTAGGGCGATGAGCGACATGGAGTTGTCTCAGAACGGCCGGTATGGCCTTACGGGTAGGTGCTTTTATTTCCCTTTTCGTCCCTTGGGCTTACGTCGTGATTATCGACCTGTGTTTTTGTCTTTAACTTGCTCTTTTTTTTGTTAGGCCCTTATCATGGAGACCGAGCACGAGCATCGGGAAAAGAAGAGGACAGCCATTTATGGGAAGATGTATTCCAAATATCAACAATATCGCACTAAGCATCGTGCAATGACCGATATATATAATTAGGACCCTGATTTTTAGTTGTTCTACGAAGGACTCAAATAGAGGGAGGACCAACTAGCGCGCAAGGTCGAGGAGCTAAGGGAGCGAGATGAGGAGCTTATGAAGGTTGTCGCTCGCAATAGCGAACTTGAGGCCTCCCTTAAGGTGAAGGAGGATGAGCTTGAGTTAAGCAGGGGGTGATGGCCGAGAATGCTGATTTACAAGCAAAGGTAGCCAGTTTGACCGCTGAATTAGGTATGAAGGCGGTGGGGGTTTAGGGGCTTAAGGTTGAACTGGGCGTTGGTGCTGATAAGCTGGCGACGACTATTTCTAGAACGACGGCCTTGGAGAATACCCTCTGTGTTTGTAGGTTGGAGCTAACCATGGAGAAGGAGGCCTCTAAGCTTAAGGTCGCGGGGCTTGAGGGGCGTGTTAAGGAGTTAGAGGCAGAGCTATCTGTGTTGAATGGACAAGTGGCCTCGCTGAGAGCGGAGGATGCAAGTCAACGCTCACAACCTTCTAAGACTCGCACCTCGGCCGATCCGGTCGTGCCTCATCACTTATATGAGTTGTGGGTCCATGCTGAGGCCCAACTTGATGTGTACAAGGCTTTTCATGCCGAAGGGAGGGCAACTGACGCAGAAGTTCAGGTCGTGCATGCCAAAACTTGTGTAGCTCGAAAGGCATGCGGGTACGACCCTCTTACACCTGACGGGGGTGACATCAACTCTGATAATACGAATTATCTTGCTTCTGACTCTTGGTACGAAGATGCGTGCCCAATCGGGAATGACGTGTAACTTTTTATTTGTACTTACTTTTTATTTTGGGACTTTTGTAAGGGGCATGCTTGAGCCCGTTTGTAAAGATAGGTCTAATTTTGATGTAATGTATGATTTGTTTTGTCGATTCAGTGATGATCTTTGCAATATCTATGGTATCCGGGGTACCTGTTGAACTGTCAGGCCTATTTAGCTTTCGGGTGAGGTCGATTCCTTTTTCTTTTGGCAGTGGCTTTAGCCTTTAAGGTGCTACTTTCGAACGATCGTCGAAGCGGGACCCCATCGTGGTTCGAGTGAAGTCGAACTCGTATTCTCATCGATGGCCCTAGCCAGTGGGATATTGCTTTGAACTATCGTCAAAGTAGTATCCCGTCGTAGTTCAAATGAGGTCAAACTCATATCTTCGTCGATGGACTTGGAAATTGGGATGTTACTTCGAACTATCATCGAAGTAGGATCTCGTTGTAGTTCGAATGAGGTCGAGCTCATATTTTCGTCAATGGCTTTGGCCATTGGGATGTTGCTTTGAACTATCATCGAAGTAGGATCCCATCGTAGTTAGAACGAGGTCGAACTCATATTTTCATCGATGGCCTTGGCCATTGGGATGTTGCGTCGAACTATCGTCGAAGTAGGATCCCGTCGTAGTTTGAATGAAGTCGAACTCATATCTTCGTCGATGGCCTTGGCCATTGGGATGTTGCTTCTAACTATCGTCGAAGTAGGATCCCGTCGTAATTCGAACGAGGTCCAACTCATATTTTCGTCGATGGCCTTGGCTATTGGGATGTTGCTTCGAACTATCGTCGAAGTAGGATCTCGTCGTAGTTCGAACGAGGTCGAACTCATATTTTTGTCGATGGCCTTGTCCATTGGGATGTTGCTTCGAACTATCGTCGAAGTAGTATCCCGTCGTAGTTTGAATGAGGTCGAACTCATATCTTTGTCGATGGCCTTGGCTATTGGGATGTTACATTTGAGGTTTGATCATGATCCCATAGGAAATACATGTTGACTTTACGGTTGCCTTGCAAGTTTCTATGACATCAGGGTCTTTGATAGCCTCTATTTGTACGTCGGGTTTGGTTCACGATATGGCTGATTGTTATGCTTCCGCACTTGCCACTTTTAGTTATTTGGTGTGCGTGTAATCTTGGGCGATCCAGTAACATTCTTGGGCGGTGCGTTGCTCGCCTCGGATGTTAAATATCCCCCATGGGGTAGGAAATTTGATTACTTGATAGAAACTTGACGGGACGGTTCACATGGCATGTATCCATGAGCACCCTATGATGGCGTTGTAGGTTGTTTCCTAGTTCATGACGTGGAACATCATTTCCAGGGTGACGCCTCCTGCCAGAACGGGTAGCACTACCTCTCCAGAGGTTCGTTCCACTGCATTATTAAAACCTGTTAGTGTTATGCAATGCGATACTATTTTATCCTCGAGCCTCATCTGCATGAGAATTCATGGGTGAATAATACACGCGCCAGTTCCGTCATCCACCATTATTCTCTTTACGTCAGTATCCACAATGCATAAAGTTATAACCAAAGCATTATAGTGAGGGAAAGACAAACTGTTGGTATCCGACTTATCGAAGATGATACTATCTTCGAGGTTGTCATACCGTTCGTGGGCAATTGTCCGTTTGAGTTTATGTGTGGTGGTGAATTTCACATGGTTGATTATCGTATCGTCGCCGCCGCCAATGATCATTTGTATGGTACGAGCTGATGATGGTGGTTTTGGAGGTCCTTGAGGTTGATCACGTCCACAAGCGAAGTTGACTCGCCCTCGGTCGCTCAGCAGTTCTTTCAAGTATCCCTGGTTTAACATTATTACCACTTCCTGTTGTAGACCTATGCAGTACTCGGTCTTGTGTCCCCTTTCCTGGTGGAATTCACACAGAACGTTCGATCTCCTGGTTCTCGGATCCGATTTCATCTTTTGCGGCCACTGCACCTTTATGCCAAGCTTTTCCAGTGCGTATACTATTTTTGAAGGAGAAACACAAAAGTTATGAGCAAATAACAGTGGAGGCATACCTCTTTCATTTTGGGGTGGTGCGCTGTGTCGAGGCACGACATCTGTATGTCGTGGAGTAGGTGGGTTAGATGTTCGGATATAGGGTTGGTGCCTTTCTTGATTGAAGCGGGGTAGTTGATCCCTTCGGCCATCGTTGCGGTGATCTCTCCTTGTTTCGATTTGGACCGATGTTAGTCGCTGGATCGGGCCATTCAGATCATCCTCATCTTCCCTCACTTCGGCGTAATAGGCATTATGGATCTCTTCCCACGTGGTGGTGGTGGTACTTCATGAGTCTACTTAGCAGCTTTTTGGTTGCTTTTGACCCGTTTCTGTTTAATCCATTTTAGAAGGCTGCTACTTTCATCCCTTCTGACACGTTTGGTAGGCTCATCCTTACCCTATTGAATCGGGCTAGGAAATCTCAAAGTCTCTCGCCTGTCGTCTGCCTGACGGCGAAGATATCATTTACCCTGGACTCTGCCTTTTTCTCTCTCGCGTGAGCAGTAACGAACTTATCTACCATTTATTCGAACGTTGATATCGATCGTGCGGGTAGTTGGGAATACCATGTCAACGCTCCCCCTATCAGAGTTTCGCCAAACTTTTTCAGCATCACTGACGACACCTGTACTTTTGATAGATCGTTACCTTTTACTGCAGTAACATAATAGATTAAGTGATCCTCCCAGTCCGTGCTGCCATCATATGTTTTCAAATATGGCGGCATTTTGAAGGTTTTCAGAATAGAGTGGGGAGCTGCCCCTTCGCTGTCTGGTTGTTCGACGAATCGGCCTACGTCATGTTTTGGTAGCAACTTCGGAGCGCCCGGTATTTTATCAACCCTTTCATGATGCTCTTTTATCTGGTCGCGGAGTGTTTTGTTCTCATTTTCCATCTCTTCCATTTTCTTTAAGATGGTCGCAAGTGCATCCTTGCCTGTATCAATGACAGTATGGGTGTTACCTGTCGTGGAGTTTCTGGCTCATCGGCGACAACTGCGGTTTTGCGGGTATTGTGCCTTCGATATCCCTCTGAACGAGTTTCTCGAGTATATTTCTCAAAGTGTTTGTCAACCATTCGTCTAATAGCCTTTTCATGACCGGTGGTGTTTCTTCTATTGCGGATGTTGAGGTTTCCCTCTTGCGCGAGACAGTTAAGCTCTCGTGTGGGGGGTGAGATCTCTCCCTCAGGTGTAGCACTTGGTGTTGCGTTTTCGTTGTCTTCCCTACCGGCTTCGTTGAGGGAATTCAGGAGGTTGTTCGTAACACCTACTATTGCTTTTAGCCTTGCTTCTCCCTTTCATGCCATTGTTGGCCTTTGTGAGGCTAGGAAGAGGTGATTGTTTCTTTCAAGAATCTAGACGAAACTAAGATCTCAGCTATAGAAATCCCCACATACGACGCCAAATTGTTTGACTCAAAAGATATCGGAACCTTTTTAAATAAATCAATCATAGAAAATGAAGGGGTAAATCTTAGTTAAGTATAATAATCTCTAGAACAAAAGATAGAAAAGGAGAATATGAGTAATGAGCATTCTTTATCAAGACCAAAAACCCCTTTTAACGATAATCCTCTCAGTCGCTTTTGTAAGCAAGTTTACAACAAATGTTATGTGTTAGGAAAAGTGTTCTGGCCTTTACAAGGTTGTTTTACGCTATATATATATAAGGACCAAACACCCTTCTAAGCTCTAAAAGACAAGTTACAGGGAATATTCGGAAAGATATTCCTAATGTCCCCTAATGGGCCTGCACCGCTGCAAGGGTCGTACAATTTCTTGTTCGCCTTAAGGTAGTTCTCTGCAAGATGTCGAGCTACGAGGATCTCATCGTTCGTCGTATTCATCAACGGTCGGGGTTGTTCAAATTTGGACCCATACAATTTCTCTACTTTCTTTTTGTTAAAACCAAGACAATTTCAATAACGAGACCAATATTCGATTGTTTACATATACATCAACGTCTGACATAAATAAGGTGAAAATCTTTTCTTTCTTTTTTCTTAAGAAAATACGATCCACAATTAATACCGGACGTGATTCATGCTATAATATCTAGATGATGGAGGATATTTCGGTTCCTCTTTTTTCCTCTTTAACCATCTTCCCTTTAACCCCGATTCCTCATTTCGCTCGAGCTTGATTCTTCCCATTTTTTGGCCATGCTCGATTCCCAACGTATCATTCATCCACCCCCGAGCTCCGATCTATAGGCACCCTCGGCCTTACTCGAGTCAGTGCTGAATCACGTTGTTCCTCGTTTCTTCATCGGGAAATCGGAGGTAATTAACTTTATCCCCGATTTTACACGTACACAATGCTACCAATATTCTCTACTTTTTTTGTTATAACCAAGACAATTTCAATAATGAGACGAATATTCAATTGTTTACAGATAAATCAAGGTCTGACATAAATCAAAAAAAGAGTTACTAAATGTGTGTTTGTTAATTTCCTATGTAAATTTCTAACTATAGTTGTTGGGAACATGCCCATGTTATCCAGCCAAAGGCTCAATGGACTAATCCTATTCTCTTTTGGTTTCCATTTCTATTTAGAATTGAATTCGATTTATTCCTGTTTTGAGTGGGTTTTGGCTTTAAGAGAAAGCACCACTCATGATCTATAAATAAGACAACCTTGGAGAATTATTCTATGCTCATTGATACAAGTCTTTGAAAGACTTAATCACATAAGAGTGGTTTTTGAGAGAGCTTTCGTCAAGAGAGAAGAGAGAAGAAAAATATTTATTTTGCTGCAAATTTTTATTCCGACCAGCCAACATTCAAATCATGTTTTCGAATTCGTTAATCGTTGGATCGGGCTGAAATTTTTATTGAGTGTTCATAACATCTTGGTCTTAAATTTGAATGATGCAGATCGGATTTCAAGACTCGTAGCATCTAATTTTGAGCCTCGAATAACATCTTCATTTTTGTGGATTCTCCTCTTTCTTCAATTGATTTGTTATTGCTCTTGTTGCTCCGTGTTTGACACTTGTTGTGTAGCCAATTTGAAGAATTTTTGTAACCCTATTATTGTTATAGTGGAGTTTTTTGGATCTTTGTGATCCCGTGGTTTTTACCTTCGATTTGAAGGGTTTCCACGTTAAAATTTGGTGTTCTTTATCTTCTTTATTTTCGGGTTTGCCTCTTCCTCGACATAACAGTGGTATCCGAGCCTTGGTTATTTATCCAGGTTGCTATAGAATGGAGGCGAATATGAGCAAGTTGGTATGTTTAAATGGGAGAAATTATAATATTTGGAGAAGCAAGATGAAAGACTTGTTGTTCGTGAAGAAGATGCATCTACCCATTTTTTCAGCTCATAAACTCGAGAGTATATCCGATGAAGATTGGGATTTCGAGCACCAACAAGTATGTGGATATATACGACAATGGGTTGAAGATAATTTTCGCAACCATATTATGAACAAGATACATGCGAGATCATCGTGGGAAAAGCTAGAGACTCTTTATGCTTCAAAAATCGGGAACAACAAATTATTTCTGCTAAAGCATTTGATGACCTTTAAATACAAGGAAGACAGCCCTATCCTTGATCACATAAATGATTTTCAGGGCATTTTTGATCAGCTATCTAGAATGAGAGTTAATTTTGATGATCAGTGTGAGCACGTGATTTTTGCTTCACAAAAACTACTCCAAAAGAAATCGAAAAATAAAACAAATTGCCTTTGGGTACAATTTTGAGAATTTTGCGTGACATTTTGGATAATTATTTTTGTCTGTGAATGTTTATCTTATTTTAATTAATTGAAAAATACCAAAATACACGTTGCATGTGCACTTAGGATTTTTATTTTTACAATTAGGAATTAATTAACCATAGTTTGATTTTAAAATAAAGAAAATCACAAAAATACATATTTTTTGTATTTTTGGCATTTAATGTCCAAGTGCCCGATTTTGTTTGTAATTAATATTTTATTTTGGTGCGATATTTATTGTTAAAGGTCAATTAGTATTTTCTAAGTTAATTTTGTTTTTTACAGTTTATGTTAGGAATAAGCTGTGAGCACGTGATTTTTGCTTCACGAAAACTACTCCAAAAGAAATCAAAAAATAAAACAAATTGCCTTTGAGTACAATTTTGAGAATTTTGCGTGACATTTTGGATAATTATTTTTGTCTGTGAATGTTTATCTTGTTTTAATTAATTGAAAAATACCAAAATACACGTTGCATGTGCACTTAGGATTTTTATTTTTACAATTAGGAATTAATTAACCATAGTTTGGTTTTAAAATAAAGAAAATCACAAAAAATACATATTTTTTGTATTTTTGGCATTTAATGTCCAAGTGCCCGATTTTGTTTGTAATTAATATTTTATTTTGGTGAGATATTTATTGTTAAAGGTCAATTAGTATTTTATAAGTTAATTTTATTTTTTTTACAGTTTATTTTAGGAATTTTGGTATTTAGGAATTAAAAGAAAAATGAAAGAAAAAGAAGAAAAGAGTGAAAATCGGATTAGGCCATTATTTTTGGACCAAAAATCAGGCCCAAATCACCCATGTACCAGGTCCAGTTGGCCTGGCCAGAGACGTCTTAAAACGACGTCGTTTGGTCACTCTTAATCAAGGCCGTTGGATTAAATCGATCCAACAATTGAGATTCAATCTCCCTTACCCGTTCCCGAACCTGACCCGTCTACCCCGAACCAAACCCGCCTCAGTACTTAACCAAAACGACCTCGTTTGACCCCTAACCTAATCTGGACCGTCGATCTTCACTGATTTAACTGATCCTATTAATCCCCTCAATCTAATATACCAAAATACCCCTGACCCATTACCCCCTTTCATTTCCAAATACCCCCTTGTTCTGTCGTCTCTCTCAGACGACCCCTTAAAACCCTAGCCTCCCTGAAACCCCTTCGCCTGAAAGCCTGCGACAACGATGCCGTTGGCCATGAAACTAACACCCCTAGATCACCTAACCACCCTCTACACGAATCCCTTATCCGTTTTTCTCGAATCAGCCTGTAGCTTCTCGAATCTTCAATCGAAGATTCGAGCAAAACTTGAAACTACCCCAACCAGCCCCAAACTCACACCATGATGCCCCCAGACCTCCCTCGTTACCAAACCACCTTTGGTTTGGTTCGAATCAGGCTAAAACCGTTCGAACCCCAAATCAAACCCCAAGAACCCTAGAAACCAAAGGCTGGATTTTGTCTGAATTAAAGGAATTTGGGTGTCCAGTGGGCCTTAGTCGAAGTGTTCTCAGTTGAGAACACTCGATTAAGGTTCGTTCGACCTCAAAAAAGGTCCGAGTCATAGTCCATGTCAGGGTCGTCCAGTTTTCCGAGTTCTTGAGGTATTTTTCCTTTCCTGTTTGTTCCATTTTGTATTTGTTTATATCTGTTTATTTGTTTAGTTTAGTTTTATTGATTTTTCAATTCTTTTTTGTCGATTAATTCTGTCCTTCTTCAATGACCTTTTATTTGGTCAAACTTTTTCTGGTCATGGTCAAGTATGTGATAAACTATATAATCGATTTGAATGAGTTTCATCGATTAGTTAAGTTTTATTATAAATCCCTGTTTCTATCAATACGACTCGAATCACCTGTGTGCCTGTTCGATTCTGATTTGCTACTGATTGTATGTGTTGTAATTCGTGTAGTCGATTGGATAAGTGTCGTCGATTCGTTTTACATGCTTGAATGTTAGAATAACCTGATAATAATTTGATTCATACTGCTTCAATTCTGATTGAATCATTGTTTGAATTTGGTTGTGAATTGGTTATAGCGGTAGTACTTTAGTGATCAGTTAGAAATCAGTTGTTAATGTTATAACTTATTGAGTTCTACCATCAGATTAAGAGGTTTAGGGCATGTCAGTAATTTCAAGGACTTTAGGAGGGTATTTTGGGATTGAAAGGTTTGAAATTGGTTTAAGTTGAATGTTCTGACAGTAGGGTATTAAAGTACCAATAAACTAATGAATTGTTTAGTAATAGTGGGGAACAAGGTTTAATGGCATGGGAAGTTGATTAAATAAGTTAAGTCACCCATAACCTTGGATTAAAAAAGAGAAAAAACATGTAGTAGTGGTTGTCAGGGAATATCATGGGCAGAAATACTTTCCTAATTAGCTAAGTGCTCCTTAGAGCTGGAAATGGGCTGAGGTTTTGGTATAAAAAGGGGTCTGGACAGAATTAAGGGGGACCTTTGGAGGCTGGTCTGGCTGTTCTTTTGGGCAGACTTTAGAAGAGAAAAGATTCGGGAAATCTTAAGGGTTTGAACATTCTGAAAACTAGAAGAGAATTTTAAGAGCTAGTCTAGTTCAACTAGTGCTATCCCATTGAAACTAAAAAGAGTTTCAGCTTTAACTGTGGAGTTGTATTTTCGAGTTTTTCTTGATTACTGAATTCCAGGGATGTTTCTGCTTGTGTTTTGATTGATATTTGGTTGCTATCAAGCTGTTTTGGGGTCAGTTACTGGGTGTTTGTGTTGTTGTTGGTATTGCTGGGAATTTTAACTGTTTTTCTGAGTTTGTTATTGGTTATTTGCTACTGTTTCATTGGGTGTTGCTGGAATTCTGCTGGTTCTTTTTAAATCCGTTACTGGGTTGTTCTGTCACTGTGTTGCTGTTTGTTGTTGTTTGCTGTTTGCTACTGCTCTGCTGATCCTCCTCTTTCTTCTTCATTGTTGTAAATCCCAGGTACACGTCTCAAAACTACCTTGATGTAGCTGTTGAAATAGAAATGAGATCAGCATGTTCATGTTCTCTATGTGTCGTACACTGATGGCTAGATAAATGTTAGTTAGTGTGTATATTGTTTGAGGCAAATCAGATTTGATGTGTAATAACCTGGACTTTGAACGATATTGGACCGTTAAATTTGAATTAGAATTTGTTCATTCTGCATAGTAGTTTTAGTGTAGTGTATCTTGAATTCATGTCATAATTATTCATTACAGCTTAAAATTGGCTTTGAAATCAGAATGTAGATCATGATAATGTTAAAATCGGACCTAATAATTGATTTAGTAAGTGCAACACTTTAGTTTTGACACCAGTGATTTGAGCTTAAGATCAGGGAATAGGCACTTAAATTGGTGAAGTGTGCTTGATAGCTCAACTCAGTCGTTAATCACTCCATTGCCTTCGGAATATTGTGGTAATACATTAGTTAGGCATAACCCAAGCTTAAAATTGGAATCAAAATGATCAGTGCTTGTTAATTTGAGTAGGTATACCTTGTTCTTACTTGTTACAAAATATAGAGGGCACATGGAATAGCTTGAAGCAAATTCAGTAGTATTCGTTTTAATTGAATTAAGCTTGCTTGGTACAAAGATCAAGGCCCAACGGCCTGTTTCCGACAGTTTGAGCTTCAGCTCCTCTGACGCGGGCCCAGGTCTAGTTTTAATTCCGTTCACGTTTGGACCTGGGCCAAGGTCTGCGACTGGCCAATTCTGGGGTACAAACCTGGATGTAATTTCTCCTTGTTGGGCTTATCCTGGAGCCCAATGGCTAGATTGTGGTGCAGAATTATCATTTGGTCCAGTAACAAGTTAATTAGGACTCGTTAGTAGTGGCTCGAGGAGTCAAGTCTAGTAAATTATATATGACACAAGGCTCTATTCTTAATGACTCCATAAATCTGGTAGAAAGTGATACTTTATCAGAATTGTGGCACCGAAGACTGAGCCATATGAGCGAGATGGGGATTGCGTGTTTGGCTAAGAAAAGTTTGCTTTCTAGAGTGAAACAAGCAAAGCTGAAAAGGTGTATCCATTGTTTAGCTGGCAAACAGAAAAGAGTTTCCTTTCATAGTCATCCTCCCTCAAGGAAGCCCGATTTATTGGAGCAAGTACACTCTGATTTGTGTGGTCCTTTTAAAGTAAATTCAAAAGGTGGTGCACTTTACTTTGTGACCTTCATTGATGGTCATTCTCGTAAGCTTTGGGTGTATCCTTTGAAATTTAAAGATCAAGCACTTAGCGTGTTTAAGGAATTTCAGGTCTTAGCTGAGAGACAGATGGGGAAGAAATTAAAATGTATTCACACTGACAATGGTGGTGAATATTATGGTCCATTTGATAACAATTGCAAGGAAAAAGGAATTTGTCATTGGAAAACTCCGCCCAAGACACCTCAATTGAATGGTTTGGCAGAGGATGAATAGAACTCTAGTTGAGAGAGTTAGATGCTTACTTTCAGAGGCTAAACTTCCAAATACATTTTGGGCGGAAGCACTTAACACGGCTGCCTATGTTATCAATTTGTCTCCTATAGTTGCTTTGGATGGTGATGTCCCAGACAAAGTTTGGTTTGCAAAAGATGTTTCTTATGATCACCTGAGAGTTGCTGGGTGTAAAGCTTGTGTGCATGTTCCTAAAGATGAGAGATCAAGACTAGATGTCAAAACTAAGTAGTGCATCTTTATCGGTTATGGTCAAGATGAGTTTGAGTATCGTTTTTATGATCCAATTGACAAAAAAATTATTAGAAGTCACGATGCAATATTCTTTGAAGACCAAACTATTGAAGATATTGACAAAACTGAGAAGATAGATTCTCAAAGTAATGAGAGCTTAGTTGATATTGATCCAGTTTCAATTGCTAAGGCACCTATTGTACATGAAGGAACCCAAGACAATGATGGAGATAGTGATCAAGATCAAAATGATCATCATGGTATAGATGTAATGGATGCTCCAGTTGATGAAATTGTGGTTGATCAACAACCAATTCCTACACAGGTAACTACTTCGAATGCTCCTGAAACCTCTCTTAGAAGATCTACAAGGGAGAAGAAAAAATTCATGCGCTATGCTCCTAAAGAGTATGTACTTTTGACTGACATGAGAGAACCTGAGAATTATGATGAAGCCATGCAAGATACTCACAAAGATCAGTGGATCGAAGCGATGGAAGATGAGATGAAGTCTCTCTATGAGAATGACACATATGAGTTAGTGAAATTGCCGAAAGGTAAGAGAGCTTTATCTAACAAATGGATATTCAGAATAAAGCAAGATAACCTTACCTCTGCGTCTAGATACAAGGCGAGGTTAGTTGTTAAAGGTTTTGTCCAGAAGAAAGAAGTTGACTTTGATGAAATTTTCTCCCCTGTTGTGAATATGTCTTCTATTCGTGTGGTTCTAGGCTTAGGCACAAGTCTAGATTTAGAGGTTGAGCAGATGGATGTCAAGACTGCTTTTCTTCATAGTGATTTAGATGAGGAGATTTATATGGAGCAACCTGAGGGATTTGTAACTAAGGGAAAAGAAAATTATGTCTGCAAATTGAAAAAGAGCCTCTATGGATTGAAACAAGCTCCAAGGCAATGATATTTGAAGTTTGAATCTGTCATAGAAGAACAAGGGTACAAGAAAACTTCTTCAGACCACTGTGTATTCTTCCAGAAGTTCTCTGGTGATGATTTTATTATTTTATTGCTTTATGTGGATGATATGCTTATTGTTGGCAAGAATAAATCCAGAATTGCAGTCCTTAAGAAGCAGTTGAGCAAATCGTTTGCGATGAAGGACTTGGGGACATCAAAGAAAATCTTGGGCATTCAAATCCACCGACACAGAGATAGAATGAAGTTATTTTTGTCCCAAAAGCAATACATTGAGAAGGTACTCAAGAGGTTCAATATGACAGATGCAAAAGTGGTTAGTACTCCTCTTGCTAAACACTTCAAATTGAGTATTAGTCAGAGTCCATCTACTGATGAAGAGAAAAAGAAGATGTCTCTTATTTCTTACTCTTCTGCCGTTGGTAGCTTGATGTATGCTATGGTTTGCACTAGACCAGATATTGCACATACCGTTGGTACTGTTAGTAGATTCCTTTCTAATCCTGGAAAAGAAGATTGGGATGCCGTAAAATGGATATTAAGGTATTTGAAAAGTACTGTAGATTTGAAGCTGTGCTTTGGCAATGGCAAGCCTGAACTTGTTTGTTACACAGACTCTGATTTAGGAGGCAATCTTGATAATTAAAGATCCACTTCCAGTTATTTGATCACTTTTGTAGGGGGAGCTATTTCTTGACAATCTGGATTACAGAAGTGCATAGCTCTATCCACCACAGAAGCCGAATATATTGCTGTTATAGAAGGTGCCAAAGAACTATTATGGATGAAAGAGTTTATTAATGATCTTGGCTTTGAGCAACCAAGGTAAATCTTATTTTGTGATAATCAAAGTGTTATCTGTCATGCCAAGTACTCCACTTTTCATTCTAAGACCACACATATAAATAGAAAGTATCATTGGATAAGAATGGCCGTTGAAGAGAAATTATTTGAAGTTGAGAAGATACACGCTGATGAAAATCCTTCGGATATGCTGACAAAGGCGGTGGTTGCAGATAAACATGAATTTTGTAGAAAATTGGCAGGCCTGAAGCCTGTCCGTAGTTCCTCTATTTGAAGACACATTTGGCCCCTTGCCTGAGGGGGAGTTTGTTGGGCACATATCCATGTTGTCCAGCCAAAGGTCCAATGGTCTAATCCTATTCTCTTTTGGTGTCCATTTCTATTTGGAATTGGATTCGGTTTATTCCTAATTTGAGTGGGTTTTGGCTTTAAGAGAAAGCACCACTCATAATCTATAAATAGGACAACCTTGGAGAATTATTCTATGCTCATTGATACAAGTCTTTGAAAGACTTAAACACATAAGAGTAGTTGTTGAGAGAGCTTTCGTCAAGAGAGAAGAGAGAAGAAAAATATTTGTTTTGCTGCAGATTTTTATTCTGACCAGCCAATATCCAAATTACGTTTTCTGATTCGTTAACCGTTGGATCGGGCTGAAATTTTTACTGAGTGTTCATAACATCTTGGTCTTGGATTTGAACGGTGAAGATCAGATTTGTAGGCTTGCATCATCTGATTTAGAGCCTCGAACAACAACTTCGTTTTTATGGATTCTCCTCTTTCTTCAATTGATTTGTTGTTGCTCTTGTTGTTCCGTGTTTGGCACTTGTTGTTGTAAGCACGTGATTTTTTGCTTTACGAGCAATCGCTCCAAAAGAAAATAAAAATAGTGACAAATGATTTCGCTGTACAATTTTTCGATCTTTCCGTGACATGTGTTGTTAGTCGTTTGTGAGTCTGTCCATTTTGCATCTAGTCCTTATCAAACAAAAATACAAAAAATATATGTGGCGTTAAGAGAAAATTCAAAAAAAATAATATAAATATACGTGCATCGTCCGTTTTAGGTTGTGATTTAACTTACTTGGTATGATAATTATGTTGAAATGCCATATTGTTATTTGTTTTAATTTCATTTGTTTTATTAATTATTTTTATTTTTATTTTTATTTTAAATTGGAAAACAAAAGAAGTTGAAATCAGTTGGGCCCAAAAAATAAGACAAAAACAGGCCCAAACCAACGATCTGACCCGGTCCAAACCCAGCCTGCCCAGGCACGGACTCAAACGACGTCGTATCGGCGTCCCCATTTGAAGCCGTTGATCTGATTCAAAGGAACGGTCCAGATCAGGTTGTCCAACTCACCTCAACGACGCCGTTTCAGGCAAGTTGAATCTGAGCCGTCCAACCTCATTGATCCAACGGTCCCTGGTTCCCTCATGACCCGACCTATTTAGCCGGTTTAACCCAACCCCTCACCTAAACCAAAACGACCCCGTTCCCATACCAAACGACCCCGTCCTGTTACCCACCAATAGATCTAAGCCGTTCAGATCACTTGATCTAACGGCTCCAATCTCTCTTCCCCTTCCATATATAAACTTGACCCTTTACCCCGCACCCCCTATCCGAACCCCCCCTTTCAGTCATCTCCTTCCCCGAACCCTGAAACCCCCAAACCCTAACGCCGCCCTGGTTTCCTTTCCACCAAAACCCGGCGGCACGAACGCCGGTGACCACCCCCTTCACACCCCTAAAGCATCCAAC
Organism: Nicotiana sylvestris; assembly: GCF_000393655.2. Taxonomy (NCBI): domain Eukaryota; kingdom Viridiplantae; phylum Streptophyta; class Magnoliopsida; order Solanales; family Solanaceae; genus Nicotiana; species Nicotiana sylvestris. The sequence goes on from NC_091067.1 coordinate 108,799,931, forward strand.
CACCCTGAACACGAATCCACTAACCACGAACCTCGAATCACTTTCGTTCGTCTCGAATCTTCATTTGAAGATTTGAGTCGAACCCGGATCTATGCCAAATCATCCCATCTTCATACCAGACACTCCCCTGACCTTCCTCGTGACCAAACCAAACTTGGTTTGGTCCGAATCTACCCACAACTCCCAAAAATCCAGATCTGGAAATCCAGACTTTAGAACACATGCACTTGGGGAATCCGGCCGGTTTGGACATAGGTTTGAGGTCTAATAGACCTTAATCAAGGTGTTCTCATGTGAGAACACCCTGATTAAAGTTTGTTCGGCCTCAAAAGTTCGAAGTCGAGTTTGATTTGAGTCCGTTTGATTTCAAACTTTTTCAGTAAGTTTCCTTTTCTCTTTGTTTGGTTCTAATTAAGTTGTCAGCATATTTCTTTGTGTTTGTTTGTTATTTTGTTATTTTTCATTCGGATTTCTTCCATCTCTGTTAAAGGCCTTTTATTTGGCCAATTGTCTTCTGTTTGTGTTCTGAATATACCCTGTGATATACGTGTTCATCAATTAGATTAATCGTCAAGCGAGTTTAATTCATATAAGTTCCCAGTGTTTGAACAAATTTATCTGAGGTCATTCGGGACTCTATACGTGTTGTTTATATGAACGATTGATTGTTATGTGTTACGATTAATATAGTCGAGTCGATATATGTCGTCAATTAGTTTCAATCGTTAATGGTAACAACTTGATTCGTATTGCTTATTTCTGCTGTGATCGTATTTGAGTCTCATTAGGAACTGAATTGTATTGCCTGTTGATTTTGTTCAAATTAAATTAAAAGAACATCTAGGGGAAAGGTTATAATGGCAGATTCAGATTTTGGTTTTTAAACACAATGCCATTTGGTTTGGACTGTGGGCAGCATGTGTATGGTTTGCTTTAAGGAATTAAAATAATCGGACAGCATGTGCTGTCAGATTATATTCCTACTGCCCATACTTTGTTTAAACAAACAAGTGATCAGTACACTTTAACAACCAAAAAGAGAGAGGGGCTGTCAGGGATTTCATGGGGGCTTGATTATTTAAAACAAGTGAGTGGAAAAGCAACAGGGGGGGGGGGCAATTTTGAGTTGTAAAACAGACTGTAAAGTGTTAAGGTTATGCTATAAAAGAGGAGACCATCCGTTAGAAAAGGGGTTGATTTTCGAGTCTTGAGAGAGTCTATGAGTAAGAAAACTGGAAAAGGAAAAAACAGGAATAAATTTCAGAACATTGTGAATGAGTATTGCCTAGAAGAAACTGTGTAAGAATCCAGTTTGATCAGGTTGTCTTCGTGGCTTTGCTTTTTCTGTCGTTTGCCAAGTTTTCTTGTGGTCATTGGATTTCTGTTGCTGTTACATTCAACATTCTGGGCTGTTATTTCCTACTCTGTTTTACTGGGATTGTCCATTTGTTGTTCGACTCTTTGCTGAGCTTCATCATTATTGGCTGGTTGTTTGTTGCTGTGTTGTTGCTGTGAATCTGCTGATTGCTGTTGTTTGCTGTGTGCTACTCAGCTGACCCTTTTCCTTCTTCTTCTGTTCCTCTACATCAGGTACACAACCAAGGCACTATCAAATGTAATTAGAACATTGAGCATGAATGCAAAAGAAAGGAAAAAGACTTGAAGTTGATTTTCATATATATACTGTTATATTAGATATCATGTATTGTATGATAATTTTCATTCTTGTATTGACAATCGAAGCAGCCTATATGCCTAATGTATATTAATATAAGTTAGCTAAATGGTAGCTTACATATGTATGCTGATAGGTGATAATATGTTCAATGAGATATGTTGCATTTCAGATTCTAGTTTACTTTGCAGTATATGTTGATATGTATACCAAGTATGAACACTGTACATCCTGGATTAAGTTCTTCCTTTTTCGGATTGATGGTCTCATATAACTAGTAAACCACCTGTTAAGACAAAGAATACCAAACTTGCAATATCAACCCCGTAAAGGTCGAGTTCAGACCAAAACAGGCCTAGCCGGCCTGCTTCGAGCAAGCAGTGGCCCAGGTTTGGCCCATCACGCATGGGTCGAATTTGGGCCCATGACTACTTATTCGACTGACTGTGCGCGCAGCCTTGTTCCTGATTTTAGCATTTCCGAATTCTGTCATAAAATAACTTGCAAGCATTAATTAATTAGGATTATCTACTGCTTTCGATTGATAGAGACAAACACGACAAGAAACGTAGTTGCTATAGGATATCCTTTAAAAATAAGAATGAGATGAGCCTCGCCGAATAAAAACACAGATTGCGGGGCCCTCAGTAAATACTTGTTTTAAATTACTTAGAATTTAGGAGGGCCGTTTAGCGAATTTCGCGGCCTCCGCAAAATAATAACGCGATAGTCTCTTTAGGCGCGTGTTTAACAATTTACTTTCTTAAGCTCGGGTGTGCATTTCATGCGACCCAAATTCAAATCCTAAAACATCAAATAAAATATGTTTTGGATTGTGGGTGCATTTCATGTGACACAGTCCAAAGATATATTTTAAGCGATGTTCACATTCTTGTAAAAAACAATAATAATAAAGCGGTTAAAAGATAAATTTGCACATAAGTTCATATTGTATTAAAAATCAGATAATCAAGCCGAATATAACAGTTGAGCGACCGTGCTAGAACCACGGAACTCGGGAATGCCTAACACCTTCTCCCGGGTTAACAGAATTCCTTATCCGGATTTCTGGTACGCAGACTGTAATATAGAGTCATTATTTTCCTCGATTCGGGATTAAAATTGGTGACTTGGGACACCCTAAATCTCCCAAGTGGCGACTCTGAAATAAATAAACCAATCCCGTTTCGATTGTCCTTTAATTGGAAAAAACTCCCCCTGCGCCCTCCCGGGCGCGGAAAAATGAGGTGTGACAGCTCTGGCGACTCTGCTGGGGATGTGGACCCAGAACCACTGGTTCAGGGTTAAGAATTCGAGCTTAAAATAATTGTTATTATTTGGCTTTATCTATTATCTGATTTTTACATGTTTGAGCCTAATGTGTTAAATGCTGCTTTTACCGCTTTGATATTATTTGAACTGTATATAAACTGTGCCGAAACCCCTATACTTTCTGAGTCTTCTAAATCATGAAGAAGGGCATACTTCGTATGACTTCTTTTCTGTATAGTGTCAAATCCCAATTTAGAACGAGGTTCGGATAAGTTGCTAAGCCGGTGAAGCTTCTGTATTCCCGGTACGCTGCCCCCTCGGCTCGAGCTGTCCGCTCGGGTAAGCCAGGTCTAGAACAAACACCCAGGTTCTGAACCTAGTATAACAAAGCCACATGCCGGATCCCTAGTAGGAGCGTTTATTTGCATCACGTGCATTTGACTTAGGGGACTCAACACAGGGGTTGGGTCCGTCTAGGAATAGCAACCTGAAATAGAAAAGGGCCATCCTGATGCATCCTACTCACTGCTTGTGCATTTATTTGTTTCAAACATGCATGATGACCGGTTTTGAATGTTGGGAAAATTTTACAAAAAATTATATATATATATATATATATATATATATATATATATATATATATATATATAAAAAGGTCACCCTAATAAATGTCGGGTCCAACTCTTTTTCCATTTTTACCAAAAAAAATATACCATAAAGCATATATGTATGTATGTATACACATGTATATAAATAATTTTTTTTTTTGTTTTTGTCCAAAGATTTTGGTTAGAGGCAAAATAAAGGTTTTTGTTTTCACCTAAAAGGTCACCCTAATAAGTGTGTAGGATGAACACAGAGCAAAATGAACCATTCTCAGCCCTCAGCGAGGTCCCTCTACAACTCCACATGTGGTGGAATGACTTGGAAGCCGATAGCAAAGGGGTAATAAGAAGAATATTGGGAGGTTTTGTAAATTTGTTGGGTGTTGAGCCGAGGACAGATATTCTTGAAGCTCTAATACCATTTTGGGACCCCACCTGCAATGTATTCCGTTTTGCTGATTTCGAACTTTCACCGACACTTGAGGAAGTTGCCGGGTATGCGGGACTGAATGAGAAGTTAAGAGGGCAATATTTGCTTTCGCCAAGGCCAGTGTCCCCGCATGCGTTTCTGGATCTACTAAGCATTAGTCGGAAGGTACAACATGACGATTTGTCGAGAGGGTGTTGTGATCTCCATTTCTTGTATCAGCGGTACGGGACCCCGCAGGGTTTCGAGGAACCGAACCTTGGGCTAACTCACGGCGGGAACAGAAACAAATGGGAAGCAAGACGTACTTTGGCTTTTATCACAGCATTCTTGGGAGTCATGGTCTGCCCAAGGAAGGACAAAAAGATAGAGATAGGTCTGGTAGGGATGGCCGACGTGGCAATCAAAAGAACCAATAGTACTGTGGTTCCTTTAATTTTGTCCGAAATCTACCGGGCTCTGACTATATGCCGAGAAGGAGGCAAGTTCTTCCAAGGTTGCAACCTGTTACTTCAGCTATGGATGCAGGAACACCTCCATCACCGAGTAGGATACATGAACCACGGGTTGACCGAGAGGAACTGTATCAGCGGATTCAAGGAGCGCATGACAGGCGCCAGATTTCCTGAAGGTGTCGAAGAATGGTTTACACGGTTAAGGTCAACAACATCTGACCAAATTGAATGGGCATTTGGTTGGTTGACTGATACTGAGGTTATCTACATGTCGGCTGAAGAATGTCATGTTCTCTTAATGGGGCTTCGCAGCATCCAGCCATATGCCCCTCATCGGGTATTACGACAACTGGGCAGGTTTCAAGTAGTCCCTAATGATGAAAATCTGAGCAAGCATGCCTTGGAATTAAGCCCGGGAGTCATATTCCCCGAGGGGAAGATTAGAAAACTGTGGCATGAATGTAGATTCTTGGAGCCCAAAACCATGGTACGAGAGCTAGCTAAAGGTGAGGTAGACCCAAAGTACGATGCTTGGTTCGAAAGAAGGTTTCAGACTCGGCAAAGACCTGCTAAAAGGGCCCACGTCCAACACTTCACCAATGATTCACAAGAGCAATGGGGATGGTTAAAAAGGGAGAAAGGTTACCGGGTCGAAATCGGGAAGCTAAAGCAACAAGTTGAAAGGCTTGTATTTGAGAACAATGTGCAAGTCGCCTCGGAGCAGGCTGAAAGAAACAAGTTAGCCCAAGAAAACCAAACCTTGAAGGCCCGCCTTCGCCAAGCCAGTAAGAGTAACGTTGACCGACAGAAGCGTCGCTCTGATGAAAGATTGATAGCAAGTTTGAGAAATCAGGTCATCCAAGGCCAAGAAGAATTAGAACAATCAAGAGCTTGCATAACAAGGATGAAGGTCAGAGGGGCAAAGTACGCAATGGCCCGGAAGCAGCATTTGCAACAGGTCATAAGGGATTATGAAATGAGCGTCAGAATATTAAGGGAAACGAGCTCCACTCTACATGATCGGATCGTCAAACAAGCACGAGACGCCCAGGCCGACAGAAGACAGTGCTATGATGCAATGGCCTGCATGGAAAGACAAATGGGGTTGTTTCAGGATCGAATTGCTGACGATGCTCAGGCACTGGGGCTAAAAAACCAACAAATCAGGCAGTTGCTCAGTGAAAGAGATGACATCCGAGCAAGGATTGATGAAATAGGGCATTACATCTACATGAAATGCTTGGCATGTGAGCAAACACCTCGGAAGACCCTCCTTGTTTCCATCATGGGCTGCGTCCGCCGGATTATGAGCGAGTTGAAGAACCTGCAAAGAGACCTTACACCTAGAGCCGCGGAAAGGCCGAATGATGCCTCGCGGGCCCTTAAATTGGAGAATTAGTTTTGGTCGAGTCCTGTTTATTTGGCTTTGGTTGTTTTTCCATATGTTGTTTTCTTTTCATCAAACCAAGTTTAAAACCGTGGAGTCTGTACTTCTGCTATTTTTATTTAAGTACTGTGTAATAGCAAATTTTGATAATGAAATTAAGTGACTCCAGAAGAATTACTGTGTGTCTTTGCTTTAAGGCAGAACTACGCCTGGTCTGATTCACGCGGGGACGTGATACGTAGGCAATCCCCATAAGATTCGACCGCTTTCAATAAAAAAAAAAGAAAAAAAAGAAAAAGAAAATGTAAATAGAATAAAACGCAGGGTTTCGCAAAATACTTTAAAGAGACGAATGAACAAACCGGGATGACGCATGTGGATTGAAGCAAAGCATGTAGAAACGGTTAACTGCTTAGGTGCATTGCATCCTCTATGTGTTATGATCAAATCTGTTAAGCTCTAACACTAACAAAGTTTGTTGTTGTCTGACATCAGACAGTTAGTTGTTAAAGAATTCTGGCAACACATTCATACCAAACCAGATCCAAAGGACCGGTAGCAACAAGCATGACTACTTCAGAGAATAGTAATGAGGAAGAAAGGCCGATGAGCCAGTTGCTAAAAGAGGCAATGGAAAAGATTGAAAGGATGGGACTAGAGATGCATGCAATGCAGCTAGCCCTGGCCAAAACGCAAAAGAGCCCTGAGACAGTGGGACACGTGCCGGAGTACCCTCACTCTGGCCCTTCCACAAGCCGCCCAAATCCCCTCTATCATCAAGAAAGAAGCCCTCATGATTCCCAAGCTCCACCACCCCATCAACCTCTCCCAACACCCAATATTCCCATTTTTGTGGGACCTGCATCAGCCCCTTTGCAGCGAACGACCAGTGAGCCATTGTTTCAGGCTCACGATACACAATACTATCCCCCTGAGCCTACATTCCACGCACCGGAACCACAGGCTTACAATCCCCATTTGGAAATACCGGCAGAGGTTGAGAAGCCGGTTAAGGCCCCTGAACAGGATGAAGTGTTAAGAAAGTTCAAAAGCCTGGAGCAGTCCTTCAGGAACTTGCACGGGTTGGGCAATCAAGTCAGCGTGGCATACAAAGATCTGTGCCCTTTCCCAGATGTCCAACTCCCGGCTGGGTTCAAGATGCCCAAGTTTGATTTATATGAAGGGCACGGTGATCCCATGGCACATTTGCGGGGATTCTGTAGCAAAATGAGAGGGGCAGGAGGCAAGGATGAGCTTTTGATAGCTTATTTCGGCCAAAGTCTGAGCGGATCTGCACTGGAATGGTATACCAGGCAGGATTTCAGCAGGTGGTACACGTGGGATGACCTGGCGCAGGCTTTTGCAGGTCATTTCCAGTACAATCTGGAGATAGTTCCTGACCGTCTCACGTTACTGAGAACTGGGAAGAAACCCGGGGAAAGTTTTCGCGAGTTCGGGTTCCGCTGGAGAGAACAAGCAGCTAGGGTCGATCCTCCCATGAGAGAGGGAGAGATGGTAGACTACTTTTTGCAGACATTGGATCCAACCTACTTTGGTCACTTGGTGACAACGGTTGGAAAATCTTTCAACGAGGTGGTCAAAATAGGGGTCATGATAGAAGAAGGTTTGAGGTCGGACAAGATCTTAAACTATTCGGCACTTAAGGCCACAACCCAGGCTATTCAAAGCGGCACGGGAGGTGCGTTAAGAAGAAAGAAAGAAGAGGTTGCCACGATCGAGGCAGGCAGTTGGTCCAGGGCTGGCAGGCCGCACTACAACCAACCCAGGCCTCACAGGTCAAACTACCCATACAACCCACCACAAAATTTCTATCCACCTCGAGAACCACATTGTTCCGTACACCAAGCCCAGGTATACACTCAGCCTCCGGTTCGCCCACAATGGCGCGCACCGGCTCCCCAGAACATATATGCACCACCACAAAACACTTGCCCTCCACCAAGGGCATATAGAAATCCTTCAGGGGCAGGTTTCCGGGGAAATCCAGATGCCAGAAATGACAGGTTGCGGAAGCAAAGAACCTTCACCGAACTGGGAGAAACCTACACCGCTGTGTTCCACAAGCTGCGGCAATTAGGTTTGGTTAGTCCTGTCCATACTCGGGAACCAAATCCCCCGCCTCAGAATTTGGATCGTTCAATCAGTTGTGAATACTGTTCAGGGATGCTCGGGCACGACACCGAGAAGTGCTGGAAGTTAAGGCATGCCATACAGGATCTTATTGACACCAATAAGATCGAGGTCCAGACACCGGAGGCTCCTAACATCAACCAAAACCCACTGCCAGCGCACCACGAAACTCACATGATTGAGTTGGTGTGTGAGGGAGGAGAATTAAGAAAACCCTCACAAACAGTGATGATGATCCAGGCTGCCCCAAAAGAAGTCTTAACCAGTGGAGGAACAAATGTACAGTCGCAGGAAGAAGGCGTCAAGCCGGTAGTAATATGGGGGAAGAGCCCGTCCGTCATAGCAAGCAAACCCGAGCCAAGCAAGTTGGTAATACCAGGGATCCTGCCCACACCGGCAGTCATGTTGAAAGGGGTATGTGGAGAACGGGTGACCATAAAGCCGGTGGTCCAACTGCCAATGCTTGACAGCAGGGCTGTGCCCTGGAAATATGAAAAAGCAGTGGTGACGTACCAAGGAAAACAGGTGGAAGAAGTCAGTTGTGAAGCGCAAGGGCTGACTCGATCAGGTCGATGTTTTGCTCCGGTGGAGTTAAGGAAAACCAACCCAGTGGCAACCAAGAAGCCAGTGTCAGAAGAAGAGGCTGAAGACTTCCTGAGGAAGATGAAAGTGCAAGACTATTCTGTGGTTGAGCAGCTGAGAAAAACACCTGCCCAGATCTCACTATTGTCATTACTCCTCCATTCCGAGGAACATCGCCGGGCCCTGTTAAAGATATTGAACGAGGCCCATGTACCCAGTGAGATTTCTGTAAACCACCTGGAAACCATTGCCAGCAAGATTTTCGAGGTGAACAGGGTAACATTCTCAGATGATGACCTGCCGGTGGAAGGTACGGAGCATAACAAAGCTCTATACCTAGCTGTCAAATGTGAAGACTCGGTAGTAACTCGAGTATTGGTGGATAACGGCTCAAGCGCCAATATTTGTCCATTATCCACCCTGGACCAGTTAAAGATTGACCGTGGAAGAATCCGGGAGAATAGCATCTGTGTCCGAGGGTTTGACGGAAACGGAACAGCCACTGTGGGGGATGTTGTACTTGAACTAACCATTGGCCCGGTCCTGTTTACCATGGAATTCCAGGTATTGGACGCCACGGTATCTTACAACTTGCTGTTAGGACGACCCTGGATTCACGCAGCTAAAGCGGTGCCTTCCACCCTACATCAGACAGTGAAGTTCGAGTGGGAAAGACAAGAGGTCGTGTTGCACGGCGAGGATACGACATGCACCATGGGCGGAACCATTGTGCCTTTCATAGAGACCACTGATGACAAGGGTCCCTGGGTCTACCAGATTCTCGATACAGGGTCGGCCAACAAAATTTCTGAAGGAGAAATCATCCCGCACCCTAGGGTGACTGCCGCAACAGTCATGATGGTATCAGAAATGCTGGGTAATGGGTTTGTGCCGGGAAAAGGCCTGGGAGTTGAACTTCAAGGGATAGTCCAACCTGTCTCCCTTCCTAAGAATCTGGAAACTTTCGGGTTGGGGTTCAAACCAACCGCAGCAGACAGGAAGCAAGCGCGAAAAATGAAGAAGAGAGTCTGGTTTCTGCCTAAACCAGTGCCACGCCTCTCAAGGTCTTTTGTTAAAGCTAGTGCCAAGGGGTCAGCGATCCCAAAGATTCGAGGACCTTTGATCGGCATAAGTGAAGACCTGAATCAGAGTTTTGAGAGACTATTCGCGGATGTCAGTATGGTGGAAGCTGGAGAGGGTTCCAGCAGAGCAGAGATAAAATTTGTGGGGCCTGAGGCCAAGACCAACAATTGGACGGTTACTCCTCTTCCTGTCCGAGGGGAGTCTTGGTAGTAGGCTTTGATTAATGTTTTGTTTGTTTATTTGTTTGATCGGATTATTCAAGGGTGTAATCCAAATTTTACTCCCGTTTTGTAAAAGTGTGAACCCTTTTTATCCTGCAAATTTAATAAAGTTCTTTTCTTTTGTCCCATTTTAATTTCTTGTTTTGTTCTTTTTCTTTCTGAACAGTTCTCTTTTTACTGGTCCTAATGACATGGCATGCACATCGGATCTTCGACCTAGTCTAATAAATCAATTTGAATCTGACTCAATGATGCAAGAGGTCGTTTGTGATAATGAATCCGAAGGTGACGAAGGGGAAGCCTTCGAAGAAATAAACCGAGAACTGTGCCAATTTGAAGAGAAACCCAAGCCTAACCTAAATGACACTGAGGCTGTGAACCTAGGAGACGCTAATAACATCCAATAGACCAAAATTAGCATCCACATTGAGCCGAATGTCAAAGCAGAATTGATCGAAACTCTCAGGGAATTCAAAGATGTTTTTGCATGGTCATATGATGATATGCCTGGATTGAGCACCAATTTAGTGGTTCACAAACTACCCACTGACCCGGCATACCCTCCGGTCAAGCAAAAACTAAGGAAATTTAAAACAGAAATGAGTGTAAAAATCAAAGAAGAAGTGATCAAGCAGTTGCAATCGAAGGTCATTCGGGTCACTCGATATCCCGAGTGGCTGGCCAATGTGGTACCAGTCCCAAAGAAGGATGGAAAAATCAGGGTGTGCGTCGACTACCGCAACCTCAACAAAGCAAGTCCCAAGGACAATTTCCCGTTACCCAACATTCATATCCTGATCGATAATTGCGCTGGGCGCGAGATCGGATCCTTTGTGGATTGCTATGCGGGTTATCATCAGATCCTAATGGACGAAGAGGATGCTGAGAAGACAGCGTTTATTACGCCATGGGGAACCTACTGCTATCGGGTAATGCCGTTCGGGTTAAAGAACGCCGGGGCAACGTACATGCGAGCAATGACTGCTGTGTTTCATGACATGATACACAAAGAAATAGAGGTGTACGTCGATGATGTGATCATCAAATCTTGGCGTCAGGAGGACCATGTGGCAGACCTAAGGAGATTTTTCCAAAGACTCCGGAGGTATGATATCAAGCTTAACCCGGCCAAATGCGCATTCGGGGTTCCATCAGGAAAGTTGCTAGGATTCATCGTCAGTCGACGGGGGATTGAGTTAGACCCATCCAAAATTGAATCCATCCGAGACTTGCCACCGCCAAGGAACAAAACAGAGGTAATGAGTTTGCTGGGTAGACTCAATTACATCAGCAGGTTCATCGCTCAACTCACAGCAACTTGTGAGCCCATATTTCGGCTACTGAGAAAGGATGCTGCAGTAGGTTGGACGACAGAGTGTCAGGAGGCTTTCGACCAAATCAAAGGGTATCTGTCTAATCCACCCGTATTGGTCCCGCCTAAGCCCGGGAAACCCCTAATCCTTTACCTGACGGTCTTGGAAAATTCATTTGGTTGTGTACTGGGGCAACATGATGACACAGGAAGGAAGGAGCAGGCCATCTACTATCTTAGCAAGAAATTCACAGTACATGAGGTCAAGTACACTCAACTCGAGAAAACGTGCTGCGCCCTAACTTGGGTAGCTCAGAAGTTGAAACACTACCTGTCTTCATATACTACTTATCTCATATCCCGCTTGGACCCATTGAAGTATATCTTTCAGAAACCTATGCCCACGGGGAGGTTGGCAAAATGGCAAATTCTGCTCACAGAATTTGATATCATCTACGTGACAAGGACGGCCATGAAAGCCCAGGCACTGGCAGACCATTTGGCAGAAAATCCCGTTGATGAAAAATACGAGCCCTTAAGAACGTATTTTCCTGACGAAGAGGTGATGCATACGAATGAGTTGGAATTACCCGAGGAACCGGGTTGGAAGCTTTTCTTCGATGGAGCTGCAAACGCAAAAGGGGTTGGAATAGGGGCAGTACTCATTTCTGAAACAGGACGGCATTATCCTGTTACGGCTCAACTGCGCTTCTATTGCACCAACAATATGGCCGAATATGAGGCTTGCATTCTGGGTCTGCGCCTGGCTGCCGACATGGATGTCCAAGACGTCTTGGTCTTGGGAGACTCGGACCTCTTGATACATCAAATTCAGGGAGAATGGGAAACACGAGATCTAAAACTCGTACCATACCGACAATGCTTGCATGATCTGAGCAAGCAATTTCGATCGGTGAAGTTCAAACACATCCCGAGAGTTCACAATGAAGTTGCGGATGCCTTGGCCACCTTAGCCTCAATGCTGCACCACCCTGACAAAATGTATGTTGATCCTCTGCACATCCAAGTCCGTGATCAGCACGCCTACTGCAATGCCATAGAAGAAGAAGCGGATGGCGAACCCTGGTTTCATGATATCAAAGAATACCTCAGGATGGGGATATATCCAGAACATGCCTCTGGAGACCAAAAAAGAGCCCTTCGGCGGTTGTCGAATGGTTTCTTCCTCAGTGGAGGGGTATTGTACAAAAGAACCCCGGATTTGGGATTGTTGAGATGCATAGATGCCGGGCAGGCAACGACAGTTATGGCAGAAGTACATGCTGGAGTTTGTGGGCCACACATGAGTGGATATGTATTGGCAAGAAAAATCCTTCGAACAGGGTGTTATTGGCTCACCATGGAACACGACTGTATCACTTTCGTGAGGAAATGCCATCAGTGCCAAATACATGGAGACTTGATTCACTCTCCGCCAACAGAGTTGCATACGATGTCAGCACCCTGGCCGTTTGTAGCATGGGGCATGGATGTCATTGGGCCCATCGAGCCAGCAGCGTCCAACGGTCATAGGTTCATTCTAGTGACCATTGATTACTTCACCAAATGGGTTGAGGCTAAAACCTTCAAATCAGTAACTAAGAAGGCAGTGGTGGACTTTGTTCACTCCCATATCATCTGTAGATTTGGGATCCCAAAAGTGATCATCACGGATAACGGTGCGAATCTTAATAGCAGCTTGATGAGAGAGGTATGCCAACAATTCAAGATTATACACCACAATTCCACCCCATATCGTCCTAAGGCAAATGGAGCAGTCGAAGCAGCCAATAAGAATATCAAGAAGATACTGCGAAAAATGGTGGAAGGGTCCAGACAATGGCACGAGAAATTACCCTTTGCTTTATTGGGGTACCGCACTACCGTCCGGACCTCCATAGGCACAACTCCTTATTTGTTGGTATACGGAACTGAGGCCGTGATACCAGCGGAGGTCGAAATTCCGTCCCTCCGAATTGTCACTGAAGCCGGGATTGATGATGATGAATGGGTAAAAGCTCGATTGGAACAGTTGAGCCTGATAGATGAGAAAAGATTGGCAGCAGTGTGCCATGGTCAACTGTATCAGAAGAGAATGGCAAGAGCATATAACAAGAAGGTGCGCCCCAGGAAGTTTGAGGTAGGGCAGCAGGTGTTAAAGAAGATCCTCCCACATCAGGTCGAGGCAAAAGGCAAATTCGCCCCAAATTGGCAAGGGCCTTATATCGTGACCAGAGTATTGTCCAACGGTGCTTTGTGTTTGACAGATGTCGAAGGTAGATGTGTCGACATGGCTATCAATTCAGATGCAGTCAAGAGATATTATGCGTAATTTCTTTAATTATGGCAATTATTCGGTTTGTTTGTTTGTATTTGGCATTTATTGGATAATGAGATGACGGAGGCAATTCTTTCTTCTACCCAAACACTGTTTAACCCTTGCTTCCCCCTTTGAGCCTTAAGCAAATTCTTTCAATACCCCTCTTTTGGAATCACTAATGGGAAAGATACAAAAAAAAAAAAAAAAAAAGAAAAGAAAAGAAAAGAAAAAGACATGAAAAAATGAAAAGAAGGAAAAGAAAAAAAGAAGAAGAAGATAAAATCAAGGAATATAAAACCGTGGGAACTACGTTTGACCTGATTCCTCAAAGAGGATACGTAGGCGCCTCACGGCTCGGTCATAGTATTCATCATAGTGAATATAGGATGCATAAGGTACATAGTGTGCATAATAGGCACAGCGTGCGTAACGCACATAGCACAACATAAGTGTGAAAAATAAATAAATTCCCCAAGCAAGAAAACTGGGGCAGAGGTTATGTTTTAAAATCCAACAAAGGTTTGATTCCAAAAGTTGTAGCACATCACCCATCAGATTATTTTCATTTTTCATAGCCTTTCTTTAACTCCGCACCAAAACCAACATCAACGTCCAAAAGACCTCCCGATCAATGTTCAAGAGATGTCGAGTCAGGCGAATAAGACCGAGAATAGTACACCAATCCCCAGCAGAGAAGAGGATCGTAAGACTGGGAATGGATTGATAGTCAAAGGAGTTTCCAGAAGAGAAGGTCGTATCTACAACGCCCTGATTCCTCGAAAGAAATAAAATGAGAGAGTCTTATCGGTGAAAACCTTCACAGGCACCGAGAGGCGATGTAAGATGAGGGATATGAAATGAGAGAGTCTTATTGGTGAAAACCTTCACAGGCACCATAAGGCGCCGGGAGATGAGAGAAAAGAGAGAGTCTCATTAGTGAAAACCCCTCGAAGGGCACTATGAGGCGACGAGACAGATCAGCAAAGCTACCACATTCGAAACAAAATGAACACTCTTTTATCATCCCCAGCAAGTCAAACCATCGGGCAAATCAATTGATACAAATAGACTGGGTCGGAATCTATGGTGCACGCCATGATCACGGGGACCAATTGTGTCCTCCAGATAAGTTCTTTTGATTGTCTCCTCCCACAAAATATTGGTTCAGAAAGATTTTCTCCTTTCCATATCTTTATTTCTTTTCCTAAAATGTGTCTTTAAAGGATTTTTTAAAGCTTACTACCAGAAACCGAAGGGGAATTCATCCAATGCAGGATAATACAAACAGTCTTAAAGGCCGGCCCCAGGCAATCCAGGGATTGTGCTCGGAAATGTTGGAAGAAGTATGCTCCAAAAGGGAGTGGTTTCGGGGATTAGAAGCAGACTCCCACATCATGTGTTTAAAGAGAAAGCAGAAAAGGGGGTAAATTGAAAACCAATCCCCAGCAGGCTAGAGACCCCCAACAGGCAACCTTGCCCGCCAACCAATTATGGGGACAAAGAGCAAGAAAGGGGGAAGAGAGAAAAATGGCTCGCCAGAAAGGCACCACCACGATTAAAACTGACTAAATCCTTTTGTCTGTTGCAGGAGAGCAAAGAATTGATGATGGCAGCAAGATGCAACGCCATGGAAGTCACCAAAAACTGGGGCAGAAAATTTTCTGCCGATTGTCGAAAATTTTCTGGAAGAACGGGAAAGCAATTTCAATACTTTTAAGTTCTAGGTCGCCCACCAGTATAATGCGGGAATACTTTTAAGTTCTAGGTCGCCCACCAGTATAATGCGGGAATACTTTTAAGTTCTAGGTCGCCCACCAGTATAATGCGGGAATACATTTAAGTTCTAGGTCGCCCACCAGTATAATGCGGGAATACCTTTAAGTTCTAGGTCGCCCACCAGTATAATGCGGGAATACTTTTGAGTTCTAGGTCGCCCACCAGTATAATGCGGGAATACATTTAAGTTCTAGGTCGCCCACCAGTATAATGCGGGAATACATTTAAGTTCTAGGTCGCCCACCAGTATAATGCGGGAATACTTTTGAATTCTAGGTCGCCCACCAGTATAATGCGGGAATACATTTAAGTTCTAGGTCGCCCACCAGTATAATGCGGGAATACCTTTAAGTTCTAGGTCGCCCACCAGTATAATGCGGGAATACATTTAAGTTCTAGGTTGCCCACCAGTATAATGCGGGAATACTTTTGAGTTCTAGGTCGCCCACCAGTATAATGCGGGAATATATTTAAGTTCTAGGTCGCCCACCAGTATAATGCGGGAATACATTTAAGTTCTAGGTCGCCCACCAGTATAATGCGGGAATACATTTAAGTTCTAGGTCACCCACCAGTATAATGCGGGAATACATTTAAGTTCTAGGTCGCCCACCAGTATAATGCGGGAATACATTTAAGTTCTAGGTCGCCCACCAGTATAATGTGGGAATACATTTAAGTTCTAGGTCGCCCACCAGTATAATGCGGGAATACATTTAAGTTCTAGGTCGCCCACCAGTATAATGCGGGAATACATTTAAGTTCTAGGTCGCCCACCAGTATAATGCGGGAATACCTTTAAGTTCTAGGTCGCCCACCAGTATAATGCGGGAATACATTTAAGTTCTAGGTCGCCCACCAGTATAATGCGGGAATACTTTTGAGTTCTAGGTCGCCCACCAGTATAATGCGGGAATACATTTAAGTTCTAGGTCGCCCACCAGTATAATGCGGGAATACATTTAAGTTCTAGGTCGCCCACCAGTATAATGCGGGAATACATTTAAGTTCTAGGTCGCCCACCAGTATAATGCGGGAATACATTTAAGTTCTAGGTCGCCCACCAGTATAATGCGGGAATACATTTAAGTTCTAGGTCGCCCACCAGTATAATGCGGGAATACATTTAAGTTCTAGGTCGCCCACTAGTATAATGCGGGAATACATTTAAGTTCTAGGTCGCCCACCAGTATAATGCGGGAATACATTTAAGTTCTAGGTCGCCCACCAGTATAATGCGGGAATACTTTTAAGTTCTAGGTCGCCCACCAGTATAATGCGGGAATACTTTTAAGTTCTAGGTCGCCCACCAGTATAATGCGGGAATACTTTTAAGTTCTAGGTCACCCACCAGTATAATGCGGGAATACATTTAAGTTCTAGGTCGCCCACCAGTATAATGCGGGAATACATTTAAGTTCTAGGTCGCCCACCAGTATAATGCGGGAATACTTTTAAGTTCTAGGTCGCCCACCAGTATAATGCGGGAATACTTTTAAGTTCTAGGTCGCCCACCAGTATAATGCGGGAATACTTTTAAGTTCTAGGTCGCCCACCAGTATAATGCGGGAATACTTTTTAAGTTCTAGGTCGCCCACCAGTATAATGCGGGAATACATTTAAGTTCTAGGTCGCCCACCAGTATAATGCGGGAATACTTTTAAAGTTCTAGGTCGCCCACCAGTATAATGCGGGAATACTTTTAAGTTCTAGGTCGCCCACCAGTATAATGCGGGAATACTTTCAAGTTCTAGGTCGCCCACCAGTATAATGCGGGAATACATTTAAGTTCTAGGTCGCCCACCAGTATAATGCGGGAATACTTTTAAGTTCTAGGTCGCCCACCAGTATAATGCGGGAATACATTCAGCTCTAGATTTTGGAATCAGTCACCCCACCTGAAGACAGAAGGTTACAACAGAGATCCCCAAACGGGAAACAATAAAATCCCCAGCACCAAGAAGCAGACAACTGCAAAAGCAAGCGCACATTCAAAGGGAAGAAGGAACGCGTCTCAAAAGAAGTAGTTTGGGAACGTTGTAGCATGCCCAGTATAACAATTCTGATGAAAAGCCATACCACTGAAGAAACCATTGGAAGATCTAAAGAAGAAAGCCGTGTCCCCAGCAAATCAAGCAAAGTGATGAGAACTGACATTCAGAAAAGGTGAAGGACCAGCATCATCTCCAAGTTCACAAAATAAAGGCGTCGGAGGAAAGCATTAGCCGACAAGAAAGCAAGGCAACAAGAACAAGTTGAAGATGGATGAAATTTCAGGATCCTCAGTTTAACTTAGCTTCTTGTTTTCCTTTTAGAGCAATGTAATAGGGAGATCGGTTGAGCAGTAGCATCCTACAAGCAGCATACAACAGCGCACAACAACAGCAAACACTACAGTCACACGGTAGTCCCAGCTACCAAAATTTCCCGAACTACATTGACCTGATTCCTGTTTCAGCCCAGGATATGTAGGAAACCTCTGAAGCAAAGGTTCGGTCAAATCTTTTTCAAAAAATGCTTCACACGGAGTATTCGGACGGGCAAAAATCGCTCGCTTATCTTTGCGCGAAAACCCTTCGTGTCTTCGTGCAAAGAGGGGCAGCTGTAAGCACGTGATTTTTTGCTTTACGAGCAATCGCTCCAAAAGAAAATAAAAATAGTGACAAATGATTTCGCTGTACAATTTTTCGATCTTTCCGTGACATGTGTTGTTAGTCGTTTGTGAGTCTGTCCATTTTGCATCTAGTCCTTATCAAACAAAAATACAAAAAATATATGTGGCGTTAAGAGAAAATTCAAAAAAAATAATATAAATATACGTGCATCGTCCGTTTTAGGTTGTGATTTAACTTACTTGGTATGATAATTATGTTGAAATGCCATATTGTTATTTGTTTTAATTTCATTTGTTTTATTAATTATTTTTATTTTTATTTTTATTTTAAATTGGAAAACAAAAGAAGTTGAAATCAGTTGGGCCCAAAAAATAAGACAAAAACAGGCCCAAACCAACGATCTGACCCGGTCCAAACCCAGCCTGCCCAGGCACGGACTCAAACGACGTCGTATCGGCGTCCCCATTTGAAGCCGTTGATCTGATTCAAAGGAACGGTCCAGATCAGGTTGTCCAACTCACCTCAACGACGCCGTTTCAGGCAAGTTGAATCTGAGCCGTCCAACCTCATTGATCCAACGGTCCCTGGTTCCCTCATGACCCGACCTATTTAGCCGGTTTAACCCAACCCCTCACCTAAACCAAAACGACCCCGTTCCCATACCAAACGACCCCGTCCTGTTACCCACCAATAGATCTAAGCCGTTCAGATCACTTGATCTAACGGCTCCAATCTCTCTTCCCCTTCCATATATAAACTTGACCCTTTACCCCGCACCCCCTATCCGAACCCCCCCTTTCAGTCATCTCCTTCCCCGAACCCTGAAACCCCCAAACCCTAACGCCGCCCTGGTTTCCTTTCCACCAAAACCCGGCGGCACGAACGCCGGTGACCACCCCCTTCACACCCCTAAAGCATCCAACCACCCTGAACACGAATCCACTAACCACGAACCTCGAATCACTTTCGTTCGTCTCGAATCTTCATTTGAAGATTTGAGTCGAACCCGGATCTATGCCAAATCATCCCATCTTCATACCAGACACTCCCCTGACCTTCCTCGTGACCAAACCAAACTTGGTTTGGTCCGAATCTACCCACAACTCCCAAAAATCCAGATCTGGAAATCCAGACTTTAGAACACATGCACTTGGGGAATCCGGCCGGTTTGGACATAGGTTTGAGGTCTAATAGACCTTAATCAAGGTGTTCTCATGTGAGAACACCCTGATTAAAGTTTGTTCGGCCTCAAAAGTTCGAAGTCGAGTTTGATTTGAGTCCGTTTGATTTCAAACTTTTTCAGTAAGTTTCCTTTTCTCTTTGTTTGGTTCTAATTAAGTTGTCAGCATATTTCTTTGTGTTTGTTTGTTATTTTGTTATTTTTCATTCGGATTTCTTCCATCTCTGTTAAAGGCCTTTTATTTGGCCAATTGTCTTCTGTTTGTGTTCTGAATATACCCTGTGATATACGTGTTCATCAATTAGATTAATCGTCAAGCGAGTTTAATTCATATAAGTTCCCAGTGTTTGAACAAATTTATCTGAGGTCATTCGGGACTCTATACGTGTTGTTTATATGAACGATTGATTGTTATGTGTTACGATTAATATAGTCGAGTCGATATATGTCGTCAATTAGTTTCAATCGTTAATGGTAACAACTTGATTCGTATTGCTTATTTCTGCTGTGATCGTATTTGAGTCTCATTAGGAACTGAATTGTATTGCCTGTTGATTTTGTTCAAATTAAATTAAAAGAACATCTAGGGGAAAGGTTATAATGGCAGATTCAGATTTTGGTTTTTAAACACAATGCCATTTGGTTTGGACTGTGGGCAGCATGTGTATGGTTTGCTTTAAGGAATTAAAATAATCGGACAGCATGTGCTGTCAGATTATATTCCTACTGCCCATACTTTGTTTAAACAAACAAGTGATCAGTACACTTTAACAACCAAAAAGAGAGAGGGGCTGTCAGGGATTTCATGGGGGCTTGATTATTTAAAACAAGTGAGTGGAAAAGCAACAGGGGGGGGGGCAATTTTGAGTTGTAAAACAGACTGTAAAATGTTAAGGTTATGCTATAAAAGAGGAGACCATCCGTTAGAAAAGAGGTTGATTTTCGAGTCTTGAGAGAGTCTATGAGTAAGAAAACTGGAAAAGGAAAAAAACAGGAATAAATTTCAGAACATTGTGAAGGAATATTGCCTAGAAGAAACTGTGTAAGAATCCAGTTTGATCAGGTTGTCTTCGTGGCTTTGCTTTTTCTGTCGTTTGCCAAGTTTTCTTGTGGTCATTGGATTTCTGTTGCTGTTACATTCAACATTCTGGGCTGTTATTTCCTACTCTGTTTTACTGGGATTGTCCATTTGTTGTTCGACTCTTTGCTGAGCTTCATCATTATTGGCTGGTTGTTTGTTGCTGTGTTGTTGCTGTGAATCTGCTGATTGCTGTTGTTTGCTGTGTGCTACTCAGCTGACCCTTTTCCTTCTTCTTCTGTTCCTCTACATCAGGTACACAACCAAGGCACTATCAAATGTAATTAGAACATTGAGCATGAATGCAAAAGAAAGGAAAAAGACTTGAAGTTGATTTTCATATATATACTGTTATATTAGATATCATGTATTGTATGATAATTTTCATTCTTGTATTGACAATCGAAGCAGCCTATATGCCTAATGTATATTAATATAAGTTAGCTAAATGGTAGCTTACATATGTATGCTGATAGGTGATAATATGTTCAATGAGATATGTTGCATTTCAGATTCTAGTTTACTTTGCAGTATATGTTGATATGTATACCAAGTATGAACACTGTACATCCTGGATTAAGTTCTTCCTTTTTCGGATTGATGGTCTCATATAACTAGTAAACCACCTGTTAAGACAAAGAATACCAAACTTGCAATATCAACCCCGTAAAGGTCGAGTTCAGACCAAAACAGGCCTAGCCGGCCTGCTTCGAGCAAGCAGTGGCCCAGGTTTGGCCCATCACGCATGGGTCGAATTTGGGCCCATGACTACTTATTCGACTGACTGTGCGCGCAGCCTTGTTCCTGATTTTAGCATTTCCGAATTCTGTCATAAAATAACTTGCAAGCATTAATTAATTAGGATTATCTACTGCTTTCGATTGATAGAGACAAACACGACAAGAAACGTAGTTGCTATAGGATATCCTTTAAAAATAAGAATGAGATGAGCCTCGCCGAATAAAAACACAGATTGCGGGGCCCTCAGTAAATACTTGTTTTAAATTACTTAGAATTTAGGAGGGCCGTTTAGCGAATTTCGCGGCCTCCGCAAAATAATAACGCGATAGTCTCTTTAGGCGCGTGTTTAACAATTTACTTTCTTAAGCTCGGGTGTGCATTTCATGCGACCCAAATTCAAATCCTAAAACATCAAATAAAATATGTTTCGGATTGTGGGTGCATTTCATGTGACACAGTCCAAAGATATATTTTAAGCGATGTTCACATTCTTGTAAAAAACAATAATAATAAAGCGGTTAAAAGATAAATTTGCACATAAGTTCATATTGTATTAAAAATCAGATAATCAAGCCGAATATAACAGTTGAGCGACCGTGCTAGAACCACGGAACTCGGGAATGCCTAACACCTTCTCCCGGGTTAACAGAATTCCTTATCCGGATTTCTGGTACGCAGACTGTAATATAGAGTCATTATTTTCCTCGATTCGGGATTAAAATTGGTGACTTGGGACACCCTAAATCTCCCAAGTGGCGACTCTGAAATAAATAAACCAATCCCGTTTCGATTGTCCTTTAATTGGAAAAAACTCCCCTGCGCCCTCTCGGGCGCGGAAAAAGGAGGTGTGACAGTTGTGTAGCCAATTTGGAGAACTTTTGTAACCCTCTTATTGTTATAGTGGAGTTTTTTGGATCTTTGTGATCCCGTAATTTTTACCTTCGATTTGAAGGGTTTTCCATATTAAAATTTAGTGTTCTTTATTTTCTTTATTTTCAGGTTTGCCTCTTCCTCGACATAACAATACTAATAGTAAGATAACCAAAAACATTAAATTTATCACTTTAGTGATGCTATCACACAAGTACTTTGATTGGACTATAAACTGAGCATTTAACAGCTAGGTTATAGCTTTCCCCAATTACGTGTGGGCACAAAAGAAACATGTCAAGATTAAACTACATTAATAAGTGCCCCTAGCCACGTATGCCCATAGGAGGGGTCCGCGAATTCCCCGCGCTTCGCCTATTGAACTCCTCCTCTTTTTATAGCCCAATTCCCAAACTAGTAGTATACCCAAAGACCCCCTCAACCTATTTTTCAATGCATGGCTAGTCCTAATTTTGACCTTAACAACCAACCCTTTCTCTTTGTGCAAATTTCATCAAACACATCACAAAATGTGGAGCAATCATTGTCCTAGTAATAGTGCTGCTATATCAAACAGGTCAGAACAGGGGAGGCATTCTGTTTATAGAGGAATTCGCAAGAGGAACGGGAAATGGGTATCAGAAATACGTGAACCGCGGAAAACTACAAGAATATGGCTAGGCACGTATCCAACACCAGAGATGGCAGCTGCAGCATATGATGTTGCAGCTTTGGCATTAAAAGGTCATGATACGCCGTTGAACTTCCCGGGCTCAATGTGTTCATATACTATGCCAGCTTCGCTAACAGCAGCAGACATACGCGCGGCAGCTGCAAATGCTGCTGCTGTTAGAGCGCCACAACTGGAACGCGAAGAAGCGCGGCATCAGGCAGAGTGCCAACCTGAAGTTGGAGATGGAGCAATGGGACAAGAGTTTTTTGATGAAGAGGAAGTGTTTGGTATGCCAAGATTGTTAGTTGACATGGCGGAGGCAATGCTTGTGAGCCCTCCTAGGATGAAGACGACTCCTTACGATGAGTTGCCTGAATATTCTGATGCATCATATACTCTCTGGAGTTACCCTTAATTATCAATAATCAAACATGTAACATGCATTAGCTTAAAAAAAAGGTATCAATAATCAAGGCACTCTCTTGGTGTGCCATGTACATCAGTTGAATAGTGTGACCACTAAAATTATATAGGTGCGGTTGTGTCATGGGCTCAAGTTGTAGGTGAGACCAGAACTTGTCTCACTCTCATTTTCTTGTATTCCTAATATAATTCGGATGGAGCCTGTTGGAGTGAAATAGTGCAACTAGTTGCCGTTGAGTCTGGTCTTTTCTTGTTGTTTTCACCATATGCAGAAGCTGGTTTTATTGTATATTTTCTCTTCCATTTAGGATATTATAACAAGCCTATTTTTTTACCCTGATTATGAGAACCAGATATGGGGCCAGGGCTTGTGTTGAAGGAATGAAGGCTGCCCTATGTGTTACTACTAATTAGTATTCACAGTCAGATTGCCGAAGCTTACACCTCTCTGTAAAGGCTCTTCTTGAAGTGCATGATGATGAAGTGCCTAAGCTATAATAATGAAGTGCATGTTTGAGACTTATTGCTATTGTTCGTAGTACACCATTTAACCATTTTTAATTCTAATCAAGGAGAAGGGAGCTTGAAGCAACGGTAAAGTTGTCTCCGTGTGACCTACTGGTCACATGTTCGAGCCGTGGAAGCAACACTACTGCTTGCACTAGGGTAAGCTGTCTACATGGGGTTTAGAGCAGCCCTTCCTCGGACCCTACATACGTTATGTATCACACTGACTTTTTAATTCTAATCAACGAACAATAGTTGGGAATAGGAATAGAACCCAGAAAGTACAGACTTGAAACAAGATTATATATCAGGAAGAATGGTTCTAAATCTAGAGGTTCAATTAAAAGGCTTTTTGTCTCCCTTTGGTTTCTACCCTCATCCCTGGGTGACCAGACGGAAAATAATTTCAACATAATCAGACGTATTACTATTTGATACCTAGGAATTGTCCAATTGCTCAGAAAAGTTCCTAGGACAATCATGTGTTGCACGTTGTCATAGTGTTTAGTGTGTGTCTCTTTCTTTTGTGTTCGTTTTTAGATGCACTCGATTATTTTCCCTTTTGCTAAGAGCTTGAACAACTTCATTCTTTGCGAGTTTATTAAACCCTAACAAAAAGGTTAGAGTGGGCAATAGGTAATACCCTGTCATCCTTAATTAGAAATTTCGGACTTAAATTTCGAAAATAAAATTCTGTCATAGGGTGAGACTACTTATTAAATAGGACTTTCCGTCACGAATCCGGATTAATCAAGCTTCAAAGCGAGTACTAAACAAGACAAATGAAAGACACAGGGCTTCTAATTTAACGAGGCTAATTTCTTCTTAAAGTACACCCATGATGAATGGTTGCAGCGATTTGGTAGGGACAAAGTCTCGGGTTCAATGCACATCGTGATAAATGTTGGATCAATTGAAAACTAATTACTGTACTATAAACTAAAAAAGAAATCCGTTAGAATTAGAAATGACACACATATTTGACTAGTAGTATTGTGGTTCATATCTCTGATTAAATTCTGTTATAGTATCTAAGCAACCATCATTATGAAGAGGTGGATTGGACCATAACATTGTTCTTTCTTCTGTAATAGGTTGAGACAAGACAACATAATCAACTTTCCATTTCCTAGTTATGTTATAGGCGAGAGATACTTTGGCCTACCTCTAATACAAAATCTAAGAAAGATACTTAGCCTGTCCCATTTATCGAGATTAGTGATTTCAAATTATCAGCTTTATCATTATGTGCAAGACTGCTTCCAAGTGGAGAGTGACAAATGGTCGAAATCTATAAAACTGAAATCGCAACGTGCTCCAATGTCTATGCTATATTTATCGAACAAGCGAATAGTCAACCAACTAGATTAATTACCTTGAGTCTCCACTGAGTTATTGAATGATGAGCCTAGTTAAGCTTTGGTCATGACAATTATATTATTGGTAGCTGTTACAGAGTGTTGCTACAGTATATAGAATGGTTTAATTAAATACAGTAAGTATGATAGTTGGAAGTTTTATGATATATGGGCATAACTCTTGTAGCTAATTGATTGAGAGAGCGAGAGAGTACAAGTCTTGATAAATACATCAAGGAATCCACTTTAGTATCGAACAGAATTGTAATCATCCACCCGTTTGTCTATAGAATTTTTTTTTTCCAACTTTCTTTTTCAAAAACGAGTTTGTCCATGAAATTTTATAAGTTTTTAATTTTTTTTTTAAATAAATTTTTCAAAAGACCACTTTTTCAAACTGCAATATTTTTAAGTGAAATGTCTGTCCAAACAAAATTTCAAATTCCAATTACCATTTTTCAACTTAACTTCAAAAACTACTTTTTTCCCAAAATTATAATTTTTATGTCCAAACGCCTACTTAATTTACACAGTTTGGAATGGAATTTTGATAAATCCACATCTATTTTTCCTATAAGTTATTATGTCTATAGTCCAGAACAAATATTATGAGAGTAATATATTTCTTATGTAATACTACAACAACAACAACAACCCAGTATAATCCTACAAGTGGGGTCTGGGGAGGGTAATATGTACGCAGATCTTACCTCTACCTCGAAGGGTAGAGAGACTGTTTCCAGGAGACCCTCGGCTCAAAAAAGCAATAGGAGATGATATATTAGTACCATAAAAATGCGTAATAAAAATAACAACAATATATAAGAGATATGAAATACAGAATACGAAATACGAAATACGAAATAGATGGCTGGTATAGTACAACTAGAAGGTAAAGCCCTGCATCAATAGACGACCAATGACATTCCTAGTCTAACTCCTAACTGGATAGTCTCACTCTATTGTGCTGTAGAAATATTCACACTCTCCCCTAACCTACAACCTTAATGCTCGACCTCCATAATTCCCTATCAAGGGTCATGTCCTCAGTAATCCTAAGTCGCGCCATGTCCTGTCTGATCACCTCTCCCCAATACTTCTTAGGTCTTCCTCTACCTCTCCGCGTGCCCACTACTGCCAGTCGCTCACACCTCCTCATCGGTACTATTAACAAAATGTTTACATCTTATAAATGAGTGCATTAATTAGTTCTTTTTCTTTTTAAAGCTTAAAGTATTTAGCATAGAAATTTTCATTTTTTTTCGCAACTTTGCTTATTTCACTTAAACTTATTTTAGTTTAATTTGGACTATGGACACATCCGCTTATTTTAAGTGCGATCATTTAAACTATCTATATTATGTAAAATTTCATCTATAAGAGTTTCAAGTGTTTGATTTAAGATATATGTATAACACGTTATTATATGTGTACTATGAATATATACTATTGAGTGATATAACATGATGTTTAAAAATAATACTCCAGTCAACAAACTATAGATAATGAAAGGAACTCTACCAAATTCCGTACGGCTAATAAGTCAATGAAATGGACATTAGAAGAAAAATAGGAAAGTGAGAAGCAGAGGGACCAAAAAAGATGTTGGACCTGAGGCCTGAAAATAATAGCAGCAGCTAGCACATGGTGCACACGTTTCCGTGGGCAAACCATAGGAAAATTGGCCCTTAGCTTCTTTCAGCTGTCAATAATAATATTAGAAATTTTGGGGTTTGAAAGTGTGGAAGTTGGCTAAACCGTCAATCCTGTGTGCTGGAACTCAGTGATTGGTCACCAACTGATGACCTCATTTTCAAAAGGTAATTTTGTCGCTTGTTCTATTTAAGATTAGATTTCGTTTGGACTCGATTGTTTGAGTGGCTGTTCGTGCCACTTATTATACTCAGAAAATGCCTTATGGGTTCAAATTTTGAACTTTTTGAGTTCTAATATTGGATCCTCCCCTCTCTATTTCTAACATCAATTTCCCTTTATTTTAGATCGTTTTGTTTGTATGATAAACATTTTGTTATTGTGTTGAGTTACATATTTTTTTGAATAATGCTTAAAGCGTATGAAATATAACTACTTTATACAGGTTTTACTTTATGTTATAAGTACTACTAATATATTATTGTTTTAATATATTTTTGTCTCGCGAGGTAAAGAATTTTTTTTATCACAATTTTCTTAGTATTTTTAAATTTTTTAAATTTATTAATTATTCTGACTTATACAATACTCTCTCCGGTTCACAACAAGTGATTAATTAGTGGGTTTAACAAGACATATAACTTTATACTATATTAACAAGATTTAGATTCCCTAGAGAATATTCTAGTGAATATTCTTCTCTGTTGAACTATCTAGGGTTTTGTGGCCTATGTACCCTAGGAAAAGATGTAGTTCTAGACGCCGTGGAGGGGGGGGGGGACATTTTTTGTAAAGAATATCATTGAAATTTTTTGTAAAGATTCTCCCTTTATTAAATACATACAAAGCCTAGCTTTACACTTCTTCTCCTTTACCTTTCTCTCCGGATCCAAGAAGAATCGGAATATTCAACTACTTATCATCATCTATCATTGTCAGAAAGCTCAGTGGAAAATCTCACCCTTGTTGGGTGAACTTTGTCTCATTTTGTTACTTAAAAGCTATTTATTATCATTTATTGTTATTTTCCATGTTTTCAAGCCATTATTGCTACATCCTTATCTTACGATATTCTTGACTAATAGCTCACATTAAATATCCTCCATTAAAATACTAGATCTGTTATTGAATATTAATATTGATTTTGATTAACCCTCATCTTCTATAAATCCAATTGTATAAAAATCAAGATCTAATTTTTGCGTTATACAGTTTGGCGCTGTATGTGGAGATATCTTAGTCAAACTATTAGTTTTCATTCGGATCTACATCTTCTGTAACTTGTTAACCTAGCATACTTTAGAGCTATCCTTTTTCTCTTCGCACATAAGGATTTCATGTCAGGTAACCAAGGAAAGGGAACAAGAGCAACAGACAAAGTCCCGCTCAACCTTATGAGTGCCATCGATGAAGGGTATGAAACTCAAGATGTAGAGGTAACTCCCACGGCATCCCCCATATTAGGGAAATCGCCGACACCCTTTTGTAGCACTACCAACCCGAATGGAAAAGATGCACCACGTCCGTGAAAGATAAAGCACCACCCGTTATGAAAAATCTCCTCAAAGCTTGGCTAACCGATACTTTGGTTAGCGTAATGTAAAGCAGGCCCCGTGAACGACGAGGAAACCCCAAGGATCCAGGCAATACAACGCAGGAATGAATAAGACGACCAACCAAACCCTCTTACTTTAGATAATACCCATATAATTACTGACAATGTCCTCACCGCCGTGTTAAAAAGAATGAAGGAAATGGAGAGAGAGAATAGGGCGCTAAAGGAACATATGAAGGAACAACAAGAACGAGTAGACAAAATACCAGGTGCCCCCAAAATGGTTACCAAAAAGAGATACCGTCATGTTCGTGGAGCAACCATAAACGGAACAACTGATCTCGAGGACCATGTAACCGACATATCACTGACGTGAAGGGAAACGACCTCACTAAAGAATATATGTCCTCCATCTTGTTGAAAAAATTTGATCAAATCCTCACAGGAGGGACGTTGACATGGTACTTGCAGTTACTTACCTATTCCATAGAAACATTCGAAGAGATGGCAGAGAAGTTCGTGACGACGCATGCTAGGGCCAAGAAGGCCGAAACGAGGTGAACAATATCTTTACCAATAGACAATTCCCAGGGGAAGGACTGAGGGACTTCTTAGCCCAATTCAAACGGGTAAGGATGACCTTACCAAATGTATCTGAGGGAATGGCCATGGCAGCCTTCCAAAACGAGCTAAACAAAGAAGACTCAAATGCGACCAGAAAACTACGGAGCTGATTAATGAAGTACCCACCGGCAATCTAGGACGAGATCGACAATGCCTACTGTGCCAAAATCAGGGCGGATGGCGAAGACCTCAATGGGCCAACCAAATAACTCACTACAGTGCAATCCGAACCTAAGAGAGAACGTAGGGACAACGTAAGAAGAGACCCCCCAACGTTGCAATCAAACATAGACCGACATCAACCTTATATCAGAGCACCCATCCCCAATTTCCGACACGAAAACGGGCCCTCTAGGACGAGATCAGACATACACATAAACGAGCGAGGTATTGCTCCTTTACTATCTGCTCATAACCTTTGTGTGTCATCTACGAAAATGGTCTACGCACTCGAGAAACTCAAAAATATATGGAGTGGCTACCAAAGATAATGTCTGACTGAAGCACCTGGAAGTCAGATACCTTTTGCGAGTTCCACCAAGATCGTAGACATAAGACTACCACGCTCTAAGGCTAGAAATGTCAAACCTTCTGCAACAAGGACACCTCAAGGAGTTACTCATCGACAAGGACATGAACACATTAGCAAATGGTCGAGAATGCCCAGGCCCACCAAAACCGCACTCATCTGCTTGCACCATCAACATGATTATTGGTGGTAGTGATGATGCCTCCATCAATGACATCAAGTTCACCGCCACTCACAAACTCAAGAGATTGATCACCCACGAATGCTATGATGGCCTCGAAGAGAGTAATATCTTTGATGAGTCAGATACCGACGGTTTGACTTTTCCTCACATTGATGCACATGTCATTACTTTACGAATTCTTGATACTGATGTTAGGAGAATTATGGTGGATGGCGTAAGTGAAACGTGCATCATCCATCCTCGAGTCCTCGCACAGATGCGACTTAAGTATAAGATAGTGCCGCGCTGTATTACACTATTCGATTTTAAATGAAGTTGAACAAACTTCGGGCGAGATCACACTCCCCGTCCTCACCGATGGGGTAAGGTTAGAGACCATGTTCCATATCATGGATCAAGACACAACGTACAATGCCATCGTAGGTCGACCATAGATACACCCCATGAGGTCGGTCTTCTCTAGCCTGTACCAAGTAATCAAGTTCCCGACCCCATAGGGAATATTCAACATATGAGGGAAACAACGCACATCCCGGGAATGCTATCGGATCTCCCTAGATGGCACGAGAATCCAAAAAAAGAAAGAAAAGAAAAAGAAGTATAGAAATCAGTAGGGTCGAGTTCCCTACAGGTCGAAGCCAAGGACGCCATTATAGATCCAGAAATGGCTAAAGTGGCATGATCAACCATAGAGGACCTGGATCCCGTCCAACTAGATCAAAGCGACCCCAACAAAAAGGCCTACATCGGCTGTAAACTCAACTACCCAGGTAAATTTTGTCAATTTTTAATAGCTAATAGGGGTTTGTTTGCCTTTAGCCATGCCGATATGCCAGGCATCCCCAAATAGATAGCCATGCACAAGTTAAATATCGACCCCAACTACCCTTCGGTAAGGAAGGTTCGACAAAATTTTAAATCTGCTATCAAAATGGCTATCCATGAGGAGGTGGAAAAATTCTTGGCCAATGGTTCTATTAAGGAGTCGAAGTACCCAAGTGGATTGCTAACGTGGTAGTGGTAAAAAAGAAGAACTAGCAGTAGAGAATATGCGTGGACTTCATTGACCTAAACAAACCTTGTCCAAAAAATTCGTTCCCATTGCCACACAACGATCAACTTATATACACCACATCAAGACACGAGTTGCTAAGCTTCTTGGACGCTTATTCGGGTTACAACCAGATACTTATGGAGGAGGAAGACTAGGAGAAGAATGCATTCATCACTCACATGGGAACGTACCGCTACAAGGTCATTCCATTTGGGTTAAAAATATGGGGGCTACCTATCAAAGGCTGGTCACGAAGATGTTCAAACACTAGCTCGACAAAATCATGGAAGTATACATCGACGACATATTGGTTAAATCCTTGAGCGCCAAAGACCACATCAACCATATGAAGGTAGCATTTGAGATATTAAGGAAATATGGGATGAAACTTAACCCAAGAAATGCACTTTTGGCATAACTTTGGGTAAGTTTTTGGGTTTCCTAGTATCACAACGCGGAATTGAGGTCAACCCAGATCACATTAAGGCAATTGACGGGATATCATAACACTTAACCACCAAAAAATAAGTCCAAAAACAGACTGGTAAAATAGCCCTCCTATCCAGAATGAACAATAACCTTGAATGGACGCCTGAATGTACACAAGTGCTAAAGGAACTCAAAGAATACCCTTCATCGCCACCCTTACTCTAAAAGTTTGATCTCGAGGAACATCTCCTCGTCTACCTTGCTATTCGAAAGTAGCAGTAAGTGTTGATACCCAATTTTTCCCTATATATTTTTAAATATGCAAATACTTTCAAAATATCATATGTGTGCATATATAAGTATGTCTAAACGCTTTATTATTTTTCCTTAATTTTTAAAGATTTTTAAACTAATTTATTTCCCTATTTTTATTCATAAAAAATCCAATAATATTTCCCAAAATTAGAGTTTGATGATTCATTTATTGGATTCTCATATTTATGCCAAAATATAAATAATATAATTTTTTCATATTTTTACAAATTTATTTAATATTTTAAAGCCAAATTGCATATAATTACAATATTAGCCTCTTTTAAGATTTAATTGCGTTTACATTTATAAAGATTAAGTCTAGTATTTTTAAATTGATAATTATATGTTATAAAACATTCTAGTACTTTCAATTTAATTCCAAAATTTAATTTGCTATTTTTATAAATTAAATGGGGAAAATGGTTAATTAAAATCTAACCAGATTTCATTTCAATTTCAGCCTAATTTGAACCCCAATTGTAACCCAATTTACCCCGACCCAATTTCAAATTAAACCGAACCTTTACCCATTTAAATGACCCAACTCGGGTTTCCCACCTAACCACTTTAATCCCAGCCGTTGATCGTTTAGATCAACAGCTCCCATTACTCCTTACCATTTTAACCCAAACCAACCCCTAAACCTAATTCATTTCTCACCTACCGCCGCCCTTGAATCCCCTCCTCTCTCAACTCTCTCTGATACTCTCATGAACCCTGGTGCATCGATTCGAGTCTTCGAAAGGGTGTGGAATGCCGGTTATGGATCTTCGGCCCTCTCACCCCACCCTGATATCTGCCTAATCCATGGCCTTCCATGGTCATTTGAGACTTGTACCAGCCTTCCATGGCTTCTATGTGTTTGTTCTTGTGGTTTCACGGCCAGACCTTGAAGGATCCTGGTCCAGTCCTTGGTCGATTTCAGTTCATGGCTCTTCTCCGGCCAACCATGGTCGTTCGAGTCAGAACCTTGACTCTCCTGGTTAGATCGATAACTTTCAGGGCCTTTCTCACCTTTTCTGGGTTTTTCGAAACCCTAATCTTTAAGATCTTTTAACTTTATTTCTAATATGCTTTAGATATGTGATTACCTTGAACTTTTAAACATTTTCTTGAAGTTTCTTTAACTTTGCTTTCAAAACGACTCTTCATCTTTTTCGATTAGGGTTTTTCTTTTAAGTTATTTCAAAATCTCTTCTTTGATTTTAACATATTTGTGATTCTGCTATGTTTTGCTCGTGTTGTTCTTCTATCTGAGTTAGCATGTTGAAAACCCTAATTTCTTTTAGGTCTCAATCGAGTCCTGAAGATGTTTGTTAAATGTGTGCTTGTTTGTTTAAACTCTTGCTTGACTTGTCTATTTACCATCTTTTAAACTAGGTTATTGCTGAAAACCCTAGGTCTTTTTGGCCTGGAACTGTTTGTTTGAGCATGCACGTGATGTGATTAAAGTTCTTTATTTTTGGATCTTTTATTTATGAGGTTATTTGATTCTGAGTTTTACTATCCTTTAAACTCAATTGTTGTTGAAACCCTAACTTTTTCAAAAGGTTTCCTCACTTGTTACTGTGAGACCTTTACTCGCTTTTGACGCTCTTCTTTTCTTTGGCTATATGTGTGAGCCCTGACTATCTACTAAACCATATGCTTATTCCTGCTGCTATTGTATGTTATTTCTTTTGCCAATAGGTTTGGCCTCACATGTCTTATGTCTTGCTCACTCTATTTATATGCTGGAGTTTCTTCCTTGATTGATCTTCATCTTATGATTGATTTCTAAACCTTTTCCTTTATGAACCCTAATTTCACTCGCCTGTTCAAAGCTGATTGATTCTTTTCCTTTACTATAATATTTACCTTGCTGATTTCTTTCCCAAAATAAGCATATCTCTGTACTGAGACTTGATTGCTTACTTAATAGTTTTACTATTCCTCTCCCCAAGAGCAAGGTGGGAAGTTCTTGGAGGTAAGGATGTCGGGGGTCTATTTGGAAACAGCTTCTCTACCCTAGGGTAGGGGTAAGGTATGCATACACACTACCCTCCCCAGACCCCACTAAGTGGGATTATACTAGGTTATTGTTGTTGTTGTTTTATGGCAACAATCAGTCTGCTTACATACTATTTTTCTTCCCTTATTTTGAATCCGTCACTACCGTTAAACAGTGATTCCTTAATTAAAGGGAATCACTTGTGTAATTGATTCTGACCTATGATTGTTTCCATGTTTGTATCTTTTCCTTCACTCGTTTTCAAAAACTATAAATACCTTTCACCTCTCTTCTTTCAAAAAAAAAAAAACGAACACTTGAGTTCAGAACATACACTCACTCAAAACTCTCTCTCTTTTCTCTGTTACTACTTGTGTTGCTGCCTTACCTAGTCGTCTGAAAGCCAAGGCTAGGCTGTGGGAAATTTTCTTACTTTCCTTCTGCATTTGCTTCTTTACTGGTATGTTCTAATTAATCTTCAGCCTCAACAACAACATGTTTCTTTACTATTTCTTGCACTCTTACCTGTTTCCTACTTGTATTTAATCGAGTTCCATTATTAAACATGCTGTGATATGCCCCTTCCTCTTCTGAATTAACATTTTTCTAATGTTTGAACTCTGTCAGTCACCTATGATGACTTATGAATCCCAAACCCCCATATCCCCTATGTGTTTATATTCCTTGGTTGGTTTGAGGGCATGTCAGCATTAGACATTGCTGTGCATGACCCAAACCTGACCCTCTCTGGATCATATGCTTCGTATCCTCTCTATGTGTTGTGTCCTCTGGCTAGTTTATGGGCATGCCAGCATCACTTATTGCTGTGCATGTCCAGATTTGACCCCTCCTAGGGTCATATGCTACCTGCAATGTATTCTCAAACCCCTACCCCCTTTGAGCAATTACTGATGCTGTATAATTTTAGCTATACTACTACTGTTTCCCAAATTACCCTTACCCCTTGTTATTCTCAACCCAGTTTTAAACAAATCTCTGTTTCTGCACTTCCACTATACTCTTAGACTTAGGTTCTGCCCCTCTTATGTGAGCCTTATCTTGGGACCCATGAGTTCCCTCTAAACTTGGACACATAAGGGCTGACCCTTCCACACTGCACTCATCTCTATCTGGTTATGCAAACTTGGGTGTGAGCACTGCTCGGGGTCCCCTTGAGACCCTTAGGGAGATTTGACACACTCAAGTCTGATAAAGGCTTTGAAACAATAGTATTTGAGGTGATTTATTCCATAACTCAAAGAGGAAGTCAAGAATCAGACTTCCTCTGGTTGTAATTTCTTCTTTACACTTTTTCTGACGCAATCCATTATTTGGTCTGTAATAAGTTGTAATGAGCATTGGGGTTGACTAGTGAAAAGGGATGAGTAATTATGCATGTTTAGCTGTAGAAGGGTAGAAGACATGCCTATAGGACTTGTTTAAATTTTTGCATGTTTATTACCACTCTTAGATGCCATGCCTATAAGACTTGTTTTTTGCATGTTTAACTCTACATCTAGAGAACTTCTCTATAGGATTTGTTAAATTTTACACGTCTAATTCGGCATTTAGATAACATGCCCATAGGACTTGTTTCAAAATTCTGCATGTTATGGCCATGCTTAGACACCATGTTCTTAGGATCTAAACTGCTAAAATCAGACATTATGTCCATAAGGTTAAGAATCAGTCCCCTTTTTTGTAGAAATCATGCCTATAGGAAGTAAATACTGCCTGTTTCATTTTTTCAATCAAGCTAGATGTCATGTCTATAGGAATTAAAATGAGCAATACTAGATATCCTGCCTATAGGATCTGAAACCAATTAAAATCAGTTTGACCCTGAATCAGTTTTAACAAACCTTACTCTTTACTTTAATGTGGTTAGAAAGCATGCCTATAGGATCCAAATCGTTCGTTTAAAACTGTTATTGCTTTTCCATGCTCTGGATCAGTAGTAGATACCATGTTCATAGGATCTCACCCAAACCCTTAGGCAAGCCTTAGGTGATAATAAATAAAATCAGAACCCACTTTTGTTGGACAGTTACTGCTACAACCAGTAGGTAGACCTGATTCGGACTTCTTGTCTGAGTTATGTAATAAACTGGTCTGCCTCAACAATTAAAATTTTCCTTGCCTTAGTATTTTAAAGACCTTAACTGTGTTTACGTCATGCTATTTATGTGCTTTGTTGAGGAGGC
Source organism: Nicotiana sylvestris (assembly GCF_000393655.2). Taxonomy (NCBI): domain Eukaryota; kingdom Viridiplantae; phylum Streptophyta; class Magnoliopsida; order Solanales; family Solanaceae; genus Nicotiana; species Nicotiana sylvestris. The sequence continues at coordinate 108,835,179 of NC_091067.1, forward strand.
ATACATGAGCCTTTTGGTTGTTTACATGTTTCCCCTAATATGCAGTCCTATGTGTTTTGTATGTCGCCTTAGCTTTTTCACCTTTTGAAACCCAAAAGTTAGCCTAATATCCCTCCCCTTTAGGAATAGTAGTCCTAAGTTCCTCCGAGACTGATAGGAATGGGACGGGTAATAGCATGCAATAGTGGTCGAGACCAATCCGCGCTTTAATACCTTAATGGGGTGGGGAGGGTAGATATGGACATGATGACCGATGCATTAATACCACGTGTATCCCCTTTTTTGAGGAGTGTCATACCCGGTATCGCATTGATGTGATCTATATTATATTTAAACCTAGGACCCCCTTCTTTTATATATCCTCAAGTATATGTAGAACTATAACTCCTTTTCAAAATTCATCTTTTTCTTTCAAACTCTTATGTATTTAAATTTAAATCCCCTATTATTTGAGCCTATACTTGTCTATTTGCTAAATTGCACAAATTCACAAGAAACTGTCTGGCCGGGAACCACACTAGTGGATCCTGAGGGGTGCCTAACACCTTCCCCTTAGGATAATTTCAAGCCCTTACCCTATCTCTAGTTATCAAACGAACTTAGAAGTGAACCCTTATAGGTGTCCTAATGCACCTTAAATCATTAGGTGGCGACTCTTCAAATGCAAAACCCAGTTCCCAAAAGGAATGAGTTGTCTTAAAATGTCATAAACCCGATCTTCCGATGCATAAGAGGGGGAAAATGGGGCTCGACAGTAAGTGCAGTCCTGGTTCAAGAAGACAAAGGTGTGCAATCTCTAATTTATATCAGTAAAACACTTATCGACGCCGAGACGAGGTATCGTCACCTCGAGAAACTAGCCTTGGCCCTTGTCGTAGTTGCAATGAAGCTCAGACCATACTTCTAGTTCCATCCAATCTCGATCGTCACTATGTTTCCTTTAAGGAGCGCACTACACAAAACCGAGTAGTTAGGGAGGCTTGCTAAGTAGGCCATCGAGTTAAGTGAGCACGTCATCACTTACCAGCCTCGCACATCAATAAAATCACAAGTGCTCGCAGATTTTGACACAGATTTCAGTGCCAAGGTGATGCCCTAGGCTGAAAAGGAATCCATTCAAGCTCTCACCTGAGGCGCGACCTCTGGATCTTGCACACTGACGGCGCATCCAACGCAGGCAGGTCCAGACTAGGACTCGTGCTTGAAGTCCCCACTGGTAAAGTCATTTGCCAATCTATAAGATGTCTAGATATGACTAATAATAAGGCCGATTATGAGGTTGTAATTGAAAGATTAAGACTAGCACTCGAATATGAGGCGAGATGTCTAAGGCCACGCTATGACTCTCAGCTCGTCGTCAACCAAGTTATCGGGACTTTCTAGATCAAAGAACAAAGGCTGCAGAAGTACCAGACTGAGATATGAAAATGATTGACCAAATTTGATGAATGCCAGCTCGACCAAAGTCCACGAACTCAGAACGTTGAATCAAACGACCTCGCAAAATTGGTCGCCGCAATAAAAAGCATAACCCCTGGGACAGAAGCGTGGTGCATCTCCTTAGATCAGCACTAGACCATATCGAGGTAAAATCTGTAAACCTAATCTCAGGCTGGCGCAATTGTAATATAAACTATTTGCAGGATGGTACCCTTCCAAATGATAAAATGGAATCCAGGAAGCTGAGAATACAAGTGTGAAAGAGAACATACAACGACCCCTTAGCAAAATTCTTGGGCCCGAATCAAACTCAACACGTCCTCGAGGAAGTCCACAAAGGCCACTTTGAAAATCGCTCCAGTGATTGAGCACTAGTCAGGTGCCTCATACGGGCGGGGTATTATTGACCCACCATGAAGAAAGATCCCTTGGAGTTCGTAAAAAAATGCGAACAATTCCAGAAGTATGCCCCAATAATCCACCAAGCAGGTAAACACCTCCATTCTGTCACCTCGCCATGGCCATTCATTAAGTGGGGGAATGAACATCGTGGGACCGCTTCAGAAATGTTCCAACTAGAAATGTTAGAAGGGAAGCTCTTACCAAACAATTAAAACATTAGCCACCTCAAATACTTCAACTTCTAAAAAATAAGAACTGCCCTGTAAGTCGTACTCTTTTTCTGTCACTAGAGTTTTTTCCCAATAGGGTTTTATTAAAGAGGTTTTTAACAAGGTGACGGACGAGACACTTCAAGTTGGAGTACACGAGAACAAACATATTTCATTACCCGACTCCAAAAAAACCTCCAACTTGAACAATGAAGGGACTAGATATACTGGGACTAGGATTGGAATGCCTAGCAACACCCAAAACTTTGTAATTTTCTCCAAAAGCACCTCAGGGAAAAATGGTGTAATCGATGCAATGATGTTGAAATAAATACCGGTATTGAAACTGTTCTCCTAAGTCTCCCAACTAACAGGTATGCTCGACCAGCTCGAACAACACCTATTGGCCATTGGTCATGATTCAAGAAAAAGGTATGTTCGACCACCTCGAATAACACCTATTGGCCCTTGGACACAAATCAATAAAAAGGTAAGTTCAACCAGCTCGAACAACACTTATTGACCCTTGGCCATGCCCCAACTAAAAGATATGTTTGACCAACTCGAAAAATACCTATTGGCCCTCGGCCACGACTTAACTAAAATGTATGTTCGACCAGCTCGAACAACACCTATTGGCCCTTGGACACGACTCAATAAAAAGGTACGTTCGACCAGCTTGAACAATATCTATTGGCCCTTGGTCACGACCAGGGGCAGACCCACGCTGGTTCAAGCGGGTTCAGTCCCGCTTCGTCAAAAAATATCATTATTTTTATGTGAAAATTATATTGCTGAGAAATAAATTAGGTATAAGATAAACAAGTTGAACCCGCTCGACGCATACAAAGCCTTGGCATGATGTCTCAAGTGGGGTCATCTTAAGTTGCATGTCTAACGTTATTTTAAAGTGGTTAGATTTACTACTACTATTGTGTTCAATCTTCTGGAGTACTATTTTAAAAGTTCCCAATTGAAGGTATTGTACAATTTATCAATAGTTATTATCTTTTATTGTTTCTTCAAATATTCTTCTGTCTTAAATTTACACCTTTTAATTTGAATGTTTCAAAAAAATTTTGTACTGTTTTCCTTATCTATTCCTAATTGTTGCTTACTCACAATTTCTTGTTTAATTATTTGTTAAATTCTTATACTATTAAAATCTTTAATTTTATGTTAGTTTTTAGTTCTATTAATTGTTATCATGGATTAGATTATTACAATAAATATTTTAGTGCATGTTAATTTGTTAAATTTCATAAATAAGTAGATTATTTAGTATTTTGGTTATAGATTGAATTGATTTTAGTGAAGTAAAATAGTTTTAAAAATTGAAGTTTAATAAATGGTTATATTTTAAAAGGTACAAATATAGATTTTTAGAGCATGATATCAACAGAAAATAAAGAGTAGCGGGAAAATACATGTTCAGGTTTGTTATGAAAAAACATAAAGAGCAAATGGGGGTAAAACTCATTTTTTGACTAGTAATATTACTTCTACTGTCAAATAAATTTTAATGTTTGTCTGAACCCGCTTGCACAAAAGTCTGGGTCCGCCACTATTCACTATTCAACAAAAAGGTAAGTTCGCCCAGCTCGAACAATACCTATTGGCCCTTGGCCATGACTCAACTAAAAGGTATATTCGACCAGCTCGAACAACACCTATCGGCCCTCAGTCACGATATAACTAAAAGGTATGTTCGACCAACTCGAACAATACTTATTGGACCTTAGCCATATCTCAACTAAAAGACGGACATTCAACTAATTCAAACTAAAGATACACAACCCACGACCACTTGACTCCACAACGATTGCAAACCAGAGGATAACAACGAATGAAGGAAGTACATAAACAAAGCATGCAAATATAAAAAAGGAGTGTGTAAAACAAAAGACAACTTTGATATTTAGACAAAGAGTCTTTACAAAGGCGCATGAGGACGCCAATAAAAAGTAGAGAAAAGTACAAAAATTTAAACAAAAGCAAAGACAAAATATCTAATGAACATCACCACTCTGGTTTCCACTATCCTCTCCATCCTCGCCCCGGTCGTAAGCAGAGTCGCACCATGCACTATCTTCAAGCTAGTTGTAGCCTCTTTCATCTTCATCATCGGAATCAGGATGATGTTTATCGGGGTCATTTCCGCAGGCCAACCAAGCTTTACGAGCATTAGCTCGTGCCTCTTCCAAAGCTCTTTCGAAGGCGAAGCTCATCTGGACCAACTCGCGGACAATCTTTCCTCAGGATTCGGCAAATATCCACTCCTCATATCGCTCTCGAGGGAGGGTCAAAAACTCAGAGGTAGGAGAAGTAGAGGGTCGTTCAAGCAGTTTGGAATTCTCGCCCTCAACAACAGAAACCCGCTCAAGTGGTTTGGCATTTCTTTCTCTAATTTGCCAATCCTCTCATCGAGCCTGGCTTCCTTAGCTTCAGCCGTTGACCGAACATTGTCCCATTCGGCATGAAGACTTCTGTTCTCCAACTCAAAAGGGCGGTCCTTTTCTGAGTCTCTGTTCGGGAGGACTCTGCCTCTTCGAGCAGTTGCTGCTTACCAGCTACCTCTCCCTTGAGCCCGTCCATTTTTGAGCTGGCACTCATTTAGTCGACCTTGTAGTTTATCTGCCCGGCATTGAAGGTCACGACACTGGACTCCCACATCTCTGCTCAGCTCAAGCTCCTCCTATTTTCTCTTTAACACCCCATCAAGAGAGCTTATTCACTCCACTGATGCAACTCTTTATCTTTCTTTCTCAGCTACTCCCTCAAAGTAGGCACATCGCCCCCTCGTGAAGCCGCCTCTCGACCTCCTTATACTTCTTGCGGAACTCCTGGAATTTCGTTTGCAATTTATGGTAGATTTATTTTGGCTCTTCTCTCTTCGCATGCTCTCAATTTCTAGGAAACGTTAAGCAAACCAAAGAAAAGAAAGGAGAGTAAGAAGGGAAAGAAGAGGATAAGGGTAAGACTGAGAGTAAGGCCTGCGATGTCTTTGATATGGTACTATCGTTCAGCTCCCAGAGAGTCTTGTGCTCGATATCAGAGCAAAAGGGGCTAAAGCCATAGATCATGTCCTCATTTTCCTTAAGCAAATCATAATTCACAAGGATCGTAATAATTCTCGATATTTCTTCCACTCTAACTTCAACCTGAGTGATCCCACTATTGTAACGACCCCGCCAGTCGTTTTGAAAATTTAAGCTCCGTTAGCAGTGTAAGGTCTAGAGCAACTTCAAAATATGAGTATCGACTTGCGTGCATGGTAGAATTCAGTTAACGGATGGTTTAGAGTTAAATTGGAAGAAGAAATCTAGTTTTGGAAGTTTGAACGGTGCAAATTTGACTAGAGTTGGACTTTTGAGTAAACGACCCCAGAATAAATTTTTAATGATTCCAACAGCTTTGTATGGTGATTTTGGACGTAGGCGTGTGTTCGGATTAAGATTTGGAGGTCCTTAGGGTAAATTGAGGCATTTCGACGAAAGTTGGAAAAGTTAAAGTTTGGAAAATGGAGAAGTTTGACCCACAATTGACTTTTGGTATATCGGGGTTGGAATGAGATTCCGAGAGTTGGAACAGCTCCGTTATCTCATTTTGGACTTGTCTGCAAAATTTGGCATAATTCCAGATTGATTTGATAGGTTTCGGCACGAGTTTAGAAATTTGAAGATTTGAAAGTTCATAAGTTCGATTTATGGTTTGATTTATTGTTTAATGTGATTCATAACCTCGAGCGAGTCTGTGTTAGGTTATGTGACTTGTTTAGGTGTTTAGACGGGGTCCCGGGGGCCTCGGGTGTGTTCCGGGTGGGACACGACTCATTTTTCCCATTTTTGGAACTGCTATTTTCTACTTTTGGTATCCTCCTTCGTGATCGTGAATGGCCTTTCACGTTCATGATGCCTTATTGCTGACCACCTCAAAATCCTTCTTCACGTTCACGTCCAACTCATCGCATTCGTGAAGCCCTGTATTTTTCCTTCTTCGCGTCGCGTCATTCCCTACGTGTTCGCGTAGGTTCCTGCCGTTCATCTCCGCGTTTGCGAGCTCATCATCGCGTTCGCGATGAGCAACCTTGGAAGCCTTAACTTTTCTTCTTCATGAACGCAGTCCTCTCTTCGCATTTGCGATGCACAAAAATCTGGGCAGATAGAATATATTCTAAAATCGAGGGTTTCACCATTTTCATCACATTTTGACGTCTAGAGCTCGGTTCTTGGCGATATTTGGTGGGTTTTTCATGCAATTCAATTGGGTAAATGTTCTTCAACTATAATTAAATATATTCCATGAATTTATCTTTATTTTTATCATTTAAGTTGTGTTTTGGGTTGGGGAAGGAATTGATTTTGAAGAAAAATTCTAAAATGAAAAATCGTGATTTATGGGACCAAATGGTATCGGAATTTGATATATTTTGTGTTGTTGAAATCATATCGGAATGGGTATTCAGTTTTTATAAAATTTGTCGGGTTCCGAGGTGCAGGCCCGGAGATCAACTTTTGGACCAATTTTTAGAATTTGATCAAGTTTGAGACTTTATGATCCATAATAGTCTCTTATGTGTTTTATTTGTGCTTTGAAGTTAATTTGGTTAGATTTGAGCCGTCCGGAGGTCTTTTCACCCGAGAAGTGCATCTTTGAGTATTAGTTTGTGATCTTTGAGGTAAGTATCTTGCCTAACCTTGTGTGGGGGACTACCCCTTGGGATTTGATTCTTCTATGCTAATTGTAGTCCGTGCATGCAAGGTGACGAGTGTGTGCTTGGACTTATTTGCGGGAAAGTTGATCTAGGGTTCTTAGGTCCTTATGTTTATTATGTGGAAAGTATCCCGTTATAATTGGTTTCCTAATTGCTTAAATTGCCTCTATATGCTCCACATGAAGTTGTTAGCTTCCCTCCAATTCTTACATGTTGCTTTGACCCTTAATTGCCCTAATTGAAGTGATTGCCTTATTGTTTTGATACTCCTTGATGGTAAGTTCCTCTATGACTTCGTGCAAATATATTACATGTCCAAATTGTTGTTGTTACCGGTGTAGCCATCACGTGCTTATTATGTCTTGTTGTTTTGTTGAGGTTATCATGCTTCTTGGTTTTTCCGTGACTCTTATTTCCTATTGTTGACTCCCTTGCTGGGATGTTATTATTTCTATTGTTGATTCCCTTGCCGGGATGTTATTGTTTCTATTGTTGATTCCCTTGCTCGGACGTTATTGTTTCTATTGTTGATTCCCTTGCCGAGGCGTTATTGTTTCTATTGTTGATTCCCATGTCGGGACGTTATTATTTCTATTGTTGACTCCCTTTTCGGGATGTTATTGTTCCTATTGTTGATTACCTTGCCGGGATGTTATTGTTCCTATTCTTGATTCCCTTACCAGGATGTTATTGTTTATATTGATCGATTCCCTTACTGGGATGTTGTGTTTCTACTATTTGGGTGAGGAAGAGTGATAAGGCACGGAGGGTGATGCCGTGTACATGTACATTTATATTGATTTGGACTGTAGTGCGGGATACCAAGAGATCCCTAGCACATATATTAAGGATACCAAGAGATCCCTAACACATATATTGAGGATACCAAGAGATCCCTAGCACATATATTGAGGATACCAAGAGATCCTTGGGATACCAAGAGATCTCTAGCACATATATTGAGGATACCAAGAGATCCCCAACACATATATCGAGGATACCAAGAAATTCTCGGGATACCAAGAGATCCCTAGTACATATATTGAGGATACCAATAGATCCTTGGGATACAAAGAGATCCTTAGCACACATATTTACGTTTGAGACTACATGACGAAATCCTAGGAGATCCCCTATTAAATCATTGTGTTTTGAGCTGATGTTTTCATTGATTCTATCCCTGTGTAAACATTATAGGTGATGTACGATCCACTCCTTATACGTACTAATTGGCGCGAACTATGTTAGGACACTTGCACAAGCATACACGTGGTTAATCACCCTTATTGGGTAGGAGGCTCTTTGAGATTTCTGAGCATAGGCACACCCCTTGTTTATTTTCCATTCCATGTGAGAATGACTCTTTAGGCACGTGAGTTGTCAGTATGATTATAAGGGGTGATGAGGGCACATGATGCCAAATGTTAGGGTTCAGGTATTGAGATCCGTATTGTATGATTATGAGATGAGGTGTCACATGGTAACTTATATTCAGAGGATTTTCCTTTTTTTTTTAGAAAAGATTATATTTGAAGTATTACTTTGAAAGAAACTCTTTTGAAAAGGACACTTATTTGAAGGAAGTATAATTCAAACCAATTTTTACCACTTGAAAAGAGTTTGATTATTTGATTGATGCTTGCTGGTTAAGACTCAAGGTGAAGGCTGCCGTAGTTGCTAAGTTATGACTTGCCCTTACTGTATTTGTGAATTTGAGTTGGGTTGTATTTGCTTTGTTCACTTTTATGAGCTTTATTATGGTTTTTCCACTATTACTTGCTGTTTCCTTTCCTTATTGTATCTTCTGTATTGTTAGAAATATCGCTTAGTCTTTATATAGATATCATGCTCGGTTCTTCTCTATACTTGTCTTGCTTATTAGACCAGTAGGTGTATTGACTGTTCCTCGTCATTACTCCACCGAGGTTAGTCTTGATACTCACTGGGCACTACTGTGGTGTGCTCATACTACACTTCTGCACATTGTTTTTGTATAGATCCGGGTATTGTTCGCTAGTAGCTATACAGATTCTTGCCGAGAAGACTCAAGGTAGTCCTGCTGCTGCGTTCGCAGGCTTTGGTGTCACCTTCCTATCTTATAATCACATTGTTGTACTTATTTCCATACGGTTGTGTTTAGAAGTTTTAGCAAAACTCTGTAGAGATTATGACTTGTACTACCGGGTTTTGGGAAGTTGTTCATTGTATAAAGGATTCATCTCAGAAGAATTCTAGCTGTTATTAGTTATTGTTGTTATTCCGCATTTTAGCAGGCTTACCTAGTCCTTAAGACTAGGTGCCATCACGAAACCCAATGGAGTGAAAAATTGGGTCGTGGCAAGTTGGTATAATAGCTCTAGGTTCATAGGTGCTACAAGTCATAAGCGAGTTTAGTAGAGTCTTGCGGATCAGTACGGAGACGTCTGTACTTATCTTCGAGAGGCTACAGAACTAATAGGACAATCTCACTTCTTTCATTCCTATCGTGAAAGCTTATTGATCCTGGAGTTTAAACTTTTATCATTCCATTCTCTTACCGACAGTGAGGACAAGAGCTGCAATTATCGACCGCGCTGCTCCCGGAGCAGGTGTCACTAGAGGCAGAGACAGAGGCTGGCGAGGAGTATGTGCCGCAACTAGTCCACACTCAGAGTAGTGATTTTCCATTCGTCAGGTCCCAGGTGTCATGGCGCCACAATTTGTGGTTCCATTTTAGCCCATGGTCCGGATAACAACATCCAAGGGAGAACAACTTAGATTCGCAAGGTTCAAGAAAATGTGACCCTCCTACATTCAGCAAGTTGTCCTAAGAGAGCACAATGGATTTCATAGAGGAGTGCCATCGCATTATCAACACTATGGGTATTGCAGAGAAGAGTGGGTTGCTTTTACTATGTTCTAGCTTGACAGAGCGACTTATCAGTGGTGGCAAACGTATGAGTTGGGTAGCAGGCCGATGCAGCTTCACTTACATGGGTTCAGCTTCCAGAGATGTTTTGAGAGAGTTTGTAACTCAATCACTTCGGGGTGCATGGCACGCGGAGTTTGAGCAGTCGCGTCAGGGCACCGCGTCAGGGCACCGTGTCAGGGCACCGTGTCAGTAATAGAATATGTTGTCAGATTCAGTGATTTAGCCAGACATGCACCTGCCTTGGTCGCTACGGTTAAAGAACGAGTTCGTGGATTCATTGAGGGGCTCAGCCATGATATTTGATTCAGCGTGACTCGGGAGTTGGAGTTAGATGTTTTGTTCCAGCAGGTGGTAGGGATCGCTCACCAGTTAGAGGGCATGTGGGACCGGTGAGAGGATAGATGAGATAAGAAGAGAGAGAGTACAGGGAGGCGAGGAGGCCTCGTAGACCGGAGAGATCTGCCAGCCCTTATTCTGGAGGCAGGTGCGACATGGTGGAGGTTTCGTGGGCCAGCTAGTTCGGTTGCACTTCAGGCATCACATAGTGATTTAGGTGTTCATGCGCCTTAAAGTACCCATACTGCACGATTCCCACAGCCATGTCAGTAGAGGGGTTGCTTTGAGTGTGGAGATGCTAGCCACATGGTGAAAGATTTCCCCGGATTTCAGATAGATGTGTCATAGCAAAGTTAAACTAGATTCCTTCTTCCAATTTGACTTTGAACCATCCGTTAACTGAATTTCACCATGCACGCAAGCCGATACTCATATTGTGAAGCTATTCCACACCTTATGCCGCTTAACGGAGCTTAAATTCTCAAAACGACCGGCCGGGTCATTACATCCTCCCCTCTTAAAACCAACGTTCGTCCTCGAACGTGCTAAGGTTCACCTCGAAGTCCTCAAGTCACTGAATGAACACTTTCAACATACACCCGCGGGTGATCCCATGTCACCCCAATCCACATAAACTTGAAGACACCATCTCAACTGAAATTTAGCCTTTTATACAAATACCAATAAGTCTTAAAGCCAAAATTCTCACCTTCCATTCACTTCCAAGAGACCGGATTCTAAATCCATATCCGGTACCAGTCTCGACCAGCTACATCAACTCGTGCCACACCCATAGGGTACAACCACACAACATGACATATCACACATAGGCCCACAATAACATTTCTGATAACAATATCAACCGAAATCAAATTCAGCACCTGCCATAAGCCTCATATTCAATAGGAACCCATTTCAAACCTCCATAACCCTAGAGATGATACAATAACCATGAAAGCCACATAACTAAACACCTGAATCACCAAATCTCAGCCAATACCAACGGGCACACACCCCACAGCTAAAACTCAAGAAGTACAGGACGAAAATGACTGAATATGGAAAGGGAAACACATAAGGGAACTATCAAACAAGCCCGACAAGCACAAATTTTTCAATCAATACTAATCTACAAAAACAATCTAATAAGAAATAACTAAAGCATATAAAAGAATCAAAAAGATCTTATATTGATATAACTCCTACCGCGGTACACAGCCCGGTCTCACACATCCAATCACATGAAATCACGAGGGTCCTGCCCTTAACTCTGAATCTCAAATGTGGTACTCATCAAATCAGCTGGAAACTCTCACTAGATCATTCCGTCACAGTATAAAACAAGTACTATCTCCTACACCGGTGGAGCATAAACATCATGACTCGTAGATAAAATACTCATAAATCACATCAAGCCTACCGAAAAGGACAACTGGAATTTACTACTAGTCTCATAACTCTCAACAATGAATAAAACGGACGATAGACACAGCTATCACTCATAGAACCTCCCAACGGGTTAACACATAAACAGAGTGCAAATCATGAAACGCACCCATAGGTGGAGCAACAAATAGGGTAACTCACCCCGATAAGCAGAACTGTATGAACTACGGATGGTGCTCCTCTATAACACATCAAAATCATACCTGAATGTCATCATCTGGCGCAACGGCCTTAAGCCTACTATATGAAATACATCAACGGGTCAGGCCTCTCCCCCTCTTGGCGCCCTCTACTCACCTAAATGGAAGTTTGAACGGTGAAAATTTGATCAGAGTTGGACTTTTGAGTAAATGGCCTCGGAATGAATTTTTGATGATTCCAACAGCTTTGTATGGTGAATTTGGACTTAGGCGCACGTCCGGATTCAGATTTGGAGGTCCGTAAGGTAAATTGAGGCATTTCGGTAAAGTTGGAAATGTTGAAGTTTGGAAAATAGAGAAGTTTGACCCACAATTGATTTTTGGGATATCGGGGTCAGAATGCGATTCCAAGAGTTGGAAAAGCTCCGTTATATCATATTGGACTTGTCTACAAAATTTGGCGTCATTCCGGATTGATTTGATAGGTTTCAACATGAGTTTAGAAATTTGAAGATTTGAAAGTTCATAAGTTCGATTTATGGTTTGATTCATTATTTCGGCGTTGTTTAATGTGATTCGTAACCTCGAGCGAGTCTGTGTTAGGTTATATGACTTGTTTATGTGTTTAGATGGGGTCGGGGGCCTCGGGTGTGTTCCGGGTGGGCCACGAGTCATTTTTCCCATTTTGGAACTGCTGTTTTCTGCTTCTGGTATCCTCCTTCGCGATCGTGATGCACAAAAACCTGGGCAGATAGAATATATTCCAAAATCGAGGGTTTCACCATTTTCATCATATTTTGACTTCTAGAGCTCGGTTCTTGGCGATTTTTGGTGGTTTTTTCACAAAATTCGTTTGGGTAAGTGTTCTTCAAGTCTAATTAAATTATTCCATGAATTTGTCTTTATTGTTATCGTTTAAATTGTGTTTTGGGTTGGGGAATGAGTTGGTTTTGAAGAAAAATTCTAAAATGAAAATAGTGATTTGAGGGACCAAAGGTATCAGAATTTGATAAATTTTGTATTGTTGAACTCGTATCGAAATGTGTATTCAGTTTTTGTAAAATTTGTCGGGTTCTGAGGTGTAGGCCCGCGGGTTGACTTTTGGACCGATTTTTAGAATTTGATCAAGATTGAGACTTTATGATCCGGAATAGTCTTTTATGTGTTTTATTTGTGCTTTGAAGTTAATTTGGTTAGATTTGAGCCATCTGGAGGTCTTTTCACCCGAGAAGTGTATCTTAGATTATCAGTTTGTCGTCTTTGAGGTAAGTATCTTGTCTAACCTTGTGTGGAGGACTTCCCCTTAGGATTTGAGTTTTCTATGCTAATTGTAGTCCGTGCATGCGAGGTGACGAGTGTGTGCTCAGATTTATTTGGGGGAAAGTTGCTCTAGGGTTCTTAGATCCTTATGTTAATTATGTGGAAAGTAGCCCGTTAGAATTGGTTTCCTAATTGCTTAAATTGCCTCTATATGCTCCACATGAAGTTGTTAGTTTCCCTCTAATTCTTACGTATTGCTTTGACCTTTAATTGCCCTAATTGAAGTGATTGCCTTCCTTATTGTTTTAATACTCCTTGATGGTAAGTTCCTCTATGACTTCGTGCAAATATATTACATGTCCAAATTGTTGTGGTTACCGGTGTAGCTATCACGTGCTTATTATGTCTTGTTGTTTTGTTGAGGTTATCATACTTCTTGGTTTTTCTTTGACCCTTACTTCCTATTGTTGACTCCCTTGATGGGATGTTATTGTTCCTAATGTTGATTCCCTTGACGGGATGTTATTGTTTTTATTATTGATTCCCTTGCCGGGATGTTATTGTTCCTATTGTTGATTCCCTTGCCGAGATGTTATTGTTCATATTGTTGATTCCCTTGCCGGGATGTTATTGTTTCTATTGATCGATTCCCTTGCCGGGATGTTATGTTCCTACTGTTTGGGTGAGGAAGAGTGATAAGGCACGAAGAGTGATGCCGTGCACATGTACATTTATATTGATTTGGACTGTAGTGCGGGATACCAAGAGATCCCTAGCACATATATTAAGGATACCAAGAGATCCTCGGGATACCAAGAGATCCCTACGCCCAGGTCCCATATTTCGATACAGACCACTGGGACCGTCAAAACACGGATCTAGATCTATTTACTCAAAATGTTGACCGAAGTCAACTCAAATTAATTTTAAGGCAAAAATTCTTATTTTTATCAGTTTTAACATATAAGCCTTCCGAAAAAAACGCCCGGACCACACACGCAAGTTGAGGAAGGATAAAATGAGATATTTAAGTCTTTGTAACATAGAATCGGGTTTTAAAACATGAGATGACCTATCGGGTCATCACATATTCGGATGAAAATTCCAACTCACAAGAAACCTGTCCAATTCATCGAAGAATCTTGTACAACCCGATATACCACAGATTTAGCTTACCCTTCTTCCCCAAATACATAACACCCTTCATCGGTGAGATCTTCAGGAAAACCCAATCACCAACCTCTCCTGATCATGACGTCTGACATCGAAATAAGACTTTTACCTGCTTTGCGCCGTCCTCATTTGTTCTTGTATCACTTTTACATTCTCAATGGCTTGGTGAATCAAATCTAGCCCATATAATTCTATTTTACCGACTTCGAACCATCCAACTAGAGATCTACACTCCTCCCATATAATGCCTCGTACGAGACTATTTTAATAGTGGAATGGTAGCTATTATTGTAGTCGAATTCTATGAGTGGTATATGGTCATCCCAATTCCCCTTAAAATATATAACACATGCTCATAGTATATCTTCGAGTGTCTGAATAGTACATCCAGCCTGTCCGTCAGTCTGTGGATAGAATGTAGTGCTGAGATTTAGTTTTGTGCCTAAACCCTTCTGAAAAGACATCTAAAAGTTAGCCATAAATAGAGCTGCTTGCTTTGATATAATAGAGACCGGCACAACCATGAATCCTAACAATCTCCTTGATATACAACCTCATATAATCTTCAGCAGTGTAAGTTGTCTTAACTAGCAGAAAATGAGCAGAGTTTGTAAGTCAATCAACTATCACCTAGATGGAGTCAAACTTATGATAAGAGCAAGGTAATCCGATAATGAAGTTCATATTTATCACCTCTCATTTCCAGGTCGGAATCTCTATATTCTAAATCAATCCATTGGGCTTCCTATGCTCAATCTTTACTTGTTGACAATTAGGACACTGGGCTACAAATTCTGCTATAGACTTCTTCATGTTTATCCCACCAATACATCTCCTTAAGGTCATGATACATCTTTGTCGAGCCAGGATGGATGGAATATCGAAGCTGATGAATCTTAATCATAATCTTCTCTCGCAACCCTGCCACACTAGACACACATAATCAGCCATGGTATCTTAGTGCCCCATCTCCTCCGATCTCGAAAGCCATAATCTTACGCTGTTGAATGCCCTCTCTCAATCATACTAAGGTAGGATCTTCATATTGCTGTGATTTTACCTTGGCTACCAAAGATGATTCTGCTGTATTCTGTACAGTAACACCTCCGCCATTAGAGTCTAACAATCTGATTCTCATATTGGGTAGCTGATGAAGCTGTTTAGTCAACCCGTATCTACCTGCCTCAATGTGTACTAATCTTCCCATTGACTTATAGTTGAGAGCATCTGCCACAACATTAGCTTTACCAGGATGGTACAATATCTCGACATCGTAGTATTTCAGTAATTCAAGCCACCTAAGCTGCCTCAAATTCTACACTTTCTTCTTGAAGATGTTTGGTAAACTCTTGTGATCTGTATAGATGTCAACATGGACGCCATATAAGTAGTGCCTTTATATATTTAGAGCATATATTACTGAAGCCAATTCCAAATCATGAGTCAGGTAATTCTTTTCATGTTTCTTTAATTTTCTCGATGCATAAGAAATCACCTTCCCATGTTGCATCAATGCGCACCCCAAACCTATACCTGAGGCATCACAATATACCACATAACCTTCTATTTGTTCTGGGAGAGTAAGCACTAGCACAGATGTCAATTGATTCTTTAGCTCCTAAAAACTACATTCACAAGCGTCAGACCACTGGAACTTGATAGCTTTTTATGTTAACTTAGCCAATGGTGCTGATATAGAGGAACACCGTTCTACAAACCGACTATAATATCCTACTATCCCCAGGAAGCTGCAGACTTCTGACAGTGTTGTAGGTATCAGCCAATTCTTCATTGTATCGATCTTCTGAGTATCGACACTAATACCCTCGTTAGATATCACATGGCCAAGAAATGCTATTGAGTTCAGCCAGAATTCTTATTTGGAGAGCTTAGCATATAACTTACAATCCTGAAGGTTCTGTAATACAATCTACAAGTGGTCCCATATGTTCCGCCTTCAAACGAGAATACACCAGAATGTCATCAATGAATACGATCTTGAACACATCAAGATATGGTCTGAATACACTATTCATGAGATCCATAAAAGCTAATGGGGCATTTGTTAGCCCGAACGACATCACAAGGAATTCAAAGTGCCTATATCTTGTTCGGAAGGCTGTCTTCGGAATATCCTTATCCTTAACCCTCACTTGATGATACCCTGAACCTAAGTCAAACTTGGAGAAATACTTGGCACCCCGGAGTTGGTCAAACAGGTCATCAATCTTTGGAAGCGGATACTGTTTCTTTATAGTAACCTTATTCAACTTTCGATAATCGATACACATCCTTAACGACACATCTTTCTTCCGCACGAATAAGACTGGCGCACCCCAAGGTGAAGTTCTAGGCCTAGTAAAGCCCTTATCCAGCAAGTCCTTCAACCGTACCTTCAACTCTCGCAACTCTAGCGGGGCCATCATGTAAGGAGGGATAGAGATCGGTTGAGTGTTAGGCAACACATAAATGCTAAACTCAATCTCCCTTCCAGGAGGAAGGCCTGAAGTTCATCTGGCAAAACTTCTGGAAATTCATTAACCATAGGGATTGATTATAGCATCTCTAATGCGAATGAGATGATAAATGAAACTTTTTTGAGATCATTTTCCTTTCCTTAAGATACAAAATAAACCTACCTTTCGATATAGTAATGTTCCCTTTCCATTCAATGATGGGTTTACCAGGAAACTGAAACCTAACCATCTTTGTATGATAATTAACGTTTACATAGCATGAGGCCAACTAGTCCATTCCCTTTATCACTTTGAAATCAACCATTTCTAACTTAAATAGATTCACCACGATTTGAGAACTACAAATCATCACCGTGCAATTTCTATATACCCTTCTAGCAATCACAGAATCTCCTATCGAAGTGGATACTGCAAGTGGTTTACTTATCAATTCAGGTTCAACGCCAAACTTATTAACCACAAAGGATGTAACATATGATAATATAGGTCCTGAATCAATCAGCGCATATACATCATATGAAAACACATATAATATACCCGTAACAACATCTGGAGACGACTCGAGATCCTGTTGACCTACTAGAGCATAGGTCAGATTTTGATTACCACTCGAACTTAGCACTGCACCTCTGCCTCTACCATGACCCGTTGACTGCTAAAAACCCCGTGCTAGAGGTGGAACTGATGAGGAAGAACCAGACACAGATCCATCAGCTGAGCCATACCGCTACCTCCTTTGTTAGGACAATCGTGCATCATATGGTCAAGATGTCTACAAGAATAGTACGCATCAGAACATCGACAACAGAGTCCAAAGTGGGCCTTGTCGCACTGATCATAACGGGGTGTTGGGGGTTGCGTCTTACTAATATCCCTATGATATTGTGAGTATGACACCCGCAAACTCTAACATGGACCAGCATAGATAGATCAATCATACCAAGGCCTCTAAAATAGAGGAGCACTTTGCTATAGGTAGTGCTGAACTTCTTGAAGACTGGGGCCTGATACTACCTCTAAAGTCACCAGAATACTCTGTGAGCCTCACCCTCTTATGTTGGTCCCTATCCTGCTCTTTATCTACCCTTTACTAGCGCTTACAATCCTCTAGTGTCTGGGAATAAGGCTGAATATAGGCAATATCCATGCCCTCCCCAAAGGAGTCTATCGTGCACTCATTTATCAGATATGGTCACAACCTATCCACGAACAGGTGCACCCTATCGCTCATCTCGGCCACCATATGAGGAGCATACCTTGCTAAAAAATCAAACTGCATACTATACTCTCGCACACTCATATTACCTTGTCGAAGGTTCAAGAACTTATCAGCTCTAGCTTGTTGTATCTCAACTGGCAAGTAGTGACGAAGAAAGGCCTCAGAAAATTCCTTCCACACAACTGAAGGAGCGTTCAGACCCATGGATCTCTCCCATCTATCATACCAGAAAACTGCTAAATCTCGTAACCGATAAGAAGTTAACTCTACTACCTCAGTATCACTAGTGTGCATAACCTGCAGTGTACGATAAACCTAATCAATAAAAGTCTGCGGGTCCTCCTTAGGGTCTGACCCAATAAACACTAGAAGGTGTAGATTAATAAAATTATGAACTCTCTCACTAACCGGTTTATCAGCAACATCGATATTCTGCCTCTGAGCTTGAGCAGCTATAAATATAGTCAACAGTTGCACCATACTGCGCATATCATGGTCTGTAGTGCCAGATGGAGGAACTGGAGGTGCTGAGTCTTTCCTAATATCCTCTGGAGGAGACGGAGTAGACGAGGCATGAGATGACATCTCACTCTGAGCCTCACTTTGGCCAACTCTAGCTGGAGGCACCTGATTGGTACCCTCTCTTGCAGCTGTATCAAGACATCTACTAATCATTTGCTTCTTAGTCAAAGGCATCGCTGAAAGAAAACAAGGTGAGTATTAGAGATGAACACTTATAACTCAACTCTATGCATGATCTAGATTTAGGAAGAAGGTAACAACACTAGATGTCATGTAGCCTCCTGATTATAAATGTGGCGTGCTACACATCCCTAATCAAGACTCTACTAGACATAGCTCATAGACACCCCTAGGATAGACTTGCTCTAATACCAAGTTTGTCACAACCCAAACTAGAGGGCCATGGCTGTCACCCGGGCAATACCTACTGAGCACCAACGTACGTTTTATCTAACCTTTCTTATTATCTATAAGGGCCGATTAGATAAACATAAATGGTAGACATGAATTATGAACAACCAACAATGAAAGATAATGACATGAACATACATAATATGAGCCGACAAGGCTGCCATGAAGCTATATATAAGGTACGAGCTGGCAAGCTTTCATGAGAGATTATACAAAAAATATCAGCTGACTAGGCAATCCAAACTATACATGAGTCAAATCCTATCTATGAGCCTCTAAAGGAACATAAGTGCTGCAATATTGCCGGAATAAGGCCCCGACATACCCATAATGTCTATAAAAAAGTGCATGCCAAGACCACGACAAGTCCGGGGAAGAGATCTTGCCAATTAACCGCTGAACTAGGTAGCCTACTGTAGTGGGAGAGTTGCATATACCTGTCTATCAGAACCTGCATCATGACATGCATCATCCATAAATAAAAGGGACGTCAGTACGAATAAAGTACCTAGCATGTAAGGCATGAAAGCATAAATAAAAAGAGTAATATAAGCAGGGATAGAGAATATACTACATATAACATCCGAGTGCCTCTGAGGGCAAATAATATGAAATGCAAGATATGTATATATATATATATATATATATATATATATATATATATATATATATATATATACACACACTTTTAAAAACATACGCTTTATGGGCATTATCATCATCATATCGTACCCATCCATAATAGTCTCGGTAAAAATACCTCGCTATCATAAGGCTTAGTAGAATCGTACCCGTTCACGTGGAGCTCGGTAAAACCCAACTGATTAGTGGTTGCACAATAGGTGTCGTACCCGGCTGACTATAGTGCAGCTTAGTAGAGTAAATTTGGTACATATATATAATGCATGCTGGACTCATTAGAATCACATTCTGAACCTTTCGGAGTGATGTAAGATAGGTAACCTCCATACATGTTACTAGGACTAACTCTTTGTCATAGATCTTAGAAGAATCAGGAAGTACTAACAACATTAATAACATAATAATAATAATAAGAGAAGTAACACCAACATCAATCGCTCCATAAGAAGGGAAACAATAAAAGTACTACTAGCTTCTAGGAGTGGAGTATCTTTGGAAGTCCATTCATTATATTATGTACAATCAGAGTCGTGCAAAAGAAGGAAGGGGATAGCCTCACATACCTTGTATATACTGCCCAACCTCAAGATATGAAAATGGCATGACTCCTTAATCTGCAATAAGAGAAATGATACTATCATTTTCGTTTAAGCGTCGTAACTATCATATATCGACCACAACCTATTTTATGATGAAACGGGCAACACCTACCCTATTTATATGACTTCTCACAAGTTAAAAAAATCAATAAAAACCCAAACAACATTAATAATAATCATATTAAGCCTCCCAAAATAGTCTACAACCAACAACATTACTAACAAGCCTTTCGATAGATATCTTACAAGTTCTAGCTTCAACGACTTAGTCGCAAATTGGATAATCTTAAATACATATAGAGTAAGAGGTTCCTTACCTTTAAACATATAGAACAACTCTAATTTAATCTTTCTTCATCACAAAATATCCTTCCAATGCTGCCACAAAAATAATGAAGCGAAACTAGCAATCAATTCGGTTTTTTCGGCACTAGAATCACTTTGGAAGACTTGAAATCACCTAGGGTTGATATTAAAAACTTGAGAGAGTATTTTATAGAACTTAAACCACTTAAAAAAACTTCTCACACGATCTGGAACCATACAAAATCAGAAAAAATAAGAAGAACAAGAAACTTACTTGCGCCACGGGATTCCTGACCCTTGATTTGGTTTGCTCTTTGTTTGAGTCTTGGATCATGAGAGAGACTTGAGAGAGAATTTTTAGGTGTCTAGGGTATAAAGAGAGTGAAAATGAATGACTTAAAATGGGCTTAAGGAGTCTCATATATATCAATATATCTCAACTGCCTATGTGGGTCCCGAAGAGAGCTTCTTGCAGTCTCGCAAAATCGCAAATATCTCTCTACTCTGATGTTGTATCAATAAATGGTTTAATGCATTGAAAACCAGACTGATAGATATTGAATTTTATGGGTAGATCACGTCGTAATTCTAAGTAAATTGGGATAAAAGCTTAATAATATTTGACCTAAAGTTTAAGTAATTTTATGAACGTAAGTTGCAACAACTTTTGTTTACTTTTGTTTCATAACTCATTAGACTTCAAGACTTATGATATAGATATTATATGATTCAAATACCTTAAAATATGACCTTCTGAGAATATTAAGCACCTCTAGTTTTACCCTATAATATAGGTTACAACATCCTTGATTCGTTTTACTTCTAATACTTGTTATCTACTCTTATACACCTTTGTATTATTTAAGACTAATAGGATTAAATACTTATCATATCAAAGATAATGTCTTCTCGAATTTACATTCACTAACTTACGACATGATCTAACGTACGCGAATATGGGTTGTAACAAATAGGGATGTAGAATCCAATGGGCTAATGGTATCCTCCAGTTTAGATTTTGTTATAAAAAATCTAAATGGAATTGACATTATTGTGGAATTATTGGAGTAGCGACGTATAGAGGACATTAATACGAATAGTGATGAGGAGGTAGCAGAAAGCCTCATAGAGGTGTCTTCCCCCAAAAATCAGTAGGTTTTAGAAGGTGAATCAGATGATCCTGCTAGAGACAATTTGCAAGAAGTCAATCAAAAGGGTGGCTTATCACCAGGAAGAAGAGGAAGGTGTTGGCACAGGAAAACAGGGAAAGAAAATCAGAGAAAAGACCAGACATTTGACTAAGGGGAGGACACAAACAAATTTTTATCTTCACCCCAATGATCAGTGCAATTTTTTGGAACATCAGAGGAGTGAGATAAAAAAAAGCAATACACAGGCTAAAAAGTTCGATCATTGTTAACAATATATAATTTGTTGTTATATTTGAACCATTTGTAAGCAAAGACAAGATTGAAGGATACCAAAACTTTTTATGTTTTCAACACTATCTTAGTAATGAGATAGGGCAGATTTGGTGTTTTTGGACTATGAATCTACATGCTACTGTGCTAGCTAGCGAGGTTCAATATATTACATTGTACGTTGATAATGGTACTGGAACAAATAGTGGGTACATATCTGTTGTCTATGCCAAGTGTACAACAACTAAAAGAAGGAAGCTTTGGGATAGTTTGACAAGTTTGAATGCTCAGGTAGATGGACCATGGTGAATGGGGGGGGCGGGGGGGGGGAGGGGGGTTATAATGTCATATTAGGACTAGGAGACAAAAGGGGAGGCAGACACATAAAGCATACACAAGTTTTGATTTTACTACTGTTTGAGCGATTGTGGGGTTGAAGATGCTGGATTTATAGGTTCTAATTTCACATGGTGTAATAATATAAGGCCTAATAAGAGAATCTGGAAGTGGTTGGATAGGATACTCATTAATTAATGTTGGATACATAAGTTCCAAAACATTATAGTAAGACACCTCAATAGAACATGCTTAGACCACATGCCATTATTGCTGAAATGTTATGATGATCAACAGACAGTTGTTGATACCCAATTTTTTCCCTATGTATTTTTTACACTCAAAATGCTTTCAATATAGCATGTGTATGCATATATAAGAATGCCCAAGAGTTTTGATTTTTTTTTCCAATTTTTAAAGATTATTTTAAATTAATTTATTATCTATTTTAACAGTACAAAATTCAATAATTATTTTCAAAATTATCATTTCGGTGAATAATTTATTTATTTAATATTTACACCAAAATATAATTAAGGTGATTTTGTATATTTTTTACAAATCTATTTGGTATTTTTAAGCTAAATTGCATGTAATTGCAATTATAGCCTATCTCACGATTAGTAGCATTTTATAATTATAAAATTATTTTCAGTATTTTTAAATGAATATTTATATATTATTAATTGGCTCAGTACTTTTAGTTTGCTTTTAAAATTATTTTTTACTATTTTTATAAAATAAAAGGGAAAACTAGCTATTTAACATCTAGCCTCATTCCATTTCAAATACAGCCTTTTTACCTTTCAATTTTAACCATTATTTGACCCAATCTTAACCCATTTGGACTGGCCCAATTTTTAATTTGACCAAGCCACAACCCAATCCAAATGACCCTTACTTGGTTAAGAACCTACCCTCCTAAATCTGGGCCGTTGATCACACAAGATCAACGGCCATAACTCACCCTTCCATAATTAAGCCAAACGACCTACCCTAATCTCCCTCATTCTCACTTGGCCCGCCGCCTTTGAATCCCAAACCCTCTCAAATCCTCTCAAAAACTCTCTGAAACCCTAGCCTCCCCCTACCGTATTTCACCATGTTTTCACTGGAATCCATGGCTTCTTAGGCCATGGACGGTCTGTACTCACCCCTTTCCATCATTATACCTTGGGTGTTTGAGGTTTTGAAGGCAGACTTCGATGGTTCTTCCAGATCTTCTCAGATCTTCATTTCTATAGCTTCTCCGGCCATGCTCTGGCACATTCAGGCCTCAGGAGCCTAATTCCTCACCTCTTCGACTAAGGATCTGATTTTTTCTTCCAAGCCTTTCTCATTTCTAGGGTTTCTCCGAAACCCTAAGTCGTTCGAGGCTCTTCTCTATTTATTTTCTTAGATCTATGGTATGTTCGTGTTCTACTGGCCTTCTAAAGTGTTTACCCCAAATTTTCTTTTCAAAAATCGTTTCTGAAAAAGTTTTCAAAAAGATCTTTCTGATTCTTTCTTTATGTGTGTTTGTCTGTGCTATGCCCGTATGGCTTTTTTTACTATGCGTGTACTATCTTCTACCTTTTCTTTTCTACTATGCATGTTACTCCTGTTAATTCCTGCTTTGTTTTCTTTACTCTTTTACTATGTGTGTTTACCGTTAAGTTATTTGATCTTGTTTTTTTGGACTCTGTTCATGTTCTTACATGCTTCATCTACTTGTGTTCACGTTTGTATTATCTCCTTCTTATGAACTTGTTTAGCTTCCGAGTTTTCTCAGATATGTTCTTCATGATTTTTCTTCCTTTGTCATTCAAACATGGTATCATATCTATTTTGTTGAGACTCTGAAACAAATGACTTGCTCTCTCACTTCCATGTCTGATTCAATTTTGAAACCCTAGGATTTGGGGGTTTCCTTTGACGATTTTGATTTTTGTGTTTGAGTTAAGGCTCCACTTTGGGACCCTGAACTCTCAGACTCACTATGAGTCTGCAAATTGAACATGTATCTCTTTGCTTATGATTCTGAACTTCTCTTCGATTAAACTCTCTTCTAAATAATTTGACAGCCTCTTCTTGATTCACATATTTGTGTGCTTTATATATGAGAACTCTTCTTTCAAAAGGTTTTACCAACTACTAATTGATTCCGAATTCCTTTAATGGTGTTTACTTGATTGTTACTGATTTTCCCTAATTGAACCTTTATTCACCCTTTTTCTGACTTGGTTCATTCGAACAAAGCTTGCAGTTTTGATTTTACTGGTTGTTTGATTGATTCCCTTTCCTTATTTTTCACAAACCATGTACCATTGGACTTTTGCCTTAAATAAGCCCTGTGTATTTGTCCTTATTATGTTACTTTGGAAAATGTTTTAATCAAATTCTTTCCTTAATTGTCTTATGCCCGTTCGAAATCAGAATCCCTTAAACAAAGAGAGACTTTATGTGATTGATTTCAAAATAATTCCTTACCTTTTCTTACTTGTTTTCTTCACTATAAAAGGGGACTACCCTTCTGCACATGTACACACTTCGAATTGCATACTCTTACACACATACTCTTAATTACAATACTCTTTCAATTCTCTACTCTCTTCTGAGATCTTTTGTACTGCTTGCTTGCAATTTGGCTTACAAGTCTTCTGCTTTCACTTATTTGTTTTCCTGAAACTGGTATGTCCTAATTTTGATTCCAGCATCATCCCTATGTGTTTACTTTACAGTTGCTACACTCTTGCCTACTTTCCTGTTCATGCTCTGTATTGAATATGCTACTCTCTCTTTGCATCTACTGTTTGTTGTGAATTCCCCATACCCCTACTCCCTTCTATGTGTTTGAGTTAAGGTTTATGGCCTGGCAGTATCCAAATTGCTGCTCAGGACTGAACCTGATCCTCAATGGATCTTAACTCCCAAAATGTGGCCTAGTAGACTGGTTGGGGTGTGCCAGCACTCCTTATTGTTGGGTATGACCACCAGTTTACCCTAGACTTCCCCTAATTCCCCTCTATTGCACTTGCACTTACTCCTAGCCTCTATGTTCTGCCCCCCCCTCCTATGAGCCTTGCCTTGGGACTTTGAGTTCTCTCTGAGCTTGGACATTTGAGGGCTGGCCCTTCCACACTGCACTATAATCTGATTCTGCAATGATATTTGGGGGTGCAAGCATTGCCTGGAGTTCTTGAAGTTCCTTAGAACTTTGACACATCCCAAATAAGAGAAAGGCTTTGGAAATCTGATCTTTGGAAGTTGGTTTATTTCATATTTCAGACCTGGGGTCTGAATTAGGCTCTCCTTGGTTAGAATCTTTAATTTCTGATATATTTTTTTTTATCTTTTTCTTATTCATTCTGGTCTGTAATAATCTTGTAATAAACTGCTGGGATGTTAGTGATGTATTTGATATGTATGAACTCGTGTGAAAATAAGGATTCCATTGATGTAAATTTTATCGGATTCCGAGATGTGGGCCCGGGGGTTGGGTTTGGCTAATTTTGGGATTTGTGATGTAAATTGGTTATTTTCGAGTGGGCTTCCCTTAGCATATTTTGATGGTATAACTCTATTTTTGGATAGATTTGGAGCATCTAGAAGCCGATTCGAGAGGCAAAGTCATTGCGGGCTAGAGTTTGGACCGAATAGAGTTAAGTAATGATTGTAAATGCTATCCTGAGGGTATGAAACCCCGGATTTCACATTGTTGTGCTACTTTGAGGTGACGCACACGCTAGATTACGAGCGTGGGGTTGTGCACCGTTGGGGATTGTGATTTAGTCCATCCCATATGAATATTTAACCGTGTATTTGATTGAAAACTGTTTGCTATCATCATGTTTTGGGATGAATGCCATATTTGGGTCTCGTGCCAACTGTTTTGGACCCTTAGGGGATTTTTACTACTATTCCTCACTGTTTTGACTTCTTATTTGTACTCAGTCATGCTATATTCTACTATATTCACAACTTGGGCATCTTTACTTCTTTTGATATTTTAAATGATATTTTGGGCTAAGCATCATGTTTTACTATTGCCCGAGTGGCTTGTGAGGTTCTAACTGAGTAAGGATGAGGGCCTGTGTTGTGAGGATATTATGGGATCAGGCTACGCACCGCAGCGGTATTGTACTGATTCATGATTATGAGGCTGAGGGCCTGAGTTGTTAAGCCACAAAGTGGCTTGATATGAGGCCGAGAGCCTGTTTGATTATGCCACGAGATGGCTTGTTATTGCACTTGGGCTGTAAGGGGCCCCTCCCGGAGTCTGTACACCCCGGTGAGCGCGGGTACCTAGTGTGAGATGTGATATAGCCCGAGGGGCTGATATTGTTCCATGTTATTGCATGAGGGTCTAGTTCTATTGGTATTTTGTCCGAGGGGATAATTTATTTTTGTATCATTCTCCCTATTTTTCATTCATTTGTTTGAACTGCAAAAATGTGTTTTAAAGAGGTTTTTACTGAACTGAGGTTTTTCTACACGCTTTTACTGTTTTATTGCATTGTTCTGGTTTTATGCTGCCTCTTTGTAGCATTTTGCTGTGTTTTACATGTTTTCTTATCGCTCAGTTGCCTTTACTTTTATTACTTACTAAGTTGGCGTACTCACATTACTCCCTGCACCCTGTGTGCAAATCCAGGAGTCTCAAGTCACGCTAGCGAGGGCTGATTGCTTCTAGCAGGCTGTTCGGAGTTGACTAGGTAGTTGCTTGGCGTTCAAAGCCCCGTAATTCTCCTTCCTATTTTTATTTTCCTTGTTCTAGCTTTGTAATAGACTGTGTAGTCCTTTAATACTCTTAGACGGATGTTTAGATGCTCATAACTGGTGGCACCCCGATGTCGAGCTATGTTGTTTCCGCAATTATTCTATTTCACTCTTTATTTTGGGATTTATAGTTTATTTATGACTTAAATATGAATTATTATAACTATTTAATTGGATTAAGGGTTTGTGTCGGCTGACCTTATTTCACGATAGGCGCCATCACGATCGGGTTTGGTTTAGGGTCGTGACATGAAGTATGATGGGACTTCAGATCCTTAGGATCATATCACCATCTATACAACGGCGGTGAAGGGGAATGATTTAGCTCCGCACGAGATCGAGTCAGTCTTGCTAAAAAAATTCGGGTAGACCCTCACGAAGGGGCCCCTGATATGGTACTCACTCTTGCCCGAGCATTCCATAGATTCCTTCGAGATGATCGAAGATTCTTTTATTAAGGCTCATGCTAGGGCCAGGAAGGTACAAGCCCGAAAAACCAACTTATTCAGGATTGCACAAGGAGAGTCAGAATTGCTGCACGAGTTCGTGACCAGATTCCAGAAGGAAAGAATGTTGCTACCGGTCATACCAGACGAATGAGATACTAAAGCATTCACTAAAGGTCTAAATCAAAGGAGTTCTGATGCTCATTGAGGAAAGTCTACTCGAGTTCCAGGAAACAACATGGACAAATGTTCACAACCGATACGAATCAAAGATAAGAATTGAGGACGATCAACTCAGTTTTCCGACATCAACCAAGAGTCGAGACTCGGAGAAGAATAAAGAGAAGTCAAGAGATGATTTTGACTCAGATCGATGGTCTTTAAGGGGACAATTTATGCACTATGAATAGGCCGAAGGATGCGATAGAGGTTTTCATTCGGCAGATAAATTCAACACCGATAGGAAAACTGATCGATGCCGGAATAATAGGTCATTGTAGGATAATGAGACATTAGGTTCTTGAAATTTCTCCTATCTCAGGCTTTCCGAGTATAAATTTAACGTCAGCATAGTGGAGTTAGTGTCAGGTATGAGGAACATCAAAGAGGCACGATTTCCGAAGCTAATGAGATCCAACCCCAGCCAAATGGATCCTAATTTATGGTGTGAATATCATGGTACCAACTGTCACCGGACAGGGGACTGCCGGTATCTACATGATGAGGTGGAGACATTACTGAAAAACAGTCTTGTTAGATAATTTTTAAGCAAACAGGCTAAAAACAACTACGGTCGTAATCATGACAATGCAAAACTTTCAAAAGTATGAGAAGATCCCCCACACTTGACACTCAACATGATTTTTGGGGGAAACGAGATTAATGGTATGACATTAACGGTGGAAAAAAAGATGAAGGTGTTAGTGATCCACAACAAGAGACTCCGAGAAGTCATTGAGGACGACATCACTTTTTATGGAGGAAGACGCAAATGGACTGTTGCAACTGCACAATGATGCATTGGTAATCTCTTTAAATGTCTTAGATTTTAAAATTAAACGTGTTTTGGTAGACCCCGGAATTTTGGCCAACATCATCCAATGAAGAGTGTTGGAGCAAGCCAAGCTCATCAGAAGCATCATTCTGGCCTTAAAACTCCTTGCCGGGTTCAACCTAGCATGTGTGACAACCGAGGAAAGATCTTGCTACCCACGAATGCCGAGAGAGTGATGAAGATGACCCTTTTCGAGCTGACGGATGGCAATATGTGATATAATATTATCCTGGGGAGACCGTGGTTGCACGAAATGATGGTTGTGCCATCAATATATCACCAGTTGTTGAAATTCCCAACTACCGAGGGAATTAAACAAATAAGAGGCGGCCAACCGACAACAAGAGAGACAAATGTGATAACAGTTTCCAGTATCAAAGGGAAAGAGCATGCGGCATAGCAATTACAGGAACCGACGCCTGTTCCTGAGCCGAGTGAAGTCAACCAAGGGGAGGAGTCATAGGAATCCTATCAGGTACCAAGATATTTTTAGGTACTAGAATATAAACCTAGGAGTGCAATTAAGTTACAAGTTTTGGCCGACATTATGGCCAATTTCAGTCCAAGACTTTTACCTTTGGCTACTAAAGAATCAGTAATGGTGTTGAAATCAACATTAGGAGTTTGGGACTTGTTCACGGATGGAGCCTCCAATGTTAAAGGGCCCGGGCTTGGCATAGTTTTAACCACACCCTCGGGAGAAACCCTAAGGCATGCCATACGAACTGTTCCTTTGACTAACAATGAAGCGGAGTATAAAGCTTTGATTGCAGAGCTCGAATTGGCCCGAGGACTGGAATCTGAGGTCATATAAGTTAAATGCGACTCCTAATTGGTAGTAAATCAGGTCTACGGGATCTTTGAAGTCAAAGAGGAATGCATGCAACAATACGCAATAAAAGTCAAGCTCAGCTTGCTCGGTTCCGAAAATCATCAATTACACATATCCTGAGGGAAGAGAATGCAGAAGTAGATGCACTAGCCAACCCTAGATCCTCCATAGAGATGAAGGGATCAGACTCCGGCATGGTAGTACAACTTATGCATTCAGTATTAGATGTGGATAGCTATTATGAGGTAAACACGACTAATTTGGTCTAGGACTGGAGAAACGGGATTATTGACTATTTCGAGCACGGAAAATTACATAAAGATCTTAGGGCATCTCAGGCACTACGTACTAAAGTAGCTCGATACAGCATCAAGGGGGGTCAATGGTATAGAAGAGGCCCGTTGGCCTGATGTTTGGAAGCCTCCAAAGCTAATTATGTGCGAGAGGTCCACGAAGGGATCTGCGAAAATCACTCAGGTGTGGATTCCTTATTTTTAAAATTAATTAGGGCAGGATACTATTGGCGCCATATGGAACAAGACTGTAAAGCTTATTTTAAAAAATGTGATAAATGTCAACGCTACACACCGTTGGTATATCAACCGGAAAAGTCATTGGACTCAGTTTTGTCACCATGGTCATTCATGAAGTGGGAACTGGATATCGTCGAACCACTGCCCACGACCCCCGACCCTTGGGCATCGCTAAGGTAAGATTTCTTTTGATTTTAACTTATGATTTTTCTAAATGGGTTGAAACAGGTCCTTATCAGAAGATGGCGAACGTGAAGTCATAGATTTTTAGTGGGAGAATATAATTTGCAGATTTGGGAAACCAAAAGAGATAGCCTACAGCAACGTGCCACAATTTATAGGCGCAAAAGTCACAAAGTTCCTTAATGATTTGAAAATCAAAAGGATCACATCATCACCCTATCAAGAGATTGCAAATGGCTAAGAAGAATCAACCAACAAGGTGATTATACAAAATCTCAAAAAGAGATTGAAAGCAGCTAAAGGTAAATGGCGTGAAGATCTTCCAGGTGTACTATGGGCATACTAAACAATAGCCAAATTGAGCACGGGGAGACTCCTTTCTCTCTTGTGTAAGGGGCATAAGCCCTGATCCCGGTGGATGTAGGAGAGCCCACACTAAGATATTTCCAAGCAAATGAAGAAGAAAACAATGAAGCATTGTTAGTCAATTTGGAGTTGCTTGATGAATGTAGGGACTTAGGGAATATAAGGATGGCATCCAAAAGTAGAGAATAGGAATATATTACAATTGAAGAGCCAACCTCCGTTATTTCAAAGTAGGAGGCTTGGTCTTAAGGAAAGTAACACAGAACACCCGGGAGCTCAATGTGGGGAAGCTAGGCCCAACATGGGAAGGCCCCTACCAGGTTTCAGCTGTCACTAGGAACGGGTCATACGAGTTAGAAAATCAAGATGGAGAAAAGTTGCCAAGAACTGAAATGTGGCACACCTCAAGAGATACCATTGCTGATGAGCCTCGCTTGTACTAAAAGTATATGCTGCACTCTTTTTCCCATTGTCCAGTTTTTGTCCCAATTGGATTTTTTTGGCAAGGGTTTTAACAAGGTAGTAACGGAAAGAATACTACGACAGAAGCTTCAGCAGCAGAAATAAGACCTTTAAATGACAAGGCACACAAGCAAAGAACCACTACGAAGCAGTTAGATAGTCTTTTGCTCGATAGCAAAGTTCCTAGCGAAAAGTAAAGTTTGCTGCCGAACAAAGATTACCCGACCTTTCACAAGTGTAAGCCACTGGGGCATTGTTAGATAATCTTTGTATCAATAGCATAAAGATGTGAAGTTTGTTATCGAACTGAAGATTATATAGCAATTCACTAGTAGAATCCTTAAAGGTGCAAAACTTCCAGTGTTCAAATTCGCATTCTTCACATTCGAACATTGGGGGGGGGATGATGTGAGGATACTTCACATTGACCGAAATATGAAACCCGAAGAGATAGTTGTATAAGTTAGCCAAAAGAAATGGCAATTTCTTTTTAGCACAACGAATGCTTATGTACTTTTGACAATGGAAAGAATAAAGTAAAGTCCTTTTATTTCTATCTTGTTTCTTGTCTGAACGATGAATTGATTTTATCATTTGAAAGTTAAACAAGTACTTCAAATGCTAGTGCTGTAATGAATAGGAGAAGTCCTCTTCAAGAACACCATAAATATAAGAGGGAACTCTCTTATGAAACCCTTACGTTAAAGGGTCGATTTTGAAAGAACCTATGATCAGACTCCAAATACTACCAGGGAAAAATACACCTGAAGCCTCGCATATCTCAGGCCGGAAAACTGACGAGAAAAGTTAAACTAAAAGATGCAAAGAGCAAAACTTGCACAAATACTTAAACAAAAAATACACAAAGAGATAACTTGCACGATACTTGAATAAAAATATGCTTCTATTCACAATAAATGTGCCAAACAACACAAGTACAAAAGTATGAGAAAGAAAAGAAAGCAAAAGCTAAGCCGCCACATCTTCGAGACCTGGAGGAAGAAAAACATCTGCACCCCTATGAGAAGTGGGTGGATCTGCTTCCGGTTCAACATCTTGGCCTTCATCATTTTGGCCTTCTGCATCATCACCTTTCGGTTCTTCTTCAATTCCCGAGAACTCGGAATCAAAACCAGAAGAGTCGGTAGCCTCAGGTCAAACCGGAAGACCCCTTCGGGAAGTTAACTCCAACTCACGTTCCTTAGTGATTTTGGCATCAAAGTCAATAACACCCGTTTTGGACTCTTCCAAGGTTTTTCTTTTCATGTTATACATAGAATATGTCTTTTCAACAATGAGGGAAGCCACTCGGTGCTGATGTTCTTCTTTAAGTTGGTCAACCTCAGTATAAAGGCTATCCCGCACAGATCTGGTGGCCCGAAAGCTGACATCAAGGTCCCGAATAGTTGGACTGAAAACTTTATTGTGCTCCATGACTTTCTTATGCCTCTCCTCCAACCGGGCGTTCTTCTCCTCGGCAATAGAAGTTTCTTCAATTTTGGAGTTTAAGTCTACCTCAAAATTATTCAATCTTTCTGCAAAGGCAACCTCTTGATCGGATTCAGCAAGAATGGCATTTTGGACTTCAACCCATTTGGCCCTAGCTTTTTAAAATTGCACCTTTAACTAAGAGGCCTCCTAGCCAAGTGTCACTACTTCTTTCTCGCTTTGCTACAACTAAACCTCCAACTCCACTGCCTCAATAACTCGTGTTTCTAGTTCTGAGAGGCGAGTAGCGGTTTGATCTTGCTCGACCAAAAGTTGATCCCACTCGGAGGTAAGTTCCTCCTTATAACAAATTAGCTTTTGAAGGCCCTTGGAAGCAAGGAAATTGGCTTGCAAAACCAAAATACAAACTCAAAACCCTGCCATAATAAAAATAGAACAAACAACGGAGAAAAAAGGACTATACTACCATTGCATTGTGCATGGCATTATTCAGCAAACACTCTCCCGAGAGAGTTTGCACTTTATTCCAATCTTTTTCGGAAGCCAAAGGCTCCAGCTAGTCAGCATGTTCCACCAGCCGGGATAACAAATGGCATCCGGTGGAAACAGAAAGGGTGACGCTCCTCCTCCTTTGGGGATCTTCAGAGGGGGCAGAATAGTTATGCCCCAAATTCCCATGAACTAGGTTTGATGCTGATGGCGTTGCAGGTTGAGAAGACACTGCGTCAAACACAGCGCTGGTTGTTGGTTGCTCATCAAACAAAGATGGAAGGACCCAGTACTCAGCCTCACAACACCAGGCATAGAAAGTGGGACGTAAAAGCGAGAGTTAGCATTTTCCACCATATCGTACTCCCCCCAGAGTGCCAAGGCATCATCCTTGGTTGGTGTAACTAACTCAACAGATTGAGCATCCTATTGAGTTGATGAAAGTCGTCATCTTCTATGTATTGAAGCTTCCTCATCACTAGCTTCTCCATCGCTGTCAATCACCAAGGTATCTATGGCCGGCTCAGGCACAACACTCAGCACCACAACATTTGAAGATGACTCAGACGCGACACTCCTTGCTTTTTTATTTCTTTCTCCGGCCGGGAGGAACATCTCCTTTTTTGTTGCTTGTTCTTCGGCCAGGGACTCTGAGAAGAAGCACTTGCACCAGAAGCAAGCCCAGAGACACCTGTTTGGTTAAAAGCCTCTTACAGAAGCCTTTCTACATCCTCGGGATTAGCTAAAACGTCCTCCTCGGAGACGACAACTGAGCCCTGGGGTAGACCTGAATTCAACAGGAGAGAAAGGTTAATCAACCTCCTTATACAAAAGGGAAAAAAAGATGAGTGTATATGGCTAAAATCAGAGAGTCCAATTTTGTGATCATTATGGCATTTCACAGCCCGTCTTCAGAAGCCTCGAAGCACAGCTCGAGGTTTGACCCCAAGGGTTCCCTGTTCTCAACCTCGGGGTAGTGCAAATTGGTGGCTATCTTAAACAAACGGGAAATTCCCAAAAGGCACGTGGCTAAAGCTGACCAGGTCCAAGAGAATAGTACAAGTCTTTACCGTGATATTAAATAGATGTACCAGCTGCATATATTTGTAATAAACGTATATGTACTATGTTGGGATTACCCCTCCTATATAAAGGGGACCCTTGTCATTTTGTAAACATACATGATATTCAATACAAGCACAAGAACATTATCTGCTCTCTAACTTAAACATTCTCCATTGTCTATCCTTTGATTTATTGCTTACATTTATTGTGTTTCATTGACTGTTCCTCATTTATTACTCATCGTTGATCATAAAGAGCCATCATTGTGGCCCTTGGAATGGTTAGCCCTTCATCGATCATCCCCAGTTAGGAATTTTAGCTCGACCTCGAGGCCTAGCGTAGGCCCGCTCGAGACCCCGATTCACCCTGATTCACGACCATTCAGTTTGCATAACATATTGTCCTCAGGCTCTTATCTCATTTTCTTGACTCACACTTAGTATCTATCGCTTAACAAATGACATTAAAACAAATCATATATTTTTAGAACCACAAAATCATATTTAATTATAATTACCATTTTCAAGGTAAACAGTTTGGCGCCCACCATGAGGCTAAAGATAATAGTGATTGTTTTGGTATTGGTTTACTGAAAACACAAGTTATTCTTCATACGTTTTCTTATACAAGAATCTTTGATTTCAGGTCAAAATGTCTAACTCAATGAATGCACCTGAAAACAACGGTCCTGAGGACCATAAAGAGAATGGCGTAGCTGTTCCAGGTGCTAGTGTACCACTGTGAAACCCTGAGGACGCTCCAAAGCCAATTCCCATGGATGTGGGCTCAGGCAACACCCATCACATCGATATAAGCTCCCACATTAGCGGGAGTATACGTAAAGAAAACCAACAAGAAGCTCAAAAAACCCTAGCTCGGGAGGAATGAGAGGTTAGCCTTCACGTAATTTTTGAAATGTTGCAGGCACAACAGCTGGCGATTGCTCAACTGCAAAGCCACCAAAAAACTCCAAGCATAGTAGCACCGGAAACGGCTCCTCGAGCTGAATAGGTACCGAAAATATCGAGCAACAACGGGTCAACAGCCGACCCCACTATTATGAAGATGCTTGAGGACATCACAAAGAGGATTGAATCGGGCAAAAAGAAGATAGAAGCCAATGACAAAAAGGTGGAGACCTATAGGCATGATTTCTAAAATGCAGAACTCAAAACATGTATAATTTAAACAACAAATCCTATATGCATGATTTCTACCCTTAAGCATGCATAATTACCCAACCCTTTTCACTAGCCAACCCCAAATGTTTATTACAAAATATTACAGACTGGATAATGAATTATATTAGAAAAGTACAAAAAAAAAAGATATAACCAAAGGAAGCCTGATTCTTGACTTCCTCTCTGAGTTATGGAATAAACCACCTCAAATGCCATTGATTGAAAGCCTTTCTCAGACCTGGGTATGTCAGAGTTCCCCAAGGTTCTCAAAGGACCCGGGCCCTGCTTACACCCAGGTTCATAGAACCAGATTGGGATGAGTGCAATGTGGAAGTGCCAGCCCTTAGGTGTCCAAGTTAAGAGGGAGCTCATGGGTCCCAAGTCAAGGCTCACACAAGAGGGGCAGAACCTAAGTCTAAAAAGATAGCAAAAGTGCAGGAACAAAGTCTTAAAATTGAGGGGATAAAGGAGAGGGGTAGAGGGTGATAGGGAGACAATAATTAGTAACACAGAGTTAATAACTTCATACAAAGGGGGTCAGGGTTGGAAATCCATTACAAGGAGCCCATGTACTTAGGCATGGATTAGCTTTGGGCATGCACAATAATAGAAGGTGTTGAGATGCCTATAATCATATCAGAACACACAACATCTAGAGGAGACATGGAGGTTATGATCCCGGGGGGATCAGGTTTGGGTCATGCATAGCAATGTCCAATGTTGTCATGCCCCAAACCAACCACAGATACTAAACACCTTGGGGATGGGGATAGGGATTTAGGATTCACAAGTCATAATAAGTAATGGACAGAAGCATTAACTCAGAACAGGAAGGGGCAGATTACAACATGTTTAATAATTGAACTTGGTTAAATACAAACAGGAGACAAACAAGGATGGAAGAGACAGTAAAGAAACATGTTGTTTTTGGTGCAGAAGCTTAATTAAAACATATCAGTAAGGTGCAAATGCAGAGAAAAATAAGCAAGCTTCCCACAGCCTAGCCTTGGCTTTCAGCCGGCTAGGTAAGGTAGCAATATAAGTAGCAACAGAGAAAAGAGAGAGATTTTAGTAGACTGTGTGTTTGAACTCAAGTGTTTTATGCCTTGTGTTCGTGTGTTTGAAAGAAGATAAGGTGGGTATTTAAAGTTTTGAAAGCATGTAAGAAATAAGTCAATAAATACACATATGGAAGTAATCAGCAATTAGAATCAATCAACCAAGTGATTCCCCTTTAATTGAGGAATCACTTTTTTTACCGGGGCTAACAGGTTTAAAAGAAGGAAAGAAAATCAGGTTGTACGCTGACTGGTTATTACCATAAAAGGAAGTAGTAAAACATTGAGTACACAATAGAGTCCAAGTACAGAGATACACTTGTTTTGGGGAAAAAGATTCAGCAAGGCAATAAGTAAGGAAAGGGATCAATCACTTTAATAGGCGAGTAAAATTAGAGTTCACAAAAAGAGGAGTTTTAAAATCAGTCCCAAAATTGAGAATCAATCAAAGAAGGGGCCTCTACATATAAATAGAGTGCACAAACGATGGACATGCGAGGCCAAACTATTGGCAAAAGAAACAGCATGCAATAGTAGCACAAAGTTAGTAAACAACAAACATTCGAAACATGATAGTCACGTAGGTCAAGTTTCATTGAATCAGTTGTATAGAGAAAAAAAGGATAGAATATCAGAAGCATGCAAAGGGTCAAGTGCAAAAACCCTTCTGAAAAGCATAGTGGAGTTTCAAAGATGGTAAGAACCCAGAATCAAAGGAATCACATAAAGAAAAGAGATGCTGAAACAAAGGAACTTCAAATCAAGTCAGGTATTCTAACGAGCAATTTCAAACCCAAAGTCATAGGTTTTCCTCAATAACATTCAAGCTTAGAAGATGATAAACAAATAAATCGCACAAGCAGTTAATTAGGGTTTTAACATTGATCGAGTTTAAAGATAATGAACAAATAAGTCAAACAATATTTAGCAAATAGTCTTAGAAACTCGAACGAACCCAAAGATATTAGGGTTTTTATCCCCCATCGAGTTTAGAGATGATAAACAAGTAAATCAAACAAAAACTTAGCAAAAAGTCTCAGAAACCCCAAAAGAAATTAGGGGTTTTATCATGCTAAACTCAGAAAAGATTTTGAAAAGAAGAACTTGAAGGAAAACCCTAATCGGAAAAAGATGAAGAGTTTTTTTTCTGAAAGCAAAATTAAAGAAGCTTCGAGAAGGCATTTAAAAACTCATATCAAGCATAGATCTAAAGTGAACCTGAAAGAAGTCGAGAAGCTCTTAGAGATTAGGGTTTCAGAAGAACCCCAAGTGACAAGAAAGGCCTCGAAAGCCATCGATCTAAATGGGAGAGTCAAGGGTCTGACTCGAATGGCCATGGCTAGCTGGAGAAAGGTCAAAGACGATTGGAGAACAGTCATCGGGCAAAGACTAGACCACACCCCTTCAGAATCTGGTCATGAGACCAGAGAAACGAACACGTAGAAGTCATGGGAGGCTGATACAGGTCTTAGATGATCCTGGAGAGCCATGGATTAGGGTAGATTAAGGTGGCAGCGGCTAGGGTTTGATGTTGTTGTAGAAAGGATTTGAGAGAGGAGGGGGATTCATAGGTGGCGTATTGTGAGAAATGGGTTAGGGTGAAGGAGTCGTTTGGGTTAAAAAAGGAAGGGAGTAATGTGAGCAGTTGATCTACACTATCAACGGCTGCGATTAGGTGGGGGTATAGGTGGGTCATTTAAATGGGTAAAGGGTCGGATTTAAAGGGAATTGGGTCGGGGTAAAATTGGGTTCCAATTGGGGTTCAAATTAGGCAATAATTGAAATGTAATTGGGCTAGTTTTTAAATAGCCAATTTTCCCCATTTATTTTATAAAATAATAGCAAATTAAATTCTGAAAATAAATTAAAAGTCCTAAAATGATTTATAACATATAATTATCAAATTAAAAATACTGGACTTAATTTTTATAGATATAAACACAATTAAATCTAAAAGAGGCTAATATTGCAATTATATGCAATTTAGCTTTTAAAATACTAAATAAATTTGTAAAAATGTACAAAACTTATTTTGGCTATATTTTGGCATAAATATGAGAATCCAATAAATGAATTACCAAAATGATAATTTTGGAAATATTATTGGGTTTTTATGAATAAAATAGGGGAATAAATAGGTTTAAAAATCTTTATAAATTAAGAAAAAAATAATAAAACAGTTGGAAATACTTATATATACATACATATGCTATTCTGAAAGTATTTTGCATATTAAAAAAATATACAGGGAAAAATTAGGTATCAACAACTGCCTCTCTTTACCTGGGAAGGATGAAAGAGTTGTCGGGTAAAGATATGATGGCCAATTTTGACCAAGCGGATTGGTTCGAAGAGGTTTATGTCGCGCCCTAGCTTCTGAGCTATCTACATATCCCTGGTCTTACAAGAATCAGGCCATATGTAGTTCGGGATCCGTCGACGGAGTATGCCGATGAAGACTTTTCAAGAACGGACACAATGTGTGGTAGGTTTGCAGGAATGTTTTAGGTTTGTTAGGGCTGCGAAAACTGGAGCGGGATCGCTCTTGCCAATATGGTCGTTGCTCGCCGGTTTACCTGCAATACAAGCATATATAGTGTGTAAATTTAAACATGATACAAATTCCCGTCGGACCATGAAGGTTGTCTTTGGATGGTTAAAATGACGTCCTTAGACCATGCTGTCCTGGGCCATGAAGCATATAATAAAGGATTCGCAGGCCATGAAATAATGCTCTCGGGCTATGAGGATGATGCCTCCAAACCATGATGCCTTTGAATAATGATATGCAAAAGATTAAAAGGGATCCTCACGCCATGACATGGTGTTCTCGGGCTATGAAAATGGTACCTCCGAACGATGGCGCCTTTGGATTATTTGGCAATCTTTTAGTCTATGAAATGCAGTGTGTGGCGATCTTTCAACCCATGAGATGCAATAAGTGGTGATCTTTCAGCCATGTGGCGATCTTTCAGCCATGCAACACGGTACGTGGCGATCTTTCAGCCCATGAGATGTAGATGTGGCGATCTTTTAGCCATGCAATGCAGTAGGTGGAGATCTTTCAGCCATATAGATGCATGTGGAGGTAGAGCTTAATCTTGGAAGGCAGAATAGTAGCCTTATGTAATGCGAAAATGCAGATGGAGATAGCGTTTAGTCTCGAAAGGCGGAATAGTAGCCTTATGCAATGCGGAAATGCAGATGGAGATATCGTTTAGTCTCGAAAGGCAGAATAGTAGCCTTATACAATGCGAAAATGCAGATGGAGACAACGTTTAGTCTCGGAAGGCAGAATAGTAGTCTTATGCAAGAAATAAAATGGCAAATGGTAATAAGCTTTCTTAGCCCGATATTGTGACTGTTGGGGACATTGTGACTTCTAGGGACATTGTGTCTGCTGGGGACATTGTGCCTGCTGGGGACATTGTTGTGTGTGGATAGCAAATGTGAATAAATGCAACGGTTCTGAGAGTTGTATTCCTGAACAGTGTTTATCTCGTGAGTGTATAGTATGTTTGATAGTTTTGCAATCCAAGTGCCTGCATCCAAAGAAAAATTGTGAGTTTTGCAAAAAGGGGGGAAGGTTAGTTCGTATCCCCACTAGCTCTGCTTGACCTGCTCGGCTTTGATCTGGTGATACTGCATGTATCGTTGGGGTAGCGTTGCTAAACAAAGCAATTTAAATAATAAACAAGCATGATTTTGTGAAAGTATGACATAAGTGTATAATTAAAATAATGTTTAGATGAACCGACAATCACGATGTAGTACAGGACATTGAAACCTCTCCTGCTATGGAATTTTGAGGGTCTTCCTCAAAATTCTGCCCCAGTTTGATGAGTTGACGCTTCTGACGGTTGCTTGTGGCGATTGGCTGAAATTACTTTGGAATTTTGAGGGTCCCCCTCAAAATTCTGCCCCAGTTTCCAATTGCGGGGGGGGGGATGAACTTTTTATTGAATTGTGACCGAACCCATAGGGCTACCTACGTATCCCCTCTTAAATGGGAATCCATGCATAGTTCAATTATATCAATGAGGAAAGCATGAAAATTACACATAGTAACGCTTGACTGCATCTGAATTGATCAGTTTTGGCCAAACTTCTCCATCCATTTCTGCGAGTATGAGGGCTGCTCCTGTCACAACCCGGTGAACCATGTATGGACCCTGCCAGTTGGGAGAGAACTTCCCTTTGGCTTCATCTTGATGCGGGAAAATTTTCTTTAGCACTAGTTGCTCCGGTGCGAACCGTCTCGGCTTGACTTTTTTGTTGAAGGCTCTGGACATTCTGTTTTGATAAAGTTGACCATGGCAAACTGCATTTATTCTTTTTCCGTCTATAAGGGCTAGTTGCACATAACGACTTTTCACCCACTCTGCGTCGTCAAACTCAGCTTCCTGCATGATCCTTAGGGAGGGAATTTCTACTTCAGCGTGAATGACTGCCTCTGTACCTTAAACCAGCATATAGGGGGTTTCCCCAGTTGATGTGAGGACGGTGGTGCGATACCCTAATAAAGCAAATGGTAACTTCTCCTACCACTACTTATGATTCTTTATCATTTTCCTTAATATCTTCTTGATATTCTTGTTGGCGGCTTCTACAACTCCATTCATCTGCGGTCAATAGGCTGTGGAATTCTTGTGTTTGATCTTGAAGGTTTCACACATAGCTTTCATCAAGTCGCTGTTGAGGTTGGAGCCATTATCAGTAATGATTGACTCTGGAATTCCAAATCGACAAACAATGCGGTCGCGGACAAAATCTGCCATGACTTTCTTGGTTACTGCTCCGTAAGATGCTACTTTGACCCATTTGGTGAAATAGTCGATTTCTATCAGGATAAATCTGTGTCCATTGGAAGTGACAGGATTGATTGGTCCAATAACATCCATCCCCCAAGCGGCGATTAGCCATGGTGAGCTTTTTGCATTAAGCTCATTTGGAGGTACCTTTATCATGTCTGCATGTATCTGATAGCGGTGGCATTTTCGAACTTACTGGATGGAGTCCGTTTCCATAGTCATCCAAAAGTAACCAACCCGAAGTATCTTTTTTGCTAAGACAAAACCGTTCATATGTGGACCGAAGGTCCCAACATGAATTTCCTCTAGTATCCTGGACACTTCCTTTGCGTCGACACACCTTTAGACAACCTCTGAAGTGTACGATTCTGAGTAGGACTTGCTAGTTCTAGGTATTTTCCTTTTGCCAAATATTCCTTGATATTATGAAACCAAGGCTTTCCGTCTCCTTCCTCTTCAACATGGGCACAATAAGCTGGCTGATCATAGATCTTTACTAGAATGGGATCAATGAAGTTGTATCATAGATGACAGGGTGGCCAATGCATCAGCGAACTCATTTTGGATTCTGGGAACATGTTGGAACTCCATCTTCGTGAACATTTTCCTCAATTCCTGTACATGATGCAGATACGGGAGTATCTTGGAGTTCTTGGTTGCCCATTCTTCATGCACCTGATGTATGAGTAGGTCCGAGTCTCCAATCACTAGTAACTCTTGAATGTTCATGCCAATGGCCATCTTAAGCCCTAAGATGCAGGCTTCGTACTCGGTCATGTTGGTGGTGCAGGGGAACCTGAGTTTGGCAGACACCAGATAATGTTGACCGGTTTCTGATACTAGGACGACTCCTATGCCAACTCCTTTGAAGTTATCGAAAACATTCTCCGACCATTATAGGATTCTGCGATGTCTTCTCCTATGAATGACACCTCTTCGTCAGGAAAGTATATTTTCAGGGATTCGTATTCTCCATCCACGGGATTTTTAGCAAGTTGATCTTCTAGTGCCTATCCTTTTATTGCTTTCTGAGTCATATAAACAATGTCAAATTCACTCAACAGGATTTGCCACTTGGCTAGCTTGCCAGTGGGCATGGGCTTCTGGAAGATTTACTTCAAAGGATCCATCCTTGATATGAGATATGTGGTATAGGCATAGAAATAATGCCTCAGTTTCTGAGCTACCCAAGTCAAAGCATAACAGGTTCACTCTAATAGAGAATACCAGGCTTAGTACGGGGTGAACTTCTTACTGAGGTAATAGATAGCTTGCTCCTTCCTTCCCATTTCATCATGCTACCCCAGAACGCAACTGAAAGCTCCATCCAATACTACAAGGTAGAGTAATAAGGGTCTACCTGGCTCAGGCGGGACCAAGACTGGTAGTGTTGACAAGTACTCCTTGATTCTGTCGAATGCTTTTTGGCAGTCATCGGTCCATTTGGTGGTGGCGTCCTTTTTCAACATCTTAAAGATTGGCTCACAGATAACTATGGACTGTGCTATGAACCGGCTAATGTAGTTATGTCTTCCCAAGAAACTCATCACATCCTTCTTATTCTTTGACGATGGTAGTTCTTGGATGGCTTTGAACTTTGATGGATCCAGTTCTATTCCTCTACGACTCACAATAAACCGAAGCAATTTTCCAGCAGGAACCCCAAATGCACCCTTCGCGGGATTCAGTTTCAGGTTGTACCTTCACAATCTATTGAAGAACTTCCTCAAATCTTCCATATGATTAGTAGCCTTCTTGGACTTAATGATGACATCATCTACATACACCACAATCTCCTTGTGTATCATATCATGGAAAATAGTAGTCATGGCCCGCATGTAGGTGGCCCTTGCATTCTTTAACCCAAACGACATCATCTTGTAATAGTACATTCCCTACGGCATAATGAAAGCCGTTTTCTTAGCATCTTCTTCAACCATCCAGATCTGATGATAACTAGCGAAACAATCTACAAATGACTGCAGCTCATGCTTGGCGCAATTGTCAATTAGGATGTGTATATTCGGCAAAGGGAAGTCGTCTTTTGGACTAGCCCGGTTGAGATCCCGATAGTCGACACAGACTCTAACCTTCCCATCCTTCTTTGGCACTGGTACTATGTTGGCTAATCATGTCGGGTATTCTACTACCCTGAGAACCTTAGCTTTGACTTGCTTAGTGACTTCTTCCTTGATTTTCAAACTCATATCAGGCTTGAACTTTCTGAGCTTTTGCTTTACCGGCGGACATGTCGGATCGGTTGGCAGTTTGTGAGCCACAATAGACGTACTTAGACCAGTCATGTCATCATACAACCAGGCGAATATATCCTTGTATTCCCTTAGAAATTCTGTTTATTCCTTCTTTTCTGACAGCGATAAGTGAACACTGATTCGTGTTTCTTTGACGTTCTCTGCATCTCCCAATTAACAATTTTTGTCTCGTCTAGTTGGACCTAGGTATGTTCTCAAAGTTCTCAACTTCTTTGACAACCTCCTCTGGTATGTCATCTTCCTCTAAATCAATGTCTGTTTGTTGCGTTGTCTCATTGCATGTCATAGTCATTGGTTCATCCAGATAAGTAATAGTAATGTTGTATAAGTAAAGTAATGAGAGAAAAATAATAATGAGTGTTGATTCATAAGAAAAGTCAAAATGCTTTGACAGTGCATGATGCTTGTTTTAGCCTTTCTACCCCGAGGCTTGTCGGGCTCTGGTTGTCCTGATGGTCCAGTTATTGAGGCGTGCCCCTCTGCTTACGGCCTATATGGAAGGGCCTTCCTCCCCTCCTTCTCAAGAACACCACAACAATCCATGTCATTGTCTTTAAGGAACAAGTTCTTCATCGCGGCCAATGCTTCTTTTTCGTCTGACCAATAAATAATGTCGACTGGTTGGAAGGTCTGCTCCAGATGTGGTATTGGCTGCTCCAGTAGATAGTAAGGACCGTGCCATGGTGGCGACCAGTTGTTGAATTCTTCCCAGGTGTATTCATATCCTAGATCGAAAGTGGTGCCATGTTTCTTGAGTTTTATGGGCTTAACGATTCCTTGGAGGTTCTTGTCGAGCACCTTGCTAGGTTCGTACCCACTCCAATTCAGTATACTCTCGATCTTGTTATCCCACCACTTGTCTTTGTCAATAGCA
Organism: Nicotiana sylvestris; assembly: GCF_000393655.2. NCBI lineage: Eukaryota > Viridiplantae > Streptophyta > Magnoliopsida > Solanales > Solanaceae > Nicotiana > Nicotiana sylvestris. Next base: position 108,878,977 of record NC_091067.1, read on the forward strand.
TTTACTCGTTCAATGTAATGGTAAGTCTCTCCGCCTAGCTTCCTTCTCCCTTCGATTGCCGGAATGGTCTGGCGACTGTATATAGGGTTGTTTCTATCGCCGTGAATGATCACCTCTTGATTATTCCATTTGAATTTTACTGCCTGATGCAGTGTCGATGCTACGGCCCCAAAGACATGGATCCATGGCCGACCCAACAACAGATTGTAAGATGCTGGCACGTCTATCACCTGGAAATCAACATCGAACCATGTTGGCCCCATTTTCAAGCATAGACTAATCTCCCCAATGGTAGACCTTTGAGAACCATCAAAAGCTTTCACATTGATGGATCCGTCCTTTATATCGTGCAGTCTCTTACCCAACTTCTTGAGTGTTACCAGTGGACAAATGTTATGACTGGGACCTCCGTCGATCAGGATCCTGGTGATGAAGTAGTCCTCACATTGCACAGTGATATGCAGTGCTTTGTTGTGTCCCAACCCTTCAGGTGGTAGCTCGTCCTCATGAAAAGTGATCTTATGGCTTTCCAACACTTGTCCTACCATGTTAGCATTTCTACGCCAGTGATGTTGCTTGGTACGTATGCCTCACTTAGTACCTTTAGCAAAGCATTTTTGTGTGCCTCAGAGTTTTGTAGTAAAACAAGAATAGAGATTTGCGTCTGCGTTTTGTTCAACTGGTTGATGACCGAGTATTCCTTAGCTTGTATCTTTATCCAAAGATCGTCTGGACCTATCTCAATAATGGGTGACCGGTTGGAGGCCTGCTTGTTTGACTCGGCTAGGTGTCAGGGTATAAACCCTACCAGTTCTCGTCATACCCTGTGCGACAATAGTCTCTTCGAACCTGACCTTGCCTTTCCTCCTTGCTTGGGTTGTATAGTCCCAGGGTACAGCCTTTGTATGGAATGGTGTCATGGTCGACATCACCACTGGGATCGGCGTGGTTATCCTTACTCCAAACGGAGCATGTGCCTTAGGCGGCAAGACTGTAAATTCAAACGGTGTAGGTGCATTTGCCGGAGACACGAATTCAACCTCAATTGGCGCTGGTGTCTTTGTGGATGGCGTTGCTTCAAATTTAAGTGGCACATACATATTTACCTCAGCGTCCCTAGATGGCTGAATCTAGACTATGATTGGATTAAGAGTAACTATTGGCTTCTTTGGGTCATCTCCTTCCGCTATCAACCCGATTGATCCCTCGGGATACCAATTATCCTCTATTTCAATCATGTGAACGCCTCCACGCTTATGGTCTGGCAGGGGGTTATTGCAGACATTCGGAGCGGGTTCTTTTGCCACAATAATCTTGTTATCAATCAAAGACTGGATCTTATCTTTCAAAGAACGACATTCATCGATGGTGTTCCCCTTCATTTCGGTGTGGTAGGCACATGATTTGTTTGGGTTAACCCACTGGGAAGGGTTCTCAGGGGTTGCAGCAGGGATGGGGGTAACATAACCAGCAGCTTTGAGTCTCTCATACAACTGGTCAATAGGTTCAACAATGGTTGTATATTGTTTTGGGGGTCTGCGATCAAAATTTGGTTGAGGTTTAGGGAAATTTTGGCGTGCAGGAGGTGATTGATAGTGGGATGGTTGAGTATTGTAGGTTTGGTAGACATGTGCAGACTAGGAATATCAGGGCGATGTGGCTGGTATGTGGGAGGCGGAGGTGATTGATAAGTGGGTGGTGGAGCTTGGTATGCGGGTGATGGTGCTTGGTAGTTCAGGGTTGGTTGATATGTGAGTTGAGGTATTGGGTAAGTTTTGTATTTGATAGGAGATTTGGTTCTCTGTGCAACCATTACGGTCCTCACGTCCCTTTTCTTGGACACACCACTAGACTGTAAGGCCTTATTTATAGCTTGCAAGGCCTCGAAGTTTGTAACCATATCGCTTTTGATGCCCTCTTCAATCCTTTCACCCAGCTTGATAATATCAGAAAATTTGTGGCTCTCAATCATTATTAATCTTTCATAATATTGCGGGTCCTGAGCCCGGACAAAGCATTTGTTCATCTGTTCCTCTTCTAAGGCAGGTCTGACCTTAGCGGCTTCGGACCTCCAGCGAGTAGCATACTCGCGAAATGTTTCTATGGGCTTCTTCTTTAGATTCTGAATATAGAACACGTCCAGAGCATTCTATGTGTTAAACCTGAACCTGTCCATAAAGTCGGATGCCACGCCTACCCAGTTTGACCACTTCTTTGGATCTTGGATAATGTACCAAGACAAAGCATCTCCCTTCAAACTCCTCATGAAAAGCTTCATGCTGATTCGTTCGTCTTTCCCTGCTCCAACCAGCTTGTCACAGTACATTCTCAAATGGACCCTTGGATCCCTTGTACCATCAAATATTTCGAACTTCGGAGGTTTGTACTTTGCGATCAGTTTGACGTCGGGCTGAATGTAAAGATCTTCATAGTTTAGCCCTTCAATTCCCTTGCTTCCTTCGATGCCTTGAATCTGGATAGTTAATTTCTTAAGTTCTTCGACCAGGTTACTGATGATCAAGTCCTTATCATCAGACTCGGGTGTGCTTGAGATGGGTTGGGTGGAGTGTGGCACGGTTTTCACATAGATAGGGGTGTTATGGTGGGTGTGAAAGTGGTCATTTGTGGAGTTTTGGAGTTTTGGGATGAGTAACGGGGTGTTGTTTGAGGTATGGCAGGTGTTGTAGTGATGGTGAGGAGCGGGATGGTTCTGTTGCTTTGGGATATTCTGTGGAGGTATAGGGTTCTGAGCATTTGGGAAATTGATATCTGGAGTGGTGAGGGAAAATGACAAACTTGACAGATTCCAAACCTGATCAAGTTCTTCTTGGAATTTCAACAGTTTTTGTTCAAGTTGGGATGCATTTTCCTTAGGAACCTGAGTACCATGACCATGAGTGACCTCTACCCGTTCAGTTGAGTTCTCCTTTCTGACGTTGTTCATATCTTCCATCTTCCCTTTATTCTTGTTTTTGACAGGACTAAGAGGAGGAGTGGGTGGAGGGCCCTTAGATCTCGTGGAATAGGATGATGTTGCCAGAGTACACGAACTAACATTTGGGGAGGAGAATAATAAAACAAAAAGTAAAAACAAAAAGGTAACCAAGTTAGTGACGGTTATAAAAAGCGTTGCAATATTCAAACACATAGTGCAAAATGTAAAATGTGTCCTAATTTGGAACCTCTTTGTGCCCGAGGTAGGCCTAGGTACAAATTGATTTGAAGAACTTAGGATGCTAAATGCCTCATTTTATTGATAAAGATAGACGAATCCCAAATTGACACTAAGTAAACAAGAAATGAAAATCACTAATGGCCATTGGCCTTATTACATTTTATAAAGCGAAAAGAAAAACTCCTATCTACTTGGTCCCAGAAGGACCTTCCCCAGATTTGGCATCCTTGGCTCCATCGAACAACTTTCCCAACTCGCGAAGTCCCAGTAGTAGGTAGGCCCTGGCTAGATGTCCGCCTTTGATTTCTTCAGCATTTTGGCAGTCTTCGACCCTCTTGAGAAACTTTCTTTCCAATTCCTCTATGCCCCGCTCCAAGTATTCTAGTCGTTTGTTGGCATTGATAGCCATGTCCTTCCATTCCTCAATTAGTTTCTGGTTGGACTCTTGTATTTCGCGGTGTTCACTCTCGCACTCACGAATTCTTTTGCGCAGTTGGTTGTATTTGACCTGTGCCTCGGCCCTTTCATCTATGATCCTGTGACCTCGAGCAAACCCTGGTTGGCCCAGACAATCATGATTGTCTTTTAACCAACCTGAGTATAAAGGAGCGCAACCAGCATGATACCTATCTGACTCGGTGGTATCCCTCCCCATTATGATCTTGCAGTGCCACATATGCTGAGCTTGGCACTTGTAAGGACTATCATCATTCTGGAAATCAACCTAGAAATGACTCATTTTGTTGACCCTGGGTATAACCTGCTTCCTACCAGCTTGTCTCATAACTCGAAGAGGGACGTAAGGGTATATTCGTCTCAGCCCAAACAATATCAGGAAAGGTGCGTCTCGGGATCGAGCGATGAACTCCTCGGTTAGAAACCATTCAAACATCCATTGTACCTGGTCCTCAGCTAGATTATCAAATAGCTCTACCCATCCTTTGGCATCTTCTGGCTGAGTGAACATATTGGACACGTAACTCATTCGCCTTGGATGATGGAAAGTGATATGACCATCCCAGTCCCTTCGCTGAATCTCTTGTCGGTGTTCACCCCTTTGGAGATGTTCCACGAGCCAGAGTTGAAGTAATAAATTGCAGCCTTCGAAGTATTTTTCTCCTCATTGACACTTCTCCATGGATCGATATATGTCGACAAAGATCATGGGCACAATGCTGAATGGCTACCCACCGATCCCTTCCATTAAAGTCTTAGTTACCATAACCAACCTGGTGTGGATTCTTTCTTTCTTAATCGGAAACACGATCAGCCCCAGGAAACAAAACATGAATACAAAGATCCTTAGATGAATGTGCCCTAATGATGTGATGGCAAACTCGTCAGGATAGGTACGGTAGGATTTGCTATGACCGTACCTCTCATACAAATAGTCAAAGGGGATGTAGGATTCTTTCAAACATGTTAGCTCTAGATTCTTCTTCAAACCCATCATTTTGAGAAAGCCCCTGCCCTTGCGGTTCTCAGGCATTAACAAACCCGAAGTTTCCCACGCTATACCGGCCAATCCTCCTATCTCTTCTAGAAAGGGTGTCATTTCAATGTCCCCGAAGTGGAATACGACCCTCTCACAATCCCAGAACAAAGTAACAGCTTCTATGATCTTGTTGTTGGGTTGGATCTTCAGGAGAGAAGGTAGATTCCCCAAATATTTTCGGACAAGAGTTTGATTACTAGAGTGAAGATCCTCCCACCAGCGTAGCAGTCTTGGGTGGATGTTGGTGACTATGCCAAATCTAGGGATTTCGTGCCTCATTTCTACAAGACAAATAAGGTTAGGCTCTTACCCCCACCAGACTCGACTATTTAATACGAACCATTAGCATGAAGCATTTAGTTCTCCAAATAAATGCACAGAACGAGGTGATGTTCGTTTGGGTTCAGGGAAACCCAGTGGACTTTGGTCAAGGCTATCTTAAAGCATCATTATGTGGACAAAATAACTAACCCGGCTAGGTTTGACCATGATGCATGCACAGTTTAACAGAGTAAGATTTCTATGGGGTTTTGGACTGGTACCCTTGAGCGGACAACTCAAGAGGGAAGGCACGGGACCGTCGACTGCACCGCTGATCGACTGGTTTTACTGCAAATATGCCTTTCCGAATTTAGGGGTGATAATATAGGAAGAGCGCAACCACTCATTATAAGCGTTGCTATGGTATTTTGTTTGGCACGAGTGGAGTATGATGTTGAGCATGGTTATGCAATAATTAAAAGCATGTTGACATGTATTTGCACATTAAGAAAGCAGTAAATACAGCAGTTTTATAATTTAAAGCAATAGTAAAGGAAAAACAAAGAAGACAAGTCAGTTTTGCAGTTGAAAAAGAAATTGAATGCTTAAAGGAATTAAACAAGTAATTGCACATAAAGAGGTATAAATTCACAATAACAATATGAAATGGTAAAAGCCTAAATATCCCCAGCATAGTCGCCATGTTGTCCCCCCCCTTTTCTCGTGAAATCGGGTTTGTGACATTTGGTATGGGACAATTCACTCCTTTTGGGAACTGGGTTTTGCATTTTGAAGAGTCGCCACCTAATGATTTAAGGTGCATTAGGACACCTATAGGGTTCAATTCTAAGTTATTTGAACAACCAGAGTTAGGGTAAGGGCTTGAAATTATCCTAAGGGGAAGGTGTTAGGCACCCCTCAGGATCAACTAGTGTGGTTCCCGGCCAAACAGTTGATTGTGAATTTGTGCAATTTAGCAAGTAGACAAGTATGGGCTCAAATATTAGGGGATTTAAATTTAAACACATAAGAGAAAGAACAATTAAAAGAAAAGTTTTTGAAAAAACGTTTGCAAATAAAGGGAAAGGGGGTCCTAGGTTTATATTTAATATGGATCACATCAATGCGATACCCAGTATGACAGTCCTCAAAAGAGGGGATACATGTGGTATTAGCACACCGGTCATCATATCTATATCTATCATTCCTACCCCGTTGAGGTATTAAAGTGCGGATTGGTCTCGATCAATATTGCATGCTATTACCTGCCCCATTCCTATTAGTCCCGGTGGAGTTTAGGACTACTATTCCTAAAGGGGAGGGATAATAGGCTGATTTTGGTTTCAAAAGGTAAAAATCTAAGGTGACATACAAAATATATAATACCACATGTTGGGGGAAGCATGTAAACAGATAAAGGCTCATGCATACCTCTCAAACAAAACACATAAATAGCATGAATTGCACATACTTTTAAGGTCTGATTAAAATACTAAAGACGAGGGGAGTTTATTATTGAAGAAGATTAGTTTATTACATAACTCAGATAAGAAGTCTGAATCAGGCCTGCCTGCTGGTTGTAGAAATTAACAAAAGTAGATTCAATTTTTATTGTTATCATCACCTAAGGATTGCCTAAGCATTTGGGTGAAATGATATCTATTACTGATTCAGAAAGTGGAAAAATAGTAACCATTTTAAAACGAACGATTGAGATCCTATAGACATGCTTTCTAAACCATGCTCATTGAGATCCTAGTTTTAAATCGATTGAGCAATATTAGAAAGCATTTCTAAACCATGCTCATTTTATTTCTATAGACATAATTTCTAAAAGGGGTACTGATTCTCAACCTTATGAACACGATATCTGATTTTAACCATTTAGATCCTAGGAACATGGTATCTAAATATGACCATAGTATGCAGAATTTAAGCAAGTCCTATAGACATACTCTCTAGATGCAGAACATGTAGAAATTTAATGAAAGCAGGTCTTATAGACATGGTATCTAACGTGCAGAATTACAAATGCATAATTTAAACAAACGGATCCAATAGGCATGATTTCTAAAATGCAGAACTCAAAACATGTAGAATTTAAATAGCAGATCCTATAGGCATGATTTCTACCCTTAAGCATGCATAATTACCCAACCCTTTTCACTAGCCAACCCCAAATGTTTATTACAAAATATTACAGACTGGATAATGAATTATATCAGAAAAGTACAAAAGAAAAGTTACAACCAGAGGAAGCCTGATTCTTGACTTCCTCTCTGAGTTATGGAATAAACCACCTCAAATGCCATTGATTCAAAGCCTTTCTCAAACCTGGGTGTGTCAGAGTTCCCTAAGGGTCTCAAAGGACCCCGGGCAATGCTTACACCCAGGTTCATAGAACCATATTGGGATGAGCGTAGTGTGGAAGTTCCAGCCCTTATGCGTCTAAGTTCAGAGGGAGCTCATGGGTCCCAAGGAAAGGCTCACACAAGAGGGGCAGAACGTAAGTCTAAAAAGATAGTAAAAGTGCAGGAACAGAGACTTAAAACTGAGGGGATAATGGAGAGGGGTAGAGGGTGATAGGGAGACAGTAATTAGTAACACAAAGAGTTAATAACTTCATACAAAGGGGGTCAGGGGTTGGAAATCCATTGCAAGGAGCCCATGTACTTAGGCATGGATCAGCTTTAGGCATGTACAACAATAGAAGGTGCTGACATGCTTATAAACCAATCAGAACACACAACATCTAGAGGAGACATGGAGGTTATGATCCCAGGGGGATCAGGTTTGGGTCATGCATAGCAATGTCCAATGTTGTTATGGCCCAAACCAACAACAGATACTAAACACCTTATGGATGGGGATTTAGGATTCACAAGTCATAATAAGTAATGGACAGAAGCATTAACTTAGAACAAGAAGGGGCAGATTACAACATGTTTAATACTGGAACTTGGTTAAATACAAACAGGAGACAAACAAGGATGGAAGAGACAGTAAAAAAACATGTTGTTGTTGGTGAAGAAGCTTAATTAGAACATACCAGTAAGGTACAAATGCAGAGAAAAATAAGCAAGCTTACCACAGCCTAGCCTTGGCTTTCAGCCGGCTAGGTAAGGCAGCAATACAAGTAGCAACAGAGAAAAGAGAGAGATTTTAGTAGATTGTGTGTTTGAACTCAAGTGTTTTATGCCTTGTGTTCGTGTGTTTGAAAGAAGAGAAGGTGGGTATTTATAGTTTTGAAAGGACGTAAGAAATAAGGCAATAAATGCACATGTGGAAGTAATCAGCAATCAGAATCAATCAACCAAGTGATTCCCCTTTAATTGAGGAATCACTTTTTAACGGGGCTAACAGGTTTAAAAGAAGGAAAGAAAATTAGTTTGTAGGCCGACTGGTTATTACCATAAAAGGAAGTAGTAAAACATTGAGTACACAATAGAGTTCAAGTACAGAGATACACTTGTTTTGGGGGAAAAGCAATAAGTAAGGAAAGGGATCAATCACTTTAATAGGCGAGTAAAATTAGAGTTCACAAAAAGAGGAGTTTTAAAATTAGTCCTAAAATTGAGAATTAACCAAAGAAGGGGCCTCTGCATATAAATAGAGTGCACAAACGATGGACATGCGAGGCCAAACTATTGGCAAAAGAAACAACATGCAATTATAGCACAAAGTTAGTAGACAGCAAACATTCGAAACATGATAGTCACCTAGGTCAAGTCTCATTGAATTAGTAGTATAGAGAAAAAAAAAGGATAGAGTATCACGAGCATGTAAAGGGTCAAGTGCGAAAACCCTTTTGAAAAGCATAGTCGAGTTTCAAAGATGGTAAGAACCCAGAATCAAAGGAATTACATAAAGAAAAGAGATGCTGAAACAAAGGAACTTCAAATCAAGTCAGGTATTCCAACGAGCAATTTCAAACCCAAAGTCATAGGTTTTTCCTTAATAACATTCAAGCTTAGAAGATGATAAACAAATAAATCGCACAAGCAGTTTCAAAAACTCGAATAGACCCCAAAATAAATTAGGGTTTCAACATCGATCGAGTTTAAAGATGATGAACAAATAAATCAGACAATATTTATCAAATAGTCTCAGAAACTCGAATGAACCCAAAGAAATTAAGGTTTTTATCACCCATCGAGTCTAGAGATGATAAACAAATAAATCAAACAAACACTTAACAAATAGTCTCAGAAACCCCAAAAGAAATTAGGGTATTTATCATGCTAAACTCAGAAAAGATTTTGAAAATAAGAACTTGAAGGAAAACCCTAATTGGAAAAAGATGAAGAGTCTTTTTTCTTAAAGCAAAATTAAAGATACTTCGAGAAGGCATTTAAAAACTCATAGCAAGCATAGATCTAAAGTGAACCTGAAAGAAGTCGAGAAACTCTTAGAGATTAGGGTTTTAAAAGAACCCCAAGTGACGAGAAAGACCTTGAAAGCCATCGATCTAAACAGGAGAGTCAAGGGTCTGACTCGAATGGCCATGGCTGGCCAGAGAAAGGTCAGAGACGACCGGAGAACAGCCATCAAGCAAAGGCTGGATCAAGCCCCTTCAGAATCTGGTCATGAAACCACAGAAACGAACACGTAGAAGCCATGAGAGGCTGATACAGGTCTTAGATGATCCTGGAGAGCCATGGATTAGGGTAGATTAAGGTGGCGGCGGCTAGGGTTTGATGTTGTTGTAGAGAGGATTTGAGAGAGGAGGGGGATTCAGAGGCGGCGTATTGTGAGAAATGGGTTAGGGTGAAGGGGTCATTTGGGTTAAAAAAAGGAAGGGAGTAATGGGAGTCGTTGATCTACACAATCAACGATTGGGATTAGATGGGGGTCCGGGTGGGTCATTTAAATGGGTAAAGGGTCAGACTTGAAGGGAATTCGGTCGGGGTAAAATTGGGTTCCAATTGGGGTTCAAATTAGGCTATAATTGAAAGGTAATTGGGCTAGTTTTTAAATAGCCAATTTCCCCATTTATTTTATAAAAAATAGCAAATTAATCTGAAAATAAATTAAAAGTACGAAAACGATTTATAACATATAATCATCAAATTAAAAATACTGGACTTAATTTTTATAGATAGAAACACAATTAAATCTAAAAGAGGCTAATATTGCAATTATATGCAATTTAGCTTTAAAAATAATAAATAAATTTGTAAAAATGTACAAAAATTATTTTAGCTATATTTTGGCATAAATATGAGAATCCAATAAATGAATTACCAAACTGATAATTTTGGAAATATTATTGGGTTTTTATGAATAAAATAGGGGAATAAATTGGTTTAAAAATCTTTAAAAATTAAGAAACAAATAATAAAATAAATTGACATATTATATATGCATACATATGTTATTTTGAAAGTATTTTGCATGTTAAAAAAAATATACAGGGAAACATTGGGTATCAACACACCAATGTTCGCACGACGGCCGTTAGGTACATGATCTACCTCAACGGTTGCATCTCTTTTATGTCTCCGGGCAGACGCTGCCTTACTATAAATTTCCTCGCCCATCGAGGATTCCTTATGCTTATTATCACTCTTCGTCCCCAAAGCCGATGATCATCCCTCCTCTGCGAGAGGGCATGGTCTCATTTCGGAAATTTCTCCAACGCCTGTAGTAAAGAAGTTAGGAAACACAAAGGGAAATATTCCTTAAAGAAAATAATCATACGGTACTCACCGTGGTGCTTTGCCTCCTATCTACCCTTCGACAAGTGTCGCCACTTACGCTTAGTAGGTCGAGCAAGCTACCAATTTTCGAGTCCAATCTGCCAGATCGGGGACCTCGTATGGCAACCACAAGATTGATGCGGAAAGGGAAAGAAAACACATTTACGGAGTCTGCCTCCACTATGAACAAAAATGACAAAATCACAAGTGTACCACTTACGTGTGAAATTCCATCTCTCAAGGAATGGCAGGAACTTTACGGGGATAATGTCAATAGTTCACACTCGGACAAATCGACTCATCCACCCTCGATTCATGTCTTCTTCATTAATGGAAACAAAGGGCCGGGTGCGTCGTAGAGTAATCAGGCCTCGGTAATGCAAGGGCCGGTACAATCTAATAAGATGGCTGAAGGTGAACATGATCCCTTCTTTATATGCAAAGAACCTTATCATCAACACTATCCTCCAAAACGACGGGTGAACCTGTGCCAAGGTAACCCGATATCTTCTACAAAACTCGACCACGACTCTATCGGCAGGGCCCAATGTAAAGGGGTACGTATATACGTTCAAAAAACCCTCTACATGAGCCATGATGCTCTCTTCCATGGAAGATACGTGCAGTACCACCTTTTCTCCCCATCCAGAGTCTCTCCTAACCGCCTCGAGGTGTTCCTATCCTATTGATGAGATGAACCTCGATACATGATCCCAATGGTTCTGAACATTGGGTGGTCTCTCTAACGTAAAGTCCCTTCTCGAGGCAAAGCATCTCGAGGTTAGCTCACCGGACACCGGCGGTGTACCACCGACCGAGCAGGAAGCAGAGGCGGAACTCTCCTCTTCTTGGTGAACGGATTTGGGCGTAGCAGCCATAATTATGGTGAAACAAGAAGAAGGAGACGAAAACTTAAACGAAAGCTTCGAATTAAAATAACGAAAGAACTGATGCAAGAAATGAGTGCTCTATAAAAAGGATAGTTGCTCAAAGTAGCAGAATCCATGAAGAAAGCAAATACATATATAGAGCAAGCAACGACTTTTCGCCTATTCTGAAGGCCAATTAATTCTTTCTCTCGAGTTCGAGCGAACGCTCACCTGATTATTTAGCCCATGGGCTACCCAAGCCCGAGCAGGTTCTCACTTAGGGACTATTTATAAGGCCTCAGAGCTATATTTACTATAAGTTTGAGAAACGTTTTGCTCAAATTGCGGGCTTCCCGAGTTCGAGCAAACTCTCGCCCGGGGAATATTTGTAAAGGCCTAAGGTCTATCTTTATTTTCGGATGATCACGGAAATGCCCCCCGGTTGCAAAATCTTAAATCTGCTTTAGTTCGAGGAGCTTACCACTCGGGGACTATTAGTAAGGCCTTAAAGGGCTAGGCCTTATTTCAAAAATCGAAACCCTGCTCTCACTCAAGTCGGACCCAGAAGCCCCGACGACCTAAGCTTGCATCAAATCAATCCAAGATTAGTTTAAGGAATAGCAGAGAGCTCCAAGGAATGTCATGTTAACCAATCAAAAACCTAAGGGTTATTATGACCGCGTCTAGTATTCAGATCGACCGGTAAAATCATGCACTTGGATTTCTCACAAACGAAGGCGAAACGAAGTTCAACCCAAATTAAAGGCAAAATGAAGAAATTCTTATATTAATAAAAGATGATTACAAATGTCACACCTCCTTTTTCACCTACACCCGCGAGGGGCGTAAAAAGGGAGTTTTTTTCCAATTAAATGACAATCAAAACGGGATTTATTATTTAATTCAGAGTCGCCACTTGGGAGATTTATGGTGTCCCAAGTCACCGGTTGAATCCCTAATCGAGGAAAAGATTGACTCTGTATTACAGTCTGTGAACCAGAAATCTAAGTAAAGAATTCGGTTAACCCGGGAGAAGGTGTTAGGCATTCCCGAGTTCTGTGGTTCTAGCACGGTCGCTCAACAGTCGTATTCGGCTTAGTTTTATGATTTTTGTAAAAATTATGAACCTATGTGCAAATTTTAATTTTTAACCGCTTTTATTATTATCATTATTATTTTAACAGAGAATTGCAACGTTGTGAAAACGTATCTCGAACCACGTCACATCAATGTACCCGTGGTTATCGACACCTTTCGACTCCGTTGAGATTTGGAATTGGGTCACATAAATGTGCACCCGAGTTTAAGAAAGTAAATTATTAAAGGCGCGCCTAAAGCGACTAGCGTATTATCATTTTGGGGAAGGCCGTGAACTTTTGCTAAACGGCCCATCCCGAAGTCTAAGGAATTTTACAAACACTTATAGAGGGCCCCGCAGCTTATGTATTTTTGTTTGTCGAGGCTCGTCTCATTCATTATTAAAAAAAAAGAAAGAATTGCAACATCATGGAAATGCATCTCGAACCACGTCACAATAAATGTACCTGTGACTATCGACATATTTCGACTTAATTGAGATTTGGATTTGGGTCACATAAGTGTGCACCCGAGTTTAAGAAGGTAGAGTTATTTAAAATACGCGCCTAAAGAGACTAACACATTATTATTTTGGGGAAGGCCGCAAAATTAACTAAACGGCCCGTCCCGAATTCTAAATGTTTTACTTTACCCATTTATTGAGGGCCCCGCTATTTGCATTTTTTTTATTTGGCGAGGCTCATCTCATTTTTATTTAAAGACTGATCCCTAAGCGACTATGATTTTTCTAATTATTCTTGTCTCTAAAAATAAGGGAAAGAAATCCTAATTAATAACGACTATATTTGAGGTCAATGGGTTCACGCTACTTCAGCCAGCTTGGGCCTGAAGCACAGCCCGTTTAAATGGACCAAAATCCAGGCACACACGAGAGCAAGCCAGTCTTAGACTTGAGCCCAGGTTTACACGGGTGTTTAATTAAAACCAAACTTGGGCCGCCTGCCCAGCCCATTCGAGATAGGCTGTTAAGCCTTGATCCCTCATTCAAAAATGTCTTTCAAGTATTCATGGACAGCTTCAAGTTATTCATATTTCACCATTTACAACAAAGGAAAACGTGATTCACCTATTGATTGATGAAATAACTAACATTTCTGATTTCAGCTTAAAGCTCAGATTATTTCTACTTGTCTTTTGATGAGCTATTGGATACTATTAAGGTGAAAGAAAGCATATATTGAGGATGTTAAATCAATGTTCAAACGATTCAGGGTTTCATGCTAGTTTACTGTCAGTACACATGAGAATTCAAGAACTCGAAGTGATTTCCTATTTCAACTGCCTTCTGATTTTAATAATCAAATTATCAGGCACAAAAGTAAACTAGCCAAACTGAAGGATAATTTCAGCTCACATTACTACATGTTCGAGAACTCTATACTAAACATACAAACTAAATTAGCCACAGCCAATTTCATTTCACACTCATCGATCTAACCACTTAACAAACTCGAGATCCTTAAGCTGACTGACAGTTAGTTGCAACATATAATTCAGATTAGCCTAAGGAAATCCCACTTAACATTCCACATTATTACAAGCCAGACTATTACTCAAATCAATATCATCTTAATCAACTAGCAACAAGTGATAATTTAAACCACTTAAACTATATCAGACAGCATCCAAAGTGCGGAGATCTGATAGCAATTTTCATTTCAACTTCAACTTGGAGTTTCATGGAAGCAAATCAAGGAAATGTACCTGGAATTGGAACAGAGATAAAGTAGAAGAAAGATCAGCAACAGCAGTAATGCGAGCAACAATACAACAACAATTCACAACAGCAATTTGAAGTTCCAAACAGCCACAAACAGAACCAGCTCAGCCCAGAAACATATTTTTCAATCCAGGAAGAGTTCAGAAATGTTTTGAACTAACAAGATGAATAGATTAACCCAAAAACGATTCGAATAAACCCAAATGACCTTCAAATTGACCCTAGAAACATACCACAACAACAAAACACTCAAACTGAACCGATAAGGTCTCGATTGAAACCAAAAGTCAACTGGAAAACTAAGTAGAAAACAACTACTGATTCCAGTAGCTAGCAATCAATTGATTTCTTCAGGACTAGTGAAACTCCCAAGAACTCTCTCTATTTTTGTAACACTGACCCTCAAAAGAAAGCCCAGACCAGACTCAAAAGCTTGAAAAAGAACTGATTTTCTGCTCTAAAAAAACCAGCCCCCTCCCTGTGTAAAAAAAAACCTTTTCTTCTGTCTAAAAATGACTCTATATATAACCCCCAAAACAGGCCTACCCCTTCTGCCTTATCAGATTTTCTGCCCATGATATTCCTCCACCACTACTACATGTTTTGTTCTCTTTTAACTCACTTGTTCCCCACTACCCTTGTATTTCCCTTATTTAATTTCTCAAACAGGTATGGGCACCTATTCTAAATCCATTTCCTTTAAACCTTCCCCTACCACTATGTCTTGTTCCCCATTAGCACTAAACAAATGCATTAGTTTAATGTTAATTAAGTGTTTTACTGACAGCCCACTTAAACTAGCCATTTTTAAACTTTTCAATTCCCAAATTACCCTCCTAAAGCCCCTAAAATTACTATCCTACCTCAGCCCTTTTCAATCTATACCAAATTCATCAGCTATAACCAATTCAGCTAAGTTAGATTCAATCAGTAATTCAAACTAGAACTCAGGTCAGATCAAATAGCATAAAAATAAAGACCAATGCATTTGAACAAAATCATATTGAACTACCAAGGTCAAATTTCAGACCATGATTGACACAGATACATGGGAATGACTAACTATGTTCACAATTCTAAATCAAACAAAAATGAATGAAATACTGTCACACACTGGATGAACATAACTGAATTTATATGGGAAATGATGAACAACAAAACAAACAAGGAATCAGACATCACCGAAAGTGAGATCATTTGAACTAGTAATACTAGTAACCAATTACAAGTCTAGACACAGTTTTTGTGCGCGCACATTACGGGCACTGATCCTTATAACCAAACTAAAAAGACAAACATACTTAAACGATGCAACATATGCCAATTGACCAGGACGAGAAAAACTGGACCAGAAAAGGGTCCGAAAGAGGAGGAGGATTAATTGACAAACATAACAAGGAAACCTAATTAGGCAAATAACAAACAATAATCAAGGAAAAGAGGAGGAATACCTCAAACATCAGAAACCCAAATGAACCCCATTCTCATTTGTCACGACCCAAACCGATGGGCCGCGACGAGCACCCGGTACCTTACTCAACCGAATACCAACATAAGGCATCTTTCTTATTACATCATCATATACACGGGACATACGGGCCTAACAGGCCAACATAATCATTTATAAACTCAAAACATAGGCCGACAAGGCCGTACAATCTTTCACGTACATGACATATGTCTACAAGCCTCTAAGAATACATAAATATCATAAAGGTCGAGACAGAGTCCCGCCATACCAAACAATATACGTCTAACTCATACTAACCAAACAAGCAACTCCAGAGCAAGTGGAGCGCACCAACATCTTCCGCTGAGTTGATAGCCTACATGGAGGGCTCTCGACCTGTCTATCAGGACCTGCGGGCATGAAATACAGCGTCCCAGGAAAAAGGGACGTCAGTACGAATAATGTACTGAGTGTGTAAGGCACATAAATAAATACATAAGAGACATGGAAGACATATAGAGTACATGACTTAACTTGTAAGTCTGAATAACTTTGTAAATCATAAATTACTTTTAGCGTAATGCGTATGCGTATGAATGTCATGTCGTGCATTGGTACATGTTTCATAACATCATCAGCCTCTGAGGGCATCCCATCATATCATATCGGCCACTGCGGGCAAAATCATCATTGTATACCAACTGATCAGGTGGTGGTGCGTATATAACGCCATAACCTTTCCCATATCCCATATACATATATGCATATATATATATATATATATATATATATATATATATATATATATATATATATATGCGTATATAACGCCGTTTAAATCATATTTACATACATATGCGTATATAACGCTGTTTGAATTATATTTCGGCCACTGTGGGCAACATCATCATCATATACCAGCTGATCAGGTGGTGGTGCGTATATAACGCCGTAACATTTTCCCATATCCCATATACATATATTTACATATATACGCGTATATAACGCCATCTGGTCATGGGTCAATGCACATGAATGCAATGCATGAAAAGTACGTCAATAAAATCATTCAGAAGGTGATAAGACCACTTTGCCTCTTAAGCAATATCATAAAGTAACATCTTTTCAACTTTCGTATTTTTCTGAGACCCATGAACAGATGATAAAATATTATGACACATGGGAATTAAAGAACATAGATATTTCTATTACTTCTATGAGTAGAGTCACTTATGGAGTTTGTGCATTTGCACGTTTCGTTCATATCGTATAGATCATGCCAAGAGAAAGAAGGGAGGGCCTTAACATACCTGAGCCGATTCTCTTAACAATTTCTCTAACATCGTTGATTGCGACAACGCGGATAACACACTTGTGTGTAGTGCAACGCAAAATGGCACTCATACCAGGTCGTCTTTTCTCGAGGTACTCAGGTGCTCTGTTTCACCTCTTGGATGGTACCAATAGAATCAATACATAATAATTATGTATCTATTTCCTTTTCTTCATGAGTTGTCTTAGCCAAAGTGTAGTAAAGGAATATAGTAAACTTTCTTCTTATGCTTTGATTTAAGCAAATTGGGTATAAGAATCTGACAATAACTTACCTTTCTAATCTTAAATTGCTCCAAATTAGCATAAAAGTGCTGAAAAGTCTGTCTTATCTTCAACTTCTTTAAGTTAATTTTATCAAAATAGTTATTGGGGAATGACTATTGTGTCCTAGTCTTATACTGCCGATATATATACCTTTCTCCATGTCCCTGTTGATCATGCCACATATTCACTTTAACTAAGAGTCATTCTTTGGAGTGGTTCCATGCTGCCACGTTGGGGTAGGGGTGGGGTATTTTTAATCTTATCCAACAAATAATTAATTAATTAACTAAGTAATTTCCCGCTACCCGGTAATTAACCAATCACCCAAAAAATTGAGAATTATTCCCACTTACTTAAAATACTACTCATTGTTCACATACTTTATATGCCTTTCTATCATGGCCATGTAGTACCTTGTATGGAACTAGTCAATAAATACCAGGTATTTTAGCTCGGGCCGTATTTTATCCCAAAATGCCAAACTTTGACAAAATTCATTTTCTTAGACTTGCTCCCCCTTTCACCTTCATGAATTTACTAATCACTTGTGAAATAGCATAATCCTTATAATCTCCAAATAATCTTTTCCGTGGACTGATGCCAATTACCTTACAACAAATTCAATGCACAATACTATAGGGTGCAACATCATCGCAACTTAACACTGCGAAGCGTAACATCACCGTAATGTAATACTGCAGACCATAACATCGTCATGATATAATATTGTCGGACGTAATATCGACGTAATATTGAGGGGCGTAACATCATTGACACTTCGTTTTGAAATTTTGAAGTCAAAATGGACCTTAATCGAGTGTTCTCGAGTGAGAACACTCGACTAAAGTCAGTTAAGACCTCAAACCTTTAACCTCGTACCAGTCTAAAGTTGGTTCCTCTAGGGTTTGCCTTATATCTGAAATTCGAAAGGCTCTAACAAGATTTGGATAGAACCTGGGTGGGATTTGGGGTGAGGGAGTCAAAGAGGTTACTGGGTGTTAGTTAGGGATGGCTTGGGAGGTGAAGCCGCCACTAGAGAATCTTATGGCGGCGCTAGGGTTTAGACCTTCGAATGAATATTCGAAACGCTTGGGCTTGATTCGAAGGGAAGTGAGTATGGGACTGGAACGAGGAAGACTTGGGGAAGTTGTGGTGTGAAATTGGAGGCCATTGGACGAGATAGGGTTCTGGCCTGATTTTCTATCTAATATTCGAAGCACATGGCTGGGATTCGAGGGATAAGAGTTAGGGATTCGGGATGGGGAGGTCGAGGGGAATCAGTAGTGAAGAGATGGGGTCGTTTGGACCACCGGAACTACCGTGAGGCGATTTCCGGTGGGCGGTGCACAGTGGCAAAAGGCAGGGGATCTGTTTGGTCTCTGAAGCTCAGAGACGAAGAAGTGGGGGGTATGGCTTTGGGGTGTGGGGTACGTGATTGGGGTTATATACGGAGGGGTGTTTTAATCCTGGCCGTTGGATCAAGCACAATCAACGGCCTGGATCAATTCACTTAATAGGCACGGTGTCGTTTAGAGTAGTACTGGGGCGGTCTGGGTTGGGTCAAAACGGGTAAGGGAGGAGTGGTCTAGACCGTTCGATCAAAACAAATCACTGGTCCAGATTGAACGTGACAGAAACGACGCCGTTTGAGCGGGCGTTTTGCCAGATTGACTGGACTGGGTACAGGGGTGAAATTTGGGCCTGGTTTTGGTCAAAATCAAGACGGCCCAGTTCCGATCTGGTCCAATTTTCACTCCTTTCTAAAAACCAATTTTCACTCCTTTCTTTTAATTCCTAAAAACCAAAATTCCTAAATTAAATTGTAAAACCAAGCTCATTTTAAAAAGATATTAATTAACCCTTAACAATAATTAACACACAAGATCAAACAAAAATAAAATCACACAATTAAACAATAAAAATGACAAAGCTACCAAAATTCCTATTTTTGTGATTTTCATTCTTAAAAATAGGACATGGTTTAATTAATTCAAAAATGCATAATTAAATCCTAAATATGCATGCAACATGTATTTTGTATTTTTCTTAACTAAAGTAGAAATAAACATGCACAGACAAAAATAATTATCCAAAATGTCACGCAAAGTTCTCAAAATTGTACCCAAAGGCAATTTGTTTTATTTTTTGATTTCTTTGGGAGTAGTTTTCGTGAAGCAAAAATCACGTGCTCACAGCTGCCCCTCTTTGTCCGAAAACACAAAGAGTTTTCGTGCAAAGATAAAGTGAGCGGATACGAGCGATTTTTGCCTATTGGAATACTCCATGTGAAGCATTTTTGAAAAGATTTAACCGAACCTTTGCTTCAAAGGTTTCCTACATATCCCTGGCTAGAAGGGAATCAGGTTAATGTAGTTCGGGAAGTTTTGGTAGCTGGGACTACCATGGGACTGCATTTTTGCTGTTACTGCTGTTGCATGCTGTTACTACTGCTTTCCGACCTCCTTATTACATCGGGCCAAAAGAAAACAAGAAGCTAGACTAAACTGGGGATTACAACATCTTATCTATTTTCAACTTGCTCTTGTAGTCTTCCTTCTGATCTCTGCGATGGGATACATGCTGGTGGTATTTTGTTGTAACCCTCCGCATTACTGACCTCTGATTCGATCTTGAAATGTATTCCTCTGTTCTGCAGGCGGGCTCCTGACTTTAGCAACTTAAAAGTAACGCCTCCGTTCTACGGGCGGGCTCCTGACCTCAATCTTGAAATTTATTCCTCTGTTCTACAGGCGGGCTCCTGACTCCAACTTGACTTTAAAAGATAATACGGCCTCCATTCTCCAGGCGGGTTCCTGACTTCAACAACAACTTTTAAGATAAACACCTCCATTTTCAGGCGGGTTCCTGACTTCAACAGCATCTTAAAAATAAAGTACCTGTAATTTTCAGGCGGGCTCCTGATTTCAACAACTTCTTAAAAATATAACTCCTCTATTTTTCAGGCGGGCTCATGATTTCAACAATTTCTTAAAAATATAACTCCTCTATTTTTCAGGCGGGCTACTGATTTCAACAATTTCTTAAAGACATAACACCTCCATTTTTCAGGTGGGATCCTGACTTTAATTTATGACTTAAAATGTAACACCTCCGTTCTTCAAGCGGGCTCCTGACTTCAATAAACTTTAAAATGTAACAGCTCCGTTCTTCAGACGGGCTCCTGACTTAAACTTTAAGATGTAACACCTCCGTTCTTCAGGCGGACTCCTGACTTTAACTTCAATTTGAAATGACAACAACCTCCATTCTCCAGGCGGGCTCCTGACTTCAACTACAACTCGAAATGCAGTACCTCCATTCTCCAGGCTGGCTCCTGACTTTACTACTTCCCAAATCATAATACCTCCATTCTACAGGCGGGCTCCTGACTTCGACTTGAAATTGTAACAACATCCGTTCTCCAGGCGGGCTCCTGACTTCAACTACAACTTGAGAATATAACAACCTCTATTTTCCAGGCGGGTTCCTGACTTCAATAAACAATTTAAAGATAATACCTCCATTCTCCAGGCGGGCTCCTGACTTCAATAAACTTTAAAATGTAACACCTCCGTTCTTCAGGCGGGCTCCTGACTTCAATAAACTTTAAGATGTAACACCTCCGTTCTTCAGGCGGGCTCCTAACTTCAACTACAACTCGAAATGTAGTACCTCCATTCTCCAGGCGGGCTCCTGACTTTACTACTTCCCAAAACATAATACCTCCATTCTACAGGCGGGCTCCTGACTTCGACTTGAAATTGTAACAACCTCCGTTCTCCAGGCGGGCTCCTAACTTCAACTACAACCTGAGAATATAACAACCTCTATTTTCTAGGAGGGTTCCTGACTTCAATAAACAATTTAAAGATAATACCTCCATTCTCCAGGCGGGCTCTTGACTTCAATAAACTTTAAAATATACACCTTCATTCTCCAGGCGGGCTCCTAACTTCAATAAACTTTAAAATGTAACACCTCCGTTCTTCAGGCGGGCTCCTGACTTCAATAAACTTTAAGATGTAACACCTCCATTCTTCAGGCGAGCTCCTGACTTTAACTTCAATTTGAAATGACAACAACCTCCATTCTCTAGGCGGGCTCCTAACTTCAACTACAACTCGAAATGTAGTACCTCCATTCTCCAGGCGGGCTACTGACTTCACTACTTCCCAAAACATAATACCTCCATTCTACAGGCGGGCTCATGACTTCGACTTGAAATTGTAACAACCTCCGTTCTCCAGGCAGGCTACTGACTTCAACTCCATTCTCCAGGCGGGCTCCTGACTTCAATAAACATTAAAATATAACACCTCCATTCTCCAGGAGGGCTCCTGACTTCAACTATTTCGTAAAATGTAATACCTCCATTCTCCAGGAGGGTTCCTGACTTCATCTTCTTCTTAAACAATGCGTTTTATTGTTGTTGTTCCTTCCTGCCTCCTGAACCATTTTCCTTCTAACTTGAATCATCCTCTTTCAGAACTGCTTCCCTCAAAACTGGTGTTTTATTCCTCTGAAAATGGCTGGGGATAACACCGATATTTTATTCACAAATATGTTATTTTCCTTCTTCAAAGACTACTTCCTTTAAAGCTGGTGCTTTCACTTCTCTAAAACCTGCCGGGGATAACACTGTTGGGGAATTATCTTCCTTCTTTAAGACTAGTTACTTTCCTCCTTTTAACAATGGTGGGGATGATACTGATTCAAAGACCACTACCCTTAAAACTTGCGTTATCTTGCTTCTTCCAAGATTGCTTTTTTTAAAACTTGTATTGCCTTCTCTCGTAAACTGCTGGGGATTTCACTTCCTTCAAAACTTGTGTTATCTTCCATCTTCCCCCAAGTGGCTATCTGATTTCAGGAAAATTTTCGCAATGAGAGAAAATTTTCTGCCCCAGTTTGATAATTTTCTTTGTGGCTATGTCTTCCCATTGTCAATAATTTCCTTTCCCTGCTTCAAATCAAAGAAAAATTTGTTAGTTTAAAACGTGGTGAGTGGTCGTGCCACTCCTGCTGGGGATGGTTTTTCCCTTCTTCATTTCCCTGCTTTGCGCTTTATTACAAAACTTGCTGGGGATGATATTATTTGCTGGGGACGATATTCCTGCCGGGGATGGTTTTTCTTTTCTCTTCCTTCCCCTCTCTGTGTTGTCCGACCATCGTGAAACTTGGTCGATAATCTGTCGGAGTTGTTCCTGCATCTCGCAAATCTGCTGGGGATCCTCTTGGAATTTGATCCATAACTTTTCAACTGTTGTTTTTTTCTATTTTTCTCCAACTTCCCCTGGAAATTCGGTCCTCTTGGAATCTAGACCCATTCATCATTTGGTCTTGCGACAAACTTCTTTTCATTTTGTTGCCTTATCTTTGGCCTGTCCTATCCACATTGTGTTTTTGCACCATCTTGGCAACTGGTAATAAGCTCTGAAAATCCTTTTCAAAAACAAACTGTTGTGGAGATAAAGTCTTTAGACCAAGAAATGAAAAAGTGATGATTTCCAAAGATAGAAAAAGAAGAAATCTTTCTGAACAAATGCTGGGGAAAAGGAAAGAAAAGAACTTGTCTGAATGATACAACCGATCACAACGATCATGTCGTGCATTCCGGATTAATTAACCCAGTCTATTTGTATCAATCAATCTTTCGGACGGCCTCATCTTGTTGGGGATAAACAGGCACTCAACTCTTTGCCAAATGCGGATCTTTTCCGCCAATCTTGTCTTGTCACCTCATAGTGACCTTCGAGGGGTTTTCACTAATAAGACTATCTCGTTTCTCTCAACTCCCATCGCCTTATAGTGCCTGTGAAAGTTTTCACCGATAAGACTCTCTCTTTTTATTTCTCTCAACTTACGTCGCCTTATGGTGCCTGTAGAGGTTTTCACCGATAAGACTCTCTCATTTTATTTTATTTTTTCCAGCTAGGGATCGGAGTGTTACCGATATGACTCTCTCTGCTGGGGATTCTTTCGGCTATCAATTCATTTCCAGCTTATGATCCTCTTCTCTGTTGGGGATCAGATTGTTATTCCCGACTTCCATTTGCATGACTTGGCACTTCTCAGATACTGATCGGGATGTCTTTTTTGGACATCAATATGGGTTTTTGTGTATGGCTAAAAGAAAAAGGGTAAAAGGTTCAAAATAATTTTGATGGGTAAAACATTACAACTCTTGGAATCAACTTTCTTTCCTAAAATTATAAACACAACTTCTGCCCCAATTTTTCTTCCTTGGGGATTTTTGTTTTTTATTACACTATGACCGAGCTGTGAGGCGCCTATGTATCCTCTTTGAGGAATCAGGTCAAACGTAGTTCCAATTCCTTTGTTTTTCTTGTGACTTTTCTTTTGTCTTTATTATCATTATTTTCTCTTCTCTTTTCTTTCACTTTCATTACTGATTCCAAAAGAGAGGTATGAAAGAATAAATAAGGCTCAAAAGGGGAAACAAAGGTTAAAGTGTTTGGATAGAAGAAAGAATTGCCTCCGTCATTTCATTCTCCGATAAATGCCAAGTGCAACCAAACAACAATTACAATCAAAAGAAATCATACATAATATCTCTTAACTGCGTCCGAATTGATAGTCATGTCGACGCATTTCCCTTCGATATCTGTTAAACATAAAGAGTCATTGGACAACACTCTGGTTACAATGAATGGCCCTTGCCAATTCAGGGCAAACTTGCCCTTTGCCTCAGCCTGATGTGGGAGGATGCGTTTCAGCACTTGCTGGCCTACTTCAAACTTCCGGGGATGCACCTTTTTGTTGTATGCTCTTGCCATTCTCTTTTGATACAACTGGCCATGACACACAGCTGCCAATCTTTTTCATCAATCAAGTTCAACTGCTCCAAATGGGTTTTATCCCACTCGTCATCATCAATCCCAGCCTCAGCGATAATCCAGAGGGACGAAATTTCTACTTCTGCCAGTATCACTGCTTCAGTTCCGTATACCAACAAATAAGGAGTTGCCCCTACTGAAGTACGGACAGTAGTGCGATAACCCAACAATGCAAATGGTAATTTCTCATGCCATTATGGATCCTTCTATCATCTTCCTCAGTATCTTCTTTATGTTCTTGTTGGCTGCCTCAACTGCTCCATTCGCCTTGGGACGATATGGGGTGGAATTAAAGTGTGTAATCTTGAACTGTTGACATACTTCTTTCATCAAACTGTTGTTAATATTAGCGGCATTGTCCGTGATGATCACTTTGGGGATCCCAAATCTACAGATGATATGGGAATGAACGAAATCCACCACTGCCTTCTTGGTTACCGACTTGAAAGTTTTAACCTCAACCCACTTGGTGAAATAATCGATGGTGACCAGAATGAACCTATGACCGTTAGAAGCTGCCGGCTCAATCGGTCCAATGACATCCATGCCCCATGCAACAAATGGTCATGGTGCTGACATTGTATGCAATTCTGTTGGCGGAGAATGAATCAAATCTCCGTGTATCTGACACTGATGGCATTTTCGCACGAAATTGATACAATCACGCTCCATAGTGAGCCAATAATACCCTGCTCGAAGAATCTTCTTTGCCAATATATATCCGCTCATATGTGGCCCACAAACTCCCGCATGTACCTCTGTCATCACTATCGTAGCTTGACCAACATCTATACATCTCAGCAATCCCAAATCTGGTGTTCTTTTGTATAACACTCCTCCACTGAGGAAAAATTCATTTGCCAATCGACGAATGGCTCTCTTTTGATATCCGGTGGCCTGCTCCGGGTATATCCCCATCCTGAGGTATTCCTTGACATCATAAAACCACATCTCGCCATCCATTTCTTCCTCTTTCATGTTGCAATAAGCATGCTAATCACGAACCTGGATATGCAATGGGTCAACATGAATTTTGTCTGGGTGGTGCAACATCGATGCTAAAGTGGCCAAAGCATCGACCACCTCATTATGAACTCTTGGGATGTGTCTGAACTCCACTGATCGAAATCGTTTACTCAGATCAAGCAAGCATTGTCGATATGGTATGAGCTTCAAATCTCTTGTTTCCCATTCACCCTGAATCTGATGCACCAGGAGGTCCGAGTCTCCCAAGATCAAGACGTCCTGGACATCCATGTCTGCAGCTAACCGTAAGCCCAAAATGCATGCCTCATATTCAGCCATGTTATTGGTACAATAGAAACGTAGTTGTGCCGTAACAGGATAATGATGTCCTATTTTAGAAATAAGTATCGCTCCTACTCCAACTCCTTTCGCATTTGCGGCTCCATCAAAGAAGAGCTTCCAACCTGGTTCCTCAGATAATTCCAACTCATCTACATGCATCACTTATTCATCCGAAAAATACGTCCTCAAGGGCTCGTATTCCTCATCAACAGGATTCTCGGCCAAGTGATCAGCCAATTCTTGGGCCTTCATGGTCGTCCTCGTCACATAGACGATGTTGAATTCTGTGAGTAATATCTGCCATTTCGCCAATCTTCCTGTGGGCATAGGCTTCTGAAAAATATACTTCAGTGGATCCAAGCGTGAAATGAGGTAAGTAGTATATGATGACAGATAATGCTTCAATTTCTGGGCCACCCAAGTTAGGGCGCAACATGTCTTCTCGAGTTGAGTGTACTTAACCTCATAGCCTGTAAACTTCTTGCTGAGATAATAGATGGCTTGCTCCTTCCTTCCTGTAATGTCATGTTGCCCTAGTACGCAGCCAAACGAAATCTCCAGGACCGTTAGATAAAGAATTAACGGTCGTCCCGGTTCAGGTGGAACCAATACAGGTGGATTTGATAAATATCCTTTGATTTGGTCAAATACTTCCTGACATTCTGTCGTCCATTCTACCGCAACATCTTTCCTCAATAGCCGAAAAATGGGTTCACAAGTTGTTGTGAGTTGCGCAATAAACCTGCTGATATAATTCAACCTCCCTAACATACTCATTACTTCTGTCTTGTTCTTCGGCGGTGGCAAATTTTGGATGGATTTGATCTTTGACAGGTCCAACTCAATTCTTCGTCGACTGACGATGAATCCCAACAGCTTTCCAGATGGAACACCAAATGCACATTTGGCCGGGTTGAGCTTAATATCGTACCTTCGAAGTCTTTGAAAAAACTTCCTTAGGTTGGCTACGTGGTCTTCCTGATGATTGGATTTTATGATCATACCGTCCACGTATACCTCAATCTCTTTGTGTATCATGTCATGAAACACAGTAGTCATTGCTCTCATGTACGTTGCCCCAGCATTCTTCAAACCAAATGGCATTACCCGGTAGCAATAAATCCCCCACGGCATAATGAAAGTTGTCTTTTCCGCATCTTCTTCATCCATCAAAATCTAATGATACCCGGCATAGCAATCCACAAAAAACCCGATCTCACGTCCAGCACAATTATCGATCAAGATTTGGATGTTGGGTAATGGAAAGTTGTCTTTGGGGCTTGCCCTGTTCAAATTGCGGTAAACGACACACACCCTGATCTTCCTATCTTTCTTCGGCACTGGCACCACATTAGCCAGCCAATCAGGATATCGAGTGACCCGAATAACCTTTGCCTGCAACTGCTTGGTTACTTCTTCTTTAATCTTCACACTCATATCTGTCTTGAACTTTCTCAATTTCTGCTTGACGGGAGGGCACGCCGGGTCAGTGGTTAATTTGTGAACCACTAGATCGGTGCTTAAGCCCGGCATGTCATCATACGACCATGCAAAAGCATCTTTGAATTCAATGAGTGCTTTGATTAGTTCCTCCCTGATATTCGGTGCAATGTGGATGCTTATTTTAGTTTCCCTGATATCAATTGCATCCCCTAAGTTGATGGCTTATGTGTCATTTAAATTGGGTTTGGATTTCTCCTCAAACTGGCTTAACTCTCTATTTATCTCTTCGAAGGCTTCATCCTCATCGTATTCTGATTCATCATCATAATCGGCCTCTTGTACAATTAGTCCAGAATCAGATTGATTTCTTAGACTGGGTTGAAGATCTGTTGTGCATTCCATGTCATTAGAACCATTATAAAGAGAACTGTTCAGAAAGAGAAAAGAAGAAAACAAAGTTAAAACAAAATAAGAAGAACAAAAGCTTTCACTTTATTAAAATACGGGATAACAAAGTTTCACACTTTGCCGAATACAAAAAAAAACTGGATTACAACCCAGGAATAATCCGAAAAGACAAGAAAGAAAAATCAGAGCCCACTACCAAGACTCCCTCCAGGTAGGAAGGGGAGTAGCCATCCAATTGTTGGTATTTGCCTTAGGCCCCACAAACTGTACATCTAACCTACTTGACCATTCTCCATCTTCTATCATGTTGACATCGGCGAACAGCCTTTCAAAGCCCTCATTCAAATCTCCACGTGGCCTAATCAGTGGTTCGAGAACTTTCGGGACCGACAACTTTCTGATACCTGCTCTGACAAATGATCTGGATAGGCGCGGGATTGGCTTGGGAAGGACCCAGACTCTTTTATACAACTTGCGGGCCCGTCTCACATCCGCCGTTGTAGGCTTGAACCCCAACCCAAAGGTATCCAGATTTTTGGGCAAAGAAACCGGCTGAACAATACTCTGAAGATCAGCCCCTAAACCTTTGCCTGGCACAAACCCGTTCCTCAACATCTCCGAGGCTACCATGACAGTTGCAGCTGCTATTTTGGGAAGTGGGATGCTTTCACCTTCGGGAACTTTGTCCACTAAAACCGTGTAGAAAACCTGGTAAACCCACGGTCCCTTATCATCATCAGTTTCTATGAAGGGTACGATGGCATCCCTTATGGCGCTTGCATTATCTTCCCTATGTACTATGATCTCTTGCCTATCCCATTCGAATTTGACCATCTGATGTAATGTAGAAGGCACTGCTTTGGCGGCGATGATCCAGGGTCGCCCCAACAGAAGATTATATGACACTGCCACGTCTAACACTTGAAACTCCATGGTGAACTCGACTGGACCAATTGTTAATTCGAGTATGATGTCACCTACTGTGTCTGTACCACCGCCATCAAACCCTCACACATAGATGTTGTTCTGGTGAATCATGTCATCATCGACCTTTAGTTTGTT
The DNA here is from genome assembly GCF_000393655.2 of Nicotiana sylvestris. Lineage (NCBI taxonomy): Eukaryota > Viridiplantae > Streptophyta > Magnoliopsida > Solanales > Solanaceae > Nicotiana > Nicotiana sylvestris. Next base: position 108,907,421 of record NC_091067.1, read on the forward strand.
CAATGTGGCCAAAGGACAGATATTGTCACTGGACCCATTATCAATCAGTACTCGAGTGACTACTGAGTCTTCATACTTCACGGCTACTGGCTTGCTTGATATCCCTTGCACCGTTACTTTGGCCGGCTCTGGATTCTTGGAAACATCAGACGAACTCTTCCCCATCACCACCACTGACTTGCCTTCTACCCTTTCCGACTGTACTATCGCTTTTCCACTGACCGACTTTTCTTTCGGACTGGCACGGATCATCATTACCGTTTGTGAGGGCTTCGTGAGCTTCCCTCCTTCGTGCACTAGTTCGATCATGTAGGCTTCATGGTGCATCAGCAACGGGTTCTGATTGATGTTAGGTGCCTCTGGCTCCTGGACCTCGATCCTATTTGTGTCAATAAGATCTTGTACGGCAGTCTTCAACTTCAAACAATTCTCAGTATCATGCCCGGGAGCCCCCGAACAATATTCACAGCTTACCGAGTGGTCTAGATTTTTGGGAAGGGGATTTGGCAATTTGGGCTCCACAGGACTCAATAGGCCTAACTGCCTCAATTTATCGAACAGAGTAGTATAAGTTTCTCCCAGCGGAGTGAATGTTCTCTGCCTCTGCACCCTTTCATTCCTGAAAGTCTGATTCCCACGGAAACCTGGTCCCGAAGGATTCCTGTAGGCCCTTGGTAGTGGATATGTGTTTTGTGGAGGTGGATATGCGTTTTGTGGGGGTGGATATGTATTTTGTGGAGGTGGATATGTATTCTGGGGAGCCAGCGCATGCAATTACGGGCGAGCCGTAGGCTGGGTGTAAGTTTGGGCGTGATGGACAGAGAAATGTGGCTCTTGTGGTGGGTAGTAGGGCTGTGGAGGGCCGTATGGAATGTGTGTGTAATTTGAGTGACGGGGTCTAGGTTGGTAGTGAGGGGGGGACCTCTAGATCTGGACCAAGTACCTGCCTCGACTGTTGCAATATCTTCCCTTTTCTTCTTTTCGAGCGCACCTCTCGTGCCGCTCTGGATGGCCTGAGTGGTTGCTTTAATCGCCGAATGGCTCAAGATTTTGTTGGACTTAAGTCCCTCTTCAATCATATCGCCCATTTTTACTACTTCGTTGAAAGATTTGCCAACTGACGTCACCAAGTGACCAAAGTAAGTTGGCTCTAGAGTCTGTAGAAAGTAGTCCACCATTTCCCCCTCTCTCATCGGAGGATCAACTCTTGCCGCTTGCTCTCTCCAGCGGAACACAAATTCTTGGAAGCTTTCCCCAGGCTTCTTCTCAAGTTTCAGCAATGTGAGACGGTCTGGGATGATCTTAAGGTTGTACTGAAAGTGACCTGCAAATGCTTGTGCTAAATCGTCCCAGGTGTACCACCTGCTCGGATCCTGTATTGTGTACCATTCCAGTGCAGAATCGCTCAGACTCTGACCAAAGTAAGCTATCAGCAACTCTTCTTTTCCCCCGGCCCCTCTCAAAACCCTCGCATATGTGCCATTGGATCACTGTGCCCCTCGTATAGATCAAACTTTGGCATCTTGAACCCTGCCGGCAATTGAATGTCTGGGAATGGGCACAGATCTTTGTAGGCCATACTGACTTGGTTGCCTAACCCATAGATATTCCTGAAGGACTGCTCCAGGCTTTTAAACTTTCAAAGCACTTCGTCTTGCTCTGGGCCCTTAGCCGGGTTTTCAGTCTCTACCGGGATCTCGAAATGAGTATTATAAGTATGAGGCTCGAGTGCTTTGAAGGTTGGTTCAGGGGGTAATATTGGTTATCGTGAGCCTGAAACAACGGCTCGCTGGATGATCTTTGCAGCGTGGCTGGTGGGGGTGCCACGAAAACAGGAACATTTGGTGGAGGAGGGTTCTGATTGGGTTGTGAAGCTTGGGGATCATAGGCATTTCTTCCCTGATAGTATTGGTGACTGGGGAAGCTTGTCGAAGGGCCGGGGGGAGGGTATTCCGGCGTGTGTCCTGGTGGAAGAGTGGGAATAACCGGAGGGTTAGGCACTTTTTGTACCCTAGCTAAGGCCAGCTGCATTTTTTTCATCTCCTGTCTCATCTTATCCATTTCCTCCTTCAGCATTTGATTCTCCGTCCTTTCATCCTCGACACTTTGGTCTGAACTAGTCATGCTTTTTAGTACGGGCCCTTTGGATCTTGTTTGGTAATGGTAATCTGCCAGAACGTTCTAACAAACTAACTGGTTCGAAATCTCTGGCATTACAACAAACTTGTTAGCATTAGAGTTTAACACATATTGCAATTTCACGTTGGGGGATGCAATGTTCCTAAACAGTTTAACCATTTCTAACATATCTTTGCTCCGACCGCATGCGTCATTCCGGCTTACTTGGTTTGTGCCTCGTTTAAGTGTTTCTGAAACTTTCTTTATCTCTCTTTTTATTTCTTTCTTTTCCTTTATTTTATTCACTTTGCCTTTTCTCTTTTTCTTTTTATTGGTGGTCGAATCTTATGTGGATTGCCTACATATCATGTCCCCGCATGAATCAGACCGAGCGTAGTTCTGCCCTATAAGTGCGAAAAGTAAAAAGATAATTTTTGGAAATTTTCGATTTTTCATTAATAGACATTCTATTACAGACCAGACGCTTCTTGGAAAGGAAAATAACATACTCGAAACCAAACCAAGTACGAATTCAATAACTACTGACATACTCTGATGCGAAATAAAGATAGACTCTAACCGACAACAGACTCTAAGAAAAAGAAAATGCAGGTTCAAACTATGAACACATTAAAGTTTTAAATTTGGGTGCCCGCGGGGCGTCATTCGGCCTCGCCGCGGGTTTAGGTGCAAGGTTCCTTTCTAGCTGTTCCAATTCATACATGACGTGTTTCACAAATATCATCACCGCTGAGAAGAAGGTAGTACGGGTCATGTTTTCACACTGCCGACATTTCCTGGTAATAGCATGAGCAATAGTCAGAATCTTGTTCCTGGTTCGGTCTTTCTCTAGGAGTAGGCGTTCCATCTGATCCCCTCTAGCCTTCAAAACCCGAGAATCATGCAGATGTTGTTTCCGTAACTGCTGTATTTCATCTTCCACTGAGGCCATCAGATTATAGCAGTGTTTACTCTCGGTTTCAAAAGTCTTGGCTTGTTTAGCCGTCTCGCTCTCTAGGGTGGTCACCTTCCTTTTTAGACTGACAATGGTCTTTTCACGATCTTTCCTTGCCTGCTGTGTGCGCTTTTTCATTCTCTTTGCACATTGTGCCTGGAGTTATGCTATGGTATCCTCAGATTTCTTCAAATCATCCCGGCACTCACCGATTTCCTTTTTTAACCCTTTTATCAACAGCTCATCCGACCGACTCCTTTGTTGTTTGTCAGCATCTCTCCCCATCTGTCAGATTTGGGCTTTCAGCGCCTCGTTTTCTTGGGCCAATTTGCTCTTTTCTCCCCGATCGGCATCAACTTGCAGACTATTTTCAAATTCCAAGTCTCTAATTAGTTGCCTCAGCTTGTCTATTTCTGCCCTGTAACTTTCTTCTTTAGCCAACCAATCCCACTGTTCTTGCAACGCCTGGACGAACTCCTAGAGATGGGGCCTTTTGGTCGGTCTCCAAAACTCAATTTCTTTCCTAAACCAAGCAAGGTATCCCGGCGAAACTTCACCCTTGGACCGATCATGTACACATGTATTGGCCGTTAAGTATTGACACTCGCTCCAAATTTGTCGGACTGCTGCTTCAGGAAATTGTTCGTTGGGCCCGATCTCGACTACTTGGTCACTAAGATCTTCATCTTTCGGAACTATTTGGCATCTCCCCAAATGTCTCAAGACTCAGTACGGGGCATAGGGCTGAATACTATGGAGTCCCATCAAAAGGAAATGGGGTCCAGTGGCTAGCATATATATGATTTCATCCACAGGCAACCATCCTAGTGTCCACTGTATTTGGCTGGGGGTGAGGGTCCAAAAGAATGATGTCCACGCCGTAACTCCCTCGGGTAGACTGACCCCCTTGATTCTTGTGTAGAACTCTTCTATGCAAGTTTTCTTCGAGGAACCATAACTCAAGAGCGGGGAACGGTGGCAGAGATGCTCAGTCATCCATATTTGTAGCAACAAGTTACACCCCTAGAAAAAGTTCCCTCTGGCTTTGCAGGCTGTGAGAGCTCGGAAGATATCAGATACTATCATAGGCGCAAGAGTGCTTTCATCTTGAATGAGCAAGGTACTGACGACCCCGACTATTTTCAGATCAATGTTTTCGTCTTTCCTTGGAAATACCAAAAGGCCCAAAAAGGTTATCATAAAAGTCACTCGTCTATGCTCGTCCCACTTCTGACGATTACTTTTGCTGCATAACTTGTTACCCGGGTTATTGAATCCTCCGACATGACTGTATATGTCGTATATGAAGCGCGGATTACAAAAACCTGCGGCCAAATCTGGGTTATGGACCGTCCTGGGTATCTTAAACGAATCTAAAAATCGATGTACAGTGACAGCTCTTGGAGCAACCAGGTATTTTTGCCTCAACGGAACTTCAGCATTTCCGATGTACCCGGCTATTTCCTCCAAGGTCGGAGTGAGTTCGAAATCGGAGAAGTGGAAGACATTGTGTGCCGGGTCCCAGCAGGTGACCAAAGCTCTTATGATATCCCCCGAGGCTGGATTTCCAATAAACCCGTAAGACCTTTTAGATATTTCTTGACCTCATCTTGCCCTTCACCACCTAAATCATCCCACCATAGCCGCAACTTGAAAGGGATTTTAGTCATTATTGAAAAAGGTTCATTTTGCATCGTGCTCATCCTGCACATTTATTAAGGTGATTAAGAAATAAAATTTATTTAACTCAACAAATTGACTATTTTTTAATTTTTCATAGATTAAAAGGAAGATCCGGCTCCGCACACGGCTTTTCAGCACTTCGGGAACGACGATTTTAAAGCTGGGTGAGTCGACCGGTCAAAAATCCAAAAATGAATAAAAGTGGCCGTTTATGCAAAGTCAGCTTTCCGGCGTCCCTTTCGGAAACATTCGGCTATTCTTGCCAAAAATGGCATCACCCAACTTATTTATGACGAAAAATTAAAATTTTGACATTTTTGTAAAGGGGAGGTTGGACCCGATAAGGGTTGCCTACGTATCCCGCACCCTGTGAGAATTAAACCGGCGTAGTTCGGGTCGATAAAACAAACTTCTTTTGAAAACAAGACTCTTTTTAATGGAAAATAAAACCATTTTTCATAAACAAAACCCCCTTTCTTTCTTTTTTTTTTTCATTTTCTCAAAAATTCGACAGAGTTTCGACACTATTGATTTTTCAAAACAGGCGATTAACCATCTCTATCTCTCTTTCCTCAAAGTATTCAAAAGTCAGCCAGCATGCAAGTCCGAAACAAATAAATGCACAGGTAGTAAGTAAGATGCATCAGGATGGTCATTTCCATTTTTTTGGTACACCTGTCCTAGACAGACCCAACCCCTGTGTTGAGCCTCCAAAGTCAAATGCACGTGATGCAAACAAACGTTCCTACTAGGGATCCGGCATGAAGCTGAGTTATTCTAGGTTCATAACCTGGGTATTTGTTCTAGACTGTGTACCCGAGCGGACAACTCGAGTCGAGGAGGGGGCTACGTACCGGGGACCCGCGGGATCGTCCGGCTTTGTAACTTGTCCGGCCTCTTTCTTATTTCAGGTATGACACTAACAGAATAGGGAGTCTCAACCAGCAAGCACATCCCCGGGGTAAGAAGAGAAGGGTTTCGGCACAGTTTATATACAGTTCAGATAATATCAAAGCGGTAAAAGCAGCATTTAGCACATTAGGCCCAAACATGTAACAAAATCAGATAAAGCCAAATATAACAATTTATCTAAGCTCGAATTCGGGTCTGCGAAACCAGAGATTCTGGGTTCACTCCCCAGCAGAGTCGCCAGAGCTGTCACACCTCCTTTTTCACCTGCGCCCGCGAGGGGCGTAAAAAGGGAGTTTTTTCCAATTAAAGGACAATCGAAACGGGATTTATTATTTAATTCAGAGTCGCCACTTGGGAGATTTATGGTGTCCCAAGTTACCGGTTGAATCCCGAATCGAGGAAAAGATTGACTCTGTATTACAGTCCGCGAACCAGAAATCTAAGTAAGGAATTCTGTTAACTCGGGATAAGGTGTTAGGCATTCCCGAGTTCCGTGGTTCTAGCACGGTCGCTCAACCGTCGTATTCGGCTTAATTTTCTGATTTTTGTACAATTATGAACCTATGTGCAAATTTTAATTTTTAACCGCTTTTATTATTATCATTATTATTTTAACAGAGAATTGCAACGTTGTGAAAACGTATCTCGAACCACGTCACATCAATGTACCCGTGGTTATCGACACCTTTCGACTCCGTTGAGATTTGGAATTGGGTCACTTAAATGTGCACCCGAGTTTAAGAAAGTAAATTATTAAAGGCGCGCCTAAAGCGACTAGCGTATTATCATTTTGGGGAAGGCCGTGAACCTTTACTAAATGGCCCATCCCGATGTCTAAGGAATTTTACAAACACTTATATAGGGCCCCGCAGCTTATGTATTTTTGTTTGTCTAGGCTCGTCTCATTCATTATTAAAAAGAAGAAAGAATTGCAACGTCATGGAAATGCATCTCGAACCACGTCACAATCAATGTACCCTTGACTATCGACATATTTCGACTTCGTTGAGATTTGGATTTGGGTCACATAAGTGTGCACCCGAGTTTAAGAAGGTAGAGTTATTTAAAATACGCGCCTAAAGAGACTAAAGCATTATTATTTTGGGGAAGGCCGCAAAATTCACTAAACGGCCCGTCCCGAATTCTAAATGTTTTACTTTACCCATTTATTGAGGGCCCCGCAATTTCCATTTTTTTTTTATTTGGCGAGGCTCATCTCATTTTTATTTAAAGACTGATCCCTAAGCGACTATGATTTTTCTAATTATTCTTGTCTCTAAAAATAAGGGAAAGAAATCCTAATTAATAACGACTATATTTGAGGTCAATGGGTTCACGCTACTTCAGCCAGCTTGGGCCTGAAGCACAGCCCGTTTAAATGGACCAAAATCCAGGCACACACGAGAGCAAGCCAGTCGTAGACTTGAGCCCAGGTTTACACGGGTGTTTAATTAAAACCAAACTTGGGCCGCCTGAAATGCATCGGAGCCCAGCCCATTCGAGATAGGATGTTAAGCCTTGATCCCTCATTCAAAAATGACTTTCATGTATTCATGGACAGCTTCAAGTTATTCGTATTTCACCATTTACAACAAAGGAAAACGTGATTCACCTATTGATTGATGAAATAACTAACCTTTCTGATTTCAGCTTAAAGCTCAGATTATTTCTACTTATCTTTTGATGAGCTATTGGATACTATTAAGGTGAAAGAAAGCATATATTGAGGATGTTAAATCAATGTTCAAACGATTCAGGGTTTCATGCTAGTTTACTATCAGTACACATGAGAATTCAAGAACTCGAAGTGATTTCCTATTTCAACTGCCTTCTGATTTTAATCAAATTATCAGGCACAAAATTAAACTAGCCAAACTGAAGGATAATTTCAGCTCACATTACTACATGTTCGAGAACTCTATACTAAACATACAAACTAAATTAGCCACAACCAATTTCATTTCACACTCATCGATCTAACCACTTAACAAACTCGAGATCCTTAAACTGACTGACAGTTAGTTGCAACATATAATTCAGATTAGCCTAAGGAAATCCCACTTAACATTCCACATTATTACAAGTCAGTCTATTACTCAAATCAATACCAACTTAATCAACTAGCAACAAGTGATAATTTAAAACACTTAAACTATATCAGACAACATCCAAAGTGCGGAGATCTGATAGCAATTTTCATTTCAACTTCAACTTGGAGTTACATGGAAGCAAATCAAGGAAATGTACCTGGAATTGGAATAGAGATAAAGTAGAAGAAAGATCAGCAGCAGCAGTAATGCGAGCAGCAATTCACAACAGCAATTTGAAGTTCCAAACAGCCACAAACAGAACCAGCTCAGCCCAGAAACATATTTTTCAATCCATGAAGAGTTCAGAAATGTTTTGAACTAACAAGATGAATAGATTAACCCAAAACCGATTCGAATAAACCCAAATGACCTTCAAATTGACCCTAGAAACATACCATAGCAACAGAACACTCAAACTGATCCGAGAAGGTCTCGATTGAAACCAAAAGTTCATTGGAAAACTAAGTAGAAAACAACTACTGATTCCAGTAGCTAGCAATCAATTGATTTCTTCAGGACTAGTGAAACTCCCAAGAAAGCCCAGACAAGACTCAAAAGCTTGAAAAAGAACTAATTTTCTGCTCTAAAAAAAACCAGCCCCCCTCCCTGTGTAAAAAAAAACCTTTTCTTCTGTCTAAAAATGACTTTATATATAACCCCCAAAACAGGCTTGCCCCTCCTGCCTTATCAGATTTTCTGCCCATGATATTCCTCCACCACTACTACATGTTTTGTTCTCTTTTAACTCACTTGTTCCCCACTACCCTTGTTTTTCCTTATTTAATTGCTCAAACAGGTATGGGCACCTATTCTTAATCCATTTCCTTTAAACCTTTCCCTACCACTATGTCTTGTTCCCCATTAGCACTAAACAAATGCATTAGTTTAATGTTAATTAAGTATGTTACTGACAGCCCACTTAAACTAGCCATTTTTAAACTTTTCAATTCCTAAATTACCCTCCTAAAGCCCCTGAAATTACTATCCTACCTCAGCCCTTTTCAATCTATACCAAATTCATCAGCTATAACCAATTCAGCTAAGTTAGATTCAATCAGTAATTCAAACTAGAACTCAGGTCAGATCAAATAGCATATAAATAAAGACCAATGCATTTGAACAAAATCATATTGAACTACCAAGGTCAAATTTCAGACCATGATTGACACAGATACATAGGAATGACTAACTATGTTCACAATTCTAAATCAAACAAAAATGAATGAAATACTGTCACACACTGGATGAACATAACTGAATTTATATGTGAAATGATGAACAATAAAACAAACAAGGAATCAGACATCACCGAAAGTGAGATCATTTGAACTAGTAATACTAGTAACCAATTACAAGTCTAGACACAGTTTTTGTGCGCGCACATTACGGGCACTGATCCTTACAACCAAACTAAAAAGACAAACATACTTAAACAATGCAACATATGCCAATTGACCAGGACGAGAAAAACTGGACCAGAAAAGGGTCCGAAAGAGGAGGAGGATTAATTGACAAACATAACAAGGAAACCTAATTAGGCAAATAACAAACAATAATCAAGGAAAAGAGGAGGAATACCTCAAACATCAGAAACCCAAATGAACCCCATTCTCATTGACACTTCGTTTTGAAATTTTGAAGCCAAAACGGACCTTAATCGAGTGTTATCGAGTGAGAACACTAGACTAAAGTCGGTTAAGACCTCAAACCTTTAACCTCTTACCAGTCTAAAGTTGGTTCCTCTAGGGTTTGCCTTCGATCTGAAATTCGAAAGGCTCTAACAAGATTTGGACAGAACCTGGGTGGGATTTGGGGTGAGGGAGTCAAAGAGGTTATAACGTTAGGGATGGCTTGGGAGGTGGCGTTGCCAATACAGAATCTTGTGGTGGCGCTAGGGTTTGGACCTTTGAATGAATATTCGAAACGCTTGGGCTTGATTCGAAGGGAAGTGAGTATGGGACTGGAACGAGGAAGACTTGGGGAAGTTGTGGTGTGAAATTGGAGGCCATTGGACGAGATAGGGTTCCAGCCTGATTTTCGATCTAATATTCGAAGCACACGGCTGGGATTCGAGGGATAAGAGTTAGGGATTCGGGATGGGGAGGTCGAGGAGAATCAATGGTGAAGAGATGGGGTCGTTTGGACCACCGGAACCACCGTGAGGCGATTTCCGGTGGGCGGTGCACGGTGGCAAAAGGCGGGGGATCTGTTTGGTCTCTGAAGCTCAGAGACGAAGAGGTGGGGGGTATGGCTTTGGGGTGTGGGGTAAGGGATTGGGGTTATATACGAAGGGGGTGTTTTAATCCTGGCTGTTGGATCAAGTACGATCAACGGCCTGGATCAATTCACTTAATAGGCACAATGTCATTTGGAGTAGTATTGGGGCGGTCCGTGTTGGGTCAAAACGGGTAAGAGAGGAGTGGTCTGGACCGTTCAATCAAAATAAATCACCGGTCCAGATTGAACGTGACAGAAACGACGCCATTTGAGCGGTCGTTTTGCCAGATTGACTGGACCGAGTACAGGGGTGATATTTGGGCCTGGTTTTGGTCAAAATCAAGACGGCCCAGTTCCGATCTGGTCCAATTTTCACTCCTTTCTAAAAACCAATTTTCACTCCTTTCTTTTAATTCCTAAAAACCAAAATTCCTAAATTAAATTGTAAAACCAAGCTTATTTTAAAAAGATATTAATTAACCCTTAACAATAATTAACACACAAGATCAAACAAAAATAAAATCACATAATTAAACAATAAAAATGACAAAGCTACCAAAATTCCTATTTTTGTGATTTTCATTCTTAAAAATAGGACATGGTTTAATTAATTCAAAAATGCACAATTAAATCCTAAATATGCATGCAACATGTATTTTGTATTTTTCTTAATTAAAGTAGAAATAAATATGCACAGACAAAAATAATTATCCAAAATGTCACGCAAAGTTCTCAAAATTGTACCCAAAGGCAATTTGTTTTATTTTTTGATTTCTTTGGGAGTAGTTTTTGTGAAGCAAAAATCATGTGCTCACAACAAAGACCCACAAAGGGTCCTTACATAGAAACAAAGAAGCAAAAACAACAACTGAAAAGCCTAATCTACTTCCGAGGGTATATCCTCGGGAATGGGATCTTCGAAAACAGTTTCCTTAGGGACCCCATTTCGATCTTCAGAGCATTTTCTTGGAGGACCTCCTCCGAAGCAGCAATAGATAAGGAAGAGGCTATAGCATATCAAAGAGCAAAATCTCTTTGCAAGCAAGGAAAATTATGGCCAGGTGAAAAACTTGGCGAGTATGGGTCTCGTCAGCACTACTATTGTGAAGCCACTCCTTGAGACATTGCACCAGTGTAGGATGCAAAAGTTAGTAGATAGTGCCAACTCGCTCCATGGGAGGCAAAGGGAATGGAGCGCCACACCAGGTTGAAGTTAAGAGAGATGAGCAGCGATTTACAATCCACATATCTTCTGATGCGAGAAGGATATGAGGCCTCTCTCTCATTATTTTGGAACAACAACAATAAAAAAAATCCAGTATAATCCTACTCAGTGGGAAAAGGATCTGAAAAAGAGCCATGGCATAACTGATAAAGCTGTTGCCGTATGACCTTACAGTCAAGGTTTTTGAACCATAGAAATAGGAGTTTGGATGAGGGCTAAAAGTTTTTGAAGAAGGGCTGAATGAAGTCTTGGTTCAAGAAATCCCCCATTTATACAGAGACAGTAACGTAACCGACGGCGTAGTCAATACCTTTGGGGAAACGTATCAATGTCGCAATCAATGTTTTTGGGGAAACGGATCGGTGGTGTAATCACCGCTTTTGGGAAAATGAACTAGTAGTATATTCAATACTTCTAGGGAGACAAATCGATGGGATGTTTTAGTCACCCCAAAGCTTACGTCACAAGCATGACATCATCATAAAAGGCTCGAGAAAATCGAGATCAAAGTCGTTTCATATCATTCTATTCTAAGAAATGCGGGGACTATCTATATACGGCTAAAATCAAAGAGTTTGATTTTGTGATCATTATGGCATTTCATAGCCCGTATTCAGAAGCCTCGAAGCACAGCTCGAGGTTTGACCCCAAGGGTTCCCTATGCTCGACCTCGGGGCAGTGCAAATCGGTGGCTATCTTAAACAAGCGGGAAATTCCCAAAGGCATGTGGCTAAAGCTGACCAGGTCCACAAGAATAGTACAAGTGAGTACATTGACATTAAATAGTTATACTAGTTGTATATCTTTATAATAAATGCATATGTACTATGTTGGGATTCCCCCTCCTATATTAAGGGGACCCTTGTCATTTTGTAAACATACATGATATTCAATACAAGAACAAGAATATTCTCTGCTCTCTAACTTAATCATTATCCATTGTCTATCCTTTGATTTATTGCTTACATTTATTGTGTTTCATTGATTGTTCCTCATTTATTACTCATCATTGATCATAAAGAGCCATCATTGAGGCCCTTGGAACTGTTAGTCCTTCATCGATCATCCCCAGTCAGGTATTTTAGCTCGACCTCGAGGCCCAGCGTAGGCTAACTCGAGACCCTGATTCACCTCGACTCACGGCCATTCGGTTTGCATAACATACTATCCTCAAGCTCTTATCTAATTTTCTTGACTCACACTTAGCATCTATCGCTTAACAACTGGCATTAAAACAAATCACGTATTTTTAGAACTAAAAAATCAAATTTAATTGTAATTATCATTTTCAAGGTAAATAACGAGTTCGACTTACCATGATATTTGGCCTTCCACCCAAACTTAAGGGATAGTTCTTTCCACGTGCGGGTCTCAGGTATAGTGACATCTAAAGTTTTCTGGACCCACTTGTCCAAACTTTCAACCCTAGGTGGTATCCACCAAGTTGCTGAAATAAGTAAAAGACGAGGAATCAGTAATAGCATGGAATGATCTTTAGATAGAAGAAGAAACAAACGATGAACTTACAAGTATGGTTCCACAATTCCGGAAAGGATAAAGTCGTGGCTGGAATGATGTCCCCATTGGTAACTGCAATGAACTGTTCCATCTATACCCACAGTTGTTATCATCATCCATACTGGCTAGCAGAGCATGGTGGCCACATTTGATGAAATTTTATCATTCCACTGCAAAAAATCTTGGGGTAAAAAAGGTTCATTAATCGAGCTAGGATTAGCTCCTCTCCCGTCTTCTAGCACAGACGCCAAAGACAAATGACTGTCCTCCACACAGAAGGACTTACTTGTGCCAGGCATACCTAGTAAGGGATGCAAAACTCCACAATAACGGAGTCAAGCTTCCCACTCAAAGAGAACAACCCCAAAGTAAAAGGGATACGTATAAAAATACGTGAAACCCTTATTGGGTAAGGTTATCCGCTCCGCCAGATCAGGAGCGATAATGTCTAAATCTTGGCAATGGTCGTCTTTATTCATAATAGGAATACTGAAAGGATGGATGGAAGAAGGGTACACGCCAATTGCTCACGTTCGAGGGTTACTGGAAGGATATTTCTCTTCGAAGTTTTTAGTTGTGATCAGACTTCTTGGGATAATGGTGCTCACTGTAGGGGGAGCATCATCATCAGCTTTACCTTTATTTTTTGACAAACTAGGGTTTCTAGAAGAAAAAGTCATTTTAATCAGAATGGAAAGGAAGGGTTTCTCTGAAGACGAAGGTTAAATAAAGGTTGAAGACAAAGTACGTGTTAAGTAAAGAGAGTTTGAGAAAGTTGGAGAATTATGAAGTGTAAATGAAGAAGTTTGATTCGTATAAGTAAAAGAATAGACGGTTAAAATCGTGGCCATAATTACCTCGATACCTGGCAAAAATGATGCAAAATCATGGGATGACGCGTGTTCGGGGCATTAAATGCGGAGAAACGTGCGTCTAATCAATCGTCAGAAAATTCTCAGAGGGGGTCAGAAAATATTCCGCCAAAAAAAGGTATCTCTACCAACTTCCCGGTGACAGAAAGTTATGCCACCAGAACGTAGGGAGACTATCTATATAGGGTAAAATATGTTCATATTTGATGATCGCATGAGAAAGAGACACGTGGAGCCGAAGACAGGAAATAGTCGGGCCTGAGGGCAACGATCTCATTTGTTACCAGAGAAAATGACATTCATAAAGGCGAAATAAATATTTGTCACTCGGTAACATTCAATGAAGAATATTTTATAGCATTAAGTGTGTGGTTCGTTATAAAGGCCTTCACAGCCTGCCGTTACACATTCTTCAATAGTCTTCATAATTGTCATTTAAAAAGGGCTTGATCCTAAGACCTTGTTTCCTATGTGCAGCTATAAATGGTGAGCTCTACCATCATTGCAAGGGGGCGAATTTTATGACAAGCATACACTAGACTTTATTCAAAGCTCAATAACATTTTACTTTCTTGCTTATTTATATTGTTCTTACTGCCTCCGGAAGCTCTGTTCCCGAGCTCAAGATCTCTATCGTCTTATCTTGATTTTAACGCTAAGCCTTACATTTTTGTCTAATTCATTTATGATTTTAGGATCAAATCGATTCACTTGTCCATAAACAACGTATAAATTCAACTATACACTTTTTTAGGGGAAAACAGTACTTCAAACTCCGTCATATTAAAGAAGACGCAAGGAATAATATATTTAACAAATATCAAAACCATTTACAAGCACAAAATTTCAAAAAGATGTGATCGACGATTTTTTATAAAAGAAAGCTAAATAAGCAAAATGTCAACGAAAATTTGAGGGCAGTGCAAGCAACAACGTGTGTCAGTGTGTGAAGAAAATCTTACATTAAAAAGATCATTTTTTAGAACGAAGTCACCTTGAACATAAACTGATCAAACTAATTTGAAAGAGGTTACCACCCCTTTTGACTTGAAACAACTTTGCCAAGCATATTAAAGATTCTTTTGGTATAATTAATCCTTGGATCCCTTGTAACGGAAACAAAAACCCAATTAAGGACACAATTAAATGATTCTGAAATTTATCTCAACATTATAATTTCTTATCCCTTTGAACTAAATTAACGATCCCTTAATAAGAAATTTTTATTTCTACTTGAATATTATGATATGTTTAAGATTACAAGTTTTAATAGTCTTATAGATATGTAAATCACATCATATTTAAGATAAAATATGTATATCGTCAAAGCCTTTATTTACTTAAATTTATTATATCAAGTCAAGCTGCGTAGCATAATTGGCATGGATGGACTAATATTCTGTCAAACTTTTGACTTGACAGCTATTAATAAATTTTATCCCCAAAATTCACGAATTATTTAGTATCAAATAGATGCAACATGATTCCTATCGTTTCTTGTGTATTTGTGGTTCTATAATCCTAAACGGTACCCCAGTGTCCTATAAAACCCAATAAGGATGGTAAGAAGAAGGTGGAAAACGACCTCACCCCACAAGTTGTCCCAAAAAAGAAATCACACGTGTTCAACACACAAACACAGACAAATTAAATCTTGAACTTGTGTTGAAACTAACCTAGTTGATTGCCTCATAAAGTAGCTAGGTCCCAGTAGTACTTTTGCTTTTTTAAAAATCAAGAATATATGCCCAGCCTGTCTCCTGCTAACACAGTCCGTGTTCATGTCTAAACCGTAAGCTTTCTTTCCTATGCAACACTTCACTTATCATATATTATAAATAGCTTTTCTTAATGTTATTTATTGACTCAAAAGGAAATCTTAAACTGAATTATCCACTCTCAAAGCTTTCCTCAGTACACTTCCAACTGCCAAGAGTACGTACTAGCTCCTCACTGATCAAGAATGGATATTTTTGGAAACTACAATTTCGACCCACTAATTCCTACACTGTCAACTTCTTTGTTGCCAGCTGAAGTACTGCCTGAATCTTCAACATCGTCCGATAATGGCAGCTGCTCAGGGACACCTAATTATTTTGATGAAGAAGTGATGTTAGCTTCGAACTATCCAAAGAAACGTGCAGGTAGGAAGAAATTTCGTGAAACTCGACATCCAGTTTACAGAGGAATAAGGAGGAGGAATTCCAATAAGTGGGTTTGTGAAGTAAGAGAACCCAATAAGAAATCAAGAATCTGGCTTGGCACTTTCCCTACCGCAGAAATGGCGGCTCGAGCTCATGACGTGGCAGCGATAGCTCTAAAAGGCCGTTCAGCTTGTTTGAACTTTGCTGACTCGGCTTGGAGGTTACCCATCCCGGCTTCAGCGGCCGCCAAGGATATTCAGAAGGCGGCTGCTGAAGCCGCCGAAGCATTTCGGCCATTAGAATCAGACATAGAAAACTCTAGGGAAATTATTATTGACCTAGTCATACAAGAGGTGGTTGCAGAATTGCCAGATAATGTGTTGTTTTTGGACGAGGAGGCGCTGTTTTACATGCCGGGATTACTTGCGAATATGGCCGAAGGGCTAATGCTACCTCCACCTCAATGTATTATAGACGGATATGGAATGGAAGCTGATCATGCTGACATGTCTCTATGGAGCTATTGATCAATTTAATTAGCAAATAGTTGTTGAGACTAATTTTGAGTAGCTTAGTTCCCTGTAAGTACAGTCAAATTAAAATGCAATGGAAAATTGAGTATATCAATCCCTTTTTTGTGTGGATATTCGAACTTAAACATTTTTTGGGATTATGTATTCGTAGTAGCACTAGCAGTTGAAAATAGTTTCGCCTTAATGAGAATTGAGGGTGTTTACCCTCAAAACGGATAACAATTGAATTTATATATGGTTTTAAGGATATGTAGATTAATTCAGTATAAGTAATTAATGATGTTAGATTAAGCAAATAAAAGACGTAATAAATGACCAAACCAATAATAAGGGTAATTCCGAGCTCGATTGATGGCTCGATGAAGAACCTGCCCTCGATTCCAAGCTTGCACTTATGAATAACTTAAGAACAAAAATAAGAACTTTGAACAACAAAGAGAATTGAAATAAATTGCCTTGATATGTGTGTTACAATGTGTCCCATAGATAATAAGCTTTCCTCTTTGTATAGTAGGGGAATTTTAAGCACAATTCTAAGAAAACTAAAAATCTTCTGTTTCGCTAATCACTGATTTTCTACCGATATGGGCCGAGATTCACGTCGTGATATCAGGTAGGACATGGACATCACGACCCTTTGTTAGTCATGTGCAGTCATTTGGTAATGCTCTCCGAAGTCTTAATCCTTGAGCCGGACCAGGAGGACATGACCCTGATATCTCCGACGACAAGTGTTTTGCCCAAGCCCCGATACGAGGGGCTCCTCGCACTAACTTCGATTCATTACGGTGATGTTCTTGCTCCGTTTGACTTACCGAGAAACTGAGGTGTTTAATGGGCCCGGTTTTACCCGTATACAGATAGTCCCCTCGTTTCTCAGAGAGTAGGCTTGCTGAAATGATAGGAAATGACAGATGACTCTGGTTCCTTTCTTTTTACGTTACGAAAAGGGAGCCGAAAATGTCCCATCAATTGCGTCGTTCTGACTTCGGACACGGGTCGCTCACCGACAAGTTGCCTTTGAATGCGAAGCATTGGCTATTTCCCTATAAAAGCTTCCTCTTTTTGTCCTTTTTCTATCTTTCAACCAAATTACTTCCTTCGAGCTTTCCAGCCATCATCAAACCTTCTTCAAACCTTTATATCTGCATCCTTATTCTTCAATTTCCATAGCAATCTCCAGATTTCTGCCCAAATTTTCTTCAACTCTTCATACCATGTTCTCCATCTTCAAAACCCGTCAAAACTTTGCATTCATTTCTCAAATTTTCAAATACTCCCCCCCCCCAGATCACAATGGCCAAAATATCAAAAATCGTTCCTCAACAAGTTGCATCTTCATCTTCTCAACCGACCGCTGGTACTGAACCGGTTGCCCCTGAAGTGATCGTCCTTAAAATGACTTCCCCTGTTATGGTTACTAACGAACCGGTCACCGAGCCTCCTTTGAAAGAGTTCGTTCCTAGGGGCTGCTCTATCGCTGATGAATTTAAGGTTGAGAAAACCTCGCGTAAATAGGACGGGGGCGAATGGGTCTCTAGATACATATGTTCCGTGACTGAGGATGTTCTTCCCATAATCTGTAAAGACTGTAATTGGGAAGGCAAGGACGTAGTAGTCCCCGGGCTCGAGGATGTCGTTACTACCCATGTGGATGGGTACATAAGTGTCTACATTTATCCATTCACGTTGGTTCTGGCGAACCAGTTCTGGAGTTCTGCAATAGGTACGAGAAAGACACTTGGTCGGAAGCTGGCGGGCTGAGCTCGAGCCCGAATTTGGTCGATCAAATCCCTTCTTCGGGCGTGGACCCTGGTCGCAAGAGGTCGATCATACTGACCATCCCAGAGGATGCCCGGGTTTTGTCCGATTTTGTGGGGGTAGCTAGCTATCTCAGATTCCCGGTAACCGAGGAGGACCAGGCAAAAATGAATGTGGTGAACGTGCCATGCCTTTTCAATGAGGCGTAGTAGGCGCTGAATCGGGTAAGGCCTCGTTTCCTTCTATCTATCCATAGTTATCTTTATTTGATGTTTCTTACACTTTGTTTGCCTTTTTGCAGGTGTCGGTACTTCACCATAAGAGTTTCCAGCGGTACCGAGTCGAGGTCAACCAGCTTGAACTCGAGGTTAAGGTGTTATCCTAGAAGAGGGATTCATACAAGCTCCTTAGGGAGCAAGAAAAAGGGGTCATTAAGAACCTTCAGGCCAAGCTTGGTCGGGCTTAGAGAGAGGCATCGGTCTTGCAGCAGGAGCATGCCGACTTGACCGAAAAGGTAAAAATTTTCGAATTGAAGAACGAGGAACTAGTTGTAGTGGATAACGACCAAAACTCGCAGGTCCAGCAAAAAAATGATCAGATCGGCCAGCTTCGAAAGGAGATGGACGAGATCCAAGTCATGGTCACAGGTGGAGGAACAAAATTGATCATCTGGCCTTGGAGAAAGAAATTGATCTTGCAAAGCTTTCTTCAGTAGAAGTTCACCTCCGGGTGGCACAAGAGAAAGATGATAAATGGGCTAAGCTTAGTAAAGATCTCTAAGTACAGTTGAGCTCGGTCGTCGTGAAATTGGATGCCCTCGGACAAGAGCTCGAAGCAGTGAAGTCCCAACTGGATATGACTTCTGTTGATGCCGAGGAGATGGTGACCCAATACAAAACCGATGTTGAGGCATTTGAGGCCCACCTGAAGACCACTGTCAAATACGTGAGGCGACTTCTTGGAGGGAGACCCTCGAAGAGTTCATGCTCGAGGCTTCGATCTATGTGCCGAGATCGAGGAGGCCAAAAGACTTGAGGTCGAGGCCAAGAGATTAGCCGAACCTGAAGGTGAGGAGGGCTCCGAGGGTTCTAAAGACTCCGAAGGCCCCGATGGTTCCGATAATGACTTGAGCTCCGGTGAAGATCAGGCGTGAATGCCTTAGGATTTTTTAGTTTTGGGGGTACGTACTTTTTGTTTATTTTGAGGGTGTTTTTGTTGGGCCTATTTAAGATATTCTGGAATATATAAAATTCCCTCATTTGGGAATTTCAACTGTTTCAGCATCTTTTCATAATACTCATTTTTGCAAATATTTATAATGCCTTAGCATAAGATCTAATGTAATAACAAGTCATTTTTTTCGGATGTTCAAAAAGAAACCGACCTTGATGCAATGTTTTATCTGCTCGATGTTTTGGAAACTTGGAGTGACCGGGAGTTTTCAAAAATGCATAAGTATTTTTAGACGATGTTTTTATCGAGGGTAACATTTTGGTAGGTTTGAATTTTTATTGAAGGATTTATATTTTGATTTACGGGCTTCGGACGTCTCCGGACCATTTTTTAGGGTGGCCGTAGCCTTTTAGATTTGGGCATTGTCTCATAGGTTTTGTGCCTCCGGGTTTCGATAACCCGAGCCGCCCGAACTTGTCTCGGACGGCAGTCCCTGAGTGGGGGTAGCCCTCTAGGCTCGGATAGGGGTGGCACTTGGGCTCGATAATCCCCGAATAGGAATATCCCTTAGGATCGGATAGGGGTAGCCCTTGGGCTTGATAGTCCTCGAACAGGGCTAGCCCTTAGGCTCGATGCTTTAAAAGGCAAAAATATGTAATAGCAAAGTGGGAACTTTCTTTCATTTCTGTGTGTAAAGTACATGGTTGAAAGCGTGCAAATCTTGGATTATGGCTACGGTGTGCTATGCGAGCACAGTTCATTTGGACGTTTGGCCCTTATAATAAATCTTAACCACCAGGCCTAAACTGTTTAATTACAACGTCCCCTTCTTATCTTGTTAAGAAGTCCAAATCAAGGGTGATGGCACCTAGTATTCGAGGTCGATCTAGTGAGGGCTCGGATACAGTTGATACGACCATTGATTCCGCTTAAAAACCGATCTTCAATTCTAAGTTTGCACGATTTACTGTTTCCTCTGTAAAAACCTTGCCGGAAAACCCATTTGGGACAAAACCGGTTCAAGATAAAAAGAGTACAACGCGTACTTTCAGACCTAATAGTCCCACTCCCGTTTGGTTGTTGCCTGAAAGTTTTCTCCGATTCATAATGTTATAAAAAGGTGAATGAGGTCGTACTTTAGCAGTAGTACCGCTTTAAGTGTGTCACGTTCCAATTATTCAGTAGTTGTGCACCATTTTCTGCTTCGAGTTTGTATGAACCTTTGACGGTAATCCCGACGACTCGATATGGTCCTTCCCAATTCGGTCCCAGATTTCCTTCATTTGGGTTCCAGGTGTGCAGTGTTACTTTTATTAACACCAGGTCTTCGATATTGGAGTGTCGGAGGTTGGGTCTTCAGTTGTAGTAACTTTCTATATGTTGCTTTTGGGCAGCCAACCGGACTAGGGCAACCTTGCGCCTCTCGTCCAATAGTTCTAGGCTCGTGTTTATGGCTTCACAGTTTGATTCTTCAGGCACAAATCAGAACTTGAGGCTCGGCTCCCCCACTTCGACCGGTATTAGCACTTTGGCACTGCAGACCAACGAAAATGGTTTGGCCCCGGTACTAGATTTTGAGGTTGTACGGTACGCCCACAAGATATTGGGCAGAATTTCCTTCCATTTCCCTTTGGCATCAGGCAACCTTTTCGTCAGGTTTTGAAGTATGGTCTTATTTGTAGATTTCGTATGTCCATTTCCACAGGGGTGGTAGGGTGTGGATAGAATCTTTTTGATTTTGTGGTCTTCGAAAAACTTTCTTACCTTGCTTCCAATGAACTTCTTCCCGTTATCACATACGATTTCAGCCGATATCCTGAACTGGTATATTATGTGGTCCCAAATAAAATCGATGACTTCTTTTTCTCGGACTTTCTCGAACACTTGAGCTTCGACTTATTTAGAAAAATAACCAGTCATAAACAATATGAATTGAGCCTTACTAGGTGCCCATGGCAGGGACCGACAATTACGATTGAAAGAAATACAAAAATTCTTAGTGTAGTCAGTTTTCTCTACACCCAACCTATACATTGAAATTTTAATGTTGGTTGACTTGGTTGTACAGGTGCATGCCTAGAAACTCATCGAGAACTGGTGAAGTATTTGAAGCATTATCAGATCCCGAGAAAGTTTTCAAGGCCTTGAATCGGGCAAATCGGAAAAACAACCAACAATAAACAACTGAACAATTCGAACCAGACATGGGAGATAACTAAGAAGACCCAGTTGTACCAATAGCGCCAGTGGAACCTCTTATGCCAAAGGCTGCTCTCTATGACTGGGCACAACCCACAGCTGAAAATATGGCCACAACGATTTTAGTCCCGCAGATACAGGCTGAATCATTCCAAATCATGAATAACATGTTGCACTTGTTGCAAAACAAGGGACTATTTTCGGGGTCACAAGTCGAAGATCCTCAACATCACTTGAAGAATTTCCTATCAATCTGCAAAACCCAAAGGCAGCCCAACGTAACTCCGGAAGCAATCAAGCTATTATTATTTCCGTTCTCATTGACAGGAGCTGCCCAGACCTGGCTAAACTCACTCCCCATTAATTTCATAACAACTTGGGAGGTGTCAGTCAAGCAATTCGTGAACAAGTTCCACCCGCCCAACAAGATTGCACAACAAATCGATGAAATTTTGAGTTTCAAACAGAGACAAATGGAGACACTGCATGAAATATGGGAACAATTCAAAGGGATGCTGGTTATTTGTCCGCACCACGGTATTCCGGATCTGATGTTGGGGCAGCAGTTTTACATTGGATTGTCAGATAGCATGAAAGGTAATGTTGATGCTTCAGCTGGTAGAGCATTTTTGAGCAAAACATGGAGAGAAGGCCAGAGTCTACTTGACAAGATGGCATAGAATTTGGGATGGACAACCAGGAATGAACCTATCACTCCAATGGTTCACTCAGTTTCCTTAGATCCATCCAACTCTATGGCTGAAAATATGGCCACCTTACTGATACAGATGAGTATACTCACTAAAAATATGGAAGAGTCAGGGCAGAAGCAGAAGGTACACATCGTAGATACTACCAATGGGGGCTTGTGCACATCTTGCATTAGTCAGCCAATTGGTAACCAGTGGAATGCAGAACATGATCATCATCACTACCTTGAAGACATAAATTATGTGTCTAATTATGGAGGCCAGAGACAGGGTGGTCAGAATTGGGGCCAGCAAAATCAGTCGTACAGGCCAGTTCAACCACAGTTCAACAATGGGAACATGGGAGGTATGAGACCTCCTAACAATATGGCACCTTACCCAAGGCCACAGGGATATAACAATCAAAATCAGCAGCAGGGGTATCATCATCCTCAGCAGCAGCATGGTGGACGATAGGAAGATGGGTTTGCTAGACTTGAGGCAATGATGCAGCAGGTTATTGGGTCTAATGCAAAAATCAGTGAAAGAGTAGATGCACAGGATTCAGCTATCAAGAATATTGAAGTACAAATGGGCCAGATTTCGATGTCTCTAAACAATCATCCTCATGGGACATTACCTACAAACACCCAAATAAATCCAAAAGATCAAGGGCCGAAGCAGTTGATGGCATGAGTTTACGTAATGGCATAGATTTGGACGTGGATCAAGAGAGGGCTCGAGAAAGCAGACAGGTTGAGACAATCATACAAGTGCCCATTGAGCTAGACGAGTCAACGAAACTGACAGAGGTGACAGTCCAGTCTGCCTAGGAAGAACATAACATTCAGATTGAGACTGAGAAAGAAGCTAAGACGGCCCAGGAACAAGTAGTTGAGGTAGCAGCTGATAAAGAGCAATCCCAAATCATTGGGAAGAAGAGACCTCCCGCACCATTCCCTCAGAGGCTGGCCAAGTACCAAAAAGAGGAGCAATACAAGAAATTCTTGGAGATGCTGAAACAAATCCAGGTAAATATTCCATTGATAGATGCTTTGAAAGAGATGCCTAGTTACGCAAATATGATGAAGGGCTTAATGCCCCAAAAATTCAATTTCCAAGACTTGTCCACGGTGACTCTTACTCATACCTGCAGTGCAGTGGTGACTAGACCAATTGCTGAGAAGCTATCTGACCGAGGGATTTTTACAATTTGTTGCACTATTGGTAACTTCGCTTTCGCCAAAGCACTTTGTGATTTAGGGGCGAGCATAAATCTTATGCCCCTAACGATTTATAAGAGGCTGGGGATTGGAAAAGCTAGACCCACCTCTATGTTGTTGCAGCTGGCTGACATGACTGTAAAAAGACCCTCAAGTATCCTGGATGATGTGTTGATTTAGGTAGGGAAATTTGTGTTCCCTGCATATTTTGTGATCTTAGACTGCAAGATAGATAAAGAAATTCCCATACTTTTGGGAAGGTCGTTCTTGGCCACTGGAAGAGCTCTCATTGATTGTGAGACTGGGGAGCTCAAGATGAGATTGAACGATGAAGAGATAACATTCAATGTGCACAAATCTATGAGGCGACCAAGTGAATTTACCAATTGCTCTCTTATTGATGTCGTGGATGTAATTGTGGAAACTGATGATGAGATGCTAACTATTGAGGACCCTCTTGTTGCATGTCTGATGAACTTAGATGAGCTGAATGGAGAAGAACTGGCAGAATAGGTATTGACATTAGAGGGCAGATGGTTCTGGGATAGAACTCTTGAATTTGAGCCCTTGCACTTGGAAAATAGAGAAACTCCTCCAAGCCATATATTGAAGAACCGCCAAAGCTGGAATCGAAGCCACTACCCGCCCATCTCAGGTATGAGTTCCTTGGAACTGACTCCGCATTACCTGTTATTATCTCATCTAGTTTGTTAGATGTGCTGGAACAACAACTCTTGCAGTTACTCAAGGAGTGTAAGACTGCCATTGAGTGGACCATGACAGACATTAAGAGGATCAGCCCCGCCTACTGTATGTATAAGATTCTGCTGGAAGAGGGACACAAACCTTTCAGGGAACACCAAAGAAGGCTGAACCCCAACATGAAGGAAGTGGTGAAGAAAGAAGTGATAAAGTGGTTAGATGCGGGAATCATTTTCCCAATCTCTGATAGCAGTTGGGTTTGCCCAGTGCAATGTGTGCCTAAGAAGGGTGGCATGATGGTGATAAAAAATGATAAGAATAAACTGATCTCAACACGAACCGTCACGGGCTGGAGAATTTGTATGGACTACAAAAAGTTAAATCTAGCCACCCGGAAAGACCACTTCCCACTTCCCTTCATTGATCAGATGCTAGACAGATTGGCAGGGAGGTCACACTTCTATTTTCTGGATAGTTACTCAGGGTACAATCAGATCTCCATTGCACCAGAGGACAGAGAGAATACTCCTTCACTTGCCCATATGGCATTTATGCCTTTCGGAGGATGCCATTCGGCCTATGCAATGCACCCGCCACATTCCAAAGGTGCATGATAGCCATATTCACTGACATGGTAGAGGACATAATTGAGGTATTCATGGATGATTTCTCAGTGGTGGGGAACACATTTGATGAGTGCCTTATAAATCTGACTCATGTGATGAAGCGGTGTATTGAGACTAACCTGGTTCTTAATTGGAAGAAGTGTCATTTCATGGTACAAGAGGGCATAGTCTTGGGGCACTGAGTGTCCAGTAAAGGAATTGAGGTGGATCGTGCGAAATCTGACGTGATAGCAAAGCTGCCACCTCCAACATCAGTCAAGGCAATCAGGAGCTTCCTCGGGAATGCCGGTTTTTATCGGAGATTCATAAGAGACTTCTCAAAAATCGCAAACCCTCTCTGTAAGTTGTTAGAAAAAGATCACCGTTTCTTGTTTTCTGATGATTGCAGGGTAGCATTCGAGGAGTTGAAAAAGAGGCTAGTCATAGCACCCATCATTGTTTCCCCCAACTTAGAGCAACCTTTCGAACTCATGTGTGATGTCAGTGACTATGCAGTGGGGGTAGTGCTGGGGCAGTGGAAAGACAAGCTAATGCATCTAATCTACTATGCCAGTAGAACGTTGAGTGGAGCCCAGTTGAACTACACTGTGACAGAGAAGGAGATGTTGGTGGTGGTGTTTGCTTTCGACAAATTCATATCGCACCTGATTGGCTCTAAGGTAATTGTATATACTGATCATGTAGCTCTCAGGTATTTGATTTAAAAAAAGGAGTCTAAGCTGCACCTGATTCGTTGGGTGTTGCTACTGCAAGAAGTCGACCTCGAAATTCATGACCGTAAGGGCACAGAAAACCAAGTCTCTGACCATTTATCATGACTTGAGGGAGCTAAAAACTCAGTTGAGGTTGAGGATATTCTGGAAACCTTTCCAGACGAGCAGCTGCTCGCTACTAGTCTTGAGGAAGTGCCATGGTATGCAAACTTTGCAAATTACCTAGCCAGCGGTATAGTTCCCTATGACCTTTCCTTTGTGCAAAAGAAAAAGTTTTATCGTGACTGCCGCATGTATAATTGGGATGAACCTTACCTATTTCAAATATGTGTTGATAATATGATCCGGAGGTGCGTCCCCGAGATAGAACAATCTTCTATTTTGCAGGCATGTCATGCGTCAGCGTATGGAGGGCATTTTGGAGGAGTCAAGACAGCTACAAAAGTGCTAGAGGCCGGTTTCTTTTGGACAATAGTGTTTAAAGATGCGCACCAATGGGTGAAGGGCTGCAATGAATGTCAGCGAACCGGGAACATTTCCTGTCGCCATGAGATGCCCATGAACCCGATTCAAGAGGTGAAAGTGTTTGATGTCTGGGGGATTGACTTCATAGGACCCTTCGTCAGCTCCTTTGGCAATAAGTACATACTTGTTACTGTGGATTACGTGTCCAAATGGGTAGAAGCTGCAACGTTGCCCACTAATGATGTAAGAGTGGTGGTGGGGTTTTTGAAGAAGAACATATTCACCCGTTTTGGGACCCCAAGAGCAATTATCAGTGACGGAGGCACCCACTTCTGCAATAGAGCCTTTGAGAAGTTGCTAGCAAAGTATGATGTACGCCACAAGGTGGCTACCCATTATCACCCACAGACCAATGGACAGCTGGAAGTGTCTAATAGAGAGATAAAGAGTGTGCTAACCAAGACTGTGAACGCCACAAGAACTGATTGGGCGAAAAAGCTAGATGATGCACTCTGGGCTTATAGAACTTCTTTTAAAACACCAATTGGTATGTCACCATATAAGTTGGTGTTCGGGAAGGCCTGCCACTTACTAATGGAACTTGAACATAAAGCTTGGTGGGCACTAAAACGGCTGAACCTAGATATTAAGGCTGCAAGCACAACAAGAATCACTGAATTGCATGAGCTTGACGAGTTCTGACATCTTACTTTTGAGAGCACAAGGTTGTACAAGGAAAGAATGAAGAGGTTGCACGACCAGAACATTGTTGAGCGACATTTCAAACCTGGGGACATGGTATTGCTCTATAACTCAAGATTACGGTTGTTCCCTGGTAAGCTTAAGTCACGATGGTCTGGTCCATTTCGAGTGGTCAACGTATTCCCTTCAGGGGTTGTAGAGATTTCCTAAGAGAAAGACTCTTACACATTTAGAGTCAATGGGCAGAGAGTGATGCTATACATAGGCATGAAAGAACCAAAGGAAGTGTCAGAGATCCACCTGACGGAACCTCAGAGGCCGAGCGAGCCTTAAATGCGCTTGTCTGCGTCGTGCCGCGACGTTAAATCAGGCGCTGCGTGGGAGGCAACCCACTAATATTGTTGTTAGTGTTTTCTTATGTAACTTCCTATAAATAAAAAAATAAATTAATAAATAAAAAAAATGGGCATAACCGTAGTAGGAAGAGACGCAACACCGTGTCCTCCGCTAGTGAACCGGGAAGCTCTCGAGGGCCAGGGGTCAAGCCAGTGCACCACAATTTGACAACACCAGGTTTGTCTCCAAACCGTCAGAGGATAAGTACAATGCAAAGGCAGATAAGAAATTGCTACATGAGGTACATATTGACCGAGAAGCCTTAGAGGTGGAATGCCCGAATATCTTCAATGAGTTGAAGAGGTGTCAGCTAGACATCCTCTTTGAGGTACCGGAGGAAGCCAATGTTCAGATGGTAAGGGAGTTCTATGCTAACTGCCTGGAACATGAGAATGGGGTTGTTACTGTACGCAATACCCGGGTAAATGCATCCATCGAGGCCATCCGCAGGGTGTACCGGCTGCCAGTGTTCAGGGGGGAAGCTGATGCTTATCGTACCTTTAACCAATCAAGTGCCTTGTGGGCAACTCTTCTTGAAACTATCTGTGTGCCAGACAGAGATTACATATGGATAAAGCACAGGATCATACTTAACTCCCAGTCTCTCAATTGGGAGGCTAAGTGTTGGCTAACAATTGTCAACAGTCGGTTGTTGCCCTCTAGCAATACGACCGATGTCAATCTACCACGAGCGGTGGTGATCTACTGCTTCATGGCCCATAGGGATTTTGATATGGCCCGGCTCCTCCATACGAGATGCTCATTAGATCACCTGAGTTGCTCAAAGGCTTCTACTTCCCTTCTCTAGTCACCAGGCTGTGCCGTCTTGCTAGAGTCCTTGAAGACCCTAGAGTTGATGGGAAATTGCCACTGAAAGACCTGTTCCTCGCAAGAAAAATCAGAATTGGGATAGAGCCGGTAGTGAATGTTGATGAATCGGATGATGAATCTGATGATGATGATGTTGAGGTAGCTGAGATCCCACCACCTACAAGAGTTGATGAGGTGGGCCCTTCACAGCCCCGCTGCAGTACCCGCATGACAGCCCTGGAGCAGGATATGGCTTGTCTCCGCACTTCTGTCACAGACTTGGGCACCAGAGTTAAGACTCTGACCACTCAACAGGCAAAGTCGGAGAAGAAGATTATGGGATGGCTTCGAGCGCTAGGATGAGCATGTCACCTCGATCCTGGTACCGTCTCTGCTCAGGATTGATCTTCAGGGAAGTCCCCCTCCTTACTCTGCTCTTTATTTGTTGACATGGGGACATGCCATATTTTTAAGTGTGGGGTGGGGGTGGCTGTGTTGTAAATAGATTGTGTAACCTTGCATGCTATTGCTTTAATTTTGTTTTTGATTGATTAGTAGGGTAGGATCATGTAATTAACTTCGACTTGGCCCAACGACGGATACCTTTCAACAGGTCTCTTGAGGGACATACGTCGAACAAAATATATATATATATATATATATATATATATATATATATATATATATATATATATATATATAAGGACTCTTCCTGATGACGGATATTTGAGATAGTTCTTGAAGGAAGTTAGTCTAGAGAAAATACCAAAATGATTTTTATTTTATTTTTAGGTAGTGTAGTAACTCCCCCTTGGTTTTTCGTTGGGCCACGGTTCTATTCTAAGGGTTTAGCTTGAACCATGTGTAGGTAGTTTTTTTATTTTGTTTTTAGTTTTATTTAGCATTGATAGGCTACGAGCTGAATAGAAAGAGAATCCTTTGGCATTAGTACACCTGAACACAATCGACACTAGAGTGTAGCGCCTAGTCTCAATGGTTGACTCTAGCTAAAAGTGCCTTAAAGTTGTGTGTTTGTAGCTGACTTGAACACTCAAAAGAGAATGTCTTGATAAATCAATTCGGAGTGAATCATGTGCCATGTGTGTGTGAGCTATACTGTATTCTATGCTTTACATTTGATGCCTAGAACTTGCCCTGTGTATTTGCAAAGCGAAATAGTAGCTTCATTCAGTCTTAGAAGTGATATAGGCATTTCTTTGTTAAGCCAGATATATATAACGTAAACCCACCTGAATGGAATACATCTTAGTTAACCCTGTTGAGCCTATAAGCCTGTTTCTTTGGCAACCAAATTGCGAACCTTACCCAATTGTTTGAATAGCCTTCTGTTTGAACCCTTTTACCTCCCATGAACACTTGAATGGGTTTGACATATGCAAAATTTAAAGTTTGGGGTGGTGGTTTGGTTTTGAGTGGAGCCAATGAAATAGAGGAAAGGTGCAGTTTTGAAGAATAAAAGAAGAAGCGCCATGAAAAAAAGAAAAAAAAAATTAAATAAATGTAGAAGTTGATAAGTGGTAGCTTGAGGCAAATGCACCTAAAGGAATGGGTTGTTATAAATGAATTGTGGGGAATATCTGGTTGACATAAGAATGATATGGAATGTTAATGTGTTGTGTATTAAAAGTGCTTAGGGAGGCTAGTCACTATATCCAAATATATCCTACACATCCTTTGGCCTACATTACAACCAAATGAAGTCCTAATTGATCTTAGACTGGATAGGCTCGATTAGTAGAGTATTACACTACGGGCAAGCTTATACTGCATCTTTGTGGCATGTGAATATTCTTTTGAAGAGTGAGCAAATTTTGTCCATCTGAGTTCCTAATTGTTTTTAATCGTATCGATTGTCTAACTACTCCCTTGTGTGATGTGAGGGCATGTGATTCACAAAGGAAAGGTAAGTCTTGACTCTTGTATAGAGTAGTTTGAGTAAGTGCGAATATTTCATGGTACGAAAGATTCGACTATTGAGGCAAAGGTTGTTCACAACTAGGTGCAACTTTGGTAAATTGTTCAAAGTGTGAGTCGTTAAGAAAAAAGCTTAGGGAAGGAACTTTGATAGAGTGTGGTGGATTGATAGAGGACTAACAATGATTTAAGTGTGGGATGTTGATATTAGGCTATATAGATGATATTTACACCTTAATATTACCATGCTTTATTGTTGTATTATAGGCGAATTGATAACAAAATGCTCTAAATGGTGTTCTTTTACTTCGCAGGGAATAATCTAAGTGAGGAAGCACTACGGAGTGTTTTGGAGTCAATAAGGTGAAGAAAACGCCCAACCAAGAAGTACCCGAGCATAAAGAAGCAAAAAATGGACTGAGGTGCGGTGGAACCGCGATAGATCAAGTACTCGAGTCAGAATGTTCAGCGTTCACCGCGGTCTTGCCGCGACCACGGTGAACTGTTCACATACCACAAAATTTTGGACCAAAGTGTAATTCGGGGAAAACTTGTTCCAAACCCTTATAAACTTTAAAAGCTCGCCCAAGACATGTTTAAGCTTGTTTTTAGACTACTTTGGAGGCAAGAACAAGTATGTGAAGAGTAACAAAACATTAGAGTTCTTCTATCTTCTCTTTATTACTGCAATTACCCATTATGAATAATTTAGTAGTTTTATCTTGTTTTGTCATGAGTAGCTAATTTCCTAGTCTAGGGTTTTGATGGAACTTATTGAAAGATGAACTTCTTGTTATGTTAATATAGTTTGCCCAGTTTAATCTCTATTTGTTCAACTATGTGCTTGTTGTAGTTAATTGATAGGATCCTCAATTAGCTGTGCCTATTTAGTGTGCATAACTCGGGAAAGAGTGCATATTAGGTAATTGTTGAACAACACCACTCCCAAAGTATATGAGGGATCAATAACCGAGGGTTTAAAGGCGGAATTAGGGATAACAAAGCCTTGAGTGCAATCTAAAGTGAGCTGTAATAAATAAAGCTAGCTAGCGTAACTCGGGAGAGTGCGTCTAGTAAATTGTCGTGATTACTTGGGAGAGATTTACGGTAATAAGAGTGCTCATGATTGACAGAGAATATTTGGTGAATCTATGTGAAGCATAACCGGAAGGAATTCCATCAATAGGGGAAATCATAACCTTAGAACCTTCTCTTAATTGTTTACACTTAATCATAGTTAGTTTTTAGTTGCTTATTTACTTTCATTCGTAGTTAGCAGAAATACTCTCAATTATTATTTACAATGTTTGGGAAGTTGATTCCGTTGAATTTAGTAAGTCTAACGAGAGTAATTGATAGGTTAATTCCTTGTGGGTTCGACTCTAGGCTAAATACTCAGATTATATTTACAACGTCTGTGTGTCCTTTTTATAAGGTATAGTTGGGCGTGATTAACGACCAAGGTGACAAGACCGAGTGTAGTAGTTCTCTGGGTTGATGGATCATCGGAGCATGTCTCTAACAGCCATCGCATTTTTGTACAAAGTCCCTTGCGTCTTTCTCCATGTCGATCCAGTAATAGCCGACCCTGATTATCTTCCGAACCAATGATTCTACCCCTGAATGGTTTCCGCAGGTGCCCTCATGAACTTTTCTGAAGATGTATTCGGTGTCTCCCGGCCCCAAACATATGGCGAGTGGGCCATCGAATGTTCTTCTGTACAAAGTATCTTCGGGCAAGCTAAACCTGGCCACCTTTATGCGTAGAGCTCTCGACTCTTTAGGATTCGATGGCAACTTCCCAGTCTTCAAGTAGTCTATATACTCATTTCTCTAGTACCAAGTCAAACTTGTTGAGTTTATTTCCACGTGCCCTTCTTCCACTACCGATTTCATGAGCTTTGCGACCGTTCCCGAGCTAAATTCGTCATCATCAATAGATGACCCCAGGTTAGCCAGAGCATCGGCTTCACTATTTTGATCCCGGGGTACGTGTTGTAGGGTCCATTCTTTGAATCAATGCAGTGTTACTTGTAATTTATCTAAGTACCTTCGCATTCGTTCCTCCTTTACTTCGAATGTCTCGTTGACTTGATTTACCAAAAGAAGGGAGTCACACTTAGCTTCGATCACTTCGACCGCCAGGCTTTTGGCCAATTCAAGACTTGCAATCATAGCCTCATATTCAGACTTATTGCTAGTCGATTTCAAATTTCTAATAGATTGCCTAACTACGTTACCCGTAGGTGGATTTAACACGATGTCGAGTCCGGACCCCGTGGTGATTGAGTCACCATCCGTAAAAAGGGTCCAGATTCCAGAAGAAGACCCCAAGGTTAACAACAATTCCCTTTTGACTTCGGGTATTAAAGCAGGCATGAAGTCAGCCACATAGTCCGCCAAAATTTGAGATTTGATGGAGGTTTGGGGTCGATATTCGATATCGTACCCGCTAATCTCTACGGACCATTTGGACAATCGGCCTAAAATCTCGGGTTTGTGCATTATGTTCCTTAGTGGGTAAGAAGTTACAACACATATGGGGTGGTATTGAAAATACTGTTTTAACTTCCTAGAGACGCTTAGCAAAGCGAGCGCCAATTTTTTTACGTAAGGGTATCTTGTTTCGGCCTCGCCATAATAGACAGGAAATTGCGTACCTTCCTCTTACTGGACTAAGACTCCACTTACCGCTACTCGGATACCGCCAAATACAGGTACAATTGCTCGTGCACCTTCAGAGTATGGCAAAGGAGTTGACTTGAGAGATGTCGTTTGAGTTCTTCCAAAGCATGTTGGCGCTCCGGGGTCCATGAAAAGTTATTCTTCTTATTTAGTAACAAAAAGAACTGATGGCTCTTATCGTAGGACCTCTGAACGGACTTGACACTGTCCACCACAGTGATAGCTTCTATAGCCTTGATTTTGTCGGGATTGATCTCAATCCCTCGGTTGGACACCATGAATCCAAGGAACTTCCCGGATCCGACCCCGAATGCGTATTTCTCCAGGTTCAGCTTCATATTGTATCTCTTCAGTATATTAAGGTTTCCTGCAAATGTTTCAAATGGTCCTCTACTCGCAGGGACTTAACTAACATGTCGTCAATGTAAACCTCCATTGATTTTCTTATTTGTTCTTCAAACATCTGGTTTACTAGGCATTGATAGGTGGCATCGGTGTTTTTTAATCGGAACGACATTACGTTATAACAATAGGTGCCAAATTTTAGTGATAAAAGAAGTTTTTCCTTGATCGCCCGGTTCCATCCGAATTTTGTTGTACCCAGAATAAGTGTCGAGAAAGCTGAGTATCTCGTGCTCGGCTGCCCCATCGATCATTCGATCAATGTTAGGCAAAGGAAAAGATTCATTAAGGAACGCCTTGTTTGAGTCTTTGTAATCTACGCACATTCTAAATTTATTCCCCTTTTTGGGCACTACCACTACGTTAGCTAACCAATTCGTGTAATTAACTTCCCGAATGGAACCTATTTTAAGGATTTTGGATACCTCATCCTTGATGAATGCATTATTGATTTCGGACTGAGGCCTCCTCTTCTATTTAACCAGGTGGAACTGTGGATCCAAGCTCAGCTTATGAGTGGTTATTTCCGACGGGTTCCTTGTCATATCTGTCGCACCTCCTTTTTCCGCCCCCGCGAGGGGCGTAGGGAGTTTTTCCAATTAAAGGACAATCGAAATGGGATTTGTTTATTTATTTCAGAGTCGCCACTTGGGAGATTTAGGGTGTCCCAAGTCACTAATTTTAATCCCGAATCGAGGAAAAGAATGACTCCATATTATAGTCTGCATACCAGAAATCCGGATAAGGAATTCTGTTAACCCGGAAGAAGGTGTTAGGCATTCCCGAGTTCCGTGGTTCTAGCACGGTCGCTCAACTGTTATATTCGGCTTGATTATCTGATATAATACGTATTATAAACTTATGTGCAAATTTTATCCTTTAGCCGCTTTTATTATTTTTTATTTATTGTTATTATTTTACGAAGAATTGCAACATTGTGAAAACGTATTTCAAACCACGTCGCAATCAATGCACCTGTGGTTATCAACACATTTCGACTCCGTTGAGATTTGGATTTGGGTTACATAAATGCACACCCGTATTTAAGAAAATAACATTATTAAATATGCGCCTAAAGCGACTAGCGTATCATTATTTTGGGTAGGGCCGTGAAATTTGCTAAAACGGCTCCTCCCTAATTCTAAGCAATTAAATGTACATTTATTGAGGACCCCGCAATCTATATATTTTATTAAGCGAGGCTCATCTCATTTATTTTTAATGGACAAATCTTAAAGCGACTACATTTTTCTATAAAAATTAGTCTCTAAAATAAAGAAAGAAAATCCTAATTAATTACTAGCCTTTTTTTATTTTAAGAAAACATGACATACTAATTGCTAGATTAATATAAATATTGATGAAAAAGGAATTTTACTCTTAATTTCGAAATTATAAATAAAAATAAAAGTTCAACAACTAATATCCAAAAGAATCAAATACAACTCAGCATTGTTATAAAAAAATTATTGATATTAATTATTCACAACCATTTGAAACTAGATTTAACTATAATTACTAAAGCTTATTAGAAAGTTTATTAGACTTAAACGTTCTTCTAATCTTGCTTGAACTCAAATCATGCCTTAATGCCTAATTTACGAAATTTAATTTAAATTCATGCCTTAGCTAAATTTAGCTACTTATTCATGATTAACCTACTGTTGATAATCTTGAAACCTTCATAACTTAATGAATTAACCCATTTTTCCAAACCGATTAAAGACTAACTTATGTTATTTTTTCTTACCAATTATTATTCAATAATACATGAAATAGCTTAAATACAATCAACAAAAGGAACAAAGAAAAGCGAAATTAAAACTTCAAAATTCATTCTTCATATGTATTCATGCTTCATATTCGGATTACAATAACCAGCTTTTCAGTTGTGTACCTGATATTGAAAGCAAAAGAAAATGAATATGAGAATCAGCAGCAGTAATAACAGTACATCACAGCAACAACAGCCCAGCAACAGTAACAATCCAGGAAAAGAGTTTGCAAACCAGTAGAGCAGTAATCCCAAAAACAAAAGCTACAAGCTTTGAATGAAACAACAACAATTAATACTGATTTCAAACAAAGAAAGAAAGCAAAAGATTTTTTCTTTTAGTTTTTTTTTTATTTATTTGAAAGCTTAAATATTTTTCGGAATTTTTCTTTCTCTTAAATGTTCCGCCCTTTTTTTTCTCTATTTCTGTATTCTCTCTTTTCTGTTCTGTTCTCCTATCTTCAGATTCGTTCTCTCTATCTGTGTTCTGTCTATCTGTATGTTCTCTACATCAGATTCAAGACTTCTATATATATCCCATCCCATAAATCTTTTAATCAATTAAAATCAACCCATTTTCTCTACCAAACCCATTATCTTCCACTCATCCCCATTACATTAAATAAATATATCACACCACCCCATTATATTTTGTCCCCCATGCCTAACATAAATAAATATAAGATTCCCCCACACTAAAATTTGTCTTGTCCCCCCTTTATATTAAACAACTATATCACAACTCACCCCATTACATTTTGTCCCCCATGCTTCACATAAAAATTACAAACATGTACAATTCCTAAACTACCCCTCCGACCTTATTACAATTACTATTTTACCCCCAAACGTACTGCGATTTACCAAATTACCCCCATCAGCTATAACAATCAATTAATCAAACTTAACCAAAATATAGACAATATGATCAATTTCTAACAATGTTTAAACAATAAATCACATGAACATGATTTCTTCAATATTTCAACAACAAATCACATGAACATGATTTCTTCAACATTTCAACAACAAATCACATGAACACAAATTGAACAACAAAGAACAACTAAAATTTGATTGAACAATATTTTAGCAACAAACAAACCTATTTTCAGATTCAACAACAACAACAACAACAAACAAGTATATTCAGATTTCTAAATTCAATAACATTGAACTTCAAATCAACTCTAACAACATTACAACAAACAATTCCTATATTAAACTTAAACAAGATTATGAGACAAATTCAAGAAATAATCATAAATGATAAACGAGAAATCAAACTATACAAATTTCGGATTCAAGAACAATCAAACAAAGTATGGACATGAATTAAATTTGTTTTAAACAAAAACAACATGACGAATTCGACTCAAACAACATTAATAATTTCTGGAAAATACATAACAACATGAAACAAATTGAAGAAATAATTAATTAAATTTCAATTTGAATCTAACAAACATTAAACTAACAAATATTCACTTAAACAATAATACAAACATGAAATAAATATGAAAAACAACTAATTAAACTTCCATTTTGAAATCTGAAAATTAACTTAACGAAACATATGAACATGAACAAAACCAGAAATCAAATATCTATCGATTTTAGATTCGAGAAATATCAAAACGAAATACGGACAAAAATAAAACTCAAAATCTACTAACCGTATCGACACGAATATGTATGGACTGTTTCGACGAACCTCGACCAA
Source organism: Nicotiana sylvestris (assembly GCF_000393655.2). Lineage (NCBI taxonomy): Eukaryota > Viridiplantae > Streptophyta > Magnoliopsida > Solanales > Solanaceae > Nicotiana > Nicotiana sylvestris. Next base: position 108,943,666 of record NC_091067.1, read on the forward strand.
AGCTCGACCAAACGACGACGAACACGAACCTAAGAAACAACTTGAAGCCACGCCGAAGCACTATCGGCAGTTGACGCGGTAGAAGTGAAGGAACAAAGGCAACTGGGGATTCGTTTGGTCACGTGAAGGAGCTGAAAGCAGCCACCATGGACGACGATGGCAGAAGCAGTAGGGGAGGTCGACATGTTGCTAAGGTCGTCGATGAAGAAAACTGAAACAGTAGCAGCGACCATTGCAGCCAAATCAGTGGCATTCTTCATGGACGACGCACGACGCAGATGAAGAAGCGGACGAAGCAGCTGGAGCGAGGACACAGAAGTAGCTGGAATGGAGTAGCAACGACGGACTAGTTGTTGACGACGAAGACGCAGCAGCGGCGCCCATGGATGTCGAGCTCGAGCTTGCAAGTGGTTGTGTCGTTTGGTGGTTTGAATGAAGAATGAAGGAGGAGGAGCAGAAGTTGGTTGGAAGGGAGGCTGGTGAAGGTCAACTATGGACGTTGGGGTATAGCCATGGACGTTGGGGTGTTTGGAAAATTTTGAGAAGAAGGAGCCAAGGGGAGGGGGCGGATTCTTAGTTTTTAGGGTTTTTTTTGGTTTTCTTATGTTTTTGTTTTTGTTTTGTAAAAAATGAAAGACAAAGGGGGTTTGGGTCTTTTGGGTTATGGACTGGGTCGACCCAGTTCGAAATGGACTGGGTCGTAGGGAAGATTGGGCCATTTTTTGGGCCTGTGGCTTGAAATTGAAGAAGAGGCCCAATTCCGACTTTCTTTATATTTTCGCTCTCTTTTCTTCTTTTATTTTTCTAAAACTAAATTATAAAAATACTTAAACTATTATTAAGAACTAAATTAAGTTATAAAAGCGCAAATTAACTCCCAATAACAATTAACGCACAATTAAGTAATAATTAAGCATAAAATTGTATATTTGGACATTAAATGCTAAAAATGCAAACGATGCCTATTTTTGTAATTTTTAATTTTTGTAAAACAAATTTAATTACTAACAATTGTAGAATTAAATCCTACATGCAAAATGCGACATATTTTTGTATTTTTAATAATTTAACAAATAAACATGCACAGACAAATACAAATAATTATTCAAAAATATCATAAAATATCACAAAATTGCACACCAAAGAAAAATCATTTTATTTTTGAATTTTTTGGGAGTAATTCTCATATTGGGCAAAAATCACGTGCTTACAATATCAAGATGGGACCAAGCAAAAAAATCTATGTTAGCTATAAGGAATTCAATGAGATTTTTCCTAAGCTCGGGAGTTAACCCATTCCCAGGTATACCTTCCGATTGGGAAAGTGCTCGATTAGTACGACTTGCTCCAGCTCCTCAACCATCGACTTGGTGGCATCAGAATCGCCAGGGGCGATGAACGATCTAGGAACTCTGTAGTCACGACCCTCGCCTGTCTTTTGCTTCTCCGATTCGATCGGGGCCGGTGTCGGTAATTGCTATTTAATTTCTTCCTTACTAACCGACTCCAGTTTCTTTGATGTTGAGAGTGCGGATATTGGGATCACCTCATCGACCGTGAATATTTCTTTTGCACCCAGATGCCCTCCGTAAACTGTTTTGATCCCTCAAGGTATGGGGAACTTCAATACCTAGTGTAGTGTCGAGGGTATTTCCCTCATTTTGTGAATCCATGGCCTTTCGAATAAAGCGTTGTACATTATATACCCCTCGATGACGTAGAACTTCATTTCCTGAATGGTCCCAGCGGTGTTCACTTGCAGGGTTATCTACTCTTTAGTAGTTTCACATGCCATGTTGAATCCGTTTAAGACCCGGACTGCTAGCACTATTTGGTCTTATAGACCCAACTACTCTACGACCCTCGATTTGATGATATTGGCTGAGCTACGTGGATCAATCAACACACACTTAACCCGAGATTTATGTATGAGTACAGAAATTATCATGGCATCATTATGCGGTTGCACGATGCCTTCAACGTCTTCATCATTGAAAGAGATGGTCCTCTCCGATATGTAATCTCGAGTTCATTTTTTCCTTGTAATGGACACCTTAGTGTGCTTTAGCATCGGTCCCTGGGGACGTTGACTCCACTAATGATCATGTTAATGACGTGCTGAGGTTCCTCTTGCTCGGTCTGCTTGTTGGAGTCCTTATTCCTAAAGTGATTTTTTGCTCGATCACTCAAAATTTCCTAGAGGTGTCCATTATTAAATATTCGGGCTACTTCTTCTCTTAGTTGTCGGCAGTCTTCGGTCCTGTGCCCATGAGTGTCATGAACTTGCACATCAGTTTGGGATCTCTTTGGGCAGGATCAGACTGCAAAGGCCGAGGCCACTTGGTATCTTTGATGCGTCCGATGGAAGATACAATGTCGGCGACATCGATATTGAAGTTGTATTCCGATAACCTCGGTGCCTCCCTATCCCCGAGCGGCCTGTCAAAACCGTTTTTGCTCATGAGTCCCCAGCTATTATGACTTCGATCGCTTATTTCTTCATTCCTCGCAGGGTTATGTGAGGATCCGTTGCCCCTACGATCTCCGCTATATGGTTGATACCGATCTCTGCTTGGTCTTGGTTCATGATCGACGACTCTTTTAGACCTGTCATTAGTTCTGATGGGATATACGGACCCAGAAGGGGCCCCGAGTAGATTGTCCTCGACTCTGATTTTTGATTGGTACCTGTTATGGACTTCGTCCCAAATTACTGTTGGGTACTCTATCAAATTCTATTTTAGCTGCTGCGAAGCCAAAGAGCTTTGGGGGTTGAGCCCTTAAGTGAATGCCTGAACAACCCAATTTCCCTCAATCGGAGGCAGGTCCATTCGTTCCATCTGAAACCTCAACACGAATTTCCTGAGCATGTCGTTATCCCTTTGTTTTACTTTGAAAAGGACTGATTTTCTCGTCTTGACTTAAATGGCCCCGACATGAGCTTTTACGAAAGCATCTGCAAGCATAGCAAATGAATTAATGGAATTGGGGGGTAGGTTGTGATACCATGTCATTGATCCTTTAGATAGGGTTTCTCCGAACTTTTTCAGTATAACCGACTCGATCTCGTTGTCCTCTAAGCCATTTCCCTCAATGGCACATGTGTAGGAGGTCATATGTTCCTTTGGATCTGTAGTCCCATTGTACTTTGGAATTTCGGGCGTACGGAACATATTTAGGATTGGTTTCGGAGCTACACTCTAAGGAAAAGGTTTTTGAAAAAATTTCTTGGAATCCAGGCATTTCAATATCGGGGGAGCTCTTGGGATTTGATCAACCTTGGAGTTATATGTCTCCACTTTTTTATCGTTGGCTTCGATTTTATTTTCTCCTAATTCCACCCGCTTTGTCAGTTCCTCAAGCATCTTTATTATCTCGGGTTTGGTTCTGGGTTAAACTTCACCCGGCCTTTCCGTGGCCGGTTCATTTCTATGGTGTTTTCCCGGGATAGTTCGGGCTCAACTCTACTGGGGGCGCGGATTTGGTTCTGCAATTGGGCTATCGCTGCTTGTTGAGCCTGTAACATCTCGAAGATCACCCGTAAATTGATCCCATTAGGGTCAAGAGGAGGCACTTCGTTGCTGGCACTACATTGTTGTTCTCGCCATAGTGGTCGGACTCAACATCGACGTTCAAATGAGCAGATTGAGAGTTCGACATTTTTAACTTGACTTGAAATCGAAATCTCAAAGAACAAGTATAAAATAGAGTGTGTTATGTAATTTTGGATCAAATTACCGCTATTATCCCTAGCTCCACAGTGGGCGCCAAACTGTTTACCCTAAAAAACAGATAACAATTGAATTTATATGTGGTTTTAAGGATATATAGATTAATTCAATACAAGTGATTAATGACATTAGATTAAGCAAATGAAAGACGTAATAAATGACCAAACCAATGATAAGGGTGATTTTGAGCTCGGTTGATGGCTCGATGAAGAACCTACCCTCGATTCCAGGCTTGCACTTACGAAGAACTTAAGAACAAAAATAAGAACTTTGAACAACAAAGAGAATTGAAATAAATTGCCCTGATATGCATGTTACAATGTGTCCCATGGATAATAATCTTTCCCTTTTATATAGTAGGGGAATTTTACCTTAAGTAAAATTTTAAGAAAGGTAAAAATCTTCTATGTCGCTAATCACTGATTTTCTGCCGATATGGGTCGAGATTCACGTCGTGATATCCAGTAGGGCACGGACATCACATCCCTTTGTTAGTTGTGTGCAGCCGTTTGGTAATGCCATCCGAAGTCTTAATCATTGAACCAGACCCGGAGGACATAACCATGATATCCACGACGGTAGGTGTTTTGCCCTAGCCCTGATACGGGGCTCTGCTCTGACTTCGATTCATTCCTGCTCCGTTTGACTTATCGGGAAACCGAGATGTTCAGTGGGCCCGTTTTTACCCATATACGTTGGGCCTTTTAACAAAGAATGAAGCTTGTTATTATTCCACGAATTGGATGCCGAAAAAAATACTTGAATTTTCAAACTGTAGTGCTTTTATAAGTAAGGGGAAGTACACGGTTAGCCACTAATAACACATGTATTTACTTTTAAGCCACTGTTTAAAATGTCTTTAGTCTTTAGCCACTACTTTAATAAACTTTAACTGCCCGGACGAAAATACCCTTCTGCTCATGTCCTAAACTTTTGAACCTAATTTTAGGACTTCAGGACTACATGTCCTTAACTTTTGAACTTGTAACTCTAAGTTCAGGACTTCAGGACTACATGTCTTTAACTTTTGAACTTAACTTCAGGACTACATATCCTTAACTTTTGAACTTAACTTCAGGACTTCACAACTACATGTCCTTAACTTTTGAACTTATAATTGTAAGTTCAGGACCAAGTGCCCTTAACTTTTGAACTTATAATTGTAAGTTCAGGACCAAGTGCCCTTAACTTTTGAACTTGTTAGTCTAAGTTCAGGATCTATTGTCCTTAACTTTTGGGCTTCTTAGCCTAAGTTTAGGACCTATTGTCCTTAACTTTTAAACTTGGAACTCGAAATTCAGGACTAAGTGTCCTTAATTTTTGAACTTGTAACTTTAAAGTTGTAATTGTAATTTTTGATCAACCCCACTAACTATTGTCCTAATCTGTGTCGGGCAAGGATTTCCAAATGTTAATAATAACATTCTCAAACAAAAACCAAACAAAAGAGGGAGAGGGATATTAGATTAGGAAAGTCCTAGTTCGACCTTAATTTGGATTACAATCTTCCTCTGTATATAAAGGCGAACACAAGATCAGTTGCACTCATCAAGAGCTAACTACACTATTACCGCCACCAGGGAAAAGTTGCTTCAATCTGCCATAAATTTTTATTCAAAGGGAAAAGAATGACTTCTGCTAATGAATCTTTTCTAGCAAGTCTCTTATGCACACACTATCAAGTAGCAGTATGCAAAACGAAGATGTTTGTCATCAGTGGATATCCTTTGTAAACCCACTAATTATATGAGAAATTATCATCCAAAGTCAGAGACACCTTATAAAAAGAGAATCCAATGGAGTCCGCGGCAGTCGCCGTCTCACAGACGGCGGCACAGTTCTTCTCCCTAACTTGAAAGAGATAGAAGAAAGGGTAACACAGTCTTTTCATATTAATTTTAATTGACTAGTGGCTACTATTGCTAAGCTTTAAAAATACTGGATAAAAAGTAAATACCACTTTAAAAAGTGACTACCACACACAATTTTTACTATAAGTAACTACTCCGCCATTCAAGCCCAAGATGGTTGCAGCCTTGCAACACTTTCTAAAGTAAGTGACTACGAGCCTATAGCTATGAGGTACTATAATAGTTGAGGTTTTGACAAAGTTACCCACAAAAACAAAATTATTTACCTGTGTCTACCCATTTGTTTTCCTACCCATAAACTAATTACATTTCCTACCCATAGTAGGTTTTGTGGGCAATTTTTTCTTTATTCTCCAATTCTTTTTTATTTCTATGCTTATTTTCTTTTCTTTTTTCTTTTTTTTCTTTTCTCCTTTTCTTTTTTCTCGTTTTCTTCTTATTTTTTTATTTTTTCCTTTTCTAATTTCATTTAACTTCTTTTTTATATTCTTTTTCTCTTCATAATCTAATTTCATTTACTGTTTTCACTATTTTTTATTATATTTTTATATTATTACTAAAGAAAAATCAAATTGTGTACCAATTAAATGTAGCTAATACAACTAAAAAAATATTAACTAACACATGATACCGGTATAGTATATAGCTATATCAACAGGGTATACAATTATACGCAATGAGTTAAAGAAAATTTAATTTAATTATTAAACTAAAATAATATCAGTTGTCAATAAAAAATTCTAAAAGGATCTAATTGTAAGAGTATACCGTTACATCATATAGCATACTATATATATATATATATATATATATATATATATATATATATATATATATATATATATATATATATATATATATATATATATATTTGGCAGGTTTAATCTACCTCGCACGCTTGGTAAAAGCTTAAAACAAATTAAAAGGGAAAAGGCAAGTGAATTTACGGGTAATAAGTATACTATTATAGTATACTGTATACTATTATAGCATATTGTTACATTATCTTGCATATTATTACAGTATATAATAATAATATATTGTATACTGTTGAAGTATAACTATATACTCCTATAGTATATTAGTATACTGTAGTGGTATACTATTTTGTAAATTATAATAGTGTACTGTTACAGTATAGCTATATACTCCTACAGCATATTGTATACCGTAGAGGTATACTGTAGCTGTGTTCTTCTTCGATTTTCAATTGAAAATTTCGATCTCAATCACCTCAAATCAGGTCCAAATGCTATCAAATTTCAGTATGAACTTCTAGAAGGTACTATAAGCAATATTTAACAGCACCCACTTTGAATCAAACAAAAAATCTTCAAAAATAAAATTGAGCTTCAAGCCCAACAATGGTGGATATTCAAATACACACAAAAATTTAGATTTAGGATGTAATCTGCTCTTGTACTTAATGAAGTATCCAAACCATGGCTTTGTAAGTTTTGTCCACATGTAATTCTGATCGCATGGTTCATGGAAACTACTCAATTAGAGAAAGGAGGAAGGGGCCAGAGCCTAGTTCAATTTTTTCAAATAACCTCGATTGCGATTATCAGTTGGTCACCTTCCAATGTATGCTAAAATTCTCTTGTATATAACAGTGATTATTCAGAGAGAATCTGTATCCAATCTTTGTTTTAGTAAAGCTAAGCTTTTTGTGATTGAAGCCTTGACTCTGAGAACAACTAGCGAGTAAATAGTTTGGGAAGTATGGGTAGGAGTAGTAAATAGTTTGGATCTGGGCATTAAAGGGTAAATAGTTTGGAATTAATATGCATAAAGTGAGATTTTCTCATAATTAGTTTGAGAAGTTAAACAAATTTTTTTCCTTCAAATTTGCAAAAATTTAACTATAGAATGTATAGTACTTTTAATATAATTTCAAAAGACTAAATTTTATTTTTAAAAGAATTTATATTTAACACGATTGGACGCATCACTAATAGAACCATCAGCACCTCTTAATTAATTTGTCAAACTAGAAATTACTTGATATATAATCTTTATCAATTACACTTGATAATTGACAACAAATTACTTGGTTTTACTCCCATTAACATATTCTTTTTGCATATTATGCATGTATGTTATTTTTATCTTTTCTAAAACTTATACTCTCTCTGATGATCCCAAATTTATGTGATACAACTTTTTTTTGGTTTGTCTTAAAAACAATGGCACATTAATCTTTTTGAAAATTATTTAGTTTTAACATTCTAGTTTTATCATTAATGACTCTCACAATCACTCATTAAAAATAAAAAGACATGTGAAATTCTCATATCGCCCCTCATTTGAAAGGACAATTGTAGAACTTGTGCATATATTAGACTTACGTGTCAAAGTCTTCTCTAATTTCTTAAATTTGGTATCCAATTAAATGTTGTAACATAAAATAGGACGGATGGAATAATATATTGTAAAAATTGCACGGGCGCCCTATTTTGTCCCCCTCATTTAACCTATATCCATTTTTTTTAAAAGTTTTAATTTTTTCCCATTTTTTAAATAACTTCAGCCCCCTTTCTCCTCCTCCTTCTCCTTCTCAAACAAATCTTGTATATTCTAATTATAGAACCGCATTAAAGTCTGTTGTGAACAAGGAGTAGAATAAAAGCATCACGGATCAAATTCATCATTGGCTAAATTAAGTTAAGTGGTATCTTTATTTATTTTTAATTTTATCCACAAATATATAAGCGAGTAGAAACACCATTAAACATACAAATGGGACACCCAATAACTGATCAAGTTGTCACCTTTATCTTATTCTTCTTCTTCTTCATTTTTATGCTATTTATCAGCACGGAGTCAACTCAACCACCATTTTCATGTCTCATCAAACCCAGTTACCAGTTCATTGCCCTTCTGTAACGCCACCTTACCCATCCCCCAAAGGGTAAATGACCTCGTATCACGCCTTATGTTGGAGGAGAAAATATTATAGCTGGTTAAATTGTGATGCTATTCAACTTTGAATTGTTTTCCTTCTCTAGAGCTGAAGTTCGTCAGTTACAAATAAAAACTCCAGCTCTAGCTATTCAACTTTGAATTGTTTTCCTTCTCTAGAGCTGAAGTTCGCCAGTTACAAACAAAAACTTCAGCTCTAGAGCTGAAGTTCGCCAATTACAAAACAAAAACTTCAGCTCTTGAGCTGAAGTTTGCCAGTTACAAAAAACAAAAATTTCAGCTCTAGAACTGAAGTTCGTCAGTTACAAAACAAAACTTCGCCAGTTACAAAAACAAAAACTTCATCTCTAGAGCTTAAGTTCGCCAGTTACAAAAACAAAAATTTCAGCTCTAGTTCGCTAGTTACAAAACAAAAATTTCAGCTCTAGAGCTGAATTTCGCCAGTTAGAAAACCAAAAACTTCAGCAATTACAAATAAAAACTTCAGCAAATAGAGAACAAAACTTCAGCTACTATGCTTAAGTTCAGCAATTACAAACAAAAACTTCAGTACACTTGCTACTTCAGTCTCATCTACTAGAATGCTGAAGTTTTGCGTGATTGTCTTTGCTACTTCAGCCCCGTATGCTGAAGTTACGCGAAAAAAGTAGGTACGCTTGCAATATTTTTGCAAAGCGGTACAAGTTAAAACGTGACCGAAAAAGCGGGTATAGATGCAAATGCCCCTAATATATTTAACATAGAAAGTTCTCATTTCCGATCTCATCCTTCTTTTTGTTTATTTCTCTTTAATTTGTTTTAGTTTATTTTGATAACGGATATATGCATCCGCTATATTTTAAGAGCGATCATCTAAATACCGTACCTAATTACTGAAACCCTACATGATATTTTGCAGAAGGTTTTCATTATATAAATGGTTAAAGTATCTAATTTTGAAACCAAAAAATATATGTTTGATTGAATATTCATAGAGTAATTTACTCAATAAACAATGGATACTAGCAAATTATCAGGAATCCTACCAAATTCCGTACAACTAGTGAGTCCGTGTAGGGGATAGTAGAAGAAAATAATGGTGAACACGTTCCGTGGAAAACCAGAGGAAAGTGATCAAGGAGTAGTAAGTCTAAACTGGCAATCCCGTGTGTTGGAGCCCAGTTAGGGATCAATGAAATCATTTTCAAAAGGTTTATTTTGTCGCTTTTCTCTTCAATTGGATTTGGTTAACCTCGAAAGATGTAGTCATTGGGGCGGCTCTAGCAACTCACCGTCACAGTCCTCAATCAAAGTACGTCTTTTTTTTTTTTAAAGGATTTTTTTTTATTCTTATACACTATTGAAAACTTTATTACCTTAAATGTTTATGTTTAGTAAATTATCTTACTTGTATAAATTTTGTTTACAACATATATACATTCCACCTTAAAAGGCTCCCAATCTATTATTAGTGCCTTCAATTAAGGGATTTAGTTACACCATTTACCTTTTTTTTTCTCTTCTTCTCTTTCCTTATTTTTCTGATGCACTATACTAATCGTGAAGTGAAATATCATTAAAACATCCAGGGGATGCAAAGTTACGAAAAGAAGAGACACAAAACATATAAAGCTAAGGAGTGACAAATTCCAAGAAGTGATCTGAGTTATTTATAAAGGTTAACCAATTATTTACAGGGGAAAGGTTAGCCCAATTATAAAGGTTAACCAAACAAAGTATAGTTTTATTATTTTTCTGATGTACTATACTAATCGGTTCGCTGAATCAAAGAAACCATAGAAGAATGGAGAAAAGGAGATAAAGAAATTATGGAAACAAAGGTCCTTCAGGTGCAGAACAGATAGATTATAACCGAGAAAATTACCACCATATGAAGAGGAACTCATGCCACTAGTCCAGCAATCTATATAACTTGGCTTGTCTTGATGAGAACCAAATGAATTTGAAGGTGAGACATTTTCCGAAAAAGCATGAGAAGTACCATCATCAATTACAAAATTAGACGAAGCAGAAATCCAAAACAGATGAACTTGGGTCCATTCATACTGGATGAATTTTGAATAACAAATCGTCTAAATACCGAAAAAATCCCAAAGCTTATGTCATAGGCTTGTAAAATTTATCTACAACTTTCATACATTATTTATATCCAGTTATATACAACTATACAATATCATACAACTTAAACACAATTTTTATACAAATTTTATACAATATGTCTTTTGTATATTTTGTATCTGATTTATACATAGTAAAAACAAGTTTCATACAACTAATTATATATTATACAACTTATCTACAACTTTCATACATTATTTCTACTCAGTTAAATATAACTACAATAACATACAACTTAAATACAAAATTTATACAATATGTCTTTTGTATATTTTATATCTAATTTATACATAGTAAAAATAAATTTCATACAACTAATTATATATTATACAACTTATCTACAGCTTATCTACAACTTATTCACAATTTTCATACATTATTTCTACTCAGTTATATACAACTACAATATCATACAACTTAAATATAATTTTTATACAATATTATTCAACTTTCATACAATAATTAATATATAAACAGAATACAATTTTTCTACAATTACGTAAATATAATGTATATCACGTCTTCTTCTTCTTCTTCTTCTTCTTCTTCTTCTTCTTCTTCTTCGAGTTTCAATCTGAAATTCAGCCAAAATCAAGTCTAATCTTCACCAAAACATCCTCAAATTGAGATATAAATTCCAAATCATATTCTCAATTATTTGCAACAACACCCAATCCAAACAAATAATGGTTTTTGAAAAACCAAATTCGAATTCAAAGCTTCAAAGCTTTTTAATGGTTGTCAATGATGGAATTGCTGCTCTCTTTTCCTTTGCTTTACATTACTGAAATTAAGGATTGAGATATAGAGAGAGACGTAGAGAGAATTCATTTGCTTAACGTAGATATCTTCTTCTTCATTGAAAATCAAGCTAATCAGAGACGTTAATGGAGGTAGGAATTTTGAATAAGAGTAAAAATTTCATCTGATTTTTGAAAAAGTGATGAAATAGGCGTTAATGGAGGATGTCTGAGATTTGTGAAGAGAAAATCGTGGGTGAGTGCAAGATACATGGGTGAGGGGGGTGGGATGTGGAGAGAGAAACGTGGGAGGAGTGGGAATATACGTAGAGTTATTTTAGGACACTAATTAATATCATGAATTCCCTTAAAATATACATAAATAGTAATTAGGTATATAAAATGTAATTATAGTAAAACTTGAGTAGGGAGGGTAATATAGTTTCATATAGTGTATATGAATGTAAAAAATCCTATTTTCAACCTTGCCCTTCATCCTTAGACTTCAAAATTTAATCGTATTCTTTTTGTTTCAATTTAGATGACGAAATTTATCAGACACAAAATTTAAGAATTTTCTTTTTAAGCTAATAATCTTAGATATATCATAATATTTGTATATTATAATACATTAAAACTTATAATATTAAATATTTCATAATATTTGCATAATTATAAAAGTTTCTTATTCAATGTAAAATAAAAAATTTAAATTTAAATTATCTAAACATATAAAAATATGTTATTTTTTTAATATACTAACAAAATATTATGTCTCATATATTCAATCAGAAAGGATATATTTCCTCCGTTTCAATTTATGTGAACCTATTTCCTTTTTAGTTCGTGCAAAAAAGAATAACCATTTTTCTTATTTGAAAATAATTTACCTTTATGCAAGGATTTATAGATACACAATATTTATACCTATTTTACACCCCAAATTTAAAAGTTTTTTATTTTTTCTTAAACTCCATGCCCAAATAGGTTTATATAAATTGAGACGGAGGAATTATATTTTATGGTTTTGTTTGATTACTAAATACACATGTAATTACAAGGTAAAAAGATATTGTTATGTTTTGAAGCTCAGCAGAAATCACACGTGTTCAACAAACAAACAGACAAATTAAATCTTGAACTTGTGTTGAAACTAACCTAGTTGATTGTCTCATAAAGTAGCTAGGCCCCAGTAATACTTTTGACCTTTTAAAAACCAAGAATATATGCAGTTCACAATATATAGGCGCCCAGCCTGTCTCCTACTAACTCACTCCGTGTTCCTTCGTGTCTAAACCGTAAGCTTTCTTCCTATGCATGCAACATTTCACTTATCATATCACTATAAATAGCTTTTCGTAATGTTATTTATTGACTCAAAAGGAAACCTTAAACTGAATCATCCACTCTCAAACTTTCCTCAGTACACTTCCAACTTCCAATACGTACTCTCCACCGATCAAGAATGGATATTTTTGGAAACTACTATTTCGACCTACTAATTCCTACACTGTCAACTTCTTTGTTGCCAGCTGAAATACTGCCTGAATCTTCAACATCGTCTGATAATGGCAGCTCAGGGACACCTAGTTATTCTGATGAAGAAGTGATGTTAGCTTCGAACTATCCAAAGAAACGTGCAGGTAGGAAAACATTTCGTGAAACTCGACATCCAGTATACAGGGGAATAAGGAGGAGAAATTCGAATAAGTGGGTTTGTGAAGTAAGAGAACCCAATAAGAAATCAAGAATATGGCTAGGCACTTTCCCTACCGCAGAAATGGCGGCTCGAGCTCATGACGTGGCAGCGATAGCTCTAAGAGGTCGGTCTGCATGTTTGAACTTTGCTGACTCGGCTTGGAGGTTACCAATACCAGCTTCATCGGCCGCCAAGGATATTCAGAAGGCGGCCGCTGAAGCCGCCGAAGCATTTCGGCCATTAGAATCCGATGGAGAAAACTCTAGGGAAATTATTGTTGACCAAGCCATACAAGAGGTGGTTGCAGAATTGCCTGATAATGTGTTGTTTATGGACGAGGAGGCTCTTTTCTGCATGCCGAGATTACTTGCGAATATGGCCGAGGGGCTAATGCTACCTCCACCTCAATGTATAGACGGATATGTCATGGAATCTGATCATGCTGACATGTCTTTGTGGAGCTATTGAACAATTTAATTAGAAAATATGTGTAGAGACTTTAATTTGAGTAGTTTAGTTGCCTGTAAGTACACTCAAAATGCAATGGAAAATAGAGTATACCCAACCTTTTTTTTTTTGTACACGATATTGTACGCATCACTAGTAGAATCATCAACACCCCTCAATTAATTTGTCAAACTAGAAATTACTTGATAATATTTATCAATTATTTGATAAATGACAACAAATTACTTGGTTTTACTCCCATTGACATTTTTTTTATATTATACCTTTTTGGTGAAACAGAAATCTTTATTTATCACCAACACCCAATAAAAAACTGTACAATATCTTATCCCAGCATACAAGTGCTCATATCTGTTTCTCCTCTTTTTCTTATTTCTCTCTCCCTATTCTATATTTCTATTTCTACTCTGTCATTGTTTCCTACACAATTGGTCTATCCAGTCCCTCTCATTCCTACTATATTTCCTGTTTAACGAAGGAACTACTCTAACCTTACATTCTTGTTGGACCTGTGCCCAGATGATCCTCGGTGTAGGGACTCTTTGGTTCCATAGTGCTTCATTCCTTGCCCACCAAATCTTGTATATCCGAGCTGCTATCATCGCTGTAATGAACTCCCTGCATTTCTTCCCTTTGATCCCTCTTATTGATTTTCTCCAAATCCCCTTGAGATCATATTTTGTTGTCCCTTTTGTATTGGGAAAAAACTGAATTTACATTGAAGGTGATGTGGCATGACACGAGGACTGGTCAAAACATGATAATCAGTTAAGAGGCACGAGTGACAACAGATACGGGTGTCACACCTCCTTTTTCCGACCCCGCGAAGGGCGTAGGAGTTTTTTCCAATTAAAGGACAGTCGAAACGGGATTTGTTTATTTATTTCAGAGTCGCCACTTGGGAGATTTAGGGTGTCCCAAGTCACCAGTTTAATCCCGAATCGAGGAAAAGAATGACTCCATATTACAGTCCGCGAACCAGAAATCCGGATAAGGAATTCTGTTAACCCGGGAGAAGGTGTTAGGCATTCCCGAGTTCCGTGGTTCTAGCACGGTCGCTCAATTGTCATATTTGGCTTATTTATCTGATTTTAATACAATTATGAACCGATGTGCCAATTTTAACTCTTTACCACTTTATTATTATTATTATTTTAAAAAAAATTGTGAACATCGTTTAAAAACATGTCTTTGGATTGGGACACATAAAATGCATCCACGATCCGGAACGTATTTTTATTCAATGTTTTGGGATTTGGATTTGGGTCGCATAAATGCATACCCGTGTTTAAGAATGTATTATTATTATATCGCGCCTAAAGCAATTAGCGATTTATTACTTTGGGGTAGAGCCGTGAAATTTGCTAAAACGACTCCTCCTTAATTCTAAGCAATTAAATGTACATTTATTGAGGGCCCCGCAATCTATACATTTTATTAAGCGAGGCTCATCTCATTTATTTTCCTAAATGAATAAATCTTAAAGCGACTACATTTTGCTATTTAAAATTAGTCTCTAAAATGAATAAAGAAAATCCTAATTAATTAGATTTTTTTATTATTATTATTTAAGAAAACATGACACGCTAATTGCTTGATTCATACAAATATTGATGAAAAAGGGATTTTATTTTTAATTTCGAAAATTATAAATTAAATAAAAATTCAACAACTAATATTCAAAATAAACAAATATAGCTAGATTAAAACTTAGCATTGTTATTTTTTTTAAAAAAATATTATTGAGATTAATTATTCACAATCATTTGAAACTAAATTTAACCATAATTACTAAAGCTTATTAGAAAGTTTATTAGGCTTAAACGTTCTTCTAACCTTGATTAAGCTCAAGTCATGCCTTAATGCCTAATTTACGAAGTTTTAATTTAAATTCATGTCTTAGCTAAATTTAGCTAGTTATTCATGATTAACCTACTGTTGATAATCTTGAAACCTTCATAACTAGTGAATTAACCTGTTTTGCCGAACTGATTCATTAAAGACTAACTTATGTTATTTTTTCTTATTCCAGTTATTATTTAGTAATTCATGAAATAGCTTAAATACAATCAACAAAAGGAACAAAGAAATAAAAACGAAATTAAAACTTCAAATTTTCATTCTTCATATGTATTCACGCTTCATATTTCGGATTACAATAAACAGCTTTTCAGTTGTGTACCTGATATTGGAAGCAAAAGAAAATGAATATGAGAATCAGCAACAGCAGTAAAATCAGTACAACACAGCAACAATAGCCCAGCAACAGTAACAACCCAGTAACAGACCGGTGGAGTAGTAATCCAAAAAAAAACAAAAGCTTCCAGCTTTTATGAAACAACAATTAATTCTGATTTCAAACAACAAAAGAAAACAGAATATTTTTTTTAGTTTTTTTTATATTTGAAAGCTTAAATATTTTTCGGAATTTTCTATCTCTTAAATGTTCAGCCCTTTTCTCTCTCTTATTTTCAGATTTGTTTCTCTCTCCCGTTTTTTTTTTGTCTGTGTATTTCTCTCTCCGTATTCTTCTTCAAGACTTCACATATATAACACATCCTATAAACCTTTTAATCAATTAAAATCAACCCATTTTCTCTACCAAACCCATTATCTTCCCACTCATCCCCATTATATTAAATAAACATATCACACCACCCCATTATATTTTGTCCCCCATGCTTTATTTAAAATAATGCAAGATTCCCCTTTAATTTAAATCTTGTCCCCCCTTTATATTAAATAATCATATCACAACCCACCCCATTTCATTTTGTCCCCCATGCTTCAAATAAACAATTTCAAAATGTACAATTCCTAAACTACCCCTTCCGACCTTACTGAAATTACCAAACTACCCCTGATCGTATTACAAATTTACCAAACTACCCATCAGCTATAACACATCATTTAATCAAACATAACCAAAATATAGTCAATATGATCAATTTCTAACAATGTTCAAACAACAATATGAACATGGATGAACATCATAACAACAATATCACATGAACATGATTTTAACAACATTTCAACAACAAATCATATGAACATAAATTGAACAACCAAGAATAACTAAAATTTGATTGAACAATAGTTTAGCAACAAACAATCCTATTTTCGGATTCAACAACAACAACAAACAAAGTATGAAGATTTCTAAATTCAATCATATTGAACTTAAAATCAACTCTAACAATATTACAACCAACAATTCCTATATTAAACTTAAACAACAAGATTATGAGACAAATTCAAGAAATAATCATAAATGATAAACAAGAAATCAAACTATACAAATTTCGGATTCAAGATCATCCAAACAAAGTATGAACATGAATGAATCTATTTTAAGACAACAAACATGACGGATTAAACGATTAAAACAATATATTCCTTTAATACAACTAAATTCTTTAAACAAATAACAAGATCGACGAAGAAACAATTATGGACTTAAACTTGAACTTAACAATATTAACAATTTCTAACAATACATAAACACATGAAACAAATTGAAGAAATAGTTGATTAAATTTCAATTTGAATCTAACAAACATCAAACTAACAAATACTTACTTAAACAATAATACAAACATGAAATAAACATGAAAACAACTAATTAAACTTCTATTTTGAAATCTGAAAATTAATTTTAACAAAGCACATGAACATGAACAAACTAGAAAAAATGATTTCAACGATCAACAACGAACAAAACAAGAATCAAATATTTAACGATTTTAACTTTTAGAAATATAAAAACGAAATATTGGACAAAATAAAACTCAAAAACAACTAACCGGAGATGAATCAACGAAGAACTTTGATTGTAAACAAATCTGTCCGAGCCTCGACCCAAAGCTCGAACAAATGACGATGAAGACGAAGAGAAGATGAAGGCAAAAAACAGCAGCAGCGGCAAGCATGTTTGGTGAAGGTCGACGAGCTGTTCGTCGTCGATGGAGCAGTGGAAACGCAGCAACAATGGAGGACAAAAAGCAGCAACAATGGAGGACAAAAAACAGCAGCAATGGAGGACAAAAACAACAACAATGGCGGACAAAAAAGGACGCAGCAGCGGCGACATGGATGACGCAGAAACAGCTGCGACGATGGTTGTTTGGACGCGACGAAGATGGTGTAGCTGCTGGGAGTCATTGCTGCTCGTCATGGCTGCTCGTTCATGGCTGCTTGGGGCTGTTTGAAGTCGTCCATGACTGGACGTGGTGAAGAAGATGACGAAGAAACAAGGGGGGGGGACAACCATGGATGTCGAAGTTTGAAGGTGGTCGTTTGGTTTTAATGGCGGACGGGGGTCGATTTGGGTGGTCCGACGAGGGGTTGTGCGTGTGTGAGTGTGACGTTGGGCAGCCATGGTTGAGCTTTGAGGGGGAAGCCATGGATGACCTTGGAGAAACTTGAGGAAGAAGAAGAAGATAGGAGGGGGGCGGATGACTTCTTAGTCTTTTTTAGGGTTTTTTCTTCTTGTTTCTTTTGTTTTGTGTTGTAAAATGTAAGACAAAGGGGTTTGGGTCTTTTGGGTTATGGACTGGGTCGACCCAGTTCGAAATGGACTGGGTCGTAGGGAAGATTGGGCCATTTTTTGGGCCTATGGCTTGAAATCGAAGAAGAGGCCCAATTCCGACTTTCTTTATATTTTCGCTCTCTTTTCTTCTTTTATTTTTCTAAAACTAAATTATAAAAATACTTAAACTATTATTAAGAACTAAATTAAGTTATAAAAGCGCAAATTAACTCCCAATAACAATTAACGCACAATTAAGTATTAATTAAGCATAAAATTGTATATTTGGACATTAAATGCTAAAAATGCAAACGATGCCTATTTTTGTAATTTTTAATTTTTGTAAAACAATTTTAATTACTAACAATTGTAGAATTAAATCCTACATGCAAAATGCGACATATTTTTGTATTTTTTATTAATTTAGCGAATAAACACGCACAGACAAATACAAATAATTCTTCAAAATATCACAAAATATCACAAAATTGCACACCAAAGAAAAATCATTTTATTTTTGAATTTTTTGGGAGTAATTCTCATATAGGGCAAAAATCACGTGCTTACAGCTGCCCCTCTTTGCCCGAAGACACGAAGGGTTTTCGTGCAAAGATAAAGCGAGCGATTTTTGCCCATCCGAGTACTCCGTGTGAAGCATTTTTTGAAAAAGATTTGACCGAACCTTTGCTTCAAAGGTTTCCTACATATCCTGGGCTAAACAGGAATCAGGTCAATGTAGTTCGGGAAGTTTTTGGTAGCTGGGACTACCGTGGGACTGCGATGTTACTGCTGTTGCATGCTGTTATCACTGCTTACCGATCTCCTTGTTACACCGTGCTTAAAAGAAAACAAGAAGCTAGGCTAGACTAAAATTTGTTCTTGTTGCCTTGCTTTCTTGTCGGCTTGTGTTTCCTCCGGTGCTTTTCTTCCGATGCTTTTCTTCCTTTTGACACATGGACTTGAGTTTATGCTGGGACCTCTTGTTGCAACCTTCTGCTTCCCGGTGCTGGGGATTTTATTGTTTACTGCTGGGGATTCCTGTTGTAACCTTCCGCCTTCTGGTGGGGTTACTGATTCCAAACTCTGTAATACAAGACTAAAAAGTTGCTTCAATGCAAAATTATGAAATGTATGCCCGCATTATACTGGTGGGCGACCTAGAGCTGAAAGTATTCCCGCATTTTACTGGTGGGCGACCTAGAACATGAATGTATTCCCGCATTTTACTGGTGGGCGACCTAGAACTTAAAAGTATTCCCGCATTCTACTGGTGGGCGACCTAGAACTGAAATGTATTCCCGCATTTTACTGGTGGGCGACCTAGAACTGAAATGTATTCCCGCATTTTACTGGTGGGCGACCTAGAACAGAAAGTATTCCCGCATTTTACTGGTGGGCGACCTAGAACTGAAATGTATTCCCGCATTATACTGGTGGGCGACCTAGAACTTAAAAGTATTCCCGCATTCTACTGGTGGGCGACCTAGAACTGAAATGTATTCCCGCATTTTACTAGTGGGCGACCTAGAACTGAAATGTATTCCCGCATTTTACTGGTGGGCGACCTAGAACTTAAATGTATTCCCGCATTTTACTGGTGGGCGACCTAGAACAGAAAGTATTCCCGCATTTTACTGGTGGGCGACCTAGAACTGAAATGTATTCCCGCATTATACTGGTGGGCGACCTAGAACTTAAAAGTATTCCCGCATTCTACTGGTGGGCGACCTAGAACTGAAATGTATTCCCGCATTTTACTAGTGGGCGACCTAGAACTGAAATGTATTCCCGCATTTTACTGGTGGGCGACCTAGAACAGAAAGTATTCCCGCATTTTACTGGTGGGCGACCTAGAACAGAAAGTATTCCCGCATTTTACTGGTGGGCGACCTAGAACTGAAATGTATTCCCGCATTATACTGGTGGGCGACCTAGAACTTAAAAGTATTCCCGCATTCTACTGGTGGGCGACCTAGAACTGAAATGTATTCCCGCATTTTACTAGTGGGCGACCTAGAACTGAAATGTATTCCCGCATTTTACTGGTGGGCGACCTAGAACAGAAAGTATTCCCGCATTTTACTGGTGGGCGACCTAGAACTGAAATGTATTCCCGCATTTTACTGGTGGGCGACCTAGAACAGAAAGTATTCCCGCATTATACTGGTGGGCAACCTAGAACTTAAAAGTATCCCGCATTCTACTGGTGGGCGACCTAGAACTGAAATGTATTCCCGCATTTTACTGGTGGGCGACCTAGAACAGAAAGTATTCCCGCATTTTACTGGTGGGCGACCTAGAACTGAAATGTATTCCCGCATTCTACTGGTGGGCGACCTAGAACTGAAATGTATTCCCGCATTTTACTGGTGGGCGACCTAGAACTGAAATGTATTCCCGCATTTTACTGGTGGGCGACCTAGAACAGAAAGTATTCCCGCATTATACTGGTGGGCAACCTAGAACTTAAAAGTATTCCCGCATTCTACTGGTGGGCGACCTAGAACTGAAATGTATTCCCGCATTATACTGGTGGGCGACCTAGAACTTAAAAGTATTCCCGCATTCTACTGGTGGGCGACCTAGAACTGAAATGTATTCCCGCATTTTACTGGTGGGCGACCTAGAACAGAAAGTATTCCCGCATTTTACTGGTGGGCGACCTAGAACTGAAATGTATTCCCGCATTCTACTGGTGGGCGACCTAGAACTGAAATGTATTCCCGCATTTTACTGGTGGGCGACCTAGAACTGAAATGTATTCCCGCATTTTACTGGTGGGCGACCTAGAACAGAAAGTATTCCCGCATTATACTGGTGGGCAACCTAGAACTTAAAAGTATTCCCGCATTCTACTGGTGGGCGACCTAGAACTGAAATGTATTCCCGCATTTTACTGGTGGGCGACCTAGAACAGAAAGTATTCCCGCATTTTACTGGTGGGCGACCTAGAACTTAAAAGTATTCCCGCATTCTACTGGTGGGCGACCTAGAACTGAAATGTATTCCCGCATTTTACTGGTGGGCGACCTAGAACTGAAATGTATTCCCGCATTTTACTGGTGGGCGACCTAGAACTGAAAGTAAAATGACAGAAATGTATGCCTCTATTATATGGGCGGGCTCCCAACTTCAATGCTAACTTAGGAGGAAATGCGTCTCCTATGGGTAAACTAAACTTAGGAGGAAATGCGTCTCCTATGGGTAAAAGTAAATTTAGGAGGAAATACGTCTCCTATGGGTAAACTAAACTTAGGAGGAAATGCGTCTCCTATGGGTAAACTAAACTTAGGAGGAAATGCGTCTCCTATGGGTAAAACTAAACTTAGGAGGAAATGCGTCTCCTATGGGTAAAACTAAACTTAGGAGGAAATGCGTCTCCTGTGGGTAAAACTAAACTTAGGAGGAAATGCGTCTCCTGTGGGTAAAACTAAACTTAGGAGGAAATGCGTCTCCTATGGGTAAACTAAACTTAGGAGGAAATGCGTCTCCTATGGGTAAACTAAACTTAGGAGGAAATGCGTCTCCTATGGGTAAAAGTAAATTTAGGAGGAAATGCGTCTCCTATGGGTAAACTAAACTTAGGAGGAAATGCGTCTCCTATGGGTAAACTAAACTTAGGAGGAAATGCGTCTCCTATGGGTAAAACTAAACTTAGGAGGAAATGCGTCTCCTATGGGTGAAACTAACTTAGGAAGTGCGTCTCCTATTGGCAAAGGCTAGACTTAGGAAGTGCGTCTCCTATTGGCAAAGGCGTGGAATGTATTCCCTTGTTATACAGGTGGGCGCCTAAAATATGCAATGGACAGACAAGAAAAGTATTCCTTTCGTTATTCAGGTGGGCGCCTGGCTTCAACAACAACTTTGAAAATAAAATCCTATTCGAGGGCGGATGAACCCAAAATATCCTATTCGAGGGCGGATGAACCCAAAATATCCTATTCGAGGGCGGATGAACCCAAAATATCCTATTCGAGGGCGGATGAACCCAAAATATCCTATTTGAGGGCGGATGAACCAAAAATATCCTATTCGAGGGCGGATGAACCCAAAATATCCTATTCGAGGGCGGATGAACCCAAAATATCCTATTCGAGGGCGGATGAACCCACAATATCCTATTCGAGGGCGGATGAACCCAAAATATCCTATTCGAGGGCGGATGAACCCAAAATATCCTATTCGAGGGCGGATGAACCCAAAATATCCTATTCGAGGGCGGATGAACCCAAAATATCCTATTCGAGGGCGGATGAACCCAAAATATCCTTAAGACTTGAAAATGTCTTACCTCGAATACTTGCTGGGGATAACACTGTTGGGGAATTATTTACTTACCTGTTGGGGGGTAAAATGTTATCAGCTGGGGATAACGCTGTCGAGGATAACACCGTTGGGGGATTCTGATTCTTTCAGAACTAGTGCTTCACTGAGCTCAAGTTTCATCCCTTTGCTGGGGAACAACTTCCTCCATAGAAACTTATTATGTTGGGGGCAACACTGGTTCTAAGACCACTTCCCTTGAGACTGGTGTTATCTTTATTCTTCCCCGCATGGGTACCTGACTTCCAGAAAATTTTCTAAGCGGAAGGAAAATTTTCTGCCCCAGTTTGATAATATCCCTTGCGGCATGCATTTCTGGCATCAATGCCATTTCCTTTACCTGTTTCAAATCAAACAAAATTTGTTAGTTTAAAACATGGTGGTTGGTTGTGATACCCCTACTGGGATGGCTTTTCCCTTTCTCCTTCCTTGCTCTGCGTTCCACAGCTTGTTGGGGATGATATTATGTGCTGGGGATAATCCCTTCCTGCTGGGGATATCCGTCTTCTTTTGTGACATAGCTCGGAAGCTGGCATTTCCCCGACCTTTTAGTCCTAGTATGAATTTCCCAAATCATGCTCATTGCTCTCCTTGATTTGCCCACGGGTTTTGGCCTTGAGGTTTATAACTTTGGTTTTGGCAAGGATATCCCTTTTGACACTCGTCAATCCTTTTGTCAATTCCCTTTTGCTGGGGATATTTTCTTGACACTGGCCTCGCGCTTGTTCCTCGCTGACTACACCATTTGGATGCACTAGTCAGATCTCATTTTGTATAATTGGGAAGCTGATGACATATTTTGAAGTCATTTCATACTTGTTCTGACCGGACAGACTCTATTGGGGAAAATTTTTTATGAAAGGAGAAAGATAAAAGATACAAAACAAAAGACAAAGGAAATGATGACTCTTTTACAAAAGAAACTATAAATAAAAACCTATCAAACGCAGATACCGACTCTAATGGCCATGACATGCGTATGTGGCCTAT
Source organism: Nicotiana sylvestris (assembly GCF_000393655.2). Lineage (NCBI taxonomy): Eukaryota > Viridiplantae > Streptophyta > Magnoliopsida > Solanales > Solanaceae > Nicotiana > Nicotiana sylvestris. Next base: position 108,967,059 of record NC_091067.1, read on the forward strand.
CCTCTACCGTCAATCATCTTTCAAGATCTTCAATTGGCGATTCCCCATTGGATTCTTAATCTTATTCGACTTGTAGTGCCCAAAGGGTTTTCACTATCAAGTCTCTCTCATTTTTTGTTCTTCTCTCAGCTTTCATCGCCTTATGGTGCCTGTGAAGGTTTTCACCGATATGACTCTCTCATTTGTATCACTTTCCAGCTGGGGATTTGGAGTGTTGCCGGTATGACTCTCTCTGCTGGAGATTAGAGTCCTTTCTGCTGTGGAACAGAATGTTATGTTCGCCGGTAAGACTCTCATTTGTCTGACTTGGCATCTTTTGAAGACTGGTCAGAAGGTCTTTCTTTGGACCGTAATGTGGGTTTTGGATAGGGCTAGAAAAAAAAGGGTATTAAAGGCTCAAAAATGCATTAATTCTGGGTTATTAGTTACAACTTTCGGAACTAGATTTATTTACCACAAACGCAACTTTTGCCCCAGTTTCTTGCTTGGGGATATTTTACTTGATTGATTTATATTTTTTCAAAACTATGACCGAGCCGTGAAGCGCCTACGTATCCTCTTTGAGGAATCAGGTCAAACGTAGTTCCCAATTCCTCTTTTTCCATTTGATTTTTTTTTTTTTTGTTACCATTTTTCTTTTTTTTTTTCGTTTTGTTGTTTTCTTTTCTTCTTTTTTTTTCCCATGTTTTCATGCCATGCTCGCGTTTTCTAGTCGTTTTTACTGATTCCGAACGAGGGGTATGAAAGAAAAATAAGTAAGGCTCAAAAAGGGGTAACGAAGGATAAAGTGTTTAGGTAGCAGAACAAAATGCCTTCGTCATTCCAGTCTTCAAAACATGCCAAATGCAAACAACACAACAAACAATAGATTTATAGTCTCTTCCGACGGTGCTGGGCTTGACAATTATGTTAAACATATGTTTGTTCATTTGTCACTTCTAAAGCACCGTTGGGCGACACTCTCATTCTCTTTTATTATGAACGACCCTCATGCCAATTTAGGCGAATCTTTATTTAACGGTTTTCTTTGTGTTTGCCCCAGTTCCACATGACTCGGGCTCCAAATAATCTCAAACCGTTCTTATTTCCTTTAAATGCTTTGATCACCTTCTCAGGGTTTTATGATTAACTTTTAAGACTAGGCCCAAACTGGGTGCGCATGTCATGTCCCTAGAATCGGCATTGAACAAAAATGATAAAAGGACTAAACAAAAAGATGACTGGAAATAATAAAAGACCGGATTTTGTATTAGACTACCGGTGAAATGGTTTAAATAACAAAACAAACAAAACAATCCAGAACAAAATCCTAAAACAAACTGGACAAGACAACATCCGACTTATAACCCTAATAATCCGAACAACAGAAATGACAACAAAATGAGCCACCACAAGCTTCTCTCTTGCTGACCAAGGAACGAAACGTCCTCCCACTTTATCAAAATTGGCATTTTAGCCACTGAGCTTTGCATCAATACTGCCGAGACCATTACCAGCTTCAATCTCATCAACCTCCGTCGGCAAGTTCTCGAGGGGGTTCGAGTGCTCCATGTCACTGTTATTAATCACAACCCGCCCTTCTCGGATCATTTTCTCTACTTCCCTTCTCCAACTATGACAGCTCTCAATGTTGTGCCCTATGACATTGGAGTGGTAGGCGCATCGCGCTGCCGGATCAAAGCTCCTTGCAAGTGGATTTAGAGTACATGCGGGGAGTGGTTCAATCGAGCCAGCATGCCTTAGCCTTTCAAACAGACTGGCATAAGATACCCCGATAGGGGTGAGAGCCTTTTCTCGTTTCAGCAACCTCTTCATTCTTGCATGTTGACAGGGCCGGAAACCTGATCCAGATGGCTTTTGGTAGGCTTGTATGGGTGGGTAAGCATTTCGTGGAGTCGGGTACCTGGGAAGTGAGGTATGGCTTTTGAGGTCACGGGGAAAGAAGTGGTGTTGGGGAGCGGAGAAACATTGAAGAGTGATGGAGCTACTCGGATAGCTGGGAAAGCTGCCATAAATGGGTTGGGATGGAGAGTATGGAGAATCTTCCATTATGGTGTTGGGTGCTTGGGAAATGACCGAGTTCAAGAGGCTTGGCGGTGGAGGGGGTGGTGCTTTTCCCGTTATCCATGCCTGATACATGTCTGCCACATGCTGTCTCAGCATTTTCACTTCTTCTACCAACCTGTTGTTCTGTTCGACCAATTGTTGTTGGTCATCAGTACCGATCCACTCGGTTCTGCGGTTCGGAGCCATTGTCCTTTGATTTTGCTTTGCAGGGAGGAGTTACCACAACCAACCACTTTCTATATATGGACACATCAAAGGGAAGCCATCACGTTAGTGTTAGGGCATTGGACAGACAATCATGTATCAGAGATACAATGTACCTAAGCAGTTAGACAATTGTGCCCCCCTGAAAATCTTCCACACTCTCTTTTATTTATTTATTATTATATTTTTTTATATTTTTTTTATTTTGGTGGTGGTCGAATCTTATGGAGATTGCCTACGTATCATGACCCCGCATGAATCAGACCGAGCGTAGTTCGGACCCAATAAAAGATAAACAATGCTAAACATTTTTTTTTCAATTTTCATGTTAAAACAAACTGAGTTTCAAAGGTTTGAAGATGACCTACAAGCTGGAAAATCAAACAACCCACATATTCTAATTAAAAGATTTACAAATGGCCAATTTCTTTCCCCGTTTGACAAATGCAACCAAACGGTTATTTTTGCAAATGTGGCCCCTTCCGACTTTCACATGAATTTGAGGCCGGGGAGGATTATTTTATGACACTTTACACACTTGTCCATTCTTTTACGAAAATAACCTTTCGACAACTGACAGATACTCTAAGGTTATTTCGGCAAGAACGGTTCAAGACGCGGCCGAAGTTGGCTCGGGTTATTTTGACTAAAAAAAAAAAATCCAAACGGTATTCACCTGACCGCTGACTCTTTTTTTTTTCTTTTCAAATTATACTAAAAACCTGATGTTGCAAACACGGCCCTTCAGCGCCTCGGGGACGAAGATTTATAGGGCTGTGTGGGTCAACTAGACCAAAATCCTAAACAGGACCCAAAAAAAGTGGCTGTTTATGCAAAGTCAGCCTTCCGGCGTCCCTCTCGGGAACATTCGGCTATTTTTGACAAAACAGCATCACCCGACTTATTTATGACTCTTTTTATCATTTTTCGAATTAGAAAAGTCAATATTGCAAACACGGCCTTTCAACGCCTCGGGGACGAAGATTTTTAAGGCTGTGTGGGTCAACTGGTCAAAATCTTAAAAATGACCCAAAGGTGGCTATTTATGCAAAGTCAGCCTCCCGGCGTCCCTTTCGGGAACATTCGGCTATGTCTTCATAAAACAGCGTCACCCGACTTCTCTATGACAAAATTAAAATTTTGACATGTTTTTTTTTTTGGCTATTTTAGCAAAAGGGAAGGTTGGACACCACTAGACTTATTTATGACAAAACAAAAAAAATTTGACACGTTTTTTATTTATTTTTTTGGTTTTTGACTATTTTAGTAAAAAAAAGGGGGTTGGACCCGATGAGGGTTGCCTACGTATCTCACATCCGGTGAGAATCAAACCCGCGTAGTTCGGGCCTCGCGAATAAGTAAATGAACTAATATATTTTGTTTAATTAGAACTGTGAAAGAACTGCTTCAAAAGAATAAAGGAAGTATATATATATATATATATATATATATTTTGATTGATTTCTTTTTGAAAGAAAGACTTGTAAAAATTCCTTTTCTTTTGATTTGAACTTTGAGAATTTCAAAAGTAAAAGGAAGTTTTTTTTTTTTGAATTTCCATTTGTTTTTTTTTTCTTATTCTAAAGAAAAAAAAAGAAAATATTTTTGGAATTTTACTTTTGATAAAAGAAATGCTTCTAAAAAATATTTTTTGAATTTTGAATTTTCTTTTCAATTTTAAAAGAAGTATCAAAATATTTTCGGATTTTTTTTTTATAAAAAAAACATTTTTATTATTTTTGTTTTATCAACAATGGAAAATAAAGATATTTATATTATTTTTTGCAAGACATATCTTTTTTGGAATTTTACTTTGAATTTTCTTGGCAAGACAAATACTCTTTGCAACAAATAAAGATATATATATTTTTTGGAAATAAAAAAAAACTTTTCAGATTTATATATATATATATATGAGACAAATAATGAAAGTTTTTTTTTATTTTTTTTATTTTTTTGCATTTTCATAAGCAAATAAATAATAAAAAAACCATTTTAAAAATAAGACTCTTTTTCATTTTCATTTTCATTTTCATGGCAAGACAAACTATATATTTTTTTCTATTTTTATTTTTTGAAAAACAAAACAGAACAACGACTCTTTTTTTTCTTTTCTTAGCTTTTAATAAAACAAACTAATAAGACATTTTTTTTTTCATTTTCTCAAAATTTCGGCAGAGTTTTGACAGTATTTGGGCATTTGTTTTCTTTTCAAAATAAACAATCAATTCCCTAACCGCTATTTTTTTTTTCAAAATATTATTCCTGATATTCACAAGTCAGTCAACACACAAGTCCGTATCAAATTAATGCGCAAGTAGTAACAAGTAAGATGCATCAGGATGGTCATTTTCATTTTTGGTGCACCTGTCCTAGACAGACCCAACCCCTGTGTTGAGCCTCCAAAGTCAGATGCACGTGATGCAAACAAACGTTCCTACTAGGGATCCGGCATGTGGCTTTGTTATACTAGGTTCAGAACCTGGGTGTTTGTTCTAGACCTGGCTTACCCGAGCGGACAGCTCGAGCCGAGGGGGGGTAGCGTACCGGGAATACAGAAGCTTCACCGGCTTAGCAACTTGTCCGAACCTCGTTCTAAATTGGGATTTTACACTATACAGAAAAGAAGTCGTACGAAGTACACCCTTCTTCATGATTTAGAAGACTCAGAGAGGAGATGGGTTTCGGCACAGTTTATACACAGTTCACGTAATATCAAAGCGGTAAAAGCAGCATTTAGCACATTAGGCTCAAACATGTAAAAATCAGATAAAACCAAATATAACAATTTATATGAGCTCGAATTTCTAACCCTGAACCACTGGTTCTGGGTTAAGTCCCCAGCAGAGTCGCCAGAGCTGTCACACCTCCTTTTTCCGACCCCGCGAAGGGCGAAGGAGTTTTTTCCAATTAAAGGACAGTCGAAACGGGATTTGTTTATTTATTTCAGAGTCGCCACTTGGGAGATTTAGGGTGTCCCAAGTCACCAGTTTAATCCCGAATCGAGGAAAAGAATGACTCCATATTACAGTCCGCGAACCAGAAATCCGGATAAGGAATTCTGTTAACCCGGGAGAAGGTGTTAGGCATTCCCGAGTTCCGTGGTTCTAGCACGGTCGCTCAATTGTCATATTTGGCTTATTTATCTGATTTTAATACAATTATGAACCGATGTGCCAATTTTAACTCTTTACCACTTTATTATTATTATTATTTTAAAAAAAATTGTGAACATCGTTTAAAAACATGTCTTTGGATTGGGACACATAAAATGCATCCACGATCCGGAACGTATTTTTATTCAATGTTTTGGGATTTGGATTTGGGTCGCATAAATGCATACCCGTGTTTAAGAATGTATTATTATTATATCGCGCCTAAAGCAATTAGCGATTTATTACTTTGGGGTAGAGCCGTGAAATTTGCTAAAACGACTCCTCCTTAATTCTAAGCAATTAAATGTACATTTATTGAGGGCCCCGCAATCTATACATTTTATTAAGCGAGGCTCATCTCATTTATTTTCCTAAATGAATAAATCTTAAAGCGACTACATTTTGCTATTTAAAATTAGTCTCTAAAATGAATAAAGAAAATCCTAATTAATTAGATTTTTTTATTATTATTATTTAAGAAAACATGACACGCTAATTGCTTGATTCATACAAATATTGATGAAAAAGGGATTTTATTTTTAATTTCGAAAATTATAAATTAAATAAAAATTCAACAACTAATATTCAAAATAAACAAATATAGCTAGATTAAAACTTAGCATTGTTATTTTTTTTAAAAAAATATTATTGAGATTAATTATTCACAATCATTTGAAACTAAATTTAACCATAATTACTAAAGCTTATTAGAAAGTTTATTAGGCTTAAACGTTCTTCTAACCTTGATTAAGCTCAAGTCATGCCTTAATGCCTAATTTACGAAGTTTTAATTTAAATTCATGTCTTAGCTAAATTTAGCTAGTTATTCATGATTAACCTACTGTTGATAATCTTGAAACCTTCATAACTAGTGAATTAACCTGTTTTGCCGAACTGATTCATTAAAGACTAACTTATGTTATTTTTTCTTATTCCAGTTATTATTTAGTAATTCATGAAATAGCTTAAATACAATCAACAAAAGGAACAAAGAAATAAAAACGAAATTAAAACTTCAAATTTTCATTCTTCATATGTATTCACGCTTCATATTTCGGATTACAATAAACAGCTTTTCAGTTGTGTACCTGATATTGGAAGCAAAAGAAAATGAATATGAGAATCAGCAACAGCAGTAAAATCAGTACAACACAGCAACAATAGCCCAGCAACAGTAACAACCCAGTAACAGACCGGTGGAGTAGTAATCCAAAAAAAAAACAAAAGCTTCCAGCTTTTATGAAACAACAATTAATTCTGATTTCAAACAACAAAAGAAAACAGAATATTTTTTTTTAGTTTTTTTTTTATATTTGAAAGCTTAAATATTTTTCGGAATTTTCTATCTCTTAAATGTTCAGCCCTTTTCTCTCTCTTATTTTCAGATTTGTTTCTCTCTCCCGTTTTTTTTTGTCTGTGTATTTCTCTCTCCGTATTCTTCTTCAAGACTTCACATATATAACACATCCCATAAACCTTTTAATCAATTAAAATCAACCCATTTTCTCTACCAAACCCATTATCTTCCCACTCATCCCCATTATATTAAATAAACATATCACACCACCCCATTATATTTTGTCCCCCATGCTTTATTTAAAATAATGCAAGATTCCCCTTTAATTTAAATCTTGTCCCCCCTTTATATTAAATAATCATATCACAACCCACCCCATTTCATTTTGTCCCCCATGCTTCAAATAAACAATTTCAAAATGTACAATTCCTAAACTACCCCTTCCGACCTTACTGAAATTACCAAACTACCCCTGATCGTATTACAAATTTACCAAACTACCCATCAGCTATAACACATCATTTAATCAAACATAACCAAAATATAGTCAATATGATCAATTTCTAACAATGTTCAAACAACAATATGAACATGGATGAACATCATAACAACAATATCACATGAACATGATTTTAACAACATTTCAACAACAAATCATATGAACATAAATTGAACAACCAAGAATAACTAAAATTTGATTGAACAATAGTTTAGCAACAAACAATCCTATTTTCGGATTCAACAACAACAACAAACAAAGTATGAAGATTTCTAAATTCAATCATATTGAACTTAAAATCAACTCTAACAATATTACAACCAACAATTCCTATATTAAACTTAAACAACAAGATTATGAGACAAATTCAAGAAATAATCATAAATGATAAACAAGAAATCAAACTATACAAATTTCGGATTCAAGATCATCCAAACAAAGTATGAACATGAATGAATCTATTTTAAGACAACAAACATGACGGATTAAACGATTAAAACAATATATTCCTTTAATACAACTAAATTCTTTAAACAAATAACAAGATCGACGAAGAAACAATTATGGACTTAAACTTGAACTTAACAATATTAACAATTTCTAACAATACATAAACACATGAAACAAATTGAAGAAATAGTTGATTAAATTTCAATTTGAATCTAACAAACATCAAACTAACAAATACTTACTTAAACAATAATACAAACATGAAATAAACATGAAAACAACTAATTAAACTTCTATTTTGAAATCTGAAAATTAATTTTAACAAAGCACATGAACATGAACAAACTAGAAAAAATGATTTCAACGATCAACAACGAACAAAACAAGAATCAAATATTTAACGATTTTAACTTTTAGAAATATAAAAACGAAATATTGGACAAAATAAAACTCAAAAACAACTAACCGGAGATGAATCAACGAAGAACTTTGATTGTAAACAAATCTGTCCGAGCCTCGACCCAAAGCTCGAACAAATGACGATGAAGACGAAGAGAAGATGAAGGCAAAAAACAGCAGCAGCGGCAAGCATGTTTGGTGAAGGTCGACGAGCTGTTCGTCGTCGATGGAGCAGTGGAAACGCAGCAACAATGGAGGACAAAAAGCAGCAACAATGGAGGACAAAAAACAGCAGCAATGGAGGACAAAAACAACAACAATGGCGGACAAAAAAGGACGCAGCAGCGGCGACATGGATGACGCAGAAACAGCTGCGACGATGGTTGTTTGGACGCGACGAAGATGGTGTAGCTGCTGGGAGTCATTGCTGCTCGTCATGGCTGCTCGTTCATGGCTGCTTGGGGCTGTTTGAAGTCGTCCATGACTGGACGTGGTGAAGAAGATGACGAAGAAACAAGGGGGGGGGACAACCATGGATGTCGAAGTTTGAAGGTGGTCGTTTGGTTTTAATGGCGGACGGGGGTCGATTTGGGTGGTCCGACGAGGGGTTGTGCGTGTGTGAGTGTGACGTTGGGCAGCCATGGTTGAGCTTTGAGGGGGAAGCCATGGATGACCTTGGAGAAACTTGAGGAAGAAGAAGAAGATAGGAGGGGGGCGGATGACTTCTTAGTCTTTTTTTAGGGTTTTTTCTTCTTGTTTCTTTTGTTTTGTGTTGTAAAATGTAAGACAAAGGGGTTTGGGTCTTTTGGGTTATGGACTGGGTCGACCCAGTTCGAAATGGACTGGGTCGTAGGGAAGATTGGGCCATTTTTTGGGCCTATGGCTTGAAATCGAAGAAGAGGCCCAATTCCGACTTTCTTTATATTTTCGCTCTCTTTTCTTCTTTTATTTTTCTAAAACTAAATTATAAAAATACTTAAACTATTATTAAGAACTAAATTAAGTTATAAAAGCGCAAATTAACTCCCAATAACAATTAACGCACAATTAAGTATTAATTAAGCATAAAATTGTATATTTGGACATTAAATGCTAAAAATGCAAACGATGCCTATTTTTGTAATTTTTAATTTTTGTAAAACAATTTTAATTACTAACAATTGTAGAATTAAATCCTACATGCAAAATGCGACATATTTTTGTATTTTTTATTAATTTAGCGAATAAACACGCACAGACAAATACAAATAATTCTTCAAAATATCACAAAATATCACAAAATTGCACACCAAAGAAAAATCATTTTATTTTTGAATTTTTTGGGAGTAATTCTCATATAGGGCAAAAATCACGTGCTTACAGCTGCCCCTCTTTGCCCGAAGGCACGAGAGGCAATTCGAATAATACAAGCTTCGTACCTATTTAGGTCATTTAAAGCCAAGAGATCAGAAGGCATTGAAGACATGGATATGATGACAAAAAGGAGTCCAAATTCAATATTAAATACCCAATACGTTAGAGAATTGGTATTAAATAGGAATGATTGTGTAACGTCTTATTTAATGTCATTTATTGCTCATAATTGTCTCATTAAGGCTAAGGTATTACTCCTTTATTTAGGATCAACTATAAAAGGAGGAGGTCAGGTCATTTGTAAAGACAGAGGATACCATCAACATTACATTAAAATACAAACTTATCTACTGCTTATTTGTCATTCTCAAAAAGTCTATTATTTCTTTTTCGTCTCCTGATTATCAGTAGCCCGAATTTCTATTTGTCTTTAGCTTTGACCAAAGATTCATCTTTTTGGTTAAACAAATTGGTTCCGTTACCGGAAAACTGATAATCTTTTCTTTGAAGCTACACTTTATTCGTCTTTTATCAACATGTCAAACAACAACAACAATAACAGTGATAACACATTGGGAACCATGAAAATCAAATCCATCAAAATCAAGGTGACCAACCGAACATTGACGTGGTTCCCTCCCCTCCGGATTCACCACGTCAATCTCGTGAAGGCACTCCTGCTCCGGAATCCCGTGCTGATCAACAAGAACAATCTGAACACTTTGAAGGAGGTACAAATGAAGCTTTACAAAAGCTAATTGATGCACAGGTCGGCAAAGCTCTTCAGGCTCTAGTTAGTCGATTGCCTGCTGCACCACCCACACCAACTCCTAATAATAATATATTGGAGAATCCTCGTTCTGGTATTGTTAATTCTGGAAATGGAGGAACCACCAGTGAACCACAGGAAGGGGGACCAGGTAATTCAGATAATTCCTATTTGCAAAATTTAGTACTAACCTTGCAGAAACAGATTAAGGAACAAAATGAGCGTATTGAGCAAATCCCTGGAGTTCCGCTTGTAATAAAAGGAGTATACATGGACAAATACTCACAACAACCTTGGAAGCCAAGTGCTACTCCCCTTCCAATTCCGAAAAAGTTCAAAATGCCTGACATCCCGAAATATGATGGTACTACAGACCCACGTGACCACGTGACTGCATTTACAACAGGCGTGAAAGGCAACGACTTGACCAAACAAGAAATTGAATCAGTACTGGTCAAGAAATTTGGAGAAACACTCACCAAGGGTGCATTAACCTGGTATTCTCTTTTATCTGAAAATTCTATAAATTCTTTTGCTGAGCTTGCAGATTCTTTTATTAAAGCACATTCGGGAGCTCAAAAGGTTGAGAAAAGAATGGAAGATATTTTCAAAATCAAACAAGGGGATTCAGAATTGCTCAGAGACTTTGTTGATAGATTCCATCGTGAAAGAATGACTCTACCCCGTGTACCTGACAACCGGGCTGCAATAGCTTTTGCAAGTAATTTAAATGACAAAAGTTCTAAAGCCACGAGAAGACTCAAAGAAAGCCTTTGAAAATTCCCTGCAACCATGTGGAATGATGTTTACAACAGGTACAGTACGAAGCTGCGAATTAAAGAAGATATTATACCTAAGTTTCATCATGAAGAAAGGGGCGGTTCCAGAAGATCAGAAACCGAAAAAAGATCAGGTAAAAACAGGTACGATCCATATATAGGACCTGCGGGAAAAGACTCACGGTCAAAACAAGATAGCCAGCAATATGATCAAAAATCGAGGAACAGGGACTCTGGTTCTTCATCAAGATTCAGAAATGATCGGAACAGACAAAAGTCACGAGATGATGACAGAAGTTTAAAGGCACGGTTCGGCGGATATAACTTTAATGTCACTACCTCCGAGCTCGTGGCTGTTTTGAGAAGCATGGGAGATAAGGTACGATGGCCAAAAAAGATGCGGTCAAATCCAAATAGACGCAATCCAGATCATTGGTGCGAATTCCACAATGATCACGGGCACAAAACTTCAGAATGTAGATTCTTGCAGAGTTAAGTGGATCATCTATTGAAGAAAGGGTACCTCACTGAGTTATTTAGTGAAAAAGGTAAACAAGCCTATATGAAAAATAGGCAAGAGCCACCAAAGCCTCATTCACCCAAGAGAACAGTGAATGTGATAAGTGGGGGAGAAGATATTCACGGCATAACCTACACAGCTTCCAACAGGATTTCTAAAGTAAAAATTACACACGGGAAACGGGTACGGCAGGTTTTAGAAAATGAAAGTATTTCATTCGATGATGCAGATACCGAAGGAGTAATAACTCCACATAATGATGCACTGGTAATATCTTTACTTGTACATGATACTAATGTAAAACGAGTTTTGATTGATCCAGGGAGTTCCGTAAATATTATACTACTAAGGGTATTACGTGAAATGCAAGCTGAAGACAAAATGATACCCAAGGCGCATACCTTGTCAGGCTTCGACAATTCAAGTGTGGTAACAAAAGGAGAGGTAATTCTAACAACTTTTGCTGCAGGTGTTGTTAAAGAAACTAAATTTCAGGTAGTTGATATGGAAATGGCCTACAATATGATCATGGGGAGGCCTTGGATCCATGATATAGATGTTGTTCCATCAACTCTACATCAGGTTGTTAAATTTCCGTCATCGTGGGGGATTTGTCAAATTCGAGGGGATCAGCAAACAGCCAGGAGTATCAACGCTGTAACAAATACGAGCACTGTAAACAAAGAAAAATAGCAATTACAGGAAACAGTTGAAGGTGCCAGCAATCAAACCTCAACTGAGCAAGAGAAAACAGATTTAGACTCGAGACCTAATACAATTCAAGAACCTGAGGAGAATGAAAATATCAAAACAACCATCAAAGAACTCGAGGTTGTGATATTATTTAAGCATTGGCCTGAACGGAAAGTTTATGTTGGAGCTAATTTAAACTCAAACATGCGAGGTATGTTAATTGAATTTCTAAAATCTAATGTAAACTGTTTTGCTTGGTCCCATGCTGACATGACAGGAATACCACCGGATGTGATGACTCACAAGTTAAACGAAGACTCATCCTTTACACCAATAAAGCAAAAGAAAAGAAAGCAAGGGGCTTTCAAAAACCAGGTGATTCAAGATGAGGTCCAAAAGCTATTAAAAATTGGGTCAATCCGCGAGGTAAAGTACCCTAATTGGTTAGCCAACACAGTTGTTGTACCTAAGAAAAATGGTAAGTGGCGAGTCTGCGTAGATTATACAGATCTTAATAAAGCTTGTCCAAAAGATTCTTTTCCTTTACCACATATAGATCAATTAATTGATGCAACTGCAGGACATGAACTTTTAAGTTTTTTAGATACATATTCAGGGTACAACCAAATTAAATGGGCCCTAGTGATGAAGAAAAAACTTCTTTCATCACAGACAGGGGGACTTACTGTTATAAAGTAATGCCCTTTGGTCTCAAAAATGCTGGGGCAACCTATCTAAGGTTGGTCACCAAAATGTTCCAGGAACATTTAGGAAAGACAATGGAGGTATATATAGATGATATACTCGTCAAAACCCAACAGTCTCATGATCATATTTCTCATCTATTTGTAACATTTGAAATTTTGCGAAAATTTAATATGAAACTCAACCCAGAAAAATGTGCATTTGGAGTTTCATCAGGTAAGTTTTTGGGTTTTCTTGTTTCTAACCGTGGTATTGAGGTAAATCCTTCTCAGATCAAAGCAATAGAAGAAATCCCTGTATCCTTACTAATAAAAAGGAAGTTCAAAGATTAACGGGAAGAATTGCAGCTTTGGGGAGATTTATTTCCAAATCTTCAGAAAAATGTTTTAAGTTTTTCTCTGCACTCAAAAAGCAAGATTGTTTTGAATGGAATGAAGATTGTCAACAAGCCCTTAGAAATTTGAAAGCTTATTTGTCAAAACCACCGTTATTGGCAAAACCAAAGGTGGGAGAAAATCTTCTCATCTATCTGGCTGTGTCTGAAGTTGCAGTAAGTGTTGTTTTAGTCCGTGAGGACCGAGGTAAACAATCTCCTATTTATTATGTAAGTCCTTACTAGATGCTGAAACACGATACCCACAGCTAGAAAAGTTAGCATTAGCTTTGATCATGGCATCTAGAAAATTAAGACCTTATTTTCAATGTCATCCCATTGTTATAGTTACTGCTTTTCCGCTTCGAAATATTTTGCATAAACACGAACTGTCAGGAAGATTAGCAAAATGGGATATAGAACTAAGTGAATACGAAATCATTTATCAACCCAGGACCGCAATAAAATCTCAAGTACTAGCTGATTTCGTGGCTGATTTTAGTCATGGGATGCATTTAGAAGCAGAAAAAGAATTACAAGTTTTTAATGGTGCAAACCCGGGGACTTGGGTTTTATTCACTGATGGTTCATCTAATGTAAAAGGAGCAGGTCTGGGTATAGTTCTCATACCACCTACGGGTGAAACTATTAGGCAAGATATAAAATATCATTATATAACTAACAATGAAGCAGAGTACGAGGCTGTAATTGCAGGTTTAGAATTGGCAAGAGAACTCGGCATAACACAAATTATAATCAAGAGTGATTCTCAACTCGTGGTCAATCAAATGCTGGGGACTTATACAGCCAGGGAAACTCGAATGCAAGAATATCTCGAAAAGGTACGGGAACTAATAAAGCAATTCCAAACTTGGAAGGTAATGCAGATCCCAAGAGATGAGAATGTGGAGGCAGATGCTTTAGCTAATCTCGCATCTGCAGCTAACGTAGCAAATGACACAAATGCTTCAGTCATACATTTATTTCATTCCGTTCTCGAACCTGACAAGAATAAGGTAAATTTTAATCATTTAACATGGGATTGGAGAAACAAAATTATTTTTTTTACAGCACGGAACCGTGCCTAATGACAAAGGGAAGGCTCACGCGCTTTGCAAAAAAGCTGTTCGATATTGTTTATATCAAGGAAATCTTTATCGAAAGATGTTCGCTGGACCACTAGCAAGGTGTCTCGGACCCTCTCAAACAGAATATGTGATGAGGGAAGTGCATGAAGGACATTGTGGAAATCACGCAGGGGGAAGGTCACTGGTAAGAACATTGATTCGAGCAGGATATTATTGGCCTAAGATGGAAGAAGAGGCAAACAGTTTCGTGTTCAAATGTGATAAATGTCAAAGATACGGCAATAATATGCACAGACCAGCTGAGTTACTACACCCTGTTATAGCCTCATGGCCCTTTATGAAATGGGGAATGGATATCGTAGGTCCGCTACCACAAGCAAAGGATCAGGTAAAGTTTCTACTTGTACTCACAGATTATTTCACTAAATGGGTAGAAGCAGGAGCATTTAAACAGGTACGAGAGAAGGAAGTTAAGGACTTCATATTGCGAAATATAATATGCCGCTTTGGAGCACCAACAGGAGATCGTGTGTGACAATGGACCACAATTCATAAGAGCTCAAATCACAGAATTTCTTCAAAGTTGACATATTAAAAGGATAACATCTACGCCATACCATCCAGTGGGTAATGGACAAGCGGAATCCACAAACAAAGTCATTATCAATAACTTGAATAAGAGGTTACAGGATTCAAAAGGTAATTGGCTTGAGATATTACCTGGAGTACTATGGGCTTATCGTACAACGACAAAAATGAGCACTGGAGAAACACCATTTTCAATGGTTTATGGTGCGGAAGCTTTAATTCCAGTTGAAGTAGGTGAACCAAGCACACGGTACATTCAGCCAACGGAGGAATCTAATGATGAAGAACTGCGGGTCAACCTTGATTTGCTTGAAGGAAGAAGAGAAGCTTCATTGGTAAGAATGGCAGCACAAAAGCAAGTAATTGAACGATATTATAATAGGAAAGCACGCCTCAAATTTTTCAAAATTGGGGACTTCGTACTTAAAAAGGTGTTCCAATCTGCAAAGGCTACTAATTCAGGAAAGCTAAGTCCAACGTGGGAAGGACCATACAGAGTTCGTGACATTGCGGGAAAAGGAGCATACAAGTTTGAGATAATGGACGGCAAAGTTTTACCCTCACATTGGAATGCCGTCCATTTAAAGAGATATTACTTCTGAGAAAGTACCCACGGTCAGGTATCGCCATGTTAAAATTTTTCTTTTGAATTATTAAAGTTCTACTAACGATTTTAGATGCTAGGCAAAAACCCTAACTCGTGCCAAATGATGAGTCACGGCCTGCAAGGCAAAATGGAGTATTCTAAAATTCCTAGCCCAGGGTTACAATTAATCTAATGGAAATACACACGAGTTAGACAGTCTTCATCTATAATCGCACCTTCGAGTCCCGTATATTTTTCTGTTTCAGGAAAAAGGACCAAATTGAAAGAAATAAACAAGTGCTCGAGGCTTCATACTTCACCGCTCAAATACTTGGGGGACTACATATTATACACAGATATGTGTAGAAAAACAGATACAAATATCGAACAAAAGTCGGCCACAAAAAGACTAGTGTTGAGAAAAAGTTACGAAGTCTTCAGCATTCATCATTGTGTTCAACAAACACAAGACATTCATCATAGTGTTTTTCCCATGAGAACAACAGAGTCATCTTTCAAACTCATAAACGAAGTCACCTCTCAAACCCTTCCTAATATATAAAGATAGGGTCATGACTATGTACTGAAACAGGTTATGAAGAAAAACCTTGTTTGTTTTATATTATGTAAAAATCTGTTGCAAGAAAAACAGTTACGAGAAAGTTATAGATGTATTTTAATACATGTAATAGTCAAAAAAACTTGTTAAAGTTCATGAATAAAAACTTGTCAAAGTTGTTTCATACAAAACATGTGTATTCCTATTTCTTTCATCGTATTATAACACCATTATGAAGTTGAGACGTCTTCTTCATTAAGTGTCGATAAAATAAAAGGGCCCTCTTTTATAAGCCTCATGTTAATAAGTCATGAGAAGAATCATAAAGCATTTTCAAAGGATAAAAATGCTAAACTATTCTATAAGTCCTAAATAAGTAAGGAAAAGGCAAGAATAGAACACATTGAAGTACTAACAAAACTTCTTAATATAATTAAAAAGACTAAGTAGAAACTTAGTCAATAAAAGTTTATACAAGTGCCCCATTATGATAACTGGGGACTTTCACCAAAAAATCCCTTAAAAACTAAGGGATAAAACCATCATCCAATTGAAGGGGTTAGCACATTTGAAATACATTTAACTAGTCACTGAAGGGGTTGGAACATCAGAAGTTGCAATCTCATTTTCAGGGGCAGTCACAGGCACGGTAACAACTTCTGAGGGAGCAGCAATAGGAGCGATTTCAACTGGTTCTGGAGTGTTAAATTCACCGAGGGAAAAAAGAGTCACGGGAGCTTCCATGGACTGTGTCATAGAAGTTTCACCCTCGGGAGCCGGAATTGCAACTCCAATTGCCACAGTAGCCACTTCTTCATTTAAAAGCTCTTCTGCCCCAGGAGTTCCAAGTGCAGGAGAAGGAGTATCAATTGGTTGTTGGATTTTTTCAATAGTGTCTAAGACTTTGGCTAATTCAGATTGCAAATCAAAGTTTTCTTGAGTAGCTTCCATCAAAGCATCACGGCGAGATTTTAGAAAAGCCCAACTTACCTCTATGTTGAAGTTCTCCTCAAGAAGTCCATACTCCTTTTCCCACATAGCAAGATCGTTCTTCAATATCTGGTGTTCAGCTAAGTGGGAGTCAAGGGAAGCTTTAAGGGAGGCATGAGAACTCTTCAAAGCACGTATTTCGTCAGAGGAGATCCTTAAGTCAGCCTGAGCTTGAGTCAAGCTTTGCACTAACTCCCCTGCATATTCTTCTTTCTTCTCCACAAGTGCCTTAAGCTTTCTAATTTCTTCACTAGCCTTTGATAGTTGTTCTAAAAATGAGTACTCCAAAAGCTCCTTATTTTTTTCAAGTTGGCTTGAAGAAGCCTTGGAATTGCTAGCTCAGAAGTCAAACCACGCTTTTGCTGCTCCAGGAAATTTCTACTTTCTTGCAACTCCTCGATGGTCCCCTGAGCATTCTCAAACTGCTCCTTCCAGTTTGCTGCCTCAAGCTGGGTATCCTTGGCTATTCTCCTAGCCTCAGAGATAGCCTTCGCGGACTCTCGATCCTTCTTCTTTAGAATGAAGATTCTTCCCATTAACTCAGTACCAATAAGATTAGCCTACAAGGGAAAGGCATCAAATGTGAGAATATAGAGAGATATAAAAAAACTTGTAAGTTAAAAGAGAAGTACCTTCAAGGTAGAATGAACTATGTCATTCATCAGAGTCAAGCAACTGTGGCTCTCCATCTTCTTCTTCTCAATATCTCCGATTAAAAACTCGAGCCAAACATCAGCTCCACCAATCTTTCTCAAAAGGCTATGATTGGCAGGAACTTCAAGAGTAACACTTCTCATAGCCATGCCTCTACAGCTCGAACCCGCCTCTATATGCTGAACAGAGGGAGAGGGAATAATGGAAGGAGAAGTAGTAGAAGAGGTAAAAACAATGGGAGCTGTGAGAGTCAAAGCAGGGATAGTAGGAGCAGATGTGGGAACCAAAACAGGTAAGGAAACAGGAGTCGATAAAATAGGCAAAGAAATACTCGTGGTTGTCAAAGGAATAGAAGGAATATAAGAAATGGGAATAGAAGAAGAGAGGGGAGTTTCATCAAGAACTGGTCCAAAATCTCCACTCTCAAAACCACTAACAAAGAGACATCGAATTGATTCATTAGAGCCTCTTGGAGTGGTATCCTCATCAGAAAGGATTTGAACAGGCTCGGAGATAGAGGCTCGAGCAGGAGTATCTTCAACTTCATCTCCACCAATGATGCGTCTCCTGGTTCTTGGCCTAGCTATCAAAGAGGTATTCTCTTCTTCCTCATTCTCAGAACTTTCTTCTACAACTTTTCTTTTTGGTAGCGTGGCCCGAGTATTTTCCAAATCAAGTGAAGCGGTTGAAGACGCTCGAATGGCAACGACTACCTTAGCTGTCATACCCTTGATACCAAATCCTGATAAAAAGAGGGATAAGGAATTGAAATAATAAAGAATTCAATATACGGCAAAGCATAAGGAAATACATACCATGGGTCTTCACTTTCCAACTATTCAAAAGAGAAATTGATTTCCAAGTTCTCGCCTCCATAGGCGCAATCTTCAAAATTGAATCTACCCAACCACGGAAGTTAGGAACGTGTTCCACATCTCCCATGGTTGCTACAAAAAGCCAAAAAGAGACGAGATTAGAAAAGAAATCAAAATTCTTAAAAACTAGATACGGTAAGAAAAAGAAAAACTTACGTGCAAAATTCCACTTCTCAGGGAAGGAAATGTTTGTTTCACCCAACAAATCCACCGTACGTACAACAACGTAACAACAATACCACCCTCGATCCTTGTCATCTTCGGGGTTTACTAAAACCTTCTTGCTTCTTGCAGTCAAGGTAAAAACTCCATGGCGGAATAATTTGGGGTGGTATAGGTGAATAAGATGGGAAAAGGTAAAATTAATATTGGCTTTGGTAGACAAATACCTTAAGCAAGCCACAACTCTCCAAACAAGAGGACCTACTTGAGCTAAGCAAATTTTGAAAAAGCGACAAAATTCAAGTATAACTGGGTCAATGGCAGGATTAAATCCCAAAGTAAAGGGATAAGTATAAATGAAAGAGAATCCAATTCTGAAAGAAGAAATTCTCTGATTTAGGGCAGGAATCATCATACGAAGGTTATCTCTCCAATTACAATCTTTCCTAACAGTGGGAATCACAAGTTCAGTTATTAAAGAAGGATATGTGTCAGCTTTTTCTAAATTTTTAACTTGTTCTTGGAGAGATCTTCTATCATTCCCAAAAGATAAATCATTGGGTACGATTTCTTCAACTAAAGGTTCCTGAGTAGGTTCAGAAAGTTCTTTACCTTTAGAAGAGGGGGTCTTTGGGATAGAACTCCTAATACCAGAAGAAGAAGAAGAAGCAGAACCAGATGAACTACCATGAGTAGATCCTAAGCTCAAGCTCTGAAGCCTACCTCCTTTGCCTCTCCTATGTCTTACGGGGGCATTGGGAAAGTGATCTAGAATTGGAACTTTTCTAGGGTTAGGGTTTGGAGATGACATTGTTGAAGATGGATGAACTAAAGGGGAGAAAAAGCAAAAGAGAATAATAAATTGCTTGTTGAAGATCTATGAAGAAGAAAACAAAAGAAAGAGGGTTAAATATGTTTATAATGACAATCGTCAAACTTAGAAGTGTAATGATGGAAAGCCTATAATAAAGGCAACTAACACTTCGTGAATAGTGGGAATGAAGAAACCTTGAAAAAAGGGCGCAGAATTGCAGAACCAATCAAAAGGTGACACGTATGTAAAACATTAATTATAAGGGACAATTGAAGCGTCAGTACTATCATAGTATTAATTACAGCAAAAATTCCTTTTTTATGAAGATCCACTTCCCAGATATTTAATTGATAAATAAATGGAAAGTGGGGGGACTATCTGTATTGGGAAAAAACTGAATTTACATTGAAGGTGACGTGGTATGACACGAGGACTAGTCAAATGGTCAAAACATGATGATCAGTTAAGAGGCACGAGTGACAACAGATACGGGGAAAGGAAAGCTAAATAGGCACGAGAGGCAATTCGAATAATACAAGCTTTGTACTTATTTAGGTCATTTAAAGCCAAGAGATCAGAAGGCATTGAAGACATGGATATGATGACAAAAAGGAGTCCAAATTCAATATTAAATGCCCAATACGTTAGAGAATTGGTATTAAATAGGAATGATTGTGTAACGTCTTATTTAATATCATTTATTGCTCATAATTATCTCATTAAGGCTAAGGTATTACTCATTTACTTAGAATCAACTATAAAAGGAGGAGGTCAGGTCATTTGTAAGGACAGAGGATATCATCAACATTACATTGAAATACAAACTTATTTACTGCTTATTTGTCATTCTCAAAAAGTCTATTATTTCTTTTTCGTCTCCTGATTATCAGTAGCCCGAATTTCTATTTATCTTTAGCTTTGACCAAAGAATCATATTTTTGGTTAAACACAAAGTATCACAATTTATGCATTGTCCCGTGGATTCTCACTAGGTTGCCGTCAAATGTATTCTCTTCTATGTCAAGACTACTGCCTCCCATGGTTATTTCATCTACCTTCCTTTATGGTTATAGTGATTCAGATCGAGAAACTGATATTGATGATCACAAGTCCACCACTGGATTTGCCATTTTTCTTGATTCCTATTTGATTTCATGAGCTTCTCAGGAGCAAAAAGTTGCATCGTGGTCGAGCACTGAGGCTGAATATCGTACATTAGCTGATGCTGCATCTGAGATGACATGGGTCGAGCTTCTCCTTCAAGAGATTGGCTGATTCACCTCCTCTATTCCCATTCTTTAGTGTGATAATATTAGTGCCACCTACTTAATTGCTAATCCTATTTTTCATTCTCGGACGAAATATATAAAAATCGATTTTTATTTTGTTTGTGACAAGATTCGTGGAAAGTCCTTGTCAGCAGGTATGTGAGTTCTCATTATCAAGTGGCTGATTCTCTCACCAAGCCTTTGTCCAAGGTCTGATTCCTGTACTTGAAGCGCAAGTTGATAATTGTTCTACACCTTGCTCAACTTGAGGGGAGTGCAGGGAAATGTCACGTAGGAATTGTTGAAGTCTATTTTATATAGAGTTGGTGCAATTGTTATCTCATTAGAAGTTCTAATCAGTGACTACTTTGGAATCTTATTCTCCAAGAAGCTCATATATATATATATATATATATATATAACAAAGGCTTGAGAAGTATTTTTCTGTTTTATCTTGGAGTCAAGAACTATCAGAGGTTAAACCAACCCAAAATCTTTTTTTTTTCCAAAAAAGATATATATATATATATATATATATATATATATATATATAGAGAGAGAGAGAGAGACTAGCACGCCTCCATGGATGAAAACAACCGGTCTTCCTTGACTTCAAGCCTATCTATATGCATTGTCCCATGGATTCTCGCTAGGTTGCCGTCAAACATATTCTCCGCTATGTCAAGGCTACTGCCTCCCATGGATTATTTCATCTACCTTGCTTCATGGTTATAGTGATTCAGATTGGGGAGGTGATACTGATGATCGCAAGTCCACCATTGGATTTGTCATTTTTCATGACTCCTATTTGATTTCATGAGCTTCTTGGAAGCAAAAAATTGTATTGCGGTCGAGCACAGAGGCTGAATACCGTGCATTAGCTAATGTTGCATCTGAGATGACATGACTCGAGCTTCTCCTTCGAGAGATTCACTATTTCACCTCCTTTATTCTCATTCTTTGGTGTAATAATTTTAGTGCCGCCTACTTAACTGCTAATCTCATTTTTCATTCTCGGACCAAATATATGGAAATCGATTTTTATTTTACCCGTGATAAGGTTCGTGGAAAGTCCTTGTCAGTCAGGTATGTGAATTCTCATAATCAAGTGGCCGAGGCTCTCACCAAGCCTTTGTCCAAGGTACAATTTCACGACTTGAAGTGCAAGTTGACAGTTGTGCCACACCCTACTCAACTTGAGGGGTGTAGGGAAATATCAAGTAGGAATTGTTGAAGTCTATTTTATATAGAGTTGGTGCAATTATTATCTCATTAGGAGTCGTAAGTAGTAAATACTTTAGAGTCTTATTCTCCAAGAAACTCATGCATATATTTATGTATCCGCATACAAAAATAAAGGTTTGAGAAACGTTTTTCTTTTCCGTCATTAAAACACTTATTCATGACCGTCAATATTATGCTTTAGAAGACTAGACATGCATTTTGTTTAGAGCTTGTTTAAAAAGTCATCTAGGAATTGAATTTGTGTGCGCATAATTACACAGCGTAATATACTTGTGTGGTCGAATAATTACTTGGTCAACATAAAATTAGTTGTAATATAATTGATGAGATGATACAATTACACACTTCAATTCTCAAGAGATGAGCGAGAGTCGACGATAATTACGTTATATAATTACAAATTAATATAGCTTATCTAGTTCTCTTTTGTTATTCTTTTCTCAAGGAGAATTATCAATATCTGAATTCAAATATATATTTTATGTACTGGTGCTAGAACCTTTGTCATTGTTTTTGAGACAGGCAGGAGTCTGAAAATTTTATGAAAAGTCATTTTCTAGAAAAATATTTTTTTCCTAGAAAGTTTTTTTTTTTTTTAAATATTTTCTTATAACAGGACGTTATTTTACATTAAAAAAATTATTTTCTTCATAGGGAGAAATATGACTTCCTCACTTATGGGTGGAAGTCCATTTTTTTATAATTATCTTAAGTTTTAACTTCGTATACTTGATTCAATAGTATTTAAGCATTATTATTAATCTTTATTATTCAAAAGTTCCACCAAAGACTATTCCAATTGCTCATACTATTATTAATCTTAAATATATATCTTTTAGCAAAAGAATTTCACTGACCAACCAGGAACCAAAATCTAATTCTAAAAGATAATTTATTTTTTAAAAAAAGTACTTTTTGTCGCACCAAACACATTCTTAATGACATTATGTTCATTTACAACATATGTAGTTGTCTTTGTTGACGGGATTGATATCATCATGGACGATCATAAATAGGCCGGTTGAGCTTCTATCTCCGTGGGCGGCACCTAAAGCCCAATAACACGAAGAAGTCCAACACTGTCCCCAAACAATAGCATACTCCCTCTGTTCCAGTTTATGTGAGTCTATTTCCTTTTTAGTTCGTTTCAACCAGTTTATGTGAACCTATTTCCTTTTTAGTTCATTCCAAAAAGAATGACTCCTTTTTAAATTTGGTAACAATTTAGCTTAAACTTACAATCCTACCCTTAATGAAAAGCTTTTATAACCACACAAATACTTTGGGCCCCTTTTTGACTTGTTTAGGACCACAAATTTCAAAAGTCTTTATTTTTTCTTAAGCTTCGTGTCCAGTCAAACATGTTCACATAAATTGGAACGGAAAGAGTACTATTTAATTTATGTGAACCTTTTTTGAGTACGAGGAACAAATTGACTAATTTTTAAATCTATAGTTAAATATTAAATTATTAAAATATTTAAATATTAAAATTATAAAAAAATTACTATAAATTCCAACAATTATGTTACACCCCATGTTTTTGTACGTGAAAGTACGCCGTAAGTCAATTGATGTAAGCTCGGAAATGAGATTCTCTTCGAAAGTATATAAAGTGATCTAACGATATTACATCCCATATTTCTTTTCAACAACAAACGACTAGGTTGAGGACGAACACACTTAAACGTGAGAAAGGAGATTTTGGACAAATAAAACACGAGTTGCTTGCTTATCCGACGTGCATGCTTCACCAACTTACTTTCTGTCCTACTTGCTTGAGCTACTCGACATATGTCTAAATTATTTAATGATGATGAGATACATGTTTAAAATGAAAAAGGACCAACATGAATCACCTACTTGATTAAGTAGGTGACAAGTAGGTGCATCACCTACTTAGAGCTTGTGGATCAAATTAAAAAGGAATAGAAAAGGATAAAGATGAGCAAGTCATGGGGCATCCTAAGACCCATCTTCCTAAGCCTATTAGTGGGGCCATATAAACATAGATATCTCTCAATTTCACTTAGAAAATAATTCATAATCCTTCTCTCTATTGCAACGTGAAGGAGCTCCAAAATATCAGCCCAAGATCTCTCTCAAAGTTATCCTAGGGTTCAAGACCAAATCCACAAGTTGGTAAGGTGATTTCTCTCTTGGAAGATCAAGATCACCTAGTTATCTCTCTACTTTGTTGTTTGGGGGTAAAGAGCTTATTAGAACTTGAAGTAAAGCTTAGTTGGATGAGTATTCTTGCTACCAAGGTAAGGTTTAACTTCTCCTATATGTATTTTAGATCATCTATGTATACTAGTTGATTTGATAAAAAAACTTGTGACGTAAGTTGAACTTCATGTTAAAGTGTTGTAGTTGCTGGACTATTTTGGAGTTGAATTCTTGATGTTTTATGGCTGGAAATCAGTAGAAATAACTTAAGAATACTATTGCTATTGTGGTTGATGTATTTGGAAGAAGAGAAGGCTTGGAAAGTGCAAGTTAGAACTTGGTTGTTGGGTGAGATGGTGTGGACTGTTTTGCTGATGTATTGCAATGAATAAAAGGCTATACACACAGACACAGACACATATATATGTGTGTGTGTTTGTTTGTTGACATTCTGGACATGTTGGTCTTGTTTGTGGATTTGAGGAAAACAAAAAGAATAAGGGGAGGTGTTCAAAATTTCGTAGATGAGTTATACTACTAGGAAATAGGCCTATGGCAACGAATCTAAAACCGTTGTCATAGACATCAAAACCGTTGCCATAGAAATATTACAACGGTTTAGGGTCTGTCACATCAGGTCGCGTGCCAATAGATCTACTGCAACGGTGTTTGCAACGATTGAAGAACCGTTACAATAGGCCCATCTATTGCAACGGTTCAGAACTGTTCCCATAGCTCTATCTATCGCAATGGTTATCATGCCAAATGGAATGGTTGAAACGTGTTGCAATATCATTTTCTATAATGGCAATTAAGCTATTGCAACATTTTTTTATACAAAAATCCCTCCTTCAAACTTCAAATAAATAAAAAGTGATCTAAGCTTACCTCCAGCACTTCTGATTCAGATCTCTATTTTTCTCCTACAGGTGTAGAGCAAGAAAAGTATTATTAACGCAACCTCTACAAAAGTATTACACAACGTATTAGAATTTCTTTAAAAAAATTTAGGAAGGATGTCTCAGCTCAAGAGAATTAGGAGTCCAGGACAGTAAAATCACTATCACGATTAAACTCGCTTCCATAATAAGTTAATTTATTTTCGTTAAGCTCTCATAATATTTACCAGTAAGTTTGGGTAACAACAAACTCTAAATACAGAATATCCATGTTAGTAAACATGTTTCAAACTGCCAAAGAAAGTTAACCCTTTAGAAACACAATGACCAAAGTCCTTTTGTGGATGCTTTAATAATAGTAAAAGCATCGCCAACATGTAACCACAACTTAATTCTGAAGCTAAAATTACTTTATCACTCTACAATTGTTCTTAGTTCAGTTTGTTCACTCTATTCTTGTATTATCAATTATAGGTACCTTTGTAAATGTATAAACATGAGAAACTACCATCCAAAAGCAAATAAAGCCAAGGAATACTAAAATATCTAAAGAAGCTCATTCAAATCTACTTTAGAGGCTCAAGAAAAAAGTGCTTGAGAAAACCACTCACTGCTCTAAGTTCAAAACAGAGTTGAGAGTGAGCATATACAACAACAAAAATTGTAAGTAAAATTCAGATAGCAGAAATAATTTAACAAAACATAAAGTCCCAATTTTACTCATTGAACCTAAAGGAATTCATACCCATAACAAGCACCCAATGATATTCATAAATCAAATGCATTATCACATATAAAAACTAAACGAGAAAAGAAGAAGAATATAGAATTGAGAAAAAATACTACCAAAATAATTTGACCGACCGACAACCTCAAGAAATCTGCAAACCCTAGATTTGTTAAAACCTCTTTGAATCAATGAAGACTTCAGGCTAATTTTTCTGAAGAGTTGTTTTGAGATGAATTTGGGGATTTTAAAATCGGATTTCTATAATAATTTTAGCGTAAAAGGATGATTACTGGTTCTCATTTTGGACCGAGGATGGAAGATGAGCATGAGCAGAAGATGGGAGATGAAGGCTGGGCTGAAGAAGCTTGAAAACAATATGGTTGAAGTTCTACTTTGCTCGATTAGATAAGGATCGGAGATCTCCCTTGGCTCGAAAAGATCTAGGTCGACGATATGACTTTTCTCAAAGGAGGGTTTTTGGGAGAGCTTTGATGTTTTTTTTAGAGGGCTAGATATGTTCTCCAGATAGAAAATTAAAAAATGAAACAATTAAAAAGAGGCTTTGTTTTGAGAAAAAATAGAAGAGGGAAAATAAGGAGGGAATTGAAAACGTTGCAATAACAAAAAAAATCATGTAACTGTCGTCCTAGATACATCTATTGTAGCGGTTATAATAACTGATACAATAGATTCTTATATAGCAACGATTACTACACAAGTGCAATGGTTTATTTGCAAAAGTGTTACAACAGGTGGAAGATCTTTATGCAACAGTTAAAACCGTTGTTATAGATAATCTATTGCAATGGTTACGGAACCGTCGCCAAAAAAGCGTTGTCGTAGATCAAATTTCTGGTAGTGTTAGCCGCTCATTTGTGTTGATTTCTAGCTTCCGTAAGCTTAACAATTGTCCCTTATTGTTTGTTGTAGATTGAAGTACTAATGGGCTGAACCGACGTCGTGTGATTAGGTAAAGGACAAAAATATGTTAAGGTTATCTCTTCTTTTCTATTGGCATGATCCACATGATACAAACGAAATGAGCAAACGTATAACTTTCATAAATGACACTATTCTTAAAAGTACTAGGGGTTCCTATGTTCTTGATTCCCCATGTGTCCTATTCTTCTATCGTCTGTTCATGGGTCTCAGAAAATACGTAAGTTGATAAAGTGTATTTCATGATATTAATCAAAAGCATAATGATCTTATGACATTCTAAGAGATCTTATTTACTTACTTCTCATGCATTGCATTCATTTATACGTGTACATTATTTACCTATGACCAGATGGTGTTATGTATGCGTATATTATATGTATATGGGATATGGAGAAAGGTTATAGCGTTATATACACATCACCACCTGCTCAGCTGGTATACACTGATGATTCGCCCATAGAGGCCGAGATGATATGATGGAATGCCCTCATAGGCTTGATGATGTTATGTACTCCTATACCTATGCATGGTATGACATTTACATGCATATGCATGACATTATAAATGTTTCACGATTCACATAGATATTCAGGCTTACATGTTGATTTCTTTACACCATGTTTCTTTCATGCCTTACATACTTGGTACTTTATTTGTATTGACGTCCGTTTTGCCCGGGGACGCTGCGTTTCATGCCTGCAGGTCCCGATAGACAGGTTGATAGACCTCCTAGTAGGTATCAGCTCAACGGAAAGTTTTGGTGCACTGCACTTGCTCCGAAATTGCCTATTTGGTCAGTATGCTTTCTACATGTATTGATTGGTATAGCGGGGCATTGCCCCGACGTTTATGACGTTTATGTATTTTTAGAGGCTTGTAGACAGATGTCATGTTTATGGATACTTGTATGGCCTTGTCGGTCTATGTTTTAAGTTTACAAATGATCATGTTGGCCTTATATGTCTGTATGTCACATGTATAAGTTTGTATACCATCTCATGATGATCTTTCCGGCTTATTTACCCATGATAGTATGATAAGAAGGATATATTACGTTGGTACTCGATTGAGTTAGGCACCGGGTGCTTATCGTGGTCCATTCGATGGGTCGTGACAAAAGATGTATTAAAGCAATTCTGTCTTAGAGAGTCTACAAGTCGTATCTAGTAGAGTCTTGTTTATGGGTGTATTATACACCACACTTATAAGTATGAGGCTACAGGGCATTTAGGATTGTCGCCCTTTTTGTTTTACTCTAGATCGTGTGCTAGAGCTCAGTTGTAAGAATTCAAACTCCTAAATTCTATTTTTTGTAATACAATTATATCTACATCCAACAAGTCAGTTGGTAAGAGATTGCATGTGGTTATAGCAAAGTTAAGTCAAAGGAACTTGATTTTGCATCATGCTTATAATAAGTAAATGTGAGGTCTTCAGCAGATCATGGGTGTACTAAGATGTGTAAGCTTCTTGATAAGGAGCCCTAAGGCATGAATATTTATTCACCCATATGGTAAAAAATGAGAGAATTAGAAGGTAGATACAAGTTTCAACAAGTAAAATAAGCAAAGTGGAGAAGGGTACGATGTATCCAGTTAGTGAAGATTATCAGTACTTACAATTTAGTCAGAGAAATATAAGTATTATGAGTTACCTTCAATAGTAACAGAGGTATGTACAATTGGCCACACCCAACTGAGTTATGCCCTAGAGGAGCTAATAGATATAGTTTAAGAGAAGGATGAGATAACAGGATCCAGTTGGGGTTTGAGTAACCCAAAATGGTGGAGGGATTGTTAGCATTAGCCGACATTTTTGAAGGATATTGCAAATGTGATAGTATTTCTCCTTGTGAGACACTCAGGTAGTGCACTCTAGAATAAGTACAGTTAGATATGAATACTAGAATGTTCAGAAAATTTAGAAGATAGGCACTTGAATCCTAGAAGGGATAAATATTTACAAGGTATTGCTCTCATCCCTAGTAAAGGGAGAATGTTAGGCGACCTGATGAGCCAGTGGATGGAGCAAGGGGAGCTAAAAGCGAAAGAATATTTTCTTGAAGTTTTTAAAATAAGGATATAGACAGAAATATTAGCAGGAGAATAATAAGAGAGTAAATGAAGCATTATGAGTAAGATGTGATAAATGGATGATAATGATAAATCAAAATATGACAGGAATACAGAGTCAATAGTCAAGTGAAGGAAAAGAGAAGAGGTGACAGGCCTTGCGAGAATAAAAGAGTGTAAGCCATAAAGTCATATCCCCATTTGGATAAATAACTTGGTGACTCCAACATGATTGCCAAAACAAAATTTAGACCACGGAGTAATAAAAATCAGTATGGACTAGTGAACAAGATAAACTGAACATGAATTAGGGATCGAATGATTTGGTAATAGTCGGTTTCGTGAGAATTTCAAAGATCTTGTTCAGGCAATAATAGATGGACAACAGAAGAATAACCTTTAAAGGTCATTCAGGAAGACGCTTCCCTAAAGCAAATATTGTGATCAGAGTTAAGCTTAAGGGACTGGGTGTGCCAGTTACACTAGGTGTCACCGTTGTGCCTAAGATATTCAATTATCCTAGGTACAGAAGGGTTACTGCTAGGCGAGTAAGATGTCAGTGAAGATATGATAAGACGCCAAAAATGATGAGGTAATTATGGAATAGAAAAGGAAGAATTCATTAAAAAGTCAAAAGGAATGAGATTGCATTTTTTCAGACCCTACAAATATGTTATGACCCTAGAATATTATGCAAGCTGGGGAGAGGCAGTTAGGGTTCCCGCACCAGCTATTACACTTGATACGTAATGATCCAGTACGAGAGGTAAGTTAAGACAAAAGAAATAACCCAAGAGTGATTATGCAAAATATAGATATGAGAATGGACCAACGAGTAGTTAGTAGTTGATTCAGGAAGAGTCTAGTTATGGATAGAAAAGAATATACAGATAAATCAACAAATCATGCAAGATAAACATAGTAAAACCCAACATAGGGAATTCAGTCTCGCAGATATGATGACATCGTAATCCTTGAGAAATATTCAGATAGAAGTTGGGGTAGTTAAAAGTACCATATAAGTGTTATAGAAATAAAAAAGAGTGCTACTAGGGAGACATTCAAAATTTCAGTTCAGAAGCAATCCTACGAGCACAAGGTTGGAGGTAAGTAACTAAGGATAATTATAGGCGAGGAAGAACATCAAAAATTCTATTGGGTATACGATGTAATAAGCTCACAGCTTTGCAAGAGCCAAAGGTCCCTCCTTAAGTACTACAATGAAAGACTAGCTGAGGAAATAAGGAAGAAGGCTTCAACCTAAGCATAGTAACTTGAAGAAAAAATGGTCATGTAAAAACAGTCTCACTACAACATTGTATGCACTTCATAAGAAAGTGTCACCTATCGTGGCTAATGAATGGGAAGTGACAAACAAAATCCAAAAGTGACATTTGAGCATGAGTTACAGGAAATTCTAATATTTGTGGGCACTAGGATAAGTCAATTATTTATGCAGCAGGTAGCAGAATGGCCAGGGAAAGTAATTGCTTACATTTAAAGAAATCTGAGAAGAAACAAAATGAATTATTTGATCCATGACCCAGAGTTAGTTAGGTTATAAAATGCATTTAAGATTTCAGAGTATTATCCATGCAACATATATTTTGACACTCATATAGCCGTAGAAGACTCCGATATAAGTTAAAAGAAAGAACTGAGCCCGGGTCATAGACAAAGGAATTAATTGTTAAAGGAGTATATCATGGATATTTCATTGTGCCCATGAAAGGGTAAAGTAATAAGCAATATCCTGAGCCATAGATCGGAAGATAACTTAAGCCTACATAAAGGCTAAGAGAGAAGAGGAAACTAAAGAGTTACATCAGCTAAGTAAATCAAGAGTCTGATTATTGGACCTAGATAATTATAGAAATCATGATTGAAACCATTGCAGAATCATTCTTAATATCAGAGGCACAAGAGAGATAGTACATCTCTATAACAGTTCTACGATAAAGCCAGTTAGAAGAGTACCAGCCTCATAGAAAGTCAGTATGAAGCTTGCATCGGATTATGTATGCACCAGAGGTGCAATTATAATAGTAGAGCTTCAAGTTGTGGATATGAATTATATCTATGTGGAAGGGAGGTTATGAAAGAGATGGAAGATACAATGCAAGATTTTAAGGTATGTAAAGTAAACATTAAGAAGGTACGAGATACTCAAGTGCAAAAGGTTGTGAATAGTCCGTACTTCAGATAGAGGGCTAGAAGCACTAGTATTCAGTATCAAGAAATGATAGCAGTGTCATCAATGACATATCTACTAGCCTATGGTTTCCACGTACCGAGAGGTCTAGTTAAGAGAGTAAATAAGAGTTAGAGACAATGTGATGTCTCGTTTGAGGTTCCTGAATAACATAAGGAAATATATGGTGCAAGCAAGTTAGAGGAGGTTGCGAGTAGTATAAATAGATATGTGTAGGTCACAAGCTAAAGTATGGTAGAGAGACAAGGTTTTAGGAAGACAAGAGTAAGGATAAGAAAAGGCGAATGAGAATAGGTAAGTTCTCGAGATTAAGCCCATCAAAACAAAAGAGCTGATGGTTTACATAAGTTATAGAAAGCTTAGTATATCATGAGTGAACTCAGAGGAGTCTAAGACTAAGAGCATGTAGAAGAGATGAAATGTTACCATAGTAGTAGAATAAATGTGTAATTGTGAAAGAAAAGCGGATGACATTTAGACATCTGATTGAGTAATGATCTAAAGAAAAGGCATTTCATGAATTGCACGGGATTGAAATAGTCCCATAAAATGAATCACATTGGGATGCTATGAAATACAGTTATTGAAGTATAGCATCGTCCATAGGTGGATCAGGCAAATCACTTCAAATGTTCCTCAATGCGACGTGAGCCCTAGTGATAATGTATTACTTAAGAGGTTTCAAGTTATCAGTGGTAGATTGTAGATCAACATTGAAGTGAATCAACAATGGATGGATAAAAGTTACAAAGTATGAGATGATATTAGGCCGTCATTCTTAAGAAGAACAATAATGAGAAAACATTAAAGGACTTAGATTTATACAAATAAGATAAGCAACGAGAGTAACCTGGAGTTTAGTAGCATACCTCAGTAACAATAAACCGAAGTAGGAGTTATGGTATATAATGACTTACTTAGATATAGTAAAGCCATAGACGCCTAGAGGGACAACTTGTCATAATTCTGTATATGTTCACAAAGTGAGGCCTAGAGATTGGCTAAAAGCTGGATGAAAAATTACAGAAGAGTCGCATAGGCGCACATAAAAGGATAAAGTCTTACAGACTGCATGATAGAAGGTACCAATATTTACGATATTGAAAGAATTCCGACCACAAGTTGTGGTGTAAGAAAGAGGCTTAAAAGGGGGAATGCCCTGACTTTTGGATTTAGTCACAGAACAGTTGCCTAGATGGAAAGGAGAATATTAAATTATTCACAAGAACTATAGGTTATGAGATGTTAAGTGCATTAGCCAATTCGAGGACGAATGTTCCAAAGGGCAGAATGATGTTACACCCCATGTTTTCGTACATGAAAGTACGTCGTATGTCAATTGATGTAAGCTCGGAAATGAGATTCTCTTTGAAAGTATATAAAGTGATCTAATGATATTACATCTTGTATTTTCGTTCAACATATAAACGACTAGATAGAGGATGAATGCACTTAAACATGAGAAAGAAGATTTTGGACAGATAAAAACGAGCTGCTTGCTTACTCGACGTGCCTGCTTCATCAACTTACTTCCCGTCCTACTTGCTTGAGCAACTCGACACATGTTTCAAAATGAAAATGGACCCACATGAATCACCTACTTGATTAAGTAGGTGACAAGTAGGTGCATCACCTACTTAGAGCTTGTAGAACAAATTAAAAGGGAATGGAAAAGGATAGAGATGGGCAAGCCTTGGGGCAGCCTAAGATCCATCTTCTCAAGCCCATTAGTGGGTCCATATAAACATAAATATCTCTTCATTTTACTTAGAAAACAATTCATACTCTCTCTCTATTGCAACGTGAAGGAGCTCCAAAATATCAGCCCAAGATCTCTCTCAAAGTTATCCTAGGGTTCAACACCAAATCCACAAGTTGGTACGGTGATGTCTCTCTTGGAAGATCAAGATCACCTAGTTATCTCTCTACTTTATTGTTTGGGCTAAAAAGCTTATTTGAACTTGAAGTAAAGCTTAGTTGGATAAGTATTCTTGCTGCCAAGGTAAGGTTTAACTTCTCCTATATGTATTTAAAATAATCTATGTATATCTAGTTGATTTGATAAAGGAAACTTGTGAAGTAAGTTGAACTCCATGTTGTAGTGTTGTGTATTTAGTTGATTTGATAAAGGAAACTTATGAAGTAAGTTGAACTTCATGTTGTAGTGTTGTAGTTGCTGGACTATTTTGGAGTTGAATTCTTGATGTTTTATGGCTGAAATCAGTAGAAATAACTTAAGATTACTATTGCTATTGTGGTTGATATGTTTGGAAAAAGAGAAGGCTTGGAAAGTACAAGTTAGAACGTGGTTGCTAGGTGAGATGGTGTGGACTATTTTGGTGATGTATTGTAACGAATATGATGTTTTATATATATATATATATATATATATATATATATATATATATATATGTTTGTTGACATTCTGGACATGTTGGTCTTGTTGGTGGATTTCAGAAAAATGAAAAGAATAAGGGGAGGTGAAGTTCTAGCTTCCATAAGCTTAACAATGATCCCTTATTGTTTGTTGTAGGTTGAAGTACTAATAGGCTGAACCAACGTCGTGTGGTTAGGTAAACGACAAAGGTATGTTAAGGCTATCCCTTATTTTCTATTGGCATGATCCATATAATACAAACGAAATGAGCAAACGTGCAACTTTCACAAATGACACTATTCTTAAAAGTAATAGGGGATCCTATGTTCTTGATTCCCCATGTGTCATATTATTCTATCGTCTGTTCATGGGTTTTAGAAAATACATAAGTTGATAATGTTTATTTCATGATATTAATCGAAAGTGTAATGATCTTATGACATTCCGAGAGATCTTATTGACTTACTTCTCATGCATTGCATTCATTTATACATGTACATTGACTCATGACCAGATGGTGTTACGCGTATATTATATGTATATGGGGTACACTATAAGAAATTTAATTTTTAACGACCATTCTTAACGAAGGGACATAAAACCGGTCGTTATAAGTGTATTTATAGCAACCAAATTTTTTCCGGTCCTTAAAACTAATTTTTAGCTCAATATTAACGAGAGGATAATATTGGGCCGTTAAAATATAACACATCCGGTCGTTAATAATTATTAATTAATGAAAAATTGGCTAACTTTTCCCACTTTTTTTCCCAATCCGCCAAATCACCCCCCCCCCCCCCCCAAAAAAAGGTAAAAAGCCGTAAGAGTTCGACTTAAACTTTCCAACAGTTGGTAAAACGCTGTTTTGAACGAAAAATTAGCAGAGAATTGTGCTATTATGACCAATTCAAATAATCAGAGTTGGTAAAATTCAGCGAATTAGCGAAAGAAGCTGCTCGGCACCTCCATTGACAACAGCTGCTCATCTTTGAGGTTCTTCTTATCACGGTAAGGTTCAAAATTTTACCCTCTTCTATGTGAATTGAGTAATAATTTCGCTAGAAAAGGCATCTGTTGAGCGATATCCTGTCTGCTGGTTAATTAATTGCTTATTTCAATCTGATCTATTATTAATTTTCAATCTTGGCCTCTCATCCCTTTTATATACGATGTCCTGCTTGAATGGAAATTTTTTGTGAAACTTGATTCTTGTTTTAAACTATACAAATTTGATCTGTTACACCCCATATTAGGGGTGAATTGTATAAAGGGGAAAAAATCACCGTAATACCCAAAAAAAATAATTAAATAACCAAGGAGAAAAGAACTACATGAAGATTCAAAGTAGTAGTACTGTAATTAAATTATAAGCATGTGAAACAATTTAAAAGTTACCTACACCAAAATATAAAATTAAGACCTCATGTGGACTGGTCCTTTTCTTAAATTTTCTCACCATTTAAAACTGAATTATTAGAATAGAGGTATGGGGGTTCAGATGTCACAATCATATCCTATATCAACACCATTTGCTAGTCTAATCTAATTTTAAAATAAATGTATTAATTTTGCTGTGATATAGTGTTACAACCCCATATTTCGTACGTGAAAGTACGTCATAAATTAGTTAATGGAAGTTCGGGAATGGAATTATTTTAAGATTATAAGCATTATGCTATTTCAAATAAGTGATAAGTAAATTCGTGAAGGTGAGAGAAGAAACAAGTTAAAGAAAATAAATTTTCGTCCAAGTTTGGCATATTGGGATAAAATACGGGCCGAGCGATAAAATCCAATATTTACGGACTAGTACCATATAAGGTACCATATGACCATGATAGTAGGATGTACAGAGTGTATAAAAAATAAGTAGAATTTTAAGTAATTTGAGACAATTCTTAATTATGCGGGTAATTGGTTAATTACCGAGTAACAGGACATTACCCAATTACCTAATAAGTAAATAAAGATTACATTCCCCATTCCCACGTAGCAGTAAGCCACACCCTAAAAAAATGACTAAGAGTCATTTCTTATTAGGTGACAACCTAATATATATTAATTAGCTGATGGACTTCCAGATAGTTGCCTTGCATGTACCAAGTTAAAACCACAAAAATTATTGGAGAGCTGCTGGAACATAACAAGAATGAGAATGGTGTTGTGATTCAAATTTTGAAAAGCAATACAATACTATTATGCAGAGAATGGCCAATTAAAAGTACTTGCACCAAATTCATGGGCGAAGCCACCTTTAGGAAAGGGTGGTCTTCGCTGAAAAATTACGAAAAATTATACTGTGTATATAAGTAAAATATTAATTTTAGATATATAAAATATTTATTGAACATCCTTTGTTGGAATTTTTTTTGTACTTCTTTCAAGTTTGAATACCCTTGGAAACATTTCTGGCTTTGCATCATAATCCTGATTTCCGTGGAAAACTGGCGTTGAAGGTTGCTTGTTTAAAGAATCAAATTCTTCAAGCAACTTACTCTTAAGAAGCACTAGCCTCTCTTTCTCCGATAGATTGCTAAAAGGATTTCCATAGGCTCCCTCAGGACCAAGGGGTTGACTACTTGACAACTGTGATCTGATGAATGATGGCATTGAAATCTTGGGGAAAACTTGGTCAGCTGGCGCTAAGAAATCATTTTCTATGATTTTGAATACAAACAACATTTCATTCTCAACCACTACAACGTGATTTCTTCAACCAACGAGATTTCTTAGCACAGTAGTAACGTAAAATTTTACGGCTCTAAAGGTTTACGGTGCAACCTTTTCCCAAGAACATCATATGAATTTTTCCATACTCCAGGTATGTTAAGGCTAAGCTCTTCCTTCATTTTGGCATGATCACGTCATTACACAAGTTTGATAACGAGGCATAAAGAAAAATTCATATCTCGGAATTTACGTATATTTTACTAGTCTCGCAAATTACAATATTCTCTTTATCGAGACTTCATATTCATTTGAGTATTTCCTTCTTTCAGTCAAGAGAGCAGAGAGTGTATATATATATATATATATATATATACAGTATTAAAGTATTTTCATTATCATCGAGCTATGATCGATGGGCAGGCCCTATTGGGCAACCTCTGATCAGATGGTAAGTTATATACCGAGCCTACTGTGACCGAGCGCCTATGAGCGAGCCCAGTTGGTAGAGATACAGAGCCTAGTATAGCCGAGCGCCTATGAGCGAGCCTACTACGGCAGAACATATATATATATATATATATATATATATATAAGGCCGGACAACTATTTTACTTACTATATTGAGAGAGTTGAGTCAGTATCAGTAGGTAAGCATATCTTCAGATTTTCTTTGACTCCCAATTACTGTTCGTTATTATATTATCAGTTTCAGCTTTCAGTATATTGCCTTACATACTCGGTGCATTATTTCGTACTGACGTCCCTTTTCTGGGGGCGCTGCATTTCATGCTTGCAGGTTTAGATAGATAGACGGGTAGACCTCCTCAATAAGTGTTGCCCGAGTTCAGCTTGATTGGTAAGCTCCATGCCTTTCGGAGTTTCCGAGTCTAGAGCTTTATGTACATCTCGTGTATAAATGTATATATGTTATAAGTAGGTCGAGGAGCTGGTCCGATCACAGTATATCCATCAGTAGAGGCTTGTAGACATATCGTGTGAGTTAGTGCAGTATGTTGGGCTTGTAGGCCTTGTATGTATATTTGGTTGGTTTGCAAACTGCAATAATTAAGACGGCCTTGTTGCCCTAGCTTTATATTGATATTTAGTCAACATTTATGGTTGTCTTGCAATGTGGCCCATAGCCAAAGTATGACATCATATGTCCAGAGTCCCTTAATCGCAAGTTGGTACGCAAGGATAGGTGAGGCACCGGGTGTCGGTCTCGCCCCCAGGTTCGGGGCGTGACATGATCATCAGAGGAATGGGGTATGAGAATTGGCTAAAGTTATTTGGTAGTATGTCTCTGTTTTCAATCTCAATTGTAGTGCAAAAGATCAGTATGAAAGAATGAGCAAGGGTATGTTAGATATGTTGCACTTACTGGAGAGGTGGCTTGTCCAGTTTTTGAACTGTATCACAAAGTGCTTGCTGCACATTCTTTCCCTCCTCATTCATCACATGATCATGCTCATTGAGCAATGCTTCAAACGAGATAGAAAACTCGATATTCTTTGATGTTATGACCTGGTCTTTCAGACATGGAGATTTCCTATTTTTAGGTGATCGATGCGTCACTGCTTGCTGCTAATTAGCAGGTGATCGAGCAACAACTGTCCAGTCCTCTCCAGCTATATTCTTTACTGTTCCATCTCCCATACCTATTTTCTTTGGCCCATCTTAGAATTAGAGCTATTCCTCAAGCCAACTGTTGCTATTTGCTGCTGCCCGGGCTTAAACCTTTCTTGCATTAAATCCTTCACGTTCCTGCCCCTCATCTTGTGTAACAGTGGCTAAAAAACCTACTGGTTTTTCAACTACATCAACAATTGCAGCAGTAGATTTAGGAGCCCCAATAGTAAGTCGATCACCAGTGCATTCAATGCAACATTAGCCTCCAACTTTGAACCTATAGTAGCTGCTTCAATTCGACTTTTTCGACTGCCACTGCTACATGATTCTTAGTATTGTTTCCTCGATCATGCCCTGTAACGGCTACACTACTCAAAGCATCTACATCTTCAAGACCTTGCCCTTCATTGTGCGCAGCAGTAGGTTTAATAACTGCTGTTTTCTCAACCATCTCAAGTGCAGCAGTATTAGCTTGATTTGCCCAGATTTCACTGAAGCCTTGTACTCCTGCTTAGCAGATTCTTGCGTCCCACTTTCCTGCATAAGAGGCAGTTTTACACCAGCAGTGGCATGATCAGCTATAGGTACGAGAAAACCATATAGATATTAAAGAGCACCAATATTTGTTTAACTTTTTGGTAGTATTAAAATGATATATCTTCTATCAATGAGCACTCAACATTCTGTTCTGAAATCTGATTCTGAACAGAACAGAATGAACCAATGAAAGTACAAGAGGGGGGGGGGTGAATTGTAGCCTTTTTAAATTTCTAGTCGACTACTCTTTAGCTCTAATCGACTTATGCGGAGACAACCTGCATAGAACTGTTAGTTCTTTCGATTTAAACAAGTGTTAATCACAATAAACAGTAAAGGAACAGAATATAATATGAGAGCGATAAAGTAAATGACACCACGAATTTTATACCGGTTCGGAACCAATGTTGTATCCTAATCCAGTCCTCTTGGGTTGCAAGACTGTTGTCTTTTAGAGTTCTTTGTAAATCGAATTGAGTACAGCCTTTGTGATTTTCAGCGATCACCACCAACGCTGACAGGGTTGGTTTTCACTCGCTCACCAACAACGGCTCTTTGGTTTTTACTCGCTCACCAAAGAAACGAACAACGACACAACCTCTAGGACACTGCCTCTCCAATATTTTTCTGTCTCTCTTCTTTCTTTTGTGTACACAGTAAATCTACTAAAGTGAATTACAATGCTTGTTAAAAGTAGAATAAAGAACTTGTAGTTGAATAGACAATTTGTATAGAAGGCTGCGTGAATCTTCTTCTCGGTTGCTCTTCAACTTATATTGTTGCCTCCAATATGACAGTTGCTGATTTTTCTCATTAAATGCATATAATATAATGGTCAATGTGATATATGATGGCTTTCCTTCTTAAGGAAATCTTCTTTGTGCTTCTTTAACACATTCTTCCTAATCTTGATTCTTTCCCACAAATAAATATTCTTTCCTTGTGTAGTAAATCCCAGGCAATCTTTTTATTCCATCCAAATTGCTTCTTCTTTTCTTCATAATTGTAAATTTCCTTTCAGAGCTTTGCTCCTCTTCCTTTATGGTCAATCTTGGCTCGATGCTTGCCTCTTGACTTATGGAAATAAAATCTCGCTTTGTCTCCTTTTTTTCTTTCAAGATTGATTTGCAGCTTCCCTTCTTTACATAGATCTTGAAAATATAATTTATTTCCATATCAAAATCTTGTAGTGACTTGGCAAATCTTTTCAATAGTCTTGGCTTGATATAGTAGTAAAACCCATCACTTCTCTTTCAAACTCGTAGTATATATATATCCAAAATTGAATAAGATATCTTCCTTCAAGAATATATAATATTTTTCCATTAATACTTGTGAACTCTTCTTCCCGCTGTGTAAGTATGAGCTCTTATGGAGACAACCCAAGAGAATTTCAAGATCCTCTTCCTTTTGACTTTGGATCTTGAATATTATTTTCAATATGAAGATCTCAATATATCTTTGAACTCCTATTATATTGGAGATATTCCTTTCATGATCTTGGGAAATAATCTCCTTCCATAATATAGATTGCATTACATCCATAATATATTTTCTTTCCATAGAAAATATATTCTTCTTATATTGAAAATATTCCTTTCATGATCTTGTAGCATCTTTTTCAAATAGTATTTTCCTTGCACAAAATAATAGATCTTCTCCAGGATTTTAGCAACCTTCTTTTCAAGATATTTATGAACTTTCCTTCCATAATTTCCGTAGAGTCTTCTTCTGATATTGTAGTAAACTATTCAATATTTGAAATATGACTTTCAAATATTATTCATTCCATGACGCTTGGATATAAATCTCTGAAAATAATCTTTCTTGATAAAATCATCATATGATATTCTCTTTCTCATATTTATTTGGATCTTTACCAGCATCTTCTTTCTCGAATAAACATGTGCAAGAATAAGGCTACCACAAGTAAATGTTCTTTGATTAATAATTATGTTGGTTTGTTATCATCAAAATTAATGCGTGAAACCTTGAAGCTAACAATCTCCCCCCTTTTTGATGATGACAAACTATTGAGTATAAAATAAGAAAATTTTATCAAAGACTTAATTAAAGGCAGTAATGGGATAAGCGAGATAAACGGGTTACTTCCCTGAAGTAATCTTTTCGAAATGCATGTAGTACATTAATTGTGAACTCCCTCTCACTCTATGCATTCCTTAGTTATGCTCCCCCTGTCTCCATGCATTCTACCTGAATTTTCGATCTTTTCAAACTTTTGTACACATTATTTTCTCCCCCTTTTGTCATCATCAAAAGGGTGGGATGAACCTATCAATTCGATAAGTGCACAATCCATTAATTCATCCAGTAAAACCAAATGTTTGATTTCGTTGGACAAATTTTGAGTAACCAAATCATTGCAACTTCTTTAGAGGAAATATCTACAAGATGATGGTCAATGTCCTCCAGGCACAAATTTTGAGTAACCAAATCATTGCAACTTCTTTCGTAAATGAGAGGAAATATCTGCAATATGATGGCCAATGTCCTCCAGGCAGATTTCCAAAATACTTTCTGCCACAAGCAATCTAGTGACACATGTTTTGCCTTGTGTGCTCTAGTTTGTCTTTTTCATGAGAATTACAAAATCTCCATGTCATTTTTTCTATTTCAATCCACTTTGTTTCCTGCAAGATTTGCATCTGAAAAGATCCTAATAGATCAAAGCAATTAGTTCTTGCATATAATAATCCATAATTTAGAATCAACCAAGGATCTTTTGCGGCACTATGAAGAGATATTATGGGATCAGGTATACCTAAATATTTATCATAAAAATTCAATCGAGAGCCGATCATACCTTGGTACTTTATTCGATCGTTGGACTTACTAATTTTCTCCTTGCTTCGCATTATGGAATGTGAAGATAAAGGTAAATTCTCCATTATACTCATTTCCAATCCGATCATCTTCCAGAAGCTTAAAAAATTGCTTGATATGCGTTTGGTTAGTATAAAAAAATATGCTCTTGTAAATACAACTTTGGAAAGAATAATTGTCACATGATAAGCATGAATTTATTTCAAATGGTAACTAGTCTTAGTCACACGAATGTGATTAAAAAAACTTTCAATTCCATAGAGAGGCTAGAGAATAATGTTATGTAGTTTTCAAACCATTTAAAAAATATTTCAACATCCATACAAACTTTGAAATATGCATATGAAAAATAATATTCTAACAAAACTCTCAAGGAAGAAACATTCCATCTTGTTGTGAAACCTTGAGCTACAAGTTTACACATAATTTTCACATTCTTACTAATCTTATCCGGCTTTAGATATCCATGATTGCAACTCATTTGCTTGGTACTGGATTTCCATACTGTTGATTCTTTCAGCTTCGCTCAATAAATCTTGTATTACTAGGATCCATCATTCATCGTTTAATGCTTCTTCATGACTGTCTAGTTCAACTAGTATAGATGTGTCACTAGCAATTTATTTTATGCTATCCACTATAATTCTCCATCCTTATTCACAATATGCTTAGAAAAATATTAGTATAAGGAAAACGCACATGATGAGATTTCTCTACAACTAATGAATAAGAAATATGTCAAGAGCTTACTTAGACAGTTGCAACCAATGAAAATAAGATAACCAAAAATTGATTTTTCTTCCTTCCCATAGCTCAGACAAAAATTCATTCAAGATAAGATATTAAAGCACATATAAGCCAATGATGACAATTTATGCAAAAATGATGCTTTCTTTCCAAGTCTGCTTTCAACTGAGGAGTCAAACTAAAGATGTAAAAGATCGTGCTTGTTGCAAGAAAATGTCAAATAGATACTATTAAGACACACATCGATGATCACTGCAAATGCGTTAATTTCTTAAAAAAATGACCTATGCAAAAGTAAGGATAATCATCAATAGAAATATATATATATATATATATATGTATATATATATATATATATGTGCCTCCCAAAATTTTGAGTCTTAGGAACAGTCGAGTATCTCTATATGCACAAGTTACCGAGGCATCAAGGTTAAACAATTTTCTCAGATTTGAATGAAATTTCACTACTCTTCCTTTTTCTCGTCCTGGGTATCAAGCCCAAGTCTTCTCGATCTTCACCATTTTCAGATTCTTCAAGAGTTGACGTGGATTCAATTTCCTTAACTTTGTTGGCGTCCCCGTGGATATTTTCCAATCTGTCCCATATATCTTTA
This sequence comes from Nicotiana sylvestris, assembly GCF_000393655.2. Classification (NCBI taxonomy): domain Eukaryota; kingdom Viridiplantae; phylum Streptophyta; class Magnoliopsida; order Solanales; family Solanaceae; genus Nicotiana; species Nicotiana sylvestris. The sequence goes on from NC_091067.1 coordinate 109,009,593, forward strand.
GCAGTCTCACAGGTGGATATTCTCTTATATTCTTCTTCACTAATCGCACAATAGAGCATATTGATTGCTTTAGCATTTGTTTGTATAATATCCAACTGTTATTCTGTGTAGTCAAATATGGATGCCCTTTTTACAAGCTTCTTTCCATCATTGTTGTTCGGAATACATCTGGGTCCATTCTGAATAATTAGCCAGGCTTGATAATCTATTGATTGAATATAAACTTTCATTCTTTCCTTCCAATGGCTATAATATTGACTATTTAAGTACAGTGGCCTTCTTGTTGAGTATCCCTATTGAAGTATGGTCCCAACGATTTGATGACCTACCATGGATATTTTCTCACTTGCTGTTAAGCAAAAAAATAAAGATGTGAGACTTGCTCTGGTACCAATTGAAAGTACAAGACGGAGGAGGGGGTGAATTGTAGCCTTTTTAAATTTCTAGTCGACTACTCTTCAGGTTTAGTTAACTTATGCGGAGACAGCCTGCACAGAATGTTAGTTCTTTCGATTTAAACAAGTGTTAATCACAATAAACAGTAAAGGAATAGAATATAATACGAGAGCGATAAAGTAAGTGACACCAGGAATTTTATACTGGTTCGGAACCAATGTGGTATCTTAATCCAGTCCTCTTGGGTTGCAAGAGTGTTATCTTTTAGAGCTTTTTGTAAAATGAATTGAGTACAGCCTTTGTGATTTTCAGCGATCACCACCAACGCTGACAGGGTTGGTTTTCACTCGCTCACCAACGACTCTTTAGTTTTCACTCGCTCACAAAAAAAAAGAACAACGACACAACCTCTAAGACACACTGCCTCTCCAATATTTTTCTGTCTCTCTTCTCTCTTTTGTGTACACAGTAAATCTACTAAAGTGAATTACAATGCTTGTTAGGAGTAGAATAAAGAACTTGTAGTTGGATAGACAATTTGTATAGAAGACTGTGTGAATAATCTTCTCGGTTGCTCTTCAACTTATATTGTTGCCTCCAATATGACCGTTGCTGATTTTTCTCATTAAATGCAGAATATAATGGTCAATGTGATATATGATGGCTTTCTTTCTTAAGGAAATCTTCTTTGTGCTCCTTTAACAGATTCTTCCTAATCTTGATTCTTTCCCACAAATAAATATTATTTCCTTGTGTAGTAAATCCCAGGCAATCTTTTTATTCCATCCAAATTGCTTCTTCTTTTCTTCATAATTGTAAATTTCCTTTCAGAGCTTTGCTCCTCTTCCTTTATGGTCAATTTTGGCTCGATGCTTGCCTCTTGACTTATGGAAATAAAATCTCGCTTTGTCTCCTTTTTTTCTTTCAAGATTGATTTGCAGCTTCCCTTCTTTACATAGATCTTGAAAATATAATTTATTTCCATATCAAAATCTTGTAGTGACTTGACAAATCTTTTCAATAGTCTTGGCTTGATATAGTAGTAAAACCCATCATTTCTCTTTCAAACTCGTAGTATATATATCCAAAATTGAATAGGATATCTTCCTTCAAGAATATATAATATTTTTCCATTAATACTTGTGAACTCTTCTTCCGGCTGTGTAAGTATGAGCTCTTATGGAGACAACCCAAGAGAATTTCAAGATCCTCTTCCTTTTGACTTTGGATCTTGAATATTATCTTCAATATGAAGATCTCAATATATCTTTGAACTCCTATTATATTGGAGATATTCCTTTCATGATCTTGGGAAATAATCTCCTTCCGTAATATAGATTGCATTACATCCATAATATATTTTCTTTCCATAGAAAATATATTCTTCTTATATTGAAAATATTCCTTTCATGATCTTGTAGTATCTTTTTCAAATAGTATTTTCCTTGCACAAAATAATAGATTTTCTCCAGGATTTTAGCAACATTCCTTTCAAGATATTTAAGAACTTTCCTTCCATAATTTCCATAGAGTCTTCTTCTGATATTGTAGTAAACTATTCAATATTTGAAATATGAATTTCAAATATTATTCATTCCATGACGCTTGGATATAAATCTCTGAAAATAATCTTCCTTGATAAAATCATCATATGATATTCTATTTCTCATATTTGTTTGGATCTTTACCAGCATCTTCTTTCTCGAATAACCCTGTGCAAGAATAAAACTACCACAAGTAAATGTTCTTTGATTAATAATTATGTTGGTTTGTTATCATCAAAATTAATGCGTGAAACCTTGAAGCTAACAATAAAGTTCAATCTTGATTTGGGAAGCATCAGTTCTGAAATCTGATTCTGAGACTTCAACATTCTGTTGTTCTGCAGCTTTGTTTAGTGAAATGGTCCTTTGTGCAAATGACCAATCCCCAACTCTTGAAATCTTCTTAAGGTTTAATCTTGGTCTATTATTATTAGTGGCTGAAAAATTTCTTCTTTGAGTTCTAAGCATTTCAATTGAGGTTGGTAATGGAGGAGACAGGTGTGAAACTGTGATTTGAGGCTTTACTACAAGTTTTGTGGCAATAGGACTAATAAGATTGAGTTCAATTAATGGGGTATAAGGTTCTGTTTTTTTTATTTAGGCCTCTTGAGAAGAAGACGAAGCAAAGACAGAATTAATCCACGTGTCAAGTTTATTTTTACACTAATACAATATTATTATATTAAAAGTATTCTTAACATGAACATCAGTTCCATATCCAAGGGGTAACATCAGAAATTTGGTCAAAAAAGTTGTATTAAGACGGATATAGAGTAACATCAGAAGCACACATTAGTCTTATCCAGTTCTAGTTACCATGCATACAGGAAAAGAAATGCTTACTACAACTGAGTTCAACCGTCTCTTCTTTCCTTTGTTCTCTGCCTTTGCACCGATGCCTCATAACATGATCACACGCGCAAAAGCTTTTACTTCGTCCTTTCTCATTCTGATGTATATAGCCTCCACAAGAGAATTTATTTATCTCCTTCTAATTTATACAGCTACTGTTTTAGAACATATATCAAACGGTTCACACTTAACACTAGTCTTACTAATATCCCCATATATGGCTCATAGATTGTTCACAGTAGCCTTACTATTCACAGAGGTTCAGATTTCTTTACCTCTACCTTATACATCTAATGTTCTATGACATATCAGCATTACCTTTCTTTTTAGTTTTCAATAAAGTCAATGACAAGTAGCAAATTGCTCAGTTGAGATACTTATTGACCTCCGCGATTACAATATACTTCTCTTTCTAGTCTAGAGAATGTAAACCACACTCAAAAAGTGCTTAAGGATGGAGAACATAAACTGCTTTACACTACTATAAACCTAATATACAATAAATATCTTCTAACAGGTCTTAAGGATGAGATTACTTCATCCTTAATCAAATATTTCTGGTTCAAATTTTGAGTATGGAGAAACTTTTGATAATGAGTGCTTCCTTTCTTAATGGACCATATATGATGCGAATCTAATAGTCAAAGTGGATTTCGAATACCAAAATGTTACTTTCTCTTCGCGTCAATATGAACACTCAATCATAGAGATATATACATACAAATCATGTCTGGTGAAAGAAGGTACTTGCCCAAAATCAATATGTTCACAGTATTTTTTCTACTTTGGATAACTGAAAAAAATATATATTTATTAAATGGATTAGTTCTTTACATAGTTAGACACGTTAACACATACTTATAGCCGGCATATGAAGTAGAAGTCTATAGACCACATTTGGATGGTGGAGTTTATGCTTATTTTTTCCTCCGATATAAAAAATATTTATATATAAATCTAGTTTGGGAAAGAACAAATGTAGATTTGAAGAACATTAAGCTTGCTAAAACTTTTATTTGAGAAAAGAGCATTTGGCTTGACTGAAATGAAATAACATAAAGCTTTGAACTCTTTGTGTGAAATTTGACATTAAGGAGGAGGAACATGGTTTGGAGAAACTTGGATTTGTATGTTTCTAATATCAATTCAGCTAATTCAGTTTGTGATATTGAACTTTATCCGAAAGATTTGGTCTATTTGGTTTGACATTTCAGTATTAGTGACTCAGTCTTAGTTGTGCAAATAGATTACACTAATGTCATATTCATTATCTGTTGCTTTCACTCAATATGTACTTAATTGAGATACTCACTCTGAATTTTTCAGTTTCTCTACCTGAATTTTTAGTTGTTCACTTAAAATTCTTTCACATTCTTTTCCTTGATTGGTTGTTTTGTTTCCTGAAATAACACTAATTTCTTAATCAACAATCACACTATAAGAGCATCAATACAGAGTAATTTTTTTTTTAGTTTCCCTGATTTGTAGATTATTTATAAAATCCTTACAAAAAAATATTCTCAATTTTCAAAAGTACTAAAAATTTAACATATTTATTCATCCTTTATTGTAAAAATTAAGGCTGTTACAAGGGATATAGGCTAGTGAAATGGTGGAAGTGAGAAATTATTCTAACATATTATAAAAATAATCTTCGAAAGTAGATGGGCTAATATTCCTTAGTAAAGGTGACTAATATGTTTTTGTTCGCTTATGTTCATTTCTTGTTCATTGCCATACTAATATTTTTTGGTTGACTATATATGTATATCAATTTCGTGTATACACCAGATTATGCACCTGATAAGCAATGGATGGAACTTATTCATGATCGACTTGATAACGCTTACATACTTGGGGTGGAGAACTTTTTGGATTATGCTTTTAAAAGATTGGAAGAAACACGCGAAATACGTTGTCCATGCATCAAATGTTGTAATGCAATTTCAGGAACACGTGAGTTGGTTAGGTCACATTTAATAGTACACAGAATGGTCCAAAAATTATACCTTTTGGTATCACCATAGGGAGAGATTAGGTGAGTCTTCTTCAGATTATGAATTTGTAGGTGATAAGATCAATGAAGAGGGTGATGGTGAGGATGAAATACATGAAATTTTAAGGGATTTATATCCCACTTTTGAAGGAGACAATATGAACAATGATGGTGATGGGCAATTTGAGGAGGAACCAAATATTGAAGCAAAAAGATTCTATAGGATATTAAAAGATTTTAAGCAACCATTGTACCAAGATTCAAAAGTTTCTAAACTTTCTACTTTGGTAAAGTTGCTTCATATCAAAAGTATTGGTAATTGGAGTAACACATCATTTACAATATTGTTGAAGCTCTTGAAGGAAGACTTATTGCCAGATGGATTAAACTTGCTAGATTCATATTACAAAGCAAAGAAGGTAATTCGTCACCTAGGGCTTTCTTACAAGAAGATTGAGATGCATGTAAGAATGATTGTATGTTATACTGGAATGATGATAAGTCTCTTGAGTCTTGCAAAGTTTGTGGTGCATCTAGATGGAAGGAGGATAAACGTAGCGGGGAAACCAAATTTTAAAGTGGGAAAAATATACCATACAAGATTTTACGTTATTTTCCTCTAAAGCCAAGACTTCAAAGATTATTTATGTCCTCGAAAATATCTACTCTGATGAGATGGCACCATGACAAAAGAGTTGATGATGGAATAATAAGGCATCCAGCTGTTTCAATAGCGTAGAAAACGTTTGATGAACTTCATCAATCTTTTGCATCCGAGCCTCGTAATGTTCGACTTGGACTTGCTAGCGATGGTTTTCAACCATTTGGAAATTCCAAAACTCCATGTAGCATTTGGCCTGTGGTACTTATTCCTTATAATTTACCACCTTGGCTATGAATAAAGAAAGAAAATTTTATTTTGTCGATGATTATTCCTGGTCCTGAGAGTCTTGGAGATGCTATTGATGTCTATCTCTAGCCTTTGATAGAGGAATTAAAGAAATTGTGGGAATTTGGAGTGGAGACCTTTGTTGCGTCAACTAAACAAAACTTTGTATTACATGCATATTTATTATGGACCATTAATGACTTTTCCACATATGCAAATTTGTCTGGATGGAGTATTGTGACGTCCCGACCAGTCGTCTTAAGAATTTACGCCCTAATCCCCTATTAACTGCTTTTCCTGAGTTTATTTCTGCTATTTTGATTTGCTGGGATGTTCGATTTTGAATTTTGGAGAGTTTTGTGACACTTAATCCCTAAATGAGAGCTTAAGTGTTGGAAAGTTGACCGTAGTCGGAACAGTGCGAAGACGGGCTCGAATTGGAAATTCGATGGTTCCGTTAGCTTCGTTGGGTGATTTCGAGCTTAGGGGCGTGTTCGGATTTTGTTTTGGAGGTCCGTATCTAATTTAGGCTTGAAATGACGAAAGTTGAATTTTTGAAGTTTCCGGTCCGATAGTGAGAATTTGATCCGAGGGTCGGAATGAAATTCTGGAAGTTGGAGTAGCTCCGTAGTGTTGAATGTGACGTGTTCTTCGCAAAATTTTAGGTCATTCGGACGAGGTTTGATAGAATTTTTGATCGAAAGCGTATTTTGAGAATTTTGGAGTTCGTAGGCTTAAATCCATGGTTAATTCGAGGTTTCGATGTTGTTTTAGGTGTTTTGAGGATTGGTACAAGTTTGGATAGTGGTTTGTGACTTGTTGGTGCCTTTGGAGTTCGTAGGCTTAAACCCATGGTTAATTCGAGGTTTCGATGTTGTTTTAGGTGTTTTGAGGATTGGTACAAGTTTGGATAGTGGTTTGTGACTTGTTGGTGCCTTTGGTTGAGGTCCCGGAGGCCTCAGGATGATTTTGGATGGTTGACGGAAAGATTTGGAATTTAAGTTGCAGCTTCAGCTGCTGGTTCTGTCATAACCGCACATGCGGTTTGGGTACTGTGGCCGCAGAAGTGGAATTTGGCCATCTCTTCAGGAACCGCAGATGCGGGTAGTTCACCGCAGAAGCGGTACCACACATGCGGGAGGGTAACCGCAGATGCGGAAAATGGCCTTTTAAGTGAAAGTCGCAGATGCGACCTAAGCTCGCATTGGGATAAGGTGTTTAGTACGGAAATCCCTGGGCAGAACATATAGATTCTTGCCTTCGCGAAATTTAGCCATTTTTCATCTCTTTCAAAACGGGAAGAAGCTTAGGGAGCACGTTTCAAGAGAGATTCTCAGAGGAGTTCATTGGGATAAGGTCTTTAGTCCCTAAACTCGTTATTGGAATGATTTTTATCAAATTAAACATGAAAAATTAAGGAAAATCAGTGGTAATTGGGGGTTTAGTGCTTGTATAATTGGAGACCTTTGAGTGATGATTTGAGGGACAAATTGAGGTCCGATTTTGGTACTTTTGATATGACTGAACTTGTGAGAATGCGAGGTTCTGGAAATATAAATTTTACCCAATTCCGAGGCGTGGGCCCGATGGGTGTTTTGATCATTTTACATAATTTTGCGTATCAGCTTGGAATTTAATTGTAGAATCAGTTACTTGAAGTGTTATTTACATTATGCAATTGCATTGTATAGATTTGGGCCATTTGGAGTCGAGTACTCATGGCAAGAGCGTGGTTTCGGGTTGATTTTGAGCCAGGTCGAGGTAAATGGCTTGTCTAACCTTGTGTGGGGGACCTTTCCCTTAGGATATGATATATTTGATAATTGAAATGCCTTGTACGTGAGGTGACGAGCGCGTACTTGAGCTAATTGTTGAAAATCCAGTTTTTCCTTAAGTATTTCAATTGAGTTCTTTTTCCTGTTTTATTCTACTTGCGAATTTAGCCTATTGCTAGTTTAGAAAAACATGTTTAGTTGACTATTTGCTTAAACTGCCTTAATTGCATTACGTGAAGCATGTTAGGCTAGAATTAACTGTTTACTTGGTACGAAATTTAGCTTAATTGGGTATTCTTGTATTGTTGCTGTGTTTTTGCTTTGAGACTACGAGACGGCATCCCGGGAGATCCCCTATACGTATTTATAATCTGAACTGAGGTGTAGGATACCAAAAGATCCTTGGCACGTATATTGAGGATACCAAGAGATCCTCGAGATACCGAGAGATACCTAGCATATATTGAGGATACCAAGAGATCCTTGGGATACCGAGAGATCCCTAGCATATATTGAGAATACCAAGAGATCCCTAGCATATATTGAGGATACCAAGAGATCTCGGGATATCAAGAGATCCCCGGCTATCATCCTTGTTATGAGTGGTACTTCATGGTGTTTGCCTTTATTTCGGTTTCCGTTATTGTACTCCTTGTTATCATGTGTAGATTCTTACTGTAGATTCTCAATTGTACTGTTTATCTTATCCTGTCATCTTATTATTTATTTAACCTTAGTAGGGCCCTGACCTTCCTCGTCACTACCCGACCGAGGTTAGGCTTCGCACTTACTGAGTACCGCCGTGGTATACTCATGCCCCTTATATACATATTTTTCATGTGCAGATCCAGGTACCGCTACTCAGGCCTACCATCCTTGAGGGAGACGACTGTTTTAGAGACTTCGAGGTACATCTGCTGCATCAGCAAACCGAGGAGTCCCTTTCTATTCCTGCTTTTAGTATTTAGCCCTTCTATATTTTTCTATTCTTGCTAGACATTTCGGAGTTAGAGCTATATAGTGTTTTTCTTAACTTGTGATTTGTGGGTTTTCGGGTCTTGGATTTACGTATTGGTATTGAGAGTTAAACATGGTGTATGTCGAGCGGCACATTTAAATACTATTATTACTTTATTCATGTTTTAGATTGTTTTACTTTCGCAAATTTTGTTTTTTCTTCCGCAATTTAGGCTTACCTAGTCGTAGAGACTAGGTGCCGTCATGATGGTTCACGGAGGGTGAACTAGGGTCGTGACAAGTTGGTATCAAGTGCTCTAGGTTCATAGGAGTCATGAATCACAAGCTGGTTTATTAGAGTCTCATGGATCGGTACAGAGACGTCTGTACTTATGTACGAGAGGCTATGTAACTGTTAGGAAAATTCACTTCATTTGATTCCCTTGTCGTGCGATATTTTTGACATCACAATTCTAAACTTATTTCTTCTATTCTCTCACAGATGGTGAGGACACGTGCTACCCGAGATGATCAGGCACCCGCGCCCCCTACTACAGCCGTTAGAGGCCGGGGCCGGGGTAGAGGCCGAGGACGCGCACGTGGTGCAGCCAGAGCACCTACGTGAGCTGCCGCCGAGGTACCACCAGCATTTCCAATCGGAGTCCAGGCACTTGACACGCCTACTGCTACCACTACTCTAGCTCTCCAGGAGACTTTGGCACAGTTCATGAGCATGTACACCACTCTGGCTCAAGCAGGGTTGCTTCCCCTTGCTGCAGCCATATCTCAGGCCGGGGGAGGAGCACAGACTCCCGCCGCCTGCACTCCTGAGCATCGAGTGCATGTTGAGCAGGCCCCTAAGATTTTTCTTGTACCGCCTGTAGTGCCAGTTCAGCCCGAGGACAGGGCAGCAGCTTCCGAGGAGAAGCAGCTGAGGTTTGAGAGGTTCAAGAGGTACAAGCCTCCTCTATTCAGCGGACTAACATCGGAGGATGCTCTGTGATTTCTATATAAGAGTTACTGCAATCTCCATACCATAGGTATATCAGGATCGAACGAGGTTTCCTTCACTACTTTCCAGCTTCGAGGAGCCGCCTATGAGTGGTGGCGCACCTATGAGTTAGACAGTCCGGATGAGGCTGCTTTACTGACTTGGACTCAGTTTTCAGATCTGTTCCTAAGAGAGTATGTTCCTCAGAGCCTCAGGGACGTATGACGCTCAGAGCTTGAGCATTTGCACTAGGGTGCTACGACTGTCTCAGAGTATGCTGTCCGTTACACCAATTTGGCTAGGCATGCACCAGCCTTGGTTTCTGCTATTCGCGAGAGGGTTCGCTGGTTTATTGAGGGCCTTATTCCCAGCATCAGGTCTAGCATGGCTCGTGAGTTGGAGATGGATATTTCTTATCAGCAGGTGGTGAGCATTGCTAGGAGGATTGGAGGTATGCATGCTAGGGAGAGAGAGGAGAGGGAGGCCAAGAGGTCTCGAGAGTCGGGCCATTTCTCTATTGCCCATGCCCCAGCAGCAGGTCGTCATAGTAGGGGTTATATGAATCGCCCTGTTCATTAAGCTCTTCCAGCAGCCAGTGGTATCCCAGCTCCTCCTAGGCCTCATGAGCGTTATTATGCACCATCGGTATCTAGCGCGCCTCCTGCACGGGGTGCTTTCAGAGGTCAGTCCAGCTGACCTGGTCCGAGCCAGTCACAGCCACCACGTCCTTCGAGAGCTTGTTTTGAGTGTGGTGACACACGCCACATGGTGAGGGATTGCCCTACACTTGGGAGGAGTGCACCTCCACAGACTTCTCAGCCACAATGTGCCCCGCAGAGTTCTCAGACTATGATTACAGCTCCAGTTGCTACCTCACCTGCTCAGCCAGCTAGAGGTGGAGGTCGGGGAGGTAGAGGTTTCCCTAGAGGGGGAGGCCAGGCCAGATACTATGCCCTTCCTGCCCGTATCGAGGTTGTTGCCTCCGATTTTGTCATCACAGGTATTATATTAGTTTGCCACAGAGATGCATCGGTTCTATTCGATCTAGGCTCTACTTGCTCTTATGTGTCTTCTTATTTTGCTCCGCATTTGGGTGTACCTCGGGATTCTTTGAGTTCCCCTGTTTATGTTTCTACTCATGTGGGAGATTCTCTTGTTGTGGACCGCGTTTATCGGTCGTGATTGGTTGCTCTTAGTGTTTTCGAGACCAGAGCCAATTTATTGTTACTCAGTATGGTTGACTTCGATATTACCTTGGGCATGGACTGGTTGTCGCCCCATTATGATATTCTTGATTGTCATGCCAAAACCGTGATGCTGGCTATGCTAGGAGTACCGCGTGTTGAGTGGAGGGGTACTTTAGATCACACTCCCAGTAGAGTTATTTCTTTTCTTAAAGCTCAGCGTATGGTGAGAAGGGGTGTGACGCGTATTTAGCTTATGTAAGAGATGCTAGTATTGATACCCCTTCAGATGATTCAGTCCTAGTAGTACGGGATTTTCCCGATGTGTTTCCAGCTAACCTTCTAGGCATGCCGCTTGATAGAGATATTGATTTTGACATTGATCTATTGTCGGACACTCAGCCCATTTCTATTCCTTCATATTGTATGGCTCCTCCTGAGCTGAAGGAGTTAAAGGATCAGTTACAAGAATTGCTTGATAAGGGTTTTATTCAGCCCAGTATATCACCTTGGGGTGCTCCTGCCTTGTTTGGGAAGAAAAATGATGGTTCTATGCATATGTGTATTGATTATCGCTAGTTGAACAAAGTGACAGTTAAGAACTGTTATCCTTTGCCTCGTATTGATGATCTGTTTGACCAACTTCAGGGCGCACATGTGTTTTCTAAGATTTATTTGCGCTCAGGTTACCATCAGTTGAAGATTTAGGAGCCAGATATCCCGAAGATTGCTTTCAGGGCTCAGTATGGTCATTACGAGTTCCTTGTTACGTCATTTGGGCTGAACAATGCCCCAACAGCCTTTATACATTTGATACACAATGTATTCCGGCCGTATCTTGACTCATTCGTCTTTGTCTTTATTGATGATATTCTGGTGTATTCCCGAAGTCGGGAAGATTATGAGCAACACCTGAGGACCGTGCTTCAGACTCTAAGAGAGAAGAAGTTATATGCTAAGTTCTTGAAATGTGAGTTTTGGTTGGATTCAACGACATTCTGAGGCCACGTGGTATCGAGTGAGGATATTTAGGTGGATCCGAAGAAGATATTGTTCGTGCAGAGTTGGCCCAAACCATCCTCAGCTACCGAGATCCGTAGTTTCCTTGGTTTGGCGGGCTACTACCGTCATTTTGTGGAGGGATTTTCATCGATTGCAGCCCCTATGACTAGGTTGGCCCAGAAGGGTGCTCCGCTCCAATGGACGGAGGAGTGTGAGGCGAGCTTTCAGAAGCTCAAGGCAGCTTTGACCACAACCCCAATTTTGATACTGCCTACAAGTTCGGGGTCTTATACAATCTATTGTGATGCCTCGAGGGTTGGCCTCAGAGCAGTGTTAATGCAGGACGGTGGGGTGATTGCCTACACATCCAGACAGTTGAAGAGACATGAAAAGAACTACCCTGTTCACGCCCTGAAGATTTGGCGCCATTATTTTTACGGGGTTCCCTGTGAGATTTATACTGACCATCGGAGCTTGTAGCACCTGTTCAAGCAAAAAGGTCTAAATTTGCGCCAGAGGAGGTGGTTAGAGTTGCTAAAGGACTATCATATCACTATTCTGTATCACCCGGGCAAGGCAAATGTGGTGGTCGATGCTTTGAGTTGCTGGGCGGAGAGTTTGGGGAGTTTGGCTTATTTACCAGCATCGGAGAGACCTATGGCGATGGATGTTCAGGCCTTAGCCAGCCAATTTGTGAGATTGGATCTTTTAGAGCCCAGTCGGGTTCTAGTTTGCGTGGTTTCTCGGTCTTCCTTATTTGATCATATCAGGGAGCGACAATATGATGGCCCTCATTTATTTGTCCTCAAAGACAAGGTTCAACACGGTGATGCTAGAGATGTGACTATTGATGATGATGAGGTATTGAGGATGCATGGTCGGATTTGTGTACCCAATGTTGATGGGCTTCGAGAGTTGATTCTAGAGGAGGCCCATAGCTCGTGGTATTCCATTCATCCGAGTGCCACGAAGATATATCAGGATTTGAGGCAACACTATTGGTGGAGGCGGGTGAAGAAAGATATAGTTGGATTTGTAGCTCGGTGCCTCAATTGTCAGCAGGTGAAGTATGAGCACCAGAGACCGGGTGAGTTGCTTCAGCAGATAGAGATTCCGGAGTGGAAGTGGGAACGGATCACCATGGACTTTGTAGTTGGGCTCCCACGGACTTTGAGAAAGTTTGATGTTATTTGGGTGATTGTGGATTGGCTGACCAAGTCCGCTCATTTCATTCCTGTGTGTACTACTTATTCCTCGGACCGAGCAGGATATGCGCAGCCGTTACACTCATCTTTTCACTACTTCAAGTATGTCTTTATGCTCGTTCGAGGACGAACGGATGTTTAAGTGTAGGAGGATGTGACGACCCGGCCAGTTGTCTTAAGAATTTATGGCCCGATCCACTATTAACTGCTTTCCTCGAGTTTATTTCAGCTATTTGATTTGCCGGGATGTTCGGTTTTGAATTTCGGAGAGTTTTGGGACACTTGGTCCCTAAATGAGAGCTTATGTGTTGGAAAGTTGACCGTAGTCAGATCAGTGTGAAGATGGCCTTAGAATGGAAATCTGATGGTCCCGTTAGCTTCGTTGGGTGATTTTGGGCTTAGGGGCGTGTTCGGATTTTGTTTTGGAGGTCCGTAGCTAATTTAGGCTTGAAATGCCGAAAGTTGAACTTTTGAAGTTTCCGGTCCGATAGTGAGAATTTGATCCGAGGGTCGGAATGAAATTCCGGAAGTTGGAGTAGCTCCGTGGTGTTGAATGTGACGTGTGTGCAAAATTTCAGGTTATTCGGATGAGGTTTGATAGACTTTTTGATCGAAAGAATATTTTGAGAATTTTGGAGTTTTTATGCTTAAATCCATGGTTAATTCGAGGTTTCGATGTTGTTTTAGGTGTTTTGAGAATTAGTACACGTTTGGATAGTGGTTCGTGACTTATTCGTGCCTTTGATTGAGGTCCCTGAGGCCTCAGAATGATTTCGGATGGTTGACGGAAAGATTTTAGAATTTAAGTTGCAGCTTCAGCTGTTGCTTCTGTCATAACCGCACCTGCGGTTTAGGTTCTGCAGGTGCTGCGCCCTAGAAGTGGAATTTGGCCATCTCTTCAGGAATCGCAGATGTGGGTAGTTCACCGCAGAAGCGGTACCGCACATGAGGGAGGGTAATCGTAGATGCGAAAAATGGCTCTTTAAGTGAAAGTCGCAGATGCGACTTAGGCTCCGCAGAAGCGGGACCGCAGATACGGTCCCAGGGCCGCAAATGCAGAAATCGCTGGGCAGAACATATAAATTCTTGCTTTCGCGAAATTTAGCCATTTTCATCTCTTTCAAAACGGGAAGATGCTTGGGGAGCACTTTTCAAGAGAGATTCTCAGAGAAGTTCATTGGGGTAAGGTCTTTGGTCCCTAGACTCGTATTGGAATGATTTTTATCAATTTAAACATGAAAAATTAAGGAAAATCAGTGGTAATTGGGGGTTTAGGGCTTGTATAATTGGAGACCTTTGAGTGATGATTTGAGGGACAAATTGAGGTCCGATTTTGGTACTTTTGATATGACTGAACTCGTGAGAGTGCGAGGTTTCTGGAAATACAAATTTTACCCGATTCCGAGATGTGGGCCAGAGGGGCATTTTGGTCATTTTACATAATTTTGCGTATCAGCTTAAAATTTAATTATAGAATCAATTACTTGAAGTGTTATTTACATTATGCAATTGAATTGAATAGATTTAGGCCATTTGGAGTCGAGTACTCATGACAAGAGCGTGATTTCGGGTTGATTTTGAGCCGGGTCGAGGTAAATGGCTTGTCTAACCTTGTGTGGGGGACCTTCCCCTTAGGATATGATATATTTGATAATTGAAATGCCTTGTACGTGAGGTGACGAACGCGTACTTGAGCTAATTGTTGAAAATCTAGTTTTTCCTTAAGTATTTCAATTGAGTTCTTTTTCCTGTTTTATTCTACTTGTGAATTTAGCCTGTTGCTAGTTTAGAAAAGCATGTTTAGTTGACTTAATTGCCTATTTTCTTAAACTGCCTTAATTACATTACGTGAAGTATGTTAGGCTAGAATTAACTGTTTACTTAGTACAAAATTTGGCTTAATTGGGTATTCTTGTGTTGCTGCTGTGTGTTTTTACTTTGGGACAACATCCCGGGAGATCCCCTGTACGTATTTATGATCTGAACGGAGGTGCGGGATACCAAGAGATCCCTGACACGTATATTGAGGATACCAAGAGATCCCTAGCATATATTGAGGATACCAAGAGATCCTCGGGATACCGTGATATCCCTAGCATATATTGAGGATACCAGGAGATTCTTGAGATACCAAGAGATCCCTAGTATATATTGAGGATACCAAGATATCCTCGGGATACAAAGAGATCCCTAGCATATATTGAGGATACAAAGAGATCCTCAGGATACCAAGGGATCCCCGGCTATCATCCTTGTTATGAGTGGTACTTCTTGGTATTTGCCTTTATTTCGGTTTCCGTTATTGTACTCCTTGTTATCCTGTGTAGATTCTTACTGTAGATTCTCAATTGTACTATTTATCTTATACTGTCATCTTATTATTTATTTAACCTCAGTAGGGCCCTGACCTTCCTCGTCACTACCCGACCGAGGTTAGGCTTGACACTTACTGAGTACCGCTGTAGTGTACTAATGCCCCTTCTACGCATGTTTTTCATGTGCAGATCCAGATACTGCTACTCAGGCCTACCATCCTTGAGGGAGCCGACTGTTTTAGAGACTTCGAGGTATATCTACCGCGTTCGCAGACCGAGGAGTCCTTTTCTATTCCTGCTTTTAGTATTTAGCCCTTCTGTATTTTCTGTTCTTACTAGACATTCCAGAGTTAGTGCTATGTAGTATTTTTCTTAGCTTGTGATTCATGGGTTTCCGGGTCTTGGATTTACGTATTGATATTGAGCGTTAAATATGGTGTATGCCGAGCGGCACATTTAAACACTATTATTACTTTATTCCTGCTTTAAATTGTTTTACTTCTGTAAATTTTGGTTTTTCTTCCGCAATTTAGGCTTACCTAGTCGTAGAGATTAGGTGCCGTCACGATGGTTTACGGAGGGCGAACCGGGGTCATGATAAGTACAAAGGGAAAACTAGCGTGCCCATACTGCAATAAAGAAACTCACTCAATTAGGTTATAAAATTGTAAAAAATAGTGCTATATGGGTCATAGACACTTTCTTCCTCTTAATCACAAATGGAGAAATGATAAAGCATCATTTGATGGCACTAAGGAGCAAAGATTACCACCAAAACAGTTATCTGGTGATGATATACTTGATCAAGTGGCTTATTTAGATAGGTTACAACTAACAAAAGATCCAAAGAAGAGGATTAAAATATCACATGAGAGTAGGGGTGATAATTGGAATAAGAAAAGTATTTCCTTTGATCTCGCATATTGGAAAACACTTTTTTACGACATAACTTAGATGTAATGCACATTGAGAAAACTATATGTGATAATATTTTGGGGACAATCTTAAATATCAAAGGAAAAAGCGAAGACACCATAAACACTCCGTTGGATTTGCAAGCAATGAACATTAGGAAAGAATTGCATCCAATAAAAATTGGGGATACATATGACTTACCAATGACATGTTACACATTATCTCCTGAAGAGAAGCACATGTTTTTCAGTTTCTTGAAGAACTTAAAGGTCCCAGATGGATTTTCATCAAATATTTCCCAATGTGTCAACCTTAAAGATCGCAAAATTTTAGGTTTAAAAAGTCATGATTGCCATGTTCTTCTACAACATTTACTCCCACTTGCTCTACGGGGCTTGCTATGCAAATCTGTATGTGAATAGCTTATTGAGTTGTCTTTGTTTTTCAATGTATTTGGATCGAAATGTTTAAGTGTGGATGAATTAGAGCATATAGATGCCCAAATCCCAATAACTGAGTGCAAGCTAGAAAAAATCTTCCCTCCTACATTTTATGATATCATGGAGCACTTGCTAATTCATTTAGCTCATGAAGCTAAGATTGCTGGACTTTCACAATATCGATGGATGTATCCAATGAAGCAATATATTTACTTTATGAAACCATTTATTCGTAATAGGGCTTGCGCAGAAGGTTCTATTGCAGAGGGATATTTAGCAACTGAATGTATGACCTTATGTTTATGATATATACATACAATGGAAACAAAGTTTAATCTCCTTGAACGAAATTATGAGGGTGGTATTATAGAATCAGATGGAGGTTTAACAATTTTTTGTAATCCCTGAGAGCTTTTGTGACGACCCGGCCGGCCGTTTTAAGAATTTACGCCCCGATCCCCTATTAGCTGCCTTCCCCGTATTTGTTTCTGCTATTGTGAGTTGTTGGGAGAGTTTATTTGGAGTTTCGGAGAGTTTTGGGACACTTAGTCCCTAAATGGGAGTTTAAGTTTTGAAAATTTGACCGTAGTCGGAGCAGCATGAAGATGGCCTCAGAATGGAATTCCGATGGTTCTGTTAGCTCCGTTGGTTGATTTTGGGTTTAGGGACGTGTTTGGATAGTGTTTTGGAAGTCCGTAGCTAATTTAGGCTTGAAGTGTCGAAAATTGAATTTTTGAAGTTTCCGGTTCGATAGTGAGATTTTGATCCGAGGGTCGGAATGGAATTTCGGAAAATAAGGTAGCTCTGTAGTGTTGAATGCTAATTGGTTGATTTGATATTGTTTGAGGTGTTGTGGAGATTTGTATAAGTTTGGACAGTGGTATATAACTTGTCTGTGTTTTTGGTTGAGGTCCGGGGGCCACAGGATGATTTTGGGTGGTTAACAGGAAGTTTGGAGTTGAGAGTTTGCAGCTGAAGTTTCAAATATGCTGTCATAACCGCAACCGCGGCTTGGGGACTGCAGGTGCGAGACTGTAGAAGCGGTTTGAGGCAAAAAGGCAATTGACCGCAGATGCGGTCAGGGCACCATAGAAGCGACACCGCATCTGCGGTAAAGTAGTCGCAGGTGCGGAGGTTCCCCTTTAATGAAATGTCGCAAAAGCGACAGAGTCTTTGTAGAAGCGAGACCGCAGTTGCGGTTTCACTGGTCAAAAAAGGGGCAGAATCGAGGGTTTAGTTCAAAACATGGAAAAATCAAATTGGAGATTAGGAGAGGGCGATTTTGGGAGAAATTTGAAGAGGGAATCATTGGGTAACAATTCCTTAACCCTTTCTAGTTGTATTCGATTAATCTATTGTTAGTTTTGTTATTTAATTTCGGATTGGAGGTGAAAATTTGGGAAAAATTGGAAGAAAGTTCTTAGACCTAGAATTTGAATTTTGATTGGGAATTTGACCTTAGATTTGGATAATTTTGATATAAATGAACTCGTGAGAGTATGAGGATTCTGAAAATGTAAATTTTACCCGATTCCGAGACGTGGGCCCGAGGGAAATTTTGGTCATTTTAACTAATTTTGTGTTTTAGCCTAGAATTTATTTTATAGAATCAGTTACTTGAAGTGTTATTTACATTATGTAATTGAATTGAATAGATTTGTGCCATTTGGAGTCAAGTACTCGTGGCAAGAACGTAGTTTCGGGTTGATTTTGAGCCGGTTTGAGTTAAGTGGCTTGCCTAACCTTGTGTGAGGAACCTTCCCTTTAGGATTTGGTATTATTGATAATTGAAATGCCTTGTATGTGAGGTGACGAGTGCGTACTTGTGCTAATTGTTGAAAATCTGGTTTTTTATTATGTAATTACATTATGTTTCTTTTTCATGTTTATACTACTTGCAATCTAAGCCTGTTGTTAGCCTAGGAAAGCATGTCTAATTGACTTAATTACCTTACTTGCTCAAACTAATTTATTTGCATTACTTGCAGCATGCTAGGTTAGAAATACCTATTTACCTTAGTATGGAACTTGAATTGAACTGTGCATTCTTCTTGTTGTCGATATGTGTTTACTTTGGGACTACGGGACGATATCCTGGGAGATTCCCCTGTATGTTTTCTTTGGGACTACGGAACGGTATTTCAGGAGATCCCTCTATACATTTACATTGGAATTACGGGACTGCACCCGGTAGATTCCCCCTGTACTGAGTATTTACATTTGGGACTACGAATCAACATTTTGGGAGATCCCCTCGCATTATGAGTTGGACTACGGGAGGGTATCCCGGGAGATCCACTGGACAATTACATTTGGGACTACAGGACGGTATCTTGGGTGATCCCTGTTTGTTATCTTTGTGCTGAGCTGTATTTCTTTCTGTGTTTACTTTGCCTCTATAGTAGTTGTTGTCCTTTATATAATGTGTTACTTTTACTGTTGTACTTACGCATACTGCTTTGTTCTACACTGTTGAACCTTATATTTTATTTAACCTTGTAGGGACCTGACCTTCCTCGTCACTATCCAACCGAGGTTAGGCTTGACACTTACTAAGTACCACTATGGTGTACTCATGCTCTTTCTGCGCATGTTTTTCATGTGCAGACCCAGGTACCTCCATTCAGACTCATCACGCTTGAGACGAGGCGCTTGTAGATACGCTAAGTTATATATGCCGCGTCCACAGACCGAAGAGTCCCTTTCTACTATGCTTTTTATATTAGCCCTTATGTACTTTTGTTTCTTTGTTAGATATTCTGGAGTTAGATGCTTGTAGACATTCAAAGGCTTGTGATCATGAGATTCCGAGTTTTGGGAAATGTTATTTATTCGAAAGTTGTTATTGTGTATGCCGAGCAGCATTTCAAACACCGTTTTACTTCATTATTTCAGTTTTTAATTATTTCTTCCGCAATTGTTGTTTATATTCTGCATTGTTAGGCTTACCTAGTCGTAGAGGCTAGGTGCCGTCACGATGGTTCATGGAGGGCAAACCGGGGTCTTGACAAGTTGGTATCAGAGCTCTAGGTTCGTAAGAGTCATGAATCATAAGCCGATTTATTAGAGTTTTGCAGATTAGTACGAAGACGTCTGTACTTATCTACGAGAGGCTATGTAACTGTTAAGAAAATTCCATTTCATTTGATTTCCTTGTCGTGCGAGATTTTGGCATCATAATTCTAAACTTCTGCATTCTATTCTCTCACATATGGTGAGGACATATGCTACCAGGAATGATCAGGCATTCGCGCCTCCCTACTATAGCCGTTAGAGGCCGGGGCCGGGGTAGAGGTCAAGGATGCGCAGTGGTGCAGTCAGAGCACCCTTGCGAGCTACCGCCGAGGTACCACTAATAGTTCCAGCCGAAGTCTAGGCACTTGATACGCCTATTGCTACTACTACTCTAGCTCTTCAGGGGACTCTTGCGCAGTTCATGAGCATGTACACCACTTTGGCTCAGGTAGGGTTGCTTCCCTTTGCTGTAGCCAAATCTCAAGCCGGGGGAGGAGCACAGACTCCCGCCGCCCGCACTCCTGAGCAGAGATTGCATGTTGAGCAGGTCCCAAAGATTATTCTTGTACTGCATGCAGTCCCAGGTCATCCCGAGGATAGGGAAGCGACTTCCGAGGATGAGCAGTGGATACTTGACAGGTTCAAGAAGTATGATCCTCCTGTATTCAGTGGGTTAGCCTCAGATGATGCCTTAGGATTTCTGGAAGAGTATCACCGCATCCTCCGCACTATGGGTATATCAGGATCGAGTGGGGTTTCTTTCACTACTTTCTAGCTTCGAGGAGCTGCCTATTAGTGGTGGCGCACTTATGAGTTAGACAGTTTGGATGAGGCTGCTTTGCTGACTTGGACTTAGTTTTCAAATATGTTCCTGAGAGAGTTTGTTCCTTAGAGCCTCAGGGACGCATGACGTGCAGAGTTTGAGCATTTGCGCCTGGGTACTATGACTATCTCGGAGTATGCTGTCCGTTACACTAGCTTGGCTAGACATGCCCCAGACTTGGTTTCCACTGTTCTTGAGAGGGTTCGCCAATTTATTGAGGGGCTTATTCCCAGTATCAGGTTTAGCATGGCTCATGAGTTGGAGATGGATATTTCTTATCAGCAGGTGGTGAGCATTACTAAGAGGATTGGGGATATGCATGCTAGGGAGAGAGAGGAGAGGGAGGCCAAGAGGTCTTGAGAGTTGGGCCATTATTCTGGTGCCCGTGTCCCAGCTGCAGGTCGTTATGGTAGGGATTATATGAGTTGCCCCGTTCATTCATATCTTCCAGCAGCTAGTGGTATTCCAGCTCCTCCTAGGCCCAGGAGCCTTATTATGCACCTTCGGTATCTAGTGCGCCTCCTGCACGGGGTGCTTTAAGTGGTCAATTCAGCAGACCTGGCCCGAGCTAGTCACAGCCACCACGTCCTCCCAAAGTTTGTTTTGAGTGTGGTGATACATGCCATATGGTGAAAGATTGCTCCAGACTTAGAAGGGGTGCATATGCACAGACTTGTCAGCCACAACATGCCCCACAGAGTTTTTAGGCTATGGTTACAGCTCCAGTTGCTACCCACCTGCTCAGCCAGCTAGAGGTGGAGGTCGGGGAGGTAGAGGTCGTCCTAGAAGGGGATGCCAGGACCGATACTATGCCCTTCCTACCCGTACTGAGGCTGTTGCCACTAATTCTGTCATCACAAGTATTATACTGGTTTGTCATAGAGATGCATCGGTTCTATTCAATCTAGGCTCTACCTACTCTTATGTGTCTTCTTATTTTGCTTCATATTTGGGTGTACCTCGGGATTCTTTGAGTTCCCTTGTTTATGTTTCTACTTCTATGGGAGATTCTCTTGTTGTGGACCGCATTTATCGGCCGTGTTTGGTTGCTATTAGTGGTTTTGAGACTAGAGCCGATTTATTGTTACTCAACATGGTAGATTTTGAAATTTTCTTGAGCATGGACTGGTTGTCGCTCCATTATGCTATTCTTGATTGTCACGCCAAAACTCTGATACTGGCTATGCCAGGTGTACCGCGTGTTGAGTGAAGGGGTGCTTTAGATAACACTCCTAGTAGAGTTATTTCTTTCCTTAAGGCTCAACATATGGTTGAGAAGATGTATGACGCGTATCTAGCTTATGTGAGAGATGTTAGTATTGATACCCCTTCAGTTGATTCCGTCCGAGTAGTACGGGATTTTCCTAATGTGTTTCCAGCTGATCTTCCGGGCATGCTGCCTAATAGAGATATTGATTTTGGCATTGCTCTGTTGCCAGGCACTCAACCCATTTCTATTCCTCTGTATCGTATGGCTCCTTTTGAGCTGAAGGATTTGAAGGATCAGTTACAGGAATTGCTTGATAAGAGTTTTATTAGGTCCAGTGTATCACCTTGGGGTGCTCCTATCTTGTTTTTGAAGAAGAAGGATGGTTATATGTGTATGTGCATTGATTATCGCTAGTTGAACAAAGTTCCAGTGAAGAACCATTATCCTTTGCCTTGTATTGATGATCTGGTTGACCAGCTTCAGGGTGCACAGATATTTTCTAAGATTGACTTGCGCTTAAGTTACCATCAGTTGAAGATTCGGGAGCCAAATATCCCGAAAACTGCTTTCAAGACTCGGTATGATCATTATGAGTTCCTTGTTATGCCATTTGGGCTGACAAATGCCCCAACAGCCTTTATGCATTTGATGTACAGTGTGTTCCAGCCATATCTTGACTCGTTCGTCATTGTCTTTATTGATGATATTTTGGTATATTCTCAGAGTCGGGAAGATCATGAGAAACACTTGAGGACATTGCTTCAGAACTTGAGGGAAAAGAAGTTATATGCTAAGTTCTTGAAATGTGAGCTTTGGTTGGATTTCGTGGCATTCTTAGGCCACGTGGTATCGAGTGAGGGTATTCAGGTGGATCCGAAGAAAGTAGAGGCAGTGTAGAGTTGGTCCAGACCATCCTCAGCTATGGATATCCGCAGTTTTCTTGGTTTGGCGGGTTACTACCGTCGTTTTGTGGATGGGTTTTCATCGATTGCAGCCCCTATGACCAAGTTGACCCAGAAGGGTGCTCCGTTCCAATGGACGGAAGATTGTGAGGCAAGCTTTTAGAAGCTCAAGACAGCTTTGACTACAGCCTCAATTTTTGATATTGCCTATAGGTTCGGGGTCTTATATGGTCTATTGTGATGCCTTAAGGATTGACCTTGGAGCAGTGTTGATGTAGGATGGTAGGGTGATTGCCTACGCGTCCAGACAATTGAAGGTACATGAGAAGAATTATCCTATCCACGATCTCGAGTTAGCTGCCATTATTCACGCCCTGAAGATCTGGCGTCATTATTTGTACGGTGTGCCTTGTGAGATTTATACTGATCATCGGAGCTTGCAGCACATGTTCAAGCAAAAGGATCTTAATTTCTGTCAGATGAGGTGGTTAGAGTTGCTAAAGGACTATGATATCACTATTTTGTATCACCCAGGCAAGGCCAATGTGGTGGCCGATGCTTTGAGTTGCCAGGCAGAGAGTTTAATGACCCTAATTTGCTTGTACTCAAAGACAAGGTCTTGCATGGCGATGCCAGAGATATGACTATTGGTGATGACGGGATATTAAGGATGCGGGATTGGATTTGTGTACCCAATGTTGATAGGCTTCGGGAGTTGATTTTAGAGGATGCCCATAGCTCACGGTATTCTATTCATCCGGGTGCCGTGAATATGTATCATGATTTGAGACAACACTATTGGTGGATGCGGATAAAGAAAGACATAGTTGGGTTTGTAGCTCGGTGCCTCAATTTAGCAGGTGAAATATGAGCACTAGAGACCGGGTGGGTTGCTTCAGCAGATAGATATTCCGGAGTGGAAGTGGGAGCGGATCACCATGGACTTTGTAGTTGGGCTCCCACGGACTTTGAGGAAGTTCTATGCCATTTGGGTGATTGTGGATTGGCTGACCAAGTCCGCGCACTTCATTCCTGTGTGTACTACCTATTCTTCGGAGTGTCTAGCGGAGATTTATATCCGGGAGATTATTCGTCTGCATGGTATTCTGGTTTCCATCATTTCAGATAGAGGTACTCAGTTCATATCACGGTTCTGGAGGGCCGTTCAACATGAGTTGGGTACTCAGGTGGAGTTGAGTACATCATTTCACCCTCAAACGGATGGGCAGTCCGAGCGCACTATTTAGATTCCTGAAGAAATGCTCCGTGCGTGTGTGATTGAGTTTGGAGGGTCTTGGGATCAGTTCTTGCCACTGGCAGAGTTTGATTACAACAACAACTATCAGTCCAACATTCAGATCGCACCATATGAGGCTTTATATGTTAGGAGGTGTAGATCCCCGGTGGGTTGGTTTGAGCCGGGTGAGGCTAGATTATTGGGCACAGACTTGGTTCAGGATGCTCTGGATAAGGTTAAGGTGATTCAGGATAGACTCCGTATAGCCCAGTCTGGACAGAAGAGTTACGTGGACCGAAAGGTTCGTAATGTTTCCTATATGGTTGGAGAGCGGGTTCTGCTTCGGGTTTTGCCTATGAAGGGCGTTATGAGATTAGGGAAGAAAGGGAAAGTTGAGTCCTAGGTTTATTGGCCATTTTGGGATATTGAGAAGTGTTTGGGAGGTTCCTTATGAGCTTGCCTTACCTCCCAGCTTGGCAGGAGTTCATCTGGTATTTCATGTTTCGATGTGCCGAAGGTATTATGGTGATCCGTCGCACGTGTTGGATTTCAGCTCAATCCAATTGGAAAAGGATCCATCTTATGTTGAGGAGCCAATAGCGATATTGGACAGGCAGGTTCGAAAACTGAGGTCAAAGAACATTGCATCAGAGAAGGTTTAGTGGCGGGGTCAGCCGGTCGAGGAGGCAACCTGGGAGACCGAGCAGGATATGCGAATTTTCAGGTATGTCTCTATGCTCATTCGAGGACGAATGAATGTTTAAGTGTGGGAGGATGTAACGACCTGGCCGGTCTTTTTAAAAATTTAGGCCCCGATCCCTATTAACTGCTTTCCCCGTGTTTGTTTCTGCTATTGTGAGTTGCCAGGAGAGTTTATTTGGAGTTTCAGAGAGTTTTGGGACACTTAGTCCCTAAATGAGAGCTTTAGTTTTGAAAATTTGACCGTAGTCGGAGCAGTGTGAAGATGACTTCAGAATGGAATTATGATGGTTCCGTTATCTCTGTTGGGTGATTTCGAGTTTAGGGGCGTGTTCAGATTGTATTTTGGAGATCCGTAGCTAATTTAGGCTCGAAATGGCGAAAGTTGAATTTTTGAAGTTTCCAGTTCGATAGTGAGAATTTGATTCGAGGGTTGGAACGTAATTTTGGAAGTTAGGGTAGCTCTGTAGTGTTGAATGTGACGTGTGAACAAAATTGCAGGTCATTCGGACGAGGTTTGATAGACTTTTTGATCGAAAGCATATTTTGAGAGTTTTTGAAGTTCTTAGGCTTGAATCTGATGCTAATTGGTTGATTTGATGTTGTTTGAGGTGTTGTGGAGATTTGTATAAGTTTGGAAAGTGGTATATGACTTGTTTGTGTTTTTGGTTGAGGTCCCGGGGGCCTCGGGATGATTTCGGGTGGTTAACGGGAAGTTTAGTGTTGAGAGTTTGCAGCTAAAGTTTCAAATCTGCTATCATAACCGCACCTGCGACTTGGGGACCGCAGGTGCGAGACCGCAGAAGTGGTTTGAGGCAAAAAAGCAGTCGCAGGTGTGGAGGTTCCCCTTCAATGAAATGTCACAGAAGCGACAGGGTCTTCACAGAAGCGGGACCGCATATGCGGTTTCGCTTGTCAGAAAAGGGGCAGAATCGAGGGTTTAGTTCAAAACTTGGAAAAATCAAATTGGAGCTCGGAAGAGGGAGATTTTGGTAGGAATTTGAAGAGGCAATCATTGGGTAACAATTCCTTAACCCTTTCTAGTTGTATTCCATTAATCTATTTTTAGTTTTGTCATTTAATTTCGGATTGGAGGTAAATATTTGGGAAAAATTGGAAGAAAGCTCTTAGACCTAGAATTCGAATTTTGATTGGGAATTTGACCTTGGATTTTGATAATTTTGATATAAATGAACTCGTTAGAGTATGAGGATTCTGAAAATGTAAATTGTACCCGATTCCGAGACGTGGGCCCCAGGGGCATTTTGGTCATTTTAATTAATTTCGCATTTTTTGCCTAGACTTTCTTTGTAGAATCAGTTACTTGAAGTGTTATTTACATTATGCAATTGAATTGAATAGATTTGGGCCATTTAGAATCGAGTACTCGTGGCAAGAACGTGGTTTCAGGTTGATTTTGAGCCGGTTCGTGGTAAGTGGCTTGCCTAACCTTATTGTCGCGATCTTGACCCCAAAATCGGTCATGATGGCGCCTCTCGTGAAGACAAGGCCATCCAGCCCAAAAGAGAACACCTCATTTAAACAATTAAATACCATAAATAGTTCTAACACATGATATAATAGCCATAATTTGCGAAAATAACAATAACAACTGTAGAAACCATCCCGACACAACCCAAACAGGGGTCTCACAAGTCATGAGCAACTAATAAATCCAGATACCAGTCTACTAGATACGAAATCTGATACAGAAGTTCAAGAAAATAAAAATAGTAAGATAAGGGAGGTACGGGGGCTGCGGACGCCAACAACTACCTCGTAGTCTCCGAAAAACACTACCTGGACTGGGAGGATCAACACTCAGGAGCAGACTCTGCGATGCCTGAATCTGCACACACGGTGCATGGAGTAATGCGAGTACTCCGACTTAGTGAGTAATAATAAAAAATAATGGCTGAAAGCAAGAAAACACGTAAAGGCACAAAACAATTCTATATCAAGCAGTAAGATCACTTAAAGCAGTAAATCCATGAAGAAGTCAAATGAAATTCCTTTAAACCAAGTAAAATAGGTAATTTAGCAGGTAAATAACAAGTGGAAATACGCCCCTCGGGCATAGTAACAATCGCTCAGAACAGTATCAGCCCCTCCTGACTACGCGAGTACACCAGGATATCATCAATGGATACTATACCGAATGAATCAAGATATGGTCGAAACACGTTATTCATCAAATGCATGAATGCTGCTGGGGCATTGGTTAGCCAGAAAGACATCACAAGGAACTCATAATGACCATATCTGGTCCTGAAAGCAGTCTTAAGAATATCTGAATCCCTGATCTTCAACTGGCGATAACCTGAACATAGATCAATCTTGGAGAACACCCTCGCTCCCTGAAGCTGGTCAAATAAATCATCAATGTGAGGTAAATGATACTTGTTCCTAATTGTTACCTTGTTCAATTGCCTATAATCAATGCACATTCTCATGGTGCCATCCTTTTTCCTCACAAACAGGATTGGCGCACCCCAAGGCGACACACTAGGCCGAATGAACTCCTTATCTAGGAGTTCCTAAAGCTGTTCTTTAATTCTTTCAACTCCGCTGGTGCCATACGATACAGCGGAATAGAAATGAGCTGAGTGACCGGCACCAAGTCAATACCAAAATCAATATCCCTATCCGGTGGCATGCCCGACAGGTCTGCAGGAAACACATCGGGAAAATCTCTCACAGAACAGAATCAATACTGGGAGTCTCAGCTTCAACATCCCTCACAAACGCTAGATATGAAAGACAACCCTTCCCAACCATACGTTGGGTCTTCAAGAAAGGTATCACTCTACTAGGAACATAATCAGTCACACTACGCCACTCGATCCGAGGTACACCCGGCATAGCCAAAGTGACTGTCTTAGCATGACAATCCAGAATAACACGACACGGAGATAACCAATCCATGCCCAAAATGACATCAAAATCTAACACACATGACCAATACATATGGTCTACAATAACAGTATCGCCCACCGGGGTAGATACATGAATAGGTAAAGTAAGAAACTCACGGGGCATACCCAAATAACGAGCAAAGTATGGTGACACAGAGGAAAAGGTGGAACCGAGATCAAATAATATAGAGGCATCTATGTGGCAGACTAAGACAATACCTGTAATGACAGCATCTGAAGCAATAACATCAGGTCTAGTTGGAAGTGCATAGAAACGAGCCTGGCCACTGCCTGATCGACCTCCCCTTCTAGGGTAACCCCTGGATGCCTGACCTCCACCCCTAGCTAGCTGGGCATGTGTGGAAGTAGTGTCCTCGTCGTGTTGCTAACTCTCCACACTCAAAACATCTCCCAGGTGCTGGAGAAGGGGATTGAAGGGAACCCCTCACACCGAAGTGACTAGCTGATGCACTCGGCATAGAAAAACCCTGAGCCGATGGGGCACGAGATGAACTCTGAGATGGGAGGGTGCTGAGTGAAGACTGTCCCTGCTGAGACACATGATAACCACGACCTGAAGAAGCCCCGCGATACTCTAGACGGGCCGACTGAGCAGGCCTGAAAGAATGACTTTACCATGCTGGAACTAGCCCCTCGAAGGAGCACCACCATAATTGCCCTATCCTCGAGGCCTCTTGGCCTCCCTCTCCTCTTGATCCTGATGGCGAACTGTCTCAATCTCGCGAGCGATATCAACCACCTCCTTAAATGTAGCACCCAACACCCTCTCTCGGGTCATAAGAATACGGAGATGATAGTTAAGGCCATCAACAAATTTCCTGATCCTCTTACGATCTGTCGGAACCATCCAAACGGCATGACGAGCCAACTCAAAAAACCTCGACTCATACTGTGACACAGTCATATCCCCCTATCGCAACCACTCAAACTATCTACGCAGCTCCTCTCTACGAGACTGCAGTACATACTTCTCCAAGAAGAGAGTGGAGAACTCCTTCCAAGTGAGGGGCACTGCTCCCATAGGCCTACACCTCTCATACGCCTCCCACCACTAGAATCAAGAATCCCTGCTATACGGAGCTTCCGCTGACACTTAACCAAAAACCCCTGGGCATCCTCGCCCTCAGCACTACTGAATGGTAGAGGCTGGAGTTTACCAAATCTCTCAAGACGACGCTGCTCATCATCCGGCATAACTGGAACAACAAACTCCTGAGCTGGTGCAACCGGCTAAGCTGGAGGTGCCCCCGGTGTCTGAAGTCCCTGCACTACCTGCTCAGGCATGTGAGCAGCGGAGGTCTGATTGCCTCCCCCGTCCTATGAAGTAGCTGCTGTTGTAGTGGCTGAAACTGCCTAAGCCAGGCCATTGGAAACTAATAAGATCTGTGCCAAGGCCTCTTGACGACCCGGAATCATGATGGGCACAGCTTGTGCCTGAACTGGTACTGCTGGACATCCATAGCTAGAGCCTGATCCGGAGCTCAGGCAACTGGTAGATCTACAGGTGCTGCCCTCGCTGATCTACCTCTGCCACGACCACGACCGCATCCATGGCCTCTGGTGGGCTCAGCTGGTGGCATCGGTGGTCGTCCACCTCGTCCGGTAGCTCGCGTCCTCACTATCTATGAGAGAATGGAATATCAGAAGTTTAGTACTCGGACCAACAAGTTTGCACGACAAGAATTTTAAGAATATGAAGTTTTTCCTAAGGGTTCTGCAGCTTCTCGAGGATAAATATAAATGTCTCTGTACCGATCCGCGAGACTCTACTAAACCTGCTCATGACTCGTGAGACCTAAGTAACCTAGACTCTGATACCAACTTGTCACGACCCTAACCCCGAACCCGGTTGTGATGGCGCCTCTCGTGAAGACAAGGCCAGCCAGACCAAAATAGAGCACCTCATTTAAACAATTAAATACCATAAATAGTTCTAACATATGATATAATAGCCATAATTTGCAAAAATAACGATAACAACAGTAGAAACCATCCCGACACTACCCAAACTGGGGTGTCACAAGTCATGAGCAACTAATAAATCCGGATATCAATCTACTAGATACGAAATCCGATATAGAAGTTCAAGAACATAAGAACAGTAAGATAAGGGAGGCACGGGGGCTGCGGATGCCAACAACTACCTCATAGTCTCCAAAAAACACTGCCTGGACTGGGAGGATCATCACTCAGGAGCGGACTCTGCGATGCCTGAATCTGCACACACGGTGCAGGGAGTAATGTGAGTACTCCAACTCAGTGAGTAATAATCATAAATAGTGGCTGAAATCAAGAAAACACATAAAGGCACAAAGCAATTCTATATCAAGCAGTAAGATCACTTAAAGTAGTAAATCCATGAAGAAGTCAAATGACATTCCTTTAAACCAAGTAAAACATGAAATTTAGCAGGTAAATAACAAGTAGAAATATGCCCCTCAGGCACAGTAACAATCGCTCAGAATAGTATTAGCCTCTCGGGCTCACTCTTAGTACAATATCAGCCCCTCGGGCTCACTATCAGATCATAATGAGTACCCGCGCTCATTGTGGATTTGTAGACTCCAAAGGGGCCCCTAACGGCTCAAGCGCTATATCAAGCCACCTCGTGGCATCATCTCTCGGCACTCGGCCTCACATCACTCAAGCCACCTCGCGGCATATAAAGTATCTCAGGCCCTCGACCTCATATCACTCAGCATATCCTCACATATGGCCCTCGACCTCACTCAGTCCAAAAATCATCACAAGCCCTTCGGCATTCGTAATACAGTAGTTCTCAGCCCAAAACATCATTTAAAAATATCATTTAAGTTTCAAATCTGAGTAAAAGTGGTTGCATTCATAAAATAGTAGATACCAACAGGACTGAGTTCAAATAATAAGTCAAAACAGTGAGGAAAGAGTGATAAAAATCCCCGAAGGATTAAAATAATTGGCACGAAGCCCAAATATGGCAATCAACCCAAATCATGATGATAACAAATAAGTTTCAGTCAAATACGCGGTAAAATCATCGATCTGGACGGACCAAGTCGCAATCCCCAGTAGTAAAAGACCCCACACTCATCATCCAACGCGTGTCTCACCTCAATATAGTACTACGATGTGCAATCCGGGGTTTCAAACCCTTAGGACATCATTTAAAATCATTACTCAACTCGAACCGGCTACAAATCTAGCTCGCGATGCCTCTGCCCCTCGAATAGGCCTCAACGCACGTCAAATCTATCCAAAATCAGAACGAATACATCACAATATGCTAAGGGAACAAAACCCAAGTGAAAACAATCAAAAATATCCAAAATCCCGAAATTAGCAAAATTCGAGCCCCGGGCCAACTTCTTGAAACTCAAAAATTTTCAAATCATTAGATTCCTTATCACCCCACGAGTTCATACATACCAAACGTTCTCAATTCTGACCTCAAATGGTCCTTCAAATCCCAATTCAAAAGTTCAAAATCCCAAGCCCTAGTTCTTCCATTTTTATTAGCTTAAGTTCCAAGAATTTCTAGGTAAATTTCACAATAGATTCGAGTTTTAAGTTCGAAAATCTTACCTCCATTCAATTCTCCTTGAATCCCTCTTTACTCACCTTCAAAAGCTCTCAAAATACTCAGCTATGGAGGAAAAATGGCTCAAAATCACGGATAAAATGACTTATAAACTTTCTTCCCAGAGGTTTTCGCATCTGCGATCCCACCACCGCACCTGCGGTACCGCTTCTGCGGTAATTCCTCCGCATCTGTAGAAATCACTTAGGGGGCCAGGTTCCACATCTGCAGTCCACAAGCCGCATTTGCGACTTCACAGGTGCAGTCCATATGCCGCATTTGCGGTCCCTGGCTATTCTTCCCAAACCACTTCTGCGGCTCTTTTTCCGCATGTGCGGCACCGCACCTGCGGTCCCCAATCCGCAGGTGCGGAAATACCAGAAGCAACAACTTCTGAGATCTCTTAAGTCCAAAAATCTTCCCGTTAACCATACGAATTCACCCCGAGATCTCAACCAAAAGCACCAACATGACCCAATACCTTATTCAAACTTGTTCCAATGATCAAAGCACCTCAAAGAACATCAAATTACCCGAAACACGTCAGATTTAAGCATAGTTTTTGAGAAATCTTCCGAAATACATTTTCGATAAAAAACACAACCAAACCATGTTCGAATGAGCTGAAATTTTGCACACACATTACAAATGACACCACGAAGCTATTGCAACTCTCGGAATTGCATTCCGACCGTTAGATCAAAATCTCACCTACCAACCGGAAATCGCCAAAATACTAACTTCGCCAATTCATGTCTAATTCTACACCGGACCTCCAAAACCAATTCCGTTCACACTCCTAAGTCATAAATCACCTTCTGAAGCTAAACAAACCATCATAACTCACATCCGATCCCTCTAACACATAAGTCAACACACAGTTGTCTTTTCCAACTTAAACCTTCTTAAAAGAGACTAAGTGTCTCATTTCTTACCAAATCCTCTCCGAACTCAATCTAATCAACCCGGTCACCTAAAACATGGATAACGAAGCATAAAGAAGCAGAAATGGGGGAAAACGAAGCGGTAACTCATAAGACGACTGACCGGGTCATCACACTTGTGTGGGGGACCTTTCCCTTAGGATTTGGTATTATTGATAATTGAAATGCCTTGTACGTGATGTGGCGAGTGCGTACTTGTGCTAATTGTTGAAAATCTAATTTTTCAAGTAATTACATTATGTTTCTTTTTCCTGTTTATACTACTTGCAATTTAAGCCTGTTATTAGCCTAGAAAAGTATGTCTAATTGACTTAATTGTCTTACTTGCTCAAACTGCTTTATTTGGATTACGTGCAGCATGCTAGGTGTTTACTTTGGGACTACGAGACGCTATTCCGGGATATCCCCCTGTATGTTTACTTTGGGACTACGGAACAGTATTCTGGGAGATCTCCCTGCACATTTACGTTGGAACTACGGGACTGCACTTGGTAGATTCCCCCTGTACTGAGTATTTATATTTAGGACTACAGATCGGGATTCAGGGTGATCCCCTCACATTATGAGTTGGACTACGGGATGGTATCCCCGGTGATCCACTAGATATTTACATTTGGGACTACAGGACGGTATCCTGAGAGATCCGCATTTGTTATCTTTGTGCTGAGCTGTATTTCTTTCTGTGTTTACTTTTCCTCTATAGTAGTTGTTGTTGTCCTTTATATCCTGTGTTACTTTTATTGTTGTACTTACTCATACTGCTTTGTTCAACACTGTTGAACCGTATATTTTATTTAACCTCAGTAAGGCCCTTGACCTTCCTCGTCACTACCCGACCGAGGTTAGGCTTGGCACTTACTGAGTACCGTTGTGGTGTACTCATACCCTTTCGGTGCATGTTTTTCATGTGCAGACCCAGGTACCTCCATTCAGACTCATCAAGCTTGAGACAAGGTGCTTGTAGAGATTTCGAGGTATATCTGTCGTATCCTCAGATCGAAGAGTCCCTTTCTACTCTCCCTTTTGTATTAGCCCTTATGTACTTTTGTTTCTTTGTTAGATATTCTGGAGTTAGATGCTTGTACATATTCGAAGGCTTGTGATCATGAGATTCCAGGTTTTGGGAAATGTTATTAGTTCGAGAGTTGTTATTGTGTATGCCGAGCGACATTTCAAACACTGTTTTATTTCATTATTTCGGCTTTTATTTATTTCTTCTGCAATTATTGTTTATATTCTGCATTATTAGGCTTACCTAGTCGTAGAGACTAGGTGCCGTCACGATGGTTCACGGAAGGCGAACCGGGGTCGTGACAGCTTTCAGAGGTGGCAACCCACACAAACTTGATTCAAATGAACTGGAGCAAACACATACTTATATTTTGAAGAGTTGTGATGAAATTCAACCATTTCTTGAGTAAGTAATGACTTGTTTCAATAATTTACTTTTATGTACCTTCTCTATTTCTTTAATTAAATGACATGTTATTATGCTTTAATTTGTAGAGAGTTTTCACTAACTCCAATTGATACCTCTCAAGAAAATTCTGAGAGGCAATTCATTGGTTGGTTAAAAAAAAGGTGAGTACTAGTTAATATTAATATTTTTCAAACCAAGTATGTAAATATTATTTGCTAAACTATGTGCTTGATCTTGATAGGTTACAGGATTACACAAATGCAATGATAGTAAATAAATGGCAGATTTGCTCTCATTGTCACGTGGTCCCATGCCATACGTGACAAGTCATCGAAGCTACCAGGGGCGTACGCAGGAATATTTCTTAGGGGTGTCGAAATTTATGGATGAACAAAATTAATAATTTTAATTATCATACATCTAGACAAGAAATGACCTTGGTATATTGGTTTTGTTGAGTGCTAAGTTAGAAAAGATCATGAGTTCAATTCTACTTCATCACAATTTTTTACTACAGAAGCTCTATCAAATATTTGCAAAAAAAAAAAAAACGCTAGTTGAGGTTCGAACCTCTAAAGTCTTAAAGAAAAATCAAGCACATAGTTAATACACCAAGAGATAATGTATATTAAATAGTGTCATTTTTTCCTACTCATTCATTTCCTCACAGTATTAATACATATATCTAGTAAAATTTTCAGATGAAGCAGTGCCGCGTGACACCGCTTCCTTAGGCATGCATCTACCCCTGGAAGCTACCTTATTAATGGATATAGATTTCACGTGAAAGATTATGATAAAGGTTTGAGATCTCATAACTGCGGGGTGGTTGTATTTGGAGAGACATATGAATAGAATAAGAACATGGATTACTATGGAGAACTAACAGATATACTAGAATTATAATTTATTGGTGGAGAAAGAATAGTTTTATTTCGATGTATGTGGTTTGATACGTATGACCAAGAAATGTGAGTTAAAATAGATGAATATGGCTTTGTAAGTGTTAACCGCCATTAATTTTTGAAAACAACTGAGCCTTTTGTATTAGCCAACCAAGCATCACACGTTTTTTATGTTGACGATCTTTCCGATAAAGATTGGCATGTTGTACGAAAAGTTCAACCTCGTGATACTTTTGAGGTTTCACACGAAAATATTGATGATTTAGAGGAGTTAGATCATTATTCACAAATAAAAATGAAAAGAACTCATGAAGATTTGGATATTTATCAACTCCTTTATTTAATTAGGCAACTCACTTGTGATGAGGGAAGTCTCGTACTAGATTTTATTTGATTTAAAAGTTCAACAAAAGATTCTAAAACTATACCAGTGGATTTTCTCTTAACTGATTATATGTTCTTATATGATGAATATGACTTACTAAATATTTGGTTATCTCCAAGTTTCTATCCGTCATTTGTTTGTAAATTATCTGTATTACTGTTGTCTATGGCCATGTAACTTACTAGCTTCTTTCAAAGACCTTCATATGTTCATATATTATAATACTGACATTATAGACATTTGTTACTCAATTTCTTTTTGTGCTAGGTTGACATGAATCTATCAAAATATTAGAAGTCTAAAATGGAATCAAGTTCGAAGAATGTTAAGCATGTGTACGTTCCACCTAGTACCTTAGCAAGGGGGCGAGGACAAAGCTTCAGAGCATTGGGTTCTGTAAGAGTAAATGTTGAACAACGAGGTTTGATTGGCAAAAGTAAAGCTTATAATGTATTAGCTTCTGATATGAATAACCTAACTCATAATGATAGTCTTGCACCTTTTGGTTTGATCAAATACTTGAAGGTGATACTCTTTTTCCTCATGAAGAAGAAGAGATGCAGGACACTCAGAGAAGTGAAATAAGTATTTTATTATATCAAGCTATAAGATATTTTCATTGTTTTGTATAAGAATTATTTTTATATTTGACTTGAATTAGAATTTGCAGGGCTTTGTGAATCTAAAAAGGCAAAAAAACTGAGAGGAACGAATTGGTGTAAAAATATTGAAGGACTCAAAGTTGGAGAAAATGTTGCGCCTCCTAGTTTTGATCAAACATTTGAAGATACTCTTTTTCCTCATGAGGAGGAAGAGATGCAGGGCACTCAGAGAAGTGAAATAATTATTTTATTATCTCAAGCTATAAGATTTTTTTGTTGTTATTGTATAAGGACTATTTTTATATTTGAGTTAAATTGGAATTTGCAGGGTTTTGTGAATCTGAAAAGGTAAAAAAACTGAGAGGAACAAATTGGTGTAAAAATATTGCAGGACTCAAAGTTGGAGAAAATGTAGCGCCTCCTAGTTTTGATGAAACATTTGAAGGTGATAGTGATCTTTTTCCTCATGAAGAAGAAGAGATGCAGGACACTCAGAGAAGTGAGATAAGTATTTTATTATCTGAAGCTATATGATTTTTTTTTATTGTTATTGTATAAGGACTATTTTTATATTTGAGTTAAATTGGAAGTTGCAGGCTTTTTGAATCTGAAAAGGTAAAAAAACTGAGAGGAACAAATTGGTGTAAAAATATTGCAGGACTCAAAGTTGGAGAAAATATAGCGCCCCTAGTTTTGATCAAATATTTGAAAGTGATACTGATCCTTTTCCACACGAAGAAGAAGAGATGTAAGGTACTCAGAGAAGTGAAAGTATTTTATTATCTCAAGCTATAAGATTTTTTTATTGTTATTGTACAAGATCTATTTTTATATTTGGGTTAAATTGGAATTTGCAAGGCTTTGTGAATCTGAAAAGGTAAAAAAGGTGAGGGGTATGAATAGGTATAAAAAAGGTGCATGGCTCAGAGTCGGAGAAAATGTTGCGCCTCCTGGTTTTGATCAAATATTTGAAGGTGATACTCTTTTTCCTCATGAACAAGAAGAGAT
Source organism: Nicotiana sylvestris (assembly GCF_000393655.2). Taxonomy (NCBI): domain Eukaryota; kingdom Viridiplantae; phylum Streptophyta; class Magnoliopsida; order Solanales; family Solanaceae; genus Nicotiana; species Nicotiana sylvestris. The sequence goes on from NC_091067.1 coordinate 109,045,696, forward strand.
GCAGGGCGCGCAGAGAAGTGAAATAAGTATTTTATTATCTCAAGCTATAAGGTTTTTTTGTTGTTATTGTACAAGATCTATTTTTATATTTGGGTTAAATTGAAATTTGCAGGGCTTTGTGAATCTGAAAAGGTGAAAAAAGTGAGAGGATCGAATAGGTGTAAAAACGTTGCCGGACTCAAAGTTGGAGAAAAGTTGCGCGTCACTTTCTACCATAATAGGGTTGTTGGGTAGCATCATGCCTCATTTACGAGACACTTAGGTATATTGGTCCTTGATTGTAATAGGTGCCCATTGCGTGTCCACTCATGGGCTGACATCGAAGAATATAAGCTACAACACATGTGGAAAGTTGTTACGGTAAAGATTTAAAGCATTACTTTTTTGATTTGCCTTCTCCATCTCTACTTGTTAATACAATATGTTAACTCAGTTTCTTCTTCTTTTTATACAATGTGGGAGTTGGGGTTTTTCTTTTCATTTGTCTTTCAAGGGACTACACTGGGTATGTTGTTGTTGTTGTTGTTGTTGTTGTTTCATATTTAATGATACTTGTTAACTATTGTAGGACAAATTTGACAGTGATGACATAAATAATCAACGAGATAATGTCTAGAAACATATGAGAAAGTTATGGAACAATTGGAGAGGATCGATGCACAAGAATATTAAGTCTAAGACATTCCGTTATGCTATAAAAGATGTGCCAAAGGGGGTAGACAAGAGTGATTGGGTATGGCTGGTCAAGGAGCATTTTTTTACTGAAAAATTTAAGGTATGATTTCATAGCTATTTATTAACATTATGTTATATTAAGTGTCTAACTAGAATTTTGACGGCATATTGTTAATTTAGGAGACAAGTACAAGAAACTCGGTCAATAGGTCTAAGTTGAGTATGCCTCATCGTACGGGTAGTAAACCAATTAGGGAGATCATTTATGAAATGATGAGTAAATCTTATAATTCTATTAAGAAACCTCATCTTTGTTCCAAAGATTTCTGTGACTTGTTTATTGTAATGTGAAAGGAGGTAAAGATGGTTAACCACCAGATGTGGCGACTATTTTTTTTTGAGACTCGTAAGAAGAACAACAAGCTTGTCGAACCTGAAACCAGTGAGAAATATGTATGTTTATTGATAAATTTCAATTTATATTTTTTATTTATTGTGTTGTATTACTTTAATTAAATAATTTTTTATTTTCAAGATAAAATCAAAGAATTGGTGCAATCTGAATCGTCTCTTACAAACATTCAGGCTATAGAAAGGTATTTCGGACCTCAACAAAAGAGTCATGTAGTTGGATTGGTGTTGGGATAACCGCTAAGGAGTTGAAAGGTGGTTACTACTGTAAAGCTGCATTGTTGGAAAAGCTGAATGCTACTTTAAAAGAAAATGAATCACTAAAAAGACGTTTAGAAGGGCTAGAGACTAAATATGATGAGCTAGGGAGTAAATACACACAACTTGCAAAGATAGTGTTTGATCAGCCTTCATCACCATCTTCAAGTGATCAATAGATTGAATCATATAATGAGGTAGTACATTGAAAATCCTATTTTACTCTGACATGCCGTGTGAATTGTCGTTTTCCATCTCATCTTATTCATCCTCTTCTACTTGATAGGCCCAAATCTTATGATTGCACCAGAATTCACTTGTAACAGTTAATTGCTCCTTAGAAACCGGCAACTTATTTGTAGAATTTGCTTGAGATATTGAGGCCATACCCAAACCAATGAAAAATTAAAAACCGTTATTTTGGAATTACTTAATGGCAAAGTAAGGAAGCACAGTATTTTTAGGAAATAAACGTCTGCTGGTCATGCATCAGATTCTTTTCAAGCTGACATTTGTTTCAAGTTGTTTGAACTTGGGGTAAATTCAAGCGCTAGATGCATAGAAGAACCTGAACAATACGATGGTCAGACATTAAATTAATCCAAAACAAATTAATGTATCTGAACTAACTTGACAAATAAAGATATATTGTAATGCATCACCTCCTGGTACTTTTAAACTTGAATTTTTTGACATTAGAAAACCGGAAAAAAACATCAAACCAAGATAAAGTCCTTTATTGTTGGTTATTTCCTGTAGATATTAGTTGCTGCCACGAATCACCTTCTTGTTCCCCAAACGACTCCATTAACTGTGAAGGAATCTCTTGTGCCGATGTGCAAGTTGTCCAAGCTCCAGAACTAAAGAACCTGTTTCTCTAGTTTTGTTTGTCATACTTGATTTCGTGTTCTTGTAATTTCATTTTAGAAGTATCATTTTTTGGATTGTTCATTTACTTTTTATAATGTCCTTTTTAAATTTCTTGTCATTCTGGTATTCATGATGTCTGTTGATAGAAACATAGCTGAATGTGGATAGAGACAGCAGTCCTAGTGGCTAAGAGGGATTCATTTGGTTAGACAGCAGTCCTAGTGGCTCGATTTACTGCCCATTCTTAAGATTTTGAATTATGCACTGCTTGAACATCTAATTCTTGCATCTCAGCTACATCAACCCCTTCCAGATCTTGTCCCTTATGCGCAGGCTGGGACATTGCTGCTACTGTGTCAGCTGCCCCCGTATCCATCAAATTCACATTAGCAGCTTCTAATCCATCAGTTCGTGCACTAGTACTATCACGAGCAGCAGATGCTTTAACTAGTGCACCTACTTCAATAGCTTCTCCTTCCTTAGTAGTCTGATCCACCCTCTTAATACCTGCTAGTTTTTCCACTGATGCAACAGGTGCAACATTAATTTCCATTAACTTCATAATCTCTATTCTACCATCTAATTCATTAATTTGCCGGCTCTTTTGTTCTATGATTTGCTCTGACCCCAAGTTAGATTCACACCGTTTCAAAGATATTCTTGACGAGGCAATTGCTGCAGGTACAGTTTAGCTTCAGTTAGATGAGCTTCTTTGAGAAATTGTGTGTTCATGACACTGTTAATCACATTAAAACCATTTCTGATCCCCAACTTAGTCGATATAGATTTAGATTTCATGGATCTGTTTATGTTACAATCTCTGACAATTTCTAACATGGGCTGGACATTTTCCATGTTCTGATTATTTTTCCTTTTGCGAACTGCTTTGCCACCTGGTTGCTGCTTCCCAGTTACATAATTACATCTTTTAGTATTGTTACATGGTGATGTTGGAACAAATATTAACGTCCCAAGATGCAGCTCGATCCACAGTTGCCTTCAATGCAACAGCAACCTCCAAATTTGAAACTACAGTAGCTGGAACTTTTACAAATGCTTCAACATGTCCTGCCCCTGCTACTGTTTGTTGATTATTACCAGTGTTTGCTTTATTCAAAACCTCCTCTTGTATATTTATTCTAGCTCCTGAGGCAGTCATATCACCTTGTCGATTATGCCTAGAATTAGCACCGTTTACAGCCTTATAAAGCCTTGCCAAGGCTGTAGTAGTAGGAACATCATTTGTAGGTTTAGATTGACCCTTCATCACCTTTGAAACATTACCTACTGGATTAACTGGACCTCTATTATTTCTAGTTTTTGCGACCTGCTGCTGCCTAATGTTTCCATCAGTTATTGCAGCGTCAATATCTCCATGCAACTTCCTTTCTGTATCCTGTTTATTACATTGCAGAACAAATATACCATCGAAAGAAATGATAAATTAATCAATGACATGATAATAGGAGGGGTCCGAGGAGAAAAGGTATGAAAATAGAAGAGGCAATGGCTTTATGGACTTAGCTTAATAGCATTGCTGGAAGATTTTTTTTTGCGCTTGCTGATATCTATAGTGAATCTGTTGTGCATCTGTTTTATCTACTCCAATCGGTAGCAGGTGAAGGGTTCATTTTGAATGACTTGGTACTGAGAATGAGAAACTTTTACTTGCTAACTGATTATGAGGACATCCCCTAGTTGCTTTATTCATTTGTCCTGAAAAATCAATGCAAAGTACTAGAGTAGCTCTTCGTCATTCATCTGTTTTCTAAACATTAGCACAAACTACTACCAGTAGCTCGCTATAGCTATAAGATTTTCAGTAACTCTTCGATCATGCTTTCATGAGATGAATCAGACAGATGATGTTACAGTCGTTACAGGTCTGAACATAGAGTAGGGAGTTTGTAACCTGTTCCAATAGTTCATTAGGTTTAGTAGATTGTGCTGGAACTGCACCAGTTCTGCCTGAATTCACAAATAACTGCCCAGCTTTTTTCTCCTTTCCTACTTGTACTCTATCTTTTGCTTGATCATCTGTAATTTGTTGCGACTGCCCAGCTGCAAGAATTGGCAGACAGATATTCATATGTGATGAAAGAGAGGCTAATTTTCATTTTGATAAAATATTAATGAAGTGCTTAATACGACCGGATGTCATCTATTATCCTGAACTCATTGAAAGCAGGCCACAGAAAAAAAATAGAAGCCAGACATTCCTCCCAGTATCAGAACAGGAGCAGGTGAAATATTTCCGTAACTTTTAGTCAATTGCAGACACTGTATGCAAATTCAACATATAATGCAGAACGGCCAATTGATCTACTGAATCAACACTATCATAGTATACATTAATATGCAATTTACTTTTATCAAAAACACATCCAACTGCACGATAGCTCAATTCAAAAATTCCTCTGGATGCCCAGCTGTTTCCTTTGCCTTAACACCTGCATCAGTTGCACTATCCAAAACTTTCACACCTTCAACACCTTGCCCCTGAATATGCACAGCAGCAGGTTTCAAACCTGCTGGTTCTTTAACTTCAAGTGCAGCAGTGGTGCTTAATTTAACTGTTTGTGTTTCATGTAACTGTAGCATAACCACTCATGTTTAACTGCTATATTTTGGTTTTATGGCATCTAGATATATTTCCTAGCTGGATAGTTACCAGCGTTTTATACCAGCAAATAACTCTTCTTTGGTTTTATCAAATTACAGCAATGGAACAGTAGCTTCCTCCCTAGCTAAGCTAGGAATGCAGCAGCAACAATGGCGGAAGCTCAGCTCTATGGACTCGAAGTCGTTCGATGATAGGAGAAGAACATTCTAGAGAATTTTGATTTTATTCATTCTAAATTGTTAACCAACTACTACATACAAGTGTGTATATACAGAACAAGAAGAAACTAAGCTAAGAAGAAGAAGAAGCTCTGCTAACCTAGCCAACTAATTGCCAGCTAACTCACAGCTGTCCAAACTTAACCAATAACTAACTCTCTAATTAAGCTAACAATGATACAAACAAGTGAGTAGGAATAATTAATCTTAACACCCCCCTCAAGTTGGAGGTGTTGCAAACACAGCCAACTTGCGTAATGTGGTACCATGCTTGATCCCAGTTAAGGCTTTAGTCAGAATATCTGTCAATTGACTATTTGTATCAATATGGTGGAGTGAGATTAGCCCTGCTTGTAATTGGTCGCGCACAAAGTGACAGTCCACTTCTATGTGCTTGGTTCTTTCGTGGGAGACCAGATTCTTGGCAATGTGAAGTGCAGATAGGCTATCACAATACACTGAAATAGGCATTGAAAAGGGGACATCTAGTTCTTCAAACAACCTATTCAACCATACTAGTTCCCCCACTACTTTCCTTAAAGCCTTATACTCTAATTCTGCGGAAGATAGTGATATAGTTTTCTGTTTCTTGGACTTCTAACTAACAGGACTATTTCCCAGAAACACCAAATAGCCTGTGATGGATCTCCTAGAATCTGGACAACTAGCCCAATCAGCATCACAATATGCTCTAATTGTACAATCTGTGTCTTTGGACATGAAATTCCCAGAGTGGGATCACCTTTCAGATACCTAAGTAGATGAAAAGCTGCCTTCAAATGTGGCTCTCTAGGCTCTTGCACGAATTGACTTAGGTGCTGAACACTATATGCTATGTCCAACCTAGTATTGGTTAGGAAGTTTAGCTTTCCTACAAGTTTCCTGTAGTATGTAGGATCTTGTAGAATGACACCTTCTTTAGCCTTTAGCTTTACTGTAGGATCTAAAGGTGAGGAACACGACTTACAATCAAGGCATTTATACTCCTTTAACATGTCCAGCACAAACGTCCTTTGAGAAATTATCATACCATCATCTTTATACATCATTTCCAGTCCTAAGAAAAAATGCAATTCCCCCAGATCTTTGATCTTGAACTGTTCATGAAAAAAAAATTCAACTATGTGATTTCCTCTTTATCAGTTCCAGTAAGTAACACATCATCAATATATACTGCAACATACACCAATGAATCTCCATTTTTCTTGTAAAAGAGTGAATAATCATTCATGGAGTGTGTGTAACCTTTTGAGCATAAAGCCTCAGTCAATTTTGCATACCACTGTCGACTGGTTTGTTTTAGACCATAAAGAGACTTGTTTAGTTTGCATACTAGTCCAGGTTTGTCCACAACAAGCCTAGGAAGGGTTTGCATATATACTTCCTCATTAAGGTCTCCATGGAGGAAGACATTGTTTACATCTAGTTGGGATATGCACCAACCTTTCTTTATTGCTGTGACTATTAATGCTCTCACTGTTGTCATCTTCACTACTGGGGAGAATGTCTCTGTGTAGTCAATTCCTGCCTATTGTGTATAGCCTTTCACAACCAATCTGGCCTTGAACCTTTCTATACTACCATCAGCTTTATGCTTCACTTTGTAAACCCACTTGCATCCTATTGCTTGTTTTCCTGGTGGTAGATCTACCAGGTCCCAAGCGTGATTGGAATATAGAGCCTCAAACTCCTGTGTCATTGCAACTTGCCATGCAGGATCAATGGCTGCTTCCTCATATGATGATGGTTCCCTATCATGACAAACATTTCTCACAAGAACTTGACTGTTAGGAGTTAGTAGATCAGAGGCAACATGGTGGTTTATATAAAACAGTGCACTAAGGGAGTTGGTGTTTGGTTTAAGTTTAGGCAGGGAATGTACATAGTCTTGTAGGTCACTAGGTGCCTTATGTGTTCTTGATGTTTGTCTCAATTGTATAGGTTCTGCATGAGATTGTTCAATATGACCCTGTGGTGAAGGTTGTATTGGAGAATTAGGTGTCAAAGATGAAGAATGATCATGTGTATGTGACATGAGATTAGTTGTGTTCTCAACATTACTCCCTTGAACACCCAAATAGTCAGATGTTTGTTGTGTAATGTTTGTACTGTCAGAAGGTTCAATGAAAGGAATTGAATGAGTGACACTAGATATGGGAGACATATCCAAATAAGTTGCCAATGGGAAGATATACTCGTTGAAAACTACATCTCTGGATACAATGATCTTTCTAGTGGCCAAGCTTAGGACTTTGTATATCTTTGTGTTGAAGGGGTAGCCAACAAAAATATGTGGTGTTGTTCTAGGTTCAAATTTGTCTCTATGAGGCTTAGTTACAGTAGGGTAGCACAGAAACCCAAAGCTCTTTAGGTGAGAATACTTTGGCTTTTTCTTGTATAACAGTTCATATGGAGTTTGTTCATTGATAGAAGTGGAAGGCAACCTGTTTATAATGAAAGTTGCACATAGAATGCATTCACCCCAATATTTTTGAGGCAATTTGGATTGAAAGAGGAGAGCCCTAGCTGTCTCAAGGAGGTATTTATATTTTCTCTCTATCACCCCATTTTGTTGTGGGGGTGTAAGGGCAAGTTTTTTGATGTATGATGCCTTTGGATTGAAATCCAAGTTTTCTGTGTTGGTGAACTCCAGTCCATTGTTTGTTCTCACAGCTTTAACCTTTACACCAAATTGATTTTCCACCAGATTAAAAAATCCTTTAAGGACTTGATAAGCATTGCTTTTACTAGATAGAAGATGAGTCCAAGTTGTCCTACTAAAATCATCCACAATAGTCATAAAATATTTATACTTGTCATGTGTGGGCGCATGATATGGTCCCCATAAGTCAACGTGTAGGAGTTCAAAAATCTCATTGGTTGTATTGGTTTTCTGAGGAAATGGGAGTCTTTCATGTCTGGACATTGGGTAGATAGTGCAATTGAAGGATTGTTTAGGAGAAAAGGTTACAGGGATAGAGGAAATGTTCTTCATTTTTACAAAAGGAACATGTGCAAGCCTGTTATGCCACAAAACATCCACATGGTTTCCAACACACAGATGAGAAGAAGGACTAGAACAATTAGAAAATGAATTCTTAGAAGGAAAGTGTTTTTCATTACCTGCACTTGGACTAGTTACAATTGAAGATGAAAAAACACACTTATTGGCATGAGATGTTGTATTTACAATAGAATGAAGTGGACACTGTGTGTTACAAGTGCAGTGAGTGACAGGAGTGGACAGGAAATCAATGACACTTGCTCCAGGACTTGTACTGTTGTTCTTCAAGCACCTTGGATACAAGATGTAGAGTCTATCTTTGACTCTGCCAATCACCAGAGGCCTCTTCATTGAAGGGGCCTGCAGTATACAATAGGACTTGATGAAGGCAACCAAACAATTAAGATGAGAAGCTAGAGAATGAACAGAAATTAGGTTGTATTTAAAAGAAGGGATCAACATCACCCTATTCAGAATGATCTTAGGAGTAAGCACAACACTACCAATCTCAGTCACCTTCACTTTATAGCTATTTGGGAGAATGACAAGCAGGGGATAGGGCAAGGTTATTATATTGGTTAGCAAGGATCTATTAAAGGTCATATTGTTTGATGCCCCTGAATCTATAATCCATGAATCAGTCTTGTTTTTGAAATATTCACATGAGAGTTTCCCAAAATCAATAGAGGAGGTGCAAGCTATTATACCTGCAAAGTTTGTTGATGAGGTGTTGACATTATCTAAGTTGTCTCTCCCTCCTCCTGATTGGAACTGTTGTAGTAGATTCACAAGTTGACTGGATTCCTCCTTTGTGAGACTGACATTTTGAGCACGGTAGTTATCATCACCAGTATGTTGAGTATCTGTGGCTGCTACATGTGCATTAGTCACTCCTCTATTTCCCCTATTGAACCTGGCACATTAACTTACACTTGAATTATTCCCATGATTATAGTTTTGTTTTGGATTTTGATTGAAATTGGAAGCTTGATTGTGACTTAGATTTGGATTCTGATTTTGATTGGAGCCTTGAGGATAGCCATGAAGTTTATAACATTTCTATCTCGTGTGGCCTGGCCTTTTACAGTAGTCACAGAAGGGTCTGTTTATGTAGCTTTGAGATTTATTAGGTGAGTAATTTGTTTTGAATGATGCTGTCCTGTTTGTGTTGACATTTAGGGCTGATGACTCAAGAGATAAGTAGTTATGAGGCTTAATTTTTATTTGTCTTTCCTCCTGAATCAGCAATGAGAATGCCTGTGCAATTGTGGGAAGATGATTCATCATGAGGATACTTTCTCAAACAACAGTATAGGTCTCATTCAGCCCCAGACGGAATTGTATTAGCCTTCTATCCTATTCTGTTTTGTGCATACTTTCCCTTGCTCCACATGTGCAATTGCGTGTGCAATGAGATTTGCCAATTAGAGTAGTGAGTTCCTCCCACAACTTCTTCATTTTTATATTGTAGCCAGTAACGTCAAGTGCTCCTTGAGATAGGTCATTAATCTCCTTTTGAATTTGGTAGAGCTTTGTTCCATTTGTCTGATCATATCGATCCTCAAGCTCTTTCCACAATTCGATTGCATCTGTCACATATTCAACATTGTCTGCAATCTCCTTTGCAAAGGAATTCAAAATCCATGAAGTCACCATATCATCACATCTCTCCCACAATCGATAGCTTGAGGAATTTGGATCTGGCTTTTTGTAGTCACCATTGATGAAGCCCAGTTTATTTTTCACTGATAGGGCTCTCATCACACCTCTTCTCCATGAGCGATAACCAAAACCATCAAATGGTACATGAACTAGGGCTATTCCCGGATTATCAGAGGGATGCATGTAGAAAGGGCTACTAGTATCAACAATTGGTTGATAGGGAGTTTCAGTCACAGTAGGTGCAGGTTGTTCAACATATCCATCATTAGCCATTTCTTATAAGCATAAAATTCAACTAATCGATCAGGACATGATTCTAACTACTAAATTAGAGGAATGATGAAGGTTTTCAAGGAAAAACTATTGAAATTGATGAGATCGAGGTCTGCATGCACACAATCAAAAACAAAATCGAAAGTGAAAAAATTAGATTCAACAGATCTGAAAAATGAGTCGGAGTTTCTAACCTTGCTCTGATACCATATCAAATTATAGCAATGAAACAATAGCTTCCTCCCAAGATAAGATAGGAATGCAGCAACAACAATGGCGGAAGCTCCGCTCTATAGACTCGAAGTCGTTCGATGATAGAAGAAGAATATTTTAGAGAATTTCGATTTTATTCATTCTGAATTGTTAACCAACTACTACATACACGTGTGTATATATATATAGAAGAAGAAGAAGAAGATGATGAAGAAGAAGCTCTGCTAACCTAACCAGCTAACTGTCAGCTGTCCAAACTTAACCAATAACTAACTCTCTAATTAAGATAACAATGATACAAACAAGTGAGTAGGAATAATTAATCTTAACAGGTTTGACCACCAATATTCTCACCAATATTCTCACTGTTGGAGCATATCAAAAGGCATGTTTATCTGAAGGAGAGCTAAATTCTTTGCAAGTTAAGGTATAAGGAAATGGATGAAATTGAGGACAGGAGATGGTGCACTGAAACCTGATTTGTTTTTAAAAAAATATTGATTTTAAGGAGGGTAGAGGGTATGACTGTCAGGATAAACTTGTATGAGAAGAGGATGCAAGTTTATAATTTATGGGGCAGTAGATGCATTTGAGTACAGAAGTATCTTTACTTGACCTTCAAGCTTGACTTAATGCATTGGCATTTGAAAGCAGAATTTGACATGTGCAGTGGTTATGCAAGTGCTACACATAGTAATGGTGCTGGAGGCTGCTGACTTAATAGAACAATAGAATTCATTTGCTTACATAGTTTTCTAAAATACACTCAATCTTGAAATTATCTAATAAGGTGGTTTAATTCTTTTTGTTATCACTGCTTCGTGGATTCATACTTGGATGCTTAATATACCTGAGCACATATTACTATGTTGTAATTTTACACCGATTTTCTACAATCTACTTAAATATCTTCACTCTACAGGATGCTTGGAGGACAATACTTCTAAGAGTGAAGAAACCATTGAAGGCTAAGGAGCTCGAGTAAGATGATCTTACTTAATTTATTCCCCTTCGACCTATTGTAAACTACTAGTACATCCTTTATGTAATTTTATTTGTACTGCTTTCAAATACAATATTTTAGTTCTTTGTATTAACAAGATATCAAGTATTTGATTTATTTTTTAATGTTTTTGAGCATGTATTAAATTATATAAATAATTATTACTATTCATGTAATTTAAATTTTTATTATATTTATTATATTTTCATATTAGCGAAGAAAAATGTGGTACTCTTTAAGGACAGATTTCTCAAATAGATAAATGACTATTAACGAAGAGAATTTTGGTAATTATAAAGTAACTATAAAATTAACGAAGGGAATATCGGTCGCTAAAAGCACTTGAATTGACTTAATAAATTGTTGTCATTAAAGACTTTTAACGACCAGATAACAAATTAGCGAGGGAAAAATCCTGTCGCTAAAAAGCATGTTTAATGACCAAAAATTATGCCGTCGCTAGAGATCCTTTAACGACCGGATCGTAAACCGGTCGTTAACTTTTAACATCGGGACTTTTAAGATCGCTGACGACCGGATTTTTTCCGGTTGTTAATAACTTATAACGACTGGAATTGGACTTTCAACTACCAAATTTCCTCTCGCTAAAGCCCCATTTTCTTGTAGTGGTATGGGGAAAGGTTATGGCGTTATATACGCATCACCACCTGATCAGCTGGTATACGTTGATGATTTGCCACAGAGGCCGAGATGATATAATGGGATGCCCTCAGAGGCTTGATGATGTTATGCACTCATATATCTCTGACATTTACACGCATATGCATGACATTATAAATGTTTCATGATTCACAGAGATATTCAGACTTACATGTTGAGTTCTTTACACCATGTTTCTTTTATGCCTTACATACTCGATACTTTATTTGTATTGGCGTCCCTTTTGTCCGGGGACGCTGCTTTTCATGCCTACATGTCCCGATAGACAGGTTGACAGTCCTCCTAGTAGGTTATCAACTCAGTGGAAGGTGTTGGTTCACTCCACTTGCTCCGGAGTTTCCTATTTGGTCAGTATGCTTTGGACATGTATTGATTGGTATGGCGGGGCCTTGTCTCGACCTTTATGACATTTATATACCCTTAGAGGCTTGTGGACAGATGTCATGTATATGGATATTTGTATGGTCTTGTCGGCTTATGTTTTTTGAGTTTACAAATGATCATGTAGGCCTTATAGGCATGTATGTCACATGTATAAGTTTGTATACCATGTTGGGTCGTCCTATGTCGAGTATTCTCTTAGGTTTAATTTTGATTATCTCATGACAGCTTTTCCGGCTCATTTACTTATGATAATATAATAAGAAGGACACGTTACGTTGATACTCGATTAAATTAGACACCGGGTGCCCATCACGGCCCTCCTATATTCATGGAATGGAGAGCACAAATATGATTTAATTTCTATAATTTCCACCAACAATGGAAGCGTTCAGAAATGATTAGTCTGAGGAATACGCGACAATTACTCGGTAAACGCCTTGAGCTTTCATTACATTTTCCAAGTCAAAAAGAAAAAAATCAATATTCATCTTCCAGCCACTAAAAGGACTTGGAATCTGATATTTCACAATCTACAAAAGAGACACTGGTATTCAGGAAACCGAAAAGCCACAAGTAAATAAGAAAAAAAGATACTTGAAATGTAAGTGGGAAAAAAGGAAAGAAGAAAAGAAGGAATATTACGAAGATATGCTGTTAATTTGATGGTCCTCAGTCCTCACCCTGGTCTAATGGGATACATATATACTTCATGGGCTAAATCCCGCAAAGCATCTCCTTTAATTTCAACAACTTTTTTGCTATATATCCATTTCACCTACAAATTTAAATTCATGGACACCCGTGGAGACGGAATATATCTTATATACAACATTACGAAGTAACTGTTAGAATCTTGTCCTGATTTTCTTTTCATATTTGAAGGAAAAATATTTATCATAATTGATTGTAATATCTCTCTCTTTCATACCTCTATAAATTGAGTATTCCTCCCTCATGCATAATACAATAACATCCATAATGTAGTCGTTTAAGGAGTTTTATATAGAGGAAGAATTTTCTCTCAATAGGATCTTATGTTTTCTTTTCATATGTAGGCCAAATTGGCCAAACCGTATTTTTATGCATATTTTAGTATATATTCTTTGTGTCTAATTTATCGGCGCCCAAGGTTTGCAACTATTAGCTTCTGTATGACGCCTTGTTATTTTCGATCCCAACAGAAAGAGTTTTTTCAAGAAATGAAATTGAAAAAGATAAGAAACTTACCCATCTCTGACCAAAGAAAAAAGTAAAGTGAACCCCTCTAATTGGCATAAAAATACAGGAGGATATGCCAATTCTTCCTTTGGTTTATTCCGTCTCTTAAATCGAGACGAAATTAACACTCTACTATATAGCGGGAAAGTGTTTGTTCTTACTGAATAAGAAGCAGCAATAACTCTTGTGTATTGCAAACAAAAACTTAGTGAGAATGATAAGAATTCAAGAAAGGTAAATAATGAAGGATGGCTGCGAATAAGCGAAATAGTGATAGGGTTACTCTTTATTGGCATGCAGTAACTTGGGTGACTCTGTTTGATCACAAATATTAGGTGACATGCCAAAGGAGAGTTGCCCTGTTACTGTCTCTGCTTAATATTACTTCCCCGTTTCATATTAAATGAGGTACTTTCCTTTTTAGTATGTTCCAAAATAAATGATACAATTATAAATTTGGAAATAATTCAACTTTAAACTCTTTCATTTTACCCATTTACCCTTAATGAGAAGCTTTTATAGCCACACAAATATCATGGCCCCACAAATTTTTACCCCTTAAGCTTTTAAGACAACAAATTCCTAAAGTCTTCTTCTTTTTTCTTAAACTCCGTGTCAAGTCAAACTACCGTATTTAATATAAAACGGAAGGAGTACATCCTACTGAAGCACATTGAGTGTTGTAAATACAATATTTAGGTGATGCAAAAGGTATAGAGTAGCTAGTTCTATGTTTAGTTTTCTCTTTCTTTGGCAGGAAGAAGATGAAATAAACAACAGAAGTGGTTCCAATTACTGACCAAAAACAAGAGAATACCAAAGCAAAGAGGTTTCAAGCGATTGCAACAACCACCACACAGCCATTCGGAGAACAGTTCAATTGTGTTGAAAATTGAGATACTTACTTTTATACAAAAATAGAATTCCTTTCTCGTGCAATACAAAATGAATTTCACTTACTTACATTATCCGCACAAGGTTCTGCGTGTACTTAGCTTGCTTTATGGGTGTTTCATACCAGTTTAGAGTTTATGACAAATTATAAGTGTTAGTTGTCTGTGTTCAAGAACAAAATAACAGAAGACGTTAGTTTAAGAAAACAGAAACAGAAAATTCCAAGCCCACACGTTCTTTGTGTGTCTTTAAGAAATTTAACTCCCTCACTGTTGTCCAATATTATTGGATTAATTTCTCGCAGGATAGAACAATATAACTATTCTTTGATAGCGGCATTACAAATCACAGAACTTCAGCGAACTCAACAAATGGAGCAAATCACACTTGACACTTATGTTTATTTGGAAAATAATGTTATAATATAGAAAAGAGGGGAGAAATTTTCAGATTTTCATGTGTAAAAATGAGGTCAAGCCTCTAAATTTATAAGCAATAAAAGAGTAAGAAGGAGAGGTGCCACCTAAAAGGTGCCTCTTCCATTTCCCATTCACACCCTTTTTAAAAAACCTAACAATGCCCCACATGAATGGAGAATGACAATATGCATAAAAACATGCAAAAACATGTCTGATTCGTAAGTAAGGATTAATCGCATCTGGATAAGTAGGTTTCCTTTTGAACTTTCCGTAGTGAACTCATCTTGGATATACTCGGTCAATCAGTAGATTTGATATCTTTGAAACGTCGAACTTTGTTGTATACCTAGAAGACACACAATCAATACTTAACCGTCTTTGGTTCTCATTGTTGTGCTCGTTTTAGCCAGGAACACCGCCTGATTCATAAGTGCGTAGAGAACTAGCCTATAGAATTCTCCTTGAAGCGACTTACACTTCACACTTATATAAGTGGTTCCTAAACGTATTATCCCGTAAATACACTATTTGATACCCCGTGTCAAACTTAGAAACCATTAAAAAACTTTTACGCTTTATCCTTGTTACTGAACATTGTCTTTATCACGAGAATGAACCAATTTTTTTTTTTTGACAATGTTGAACTGTCACTAATGACTTTGTTTTATCTCCTTGAACCTAGATCTTGGGATCTCCGGTCTTCTAGGTAGAGTTACCACCATAGTAACTTGTCCTCGGCCATAGTCCTATTCCCTTTAATGACTTCTCAACCTCCTCTCTAGTTAGGCCTTTTGTAAGTGGATCCGACGCATTATCTTTTGACTTTACATAGTCAATTATGATAATTCCACTAAAGAGTAGTTGTCTAGCGTATTATCTCTTCCTCGTATGTGATGAGATTTTTCATTATATATAATGCTCCCAGCCTTTTCTATTGCCGCTTGATTATCGCAATGTATGCATATAGGCACCAATAGTTTGGGTCAAAATAAAATATCTTCCAAGAAATTTTGGAGCCATTCAGCTTCTTTAACGGCTTTGTCTAAAGCTATAAACTCATATTATATTGCATAGCGGGTGATGCATGTATATTTGGACGACTTCCAAGACACTAATCCTCCACCAATGATAAAAACAAATTCACTTGTGAATTTTATTTCAGCTGATTCGGTGATCCAGTTTGCATCACTATACCCCTCAATAACCGTGTTATTGTAGTACAAAATTAATTTTGAATATATTTCCAATATCTCAAAAATCGTCTTACTGCCTTGACAGAACAATGCAAACTTCCTTTTGTCGTAAACTAATACATCTCAACTTTCTATTGTAGATCAAATAATTAATTATATTTAATATAGCAATATTATATTATAACAATAACTGGAATGGTAGACATTAGTTATGATCATAACCTTTTAATATACAACACATTTTGCAACCACTCTGTCTTTTATTTTATTTATTTATTAGTATTTGTATGCTGTTTATTCTTATTTCAAAATGCAATACAAGTCTATATGATGTACAAATTATAGCACCTTTATTGATAAAACAAATCCAGCTTGCTATGGATTTTTGTCATTTTCATCGGTTAGTTCACCAGATTATAGACCACCGTATTAATAATATCGGTTCATGAAAGGTCATGTCTATAAAAACGTACAAATACATCCTTCATTAAAATTCACAACCTTCCAAGTGACGCTCTTTGATAAAAGAGCAAACATTATATATATTTAAGAAAGAACACATCCTTTCTGGAAAGGCACGTAAACAACTTTCGAATTTATTTCATTACTAGTCATCACTAAGACTAAACAAGCAATGAATTCACCGAATACATCGTGAGATCCAAGAATTATATCATCTAGTTCTTCTAGATAATATAGACATTACATCTAACATTGACTTTTGTCATGCATAAGCAAAAGTCCCATATTTTAAATATTTAATGTGCCTTTTCAATTATTTATTACCAAAATATCATCCAAATAATCACTTGATTTTAAAATCATTCACATTATTATGTGATCAAATTTTATATGCCAATGTTTGGTAGTTTATTTTTCTCAAAGAGACTTAATACGTCAGCACACCTTCTTTTCTTTTTCAAGAACCACAAACCCTCGGTTGTTTTATATAAATTTCTTCCTCCAAATAATAATTTTAAAAGGTTGTCTTTACATACATTTGTTGGATTTCAAGCCCATACACGACGACAAACGCTATTAACACTCGAATAGATGTAATCCTCATTTTTGGCGAGTATGTGTTAAAGTAGTCAAGACTTTCTAATTATCTAAACCATTTGACAACTAATCTTACCTTATATTTGTTAATAGTTCCACCAAGTTTTATTTTCCTTTTGAAAATTCACTTAGAACCTCAAAGTTTATTTTCTGGAGAAAGATCAACCAATTCCTAATTATGATTACTTAATATGGATTCTATCTCACTATTGACTACCTCTTTGCAATATTGTGCTTCCGAGGAAGACATTGCTTCTTTAAACGTTTGAGAATCATTTTCCAACAAGAATGTCAGAAAATCTGGTCCAAAGGAAGTAGTTGTCCTTTTACATTTACCACGTCTTGAATTTTCCTCATTAACCATACTTTCCTTTGCTTCTTTCTGGAGTCACTTAGATTTTTCACTGGACGACTCACATTCCTTTTTATATGGATAAATATTCTGAAAAGATTCAACATTATCTGATTCAATGACTGTATTAATTTGAATGTAAGGATTTTCTGATTTATGAACTAGAAAATAATATGTCTTACTATTTATTGCATATACTATGAAAACGCAATCAATGATTTTTGGTCAAATATTTACTCTTTTGGGTCTAGGAACTTGCACTTTAGCTAAGCACTTCCCCTCCTCCCCACTAACATTTTAAAATATTTTAAGTTGATCTAACTTTTTATTTATTTATTTTTATATGAAATGGATTGCATTTTGCTATGGGGAACTCAATTGAGTATTCTATTTGCTGTAAAAATAGCTCCCCCCACAAGTTATGGGTTAAACCAAAACTTATCAATAAGGCATTCATCATCTCCTTTTGTAACGATCCGACCGGTCGTTTAATGAGTTATAGCCCTATTTCCCCCATTTTTTCTTCTTTATGTGTTTTTCAGTCGTATTTCATCGTATCGTATTGGTTGGTTCGGGTTAAGAGTGGTCTTGGAGTGTAATGAGACACTTAGTTTCTTATTTAGAAGCATAAGTTGGAAAAATCAACCTGATGTTGTCTTATGTGTGGAAGATCTCGAATGTGAATTCTGATGGTTCAGATAGCTCTGTTAGGTGATTTTGAACTTAGGAGCATGTTCAAAATGTAATTTGGAGGTCCGTGGTAGAATTAGGCTTGAATTGGCGAAATTGAAAATTTGGCATTTTTTGGTCGGTAGTGGAAATATTGATATCGGTTTCGGAATGGAATTCCAAAATTTGGAATAGGTCTGTAGTGTTATTTTTGACGTGTGTGCAAAATTTCAGGTCATTCAGTTGAGGTTTGGTAGGTTTCGGCATCGTTTGCGAAATTCAGAAATTTTGGAGGTTCTTAAGCTTGAATCCGAGGGTGATTTGATATTTTGATATTGTCTTTAGTGTTACAAAGGTTTGAATAAGTTTGAATGGTAATATGTGACTTGTTGGTGCTTTTGGTTGAGGTCCCGAGTGCCTCGGGATGAATTTGGATGGTTGACGGAAGAGTTGGATTTGAGTTGGTGCAGCTGAGATTTGCTGCTTTTGTTATTTCTGCAACTGTGGATCGAGGACCGCAGGTGCGAGGTTGCAGATGCGAAAGGGAGGCCACAAATGCGGTTTTGGCCAGTTGAATCTTGATCGCATGTGCGTAGGTTTTATCGCACCAGCGAGGCCGAAAGTGCGAGTGTATAACAGCAGATGCAGAATTTTTCGGATAAGTGGAATTCGCAGGTGCGCTTGATGGACCATAGATGCGTTAGCGCCGGTGCGCTCATTTGGACTGCAGGTGTGAGTCTTCTGGGTAGAAATTATAAAAGCTACACTTCGCGAATTTTTGCCCATTCTTTACCATTTTTGGACGAGTTTGGAGCTTTGGGTAGTGATTTTCAAGAGGAATCGAAGGTTATCAGCTGGTAGGTTACTTAGGCTTTATTATTTGTGTTTGTGATGATTGTTCCACTATTTAATCATGGAATTAGTGTGAATTTGGAGTGAAGTTGAAGGGGCTAGGGCTTGAGTTTTGGAGAGTTTTAATTGAGGATTTGAGGGGTCAAATGGAGTAGGATTTTGATGAATCTTATATGTATGGACTCGTAAGTGGAAGGAGTTTCTAGTTTTGTGATTTTTGCAGGATTCCGAGACGTGGGCACTGGGGCAGGGTTTGGGTGAATTTCGGGAATTTGGATTGAATTGATAGTTTCTTGTTTGGAATTGATTCTTTGGCCTATATTGATTGCGTTGTATTGCTTTTGGTTAGATCTGAGACACTTGGAGGCCGATTTCAAAGGCAAAGGTGTAGCGGAGTAGGTTTGGGCTTGATTTGAGGTAAGTAACGCTTTCAAACTTGGTTTTGAGTGTTCAAATCCCCGAACTACATGTTATGTGATTAAATATTGAGGTGATGCAAATGCCAAGTGACGGGCGTGTGGGCGTGCACCGTGAGAATTGTGGCCTGGTTCATTCCATGGCACCGCGTAATGACTCTTTCTTGCTGATATTTGTGTTGTGATTATGTGATTAAGTTGATGAGCTGCATATCATACTAATTACCATGTTAGGCCTTCACTCCGATACTATTAAGACCCGAGTGGTCGTTTCTTGCAGTCATCTCATTAGTTTCATTGATATTCTGTACTCAGTCTTGTTCATGCATATAATATCATTTCTCAGTCTCAGTTGTTATTATTTGGCACATCATATCATTGTTTCGGGCTAGTTCCATGGCATTGTGAGCTAGTGTATGTGAGACTGGAGAGTGATGACTAAGTGAGGCCGAGAGTCTAATTATGAATGACAGTTTTGGGATCAGGCTGCACCTCGCAGTAGGTTATTGATTATGCCTTCATTGTCTTGTTATAGCGCTTGGGCTGAAAGGAGCCCCTTCGGAGTCTACACACCCCTAGTGAGCGCGGATGATATTATTGAGAGATGGATTTCCCTGGACATGGATTTGTTCGAAGTATTGATACCTGAGATGGATTTCTTCTAAGGGTTGGATTACCCCTGTTCCTCGGTACTGGTTGACTTGAAGTCTATGATGTATATATTCCGGGATGGATTTCCCTGAGCCGGATGGCCATATGCGGTACCGAGTGGTTGAGCATACGGTGCATTTTTCAAACATTTCTGGCAGTGACATGTAGGGATTTGCTAAGCTTTATACTTCACATTGTTCGGATTGGTATTTTGCTTTACTGTGGTGTTGAATAATTGAATTTCCAGCATGCCTACTTTTCTGAACAATTTAAATGTGTTATAATTGCTGAGGTTTAGTTCGTCACTACCTATCAGTCCATAGTTTGGACTTGTTACTTACTGAGTTGGCGTACTCACGTTACCCCTTGCACTTTGTGTGCAAATCCAGGTATCTCAGGGCACGGTAGCAACTGTTAACTATTCCAGTCACGGATTATCACCGGAAATAGCGAGGTAGCTGCCTGGCGATCAAAGTTCTACCTTTCTCATTCGTTATCTTCCTTCTAGTATACTTTGGCTACTTTCAAACTTTTTTGGTCTTGTTATGTTTTGGAATAATTGTAGCATTGCTCATGGCTTAGTGACACTCGAGGTCAGGCTTTTATTTCTGCATTTTGATTTTTGACTTTATATGTTTTTTTGGAAATTTAGTTGAAAAGGGTCGTTATTTAAGTTTTAAATGAAATGTTAAACTATTTTTGAAATGTGTCTGCTGGCCTAGTTTCATAATAGGCGCCATCACGACCGGGTTGGTTTTGGGGTCGTGACAAGTTGGTATCGGAGCCTAGGTTACATAGGTCTCACGAGTCATGAGCAGGTTTAGTAGAGTCTTACGGTTCGGTACAGAGACATCTGTACTTATCTTCGAGAGGCTGCAGAACCTTTAGGAAAAGCTTCACATTCTTGAATTCATGTCTTGCGAATCTATTGATTCTCGTACTGAACTTCTATTATTCTATTCTCTTACAGATGGTGAGGACACATGCTACTAGTCAGGACAGACTACCACCTGTACCACCAGCTGAGGCCGCTAGAGGCCTAGGTCGTGGCCGTGGTAGGGGCAGGGGTGTAGCAAGCACAACAGCTAGGGAAACACCTGCAGATCTACCAGCAGCCCCAGTTCATGATCAAGTCCTAGTTGTGGACGCTCCAGCAGGACCAGCTCAGACACCGACTATGCCTATTATTATTCCAGGTCTTCAGGAGACCTTGGCTTAGATCTTGACCGTGTGCACCAGTCTTGCTCAGGTAGTCACTCTTTCTACTACAATAACTACTTCTCAGGCCGGGGGAGGCACTCAAACGCTCGCCACCCGTACACCCGAGCAGGTTGTTTAGGGACTATAGACACCAGAGGCACCACCAGCCCAGCCAGTTGCACCTGCTCAATATTTTGTGGTACCAGTCATGCCTAATAACGAGCAACATTGATTGGAGAGGTTTGGTAGATTTCAGCCTCCGACTTTCAGTAGTGTAGAGGGAGAGGATGTTCAGGGTTTCTTGGACAAGTGTTAGAGGATTCTACGTACAACGGGTATTCTGGAGACCAATGAGGTCTCATTTACTACCTTTCAGTTTTCTAGAAATGCCTTTACTTGGTGGGAGGCTTATGAGAGGCGTATGCCTGTTGGTGTAGCGCCCCTTACCTGGCATCAATTCTCTTTTATCTTCCTAGAGAAGTATGTACCGCAGTCCCGTAGAGAGGAGTTGCGTAGGCAGTTTGAGCAGTTGCGTTAGGGGGATATGACCGTGACACAGGAGATAAGATTCTTCGAGTTGGTCCGTCATGCTATCTGGCTAGTTCCTACGGATACGGAGAAGATCAAGAGGTTCCTTGATGGCCTCACTTATCAGCTACGGATTTTTCTGACCAGAGAGAGGGTATCTGGCGCTTCTTTTGAGGAGGTGATTAACATTGCCAGAGAGATAGAGTCAATTCGCCTCCAGGAGCAATTTGAGAGGGAGGCCAAGAGGCCTTGGGGATCTGGTAGCTTTGGTGGTGTGCCTTCTGGAGTCAGTTCCAGTACGACAGAGGCTGTCCATTCAGACATGCTCAGTCAGCTCGTCTGGATCACCGTGGTGGATCATCTGGCCATATATCTCAAAGTTCACATCAGGGTCACTCATCTCTCACTACCCTTCCAGCTCAAAGTTTAACTTATACACCATCGGTTCCGGGTTCATATATGCCTGGTTCTTCTAGTAGGTATCTTGGTGCTCGAGGCTACCTTCAGTCCTCGTTACTAGTAGCCGGTAGAGGTTGCTTCGAGTGTTGAGATTTGGGTCATATCAAGAGGTTTTGTCCCCGTCTTACGGGAGATTCATTCTAGCAGAGGAGTCAGCCTTCGGCTTCAGAACCAGTTACTTCCCCACCCGCCGAGCCAGCTCAGGGTGGAGGTCAGTCAGCTAGGGGTCGCCCTAGAGAGGGAGGCCGATCAGGCCCATTTTTATGCACTCCCAGCAAGACCATATGCTATTGCTTCACATTCTGTGATTATAGGTATTGTCTTAGTCTACCACAGAGATGCCTCTATATTATTTGACCCTGGTTCCACTTTTTCATATGTGTCATCATATTTTACTCATTATTTGGATATGCCCCCCGAGTCTCTTGTTTTGTCTGTTAGTGTATCTACTCCACTGGGTGATACTATTGTTGTGGACCGCGTATATTGGTTGTATGTAGTGACCATTGGGGTTTGGATACCCGAGTGGACCTCTTATTGCTTAGTATGGTTGATTTTGATGTGATATTGGGCATGGATTGGTTATCTCTGTGTCGCTCAATTTTGGACTGTCATACTAAGACAATGACGTTGGCTATGCTGGGGGTACCACAGATTGAGTGGAGAGGTTCGACGGATTATGTCCCCAGTAGGGGAATTTCTTACTTGAAGACCTAACGGATGGTTGGGAAGGGTTGTCTTTTTTATTTAGCCTTTGTGAGGGATGTCAGTGTAGAGACTCCTAACATCAATTTAGTTCCGTTAGTGAGGGACTTCTCGGATGTGTTTCCTGCAGACTTGCCGGGCATGCCACCGGACATGAATATTGACTTTGATATTGATTTGGTGCTTGGCACTCAGCCCATTTCTATTCCACCATATCGTATGGCACTGGCGGAGTTGAAGGAATTGAAAGAGCAGCTTCAGGAACTCCTTGATGAAGGGTTTATTCAGCCTCGTGTGTTACCTTGGGGTGTGCCTGTCCTATTTGTGAAGAAGAAGGATGTTACTATGAGGATGTGCATTGATTACTGGCAGTTGAATAAGGTCACAATCAAGAACAAGTATCCTTTACCTTTTAAAGATTTATTTGACCAGCTTTAGGGAGCGAGAATGTTCTCCAAGATTGATCTCCAATCAGGGTATCACCAGTTGAAGATCAGGGACTCAAACATTCTTAAGACAACTTTCAGGACCCGATACGGTCATTATGAGTTCCTTGTGATGTCTTTTGGGCGACCAATGCCCCAGCAGCGTTCATGCATTTGATGAACAACGTGTTTCGGCCTTATCTCGACTCGTTTGTGATTGTATTCATTGATAATATTCTGGTGTACTCGCGTAGTCAAGAGGAGCACACTGAGCATTTGAGAGTTGTATTGCAGTGGTTGATGGAGGAGAAACTTTATGCAATGTTCTCTAAGTGTGAGTTTTGGCTCGGTTCAATAGCTTTCTTGGGGAACGTGGTGTCCAGTAAGGCTATTTAGGCTGATCTGAAAAAGATAGAGGCGGTTCAAAGTTGGCCCAGACCGTCCCCAGCCACGGAGATTTGTAGATTTCTTCGTTTGATAAGTTATTACCGTCGGTTCGTTCAAGGATTTTCATCTATAGCATCACCCTTGACCAAATTGACTCAAAGAGTGCTCCTTTCATGTGGTCAGATGAGTGTGAGGCGAGCTTTCAGAAGCTCCAGACTGCCTTGACCACGACTCCAGTGTTAGGTTTGCCATTAGCTTCAGGTTCTTATACAGTATATTGTGATGCTTCTTGGATCGACATCGGGTATGTGTTGATGTAGGAGGGTAGAGTGATTGCTTATGCTTCTCGTTAGTTGAATCCCCATGAGAAGAACTACCCTGTTCATGATTTGGAGTTGGCTGCCATTGTTCACGCATTAAAGATTTGGAGGCATTATCTCTATGGTGTGTCTTGTGAGGTATTCACTGATCATCGTAGACTCCAGCACTTGTTCAAGCAGAAGGATCTCAATTTGAGGCAGCGGAGATGGTTGGAGCTACTAAAGGACTATGATATTACTATATTGTATCTCCTAGGAAAGGCCAATGTGGTGGCCGATGCCTTGAGTAGGAAGATAGTTAGTATAGGCGGTCTTGAATTTATTCTTGTTGGGGAGAAACCTCTTGTAGTTGATGTCCAGGCCTTAGCCCATCGGTTTGTGAGGTTGGATATTTTGGAGCCCAGTCGGATCTTAGCTTGTGTGGTTTCTCGGTTTTCCTTTTTTGATCGTATCAGAGAGTGCCAATATGATGATCCTGATTTGCTTGTCCTTAAGGACATAGTTCAGCACAACGATGCCAGAGATATGACTATTGGTGATGATAGGGTATTAAGGATGCAGGACCAAATATGTGTGCCCAATGTGGATGGGCTTTGAAATTGATTCTGGAAGAGGCCCATAACTCGCGATATTCCATTCATCCGGGTGCCGCGAAGATGTACCAAGACTTGAGATAGCACTATTGGTGGAGGAGAATGAAGAAGGATATAGTGAGATTGGTAGCTCGGTGTCTCAATTGTTAGCAGGTGAAATATGAGCATCAGAGACCGGGTGGCTTCTTTAGTAGATGGATATTCTAGAGTAGGAGTGGGAGCGGATCACCATGGATTTTGTAGTTGGACTCCCACGGACTTTGAGGAAGTTCGATGCTATTTGGATGATTGTGGATCGACTGACCAAGTCCGCACACTTCATTCCTGTGTGTACTACCTATTCTTCAGAGCGATTATATGAGATTTATATCCGAGAGATTGTTCACCTGCATGGTGTCCCAGTTTCTATCATTTTAGATAGAGGTACTCAGTTTACATCGCAGTTTTGGAGAGCCATGCAGTGACAGTTGGGTACTCAGATTGAGTTGTGCACAACCTTTCACCCTCAGACGGACGGGAAGTCCGAGCGCACTATTCAGATATTGGAGGACATGTTGCAAGCTTGTGTCATTGATTTTAGTGGTTCATGAGACCAGTTTCTATCGCTCGTGGAATTTGCTTACAACAATTGTTATCAGTCGAGTATTCAAATGGCTCTATATAAGGCTTTAAATGAGAGACAGTGTAGATCTCCATTAGGGTGGTTTGAGCCAGACAAGGCTAGGCTTTTGGGTATAGACTTGGTACATGATGCTTTGGAGAATGTGAAAGTGATTCAGGAGCGGCTTCGTACAATGCAGTCAAGACAAAAGAGTTATGCTGACAGAAAGGTTCGTGATGTGTATGACATGGTCAGAGAGAAGGTTCTACTGAAGGTTTCACCCATGAAGGGTGTTATGAGATTTAGGAAGAAGGTCAAATTGAGCCCTCGGTTCATTGGGCCTTTTGAGGTGCTTCGGAAGATTGGGGAGGTGGCTTATGAGCTTGCTTTGCCACCTAGCTTGTCGGGGGTGCATCCAGTATTCATGTTTCTATGCTCCGAAAGTATATTGGCGATCCATCTCATGTTTTGGATTTCAGCACGGTTCAGTTAGACAATGATTTGACTTATGATGTAGAGCTTGTGGCTGTCTTGGAGCGGCAGGTCTGAAAGTTGAGATCAAAAGATATAGCGTTCGTGAAAGTGAAGTGGATAGGTTGGCCCGTAGAGGAGGATGCTTGGGAGACCAAGAGAGAGATGCAGAGCAGATATCCAAACCTAGTTGAAGTTTCAGGTATGTTTCTAGACTCGTTCGAGGACGAACGTTTATTTAAGAGGGGGAAGATGTAACGACCTGACTGGACGTTTCATGAGTTACAACCCCGTTTCCCCCATTTCTACTTCTTTATGTGTTTTTCAGTCATATTTCATCGTATCATGTTGGTTGGTTCGGGTTCAGAGTATTCTTGGAGTGGAATGAGACACTTAGTCTCTTATTTAGAAGCTTAAGTTGGAAAAGTTAATCGAATGTTGAATTATGCGTATAAGATCTCGAATGTGAATTCTTATGGTTCAGATAGCCCCGTTAGGTGATTTTGGACTTAAAAGCGTGTTCAGAATGTAGTTTGGAGGTCCGTGGTAGAATTACGCTTGAATTGACAAAATTAAAAATTTGGCATTTTCTGGTCAGCAGTTGAAATCTTGATATCGGGGTCGGAATGGAATTTTGAAAATTGGAATAGGTCCGTAGTATTATTTTTGACGTGTGTACAAAATTTCAGGTCGTTTAGTTGAGGTTTGGTAGGTTTCGGCATCGTTTGCGGAATTCGGAAATTTGGAGGTTCTTAGGCTTGAATCCAAGAGTGAATTGGTGTTTTGATGTTGTTTTTAGTGTTCTGAAAGTTTGAATAAGTTTGAATGTGGATATGTGACCCGTTGGTTCTTTTGGTTGAGGTTCTGAGGGCCTCGGGATGAATTTCGATGGTTGACGGAAGAGTTGGATTTGAGTTGGTGCAGCTGAGATTTGCTGCTTCTGTTATTTCTGCACATGCAGATCGGGGACCGCAAGTGCGAGGTCGCTTATGAAAGAGGGAGGCCGCAGATGTGATTTTGGCCAGTTGAAGCTTGATCGTAGGTGCAGAGGTTTTATCGCACTAGCTAGGCCGCATGTGCGAGTGTATAGCCGCAAATGCGAAATTTTTCGGATAAGTGGAATCCGCAGGTACGAGTCTTCTGGGCAGAAACTATAAAAGCTACACTTCACGAATATTTTCCCATTCTTAACCATTTTTGGACAATATTGGAGCTTTGGGTAGTGATTTTCAAGAGGAATCGAAGGTTACCAGCTGGGTAAGTTACTTGAGCTTTATTATTTGTGTTTGTGATGATTGTTCCACTGTTTAATCATAGAATTAGTGAGAATTTGGATTGAAGGGGTTAGGGCTTGAGTTTTGGAGCGCTTTGATTGAGGATTTGAGGGGTCAAATGCAGTCTTGTATGTATGGTCTCGTGAGTGGAAGAAGTTTCTAGTTTTGTGATTTTTGGCAGATTCCGAGACATGGGCCTGGGGGCCGAGTTTGGGTGAATTTCGGGATTTTGGATTGAATTGATAGTTTTTCGTTTGGAATTTATTCCTTGGCCTATATTGATTGCGTTGTATTTCCTTTGGTTAGATTCGAGACATTTGGAGGCCGATTTTAGAGGCAAAGGTGTAGCGAAGTAGGTTTTTGTTTGGTTTGATGTAAGTAATGCTTCCAAACTTGGTTCTAACGGTTCGACACCCCAAACTACGTGTTATGTGACTAAATATTAAGATGACACAAATACCAAGTGATGGGCGTGTGGGGGTGCACCGTGAAAATTATAGCCTGGTTCATTCCATGGCACCGCGTAGTGACTCTTTCTTGCTGATATTTGTGTTGTGATTATGTGATTAAGTTAATGAGCTGTAAATCATGCTAGTTAGTATGTTAGTTCTTCACGCCGATACTGTTGAGACCCAAGTTGTCGTTTCTTTCTTTCATCTCATTAATTTCATTGATATTCTGTACTCAGTCTTGTTCATGCATATCATATCATATCATATCTCAGTCTCAGTTGCTATTATTTGGCACATTATATCATTGTTTCGAGCTAGTCCCGTGTGTGTGAGACTGAGATATGATATGATATGCATGAACAAGACTGAGTATAGAATATCAATGAAATTAATGAGATGAAAGAAAGAAACGACACCTACTGAGTGAGGCTGAGAGCCTGATTATGAGTGAAAGTTTTGGGATCGCGCTGCACGCCGCAACAGATTATTGATTATGCCTTCATTGGCTTGTTATAGCGTTTGGGATGAAAGGATCCCCTCCGGAGCCTACACACCCCTTGTGAGCGCGGATAATATTATTGAGGGATGAATTTCCTTGGATATGGATTTGTCCGAATTATTGATACTTGGAGATGGATTTTTCCTTAAGGTTGGATTACCCTTGTTCCTCGGTACCGGATGACTTGAAGTCAGTATTGTATATTTTTCGGGATGGATTTCCCTGGGCGGATGGCCATATGCGGTGCCGAGTGGTTGAGCACTTGAGAGTGGTAGCACACAGTGCATTTTTCATACATTTCTGGCATTGACATGTAGAGATTTGCTGAGCTTTATACTTTACATTGTTCGGATTGGTATTTTTCTTTACTGTGGTGTTAAATAATTGCATTGCCAGCATGCCTACTTTTCTGTACAATTTAAATGTGTTATAATTGCTGAGGATTAGTTCGTCACTACCTATCAGTCCATAGTTTGGACTTGTTACTTACTAAGTTGGTGTACTCACGTTACCCCCTGCACCTTGTGTGTAGATTCAGGTATCTCAGGGCACGGTAGCGGTTGTTGAGTATTCCAGTTGCGGATTTTCATCGGAGATAGTGATGTAGCTGCCTGGCGATCGCAGTTCGGCCTTTCTCCTTCCTTATCCTCCTTCTAGTATACTTTGGCTACTTTCAGACTATTTTGGTCTTGTTATGATTCAGAACAATTGTAGCATTGCTCATGGCTTAATGACAACCGAGGTCGAGCTTTTATTTCTGTATTTTGGTTTTTGACTTTATATTTTTTTTTTGTTGGAATTTCAGTTGAAAAAGGTCGTTATTTAAGTTTTAAATGAAATGTTGAACTATTTTGGAAATGTGTCAGCTGACCTAGTTTCATGATAGGTGCCATCACGATCGGGTTGATTTTGGGGTGGTGACACCTTTAATGTTCTACTCTTTCTTTTCCGCAATTCCATAAGATTGCAGTGAGTAAGGGGCAGTCTTTTAGTGAATAATGTCATATTCCAAACATATTTTTTCAAAAGGAGATTCATATTTGCCGCTCCTATGACTTTGTTGAGCCAACCATAAGAACTGTTATTTGTGTCACGACACAACCAGATTTAATAAATGGTGAAATCTTTTATCTTCAAACCGACTGACATTTGAAACAACCAGAATTAATACAATGACGAAGTTTTTACTCTTCAAACCGAGTAAAAAGTCGGAGTAGAAAATTACTTAGATTTTAATCTTCAAAGTGAGTAGAAAGTCACTCAGACTTTAATATCTGAGAATAAATAGAATGTCACGATGATATTAATATCAAAAATTGAGTAGAAAATCACGCAAATTTTAATCCAGAAGCAGGAGAAAAAAATCACGAGAATTTTGATTTTTCTCCAAAATAGGGATAGTAAATCACAAATATTTTTATTTTCTTTTCAAATGGCGTTCCAACTAAACTATTATAACCCCTAAATATTTCAACAGTTTGATATATTTTCTTATCAAACAAATATATGTAATATCTTTACATATATTATTCATGATCTCAAAAATACTTTCAAGTATTAGTGTAAGCCTAATTTACATCTTACAAACCTTGAAAATAATCTTTCACGTAATTTTATGCATGTTATCAAATTCTATATCAACAAATTAATTAAAAGAACTAACAAAATACATGTTATTCTCAATCATGTAAATAATTCTAGATTTTTTATATATGAGATCATCATATAATAAACATTTATCCTAATTAAAGTGAATAGAAAAAAGGTAGAACCCGGATTTCTCTGTTTCAACTTTCTTCTTTATCCATAATTTTCAAGTTGATTTTTTCTTCCATGAATATCTTTTTTTATCTTTTTTTTTTAATTTCCTTTGGCAACAAAATCATATCTTCCTTTTCTCAATTTTACTTTGAGAAAATCGGACGATTAGTCACGTCCTTTAGGTCCAAATTGGACAAAGCCGCTTTCTTTTCGAATTACGACGCTTTGGCAGTATATTTCTAATCACATGTAAAGACTTTTGTATATATGTTCCAGATGTTGTATCCCGTATTCAAAATGCGACATGACACAACAGGAAAGATTATTGTTTTAGCAATTTTTTTATTGATCAGTGACTTCCCTCCAACTGGCTCCAACAACACTGCACTAAGATATCTTAAAAAGTGTTATGATAGGAAAACTTCGGTAATTGACATCTTACGTGAATGACTTTCTTGGAATCAATGAAGACGTGTCATTCTTCCTTTTCATCTCAATGAATATTTCCGGAGAGATTTTAAAGTTCTCCTTCGCAATTCATTTTCCAGTAAAGTGGCTCTATACTGCAACGACCTTTCGTACTTTGCAGAATAACCCCAATTAGTGGAAAGTGGAAACAGATTTTGTTATTTTCAATCCTTGAATTCTTATGGATGGAAATTGGCTGTAAACAATCGCGCCTTTCAAGTGTGCATGATACGGTTCTCTTAGCGCATGATAGGCGTGTTCTTGCTAACATACGCTGATCGGGGAGGAT
This sequence comes from Nicotiana sylvestris, assembly GCF_000393655.2. Classification (NCBI taxonomy): domain Eukaryota; kingdom Viridiplantae; phylum Streptophyta; class Magnoliopsida; order Solanales; family Solanaceae; genus Nicotiana; species Nicotiana sylvestris. Next base: position 109,076,126 of record NC_091067.1, read on the forward strand.
GTAAGGTCTGTGAAAATTTTTACTCAAAAACCTGAATTTTATGGTGTCAAGTTAGGATCATGTGTTAGAAATTCACTCGCCGCGGTTCGGACTCTTTGGATTGATCTGTGCATTAAAAAGTTAAGAAATTATGTTTTCGAAATTCACACTAGAATGAGTAATTAGTTTGGAGGTTCATGGGTATAAGAATGAATTTCTTGCATGCATAAAAGATAATAGGGTATTGAGAGGTGGTGAACTGGAAAAGATAGCAATTGGGGTGTAAAGTGATAGAAATCTCTCACAAAAGGGTCCTAAAATCACAAGGCACACCTAGTGCTTGATAATGTGCTCAAATGAGCTAGAATCTTAATCATGTCTCTAATTCTTAGTTCAATTTATAATTTTCATAAAAGAGATTGAAGTTGCTAAGAGTCCCGGAATTTTATAAGGATTAAGGAAAGCTTTATTGAGGTATGTATGTCTAAAACCCCCTTTTATTAGAAATTGAGCTCCGTTGGCATTTACGCAAATGTGGTAAGACTAGAATTGATAGATGTATTGATTGTTATTTCGCATGAATTGGTTTGCAATTATATATATGTATACATGAAAGGTGTGCCTCAATGTGCGTAATGTACTATTCTTGATATTTAGAGATGTGCGAAAAATATGAATCATGTATTGAAATGCCTAGGCTATAAGCCAAGATTAAAACTGAGATTGTCATGCAAATTATGTGAAATCTTACCTATGCTTGCAACTTGAATTGCTTTTGTATGTGCCTATGATCATAAATTGCAAGGTTGGCATTGAAAGTGGAAATGGTGTGATAATTGTGGCCCTAAGTGCCAATGAATTGATATGATATATGTAAAATAAAGATTCAAAAGAGATGGTTAATGAGAAAGGAGCAACGCCTAGGTAAGGCGGCCTAGCCGATCTGGCCGTGATCAGACACCATGCCGCACATATGATGACAATGTGCTGATATTGAATTCTGAAAAAGGGAAATAAAATGGTGATTGAGGTATATGTCTCAAATGAGGCAACCTAGCCGATCAGGTCGTGATCATACTCCGCTCAAGATAGCGGTGGTATTGAGAATAATGATGAACATATGAAAGAAATGCCCCAAAATAAAGTCATGGAAATTATGTGAAAGTTTATATGATTCTTTTATTTGATGATGTGGTGTCCGATTAGAACCTTTGATTGTCTCTTGTGACTTTCTTGTTCTTGCATGATAGGTCTTTCTAATAAAATGGTGTTTAGTTATACATACTAGTACTATTCCATGGTACTAACGCCCCTTTTGCCGGTGGCGCTATATTTTTAAATGAATGTAGATGGCTCCATAACGGATAGTGCTGATCGTGCGTAACACAGTATCCTCCTCTCAAAGTCTTGGTGAGCCCCTTTCTCCTTCAAGGGGTTATGTTGTACATCTTTTTTATAGATATCCACTTTTAAGATATAGCGGGGCCTTGCTTCCGGCATTGTCATACTTGTCTTTTGTATCCTTAGAGGCTCCGTAGACGTTTGTGTGGGTTATGTACGGGTTTATGAACTAAGTGGTATCTCAAACTCTTGTTTCTCTAAATTGTGACTGTATATAATCTTGAAACTTATCTACGGTTTAAGGTTGTAATATGAAATGATCTATCAATGTTGTATATACAATATTTCCTACTGTCCAAGTAAACGAAAGCATGGTTCCCTTCATCATTTTGAGCTGGGTAGAAAGTGTTAAAAAGGCTTGCTCTATCGGGATCACTCGATTGAGCGTCGGTCGTGCCTCCCGAGGTTGTGGCGTGACAATTGGGTATCAAAGCCTAAGGTTTTGAAGTATCCTAGGATGTCTCGGAGCCATGTCTAGCAGAGTCCTTCTTATCGGTGTGTAGTCGACCACATCTATAAGTTGGAGGCTACTTGAGCATTCAGAAATAACACCCTTCATTGGTATTCTGGATCATGCAGCAAAACTTGTTATGGAACTATTCCCCTCTAACTAGTGCATTGTTCTATCTAAGAAGAAAGGGAGAATTGGCCAAGGAGCCAATGCCACCTTAGGAGTGGCTGATGATTCATTGCTTGATACTGCGGGTGAGGGTAGTCGCCCTACTATCACCTTGCTTGGTTCTTCTATCCCAGAGCAGACTATCCCAATTCCTACACCTGCGGAGGGTACCGCTATCCCTCCAATTGATACTCTTGTTCTGCCTCCAGCCCCAGCTTCCGCTTCTGGTATTTCTGATGGGGATCTTAGGGGAGCTATTCAGATATTAACCCAGCTAGCGGCCTCTCATGCCCAGAGGTCAAATGTTGCGCCCAGTTCATCCAGCCACCAAGGGGATTCCACCAGTTCCAGGGTGAACAGATTTCTTCAGTTAGATCCTCTAGTGTTTATGGGTGCCAATCCAGAAGAAGACCCTCAGGATTTTATTGATGAGATGCACAAGACCCTTAGGGTTATGCGTGCAATTAAGACTGAAGGAGTAGAGTTGGCTGCCTATCGTCTGAAAGGGGTGGCCTATTCGTGGTTTGAGTTGTGGGAAGATTATCGTGAGGAGGGGAGCCCTCCGGAGAGGTGAGGTGAGTTTGTCGATGCCTTTATAGATCATTTTCTGCCTGCTGAGACAAGGGCAGCCCGTGCAACAGAGTTTGAAAATCTAAAGAAAGGTAGCAGAAGTGTGTGGGAGTATCACATGGAGTTTGCCCGCCTGTCCAAGTATTCCATTCATATATTGCCCACAATAGAGGCCAGGGTGCGTCAGTTTGTTCAGGGCCTTAATCCTTTGACTATTAATGAGGCTTCTACAGCTGCCTTGAATTCTGATATGAATTATAGGAAAATGGTAGCATTTTCTCAGGCCACAGAGAACTATAAACTGAAGAACCGAATGGAGAGAGGGTAACAGCAAGGCCCGGTCTACAGGCAACATGGGAGAGTCACTAGGTGGGGGAAGATTAGTTTTCAGGGGAGGATCATCAGGGCTGTCCCAGTCAGTTGCACAGTCTTTAGCTAGTGCACCACCATCAAGGCCCAACCAGCAGCAGTGGAGTCGTTTCAGGGCCGGTCAGGGCAACAGGGGATCCCATCAGCGGGGTCGATCAGGAGAGATGTCCCAGCAGCAGCAGAGCTCCCCGTGCCCTAGGTGCGGGAAGATGCACTAAGGGATTTGCTATTTAGAGTTATCCGTATGCTATGTATGTGGGATGAGGGGTCATATTCAGAGGCAATGTCGTGTATCCCGCCAGGGAGCGGGTAGGGGCACAACACAGTCATCTAGTCCAGCAGTTGCTACATCCTCAGCCCCCTCTCCAGCTCAAGGTACCCCAGCACCTGCAGGGCATGGTGCGTCTAGGGGTGGTACGCAGAGTTCAGAAGGACTCAGCCGATTCTATGCTATGAGTGGTCGCCAGACTGTAGAGGCTTCTCCAGATGTTGTTACATGTATTCTGACTGTCCAATCTCATGATGTGTATGCACTTATTGACCCAGTTCCACCTTGTCCTATGTTACCACTTTTATTGCTATGGAATTTGGGATAGAACTAGATCAACTTCATGAGCCATTTTCGGTATCTACTCTGGTTGGTGAGTCAATTACGGACACTCGAGTCTATAGAGGTTGTGTTGTCACGGTGCGGGGTAGGGATACCATGGCCGATCTTATTGAGCTAGGGATGGTCGATATTTATGTAATAATGGGAATGAATTGGCTTTATTCATGCTTTGCCAAACTTGATTGTCGAACTAGAACCATGAGGATTGAATTTCCTAATGAGCCAGTTGTTGAATGGAATGGAGATAATGTAGTGCCAAAAGGTCGGTTTATTTCTTACATTAAGGCCGTGAAGATGATCAAGAAAGGGTGTATATATCATTTAGTTTGGGTTACGGACACCAATGCCGAGGCGCCTAGCCTTGAGTTCGTGCTAGTTGTGAATGAATTTCCGGATGTCTTTCTAGATGAGCTCCCTAGGATTCCACCAGACAGGGAGATTGATTTTGGGATCGATGTGATGCCATGCACGCAACATATATCAATTCCACCTTACATAATGGTACCGACTGAATTGAAAGAGATAAAGGAACAATTGAAGGATTTGCTAGAAAAGGGTTTCATTCGGTCGAGTGTGTCACCATGGGGCGCACCGGTCTTGTTTGTAAGGAAGAAAGATGCGTCTCTACGGATGTGTATTGACTACCGGCAATTCAACAAGGTTACAATCAAGAATAAATATCCTCAACCAAGAATAGATGACTTGTTTGATCAATTTCAAGGTGCTACGTGTTTCTAAAAAATTGACTTGCGGACCGGGTATCATCAATTGAAGATAAGGGAGCAGGATATTCCAAAAACAACTTTCAGGATTCGGTATAGGCACTTTGAATTTCTGATGATGTCTTTTGGGAAAACAAATGCCCCGACAACTTTCATGGATCTTATGAATCGAGTCTTCAAGCCTTTTCTAGACTCCTTTGTGATAGTGTTCATTGACGATATTCTTGTGTATTCCCGAAGTCGGGAGGACCATGCTGACCATCTCAGGGCAATTCTTCAGACTCTTCAGCAACATCAATTGTATGTAAAATTTTCAAAATGTGAATTTTGGCTTGAATTTGTAGCATCCTTGGGTCATGTCGTCTCTAGGGAAGGAATTATGGTTGATCCTCAAAAGATTGCAGTAGTGAAGAATTGGCCTAGACCTACCACTCCAACAGAGATTCGCAGTTTCTTAGGTTTGGCAGGGTACTACAGGAGATTTGTGGAGGGTTTTCTACTCTCGCCTCTCCATTGACTAAATTGACGCAGAAAGCAGTTAAATTCCAATGGTCCGATGCTTGTGAAAGGAGTTTCCAAGAATTGAAATAAAGATTGACTACAACACCGGTATTAGCCATGCTAGAGGGTATAGAGAGATTTGTGGTGTATTGCGATGCTTCAAGGATTAGGCTTGGGTGTGTGTTAATGCAACACGACAAGGTTATAGCCTACGCTTCTACGCAACTCAAGAATCATGAAAGGAACTATCCAGATCATGACTTAGAGTTTGCGGCAGTGGTGTTTTCGCTAAAGATTTGGCGACATTATCTGTATGGGGTCCACGTGGATGTATTTATGGACAGCCTTCAATATATTTTCAAGTAGAAGGAATTGAATCTGAGATAGAGGAGAGGGCTAGAGTTACTCAAGGACTCTGACATTGATATTCTTTATCACCGGGAAAGGCTAATGTTGTGGTGGATGATCTTAGTCAAAAATCTATGGGAAGTTTAGATCATTTGGAGGCATGTCAGAGGCCGTTGGCCAGGGAGGTTCACCAGTTGGCTAGTTTGGGAGTTCCTCTTGCGGACTCTAATGAAGGAGGAGTGATTGTACAAAATAGGGCTGGATCATCGCTTGTAGAAGAGGTGAAGGAGAAGCAATTCGACGATTCATTATTAGCACAACTGAAAGAAGGGATTCATAAACATAAAACCACAACTTTTTCCTTTGGCATGGATGATGGTACCCTACGGTACCAAGGCCGCCTATGCGTTCCAAATATCGACGGTCTTCGGGGAAGGATCATGACAGAAGCTCACACTTCCAGGTATTCCGTGCAATTAGGGTCTACGAAAATGTATCATGACCTCAAGAAAGTTTATTGGTGGAACAACATGAAAAAGGAGGTGGCGTACTTTGTGGCAAGATGTCCGAACTATAAGCAAGTGAAGGCCGAACATCAAAGGCCCAGAGGATTGGCCCAAAGCATAGAAATTCCAATGTAGAAATGAGAGATGATCAATATGGATTTTGTGGTAGGGTTACCGCACATTCCGTGCAAGGTCGACTCAATTTGGGTAATCGTGGACCGACTCACGAAATCAGCGCACTTCTTGCTAGTTAAATCTACCGATACAGCGGAACAATATGCTCAGTTGTATATCAAGTAAATAGTTAGGTTGCATGGTACTCCAGTCTCAATCATTTTAGATCGAGGGGCTCAATTCATGGCCAACTTTTGGAAGAAATTTCAGTAAGGTTTGGGCATGCAGGTAAATCTTAGCACAACTTTTTACCCTCAGACTGACGGGCAAGCGGAGCGAATTATTCAGATGCTTGAGGACATGTTTCATGCTTGTATTCTCGATTTCAAGGGTAGCTGGGATGATCATTTTCCACTCATAGAGTTTGCTTATAACAACAACTTCTATGCTAGTATCTAGATGGCACCATTTGAGGCGTTGTATGGTAGAAGATGTAGATCTCCCATTGGGTGGTTCAAAGTTGGAGAAGCTGGATTGATAGGGCCGGACCTTGTGCATCAGGCTATAGAGAAAGTCAAGATTATTAAAGAGAGGTTGAGAACTACTCAGAGTCGCCAAAAGTCGTATTCGGACGTTCGTCGGAGAGATTTCGAGTTCAAAGAATATGATTGGGTATTTTTGAAGATTTCCCCCATGAAGGGTATCATGCGGTTTAGCAAGAAAGGGAAATTGAGTCTGAGGTATGTTGGACCATACAGAATCATTCAGAGTGTTGGTCAGGTGGAATACAAGCTCGAGTTGCCACCCGAGATGTCATTGGTGCACCTAGTCTTCCATGTGTCTATGTTGAAGATGGTAGTGGGAGATCCGTCCACTATTGTACCAGTTGAAACTATTGAGGTTAATGAGGAACTGTCATATGTAGATGTTCCACTTGCCAAGCAAGTTCGAAAATTGAGAAATAAGGAAATTGCCTCCGTGAAAGTGTTATGGCGGAACCAGCAGGTTGAAGAAGCCACTTGGGAAGCCGAGGAAGAAATGACAAAGAAGTACCCACTTTTGTTTGAATAGTCGGGTAATAGTTTTTATGCATTTGATTCTTATGAACCCTTATCTTTTGATTTGATCTATATAAAACTGTCCTGTTTTGGTTAAATGTTGCATATGCGGCCATGGTTAGTGTTGTACAAGTTATGTTATGTCTGTGGAATGTGTACATGCTGTTAGGATATGTTTCTAGGGCTTTTTGACAGGTGGATAGGCCTAGTTACAAAGGAAACTCTGGCGAAATTTCTGGAAATTTAGGGAATTAGCCAAATTTGGGGGCTATTAATATGTTTCATGTTGTGAAAAGCAAAGGATTGCATAAAGATTGCTAATAAGTGAACATTGATCCTCATTCGAGGACGAATGATATTAAGTGGGGGTGGATGTAAGGCCCCGTGAAAATTTCTACTCAAAAACCTGAATCTCATGGTGCCAAGTTTGGACCATGTGTTAGAAATTCACTCGCCGCGGTTCGGACCCTTTGGATTGATTTGTGTATTAAAAAGTCAAGAAATTATGTTTTTGAAATTCACACTAGAATGAGTAATTAGCTTGGGGGTTCATGGGTATAAGAATAGATTTCTTACATGCATAAAAGGTAATAGAGTATTGAGAGGTGGTGAACTGGAAAGGATAGCAATTGGGGTGTAAAATGATAGAAATCTCTCACAAAAGGGTCCTAAAATGACAATGCAAACCAAATGCTTGATAATGTGCTCAAATGAGCTAGAATCTTAATCATGTCTCTAATTCTTGGTTCAATTTGTAATTTTCATAAAAGATATTGAAGTTGCTAAGAGTTCCGGAATTTTATAAGGATTAAGGAAAGATTTATTGAGGTATATATGGCTAAAACCCCCTTTTATTAGAAATTGAGCTCCGTTGGTGTTTACACAAATATGGTAAGGCTAGAATTGATAGATCTATTGATTGTTATTTCACATGAATTGGTTTGCAATTATATATATATATATATATACATTAAAGGTGTGCCTCAATGTGTGTAATGTACTATTCTTGATATTTAGAGATGTGCGAAAAATATGAATCATGTGTTGAAATGCCTAGGTTATAAGCCAAGATTAAAACTGAGATTGTCATGCTAATTATGTGAAATCTTACCTATGCTTGCAACTTAAATAGCTTTCGTATGTGCCTATGATCATAAATTGCAAGATTGACATTGAAAGTGGAAATGGTGTGATAATTGTGGCCCTAAGTGCCAATGAATTGATATGATATATCTGAAATAAATATTCAAAAGAGATGATTAATGGAAAGGAACAATGCCTAGGTAAGACGGCCTAGCCGATCGAGTCGTTATCGGACACCATGCAGCACATATGGTGGCATGTGCTGATATTGAATTCTGAAAAAGGGAAATGAAATGATGATTGAGGTATATGTCTCAAATGAGGCAACCTAGCCGATTGGGTCGTGATCGGATTCTGCTCAAGATACCGGTGGTATTGAGAACCGTGATGAAAATATGAAAGAAATTCCCCAAACTAAAGTCATGGAAATTATGTGAAAGATTATATGATTCTTTTATTTGATGATGTGGTATCCGGTTAAAAGCTTTGATTGTCTCTTGTGATTTCCTTGTTCTTGCATGATAGTTCTTTCTAATAAAATGGTGTTTAGTTATACATACTAGTACTATTCCATTGTACTAACGTCCCTTTTGCCGGGGGCGCTACATTTTTAAATGAATGTAGGTGGCTCCATAGCGGATAGTGCTGATCGCGCATAGCGGAGTATCCTCCTCTCAAAGTCTTGGTGAGCCCCTTTCTCCTTCAAGGGGTTATGTTGTACATATTTTGTTATAAATATCCACTTTTGAGGTATAGCGGGGTCCTTGTTGCCGGCGTTGTCATACTTGTCTTTTGTATCCTTAGAGGCTCCGCAGACGTTTGTGTGGGTTATGTACGGGTGTTGGACGGGTCTATGAACTAAGTGCTAATCTCAAACTCTTGTTTCTCTAAATTGTGACTGTATGTAATGTTGAAACTTAGCTACGATTTAAGGTTGTAATATGAAATGATCTATCAATGTTAAATGTGCAATATTTCCTACTGTCTATGTAAATAAAAGCATGGTCCCCTTAATCATATTGAGTTGGGTAGAAAGTGTTAAAAATGCTTGCTTAGTCAGGATCACTCGATTGAGCACCGGTTGCGCCTCGCGAGGTTGGGGCGTGTCAAACAATGGGGAGGGGAAGACCTAGGAAAATTGCGACGTCAATTCAGTTAGGAAATATCATGGAAGCTGGTAATTCATAAGTTGCAGGGATAGGGAGAGCTGAGGTGGTGGATGCTGTGATAGATTCAATGGAACAGTGACCGCCATTAGCAGCCACGAAGGAAGCTCTGAAAACACCGCATGCAACAAGTCCTGTAGTGATGATCGAGAATGCGAAAGTAAATTTTGTTGCTCAAGTGCGAACTGGTAGATCTAACCAAGGGAAAAATGGCATACATGCCAATAGTAATCGAATTCAGCAAGTAGGGGAGATCGTGAGAAACTCGGTAGAAGCTGGTGATGATAGGGGAAAAAATGAGAGTAAATTGGAAGCTGATAAGAACAAAAATGAAGTACCAGCTGTAATTAAAGAGACGAGCCAGAAGAATTGGGCAAACTTATTTGTAAGGAATAAATTGGCTTCAAAAGGTATGGATCTAAATTTCATTGCGCCGGCTATCAAAAATGGAGAAGTAATTGTGGAATTATGTAAAGAAGAAGTTGAAGAACAGACAAGGAAATAGAAGCAAGATTTAATTCTCTATGTTGTTGGAATTACACCAACAATTGGAACTATGGAGCGATTCATCGCGTCAGAATGGAATTTTACTGCTAAACCTAAGGTCTACTATCATAATGAGGGACAATTCGTTGTAAGGTTCAATTTAATGGAGGATAGGGATGAAGTATTGTATTCTGGTCCGCATATGCTTGGTACTAAACCGATGATTGTGAAGGCTTGGTTGGAGAATTTTGATTTCAGCAAGGAGGTCCTGCACACCATTCCTGTGTGGGTGAAGTTTCCAAATCTCCCATTGAATTGTTGGGGAGCTAGATCTCTAAGAAGAATTAGCAGTGGACTAGGGATCCCATTTTACGCTGATGCTTGCACTACTCAGTTGGATCGAATTACCTATGCGCGAGTTTTGATTGAGATGAATGTAACAAAAGAACTCCCAAAGTTCATCAAAGTAACATATCCAAATGGAAGAGAATTTAGTCAAAGAGTAGCATACGATTGGGTGCCAGAATTTTGCCATATTGGGCATAGATGTGGGAAAGATGAACAACAGATACAGAAGAATAAGGTAAAACAACAGAAGCAGAGGCAAGAGTGGCAACCAAAAAAAAATGAAGCAATGAAAAGGTAGATCAACAGATATCAGTACATGTAAAAAGTAACCAAATAGTAATGATTGAAGAAGTAACCAGTAAAACTGATAACTCAAATGCAAGGATTGGTTGTGGAGAGGGGAGGCAGAGCTGAACAAAAGCAACAGAAAAGTCTATAGCTAGAAGCAAGGAGAAAATGGGGGAGGATAAAATTAATACCATTAATGGATTTAGTATACTAGCAGAATCTGGATTGCAACTAATGAACCCAAGTCAATTGGGTGAAGGCTCGAGTAGACAAAGGAGGTAGGAAGAGGCAGAAGGGTGTTCACACACTATATTCATTCTAGTATAAAGTTGATAACATGGAATATTAGGGGTCTAAACAAGACTTCAAGACAGAAGGAGATTAAGAAGTGTATAAGAAGTAATAAGGTTAGTATGATTGCATTACTAGAACATAAAGTGAAGGAGCAAAAAACTAGTCAAATAATTAAGAGGATCACTACAGGTTGGGATTGGCCAGCTAATTATGAACATAGTAGTAAAGGGAGAATCTAGTTGGTATGGGATGTTAAGAAAGTGGAATGTGTGGTGATGGAGAAGTCAGACCAATTCATTCATGCTGCAATTCTTATCTAGAACATGAATGTGCAGTTTGAATTCACAGTAGTCTATAGATTGCATACTGTGGATGACATGAGAAAATTGTGGAGGGATCTATTGCAAATTAATAGAAAAGTACAGGGGGCATGACTAATCATGAGGAACTTCGATGCCATAAGGTCTAGGGAGGATAAGCCAATTAGAATCCTATACAAGAGATGGAAGTGAAGGACTTTAATAATTTTATGGATGATGCTGTTTTGGCTGAGTTGAGGACTAGTGGTAGAAGCTTCACATGTACAAATGGTCACACATACAGTAGGATTGATAGGGCACTGGTTAATGCTGAGTAGATGCTGAAAATGCCTCACCTAGTGGTATAGGTAATGGATCCGGGATGTTCTGATCACTCACCATTGAGCATTACATTTGAAGACAAAGAAGAATCAAGACTTAAGCCTTTCAAGTTCTTGAACCATCTTGCTGATCATAAGGACTTTATGCAGATAGTAAACAAAGCTTGGAAAGGAAATAACAGAGACAACAAAATGAGAGATGTTTGGGAAAGATTGAAAAAGGTGAAGGAAGCCATGAAGAAATTGAATGTTGATGAATATAATGCTGTAGGAGGAAGGATCACAGAATGCAGGGAACAACTATGCATTCTGCAGGAGCAAATGAGAAAACCTGGCTAACCAAAAAATATTATACTAGCTAAGAAAGAGTTAAAGTTGCAATTGGAGAAATGGCTAAGGGTGGAAGAAAATATTTTAAAGCAAAAATCAAGAATACAATGGTTAAATCTAGGAAATGGCAACAATGCCTATTTCTATGCAAGCATGAAGAGCAAGAACTCCCAAAACATGATACAGAACTTAACAAGAAGCAATGGAATAGTGACACAGACAAAATAGGAGGTGGAAGATGAGATAATGGGATTCTACAAACAGTTACTAGGATCAGCAGCTGGAAAACTTCCAACTATTAATCCAACAATAATGAGAGAAGGGCCACTGATCAATAGACAACAACAAAGGCAGTTGATAGCAGATGTATCAATGGAGGAAATATACAGAGCACTGATGGGAATAAGTGGCAACAAAGCACCAGGTTGTGATGATTTTAATGCATTATTTTTCAAAAAAGCTTGGCCAGTGGTTGGGGAGAAGATTACTAAAGCAGTGTTGCAGTTCTTTTCTGAAGACAAACTATATCAACAAATCAATTGCACTACAGTGACCTTAATTCCTAAGGTACCAAATCCAAATAGAGTCTCAGATTGCAGGCCAATTTCTTGCTTCACCATACTCTATAAGATTATCCCGAAGGTACTAACAAAAAGGTTGCAAGGCATAATGAATGATATTGTAGATGAAAGTCAATCAGCTTTTGTCTCAGGGAGATTGATCAATAATAACATAATAATAAGCCATTAGCTTGTTAAAGGTTATGGTAGGAAGGGTATATCTCCTAGATGCATGTTAAAAGTGGATATGAAGAAAACATATGATTCTACTGAATGGGACTACATGGAGCAGGTGCTAAGGAACATATAAATGCCAGGAAAGTTTGTGAACTGGATTATGGTATGTGTGAGAAGTGTATCATATTCCATAGTTATAAATGGACAACATTCAACACCTTTCAAAGAAAAAAAGGGATTGAGGTAAGGTGATCCATTATCCCTCTGTCTATTTGTCTTTGCTATGGAATACCTTACAAGATTGTTGAAGACCTTAAAGAAGAGTCCAGATTTTAACTTCCACCCAAAATGTGCTAAGTTGAACATACTACAACTTAATTTTACTGATGATCTTCTACTATCCTACCGAGGTGATTATATATCTGTGAAGATGCTGTACCAATGTTTTCAAGAGTTCTCACAAGCCTCATGTCTAGATGCTACCACAGGGAAAAGTTCAATCTACTTTGGAGGAGTTAGAGATGACATTCAACAAGAGATATTAACAATGTTGGGTTTCTCAAAAGGGATCCTCCCAGTGAGATACCTGGGGGTACCTTTGAGTACTAAAAGAATGACATTGCTACAATATCAGCCATTACTTGAGAAAATGGTAGGGAGAATTCAGTCCTAGACTACTAAATTCCTAACCTATGCAGGAAGAGTCCAACTTATCAAAAGCATCCTATTCTTCATTCAAGTGTATTGATCTTAAATCTTCCTATTGCCTAAGAAGCTCATTCTGTTGGTTGAAAGTATCCGTAGAAAGTTCTTATGGACAAGAAATGTTGAGAGTACAAGGAAGGCACTTATAGCTTGGGATAAATTGTGTTGTCCAAGGGTAGCAGGAGGTTTGAATTTGCTGGATATAGGCACATAGAACAAAGCTGCAATGTGCAAGCTACTATGGAACTTGTGAAAAAAGAAGGATAAATTATGGGTGCAATGGGTTCATGTATACTATAAAAAGTACAGTCCTGGCTGGGGGGACTGAACCAAAGCAGGCATCTTGGGTGATTTAAAAAATCTTTAAAGCCAAGAAGTATTTTGTAGAAGCTGGTTACATAGAGGATGATGTGATTAGAATGAAGACTTTCAGTATTAAAGATATGTACTTAAAGAATAGAGGATAATTCAGTAAAGTTTCATGAAAAAGGATCATCTGGAACAATGCTGGATTACCAAAATGGATATTCATGGGATATTTGGTTGCTCATAGAAGACTCCAAATAAGAGACATATTGAAAAGGTAGGGATGTGTAGAAGATGACTCATGTCCATTAAGCAATGCAGAAGCAGGGACCATGAATCATTTATTCTTTGTATGCCCATTCTCAAAGATAATATGGTCTGCTATGTTATGATGGCTGAAGATTGTTAGACCCGTTATGGATTGAGAACATGAGCTGCAATGGGCTGAACAACACTATCGTGGTAGGAGTGCAGCTGCTGAAATCTATAGGATAATGCTGGTTGGTAGCATATACTATATTTGACAAGAAAAGAATACTAGAGTCTTACAAGAAATACAGAGGACTGCTGAAACAATTACTAGAAGTTAGCACAAGATATACACTGTACAGGAAATGTAAAGAAATGTTTGAAATGGAAACTGATTAAATTGAATTCTTATCCTACTGTTTAGTGAAATGGTTAGATAGAGATACTGGAGATTAGAGGAAAGGAAAAAGTAGCTCAGTGTGGGGCGTATGTCCAGAACAAGCTATAGCAAATCAGTGTAAGTATTACTTGGTAATAAAGTTTTAGTTACCAAAAAAAAAAATCGCGCCTTTCCTTAATTTTTATCCACATGGCCAAGGTTGGCAAGTTTCATGGCAACTATGGTTTCACAAAGACCTTAATCTCACAAATTGAACCGCAAGTAAAGAATGTGCCTTTCGCTCGATCTGATTTATTTGTCATGTCTCTGTCTTGGAAATTCTTTCACAGTTATGCTCACAATAAAGAAAATTTATTCCACGCAACTAAATTTTCTTTAATATAATCTTCTTTCTTCTTCATACAAAAAATCTCTTCTTGTTTATTAGTCTTTAACAAACACAGAAAAAGAAAATAAAAATAATAAAATATTTGACACTTATATTTATTTAAAAAATAATTCAATAATATAGAAAAAATGAGAGAAATATTCAGATTTTCCATGTGTAAAAATGAAGTCGAGCCTATAAAGTTATAAGAAATAAAACGGTAAGATGGAGAGGTACCATCCAAAAGGTGCCTCTTTCATTTTCCATTCACACCCTTTAAAAACAACCTAACAGCAAGTTGACTCCAAGTACAAGTGGAACCGTGGGATCATGAAGGTCGTCAAATTAACTTTCAGCTTAAGTTCGGTAATTAGTTACTACCTCAGTGATGTTCTATGTAATAATCTTTTATTTATAGTCTATTTCAAAAAGAATGTATTTTTATATATAGTTAGAAAAAATACTTTTAAACTTCTCATTTTATTCTTAATGATATGATTTTTATAATCAAAAATAAGTTACGACATATTTAAGATCATAAGTTTCAAAAAGATTTTTTTTTTTTTAAAACTCTTTCCTAGTCAAACAACTTCTGTAAATGAAACAGATGGAGCATTTACAAGAGGCTTAGTAGTCTTGAGAGAGGCTCGTGCCCAAAAGACCAAGTTTCACACATACTAGCTAGCTAGCTAAGTAGAACGCATTAAACGAGCAGTTTCTAAAGATCGAATTAGACCACGGGAAAAAGATAATGTCATGACCCCAAATCCAACTAGTCGTGATAGCACCTAACCCAACCCGCTAGGCAAGTCAAGCAACATACAACACAACTCATATAAGAATAATAAGAGTAAATGAGTAAATGTCACGACCCAAAATCCAACTAGTCGTGATGGCACCTAACTCAACCCGCTAGATAAGCCAGTTATCAACTATCCAATTCCAATGAAATTTAATAAGACAAATTAAGTAAAAGAAAATATCTGAATCTTATTTATTTTCCAAGGACTGGTAGTACAAATCATGAGTTTCAAAGATTAGAATTTACAAAGCTAGTATGAAATAATTACAACATTTGTTCGAAATGTACATAAACAGATTTCTATAATTCTAAGTCTACCATGAACAAGAGGCAGCTACAACCAGAATGCAGGTACATCTTCAAATCCATCTCCTGCCATACACCGCAACATCAACATCCAACATCTGTATGCAAGGTGCAGAAGTGTAGTATGAGTATAATCGACCCCATGTACTCAGAAGTAACAAACCTAACGTTAGGTTGAAAGTAGTGACGAGCTAGAACATAGGTTGGGTCCAACACCAATAACCAACAACAACGCATAACAACATAATAAAAGTAATAAACGAATTAACTTAGATATAAAATGCTCAGGTTGTTCATAGTTCCAGAAAAAATAGGCCCGCCTTCCAAATATATTAGTGAAAACCCATATTTTTTTTTACCTAAATCGCCAAAAAAAATCAGAGTAAGTTTGAAAACTGTGATTTTTTCCAAAAACCTTTCGACAAAACATAAGATGTTTCATTTTCAGATAGTATGAGGAAAATACATCTCTATGCCTACATGTCAATATATAGGTGAATACATCTCAGAGTACTCAATCTCACTGTCTCGCATTCTCCCTCACCATGCTCAATAATCGGCACACTCAATCATTCAGCACTGTACAATGCCCGCTGTAGTGTCTAACCCGATCACGCATATATATATATATATATATATATATATATATATATATATATATAATCAACTGCACTCACTGGGGGTGTGTACAGACTCCAAAGTGTCTCCTTCATCCCAAGCACCATAATCCGCATGGACAACTCACGTGCTACACGGATAATTCAAGTGCTATCGTATCAATATCTGGATCCGCACGGACAACTCACGTGCTATAGTATCAATATTTGGATCAACGCGGACAACTCACATGCTGCACGGACAAACTCACATGCTACAGTATCAATAACCTCACAATTAGGCCCTCGGCCTTACTCAGTCATCAAACTCTCCAGCCTCTCGGGCTCACAATGTCATGAAACTACCCCAACAATGATGATATCATGTATCAATAAATAACAACAGAGATTGAGTTATGATATGAAATGAATGAACATGAGTGAGTATGAAATTGCAATTTAAACAAATAATTCAACAATAATATGACCCCGATGGGTCCCAACAGAATAAACATGTAGTCTAGACATGGTTTCTATCATGGATCACAACTCAATAGCTCTAGTACGTTGAGATTTTATGGTTACAGATAAAATCAGGTAACTACACAGTATCATAGGAATAATGGAGTCAATTCACATAGTTCACTCCCACACGCCCATCACCTAGCATGCGCGTCACCTCAACACCAAACACATAACACGTAATTCGGGGTCATACCCTCATCACCAAGTTTAGAAGTGTTACTTACCTCGAACAAAGCCAAATTCAATACCGAGCAAGCTAAATGATGCTACAAAAATGCCATTCCCTGCGTACTGACCTCCGAACAGCTCAAACTAGCTACAAGCAACTCAAATACATCAAATAATGCCAAAGAAAGCAAACACAATCGATAAAGGACGAATCTTTAATCAAAAGCCCAATATCGGCCAAAACGTCCAACCCAGGCCCGTGCTTCAGAATCTGACAAAACTCATAAAATCAAATAACCCATTCAATTACGAGTCCAACCATACTAGTTTCACTCAAATCCGACTCCGAATCGATGTTCAACACTCAAAAATTAAATTTATGAAATTTTAGGCTAAAACTCCCAATTTTCTCTTTTGTAACCCTCAATCAAATGCCGAAAATGAAGATAGATTCATGATATACAATAAAAAATGAGTAGAACACTTACCCCAGTTCACATGGTGAAAATTGCTTCAAGAATCGCTTCAATCCGAGCTCCATAGCTCCAGAAGTGCAAAAATGGCCGAAATTCCCAAAATAGAGTACTTTATAATACTGCTCCAGCAATACTCATCGCGATCGCGGGAAAACCATCGCGATCGTGAAGCACAAATACAACTGGCACCAGATTACACTCCGCGTTCGCGATACACTCCTCGCGAAGGCGACTCATAGCTAGCTCAGAACATCGCGAATGTGATGTAGAAGGCCTCCAGCTTCAACTTCCAGCTCAACCCTACGCGTCCGCGATCCCTCATATGCGAACGCGAAGAAAACTTACCCCTTCTCTACCCCAAACACATTCAACCTATCGCAAATGCGTTGAAGAAATCTCACAGTCCCATAATACGTGATCATGGCTGTTTCTTCGAAATTGCAAAGAACAACAGAGACATCAGTAACCAGCAACTCCAAACCAACCCGAAATGACTCGAAACCACCCCGAAACTCACCCGAACCCCTCGTAACCCCGTTCGAACTTACCAACAAGTCCCAGAATATAATACGAACCTAATTGAGGCCTCAAGTCACACATAATAACATCAAAAATGATGAATCACACCTCAAATTAAACTTGATAAACTTTGAACATTTCCAACTTCCATAACTCATGCCAAAACATAGCAAATCAACCCTGAATGAACCCAAATTTTACACACAAGTTCCAAATGACATGAAGAAGCTATCCAAATTCCCAGAACTACAATCCGTACCTGATGTCATCAAAGTCAACTCTCGATCAAACTTATAAACTTTCCAAACTTTTAAATTTTTAATTTTTGCCAATTTGTGCCGAAACCTTCTAGAAATATCCAAATGCAAATCTAGGCATACGCCCGAGTCCAAAATCACCACCCGGACCCATTGGAACCATCAAAACCCCTGTTCCGAGGTCAAATTCACAAAAGTCAAACTTGGTCAACTCTTCTAACTTTAAGGCTTCAATCATGAAATTCATTCTTCCAGATAAATTCTGAATAACCGGAAACCAAAACCGATGACTAACACAAGTCATAATATATCATATGGAGCAACTCATGCCCTTAGACTACCGAGCAAAGTGCAAATGCTCCAAATAACTGGTCGGGTCATTTTATAAAATAATCGAATTCCTATACAAACTCCCAAGGATTGGTAGTACAAGTCATGAGCTTCTAAGAGTTAGAATTTACAAAGTTGGTACGAAATAAATACACCATCTATTCGAATTATACATAAAAAAAAATTCAAAATCTAAAGCAACCAAAGACAAGTGGCAGCTATCACTGGAACATAGGTACATCTTCAATGCCTTCTTCCCCCATACACAACAACACAAGCTCCAAGATCTGCATGCAAGGTGCAGAAGTGTAGCATGAGTACAACCGCATGTACTCAATAAGTAACAAGCTCGGACAATGGTCAGAGTCCAACATCAATAGCAAATGACAATTAATTATAATGTGAAATAGATAACAATAGTGAATAACTTAAGAGATGCTATGCTCGGCTCATTCAAAGTTGTGGAAGAGTAGACATGTTTTTCATGTACAACAACTAATTTCAAATTATCAATGAAATTTACTAAACATGATTTTATCGAAAGAACAATATTTTCCCAATTACAACATTAGATAAGCACTTCTTGCTTACCAATTATCATGTGAAAAATACATCTCTATGCCTCCATAGCAAGTATACATGTCAAGTAATCAAATGTCATATCACCATCTAGTATAAGAAGGTACATCTCTATGCCTACACGTCAAGTAATCAAATGTCATGTCACAATCTAACATAAGGAAGATATATCTTTATGCCTACATGTCTAGTATACATGTCAAGAAATCAGTTTTCACAGTAGAATCATTAAGTACACACAATCTTATCATGCTCCAAGTGCCTGGCTCAAATTCCCCAAATAATATTACCGCAGATCTATCAAAATAATCACACTAAGCTCTGTACAGGTCCCTGGCATAGCTGCCCATCATCGAGCATGTGTATATAATATTGTGCATGTGCCCATTACTGGCATGTCAGACTCTGGAGGAGCGGACCCTACCCAAGCGATAATCATAATCACATAGCCCAAGTAGTAGGGCCCGGTGTGTAGCCTCAAATCAGTATAGCGCATCCCAATATAGGGACTGTCATATGCATCGCCTCAATATCAATATAACCGTTGCAGCATGCAACCCGATCTAGTTATCCATATTAATACGGCTCTATGGCCTACATTAGTTAACAAATCCGCTCAAGTCTCAATATGCAGACATCTCACAGAAACACAATCCAACTATATAACACATACTATCACAATATGTCTCAAATACAGTTCAAACTCGTGTCGCATACAAGGACACCAATATCATGTGAGACATGGCATTAAAAGTGCACAGAGGCAGAGATATAACATGCGAATGTAACTATCATGAATGTACAATATGACTATGGATAAGGTAAATAGTTCATGATGGCAAAAATAGCCCTATCATGTCTTAATCATATGAACAACTAGCCTAGGCATGATTTCTAGCATGAATAATATCCCACACAGTCATATAAATGGAGAAAACATGATATCAAAGAAGCATGATAGCAAAACAAGGCATATAATAGCCTAAAAACTACGCGGATCATGAATACCTCGGTGCATGCACCCGTGCCCATCACCTAGCACTTGCATCACCCCCAACCCATATCATATATCATATTTCTCAGGTATATTTACCCTCAAATCCAAGTTTAGATTTGTTACTTACCTCGAATAAGCCAAATCCAATGCCGAACAAGCCAAACAATACTCTGTAAGCACCATCCCCCATAAATCGACCTTCGAATGGCTCAAAACTAGCTAAAAGCAACTCAAATATATAAATAATGCCAAAGAAAATAAACCCAATCGATAAAAGTCGAATCTTTAATCAAAAACTCAAAGTCAACGAAAAAGTCAAACCCGAGCTTGCACCTAGGAATCCGTCAAAACATAAAAATTCCTACAACCCATCCAATTACAATTCCAATCATACTAATTTCACTCAAATCCGACTCCGAATCGATGTTCGAAACTCAATTATTCACTTTAGGAAAGTTTAGACAAAAACCTCTAATTTCTTCTCTTTAAATCCTTAACTTAGGTGTTATAATCCATGAAAAAATAAAATATATAATTAAATCAAAGATAAAATTACTTAGCCTCAAGATTTGGGCGTTTATCTCCTCCAAAATCGCCTTACTTATGCTCCAAGAACTCAAAATGTGAAGAAAATGAACTCAATATCCTGAAATTTGATGTTTTAATGCACTGCCAGGGGTCCTTATTCACGATCGAGGTCGCCAAACTTGAGATCGCAATTCAAAAGAATTCCAGGACAATTTTTACCCTTCGTGATTACGGCCATGTCCCCACGATCGCAATGAACAAATTCCAACAAGCTTGCCCAACTCTTCCGGACAGCCTCTAGTATAATGTCCATAAGTATTTTTTTTTACAAAACTCCAAATCAATAATGGTTTAATTTTCTAAAAACTAAACACAAAGGGCTAGAAATTTCATTTTTGGATCATCTCCAAATAGCTTATAGACTGTACGATATAAGCTTCCAAAGTCAGTTCTGTGACAACATATATTCTTCTATGCGATAGCGAGAAAGGTTTCCACGATAAGGATTCACAAGGCAGAAACAATAATATGCTCTTCGTGAACGCGACCCAAAGGTCCACGATCACGATTCACATCCTGTGGCCAAAAACTAGCAGCTAAAAAGGGCCTAAAAATGATCCAAAACTACCCCGAAACTCACCCGAGCCTCTCGGGACCCCGTCTGAACATACCAATAAGCCCCAAAACATAATACTGACTTACTCGGCGCCTCAAATTACACACAGTAACATCAAATCCACGAGTCGTTGATCAAGATCAATCTCGTAAGTTCTTAAACTTCAATCTTCGAACCAAGCATCTGATTCAAGCCTAACCAATCCATAATTAACCCAAATTTTGCATAAAAGTTCCAAATGACATAGTGAACCTATTCCAATTCTCGTAAAAACAATCTGAACCCGATAACATTGAATTCAACTCTCGGTCAAACCTATGAACTTTCCAAATCTTCAAATTGTCAACTTTTGCCAAATAGTACCAAAACCTTCCAGAAACATCCAAATGCAAATTCGGGCATATGACCCTGTCAAAATTCACCATCCGAACCTAACGGAACCATTAAAACTTCGATCTAAGTCAAATACACCAAAGTAAAAGTTGGTCAACTCTTCTAACTTAAAGCTTCTAAGATAAGAATCATTCTTCCAAATAAATCCCGAATCACCCGAAACCAAAATCGACGATACTCACAAGTCATAATACATCATATGAAGTTACTCATGACCTCGAAGCATCAAACAGAATGAAAATGCTTAAAATAATCGGTTGGGTCGTTACATTCTCCCCTACTTAAACATACATTCATCCTCGAACGTGCCAAAAGTCGCTAAAAGCCATCAAATCATTATATAAACTCACCATGCACTTAATCATGGGTGGTCCCACGTCCTCCCAATCCATATAAGTCAGTTATCACAACATAACTAAAGATTATTCCTTTATCCTTGGTCCATAAACCTTAGAACCCAATTTCTAGCATCCGAAATCCATTACAAGACCCGATTCCTATATCCATCCAATGTGTAAGTCTCAATAAGCTGAATCAAACCATATCCATAACCTAAAATGTAGTCAGATGATATATTGCGTAACCCATATGCCCATAGAAATAACTTTCGACCACAATAGCTACTCAATAACAAACTCGGTACTGGTAAAAAACTTCATAGAAAATAAAACTTTGTTCAAAACCTTCATAAACTACCAATGATGGAAGAGACACATAGAAACTCACAACCACTCATCAAATCAACAAGTCACGGAGCTCTCTTGCTCAATAAGATCCATAACCCAATTCTAAGCTGACTTCCGATATTATTCTTCCAAACATACTGCAATCATATCTGATAGCACTCACTACAAGTCTAATAACCTTATCTCACCTAGTACGAGCTGCTCGACTGACATGCCATACCAATAAAACCTAGAGCTACATACCATGCAATCCGTGAACCAATAAGCAATAACTCAAATACACCCACAAATGGAAAGAGAATCATATGAGAGAACCGTTCCGCAAGCTCAACTAGTACCACCACAAGAGCAATATTAGGAACCCATCATATAAAGGAGAACAAAACACACAAGATCAACACAATGGATCATACCCCAATATCACTCTACAGTGATGCACAACCCAATCCAAACACTAGTCCACACGAATATCTCGAACCATGATGATCATACTCAACAATCATATGTATATCAATAACAAATATACGATATGCATGATCATAAGTATGGATAAACGAATAGCACTATAAACCACCAACAAGAAGGACCATAACCAAGATGCAATCAACCATTCAACACCCCACGAGCCATCTTGCTTTAATTCCGCCACTAGTCCCAAACCGAATCGCATCGCATGTGTAAAAAGTCAACAGTCTGACAACCTATTGCAGCATAAAATTATAACACATGAAACATATTAAATACGAATAAGATCAACTTTAACCAATGACAAACCCCTCAACAATAGCTGTGCTAAGTCAACAAACCGACCTGATATAGAATACACATCCTCATTAGGCCTATCATTGGGCCCCTAAATCAACTCTAGTCATCTACAAATAGATAAACAACCCTCAAAAAGTCCACAATGCCCTAACCATAACACATACTATTAGCTATCTAACTTTGGCCATACCTTCACAGTCGGTAACCAAGGAACGGTCTACCTCTAAGAACCTCTTAGTCTCCAAATCCTTAGGATACATGAATCGCCATATCTGATCCCAACTCCACCCCTCACTGACTAACACCTCCTTTATACATAATCATCCCATGAGAAATACTTCTAAAATTCTTCCGTGAAACATAACAAAATTTGAACATAAGCAATCGATCAACCAGGCGAGTACCGTAATACCAATCAAGCATCCGCAAGTCAAAACATTGTGCACCTTCTGAAATGCGCACTCTTCTCAGGTGATACCAGATAGAGCCAATATTCTTCTAGACATCATGAATCATCCATACTATCTAGAATTTATGACTTTCCTTTAAAACTTAATAGCAACCATGTACATGCAACCTCAATCTCATACGACACACCTCATCTAGCATACCATCATACGAAAACACGAGAATCTCATCATCAACTATGAATCCCGATCAGAATACATACCCTATCAACCTGAAACCATCCACATGGCTCCGACCCAATAGAAAATCACAACACGCAACATACTCCTCATTTTGGTAGAAGACATATGTCTCAGGTAGTGCTACAAATCATCGAGAACACTTCGAAACCCATATACATGTAACCAAGCCCTTAGAACTGAATTCCTCTAACACAACCAAGTCATGCAGGTCGCAAAACCCAAGTTTATTTCCGCAAAACATTGGTAAAGCCTCACCAAATCATAAGAACCAAAAAAACCAATCATACTATTACCATACTGATCCAACATACTACCAAGCTGCCATATTTTGCCGAGTTCCTTATTGACTTGACTTTCAGTTAAGACTTCTCCTTACCAATACTCTACGATCCTTAGACCAAGCTCATTCCAAGAGATCCTAGCTTGAAACTACCTTGCCTTATGGCCTATGCCATTGCATTCCCTCTTAAGCACCCATAGTACTGCAACCAAGATACCCACACTAAAGAAACCTTATGTAAGTCTAAATTTGTTTCCTTAACCTCTCTGATACTGAAATGTAGAATCCATAATGCTAAAATAATACCACAAGGTTTGGCACCATCCAATGCAAATCTCAGTTATTAGACATTTACAAGTTCGTAGATTTTCTCAAATACCATATATGCATCTTGAACTCGTTAGAACCTTCTCAAAATTCATCCACTATGCTCTAATATCAAATGTACTGCCAATACGGGCCGAACGACTTGTACTCCATTAACAGACAAATACCTCAAGAAAATAATCCACATCTCTAAGCAACCGAGTGAATCCCCTTTTTCATAGCACATCACATCCACCATGAATAGCAAACCAGAATCATCTCAAGATTTTCATATATCCATAAAGTGTAATACATCATGCATCTAGAAATTTCCTCGCTCAAATCATCCTCAAAGTCAACCTCTTTAGGTTACAATTGATCCTCAAATATTCCTCAAACCGAAATCAACATACAACATTTCCATGCTATCTAATCGTCGATAGCAGGCTCCCGTACCTATCTCAAAGCTATAGAACATAATATCCGATAAACCACAATACCCTTACTCCATAACTGCCATGATCTCGCACCGCAATTCAACCCAAATCTTTCATGAACTCATGTAGCACTAATGATAACATGCCTCAAATCATCTACTAAACTCACATTCATACACGTGACAATCAAGCCAACTTCCTCAAGCGATCCAAACTCAAATTGAAATGCATATAACCTATTGGTATAGAGAAACTCTCCACAAAAATATCATAAGTCACACATTTGTAGACTACCCCATAAGTGATAACCAACCTGCTTAGCCTCAACTGGCATCTCTCCATACCCCATCATGGTCACAACCAAAGCAATCACTTAACCTTCCCGAGTCTAAACTCGTCATAAGTTATATGAATCTATTCAACCCACACATGAACACCGTGAGATATTTCTCAACACACTCAGAACTCGAGACTGTACAATACGTTAAGACAAGAATAAAAAATCCAACAGTCCTTTTCACATCCCCAACAAACTCATCTCGTCACTTCCAAGCTATCTGAACACATCTCGCATTTACATCATACTTGTCATATAGTTATCCAGCTACTCACTAAGCCATCAATACCACTCATAGGAACACTACCAGGCATACGAGTCCAAAAGCACATACTCGATTAACCAAAACCGCTAAGCCCAAGCTGTGGTTTGAACTTGGACACAAGTCCTTCAGACTGTCCCATGACCACAACACAAAGAACATATCTTTGCACCTCATCCATGACATCACAAGAAATCGATGCATAACAAATACCAAATGATCAAGATCACGTAAGAGTGAGTGAAAGGAATTCAAAGAGATACGCTTCAAAATGTATCAATGTTGCACGGTAAAGAAAAAAAGATGGGACATTTCCATACATGCCATGTAGCTTCTCGAAGATAGGTATGGATGTCATCATACTGATCTGCAAGACTCTACTAGACACTTGCTTATGACTCGTAAAACTTATGAACCTAGAGCTCTGATACCAACTTTTCACGACCCCAAATCTAACTAGTTGTGATGACACCTAACCCAGCCCGCTAGATAAGCCAAACAACATACAACACAACACATATAAGAATAATAAGAGTAAATGAGTAAAATAACAAAATTCCTATACAAACTCCCAAGGATTGGTAGTACAAGTCATGACCTTCTAAGACTTAGAATTTACAAAGTTGGTACGAAATAAATACACTATCTGCCCGAAATATACATATACAAAAATTCAAAATGTAATGCAACTAAGGACAAGTAGCAGCTATCACTAGAACATGGGCACATCTTCAATGCCAGCTCCCGCCATACATAAGAACACAAGCTCCAAGATCTGCATGTAAGGTGCAGAAGTGTAGTATGAGTACAACCAACTCTATATACTCAATAAGTAACAAACCTAACCTCGGGTTGAAAGCAATGACGAGCTCGGAATATGGTTAGAGTCCAACATCAATAGCCAATGAAAATTCATAATAATGTGAAATAGACAAAAATAGTGATAACTTAAGAGATGCTATGCTCGGTTCGTTCACATTGAGGGAGAGTAGACATGCTTTTCAAGTATAACAGTTAAAGTTCAAATTTTTCACTAAAATTAATTAAACACGAGTTTATCGAACGAATTGTGTTTTTCCCAATTACAACATCAGATAAGCACTTCTTGTTTACCAATTATCATGTGGAGTATACATCTCTATGCCTATATGTTAAGTAATCAAATGTCATATCACCATCTAGTATGAGAAATGTGCATCTCTATGCCTACATGTCAAGTAATCAAATGTCATGTCACAGTCTAGCATGAGGAAGGTATATCTCTATGCCTACATGTTGTAGTATACATGTCAAGAAATTAGTTTTCACAGCATCATTAAGTAAACATAATCTTAGCACGGTCTTGGTGCCTGACTCAAATGCCCCAAACAATATCACCGTGGATCCATCAAAATAATAACACATAGCACTGTACGACTTCCTTGCATAGCTGCCCATCATCGAACACGTGTATATAACACTTATGCACCCAATGCTGGCATGTCAGACTCTGGAGGGACAGAACCTGCCCGAGCGCTAATCATAATCACATAGCCAAATAGTGGGGCCGGATGCACTCCTAGCCTCAAATCAGTATAGCTTAGACTAATATCTAGTCTGGCATATGCATTACTTCATATCAATATAACCATTTCGGTTTACAATTCGATCCAAATATCCATATTAATACGGCTCTATGGTCAAAATCAGTCAACAATCTGCTCAAGCCTCAACATGCAAACATCTCATAGAAACACAATCCAACTATATAATACAGACTATCACAATATGTCTCAAATACAGTTCAAACTCGTGTCACGTACAAGGACACCAATATCATGTGAGACACCATATCAAAAGTGCATAGAGTTAGAGATATAACATGTGGATGTAACTATCATGACTGTATAATATGACTATGGCTAAGGCAAATAGCTCAACATGGAAAAAATAGAGGTATCATGTCTCAAACAATCGAGCAAGTAGCCTAGGCTTGATTTCCTGCATGAATGATATCCCACGCAGTCACATAAATGGAGAAAACATGATATCAAAGAAGCATGATAGCAAAACGAGGCATATAATAGCCTATGAACTGCCTGGATCATGATTAACTCGGTGTACGCACCCGCGCCCATCACCTAGCACGTGCGTCACCCCCAGCCATTTCAAGTATCATAGTTGTTAGGATATTTTCACTCAAATACAAGTTTAGATCTATTACTTACCTCGAAGAAGCCTTGTCAATACCGAACAATCCAAACAATACTCTGTAAGCGCCATCCCGTATAAATCAACCCTAAATGGCTCAAAACTAGCCATAAGCAACTCAAAAACATCAAATAATGCCAAAGGAAACAAATCCAAAAGATAAAGGTCAATTCTTTAATCAAAAACTCAAAGTCAACAAAAATGTTTAACCCGAGCCCGCACCATGGAACCCGACAAAACTTACAAATATCGGTAACCCATCCAATTACGAGTCCAACTATACAAATTTCACTCAAATCTGACTCCAAATCTATGTTCAGAACTCAATTATTCACTTTATGAAAGATTAGACAAAACCCCCAATTTCTTCTCTTCAAATCCTTAATTTAGGTATAATAATCCATGAAAAAAAATATATAATTAAAACAAATATAAAATTACATCCCTTCAAGATTGGGTATTTATCTCCCCTAATATTGCCTTACTTGTGCTCCAAACACTCAAAAGGTGAAGAAAATAAACTCAAAATCCCAAAATTTGATGTTTTAATGCACTGCCATGGGTCCATATTCGCGATTGTGACCGCGATTCAAAAATATTCTAGAACAGTTTTTAACCTTTGCGATCGCGGCCATGTTCCCGTGATCGCGATGAACAAATTCCAACAAACTTGCCCAACTCTTCCGGACAACCTCTGGTATAATGGCCGTACCATTTTGTACAAAACTCCAAATGGAAAGTGGTTTGATTTTCTGAAAATTAAACACAAAGGGCTATAATTTTTATTTTTGGATCATCTACAAGTTCCTTATAGATTGCAAGATATAAGCTTCTAAAGTGAAACATGTAATTGCAGAAATTCTTCCACGCGATCGCGAGAAAGGCTTCTGCGATCGCGATTCATAAGGCCTAAACAACAATTTGCTTTTCGCGAATGCGACCCAAAGGTCCGGGATCGCGATTCACACCCCTGCAGCCAAAAACTAGCAACCAAAAAGGGCCTAGAAATGTCCGCAACCACCCCGGAACTCACCCGAGCATCTCGGGACCCGTTTCGAACATACCAAAAAGTCCAAAAACATGATACAGACCTACTCGAGGCCTCTAATCACTCATAATAACATCAAAATCATGAATCGACGAGCAAGATCAATCTCTTAAGTTCATAAACTTCAAACTTCAAACCAAACGTCTGATTCAAGCGTAATCAATCCGAAATTAACCCAAATTTTGCATACAAGTTTCAAAAAATATATCAAACCTATTCACACTCCTAGAACAACAATCTGAACATGATAACATCGAAGTCAACTCTCAGTCAAAACTATGAACTTTCCAAACCTTCAAATTGCCAACATTCGCCAAATAGTACCAAAGCTTTTTAGAAGCATCCAAATGCAAATTCGGGCATACGACCCCGTCAAAAATTACCACCTGACCTAACGGAATCATCAAAACTCCGATCCAAGGTCAAATACACAAAAGTAAAACTTGGTCAACTCTTCTAACTTAAAGCTTCTAAGATAAGAATCATTCTTCCAAATCAATCCCGAATTACCCGAAACCAAAATCGACGATACTCACAAGTCATAATACATCATATGAAGCTACTCATGACCTCGAAGCATCAAACGGAATGAAAATGCTTAAAATAATCGGTTGGGTCATTACATTCTCCCCTACTTAAGCATACATCCATCCTCGGACGTGCCAAGAGTTGCTAAAAGGCCATCAAATCTTTGTATAAACTCACCATGCACTTAATCATGGGTGGTCCCACATAATCCCAATCCATATAAGTCTGTTATCACAACATAACTAAAGATTATTCCCTTATCCTTAGTCTATAAACCTTAGAACCCAATTTCTAATATCCGGAATCCATTACAAGACCCGATTCTCACATCCATCCAATAAATAAGTCTGAATAAGTTGAATCAAACCATATCCATAACCCAAAATATAGTCAGATGATATATTACATAACCCAAATGCCCATAGAAATAGCTTTCGACCACAATAACTACTCAATAACAAATTCGGTACTCGTAAAAAACTTCATACTAAATAAAACTTTGTTCAAAACTTTCGTACACTGCCAATGATGGAAGAGACACATAGAAACTAACAGCCACTCATCAAATCAAAAAGTCATGGAGCTCTCTCGCTCGATATTATACACAACCCAATTCTAAGCTAACTTTCGATATTATTCTTCCAAACATAGTGTGATCATATCTGATGGCACTCACTACAAGTACAATAACGTCATCTCACCTAGTACGATCTGCTCAACTAACATTCCATACCACTAACACCTAGAGCTATATACCATGCAACCGTGCACCTATAAGCAACAACTCAAATACACCCAAAAATGGAAAGAGAATCATATGAGAGAACCGTTCCGCAAGATCAACTGGTACCACCACAAGAACAATGCTAGGAACCCATCATACAAAAGATAAAAAAACACACAAGATCACCACAATGGATCATATCCCAACATAACTCCGCATTGATGCTTGACCCAATCCAAATACTAGTCCACACGAATACCTCGAACTATGATGATCATAATCAACAATCATATGCATATCAATAAGAAATATACGATGTGCATGAGCATAAGTATGGAGAAACAAATAGCACTATATACCACAAACAAGATGGACCATAAACAAGATGCAACAAACTATTCAACACCCCACGAGCCATCTCGCTAGAATTCCGCCACTAGTCCCAAAGCGAACTGCATCGCATGTGTAAATAATCAATAGTCTCGCAACCCATTGCAGCATAAAAGTATAATACATGAAACATATTAGAATACGAATAAGATCAACTTTAACCAATGACAAATCCCTCAATAATAGCTGTGCTGAGTCAACAAACCGACCCAATGTAGAATATACATCCTCGTTAGGCTTATCATTGGGCCCCTAAATCAACTCCGATCATTTACAAATAGATAAACAACCCTCCAAAAGTCCACAATTCCCTAACCATAACACATACTATTAGCTATCTAACTTTGGCCATACCTTTACAGTCGGCAACCAATGAACGGTCTGTCTCTGAGAACCTCCTAGTCTCCAAATCCTTAGGATACATGAATCACCATATCTGATCCCAACACCACCACTCACTAACTAACACGTCCTTTATACACAATCATCCCATGAGAAATACTTCTAAAATTCTTTCGTACCACATAAAAAAATTTGAACATAAGTAGTTGATCAACCAGGCGAGTACCGTAATACCAATCAAGCATGTGCAAGTCAAAACATTGTGCGCCTTCTGAAATACGCACTCTTCTCAGGTGATACCAGATAGAGCCATCATTCTTCTAGACATCATAAATCATCTATGCTATCTAGAACTCATGACTTTCCTTTCAAACTTAATAGCAACCATGTACATACAACCTCAATCTCATACGACACACCTCATCTAGCATACCATCATACAAAAACACGAGAATCACATCATCAACTATGAATCATGAGCAGAATACATACCCCATCAACCAGAAACCATCCACATGGCTCCCATCCAGGAGAAATCACAACACCCAACATGCTCATCATGTCGGTAGAAGACATCTATCTCAAGTAAAGCTAGAAACCATCGAGAACACTTCGAAACCCACATGCATATAACCAAGACACTAGAACTGAATTCCTCTAACACAACCAAGTCATGCAGGTCGCAAAACCCAAGAGTATTGCCACAAAACATCGGTAAAGCCTCACCAAATCATAAGAACCAAAAAACCAATCATACTATTACTATACTGATCCAACATACTACCAAGCTGCCATATTTCTCCGAGCTCCTTATCGACTTGACTTCAAGTTAACACTACTCCTTACCAGTACTCTACGATCCTTAGACCAAGCTCATTCCAAGAGATCCTAGCATGAAACTACCTTGCCTTATGGCCCATAAGCCGTTGCATTCCCTCTTAAGCACCCACAGTACTACAAAGGAGATACCCACTATGAAGAGACCTTATGTAAGTCTAAATTTGTTTCCTTAACCTCTCTAATACTGAAATGTAGAATCCATAATGCTACAAAAATATCGCAAGGCTCAGAATCATCCAATGCAAATCTCAGATATTAGACATTTACAAGTCCGTAGATTTTCTCAAATACCATATATGTATGTTGAACTCGTCAGAACCTTCTCAAGATTCATCCACTCAGCTCTTATATCAAATGCACTGCCAATACAGGCCGAACGACTTGTACTCCATTAGCAGACAAATACCTCAAGAAAATAATCCACATCTCTAAGCAACCGAGTGAATCCCCTTTTTCATAGCACATCACATCTACTATGAATAGCGAACCCGAATCATCCCACGATTTCCATATATCCATAAATTGTAATACATCATGCATTTAGAAATTTCCTCACTCAAATCATCCTCAAAGTCAACCTCTTTAGGTTACAACTTATCCTCAAATATGCCTCAAACCGAAATCAATATAACACATTTCCATGCTATCTAATCATCGATAGCAGGCTCCGCATCTATCTGAAAGTTATAGAACATAATATCCGATAACCCACAATACCCTTACTCCATAACTTCCATGATCTCGTACCGCAATTCAACCCAAATCTTTCATGAACTCATGTAGCACTAATCATAACATGCCTCTAATCATCTCCTAAGATCACATTCATCCACGTGACAATCAAGCAAACTTCCTCAAACGATCCAAACTCAAATTGCAATACATATAACCCATTGGTATAGTGAAACTCTCCACAAAAATATCATAAGTCACACATCCGTAGACTACCCCTCAAGTGATAACCAACCTGCTTAGCCTTAAATGGCATCTCTCCATGCCCCATCGTGGTCACAACCAAAGCTATCACTTAACCTTCCCAAGTCTAAACTCGTCATAAGGTATATGAATCTATTCAGCCAACACATGAACACCGCAAGATATTTCTCAACACACTCAGAACTTGAGACTGTACAATATGTTAAGACAAGAATCAAGCATCCAACAATCCTTTTCACATTCCCAACAAACTTTCCTCGTCACTTCCAAGCCATCTGAACACATCTCGCATTCACATCATACTCGTCATATAGTTATCCAGCCACTCACTGAGCCATCAATCCTACTCCTAAGGACACCACCGGGAATACGAGTCCAAAAGCATATACTTGATCAACCAAACCATCGAGCCCAAGATGTGGTTTGAACATGGCCTCAAGTCCTTCAGGCTGGCCCATGACCACAGCACAAAGAACATAACTTTGCACCTCATCCACGACATCACAAGACGTCGATGCACAACTGATACTGAATTATCAAGAGTACGTTAGAGTGAGTGAAAGGAATTCAAAGAGATACGCTTCAAGATGAATCAATGTCGCACAGTAAAGAAAAAAGATGGGAAATTTTCCATACATGCCCTGTAGCTTCTCGAAGATAGGTATGGATGTCATCATACTGATCTGCAAGAGAATAGTAAAACCTATAAACCTAGAGCTCTAATACCAACTTTTCACGACCCCAAATCTAACTAGTTATGATGACACCTAACCCAGCCCTCTAGATAAGCCAAACAACATACAACACAACACATATAAGAATAATAAGAGTAAATGAGTAAAATAACAGAAATTCTATACAAACTCCCAAGGATTGGTAGTAAAAGTCATGATCTTCTAAGACTTAGAATTTACAAAGTTGGTAAGAAATAAATATAGTATCTGTCCGAAATATACATAAACAAAATTTCAAAATCTAAAGCAACTAAGGACAAGTGGCAGCTATCACTAGAACACAGGTACATCTTCAATGCCAGCTCCCGCCATACACAAGAACACAAGCTCCAAGATCTGCACGTAAGGTGCAGAAGTGTAGTATGAGTACAACCAACTCCATATACTCAATAAGTAACAAACCTAACCTCGGGTTGAAAGCAATGACGAGCTCGGAATATGGTCAGAGTCCAACATCAATAGCCAATGACAATTCATAATAATGTGAAATAGACAAAATAGTGAATAACTTAAGAGATGCTATGCTCGGCTCGTTCAAATTGAGGGAGAGTAGACATGCTTTTCAAGTATAACAGTTAAAGTTCAAATTTTTCACTGAAATTAATTAAACTCGAGTTTATCAAACGAATTGTGTTTTTCCCAAGTACAACATCAGATAAGCACTTCTTGTTTACCAATTATCATGTGGAGTATACATCTCTATGCCTATATGTTAAGTAATCAAATGTCATATCACTGTCTAGTATGAGAAATGTGCATCTCTATGCCTACATGTCAAGTAATCAAATGTCATGTAACATTCTAGCATGAGGAATGTATATGTCTATGCCTACATGATGCAGTATACATGTCAAGAAATCAGACTTCCTTGCATAGCTGCCCATCATCGAACACGTGTATATAACACTTATGCACCCAATGCTGGCATGACAGACTCTGGAGTGGCAGAACCTGCCCAAGCGCTAATCATAATCACATAGCCCAAATAGTGGGGCCTGGTGCACTCCTAGCCTCAAATCAGTATAGCTTAGCCTAATATCTAGCCTGGCATATGCATCATTTCATATCAATATAACCGTTGCGGTGTACAATTCGATCCAAATATCCACATTAATACGGCTCTATGGACAAATTAGTCAACAATCTACTTAAGCCACAACACGCAAACATCTCATAGAAACACAATCCAACTATATAATACGGACTATCACAATATGTCTCAAATACAGTTCAAACTCGTGTCACGTACAAGGACACAAATATCATTTGAGGCACCATATCAAAAGTGCACAGAGTTAGAGATATAACATGTGGATGTAACTATCATGACTGTATAATATGACTATGGCTAAGGTAAATAGCTCAACATGCAAAAATAACGGTGTCATTTCTCAAACAATCGAGCAGGTAGCTTAGGCTTGATTTCTTGCATGAATGATATCCCACACAATCACATAAATGGAGAAACCATGATATCAAAGAAGCATGATAGCAAAACAAGGCATATAATAGCCTAAGAACTGCCTGGATCATGATTAACTCGGTGTACGCACCCGCGCCCGTTACCTAGCACGTGTGTCACCCCAACCCACCTCAAATACCATACTTCTCAGGATATTTTCCCTCAAATCCATGTTTAGATTTGTTACTTACCTCGAACAAGCCTAATCAATACCGATCAATCCAAACAAAACTCTGTAAGTGCCATCCCGCATAAATCAACCCTGAATGGCTCGAAACTAGCCGTAAGCAACTCAAAACATCAAATAATGCCAAAGGAAACAAATCCAAAAGATAAAGGTCAAATATTTAATTAAAAACTCAAAGTCAACCAAAAAATCTAACTTGGGCCCGCACCATGGAACCTAAAAAACTCACAAATCTCGATAACCCCATCCAATTACGAGTCCAACCATACTAATTTCACTGAAATCCGACTCCAAATCTATGTTCAGAACTCAATTATTCACTTTAGGAAAGATTAGACAAACCCCCCAATTTCTTATCTTCAAATCCTTAATTTAGGTATAATAATCAATTAAAAAAATATAATTAAAACAAATATAAAATTACATACCCTCAAAATTTGGGTATTTATCTCCCCCAAAATCGCCTAACTTGTGCTCCAAACACTCAAAAAGTGAAGAAAATAAACTCAAAATCCCGAAATTTGATGTTTTAATGCACTTTCATGGGTCCATATTCGCGATCACGACCGCGATTAAAAAATATTCTAGAACAGTTTTTAACCTTTGCGATCGCGGCCATGTCCCCGCGATCGCGATGAACAAATTCCAGCAAACTTGCCCAACTCTTCCGGACAGCCTCTCGTATAATGACCGTACCATTTTGTACAAAACTCCAAATGGCTAATGGTTTGATTTTCTGAAAACTAAACACAAAGGGGTACAATTTTTTATATTGGTTCGTCTCCAAGTTCCTTATAGATTGCAAGATATAAGCTTCCAAAGTCAAGCATGTGATAGTAGAAATTCTTCCATGCGATCGCGAGAAAGGCTTCTGCGATCGTGAGAAAGGCTTCTGCGATCACGAGAAAGGCTTCTGCGATCGCGATTCATAAGGCCGAAACAACAATTTGCTCTTCGCGAATGCGACCCAAAGGTCTGGGATCGCGATTCACACCCCAGCAGCCAAAAACTAGCAACTAAAAAGGGCCTAGAAATAGTTCGAAGCCACCCCGAAACTCACCCGAGCATCTCGGGACCCATTCCGAACATACTAACAAGTCCTAAAACATAATACAGACCTACTAGAGGCCTCAAATTACACATAATAACATTAAAATCATGAATCGACGATCAAGATCAATCTTTTAAGTTCATAAACTTCAAACTTCTAACCAAGCGTCTGATTCAAGCGTAACCAATCCGAAATTAACACAAATTTTGCATACAAGTTTCAAATAATATATCGAACCTATTCTAACTCCCAGAACAATAATCCGAACCTGATAACATCGAAGTCAACTCTCAGTCAAACCTATGAACTTTCCAAACCTTCAAATTGCCAACTTTTGCCAAATAGTACCAAAACCTTCTAGAACCATCCAAATACAAATATGGGCATACGCCTAAGTCCAAAATCACCATCTGGACCTAATGGAACAATCAAAACTCTGATCTGAGTTCAAATAGACAAAAGTCAAATATGACCAACTCTTCTAACTTAAAGTTTCTAAGATGAGAATCATTCTTCAAAATCAATCCCGAATCAACCGAAACCCAAACTGACGATACATACAAGTCATAATATATCATATAAAGATACTCATGAACTCGAACTATCGAACGGAATGCAAATGCTCAAAATGACCAATCGGATCATTATAGATAATATTTGACTAGTGTAGATTTGTAGTCTAGAGCACTTTATTAAATCAATTCACTTATGTTTTTTTGAGTGTTTTGTCATCGAGGCTAAATTTTCCAATTGCAGTAATTATCTTGTAGTAGTCAGAGTAAATTCCTGGCAATATTAGTTGCTCCTTGCTACTTTCGAGTATTGACTAGAAATTGGAGCAAGGAAGAGTTTATTTAGTCCTAACAATGTTATTGCTTCACATTCCAATATTGTGCACCATCTTAAGTAGATCGTTGGTATAGATTTGATAAAGAAATCAACCATCTTAACTTGAATGAATATGTTGCATCTTAATATCTTCATTATTGATAGATATGTAATGTCTCCATATAATATCGTGGAATGGCCTTTTCAATATCTCCACAGAGTTAAAAAATTTGGCTATCACATTACCATGCTTATAGCTATAGAAAGATACATATGTGCACAAATTGCACTTAGGGTGTGGTACTTTAAGACCAAGAATTGTATATGCTTTAAGCAATTTAAATCCTTCAGGGATTTCCATATAAGCCATATAAATAGATTTTAGATGCATATCAAGTTTTCATGTCATGCTAGATATATAAGATAGATAAAAATGATTGTACACACTACTGACTTTATACTTTCAAGTATTTGAACTGCAGGTCCAAAACTACATGTCTTTCATATGAAACCAATTCTACATGAATTATTTCTCCAGACTTATAAAGATTTATCACAGATTTTGTTGACGAATAATTTATATTCGTTCCAACCTTCATTTTTTTCTTAAAGACATAACATTGAGATTTATTCATTTTCAGGTACCTGAACCTCTCCTGAGATTTTATGAAGTGTTATGCTATGTGATCTTCTAGATTACTTGCCTCCTTATGTGATCATTTTGATCATTTGTTCATCTTATTTATCAAGAATTTTATTTAACACTGATTTGTCTATACGCTTTAAGTGTACCATGGACTTTGTCCTTCTAGGACTTATTCTAATAGGAGTATTTGCAGTGAGAATGTAGTTACTTTCATTGGGTAAGAAAATTCATCTGGCATGCTTTACAATATACTGCAAATGAATTATCTTTTTATTAACTTCAAGTTGGTATTATCTTATTCCAGGATCCAAATGTACAAATGATAATTTATTCTACGTATTTTTCTCAATTGTTTATCGTGTCTCCCCCTCATGTTCGAAAACTTACTTGGTTCCTCAACTTTGAAAACACACCTTTATGCATTATGGTGTTAATCAAAATATACACCATACATCAATAACAATAAGATGAAATTATTTGGTTCCTGACCCAGGACCACTTGTGAGGGGAAAATGTAATATACGTTCGTATATAACATATATCAAACTAATATAGATAACTTTGTTCTCATAAGCAAAGGTTTAGCTATTAAGTGGAGGCACTCGATAGATCATTTTACTAAACCAAATGTGATGTAAACTAACTTATCAAAATGAAATGTCTTGAATAGAAAATCTGGAAATTATGCTACAAATTAAATTATTGAGCAAGTTACCATGCAAACACCATGTCACGACCCAATTTCCACTAAAGGCCGTGATGGTACCCAACGTCACCGTTAGGCAAGCCAATGGTGATAGATCTATTTAATTTCTCATTTTATTACTTTTAAAATCATAAATTTTATTTAATAAAGAAACTAAGTATGAAAGCCACAGTGATGTAAAGCATAAATAAAACGTAAAAGTAAAATGCTGATAATATTAGACAAAAACCATAAACATCTACTA
This sequence comes from Nicotiana sylvestris, assembly GCF_000393655.2. Lineage (NCBI taxonomy): Eukaryota > Viridiplantae > Streptophyta > Magnoliopsida > Solanales > Solanaceae > Nicotiana > Nicotiana sylvestris. The sequence goes on from NC_091067.1 coordinate 109,113,993, forward strand.
GAACTTCCCAAAATCTGGTGTCACAAGTGCATGAGCAATCTAGTAGAATATACAAACCACTACAACTACTGTGTGAAATAAAGTAGACAGAAATATAAAATGCAACAGGAAGGAGACTCTGGGTGTCGCAGATTGGATCATGGGGGAGCAGCTCACCACTAAGTCTCTGGGTAATGTGGATGCGCGACTGAACGGACATCGGATGTACCTGCCTCAGTACCTGCACAATTTATGCAGAAGTGTAGCATGAGTACGTAAATCAACATGTACCCAATAAGTATAGTCTAACCTCGAAGAAGTAGTGACGAGGTATTGACATTGATACTTACTAGTGGTCAATAAGTGAAGTGCAAGACTTATAAATTGGCATGAAATACAACAATAACAATGGAATAAGAAGCAATAGATAAGTGATTCTTTAACAAAATATCAATTTAAAATATCCAAATACCACATGCCAATTTCAAGAAATAAGAGCCATCAAGTAATTGTTAATTCTCAAAAGTCATGATGGAAATATCAAGTATAATCGGACTCCTAGCGATAATGCACATGAGTTATGCCGAGATCGTATGACCCGATCCATAATAATAATGTACATACACAACCAAGGTTGTACGACCCGATCTATGGATGCATCTCATTATATATGTATTGCAGAGGCGTTCGGCCCGATCCACGGGAATAGAGAGACTCTTCGGACTACGGGTCATACAATCACAACACAAGGATATGCATATAAAGAAGCAAAATTTTCTATCAACAATCGAATATACCGTAAAAACTCGAAGTAACGAAGCTCGACCTAACATCATATCTAATCAATTTCAATTACAAATTCAAGTAATTAAACTAACAAGTTGGATTTAGATAATACAAATATTGCATGATAAAATCCTAAGTCTACCCGGACATAAATATGATTTTTATCTACGTATGGACTCTCATCACTTCATACGTTCGTAGCACCCACAGTTAATAACAAATAATAATTTAAACACCTACGAGGATAATTCCCTCTTAAAAGGTTAGGCAAGAGACTTACCTCGCTTCCAAGTCCACTACTCGGCCCTTCAACCTCACTAATTGCCCCAAATTGATGCCCGAGCAATCCAAAACTAGCCAAAGGTCACACAAACTAGTCAATATATGCTCAAAGTTTATAATTCATCTATTCGAGTAATTATCCAACCTAGATCGGAAAGTTCCTAAAAGACACATCATGCCCATGTACCCGAATTCTGAAATGTTTTGCAGATAAATGTTACCAATGACCTTACAAATTCAAATATATAATTTATACTCAATTCCATAATTAATTTCGTGGTCTAATCCTATTTTTACCTAACCCTAGGTTTTTCAACATAATCCCATAATTTCCACAATTTCTATGTTAAAATCTACCTATAATCTATGTATTAAACTCATATTTGGTAGAAATCACTTGCCAAAAAATGCTAGAAAAAAAATCCCCCTTTAGGAGCTCCAAAATCGGCCAAGAGAAGTGGAAATTGAAAAAGAATGGCCTAAGTCCCGATTTTTATTATGTGTTCTGCCTAGTGATCCTTCTTCGCGATTGTGAAGGCAAAAACCAGCCATCGCCCAAACACCCTCTTCACGAATGTGATAGGACCATCATGATTGTGAAGGTTAACCAAACCAACCCTTCGTGAACGCAGTCGGCCCATCACGGATGCGAAGGACAACGACCTAGACTCCCAGGCCCATCACACCCTTCTACGCGAACGCGACACAACTTTCGTGAATGCGATGGCTACTGGTCTCCAGCCTTCATGAATGTGAAGCACAAAATGCCCCAGCCACAATTCCTTCAACGCGAACGCGAAACTCCCTCCGCATTTGCGAAGAAGGAATCTAGCAGTAGAAAATCTGCTACTTTGAACTTAGCTCGAGGTGGTACTAAACACACCAGAGCCACCTGGGACTCCGTCCAAATGCACCAACAAGTCCATAAAAATAATACGGACCTGCCCGAAGCCTCAAAACACCTAAAATAACATCGATACTATGAATCGCAACCTAGAACCAAATTAATCAACTTATGTACTTCAAACTTCTTCAACTAGCTCCGAACGCGACGAATCATACTTAGACAACTTGGTATGAAGCCAAATTTTATGCACAAGTCACAGATCACCATATGAACCCATTACAAGCTCTAAATCCCAAACAGACATCGATAACACCAAAGTCTACTTCAAACCAAATTTAAGAAACTCTAAAACCTTCAATGTGCCAACTTTCGACAATAAGCGTCGAAACGCTTCCGGATCACCCAAAACTCGATCCGAACACATGCCTAAGTCCAAAATCATCATAAACACCTATTGGAACCATCAAATCTAGGTTTAGAAGTCGTTTAATAGATATATTGGTTCAAGTCAAACTTGACCACCTTAGACCACTATTAAGGAATTATATATTTTGAATTCAACCTGAACCCTTCCAAAATGAAACCAATCATCCCCGCAAGTCATAAAAAAGTAAAAAAAACATACGAGAAGTATTAAATTGGGGAAAAGGGATCTATAAAGCAAAATGTCTGGTCGGGTCGTTCCATTCTCCACCTCTTAAACAAACGTTTGTCCTCGAACAGGTCTAGAATCATACCTGGAGTGCTAAACAAGTGTGGATATCTGCTCTGCATGTCCTCCTCGGTATCCCAAGTTGCCTCTTCGACTGGTTGACCCCTCTACTAGACCTTTACCACTGAAATCTTCTTAGACCTCAACTAGCAGACCTGTTTGCCGATAATATCAACTGGCTCCTCCTCATATCCCAAGATCTTATCTAGTTGAACTGTGCTGTAATCTAACACATGTGACATGTCGACATGGCACTTCCGGAGCATAGGTATTGGAAAACTGGATGAACTCCCGATAGATTGGGAGGCAAAGAAAGCCTTAGGCAACCTCTCCAATTTGCTCCAACACATCGAATGGACCAATCAACCTCTGACTCAACTTGCCCTTCTTTCCGAACCTTTGATACCCTCCATCAACGAGAATTTCAAGAGAACCTTCTAGCCCACCATAAATGATAAATCACACATCTTCTAATGTGCGTAACCCTTCTTTCTAGACTGAGCTGTGCGAAGTTGCTCCTGAATCAACGATACCATATCTAAGTCATCCATTACCAAATCTGTACAATATAACCTAGCCTCGCCGGGCTCAAACCACCCATGGGGAACAATATCGCTGACCATACAAGGCCTCAAATGGATCCATCTCGATGCTCGACTGATAACTATTGTTATAAGCAAACTCGGCCAAAGGTATGAATCGATCCCACTACCCTCCAAAGTCAATCACATATGCGCTGAGAATATCCTCCAGAATCTGAACTGTTTGCTCCGACTACCCGTCGCTCCATGGATGAATGGCCACGCTGAGCTCTACTCGGGTACCCAACTCACTCGATACTGCTCTCCATAAATGTGAAGTGAACTGAGGGCCTCTATCTAAAATGATGGAGATAGGTATGACATGCAACCGAACAATCTCCCGAATATAAATTTGGGCCGACCTCTCTGAAGAGCACTTAGTCACTAATGGAATAAAGTGTGCCGACTTGGTCAACCTGTTGACAATGACCCAAATGGCATCAAATTTCCTCAATGTTTGTGGCAACCCAACTATGAAGTCCATAGTAATGCGCTCCCATACGGTATAACCATCTATTGAAGTAAGCTACCTGGCCTCTAGTGCTCATACTTAGCCTGCTAGCAATTTAGACATCTCGCCATATACTTAACTATGTCCTTCTTCATCCGTGCCCAACAATAATACTGCCTCTTGTCATGATACATCTTCATAGCACCTGGAAGAATAGAATACCATGAACTGTGTTCCTCATCTAGAATCGTCTCCCTCAGGCCATTATAAATTTGAAAAACATATGCGACCCTAAAGTCGTAGAACACCATCATCACCGATAATAACCTCTGTGGCACCACCCTGTAGCACCGTATCTCTATGAACCAGCAAGTGCGGATCGTCATACTAACGATCCTTGATCCGCTCAAATTAAGAAGACTGATCCACAACACATGTAATAACTCGATTGGGTGATCCAACCTCACAAGTCGGTTAGATAAGGATTGAATGTCCAAAGCCAATGGCCTCTTCTCCATTGAAATGAATGCCAAACTACCCATACTCTCGGCCTTTCTGCTCAAAGCATATGCAACCACATTCTCCTTGCCCGGATAATAGAGAAAAGTAATATCATAATCCTTCACTAACTCAAGCAATATGTGCTTCCTCAAATTAATATTCCTCTTCTTAAACAAAGCTGCAAATTGCAGTGATCGGCATAGCCCCCCCACAACACCCCAAAAAGATAATGCCTCCAGATCTTGAGAATATGAACTATCGCGGACAACTCCAAATCATGCACGGGATAATTCTTCTTATAGGATTTTAGCTGACATGAACCATCTGCAATAACTCTCCCCTCCTGCATCAATTCACAACCCAAGCCAATGCACGAAGTGTCACAATACACAATATACATCCCTGAACTGGAGGGCAACACTAACACCAGTGTCGTAGTCAATGTGATCTTGAGCTTCTGGAAGATTGCCTCGCAATCATCAGACTATCTCAACAGAGCACCCTTCTGGGTCAATCTAGTCAAAGGAATTGTAATAGACGAGATTCCCTCCACAAACCGACGACAATACCTGCTAACCCGAAGAAACTCCTGATCTGGGTCGCTGTGGTAGGTCGAGGACAACTCTGAACTAACTAGATCTTCTTGGGATCTACCATAATACCCTCACCGATACAACATGCCCCAAGAACGCCACCCAATCTAACTAGAACTCGCACTTGGAGAACTTAGCATATAGCTTCTGTTCTTGCAGGGTCTAAAGCACAGCCCTCAAATGTTGCTTGTTCTCCTCCATACTACACGAGTAGATCAATATGTCATCAATGAAGACAATGACAAACAAGTCAAGATATTACCTGAACACCCAATTCATCAAATCATAAATGCCTTCAGGGCATTAGTCAAGCCGAATGACATTACTAGAAACTCCTGGTGCTTATATCTAGTCTGAAAAGACATTTTCGGGACATCCGAAGCTCGAATCCTCACCTGATGATACCCAGACCTAGAGTCGATCATAGAGAACACCTTAGCACCCTGTAACTGATCAAACAAATCATCAATACGTGGCAACGGGTACTTATTCTTGATAGTGACTTTTTTCAGCTGGCGGTAATCAATGCACATCCACATACTCCCATCATTCTTCTTCACAAACAATACTTGTTAGGACTCGAAATTTACAACCTCGGGACTGTGATAGTGCCTAACATCTACTCGCTAGGAAAACCGACGATGTTAAACTAATTACCTAGCTTTTAACAATTAACACAGAGTAATGATATTTAAAAATTAATAAACTCAGAATTTAACACAATGTTAATAGAAGTGACGTGATGCTAAGTACTCCCAGATATTTGGAGTCACAAGAACATGAGAAACAAGAGTACTACACATATGGTCTAAAGCAAATACAATTGTTTGAGACTAGACAAACAGTAGAATAGATAAAGAAGGGGACTTCAACGCTACGAATACTGTGCAGCTATTCCTCAAGTCTCTGAATATAGTTGAATCCGAACATAACACCACTAGACGTCGCTGGTTTCAACACCAGTATCTGCACAAGAAGTGTAGAAGTGTAGCATGAGTACAATCGACCCAATGTGCTCCGTAAGTGTCGAGCCTAACCTCGACGAGGCTGTGACAAGACACCTACGTAAAATCCTATGCACTTATATATATATATATATATATATATATATATATATATATATATATATATATACATAAATCAATAAAATAACAAGTAAAACAATTAATATATTAACTGGTAGGGGATATGCGAAAGGGGAAATATCGTAAGAACGAGAAGTATGAAATCATCAAATATCATATTCCAAAATAAGCAACAATATAACCAAGTAAATCACCAATCTGGAAATCAAATAAGGCAATGAAATAAAAATGGAATGGCATCACTCTTTGTGCTTTTACTCTCGTCCTCACCATGTAATATCATAAATTAAAAGGCACGACATCACCCTTTATGCTTTTACACTCAACCTCCCATAATATGATAAATGATGATAAGTAATCAAATGTGCGACATCACCCTTTGTTCTTTAATCCGCACAACCTTTCAATAAATGATAATAAATGCAAGTAAGGCACGACAACACCCTTCGTGCTTTCTGTTTTCCCTCACCAAACAACAATACAACTCCAAGATAACAATGCAAGTCGGGAAGAAATTTCACTTCAATTATAGTGCCATGATACCAAACTCAACTTTTAAAATTGCCAACAACTTTAAAATAAATAATAAATACGAGGCGAATAATGAAAGAAGTAATAAACTATCCTAAGCATGGAAAACATAGTCAATGAAACAATCTAACACAAACAAACGGTTTCCGCCCGCATGCTTTAACCCAATGACAATGCATTTATACTTTTCACCTCAGATATACGTTGTCCCCACACATGATACACGTACCAACTAGACCAGCAAGTCCTAATCCCTCAAGTCAAGGTTAACCACGACACTTACCTCACTACACAACCAATCAAATCTAGCCAAATATAGTTCAACTAATTCAAATTAGGCTTTATAAACTACCCATGAGTGAAAAAGATTCAATCTTTAGTAATTTTGGAAAAAGTCAACAAAGGTTAACCCGTGCCCTCTTGGTCAAAACCCGAGATTTGTACCAAAACCCAATTACTCATTCACCCCTGAGCATGATTATGTGATTTGTTTCAAAAATGCGGCCTCAATTTGAGGTCTAAATCTCAATTTCTCAAAATCTCGAATTTCTAACTTAATCCCTAATTTCTACCATGCAAGATCTTAAATTAAAGTTTAAAATCAATGGGTGTTTATGGAAATGTAATAAAACAAGTTAAAATTTACTAACCAATAAAGTTGGGATGAAAAATCTCTTCAAAATCGCCACTAGGCCGAGCTCAAACTTGGAAATGGTGAAAAATGATTAAATCCCGACTTTGAAATGTTTTAATACTTGGGCGTAAGGTGTTGTTCGCGTTCCTGAAGTACCTAATGCGTTCGTGAAGTACCTAACGCGTTCGCTAAGAACACTGGCCAAATGGCCATCGCGATTGTGAACTCCTTCACGAGTTCGCGAAGAGATCCTCATCCTGGCCTTTGCGTTCATGACCACTGTGTGGAATTCACGTAGAAGGATGCCCATGCCTGCCCCCAGATCCCACAACCCTTTGCGAGAGGACGGTCACGTTCGCGAAGGGTAAACCCTCCATTACTTCACATTCGCGACCATGTCCCCGCATTAGCGAAGAAGAATTTCCACCCCACCCTAACTTCCCCTTCGCGATCACGAGAGTAGCTTTGCGATTGCGAGATTAGCTTCACGATCGCGAAGCACAAAGTACTAGACACCAGTAACAACTGAAAACAAGCAAATTTGTAAGTCCAAAATGGTCTATAGCATATTAGAACTCACCTAAGCCCCTCAGGCTCCAAACCAAACATGCATGCAAGTGTAATAACATTATAAGAACTCGCTAGCACGATCAAAACACCAAAACAACATCTTTAACTATGAATGGGGCATCAAAATGCATTAAGTTTCAAAGAAAAATCAAGAACCTCAAAAATCATAACCAAGCATCTGAATCCTATCAAACCAACTCCGATTTGCACCAAATTTTGTAGACAAGTTTCAAATTGCAAAACAAACCTATACCAAGTCCCGTAACCAAATTCCAAACCCGATAGCCATAAAGTCAACCTACGGTCAAACCTAGGAAGTTTTCAAACCTTCAAATTCCTAACTTTTGTTAAAACAAGTCAAATCAACTTAGGGATTTTCGAATTCAATTTAGGGCATATGCCCAAGTCTAAAATTATAATACGGACCAATCGGGATCGTCAAAATACCGATTTGGGAGTGTTTAAACAAAAAGTTGACCGTAGTCAACTCAAATTATTTTTAAAGCTAAAAATCATGTTTTCATCAAATTTTTATTCATAGACTTTCCGGAAAAAGACACGGACTTCGCACACAAGTAGAGAAACATTATATGGAGCTAATAGATGTCTCGAAACACAGAAATAAGGGCTAATACTCAAAACGACCTATCGGGTTGTCAGCTTCTCTACCTTTAAAAGAAACGTTCATCCTCAAACGGACATAGAAAAATACCTGGACTGGTGAAAAGGTGTGGTTATCTACTCTGCATATCAGCCTTAGACTCCCACGTAGCTGCCTCAGCTAGATGACCTCTCCGTTGCACTCTCACAAATGGATAACTCTTAGACCTTAACTTTCGAACCTGTCGGGCTAGAATAGCCATATGTGACGGATCACCAATTAGACTGAGCTGAAATCTAATACATGGGACGGAGCACCACAATACTAACCGAGCATGGAAACATGGAACACCGGGTGAACTGCCGATAAGCTAGGTGGCAATGCAAGTCTATAGGCCACCTCACCAACTCTCTCAAGGATCTCAAAAGGACCAATATACCTTGGGTTCAACTTAACCTTTTTTAATCTCTCGAACTGCAACACCCTTTTCATGGGTGAAATCCAAGGCAAAACCCTCTCTCCCACCATGAATGTTACATCACGAGCCCTTCTATCAGCATAAATCTTCTGCCTAGACTAGGCTGGATGAAGTCGATCCTAAGTCAACTTGACTTTATCCAAGGCATCCAGAACCAAATCAGTGCCCAACAACCTAGCCTCTCTCGGGTCAAACCAACCAACTGAATAACGACACCACCTCCCATATAAGGCCTCATAAAGAGCCATCTGAATACTCGATTGATAGTTGTTGCTGTAAGAAATAATCCCAAAAACCCCCTGAAATCCATAACACAGGGGCATATCATGTCCTCAAAGATTTGAGTGGTGCACTTAGACTGCCTATCCATTTGAGGGTGAAATGTTGTGCTCAACTCAACCTACATACCTAACTCACGCTACACAACTCTTTAAAAATGCGATGTAAACTATGTGCCTCAATCGGAGATATTAGACATCGACATATCGTGGAGATGAGCAATCTCCCAAATATAGATCTGAGCCAGCTGCTCTAAAGAATAGGTAGCCGCCACTAGAATGAAATATGCTGACTTGGTCAACCTATCTATAATGACCCACACTGCGTCAAATTTCTTCAAAGTCTATGGGATCCCGACAACACAATCCATGGTAATATGCTACAACTTCCGCTCGAGAATCTCAAGTCTCTGAAGTAAACCGGCGTTTGATGCTCGTACTTCACCTGATGACAGTTCATACACCGAGCCACATACTCTACTATATATTTCTTCATTCTTCTCCACTAATAATGCTTCCTCAAATCCTGATACATCTTGGCGGCACCCGAATGAATGGAATACCGCAAACTGTGGGCCTCTTCAAGAATCATCTCATGCAGCACATCCACATTGGGCACACAATTCGACCCTGTATCTGCAATAACCCATCATATATAATACAAAACTCATTAGCACCACCATGCTGCACCATGCCATTAAGGACAAGAAAAATAGGGGCGACATACTGACACTCTCTGATGCGCTCATACAAAGAGACCGAGAAACCATGCAAGCAAGAACCGGTCTAGGTTCCGAAGCATCTAACCTCATGAGCAAATTTCCCAACGCCTGTACATCTAATGCTAGCGGTCTCTTACCAATTAGAATATAAAGGCTACCCATACTCTCAGCCTTTTTGCACAAGGCATCGGCCACCATATTGGCCTTCTCGGGATTGTAAAAAATGGTAATATCGTAGTCTTTTAACATCTATAACCACATGCGTTGCCTCAAGTTTAGATCCTTTTTCTTAAACAAGTGTTGTAGACTCCGATGATCTGTGAATACCTCATACGACATGTCACAGAGTTAATGCCTCCAAATTTTCAATGCATGAACAATAGCTGCCAACTTAAATTCATGAATAGGTAGTTCTTCTAATGAACCTTCAGTTGTCGAGATGCGTAGGCAATCACCCTACCGTCTGGAATTAACACTGCGCCAAGCTCAATACGTGACGCATCATAATACACAATGTAATACCCCAAACCCGTAGGCAGCACCAACACTAGAGCTATAATCAAAGCAGTATTGAGCTTCTAAAAGATTACCTCACACTCACTAAACCACCTGAATGGGAGCCCCTTCTGGGTCAATCTAGTCAATGAGGCTGCGATAGATGAAAACCCCTCCACAAACAGGTGATAAATACCCGCCAAACCTAAGAAGCTCCAAATGTCTATAGCTGAAGTAGGTCTAGGCCAGTTCTTATGAACCTCAATCTTCTTAGGATCCACCTTAATGCCTTTGAAAGATACAACATGACCTAAAAAGGCAACCGAGTGCAACTAAAACTCACACTTTGAAAACTTAGCATATAAATGACCATCCCTCAAGGTCTAACGTACAACACGAAGATGTTGCTCATGCTCCTCTCGACTACGGGAGTAGACTAAAATATCTTCAATAAAGATGGTCACAAAAGAATCCAAATAGGGCTTGAATACTCGATTAATCAAATCCATAAATATTGCTGAGTCATTTGTCAAGCAAAATGACATCACTAGGAACTCATAGTGACCATACCGAGTCAGAAAAGTTGTCTTAGGGACATCTGATGCCCTAATCTTCAATTAATGGTCGCAAGATCTCAAATCAATTTTCAAAAACACTTTGGCACCCTGAAGTTGATCAAATAAGTCATCAATCCTCTGAAATGGATAGTTGTTCTTGATAGTGACCTTGTTCAACTACCGATAATCTATACACATCCGCATCGAACCATCCTTCTTCTTCATGAACAACACTGGTGCACCCTAGGGAGAGACAGTACGTCTAATTAATCCCTTATCAAGAAAATCCTGTAATTGCTCCTTCAATTCCTTCAACTCAACTGGGTCCATACGGTATGATGTAATAGAAATGGCTTGAGTGCTCGCATCCAAGTCAATACAAAATTCGATATCTCTGTAAGGCGGCATCCCCGACAAATTTGCAGGAAATACCTCAAAAAACTTGCGCATAACTGGTACTATCACGACCCAAACTACCATGTCGTGATGACACCTATCGTGGTACTAGGCAAACCTCGACATTTCAATCTCAAATATTAATTCACACTATTTAATAATAAAACTTTATAAATAAGATCTGAATACCAGAAGTGCGGAAACAAAATCCCGACAACGGGGTGTCACTAGTCATGGGCATCTACTACAATCTATCCAAAAACATACTAAGACTAATGCAGTTTGGAAATGTAAGTATAAACTACTACAGGAAGATAGGAGGGAGAAGAGCAGGGCTGCGATTGCCAGCAACTACATTGCTAACTCCGAGAAGATCTACGATTGGAATAGTCAACAGCCGCTACCACATCCTAATACGCCTGGATTTGTACACAAGATGCAGGGAGTAACATGAGTACGCCAACTCAGTAATCAACCAGAGTAAATAAAGGCTGAGAATCAGTGACGAGCAATAAAACATATAAAGTTCATATCATGAAATCTTAGTAAATATACAACAGTCTTTTAAAAGCAGAGTTTGAATCAAATCACTTTGTTTAAACTCAGTTTCAGTAAAATCATTTGAAGATATTTTTCAATAGTTCTCAAACAGAGGTTGAGCGCAACAGTGAGCAAAAATGATGAAAACATAACCAGCCCATCGGGCAAAACATCACCCATATACAGCCCCTCATAGTAACTCGTATACAGCCCATCGAGCAATACCTCACCATCACTCACAATCAAGGTACCCGCACTCATTGGGGTATGTAGACTCCAGAGGGTCTCCTTCAGCCCAAGTGCTATAACAAGCCACCTCATGGAATAAATCAATCAAGCCAATGGTCTCACTTTATCATGAATCAGTAACAACATGTTGTGGCGTGAAACTTGATCTCATAAATATCCTCACAAATCAGGTCCTCGGCCTCACTCAGTCATAAACCTCTCAAGCCACTCGGGCTATCAGTAAAAACAGGGTACTCAGCCCAAAACAACATTTTTATGCATCAAAATAGAGTAATAAAGACTGAGTTATGAAATCAATAAGGATAACATGACTGAATATAGATTTTCAACTAAAAACAGTGAGAGGATAACAATAAAAAGGACCTTAAGGGTCCAAACAGCTCTGGCACAAGGCCCAAATATGGTATTCAACACAATTTACAAAAATTCTTTCTAAAACACATAAGTATCATATAGTTTCAACCAAATACGCAACTTATAGTTAGGGGATAGAACAAGTGACAATCCCCAACGGTTCACGCCTACACGCCCGTCACCTAGCATGCGTGTCACCTCAAAATAGTAAAATCAAACGAAATACGAGGTTTTATACCCTCAGGACTAGATTTACAATCGTTACTTACCTCAAACCGGCCAAACCTCTACTCCGCGATGCTTTTGCCATTCGACTCAACCTGCAATCGCTCCGACTCTATTCACAACCGGAACAATACCATCAATATGCGTTAATGGAATAAATTTCACAAGAAAAACTATCAAATTAGACACAAATCCCGAAATCCACTCAAGCCTGGACCCCATGTCCAAGTCTCGAAATCCGACAAAAATCACAAAACAGAAATCCCTTTCACTCACGAGTCCATAGATACAAGATTTATCAAAATCCGACTTCATTTGACCCCTCAAATCCTCAATCAAACTCTCTAAAATCCCAAGCCCTAACCCCTTATTTTCACCCCTAACCTTCACTAATTACATGATTAAACAATGAGAATTTACCATAAACACGAGTATTAGGGCTCAAATAACTTACCTCAATGTAAACCCCCTTGAATCCCTCTTCAATTCACTCCCAAAAGCTCCAAAACCAAATAAAAATGGTGAAGAATGAACCAAAATTCGCGAAGTCTATAATTTATACTTTCTGCCCAAAATCAGTATTTGCGATCTAACAGTCGCTTCGGTAACACCGCACCAGTAGAAAATCCATCACAGATGTGGTTCCCACTTATTCCCTTAGAAACTGCTTCTGTAATCCAAACATTGCACATGCGGTCTCGCAGGTGCGCTCCGTTGTTCCCACATGCGGCTCCTGCCTCAGCTTTCCAAATTCTGCATCTGCGACTATCGCACGTACGATTCCCACTCCGCAGGTGCGGAACCATCAGAAGCAACAACTTCAGCTGCCTTATTCCACTTCCCAACTCTCTATTAACCATCTGAATTCATCCCGAGGCCCTCGGGACCTCAACCGAAAATATCAACAATTCACATATCAACATACGAACTTAGATGAACCTTCAGATCAATCAAAACACCAAATCACTCTCGGATTCAAGCCTAAGAACTTCTAAACTTCCAAATTTTGCAAATGTTGTCAAAACCTATCAAACCTCGTCTGAATGACCTCAAATTTTGTACACACATCACAAATGATACCGAAACCACTCCAGACCTGAACAAAACAACACGACATGATGAAATACAAATGAGGAACACACAAGGAAGCAGAAATGGGGGAAACGAGGGCTATAACTCACGAAATGACCGACTGGGTCGTGACATCCTCCCCCTTTTGAACAAACGTTCGTCCTCGAACGAGTCTAGAAACATACCTGAAGCCTCAAATAGGTGTGGATACCTTCTTCGTATCTCCCGCTCGGTCTCCTAAGTAGCCTCCTCTACGGGCCGACCTCTCCACTGCACTTTTACTGAAGCTATATCCTTTAATCTCAACTTTCAGACCTGTTGCCCCAAAATAGCCATTGGCTCCACATCATTAGTCAAATCACCGTCTAATTGAACCATGATGAAATTCAAAACATGAGATGTTTCTCTGATATACTTCCGGAGCATAGAAACATGAAATAGCGGATGCACACCCGACAAGATAGGTGGCAAAGCAAGCTCATAAGCTACCTCCCCAATCCTCCGAAGCACCTCAAAAGGCCCAATGAATTGAGGGCTCAACTTGCCCTTCTTCCTAATTTTCATAAAACCCCTCATGGATGAAACCTTCAGTAGAACCTTCTCCCCAACCATGTAATACATATCACGAACCTTTCTATCAGCATAAATCTTTTGTCTTAACAGAGCAGTATGAAGTCGCTCCTGAATCACTTTCACCTTGTCTAAAGCATCAGTACCAAGTATGTACCCAAAAGTCTAGCCTCGCCCGACTCAAACTAACCTACTGTAGATCTACACTGTCTCCCATATAAAGCCTCATATAGAGCCATCTAACTGCTCGATTGATAACTGTTGTTATATGCAAACTCCGTGAGCGGTAGAAATTGGTCCCATAAATCCCCAAAATCAATGACGCAAGTGCGTAACATGTCCTCCAATATCTAAATAGTGCACTCGGATTGTCCGTCCATCTAAGGGTGAAAAGCTATGATCAACTCAACCTTAGTACCCAACTCTCATTGCACGGCCTTCCAAAACTGCAATGTAAACTGAGTACCTCTATCTGAAATGACGTAAACTAGGACACCATGCAGGCGAACAATCTTTCGGATATAAATCTCAGCTAACCTCTCTAAAGAATAGGTAGTACACACAGGAATAAAGTGCGTGGACTTGGTCAGCCGATCCACGATCACCCAAATAGCATCAAACTTCCTCAAATTCCGTGGGAGTCCAACTATGAAATACATGGTGATCCGCTCCCACTTCCACTCTGGAATCTCTATCTGCTAAAGCAAGCCACCCGGTCTCTGATGCTCATATTTCACATGCTGACAATTGAGACACCAAGCTACAAACCCCACTATATCTTTCTTCATTCTCCTCCACCAGTAGTGCTCTCTCAAATCCTAGTACATCGTCACGGCACCCCGGATGGATGGAATACCGCGAGCTATGGGCCTCCTCCAGAATCAACCCCCAAAGTCCATCTACATTGGACACATATATCCGGCCGTGCATCCTCAATACCCTATCATCACCGATAGTCACATCTCTGACATCATCATGCAGAACCTTATCCTTGAGGATGAGAAAATGATGATCATCATACTAGCACACTCTGATGCGATCAAACAAGGAAGACTGAGAAACCACACAAGCTAGGATCCGACTGGGCTCCAAAATATCCAACCTCAAAAACTTATTGGCCAAAGCCTGAACATCAACCGCAAGAGGTATCTCCCTAACAGAAATAAATGCAAGACTTCCAATACTCACCGCCTTCCTATTCAAGGCATCAGCCACTACATTGGCCTTCCCCGGATGGTACAAAATAGTAATATCATAGTCCTTTTATACCTCCAACCATCTACGCTGCCTCAAATTGAGATCCTTTTGCTTGAACAAGTGTTGAAGGTTACGATGATCAGTAAACACCTCACAAGATACACCATAGAGAAAATGCCTCCAAATCTTCAACGCGTGAACAATGGCAGCCAACTCCAAATCATGAATAGGGTAGTTCTTCTCACAAGGTTTCAACTGACGAGAAGCATAAGCAATTACTCTTCCCCCTGCATCAGCACACACCCAATACCAACTCGAGAAGCATCACAATATACTATAAAAGAACCTAAAGCTGATGGAAAAACTAACACTGGAGTTGTGGTAAAGGTGGTCTTAAGCTTCTGAAAGCTCGCCTTACACTAATCCGACCACCTGAAAGGAGCACCCTTTTGGGTCAATTTGGTCAATGGTGCTACAATAGATGAAAATCCTTGAACGAACTGACGGTAATAACCGGCCAAACCAAGAAAGCTACGAATATCTGTGGCTGAGGATGGTTAAGGCCAACTCTGGACCGCCTCTATCTTCTTCAGATCAACCTGAATACCCTCACTGGACACTACGTGCCCCAAGAATGCAACTGAATCGAGCTAAAAATCAAACTTGGAGAACTTAGCATAAAGTTTCTCCTCCCTCAACCACTGTAATACCACACACAAATGCTTAGCATGCTCCTCCTAGCTATGTGAGTACACAAGAATATCATCAATGAGTACAATAACAAATGTGTCGAGATAAGGTCGAAACACGCTGTTCATAAAATGTATGAACGCTGCTGCGGTATTTGTCAGCCCAAATGACATCATAAGAAACTCATAATGACCATATGGAGTCTTGAAAGTTGTCTTAACAATGTCTGAGTCCCTGATCTTCAATTGGTGATACCCTGACCTGAGATCTATCTTGGAGAACACCCTCGCTCCCTGAAGCTGGTTGAATAAATCATCAATACGAGGCAAAGGATACTTGTTCTTGATTGTGACTTTGTTCAACTACCTGTAGTCAATGCAAATTCTCATAGTGCCATCCTTCTTCTTTACAAATAGAATAGGTGCACCCCAAGGTGACACACTAGGCCGAATAAACCCTTTATCAAGGAGTTCCTAAAGCTGCTCCTTTAATTCCTTTAACTCTGTTGGTGCCATACGATACAATGGAATATAAATGGGCTGAGTGCCTGGCATAAAATCAATACCGAAGTTATTATCCCTGTCTAGTGGCATGCCCGACAGGTCTACCAGAAACACATTTGGAAAATATCTCACCACCAGAACTAAATCAATAGAAGGAATCTCTGCACTGACATCCCGCATGAAGGCCAAATAAGAAAGACAACCCTTCACAACTATCCGCTGGGCCTTCAAAAATGAAATCACTTTACTGGGAACACAATCCGATGAACCTCGCCACTCAATCCGTGGCACCCCCAGCATAGCCAGTGTCACTATCTTAGCGTGACAGTCCAGAATAACGTGACACAAAGACAACCAATCCATGCCCAATATCACATCAAAATCAACCATACTAGGTAGCAAAAGGTCCACTCAGGTCTCCAAACCTCCTAATAGTAACCACACAAGATCGATATAAATGGTCTATAACAATACCCTCACCCACCGGAGTAAACACATAAATAGATAAAATAAGAGACTCGTGGAGGGGTATCCAAATAATGAGAAAAATATAATAACACATATGAAAAAGTGGAACCGGGATCAAATAATACAGAGGGATCCTTGTGACAAACTGAGACAATACATGTGATCACAGCATCTGAAGTAATAGCATGTGGTCTAGCTGGGAGTGCATAGAAATGGGCCTGACCACCACCTAATAAACCTCCCCATCTAGGACGACCCCTAGCTAATGGTCCTACACCCCTAGCTTACTGGGTGGGTGGCAAAGTAACTGGTGCTGAAGTCGATGGATGACTTCTCTGCTAAGGCGAACCCCCATGACGACGAGGACACTGCCTCCATATATGACCCAACTCCCCACACTCATAACAACCTCTAGTGTTGGTAACAGGGACTGAAGGGAAACCCTAACACCGAGATGATTGGTAGAAGAACCTGGCATGGAGGAGCCCTGAACTAATGGAGCACAGGACGAACTCTGGGCTGGGAGGACACTAAGTGAGGAATGGCCCTGATGGGAACTGTGAGAACCATGGCTCGATGATGCCCTATGGTAAACTGGGCGAGCTTACTAAGCATGTTTGCATGGATGGCCTCTCCCGTGCTGGAACTGAACCCTGTGAGGAACACCCCTAAAACTACCAGATCCACGAGGCCACTTGGACTCCCTCTCCACTCACTCTTGACGGTGAATCAACTCTATGTCTCGAGAAATGTCAAAAACCTCCTCAAAAGAAGCACCAGACACCCCCTGTCTAGTCAGATTAATCTGTAGCTAATATAGGAGGCCATCAACTAAACTCCTGATACTCTCCTTATTTGTGGGGACCGACTAGATAGCATGACGGACTAACTCCGACAACCACATCTCATACTGCATCACAGTCATATTATCCTAATGCAATAGCTCGAACTGCCTGCGCAGCTCCTCTCTGTGAGACTGCGACACATACTTCTCCAAAAAGATAACGGATAACTGCTGCTAGGTAAGGGGCGCTGCACCAACATTCCTACGCCTCTCATAAGCCTCCCACCAAGTAAAGGCATCTCCCGAGAACTAAAAGTTAGTGAACGAGACCCCACTGGTCTCCATAATACCCATTGTATGAAGAATCCTCTAACACTTATCCAAGAAACCTTGGTCATCCTCGGCCTCTGTACCACTAAAAGTCGGAGGCTGGAGTCTACCAAACCTCTCCAAACTACGTTGCTCATCATCAGGCATGACTGGTACCACATAATCTTGAGCAGGTGCAACCAGCTGGACTGGTGGTGCCTCCAGTGTCTGTAGTCCCTGAATAGCCTGCTCGGGTGTACGGGCAGTGGGAGTTTGAGTGCCTCCCCAGGCCTGAAAAGTAGCTGTTGAAGTAGAACCACAAATGCTTGAGCAAGGTTGGTGCACACGGTCAAAATCTGAGCTAAGGTCTCCTGAAGACCTGAGATAACAATAGGCAGAACCGGTGCCTAAGCTGGTCTCGCTGGAGCATCCATAACTGGGACCTGATCATGAACTGGGGCGGCTGGTGGATCTGTAGGTGCTGCCCTAGCTGCTATGCGGGTTGCACCCCTGCCCCTACCACGGCCTCGACCACGACCTCGACCTCTCGTGGCCTCAACTGGTGGTATTGGTGGCCGTCCATCCTGAACGGTAGCATGTGTCCTCACCATCTGTGAGAGAATAGAATAACATAAGTTTAGTTACCATAATCAACAGATTCACACGATAAGAATTCAAGAATGTGAAGTTTTCCTTAAAGGTTTTGCAGCCTCTCAAAGATAAGTGCATACATCTCCGTATTAATCCGCAAGACTCTACTAAACCCATTAATGACTTGTGAGATCTATGGAACCTAGGCTCTAATATCAACTTGTCACGACCCAAACTACCATGTCGTGATTGTGCCTATTGTGGTACTAGGCAAGCCGACTCTTTACCAAAAACAACACGATATTTCAATCTCAAAGATAAATTCACGCTATTTAATAATAAAACTTCATAAAGAAGATCTGAATAACAAAAGAGCGGAAAGAAAAGCCTGACATCGGGGTGTCACTAATCACGAGCATCTTGTACAATATGTCCAAAAATATAGTAAGACTAGCACAACCTAGAAATGTAACTATAAACAACTACAGGAAGATAGGAGGGAGAAGATCATGGCTACGATCGCCAGTAGCTACCTTGCTAACTCCGAGAAGATCTACGACTGGAATAGTCAATAGCTGCTACCGGGTCCTGATACGCCTGGATCTGCATACAAGATGCAGGGAGTAATGTGAGTACGCCAATTCTGTAAGTAACCAAAGTAAATAAAGGCTGAGAAGCAGTGACGAGCAATAAAACATATAAAGTTCATATCATAAAATCTCAATAAAAATACAACAGACTTTTTAAAAGCAGAGTTTGAATCAAATCATTTCATTTAAACATAGTTGCAGTAAAATCATTTGAAGATACTTTTCAACATTTCTCAAACAGACAGTGAGCAAAAATGATGAAAACATAACCAACCCCTCGGGCAAAACAATACCCATATATAGCCCCTCGGACAAACCTCACAGTGACTCGTATACAGTCCCTCGGGCAATACCTCACCATCACTCACAATCAGGGTACCCGCGCTTACTAGGCGTGTGCAGACTCCGGAGAGGCTCCTTCAGCCCAAGCGCTATAACAAACCACCTCGTGGAATAAATCAATCAGGCCCTCGGTCTCACTCAATCATGAATCAGTAGCAACATGCTGCTGTGTGCAGCCCGATCCCACAAATATCCTCACAAATCAGTCCCTCAGCCTCACTCAGTCATAAACCTCTCAAGCAACTCTCGCTATTAGTAAAAAACAGGGTACTCAACCTAAAACAACATTTTTATATGCATCAAAACAGAGTAATAAAGACTTAGTTATGAAATCAATAAGTATAACATGACTGAATATATATTTTCAACCGAAAATAGTGAGAGGATAGTAAGAAAAAGGGCCCTAAGTGTCCAAACAATTGTGGCACAAGGCACAAATATGGCATTCAACCCAATTTATAGAAATTCATTCTAAAACACCTAAGTATCATATAGTTTCAACCAAAATATGCAACTTACACTTGCTATTGGACGGACCAAGTCACAATCCTCAATGGAGCATGCCCACACGCCTGTCACCTAGCATGCGCGTCACCACAAAATAGTAAAAAGATAAGAAATCCGTGGTTACATCCCTTCAGGACTAGATTTACAATCGTTACTTACCTCAACCCGGCCAAACCTCTACTCTGCGATGCTCTTTCCCATCGATTTGGCTTCCAATCGCTCTGAATCTATTCACAACCAGAATAATACCATCAATATGCACTAATGGAATGAATTGCACAAGAAAAACTATCAAATTAGACACAAATCCCGAAATCCACTCAAGCCCGGCTGCCCAGCACACATCTCGAATTCTGACAAAAAACACAAACATATAAAGCCCTTTCACTCACGAGTCCATACATATAAGATTTATCAAAATTCGACTACATTTGACCCCTCAAATCCTCAATCAAACTCTCCAAAATCCCAAGCCCTAACCCCTCATTTTCACCCCTAACATTCACTAATTACATCATTAAACAATGGGAATTTACCATAAACACGAATATTAGGGCTCAAATAAATTACCTCAATGTAAGCCCCCTTGAATGCCTCTTCAATTCACTCCCAAAAGCTCTAAAACCGAATAAAAATGGTCAAGAATGAATCAAAATTCACGAAGTCTACAATTTATACTTTCAGCCCGAAACTTCCACATTTGCGGTCCAACAATCACTTCTACGACACCGCACCTGCGAAAAATCCATTGCAGGTGTGGTTCCCACTTATTCCCTCAGAAACCGCTTCTGTGGTCCAAATATCGCACCTGTGGTCTCGTAGGTACGACTATTCCCACCTTTAGATCCTGCCTCAGCTTTCCAAATTCCGCATCTGCGGTTCACCTTCCGAATCTACAAGCATCGCACCTACGGTTCCCACTTCGTAGGTGCGGAACCATCAGAAGGAACAACTTCAGCTACCTTATTCCACTTCCCAACTATCCATTAACCATCCGAATTCATCCTGAGGCCCTCGGGACCTCATCAAAAATATCAACAAGTCACATATCAACATAAGAACTTAGTCTAAACTTTGGAACACTCAAAACAACATCAAAATACCAAATCACCCTTGGATTTAAGCCTAAGAACTTCTAAACTTCCAAATTCCGCAAACAATGCCGAAACCTATCAAACCTCGTGCAAATGACCTCAAATTTTGCACACATGTCACAAATGATACTACAAACCTACCCCAACTTCCAAAATTCCATTCCAACCATGATATCAAACTTTCCATTGCCAGCCGAAAATTGCCAAATTTCCAATTTTGCCAATTCAAGCCTAATTTCACCACAGACCTCCAAATCACATTCCGAATGCGTTCCCAGGTCCAAAATCTCCTAAATGAGCTAACCAAATCATAGAAATCCAAATCTGAGATCATTTACCCATAGGTCAACATCCAGATGTCTTTTCCAACTAAAACTTCTAAATAGGAGACTAAGTGTCTCATTTCACACTGAAACCACTCCATACCTAAACCAACTAATACGATACAATGAAATACACATGAGGAACACATTAGGAATAAGAAATGGGGGAAACGAGGGCTATAACTCACGAAATGACCGGTCGGGTCGTTACATGTATTGAATCCATGGAAGGAACTGCTGCACTAGGATCACAGATGTAGGCCAAATATGCTATACATCCCTTCTCAACCATATGTCGAGCCTTCACATAAGCAATAAACTTGCAAGTAGGATGGCCAAGAGTCCCTCTCCACTCTAATAATTGCAACCCCAACATGGATAATGTCATCTTCTTAGCGTGACAATGTGTCAACCAATCTATACCCAAGATAATATCAAAGTCCACCATATCAAGAAGTAGAAAATCTATAGTAGTATCAAGGCTCCCGATAGAAACCACACATGAATGATAAACACGATCTACTACACTAGAATCTCTCACAGACATGGACACATAGATAGGGGCCCTCAGAAAATAATGAGGCATAACCAGATATTAAGCAAAATAGGATGACACGTAGGAATAAGTAGAGCTTGGATCAAATAAAATAAAAGCATCTCTATGGAATATTGGAACAATACTTGTGATGATGGAGTCAAATGAATCTACCTCATGTCTAGTTAGAAATACATAAAAATGGGACTGGGCCTCACCACTCTGGCCTCTGCCTCTCTGACGACCTCTACCTTGCTGGCTTCTACCTCTAATGTCCTAACCTCCACCTCTGATCGCATGACCTCCACTTCTAGCTGGCTGAGCGGGCGGTGGAGCAACCGGTGCCGAAACCATGGCATAAGAACCCTGTTATGGCGTGCCGCCCTATGACCTAGGGAAAAATCTCATGACTTGCCTCGGATCTCCACAAGTATAACAAGTCCTCAGCTGATGTGACTACGGACTCTAGAACTGACCCTGTCGACCAGGGTAACCACCCTGATAATTCTGCATCGGAGGTGCACTAATAGTAGCTGAAGGTGCATTGTAGGCTAGTTTCTTAGGATGAGACCCATAAGAACCACAACTACTCGAAGCACCGTGGGATGCTTGAAGCGCTGACTGAATCGATCTAGGAAGATTGCCCAAACCAAATGAACCCCTGCCTCCTGACGAGGCACCACTAAAACCACCATAATGCTGAGGCCTCTTCTCAAATACCGCCTCTCTACGCTGACCATGAATCATCTCGATCCGTCTGAAAATATTTACGGTCCTATGGAAAGAAACATCATCTCCCGTCTCCTTGGCCATCTGTAGCCTGATACTAAGTCCATCAATGAATCTCATCACTCTCTCCCTCTCAGTAGGGAGTAAGATAACTACATGGTGAGCTAGTCCACAAATCAGATCTCATACTAGGTAATGGTCATGCAACCCTACTGAAGGCGCTCAAACTGTCTACAATACTCCTTTCTCAAAATAAAGGGAATAAACTTCTCAAAAAAATAACTGCAAAAACTGATCCTAAGTGTATGGCGGTGAACTTGCTGGTCTACTCCGCACATAATCTTGCCACCACCTCTTAGTAGAATTGATTTTCTGAAAAACTACAAAGTCCACTCCATTGGACTCAACAATACCCATGTTGCACAACACCTCGTGGCAACAGTCAACATAATCCTATGGGTCCTTGAGAACTAGGAATTTTGACGTGTTTTATGCTCCTTCCTACTTACGTTTTGATTATAAATTCTTACAAAATAGTCCCAAAAGGCTCATAAGTTGCGCTTGATTGCAGGTTTGATCGATAAAGTGATGAAATGTCAAAGATTGGATCAAAAGGAGTAAAACCTACTTAAGTACCAAAGACAAGGCAAACTCAGGACAAAAAGACCTAGTGCGGCCGTACTACACTTTGTGCGGTCCGTACTAGGGGATTCAAAGAGCTAGCAAATCAAGATTCAAAGCAGTGCGACCGCATTCGATGTTGCGCGGTCCGCACTGAAGGCTCCGCTACCATTTTGTGCGGTCTGCGGAGGAGAAGATCAGAGAGATGTCCAGTACCAACTTCAAACCCATGCGGTCCGCGGTAATGTTTGTGCGGACCGCGCTAACTGCCTCCGCGGCCGTGGTCCATTCTGCACGGTCCGCGGAGCCTGAGTTCAGAGAGCCAAGACTTCAAGTCCAAGAGCCTAGTGCGGCCGCGGTCCATTTTGTACGGTCCGCACTGACCCTTCAAGGGCATTTTTGTCCAGTTTTTCTAGGTTAGTATAAATAGAACATATTTCCATTTTTAGGGTATTAGTTATTTCCAAAACATAGCTGCGCTCGTGAGAAGCTATTGTGTAGCCATTTTTGGCATCTTAACTTAGATTTAACGATAGATTCTCTGTATTTACATTAGCTTTTAATTACTATGTCTTGTTCTTCATCTATTTCTCTATTTTCTTCTTCAAGCCTGAGTAGCTAAACCCATTATCTAGGGTTTTGGCTCAACCCTAGTGTGGGTAATTGATGGGTGTTGCCATCTAGGATTAGATTGACTATGCGTATTTGCTATTTAGGTCAATTTTATGGTTTAATATATAAATTGGCGGTTGCAAACACTGGTTTATGCTAAGTTGACTTGGCTCTTCTTGAGAAAGAGAGCCTAAGTCTCCAAAATTGACCCAACAAGGAATTGGGATGGACTCAAGAGAATTCATAGTCCCAATTAAAGGGTTAAACCTCGAGAGAGTAATTACCCAACTTGAACACTAGTTGCTTGTGCTAATTTGCCTACCCATTTGGTCTTGAGAGAGTCAATTAGGAAAAATCACTCTCTCTACCGAGAGGTGTGAGAGTGGGTAAAATTGTGCAACGGTTACATCATATTTCCCGAATTATGTCAATCGAACCTTAGAAGCATTTACCCGTCAATTAGCTACCTAGGTAAAAGTCACTACCCTAGTGCCTTTCTACCCATTAGATACATCTCTAGCAATTTTCTCATTAGAATAATTTAGTTCTAACTAGTAGTTGATAATATTAGTTTGTTAAATAAGAATCAAAATATGTTTGGAAGTGACATTTGGAACAATTACACGACTCTAGTCTAGACAGATACTCGACTCCATTCCTAGCTCCATGTGGAAATCGATCCCAACCCTCATATCGGGTAAAAGCTATTGTGACCCTCTGTCCTACTTTGTAGTAGTACGGAGTTGGCATCGCGATCACTTTTTGGCATCGTTGCCGGGGAGCTAACAGTTTTGACTATCTGTTTTGTTAGTTTTGTGTATTGTTCTTCTTTCCTTCTTTGTTACTTACTTGTTTGTGTTATTACTCTGGTACCAACATGGATTTAAACAACGCTAATGACCCTCTTGGAAACGTGATAGTGGGGGAGGAGGTAGATGATCTTGAGCAAGATGAGGTGCCTCTTGCACCTCAAGGTCAACAGAGAGGCTGGAATGCCAATGCTAATCCAAATGACAATATTCCAGACCCTCCCCTGGTTCCTCCAAGAGTGGCTCCCAGAGTATTACCGAACTAGGGCTACGCAAGTGTTATTATCCCACCCCAAATCCGGGCGGGAAACTTTTAGATAACCAATGTGATGTTGACCTCACTTGAGCAGTGTGGGTACTTCACGGGCACTGCAAATCAAATGCCTACAAATATCTCAAAGGGTTCGTCTATACATGCTGGGGAAGCAAGTAGACGAATGTGTCCGAGGATGCATTGAGATTGAGACTTTTCCCGTTCTCACTTCTGGGAAAGGCATTAGATTGGCTCGAGAGACTCCCCAACCATTCCATCACAACTTGGGATGAGTTGGCAGATAAGTTTATTGCTAAATTCTTCTCTCCTAGTCATATGGTGGCACTTCGAGATAAAATATTAGCCTTCAAGCAAGAGCCAACGGAACCTTTGTATGAGATTTGGAAGGGGTATAGAACGATGGTAAAAGAGTGCCCAAATAATGATATGACCGAGGCCATGATCCAACAAACCTTCTAGCGGGGCATAAATACTACAAATCAATGCATTGTTAACCAATTGGCCGGGGGAAATTTTATGAAGCTTTCTTATGATGAGGCATGTGATGTACTTGATGAAATGGTGGACACTTTTTCAGCATGGCAGAGTAGAGCAAATGTGCCTCAAGGTGACTCTATGGTTATTCATTTGCACAAGGAATTACATGATCATGGGCAAGCGATCGCTGAGCTTATTACTACTATGAACCAATTCGCTAAGGCACAGTTGCAACAAGTTCAAAATCCTCGCCAAGTGAATGCCATGGAGGGTGTTAGTATGCTTGTCAACAAGAGAAGGCAAAGAAGGCAATAAAATCAAGGAAATTCTGAGCAATTTGTTGACGAATATGATGGGTGTCAAAATGATGGTTATGATGACCAAAGTGAAGAGGTACAATATGTCAACAACTATGAAGGAAATAGTGGCAACTCGTCAAACCAGCAATAGCAACCACAAGGAAATTGGGGCAATCAACAACAATGTGGTGGGAACAACAACAACCAAAACAACAATTGGGGTAATCAGAACAACAACCAAGGTAATTGGAATGGAAATAACAACAACTAGGGCAACAACAATAATCAAGGCGGATAGAACAACAATGGAAACCAACGCAACCGGGGGCAAGGCTTTCAAAGGCCCCCAATGTACCAACAACCGAACAACCCACCCCCTTTCCCTTATCAAGGTCCTAGTTCTTATGGTAATGATATGGGTAGAATCAAAATGATGTTCGACCAGATGATGAAGAGGAATGCGGATTCTGATGCATAGTAAGCTTTTCACAAGACCTCTATCCGAAACTTGGAGGTGCAATTAGGCCAAATATCTCAGTTATTGAATACTCACCCGAATGGTACTCTAGCAAGTGATACAGTAGTGAACCTAAAAGGTGGGATAAATCGCGTTATGGAGGTCATAACAAGAAGTGAGATAAGTGGTGATGTGAATGCCTCTAAGCAAAAACAAGTCGTGGATGATGATGTTGAATTGCAAGATGATGAAGTCCCTTTGGTTGTTGAAGATGTGGTTGATGAAAATGTGAACAATGAAGTGAGGATTGATAATCAAGAAGTCGAGGTGGAAACCCAAAATGATGTGAACCCGTCTAGGGAACACATAATTGACATGCCGGGGCCGGTTGGGCCAAAAGCCAAGTCTCCTTTGCCAAGGCCACCTCCACCTTATCATCAAAGGCTCGCAAAATAGAAGAATGCTAATCAGTTTAAAAAGTTCATTAACATGATGAAGAGCTTATCTATTAATGTGCTGTTAGTGGAGGCACTTGAACAAATGCGTTCTAGACGGGTTGTGAAACTATAAATATGACTCACCAAGTTAGTGCTATAGTGCATTCAATGGCCTCGAAGCTTGAATATCCCGATGCTTTCACCATTCCTTGCACCATTGGGTGTGCGGATTTTGCCAAGGCTCTTTGTGACTTAGGAGTTAGTATCAATTTGATGCCCTACTCGGTCTTCAAAACTTTGGGTATCGGGCAACCTAGGCCAACTTTAATAAGACTTCAAATGGCGGATCGATCGATGAAGCAACCTTTGGGCATTATTGATGACGTGCTTGTCCGAGTAGACAAATTCATATTGCCGGCCAACTTTGTGATCTTGGATTGTGAAGTGGACTATGAGGTTCCTATTATCTTGGGCAGACCTTTCCTTGCAACGAGGAAGGCATTGGTTGATGTTGAAGTGGGTGAGCTCACTTTCCGAGTGGGAGATGAAAAGGTCATTTTCCATGTTTGCAAATCTATAAAGCAACCCAATAGCACTGAGGTGTGCTCATTTGTAGACCTTGTCACAGCTGTGATTGTGGATGATACTAGTGCTATGATCAACGTGGAGGATCCACTTGAGGCTGTGCTATTAATCTTGATGTCAATGAGGATGCACGTAGAGTGGAGTGCGTGAATGCATTACATGGGATGGGCTCTTATTCTTATGAGCCTCGGAAATTGTCTTTGGATCTTGAAAACCGAAAAGCTCCACCAACAAAGCCATCAATTGAGGAGCCACCGGTGTTGGAGTTAAAACCACTACCTCCACACCTCAAGTATGAATTCTTGGGCTCATATTCTACTTTACCAGTTATTCTTTCTTCTTGCCTTACTAACATACAGGTTGAGGCCACTTTGGCGCTTCTTCAAAAGTGGAAAGGGTAATTAGATGGACTCTAGATGACATTCGGGGAATAAGCCCTGCATTCTGTATGCATAAAATTATCTTGGAGGATGATGCAAAGCCTTCCTTAGATCATCAAAGAAGATTGAACGAGGCTATGCAAGAAGTGGTGAAGAACGATGTGATCAAATGGTTGGATGTCGGGGTTGTGTACCCCATTTTTGATAGCTCATGGACTTCTCCGGTACAATGTGTGCCGAAGAAGGGTGGTATGACTGTGGTGACCAATGACAACAATGAACTTATTCTTACTCAGACGGTCACTGGGTGGAGAATGTGTATGGATTACAGGAAGCTAAACAAGGTGACTCGAAAGGATCATTTCCCATTGCCATTCCTTGACCAAATGCTAGATCGTCTTGCGAGGCGTGCTTTTTATTACTTTTTGGATGGTTACTCGGGGTACAATCAAATTTTAATTGCCCCGAAGGATTAAGAGAAGACAACTTTTACCTGTCTGTATGGCACATTCGCTTTCTCTCAAATGTCGTTCGGATTGTGTAATGCTCCGACGAGCTTCCAATGATGTATGATGGCTATTTTCACCGACACAGTGGAGGATATCTTGGAGGTTTTCATGGATGATTTCAGTATGGTTGGGGATTCCTTTGATGAGTGTTTGGGAAATTTGGATAGAGTGTTGGCCCGATGTGAAGACACCAACCTTGTACTCAATTGGGAAAAGTGCCATTTCATGGTAGAAGAGGGTATAGTGTTGGGTCACAAAATTTCAAAGCGAGGGATTGAAGTTGACAAAGCCAAGATAGAGGTGATTTCAAGGCTTCCTCCCCCCATTTCTGTCAAAGGGGTGCGGAGTTTTCTTGGGCACGCGGGTTTTTACCGGAGGTTTATAAATGATTTTTCAAAAGTGGTACACCCCTTGTGCAAGTTGCTATAAAAGGATGCAAAGTTTGTGTTTGATGAGGGATGTATGCAAGCATTCGAGCTTCTCAAGCTTAAGTTGACCACTAACCCTATCATTACTGCACCAAATTGGATCTTGCCTTTCGAGCTCATGTGAGACGCAAGTGACATTGCGGTTGGGGCTGTTTTGGGTCAAAGGGTTAATAAGATGTTTCATACGGTGTACTACGCAAGCAAGACCATGAATGAGGCTCGAAGGAACTATACAGTCACCGAGAAAGAGTTGTTGGCTATAGTGTTTGCAATGGAAAAGTTTCGACCATATATTATGGGGACCAAAGTTATAGTGCACATCGATCATACTGCCCTTAGGTACTTGATGACAAAGAAAGATGCCAAGGCAAGATTGATGAGATGTGTGCTACTACTCCAAGAGTTTGATCTAGAAATTGTGGACCGGAAAGGTAGTAAGAATTAAGTGGCAGATCACTTGTCCCATTTGGAGGAGGAGGGGAGGCCTTGTGATGGCCTTGATATAAATGATTCATTTCCCGACGAACAACTCCTTGCGGCATAAATGAAGGATATGGCATGGTTTGTCAATGTTGCCAATTACCTTGTGACGGGAATAATCCAGTATGAGCTCTCTTCTAACCAAAGAAAGAATCTCAAGTGGGATAACTTGGATTTTTATTGGGATGAGCGATACTTGTACAAGATTTGCATGGATGGTATGATTCGTAGATGTTTCCCAGAGGAAGAACAATTGAGTATCTTAGAGGCTTGCAATTCTTCACCCTATGGTGTCCATCATGGTGGGCTAAGGACTGCCTCAAATGTCCTTAGTTGTGGATTCTATTGACCACCTTGTTCAAAGATGCAGGCGATTTTGTGAAGAGGTGTGACGATTTCCAAAGAGCGGGTGGAATTTCAAAAACGGAAGAGATGCCTCTCAACACCATTCTTGAAGTGGATATCTTTGATGTTTGGGGCATCGATTTCATGAGTCCATTTGTTAACTCTTGTGAGAATACTTACATTCTCCTGGCGGTTGACTATGTCTCAAAATGGGTTGAAGCCGTAGCTTTGCCTAATAATGAAGCCCGGAGTGTTGTTGCATTTCTTAAAAAGAGCATCTTCACAAGGTTTGGCACTCCTCGTGCGATTACTAGTGATGAGGGGTCTCACTTTTGCAATAAAGCTTTCGACACATTGCTTTCCAAGTATGGTGTTAATCATAAGGTTTTGACCCCTTATCATTCTTAAGCTAGTGGTCAAGTGGAAGTCTCCAACAGAGAAATCAAAAGTATCTTGTCAAAGACGGTCAATGCAAATAGGACCGATTGGTCGAAGAAATTGGATGGCGCTCTATGGGCTTATTGGACGGCTTACAAAACTCCAATTGGGATGTCTTCGTATCAGTTGGCGTTTGGGAAAGCATGCCATCTTTCGGATGAGTTAGAGCACCAGACCATGTGGGCTTTGACAAAGTTAAATATTGAATGGGATGTTGCAGCTAATCTGCGTGTTGAACAACTCAATGAACTCGATGAATTTAGATTCCATGCCTACTCCAGTTCGTCCTTGTATAAGGACAAGATGAAGTACCTTCATGAAAAATATGCTCGTGGAAAAGAGTTCAATGTAGGTGATTTGGTTCTCTTGTTCAACTCATAGTTGCGTCTGTTTCCGGGAAAGCTCAAATCCAAATGGAGTGGACCGTTTGAAGTTGTGTTTGTGACTCCTTTTGGTGCTCTTGATTTGACAAACAAAAATGGTGAAGTCTTCAGAGTTAATGGGCACCGGGTCAAGCATTATCTTGGAAAGTTTGATGATAGACACATGGTGGCGCTCCTTCATTTCAAATGATGTGGTGGTAACATGTGTCATACCGCGACATTAAATCAGGCGCTTCTTGGGAGGCAACCTATGTCTTTTTCTTTAATTTTCTTTGTAGTGTAGGATTGATTTTTGTGCTAATTGGTTGTGAGATGTGCAAGGATTGTATTGATGCAGTGCAAAACATGATGAAAAAATTGATCAAGTCTCTGAAGTTGCCAGTGCGGCCGCACTACACTTTGTGCGGTCCGCACTGGTGGGATCAATATAAGGATTCTTTGAAGTCTGCCACCGCGGCCGCATTGCAATTTGTGTGGACCGCGGTCTATTTTGTGTGGACAACAGAGGTTTCCTTCTCAGACTTCTTTTAAACAAAACCCAGCATGGACCGCGGTCCATTTTGTGCGGCCGTGCTGGTAGGTGAGTATGGGTCCCAGTAGTTTTTCTATAAATAGACCCCAGGGACCCCTGTTTACTCTTTTTGCAAATTTTACACTCATAGAGACTAAACACTGTTCATTTTGAGCCTTGATCGTGATTGCGTGTTTTCATTGCCTTGTTTACATTTCTCTTACAACCTGGTACATTAATCCTCCCCTCTGCTTGTTAATTTTGTTCATTACAGTTAATTTTCCTTTTTTAGCATGTATTTCTTCCATCTCTCGTGTTCTCTTCACTAGATTAGTTAGATTAGTTAATTGTTAGTTTAATTAAGCTTAGGTAGTACAAAATGAACTAGGTAAACATTTGGAAACATCAATTAGGGACAAATTTAGGCTTAAAAGCAAAAATCTCGAACCTTAACTTAGTGCCATATTTGGGTACCCTCCGCAGACTGCAGTCGTGTCTGTGCAATCCGTGGTGCCCTTGTGCGGTTCACAGTACCACTTTGTGTGGACCACAGTGATGAACTTATGCAAGGTGACCTAAAGCCCAGCACGGCCGCACTGCATTTTGTACGGTCCGCACTTGCCCACCGCGGTCGCGGTACTACATTGTGATGTCCGCGGTGGTAAGATTCAGAGGGGGGTATTCTGAGTCCCACCCCTGTGTGGACCGCAATTGTTTCTGTGCGGTCCGCGGTGGTCTCAGTGCGGCCGCACTCCTTTTTATACGGTCCACACAGGCCATGTTCTGCAACTGTTTCTGCAATTGTGTTATGTTGTTCTGCAATTCATACTGCACTAATGCATCACTTTCTCTGTTGATACTAACAAAGTTAGATGCTTGTGCTTGCAGACAATGGTTACTCAAAGAGGAAGAGGCTCAAAACAACCCGGGAGAGATGAATCCTCACAGAGAGGCAAGGGCCAGAAGATGATCCGACGCACTCCCCAAGTGAGAGAAAGTATTAAAAAGTTGCAGAAAGCAATTAAAGCCACTGATAGAGCTTGTGACCAGTCGGGGAGTGAGTACATACCTTCCCAGGATATTTCCTCTGATTCTATGCCCGAATATGTCCCTGACAGGCCCGGGAGAATGAGATTGATTGATGATAATCCTCCACCCACTGCCCAAGCAGCAGATCATGTCTCCACTGAGTCGTTTGAGGGATCAGCAGCCGGCAGTGGCGAGTAATCCACCTCCCCTACAGCTTCATTATCCGGGGAGAGTGTAGGCGGAGGTGATGAGGGAGATGAGGAGGTACCTGAGGGGGTGAGCCTCAGGTCAGGGGGATTGCACGTACGAGGAAACCCAAAGTGTGGGAAGATATATTCGAGAGCTAGGTGGCATACCACAAATTCAAGGAGTGGTGGCCGGTGAGAAAACTGATTTTGGAGAGGAGTTTCGTAGATAGAGATCTTCTACCCCTAGACCCCGATGTGTATAGATAGTTTAGAACAAGAGCGGGGTGGGAGCACTTTATAAATGATTACGGGGAGGCAAATGAACACTTGGTCAAGGAGTTTTACTGTAATGTTTCCCAGATCGTCAAGGGTTCCAAAGTGACCAAGGTTCGAAACAAAAAGGTGTTGTTCGACGGGAAGTCATTGAATGAGTATTTCGGGTTCAATGAAGAGGATGAGACCCTCTATATGGCAAAGCTGGAGATGGGAGAGGAGGTCCGTCCATGGTTAGCTCAGTACCTGGAAATCCCAGGTACCATTCTATAGTGGTTGACCGTTGGGGTCAAGATATTTCGGAGGACTCTTAACTTTGAGGCGAGGGGTTGGGAGACGTTTGTATGTAGCTGATTAGACCCCACTACCCATGATCAGACTCTACCTCTCCACTGGGTTGTCCTAGTTGCTTCCATCATGACAAGGTACCCCATCAACATAGGGAATGTGATATCCCGCATCATCTCTCTTGTGGGTACTGAGACTGACAGGAACTACCCTTTCCCCAAAACCCTAACCATGTACTTCAGATATTTGAAGGTAGAAAAGAGGCAATTGACATCAAGGTAAAGGCTACAGCCCTATTCTCATGGTATAGTCTTAAGGGACCAGACAACCCCAAGGACAAGAGCTACAAGGTAGCCGCTTCTGCCCCAACTGGCTAGTCTGACGAGCCAGTTGTGGTAGAGGCCCCCATTGAGCCTACCTCGACCTCTACTTAGATGCCTATCGGACCCTCCACTTCTGATATTCCCCTAGGCCCTTCCACATCAGCGGGCCCAGAGATTCCATCTACTCGGGCCCATCCCATCGTTTCCCATCGACTGAGTCACACGCTTCAGAGTTTAAACAACTGGATGTACAATGCTTCATCCATGTTGTCTACCTTTACCTCCACTATTGCGGCTCAGTCGGCACCACAGCCAGCACATGTACCACAGTCTATAGAGGATGCTTTGAAGAAGATACTTGAAAACTAGGAGAAAATCCTCATTACCCAGGCTGATTTGGCAAAGGCAGTGGATTCATATGGCAAGGCTATAATGGAGCTTGCCAAGGAGCACAAGAAGCTACACAAGACACGAGCTTTCAAGGAGTCCGTGAAGGAGCCACAAGCGGATGTGGATAGACTGAAGTCAGACCAACTGCCTTTAGACTTATTATTTGAGGACCCAGCTCCAGCAGCAGTGCCAGCAGCAGATACTCCGCCGGAGTAGTCACAACGACCTTTGAAGAAGAGGAGGATGATCCCGACTGCAGATGATGCCATCATCCAGTTGGCGGACCCACCGGAGGCTTCCTCCAGCCAGCCACAGGATGTATCTATTACATAACCTATCCAGTCCAGGCCCAGGTCCTAGCAGCTGAGCAGCAGGATACCGGGAACCAGTCTGAGGTTCCCGAGCATAGAGAGGACCCAGGGACTGCCCATGATCCAATGCAGAAGAACATGGCTTAGGGAGTCTTCATATCCTTCCTCTATTTTATTTTTGGTGCTTATTTGATTTAGTTGGCATTGGGGACAATGCCAACTTTTATTTGAGGGGGTGCGCCTTTTATTCTTGGATGACTGTATATATACTGATTTAGTTTATGCTTTCTTGATTTTCATTTGGTCTGTATATAATCTTACACTTAGTTATTTTTATTGTACTTTTTATCTTTCATTTGGTCTGTATATAAAGTTACATCATTGTATATATTCATTCCCCGTTGTATATTCAAATCCCTTGTTATATATATTCTTTTTATTTTCACAAAAAGTTTTCATTTTGTTTTATTGTTGTCACTTTCAATAAACCTTTGGTTTTCTTAATGCCACGGTTCTTTCCAAAGGTGGAATATTGTGTGAACTGGGTGACTCTTCCCGATGATGATGGCGTGACCACCTTCTTAAGGATTTGAGTCCATTTTTGTTTTTGCTTTTGGTAGTTGTAGTTAAGGGTACCTCAAGCAAAACTTCATTTGAGCCTAGCACATTTGCCTTTGATCCCATGGTCAAAGACAAAATGTTGTGCTTAGGATGGTGAAAGTCGTGACCTTGGGACTCTTGTGTTGACCAACTATCATCAAGTGGTCTTTCGGGACCATTATGTGCTCAAATCGTGTCTAAAGTTGTTGTGGGCCCCTGACTATATGTCTTTAGCAATCCTTTAGCTCGTGTGGTGAGAAATCGAATTGTGAGTCCAAGTCCCAAGCCATTGGTCTAGAACTTCCCTTGAATGTTTGTTGAGGCAAAATCTTAGGTGAAATTTGACTTGAGAAGTGATTATAGGCTCTCCTTGATCTAAATGATAGTTGAACAAATTCCACAGACTACCAATGATATGATCCCTAGTAAACCCTTTTGAGCCTTAAAACTTTTTCTTTCAGAAACTATGATACAAGCCTATACCCATTCTAAAAGATATCCTCTTTTGGCGCCCGATCTTTCCTTGAGCACATGTCAAAAGTATAAGTTTGGGGGAGAGACGAGGAAGGGAACAAAGTGGTAAAAGTTACAAAAGTGAAGAAAAGGAAAGGTAATGAAAAAGAAAGAATAGAAAAATACATAAAGAAAGTCCAATGTGAAAAAGAATAAACAGGGATTCAAGAAAAGCAAAAGAGAAAAAGGTATGGAAAGTTGAAAAAGTAGAAACGTTTTGAATTGCATGAGAAAGAGTGATAGTGTGTTTCTCTAACCCCTTAGAAAGAAGTAACATGACTCAAAAAGTCAAGAGAATTGTGCCAAATGAATCAAAAGAAGTGCTAAAGGGAAGATGGAACCCACTTCGATCTAAACATGTCCTACCCTGAACCAAAAGCCTCCACAATGACTCCACAAAAATCCTATATGATCTTGAGTTGAATGAAGCTTGCATTAGTGGATACTTACATGAGGGGAAAGCATATGGTACTTAAATTCGGACTTGTGACCTTTCCTTAAGAGAGATGAGTGAATTCTTATTGAACTCAG
Source organism: Nicotiana sylvestris (assembly GCF_000393655.2). Taxonomy (NCBI): domain Eukaryota; kingdom Viridiplantae; phylum Streptophyta; class Magnoliopsida; order Solanales; family Solanaceae; genus Nicotiana; species Nicotiana sylvestris. The sequence continues at coordinate 109,149,234 of NC_091067.1, forward strand.
TTTGTGTGCTAATACTCTAAAAGGTGAGGTTTTCTTAGGGAGAGTTAAGGATATGTGAGTTTGGATTCGACAATGACCAAAGTAATTGAGAGAGTTCTTTGATGTAATGAGTCAACTTTTGATGTTCTTGTGTCACACTTGATCCATGGTTTATCAAAAGTTAAATGTTGTTAATGATTCATTCGTATTGAGAGCAATTGTTAGCCCCAATTGATGCTTGTTGAGGTTACTTTAGGATAGCTGAAAATACTTGGATTTTCCCTTAAGTGGTGGGTCTTATTTTGTTTGCTTGAGGAAAAGCAAAAGCTTAAGTTTAGGGGAGTTGATAAGTAGGAATTTTGACGTGTTTTATGTTCCTTCCTGCTTACGTTTTGATTATAAATTATTACAAAATAGTCCCAAAAGTCTCATAAGTTGTGCTTGATTACAGGTTTGATCGATAAAGTGACAAAATGTCAAAGATCGGCTCAAAATGAGTAAAACCTACTCAAGTACCAAAGACAAGGCAAACTCAGGACAAAAAGGCCTAGTGCGGCCGCACTACACTTTGTGCGGTCCACATTAGGGGATTCAGAGAGCTGGTAAATCAAGCTTCAAAACAGTGCGACTGCATTCGATCTTGCACGGTCCGCGCTGAAGGCTCCGCGATCGCACTACCATTTTGTGCGGTCTGCGGAGGAGAAGATCAGAGAGATGTCCAGTGCCAACTTCAAACCCATGTGGTCCATGGTCATGTTTGTGCGGACCACGCTAGGTGCCTCCGTGACCGCGGTTCATTCTGCGCGGCCTGCGAAGCCTAAGTTCAGAGAGCCAAGACTTCAAGTCCAAGAGTCTAGTGCGACTGTGGTCCATTTTGTGCGGTCCGCACTGACCCTGCATGGGAATTTTTATCCAATTTTTCCAGCTTAGTATAACTAGAATATTTTTCCATATTTAGGGTAGCAATTATTTCCAGAACGTAGTTGCGCTCGTGAGAAGCTATTGTCTAGCCATTTTTGGCATCCTAACTTAGATTTAACGATAGATTCTCTGTATTTACATTAGCTTTTAATTACTATGTCTTGTTTTTCATCTATTTCTCTATTTTCTTCTTCAAGCATGAGTAACTAAACCCATTAGCTAGGGTTGTGGCTCAATCATAGTGTGGGTAATTGATGGGTGTTTCCATCTAGGATTAGACTATGTGTGTTTGCTATTTGGGTCAATTTTATGGTTTAATCTATGAATTGGTGGTTGCAAACACTGGTTTGTGCTAAGTTGACTTGGCTCTTCTTGAGAAAGAGAGCCTAAATCTCCAAAATTGATCCAACAAGGAATTGGGATGGACTCAAGAGAATTGATAGTCCCAACTAAAGGGTTAAACCTCTAGAGAGTAATTACCCAACTTGAACCCTAGTTGCTTGTGCTAATTTGCCTACCCATTTGGTCTCGAGAGAGTCAATTGGGCAAAATCACTCTCTCTACCGAGAGGTGTGAGAGTGGGTAAAATTGTGCAACGGTTATAGCATATTTCCCCAATTATGTCAATCGAACCTTAGAAGCATTTACCCGTCAATTAGCCACCTAGGTGAAAGTCACTACCCTAGTGCATTTCTACCCATTAGATACATCTCTAGCAATTTTCTCATTAGCATAATTTAGTTCTAACTAGTAGTTGATAATATTAGTTTGTTTATGAAAAATCAAAATATGTTTAGAAGTGACATTTGGAACAATTACATGACTCTAATCTAGACAGATACTCGACTCCATTCCTAGCTCCCTGTAGAAATCGATCCTGACCCTCATATCGGGTAAAAGCTATTATGACCCTCTCTTCCTACTTTGTAGTAGTACGGAGTTGGAACCACGATCAGTCCTCAAAATAGGCACCATTAAAATGAATAGGGAAGAGCTTTGTGAACTTATCCAACCTCATCAATCCCTCAGAAGACATCATGGGCCTCTCCCCGGTGTGTGTAACAACAATAGGCTGAACTACACCAATTGGCAAAACTATTAGAGTCTGATATATGTGAGCCATTTGTTCTAGAGTACGAATAGCAGGAACCTCCTCATTTGTTCCGGAGTCATTTGGGCCACGCTCTCCATGAGGCACACTAAGCGGACTAGAGCGTCCTAAAGTATGGGGGTAGCAATAAACCCCTTTAAGACCTGAGCTGGTCTAATTGGCACAGTCTGAACAGGAACCTCCTCATCCTGCTCGACCCGAGGCTCTGAAATAGGTGCTGCTACACATTCTCTAGGCTGAGTTCTGCCTCTCCCTCTAGCTCGACTTCGGCCTCTATCCCTGGTAGTGGCTGCAATAGGGGGCTCCGACTCATGTCCAACCGTAGATATTGTGCGTATTCTCACCATCTGCGAGAGAACTAGAATGGAATGAGTCATGCATTAATAATAGAATAAAATTGCACGATAGGGAAAGAAAGAAGTGAAATTGTCCTAAAGCTCCATCGCATCTAGAAGATAAGTACAGACGGCTCTATTTCGAGTCTCCAGACTCTATTAAGCTTGCTCATGACTCGTGAGACCTAGGCAACCTAGTGCTCCTATACAAGCTTGTCACGACCCGGAATTCACAAACTCGGGACCGTGATGGCACCTAACATCTATTTGTTAGGCAAGCCGATGACTTTAAACTAATTACCTAGTTTTTAACAATTAACATAGAGTAAATGATATTTAAAGATGAATAAACTCAGAATTTAACACAATGTTAATAGAAGTGATGTGATGCTAACTACTCCCAGAAATCTGGAGTTACAAGTACATGAGTAACTAGAGTACTACACATATGGTCTAAAACAACTATAACTGCTTGAGACTAGATAAAAGTAGAATAGATAAAGAAAGGGACTTCAGGACTTTGGACACTGTGTTACCTCAAGTGTCCAAATGTAGCTGAATCCGAGGAGAACACTAGACGCTGTGGGGAAAAAACACCAGTATATGCACAAAAAGTGCAGAAGTGTAGCATGAATACAACCGACCCAATGTACTCTGCAAGTGTCGAGCCTAACCTCGACGAGATAATAATGAGGCTATGACAAGACATCAATTATTGTGCCATAATACCAAACACAAATTTCAAAATTTCCAATATCTTTAAAATAAATAATAAATATGAGGAGAATAATCAAAGAAGTAATAATATATCCTAAACATGAAAAACTTAGTCAATGAAACAATCTAACACAAAAAACAATTTCCACCCGCATGCTTTAACCCAATAACAACATATATATACGCATCACACCACATATACATTGTCCCCATACATGATACACGCACCAAATAGGCCAACAAGTCCAAATCCCTCAAGTCAAGGTTAACTATGATACTTACTTCACTCTACAACCAAATCAAGGCACAACCACGACTTTTCCTATAAAATTAGCCTCCAAACCAAACAAATCTAGCCAAATATATCTCAAATAATTCAAATTAGGCTTTAGAAACTACCCACGAGTGAAAAAGATTCAATCTTTAATGATTTTGGAAAAAGTCAACAAAAGTCAACCCCGGTCCCACTTGGTTAAAACCTGAGATTCAGATCAAAACTCAATTTCCCATTCACCTCGAGCCCGATTACGTGATTTCTTTCAAAATTTGACCTCAATTTAAAGTCTAAATCTCAATTTCTGAAAATTCCCAATTTCTACCTAAATCCCTAATTTCTACCATGAATGATCTTACATTAAAGGTTAAAATCAATGGGTGTTTATGAAAATGTAATAAAACAAGTTAAAATTTACTAACCAATGAAGTTAGGATAAAAAACCGCTTCAAAATCGCTTCTAGGCTGAGCTCAAACTTGGAAATGGTGAAAAATGGTTCAAATCTCAACTTTGAAATGTTTTAATACTCGGGCGTCAGTTGTTCTTCGCGTTCGTGAAGAACACTAGCCATTTGGCCATCGCGACCGCGAAATCCTTCACGCGTTCGCGAAGAGATCCCCAACCTGGACTCCGTGTTTGTGACCAGTGTGTCGTGTTCGTGTAGAAGGATGCACATGCCTGCCCTTAGATCCCACAACCCATCGTGCTCACGAGAGGATGGTCACGTTTGCGAAGGGAAAACACCGCCCCCAACACACTACTTAGCATTCACGACTATGAACCCGCGTACGCGAAGAAGAAATTCTTCCCCAATCCAACTTCCCCCTTTCGATCACGAGAGTAGCTTCGCAATCACGAAGCATAAATTACCAGACACCAGTACTAGCTGAAAACCCGCAAATTTTTATTTGCAAAATGGTCCGTAGTCTATCCAAAACTCACCAGAGCCCCTCGGCCTCCAGACCAAACATGCACACAAGTGTAATAACTTCATACAAACTTGCTTGCATGATCAAAACACCAAAACAACATCTCTAAATATGAATCGGACATCAAAATGCATGAAGTTTCAAAGAAAACTGAAGAACCTCTAAAATCACAACCAAACATCTAAATCCTATCAAAACACCTTCGATTTGCACCAAAATTTTGCACACAAGTTTCAAATAACAAAAAGGACCTATACTAAGTCCCGGAACCGAAATCTGAACCTGATAGACATAAAGTCAACTTATTGTCAACCCTAGGAAGTTTCCAAACCTTCAAATTACCATCTCTCGATAAAACAAGTCAAATCAACTTAGGGGCTTCCAAATTCAATTTCGGGCATACTCCCAAGTCTAAAATCACGATACGGACCACCGAGATCGTCAAAATACCACTTTTGGGATCGTTTATATAAAATGTTGATTGTAGTCAACTCAAGTTGTTATAAAAGCTCAATAATATGTTTTCGACAAATTTTTACATAAAACTTTCCGGAAAAAGACACAGACTGCGCATGCAAATAGAGAAACATTAAATGGAGCTTATAGAGGTCTCAAAATACAGAAATAAGGGCTAGTACGCAAAATGACCTATCGAATCATCACAATACTGATGCACCCAAGGTGACACACTTGGCCTGATCAGCCCCTTCTCGAGAAACTCTTCAAGATATTCCTTAAAATACTTCAACTCCTTTAGACCCATGTGATATGGTGGAATACAGATAGGCTGACTATCTGGCGCTAATTTAATATTGAAATTGATATCATGATCTGGTGGAATTCCTAGTAGATCAGAAGGAAATACATCGGCGAACTCCCGCACCATGGGAACTGAATCAATCATGGGAGTCTCCACATTAGTATCACAAAAATAAGCCAAATAGGCTAAACAACCCCTCTTGACCATATGTCGAGCCTTCAAGAAAGAAATAACCTAACTAGATGTACTGATAGATGAACCCCTCCACTCCAACCTAGGCAACTCTAGCATCGCCAAGGTAACACTCTTGACATGGCAATCAAAAATGGCATGGTAAGAAGACAACCAGTCCATGCCAAGGTTGACCTCAAACTTAGTCATATCAAGCAATAGAAGATCCGCTCTGGTCTCACAACCAATAAAAGTCACTACATAGGACTGGTAAACCCAATCCACAATAATAGAATCACCCACTAGCGTGCACATATATAGGAACACCCAAGGACTCACCAGACACATCCAGATAAGGAACGAATAGAGAAGATAGATAGGAATAAGTAAACCTTGGATCAAATAGTAACAAAGCATCCCTATTGTAGATAGAAATAATACCTGTGATCACAGTGTTTGAGGGTACTGTGTCGCGCCCTATTTTCTCACAAAAGCAGGTTTCGACATCGTGATAACTCCTTTGGATGTGAAACACAATATTAAAAGGAGAAGAGTCACCACCTAACAATTTTTTAGGTGCGTTAGGGCACCTATTATGCAGATAACTCTGTTTGTCTAGTCAACGCCACCAAAGGTCGGGTAAGGGCTCAAATTACCTCAAAGATAAGGTGTTAGGCACTCTTCGAGGTCCATAACTATGGGTCCTGGTCGAGCATAAGATTATGTGGATTACAATTAGGCTAAGTGATCAAATAAACAAGGAGAGTATTAAGGTCAAAGAATTTCACTACAACACGATTAGTACAAATCTTAGCACGAATATAGGGATACAACTATTTAGATCTAATAGCAACATATAAAGGAGGAAGGATGGGGGGGGTCCTACATTTTTCAGCCTAAAGGATCACCTCTGTGAGCACGTGATTTTTGCCTCACGAAAACTACTCCAAAATAAATCAAAAATAAAATTAATTTCTTTTAGTGTGCAATTTTAGAAATTGTGTTGCGTTTATTAATTGTTTGTGTTTTGTCCGTAAATGTTTGCTTTGTTATAATTAAACAAAATTAAAATAAAAATACATGTTTCATGCATATCTAGGATTTAATTATGCATTTAATAATTGATTAAAAATAAAATTACAAAAATATGCATTTGTTCTAATTTTAATGTTTCACTATGTGATTAATATTTTTGTCTATGTGTTAATAATTGTTAAAGGTTGATTAATGTCTTGTAAAGTTAATTTTTGTTTTTATAATTTTAATTAGGATTTTAATAATTAAATTGGAAATTAAAAAGAAGTGGAAATTAAATGGGCAAAACGGATTTGGGCCAAAAATCCTAAACAAAAATCAGGCCCAAACAATTTAACCCTCCACAGCCCAATCCCCACACTCCCATGTCCGGTCCAATTCAAACGAACCAAAACGACAACGTTTGGTCGTCCTTCATCAAGGGCCGTTGGATTAAATCCATCCAACGGCTGAGATCCCACATCCCTTACCCGTAACCCTTACCCGACCCACTGCCCCGATTCAGCCCGACCCCAGCATTAAACCAAACGACATCGTTTGGCTAAATGAACTGATCCTAGCCATCTATTCTATTTGATCCAACGGTCAAGATCAATCCACATTCCCCCTATATAAACCCCAAATCCTTACCCCAGCCCCCCTAACTAAACACCCCCCCTCCTCTCCTGTTCATCATCGTCTTCAAACACACCCCTAACCCTAGCCGCCCTAGCATCCCATCGCCTGAAACCTGGCGGCAACAACGCCGCCGGTCACCACCTTAACACCCCAGACTCCTCACAACCTCCTCTTCACGGATCTGGCCTTAGTTTCCTTCGAATCAGACCCCAACTCTTCGAATCTTAAATCGAAGGTTGGTCTGAAAACTCAACCCTCTCCGATGGTCTCCAAATTCACACCGTAGCTTCCCCTAACTACCCTAGCTATGGATCTAGTGTTGGTTTGGTTCGAATCCCCTCAGAACTCTTCGAATCTTCTTTTGAAGGTTCGAATCAAATATGAACTGACTCAGATTCCTTTCAAATTAACACCAAATGACCCCTAGGCTTCCCTCACCCTTGTGTCATCTTTGGTTCCCTTCGAATCTGCCCAGAAGTGTTCAAATTTAAGATCCTCGAATCTGAAACCCTAAAAAATTTCCAATCTTGGAATTTTTTCAATTCAAGCGAGGGATTGAGGTTTAATCGACCTTAGTCGAAGTATTTTCAGTTGAAAATACTTCGACTAAGGTCTGTTTGATTTCAAAAGTCCGAATCCAAGTTGAGTTTGAGTCCGTATGAAATTGAAGATTCTGAGGTATTTTCCTATTTCTTCTGTTTCCTACGTATGTATAGTTGTTTATTTTAATAACCTGTGTAATTTTTCATATTTGTTTAGATGATTCCATAATTCTGTCTCATACCCGTCTATTTGATCAGAATTATACTATTGTTTCTGTTGTTTATGATTGTTTATAATATGTGTAATCGACTCGATTAAGTTCGTCGATTAGTTGTTTTGTAAATTCTTATTGCCATTAATGCTTGTTTGTAATACCCTGTTTATCTGTTTGGAATTGATTATTATCATTGAAATCAGTTAATTAGTTCTTCCCAATTAATTGATTCTCGTTTAATAAGTCAGAAAGTTTGTCAATGATGTGTGTATGTTGATTTCTGAACATTGAGTTTCAGGGCATTGTCAGTATATTGACAATGCTCCTGTGTTTGTTTGATCTTAGTTCAATGTTGAAGTTCAATTTAACTTGTTATGTTGAATTCTGTATAATGTTGTTGTGATGTTGGGTTTGAATTCAAGTTTACAGGGGTTGGGTAGATACAACTGTGTTAGGAAGTTGATTAGGATTGGTTCTAGCTGTTTAAATCAGAAGGATAATTAAGCCTGGACAGATTTTAAAATCTGTTTTGTATCAGATTCTGAATTTTAGTTTAAAGGCAGTAATAACAGTAATTACAGTAGGATTTTTGGGGTATTTCTGGGATAAAACAGTGAGGGTAATATGATAATAATAGTGGGCTGAAAGTGGAATGTTAATGGCTTTTAATTTAATGGGATAATGGGAAACAAAAGGTAATGGAATGCTGGAAATCAGGAAAAGGGTCACTTAATGGGATTTAAAGTTTTTAAAAGCAGATTTTGGATATGATTTTCTGATTTTAAAAGAAAGAAGGGGTCCAGGAAGCACTTAAGAGAGGGGGCAGACCTGTATAAATACAGGGGCAGACATTAGAAGAAGGGACCTGATTTTTAAGGCATAAGGGGAACACACACAGAGATACATATACACAGAGAGATACACAGAGGGAAAAGATAGAAATTAAGAAAAGAAACACATACTGAATCAGAAACAATAATCTGAAAAGAAAGAAGAAAACAGAAAAGGAAACAAAAAGAGAACACACACACACACAGAAGCTGAAATAGAGAATAGAAAAGAAAAGAAAAAATCCGAAACATTGTTTTTTTTTCTGGAATCTGTCCGGGTCTGTTTATTGATACTGTTTGGTTTTCAAAAAATCTGAAATTCTTTAAGAAGCTTTGCTCTTATGAATCTGGGTTTCTCGGGTTCTGTATTATTGCTCAAATATGTGGAAATACTGATATTCTGCTGATTTTGTTACTGCTGCTACTGCTGAAATTTACTCCTTCTACCTTCAATTCCAGGTACATATCTGTAAACTCATGTCATGCAAAGCTTTCAACATGAAAAATAAATGAAGCTCAAATTGTAATTCTGTTTTCTATTCGTTTAAGTTTGTTAGTTTAAATTTAAGCTTTGTTTCATGTTGATTAACTAGCAGTGAGTTCGACACGATAGCTATAAGTTAATTGTCTTATTTTGAAATTCGTATAAAAGTTTTGTAATAATGTTATCCATTTCGAAATCTCATTAGTGTAGTTGAATTGTCAAAATAGGGAACATGACAGAAAGATGACCATTATTTAAACTTTATGGTATTGTTAGTTAGGTATAAAATAATATGAAAAATATCAAGGAAAAATACATTATTAGTCTATTTTGTTAGTTAGTTAGTTGTTGTTTAAAGCTATATGACGTTGGCTGCATTTTGCTATATTATAGCATAATAATGGTTATGTTTATAATCAATAGTTGAAAGATGCGTTAGTAAAATCCGCTATGTTCACAATGTCGAAATATGGCGAATAATGTTGTATGCAATATCATTTTATTAAGTCCGCAGGTAGATTTGTCCTCTTTCTTAATAACAAATGGCCTAAGAATTTATATAATGCGAAAGTTAGTGTTTAGCAATAGTTCACATAGATTGAGAATCAAATTGGTTTTATTATATATATATATATATCCCAAACTCAATCATAAGCCGAATTCACAAGAAATAATCATGCATATTGTTTTAAGAACAAGTGATGTAGAAAGGGATTAGGCTTATATACTGTACTTATTTTAAGAAGATAAAATAGCCTTTGCTGTAAATAAAATAATGAAAATTCTTCGAAAACATCTCTTCCTTTCATAAATCAATTTTTTTTAGTTTCATACGCAATTCATTTTTTAGCACATACATATTGCATTTACGAGAAAAAATGGTAGTATTAATTATGCGTTGTTCATTTTTACTCCATAAATACGAATGGTTTTTGCGGAATATAATTCATAAAAATATATATATAATCTGTGGTTGACCCTCAATAAATTGAGAATTCTCTTCAAAAAATTTAGAGGCGTCTCAAATAATGATTTACCATGACCTTTCATATAAAAATAATATTGATGTAATAAACAATTTGTAAACAAATTTACACTACCATCAAGAATATTTTTGTGATTAGGGATACGTTTGCGTAACCTGATTATATTTCTAAAAGCAATTCGGATTATGCGTTCGCGCAATTTCGATCGAATATTTAATAAAAGGGATTTATCGGAGAATATCATTATCAATTTCATAAAAACCCGAGATGTGAGGTTCACTACTTAATTATACAAAAAGGGAAACAGGGTTCTTAATTTTATTTTAAATTTCGAACGTATGGTATTTTTTATAATAAAAATATAAAAAATATTATCAACCTTTTTGTGTACACGTATGCGTGGCACGATTCTCTATGATTATAAAAGGTATATAATACGAATATACGTACGCGTGATTCGTTTATATAATTGTAAACAATCTAAACAAAAGCGGTAATAAAATCAAGTAGAAAGAAAAAGGGTATTTAGTAAAATCAAGATAATTAAGCCAAGAATAAAAACAGTTGAGCGACCGTGCTAGAACCACGGAATTCGGAAATGCCTAACACCTTCTTCCGGATTAACAGAATTCCTTACTCAGGATTTCTGGTTCGCAGAATAACAAACAGAGTCATATTCTCCTCGATTCAGGGATTAAAACCGGTGACTTGGGACGCCTTAAAATTCCCAGGTGGCGACTCTGAAACAAATAAACCAATCCCGTTTCGACTGTCCTTTAATTGGAGAAAACTCCCTACGCACCCTCGCGGGCGCGGAAATAGGAGGTGCGACAGATCTGGCGACTCTGCTGGGGATTGAGTTGAAAACCGTAACCCAGAACCACTGGTTCAGGGTTTAAAGAATTCGAGCTTTAAATAACTGTTATAGTTGGCTTTATTTATTATCTGATTTTTTTACATGATATATGCCCAATGTGCTAAATGACACTTTTACCGCTTTAATATTATTTGAATTATGAATATATACAACTGCTACGAAACCCCCTTCTTTCTGAGTCTTCTAAATTTATGGTGCACACGTGCGCGTGGCCCACCTTTCTGTTAAAGTCATACCAAATAAGACGAAGTTGGGACAAGTAACTAGGCCGGGTAGACTTTCGTGCTCCCGGTACGTTGCCCCCACTTCGGCTCAAACTGTCCGTTTGGGTGAGCCAGGTTTAGAACAATATACCTCAGGTTTTTCACCTAGAATAACTCAGTCATGTACCAGATCCCTAGTAGGAACGTCTATTTGTATCATGTACATTTGGCCTTGGAGACTCAACAAAGGGGTTGGGTCTGTCTAGGACAGGTGAACCCGAAATAAAAAGACCATCCTGATGCATCCTACTTGCTACATGTGCATTCATTTTCCTCGGATTTGCTTGTTGACCAGATTAATTGAAAATATTTTTGAGAGCCGAGGAATAAAATGGGTTAACTTTAGAAAATTCCCAAAAAATAGTTTTAAATCTTGAAATAAAAAGTGTTTAATAAATAAAAATTGAAAATGATTTTTTTTAGTGTATATTTTCAAAATGAGTCTTGACTTTATTAAAATTAAATTTCAGATACAAAATGAGCACCACACAAAACCCCCCATCCACGAATACAGACGAGTTTCTATTTCAGCTTCAAATGTGGTGGTATGAATTAGGCGAAGATGGTCAAAAATGGGTCGTCAAGCATTTGGGAAATCTCACGGATATTATGAAAGTTAAACCCCGTGATGATCTGATTGCGGCGTTAGTAACTTTTTGGGACCCTGTTCACAATGTCTTTCGTTTCTCTGATTTCGAGCTTACTCCTACATTAGAGGAGATAGCTGGATATGCTGGTTTTGACGGAAGTCTAAGAAATCAAAACCTGATATTCACAAAGGCTCCCTCGGTACATCGATTCTTCGGTCTTCTGAACATCAGTAATCAAATCAGGAAAAGCAATGTCATCAACGGATGTTGTTCTTTCAACTTCTTGTATTCAAGGTTCGGAAAGCCAGATGGATTTGAAATTCATGAGAAAGGCCTTACTAACAAGCAAAACAAAGACACCTGGAAGATTCACCATCGCTTCGCCTTCATAGTGGCTTTTCTAGGAATCATGGTCTTCCCAAACAAAGAGCGAAAAATTGATATTCGCACCGCGAAAGTTGTGCAGGTCCTCACCACCAAGGAAAATCACACCCTTGTCCCAATCATTCTCTCAGACATTTATCGAGCGTTGACTTTATGTAAATCAGGAGCAAAAGTCTTCGAAGGATGCAAAATTTTGTTGCAAATGTGGGTGATTGAACATCTCCAACAACAGCCCAAGATCATACAGTATGGGCCAAGCAATGATAATTTCATCGAGAGTTATGAGGAGAGAATGAAAGATTATAAGTCCCCAGAAGGGATAGAAGCCTGGGTATCTCATCTAAGGGCTTTAACGGCGAATCAAATTGAGTGGACTTTGGGATGGCTCCCGATGAAGGGAGTGATACACATGTCAACCTCAAGTAGTTATTTGCTACTATTGGGATTGAGAAGCATCCAGCCATATGCGCCACTAAGAGTCCTAAGACAACTAGGGAGATACCAAGTAGTTCCTGATGATGAAGATTTGAGTATGCAAGTAATCGAATTACACCCTGAAGCCACTATTCCCGAGGCTCTAATTCAGCAGATGTGGAATGGATGTCGATACTTGAAAAGTGATACTCAAGTCCCAGACACTACAAGGGGTGAAATAAATCCTGGGTATGCAAGGTGGTTTGAGAAACGGTCTCGCGTGGATGATGTACCAGAAACCGAGCTAAGTAGGCCAACAAAAAGACCCCATGTTCAAAAATTTAATGATAAAATCCAAGAGCGGTTGATTTGGGGAGAAAAGGAAAAAGGGTACAAAGCAACTATCCATGCCCTAAAGGAAAATCTGAGGAGCCTCAGTCTGGAGAAGGATTTGCAAGAACAAGAAGCCGAAGGCGAGAAGAAGAGTCTAGCTTGTGAGAAGGAAAATCTTTATACTCGATTTCAAAAAATGAAAAAGGCTTCTGAAACACCAATAAGGAGTTGGAAGGATAAAAACCATTGCCAATCTTTTTGAAAGAATGCAAGATTATGATTCCATTCTTGCTAAAAACGAAAGGGCGTTGAGCAAAGCAAAAGAAAGAATCCAACAATTAAACGAAGAAGCCAGATCTAATAAGGAATGCCAAGTAAGGCAATCTGAAGAAGACAGGGCACAATTCAAGAAGGAAAAAGGCCATTGGATACGATCAGAAGACCAACTTCATGCACAACTGGAAGAGGCAAGAAGATACAACAGAGAACATCAACAAGCGGACAACGACAGAGAAAGAGCGCAGGCAAGATTAGAGCAAACCAGACTCCGAGCTCTATTAGAGTCAGCTCTAGATCGTGAAGACCGTGTCAGAGATATAGCCACCACTCGCTAGCAGCAATTGCAGAACCAAGAACAACGTCTCCAAGATTTCAGGGCACAAATCCACGACCTGGCGGTCTACACCTCTCAAAGTTATGTAAACTGCCAAGGAATGGATTATGAAAGATTTACAGAGCATGCACCCATTTTTTCCCGTCATCTAGTAATGGAGTTGGAAAGGATGTATCGTACGCTGGGAGGTCATCTAGGTCAAGCCCCACATTGAGCAGATAATCCAATGATTGACAACAAAAGTGGAAAGTGGGGCATGTTGTGAGATGTTAAGAGTTGTATCTTTTATTTGATTTGAGTATGTGTGTTTCAAACCATTTTCTTATAAAGGTTTTCAAATGTAATGTCTGTTCCATCTTTGTATAATAAATAAAAGTGTTTGCCTTACGCCCGAACTACGCAAGGTCTGATTCATGCGGGGGCATGATACGTAGGCAATCTCTATAAGATTCGACCACAATACAATAAAAATATATATAATAAAATAAAATAAGAGTGAGCAACAATAAATACCAAGAAAAGCTGGGATGACGCAAGCAGCCGAGTAAATGCATAATAGAAATGGGTTATTTGTCTAGGAGCATTGCATCTCAACGTGTAATTATATATGTGTTAAACTCTCAAAACTAACAAGTTTGTTCATTCTAGAATTCAAGCGGTTAGTTTCTCTAAAGAGTATACTGGCATATTATCATTATCACACGAGATCAAAAGGACCAATACCCGAAAGTATGTCTATCCCAGATATTGACACATGTATTGAGCTAGAGGAGATGGATGTCGGGAAAATGAAAGAAGAGATGTTTAAACTCAAGCAGCAAATAGCTGAGATGTACCAGGCCTGGTCTACAGGGCAGTCACCCCCATCTTACCCAACTAACCCTGCTCCATCAATGGCCCAAACTCAGGATAATCTTACCACTGAATTATCCCCAAATTTCCCCATCTACCAACACTACCGAGGCACCACCTCTCAGACACCGCAGTCTCCCCTCCGAAACCAGTTCCATACTTTCCTCCACCAGTGACTCCTGTTTTCGTAGCACCTCCCCCGGCTACATTCCACAAATCTCCTAGTGAGCCCATATTCCAGGCCCAGGACAATCAATATTACCCCCCGGAGCCCACCTTCAATGCCTCCGAAATCCATTCAACTACTCCTCGTTTTGACCTCCCAACCGAAATTGACAAACCAGTCAAAAATGCTGAACAAGAAGAGATGTTCAGAAAGGTTAAAAGCCTAGAACAATCGTTCCGAGACATGCGAGGGTTAGGAGGACAGGTCAGTGTGGCCTACAAAGATTTATGCTTATTCCCAAATGTGCAATTGCCAGTTGGCTTCAAGTTGCCCAAATTTGACCTATATAATGGGCACGGCGACCCAGTAGCCCACTTAAGGGGTTTCTGTAGCAATATGCGAGGAGCTGGGGGAAAAGACGAATTATTGATGGCTTACTTTAGTCAAAGTCTAAGCGGATCAGCTTTGGAGTGGTATACATGCCAGGACCATGGGAGATGGTACACCTGGGATGACCTAGCACAGGCATTTGCATACCATTTCCAATACAATCTGGAAATCATCCCAGATCGACTATCTTTGACAAAATTTGAGAAGAAACACAATGAAAGTTTCAGAGAGTATGGCTTCCGGTGGAGAGAACAGGCAGCAAGAGTGGATCCTCCTATGAAGGAGAGTGAAATGGTAGACTACTTCCTTCAAGCCTTGGAACCAACTTACTATGCCCATTTGGTTTCAGCGGTAGGAAAATCATTCAACGAAGTAGTGAAGATGGGAGGTATGGTGGAAGAAGGCCTCAAGACAAATAAAATCATGAGCTATTCGGCCATCAAAGCAATTACTCAAGCTATTCAAGGCGGGGTAGGAGGAATCAGAAGAAAGAAGAGAGAGGAAGTAGCGGTAGTTGATTCAGGAATTTGGTTCGGACCTAGAGGTTCACCGCCTTACTATAATCAACAACGACCTCGCCAGTCAACTTACCACCACAATTCATCCCAACACTACTATCACCCTTCGGAGTCTCATTTTTCCATTAACCACGCACAAGCATACAATTAGCCACCTGTTCACACTAATTGGCGCGCTCCTGCCATACCAGGTACTTACCCATGAGCCTATCCCGGACCAGGTTTTAGGCCTAGGCCAGCATTCAGGGGAGAAAGGGAACAGAAAAAGAAAACCTACACTCCATTGGGAGAGTCTTACACTAGTCTGTTCCACAGGCTAAGACAGTTGGACATGCTAAGACCAATACAATCCAAGCTACCCAATCCTCCCCCAAAGAATCTGGACTATACCATTAGCTGTGAGTATTGCTCCGGTACACCAGGCCATGATACGGAAAAATGCTGGCATTTAAAAAATTCAATACAAGAGTTGATTGATACTAATAAAATCGAGGTTCAAACCCCCGAAGATCCCAATATCAACAGAAATCCAATGCCAGCCCATCAGGAGGCCAATATGATAGAAATCGTACAAGCTGATGGGGAGACAAAGAAGCCGTCACAAACTGTCATGATGATCAGGTCTCATGAAGCCAAGCCAGATAAGCAGTTAACAGAGGAGAAGCCGGTACCTAAGCAGAACAGAAATGGTGACGAACCATCTGTGGTAGTCGAGAAGGGGTCTTCGAGCAAAATTGCCACAAAGCAAGAAAGGTTGAAAGTGATAGTACCAGGGGTTGCCAGCAAACCCATTGTAGTCGTGGAAGGAGCCTGTATAGATCGGGTTATTATCACACCTGTAACCCAGCTACTAGTGATCAACAACAAGGCCATTCCATGGAACTATGAACGGGTGACTGTAATGTACAAGGGAAAAGAAGTCAAGGAAGAAGTCTATGAGGTGCAAGGCTTGACTCGTTCGGGAAGATGTTTTACTCCCGAAGAGTTAAGAAAAACTAAAAATAATCCAACACCAATAAAGAGAGCTGTGACGGAAGAAGAAGCGGAAGAGTTTTTAAGAAAAATGAAACTCCATGACTATTCTGTTGTGGATCAATTGAAAAAGACACCCGCTCAAATTTCATTGTTGTCATTACTGATCCATTCAGAGGAGCACCGTCTGGCTTTGATGAAAATCTTGAATGAGGCTCACGTTCCCAATAAAATCTCTGTAAATCATTTGGGAAGAATAGCCAACAGAATCTTTGAGGCGAACAGAATTACATTTTCTGATGACGAATTGCCTGTGGAAGGGACTGAGCACAACAGAGCTCTTTACCTCACCGTGAAATGTGAAAACTCCGTAGTAACCCGGGTATTGGTTGACAACGGGTCGAGTGCAAACATCTGCCCTCTCTCCACTTTAAGCAAATTGAAAATCAAAGAGGAGAGGATCCAGAAGAATAGTATTTGCGTACGGGGGTTTAATGGTGGAAGCAGAGATTCATTTAGCGATATAGTGTTGGAACTGACAATAGGACCAGTTGAATTCACAATGGAGTTTCAAGTACTGGACATAACTGTTTCTTATAACTTGTTGTTGGGTCGACCATGGATCCATGCTGCTAAAGCAGTCCCGTCAACACTACACCAGGCGGTCAAGTTTGAATGGGATCATCAAGAAATAGTTGTGCATGGGGAAGAAAGTTTAAATGCTCACAGCAGTGCCATTGTACCGGTCGAGGGAATAGAAAATGACCAGGGACCATGGGTATACCAAGTGTCCGATACAGTGTCGGTAGAGAAAATTCCAGAGGGGAAGTACCTTCCGAATCCAAAGATAACCTCTGCATCAGTCATGGTAGCCTATGAAATGTTAAAAAATGGTTTTATACCCGGCAAAGGTCTGGGCTCATCTTTGCAAGGAATTATACAACCAGTATCTCTCCCCGAGAACTGGGGAACATTTGGTTTGGGATTCATACCCACTGTCACCGACGTGAGAAAGGCCAGAAAGCTGAAACAAAAGGCATGGGTTCTTCCAAAACCAGTCCCACATCTATCAAAGTCTTTTGTCAAGACCGGTGCTAAAAATCGCCCGATAACAACAATTCCTAAATCCCTGGTCAATCCTGAGGAGGAATTAATTGAAAGATTCGAGAAATTGTTTGACGATGTGAATATGGTGGAAAGCGGGGAAGGTTGTAGCAACGCAGAAGTTCAATTCGTTGGGCCAGAAACAAAGCTTAATAATTGGAAAGCCACTCCTCTCCCCATTCGAAAGGAGTCTTGGTAGTTTATTTTGATTTTCTTTCAGTTTGTTTGGGTTACTTCAGGGTTGTAATCCCAAAGCTTATCTTACAGTTTGTTTGAAGTGTGCAAAACCTTGTTATCTTTCATCATCCAATAAAAAGCAGTTTCCTTTTTATTATCATTCCTGATAGTTTTCTTTTCTTTTTCTTCTTTCCTGTACAGTTCTTTTTACGCTGGCTCTAGTGATATGGCATGCATGAGGAATCCTCAGCCCAGTCTTAAAAATCAATCTGGTTCCGAAATAATAATTCAAGAAATATATTGTGATTATGAATCAGAATATGATGAAGATGAGGTTTTTGAAGAGATTAGTAAAGAGTTAATTCACTTTGAGGAAAAAATCAAACCTAACTTGAGTGATACCGAAGACATCAATATAGGGGACACAGATAACATCCAAGAGACTAATAAGTGTCCACCTTGAACCAAAGATACATGAAGAGTTAATTAAAACACTCATAGAATTCAAAGATGTTTTTGCATGGTCGTATGACGACATGCCAGGTTTGAGCACTGACTTAGTGGTTCACAAATTGCCCACTGATCCAACGGTGCCTCCTGTCAAACAAAAGTTGAGAAAGTTCAAGCCTGATATGAGTATGAGAATTAAGGAAGAAATCACCAAACAGTTGGAAGCAAAGGTCATTCGAGTCACTCGATATCCTGTTTGGTTAGCTAATATCGTTCCTGTACCAAAGAAAGACGGCAAAATTAGAGTATGCGTCGACTACCGCAATCTCAACAAAGCAAGTCCAAAGGATAATTTCCCATTACCCAATATCCATATTTTGATCGATAATTGTGCCAAGCATGAGATAGGATCATTTGTGGATTGTTATGCCGGGTATCATCAAATTCTGATGGATGAGGAAGATGCAGAAAAGACAGCATTCATCACACCATGGGGAACTTATTGCTACCGGGTAATGCCATTCGGTTTGAAGAATGCCGAAGCAACCTACATGAGAGCGATGACCACAGTGTTTCATGATATGATACACAAGGAGATTGAGGTATACGTGGACGATATGATCATAAAATCAAAGCATCAGGCTGACCACGTTGGGGATTTGAGGAAATTCTTCTTAAGACTTCGCAGGTACAACCTCAAGCTTAACCCTGCCAAATGCGCATTTGGAGTTCCATCTGGAAAGTTGCTGGGATTCATAGTCAGTCGACGAGGCATCGAGCTATACCCATCAAAAATCAAAGCCATCCAAGAATTGCCACCTCCAAGGAACAAAACTGAAGTAATGAGTTTGTTAGGGAGGTTGAATTACATCAGCAGGTTTATTGCTCAGCTCACGACAACCTGTGAGCCTATTTTCAAATTGTTGAAAAAGGATGCTGCGGTCAAATGGACCGATGAGTGTCAAGAAGCATTTGATAAGATAAAAGGATACCTGTCAAAACCACCCGTGCTGGTCCCACCGGAGCCAGGAAGACCTCTGATTCTTTACTTGACGGTCTTGGAAAATTCGTTTGGTTGTGTATTGGGGCAACATGACCTCACCAGCAGAAAAGAACAGGCCATCTACTACCTTAGCAAGAAATTCACAGCTTATGAGGTTAAGTATACTCATCTAGAGAAGACATGTTGCGCCCTGACTTGGGTAGCTCAAAAATTGAAACATTATTTGTCGTCCTACACTACATACCTCATTTCGCGTCTGGATCCGTTGAAATATATTTTTTCAAAAGCCTATGCCAACGGGAAGACTTGCAAAGTGGCAGATATTGCTCACAGAATTTGACATCATCTATGTGACTCGGACTGCAATGAAAGCCCAAGCACTGGCCGATCATTTAGTTGAAAACCCGGTCGACGAGGAGTACGAGCCATCGAAAACCTATTTTCCTGATGAAGAAATAATGCATATCGATGAGATGAAGCAAATTGAAAAACCTGGATGGAAACTTTTCTTTGATGGGGCCGCTAACATGAAAGGAGTCGGGATAGGAGCTGTAATCATTTCTGAAACAGGGCATCACTATCCTGTTACGGCTCAACTACGATTTTATTGCACCAATAATATGGCTGAATATGAAGCTTGTATTTTGGGGTTAAGGCTAGCCGCAGACATGGGTATCCAGGAAATCTTAGTCATGGGAGATTCGGATCTTCTGGTACATCAAATTCAAGGAGAATGGGAAACCCGAGACTTGAAGCTCATACCATACCGACAATGTCTACATGATCTTTGTCAGCGGTTTCAATTAGTGGAGTTCCGACTTATTCCAAGGATCCATAATGAGGTTGCCGATGCATTGGCTACCCTGGCATCAATGTTGCACCATCCAGACAAAGCTTATGTAGATCCACTACATATTCAAGTCCACGATCAGCACACTTATTGCAATATGGTTGAAGAGGAATTTGACGGTGAACCGTGGTTCCACGACATCAAGGAGTATATCAGGATGGGGATATATCCAGCACAAGCCACAGGGGATCAAAAGAGAACCATTAGGCAATTGGCAAATGGATTCTTCTTAAGCGGAGGAGTTTTGTATAAAAGAACACCAGACCTTGGATTATTAAGATGCATAGATGCCATACAAGCTACAACTGTCATGTCAGAAGTACATTCGGGAGTTTGCGGACCCCACATGAGCGGATATGTGTTGGCAAAGAAAATCCTCTGAGCTGGTTATTATTGGCTTACCATGGAGCGAGATTGTATCAGTTTTGTGTGCAAGTGTCATCAATGCCAGATACACGGAGATTTGATTCATTCTCCACCATCCGAGTTGCACACAATGTCGGCACCATGGCCCTTCGTTGCCTGGGGCATGGATGTGATTGGACCAATTGAGCCGGCAGCATCCAATGGGCACAGGTTCATTCTGGTAGCTATTGATTATTTTACCAAATGGGTTGAGGCCAAGACATTCAAATCAGTGACCAAGAAAGCTGTGGTCGATTTTGTCCACTCAAATATCATATGTCGATTCGGAATCCCAAAGGTGATCATCACAGATAACGGTGCTAATCTTAACAGCAACTTAATGAAGGAAGTATGTCAACAGTTTAAGATTACACATCGCAACTCTACCCCATATCGGCCCAAGGCGAATGGAGCAGTCGAGGCAGCCAACAAAAACATAAAGAAGATACTTCGGAAAATGGTAGAAGGTTCAAGACAATGGCATGAAAAATTACCATTTGCATTATTGGGATACCGCACTACTGTTCGCACTTCAGTAGGAGCAACTCCTTATTTGTTGGTATATGGCACTGAAGCAGTAATTCCTGCAGAAGTTGAGATTCCTTCCCTTCGGATCATCGCCGAAGCAAAGATTGATGATGATGAATGGGTCAAAACTCGTCTGGAACAGTTAAACTTGATTGATGAAAAACGATTGGCCGCAGTATGTAATGGCCAATTGTATCAAAGAAGAATAGCAAGAGCATACAACAAAAAGGTGCGTCCCCGGAAGTTTGAAGTGGGTCAACATGTGTTGAAACGTATTCTTCCACATCAGGTTGAGGCAAAAGGCAAATTTGCCCCGAATTGGCAAGGACCATTCATTGTGACCAGAGTATTATCAAATGGTGCACTATGCTTAACAGATATTGAAGGCAAATGCATAGACATGGCGATCAATTCTGACGCGGTAAAGAGATATTATGCATAACTTTTTGAATGTTTGTATTTAGCATTATTTCGAAGATTGGAATGACAAAGGCAATTTATTCTGCTATCCAAACACTATACCCTTTGCTTCCCCTTTTGAGCCCTATTTGTTACTTTCCTACCCTCTCTTGGAGTCAATGAAAATTAAATATTAAAAAAAAAGAAAAAAAAAGAAAATCACTATTATTTAGTGAACTACGTTTGACCTGATTCCTCAAAGAAGGATACGTAGGCGCCTCACGGCTCGGTCATAGGGTACACGATATGCATAATGTGCACAAAAAGAAACATTAAGAGACCCCAATCAAGAAACTGGGGCAGGAATTGTATTGGAAATAAGAAAAAGATTCCAAGAGTTGTAATATCAAAGCTGTTTAACATTTTTGATACCTTTCCATTTTCAACCACATACCAAAAAGATATTTCGATCAATCTTAGAAAAGTGTTGAGTCAAGCAAATGAAGATGGTTCATAACAATCTGGTCCAAACAAGAAAAGAAAGTAAAAATGAGAGAGTCTTATAGGTGAAAACCCACACGGGCACCGTAAGACGACGGAAGATGAGAGAAAGTAAAATGAGAGAGTCTTATTGGTGAAAACCTTCGCAGGCACCATAAGGCGAAAAGGAAGTAAGAAATGAACAAATGAGGAAGGCTTGTCGGTGAAAACTCTTTGAGATATTGCAAGTCAAACATGTCTGTAAAATGAAAAATGAAGTTGGGTTATGGAAATTTTGGGGAAAACAAAATGAGACAATCAAAAGGAGATTGATTAAAAGACTGGGTTGATTAATCCAAAATGCATACCATGATCATTGGTGCCAGTGACTCCAATCAGATAAGTCCTTTATTTTTTCTCCCACAGTCATCCAAATTTGGATTTTTCTTTTCATTCTAGATTTTCGAAATCGTCATGCTTTCGTCACTAATAATCTTACTTCTAAAGCTTTTGAGATGAGTTTTATTCCAAACAAATAAGAAGGAATGTCAAGGTATACTACCAAAATTCAGGGTTGCATAGGACAGAAATACGGCCATGATGGGCAGGAGGTAATAGGATAAAAAATAAGATATGGGTGGAAGAAAAGTGGAATCAAAAGTGGATCAGCAATGTCAGGAGAGACATATGATTATGATTAAAAGGGTTTGAAGTAAAAACAACAGTTGGTGATCCTATAGTCAAGGATCAATTACAAGGACAAAAAAGTCTTTTCAACCATTCCAAGGCGATAAAACAAGACGAAGAGAAGCCCCACCATCGGCAAGAATGCCCCAGTTAACCACCCTACTTTAAACTAACAAAGTTTTCTTTGATTTAAAACAGGGGCGAAAACAACATTTGTGTCAGGAAACACTCGGTAAAATTTTTTTAAGAAGAAATCAGGCATCCACCTGGAGAATGAGGATGAAGAATTTAAGAAGAAATCAGGCGTCCACCTGGAGAATGAGGATGAAGAATTTAAGAAGAAGTCAAGCATCCACCTGGAGAATGAGGATGAAAAATTTAAGAAGAAGTCAGGCGTCCACCTGGAGAATGAGGATGAAGAATGCAAGAAGAAGTCAGGCGTCCACCTGGAGAATGAGGATGAAAAATTAAGAAGAAATCAGGCATCCACCTGGAGAATGAGGATGAAGAATTTAAGAAGAAGTCAGGCGTCCACCTGGAGAATGAGGATGAAGAATTCAAGAAGAAGTCAGGCGTCCACCTGGAGAATGAGGATGAAAAATTAAGAAGAAATCAGGCGTCCACCTGGAGAATGAGGATGAAGAATTTAAGAAGAAGTCAGGCGTCCAACTGGAGAATGAGGATGAAAAAAAAAATTAAGAAGAAGTCAGGCGTCCACCTGGAGAATGAGGATGAAGAATTTAAGAAGAAATCAGGCGTCCACCTGGAGAATGAGGATGAAGAATTCAAGAAGAAGTCAGGCGTCCACCTGGAGAATGAGGATGAAAAATTAAGAAGAAATCAGGCGTCCACCTGGAGAATAAGGATGAAGAATTTAAGCAGAAGTCAGGCGTCCACCTAGAGAATGAGAATGAAGAATTGAAGAAGAAGTCAGGCGTCCACCTGGAGAATGAGGATGAAGAATTTAAGAAGAAGTCAGGCGTCCACCAAGAGAATGAGGATGAAAAATTTAAGAAGAAGTCAGGCGTCCACTTGGAGAATGAGGATGAAAAATTTAAGAAGAAGAAATCAGGCGTCCACCTGGAGAATGAGGATGAAGAATTGAAGCAACAGACGTCAGGCGCCCACCTGGAGAACAAGGGAATATAATTGAAGTATTGAAATCAAAAGCCCGCTCGTATGAGAAAGGAGCACACTTAGAGTTAATAAAGCAGAGGAGTCCAACAAAGTCCCTAGCAGGAAACAACAAGAGTCCCAAAAAGAGAAAGAAAATACGGGACACAATGAAAGGGAATGCGGAATAAGCCAAATGCCCAAGAGTCACCAAGATATCAAGACAACAAGAAACGCAAGGGCATGGTCTAGATAAGATTTTATAATTCATGTACCATAGTCTAGTTTAGCTTTTTGTATTACCTTTGAAGCAAGCTGTAATAAGGAGGTCAGCAAGCAGTAAAAGCAGCACGAAACAGCAGTAGCATCACAATCCCATGGTAGTCCCAGCTACCCAAAACTTCCCGAACTACATTGACCTGATTCCTTTATAGCCAAGGATATGTAGGAAACCTTTGAAGCAGAGGTTCGGTCAAATCTTTCAAAAAATGCTTCCCACGGAGTATTTGAACGGGCAAAAATCGCTCGTATCCGCTCACTTTATCTTTGCACGAAAACTCTTCGAGTTTCCGCACAAAGAGGGGCAGCTGTGAGCACGTGATTTTTGCCTTACGAAAACTACTCCAAAATAAATCAAAAATAAAATAAATTTTTTTAGTGTGCAATTTTAGAAATTGTGTTGCGTTTATTAATTGATTGTATTTTTTCCGTAAATGTTTGCTTTGTTATAATTAAAAAAAATTAAAATAAAAATACATGTTTCATGCATATCTAGGATTTAATTATGCATTTAATAATTGATTAAAAATAAAATTACAAAAATATGCATTTGTTCTAATTTTAATGTTTCACTATGTGATTAATATTTTTGTCTATGTGTTAATAATTGTTAAAGGTTGATTAATGTCTTGTAAAGTTAATTCTTATTTTTATAATAGTAATTAGGATTTTAATAATTAAATTGGAAATTAAAAAGAAGTGGAAATTAAATGGGCAAAACGGATCTGGGCCAAAAATCCTAAACAAAAATCAGGCCCAAACAATTTAACCCTCCACAGCCCAATCCCAACACTCCCATGTCCGGTCCAAATCAAACGAACCAAAACGACAACGTTTGGTCGTCCTTCATCAAGGGCCGTTGGATTAAATCCATCCAACGACTAAGATCCCACATCCCTTACCCGTAACCCTTACCCGACCCACTGCCCCGATTCAGCCCGACCCCAGCATTAAACCAAACGACATCGTTTGGCTAAATGAACTGATCCTGGCCATCTATTCTGTTTGATCCAACAGTCAAGATCAATCCACCTTCCCCCTATATAAACCCCAAATCCTTACCCCGACCCCCCTAACTAAACACCCCCCCTCCTCTCCTATTCATCATCGTCTTCAAACACACCCCTAACCCTAGCCGCCCTAGCATCCCATCGCCTGAAACCCGGCGGCAACAACGCCGCCGGTCGCCACCTTAACATCCCAGACTCCTCACAACCTCCTCTTCACGGATTTGGCCTTAGTTTCCTTCGAATCAGACCCCAACTCTTCGAATCTTAAATAGAAGGTTGGTCTGAAAACTCAACCCTCACCGATGGTCTCCAACACACCGTAGCTTCCCCTAACTACCCTAGCTATGGATCTAGTGTTGGTTTGGTTCGAATCCCCTCAGAACTCTTCGAATCTTCTTTTGAAGGTTGAATCAAATATGAACTCACTCAGATTCCTTCCAAATTAACACCAAATGACCCCTAGGCTTCCCTCACCCTTGTGTCATCTTTGGTTCCCTTCGAATCTGCCCAGAAGTGTTCAAATTTAAGATCCTCGAATCTGAAACCCTAAAAAATTTCCAATCTTGGAATTTTTTCAATTCAAGCGAGGGATTGAGGTTTAATCGACCTTAGTCGAAGTATTTTCAGTTGAAAATACTTCGACTAAGGTCTGTTTGATTTCAAAAGTCCGAATCCAAGTTGAGTTTGAGTCCGTATGAAATTGAAGATTCTGAGGTATTTTCCTATTTCTTTTGTTTCCTACGTATATATAGTTGTTTATTTTAATAACCTGTGTAATTTTTCATATTTGTTTAGTTGATTCCATAATTCTGTCTCATACCCGTCTATTTGATCAGAATTATACTATTGTTTCTGTTGTTTATGATTGTTTATAATATGTGTAATCGACTCGATTAAGTTCGTCGATTAGTTGTTTTGTAAATTCTTATTGCCATTAATGCTGTTTGTAATACCCTGTTTATCTGTTTGGAATTGATTATTATCATTGAAATCAGTTAATTAGTTCTTCCCAATTTATTGATTCTCGTTTAATAAGTCAGAAAGTTTGTCAATGATGTGTGTATGTTGATTTCTGAACATTGAGTTTCAGGGCATTGTCAGTATATTGACAATGCTCCTGTGTTTGTTTGATCTTAGTTCAATGTTGAAGTTCAGTTTAACTTGTTATGTTGAATTCTGTATAATGTTGTTGTGATGTTGGGTTTGAATTCAAGTTTACAGGGGTTGGGTAGATACAACTGTGTTAGGAAGTTGATTAGGATTGGTTCTAGCTGTTTAAATCAGAAGGATAATTAAGCCTGGACAGATTTTAAAATCTGGTTTGTATCAGATTCTGAATTTTAGTTTAAAGGCAGTAATAACAGTAATTACAGTAGGATTTCTGGGGTATTTCTGGGATAAAATAGAGAGGGTAATATGATAATAATAGTGGGCTGAAAGTGGAATGTTAATGGCTTTTAATTTATTGGGATAATGGGAAACAAAAGGTAATGGAATGCTGGAAATCAGGAAAAAGGTCACTTAATGGGATTTAAAGTTTTTAAAAGCATATTTTGGATATGATTTTCTGATTTTAAAAGAAAGAAGGGGTCCAGGCAGCACTTAAGAGAGGGGGGCAGACCTGTATAAATACAGGGACATACATTAGAAGAAGGGACCTGATTTTTAAGGCATAAGGGGAACACACACAGAGATACATATACACAGAGAGATACACAGAGGGAAAAGATAGAAATTAAGAAAAGAAACACATACTAAATCAGAAACAACAATCTGAAAAGAAAGAAGAAAACAGAAAAGGAAACAAAAAGAGAACACACACACACACAGAAGCTGAAACAGAGAATAGAAAAGAAAAGAAAAAATCCGAAACATTGTTTTTTTTTCTAGAATCTGTCCGGGTCTGTTTATTGATACTGTTTGATTTTCAAAAAATCTGAAATTCTTTAAGAAGCTTTGCTCTTATGAATCTGGGTTTCTCGGGTTCTGTATTATTGCTCAAATCTGTGGAAATACTGATATTCTGCTGATTTTGTTACTGCTGCTACTGCTGAAATTTACTCCTTCTACCTTCAATTCCAGGTACATATCTGTAAACTCATGTCATGCAAAGCTTTCAACATGACAAATAAATGAAGCTCGAATTGTAATTCTGTTTTCTATTCGTTTAAGTTTGTTAGTTTAAATTTCAGCTTTGTTTCATGTTGATTAACTAGTAGTGAGTTCGACACGATAGCTATAAGTTAATTGTCTTATTTTGAAATTCGTATAAAAGTTTTGTAATAATGTTATCCATTTCGAAATCTCATTAGTGTAGTTGAATTGTCAAAATAGGGAACATGGCAGAAAGATGGCCATTATTTAAACTTTATGGTATTGTTAGTTAGGTATAAAATAATATGAAAAATATCAAGGAAAAATACATTATTAGTCTATTTTGTTAGTTAGTTAGTTGTTGTTTAAAGCTATATGACGTTGGCTGCATTTTGCTATATTATGGCATAATAATGGTTATGTTTATAATCAATAGTTGAAAGATGCGTTAGTAAAATCCGCTATGTTCACAATGTCGAAATATGGCGAATAATGTTGTATGCAATATCAATTTATTAAGTCCGCAGGTAGATTTGTTCTCTTTCTTAATAACAAATGGCCTAAGAATTTATATAATGCGAAAGTTAGTGTTTAGCAATAGTTCACATAGATTGATAATCAAATTGGTTTTATTATATATATATATCCCAAACTCAATCATAAGCCGAATTCACAAGAAATAATCATGCATATTGTTTTAAGAACAAGTGATGTAGAAGGGGATTAGGCTTATATACTGTACTAATTTTAAGAAGATAAAATAGCCTTTGCTGTAAATAAAATAATGAAAATTCTTCGAGAACATCTCTTCCGTTCATAAATAAATTTTTTTTTAGTTTCATACGCAATTCATTTTTTAGCACACACGTATTGCATTTATGAGAAAAAATGGTAGTATTAATTACGCGTTGTTCATTTTTACTCCATAAATACGAATGGTTTTTGCGGAATATAATTCATAAAAATATATATATAATCTGTGGTTGACCCTCAATAAATTGAGAATTCTCTTCAAGAAATTTAGAGGCGTCTCAAATAATGATTTACCATGACCTTTCATATAAAAATAATATGGATGTAATAAACAATTTGTAAACAAATTTACACTACCATCAAGAATATTTTTGTGATTAGGGATACGTTTGCGTAACCTGATTATATTTCTAAAAGCAATTCGGATTATGCGTTCGCGCAATTTCGATCGAATATTTAATAAAAGGGATTTCTCGGAGAATATCATTATCAATTTCATAAAAACCCGAGACGTGAGGTTCACTACTTAATTATACAAAAAGGGCAACGGGGTTCTTAATTTTATTTTAAATTTCGAACGTATGGTATTTTTTATAATAAAAATATAAAAAATATTATCAACCTTTTTGTGTACACGTATACGTGACACGATTCTCTATGATTATAAAAGGTATATAATACGAATATACGTACGCGTGATTCGTTTATATAATTGTAAACAATCTAAACAAAAGCGGTAATAAAATCAAGTAGCAAGAAAAAGGGTATTTAGTAAAATCAAGATAATTAAGCCAAGAATAAAAACAGTTGAGCGACCGTGCTAGAACCACGGAATTCGGAAATGCCTAACACCTTCTTCCGGATTAACAGAATTCCTTACTCAGGATTTCTGGTTCGCAGAATAACAAACAGAGTCATATTCTCCTCGATTCAGGGATTAAAACCGGTGACTTGGGACGCCTTAAAATTCCCAGGTGGCGACTCTGAAACAAATAAACCAATACCGTTTCGACTGTCCTTTAATTGGAGAAAACTCCCTACGCACCCTCGCGGGCGCGGAAATAGGAGGTGCGACAACCTAGTACAACATAAATAATACATTACAACTCCCTTGAGGTAGGGAGTTACTCATATTATTCAGCGGGCACAGTCTGTCATCTCCCACTACCAAATTACTATGTTAAAGTTGTTTACCTAAAAGTGCTCTAATTCAATTATAAGTAGTGCTCTATGCGTGCACTACCCGTCCCATACCTATGGTCCAGGAGGCATTGGGGACCTCTATTTGAGAAGTTCTAGACCCTACCTAAGCTGCTCAAAATATTAAAACTAGGAGACATACAAAACACATTAGGCTTCAGAATTAAGAACCTTAAGCCTTATTGACATGATTTCTATGTGACTTTGAATTAAAACATACAGGCAGTTTCAGATGCAAGGCACTGTTCATAGACAAGTTTATACAGTTTGTACATGCTGATTATTGAGATTATAGGTTTCCAATTATCAAACCTATATATGCTATGTCTAAGTGATTTACAGACTAAGGGATAGTGAAATCTATTGGGAAAAGCGCAAAATTACTCATGCCTTCTGACAGTGGCACAAATAAGCAGTAAACAATGCATGTAAAATTCAACATTAACATTTTAGAGTGAGTAGTTGTACCCTATAGGCAGGATCTATAACGATTTGTGCTTGGAACCAATTTTATTATACTTATCCCCCTATGGACATGTGTTTAAAGTGAGCATTATGATACAATAGCAAATGGAATAATTAAAATTATATAGGCATGATTTCTAGTGGATATGCTGCAATTGTGCAAATTGAAAGAAAGTTTAGTGGTATTTGTTTCCTATAGGCAGGTTTTCTAGTAACATGTAGCAGTAGAGATAATTGGAGCATTTGAACTCATGTTTTGCTAGTAGACTAGTAGCGTGGGTGTGTGCTTCTCATGATTTTTACAGTGCACATAGAAATTGAATGGAATATATAGCAAGTAAATCATTAAATCTTATAGGCATATTTTCTACCCTTGCATGCAAATATCAGAATCTACCCACTCCCCATTTTACTAACAACCCAATTGTTCATTACAAAGTTATTACAGGCCCAGTAATGGATATGATTACATGTATTATACAAATAATGTCAGTAGGTCCATAGCAGGCCCAAAAGGAAACACCCATCGTTGCTTAGGCCTTCAACAAATCTCACGTAGCATACCCATGAACATATTCATCAGCACAACCCAGAATCCATGGAAGAACTTAAGCCAGATCACACAACCATAGATTGATCAACCCATTTAAATATTCACTAGATGATAGGGAGAAAGAATTGATTGTCAGGAATATTTCAGGTCTCAGTAGTAGAGGGAGTGTTTAAAGGACCCCAAATCCTAGTGTTTCAGAGTTCACAAGGGTATCAAATGGACCCCGAGCAGTGCTCATATTAGGGAGGTCAATAATAAGAGCCTTGGTGTCCTTGGCTTTCAATCGGCCAAGAATGATAGGTTCAGAATAGCATAGGTAACAATTGAGAGAGAGTGGACAATAGTTAAGGGACAGAAATGGAGGAAACACACTTATAACTTAAAGTAGACTTAGAAAATTTAAGAACACGGAGCAACTAATCAAGCAGGTCACAAGACTTACGAGCAGGTTTAGCAAAACAACAACATTGGCAGAATCATATTGAGAGAGTTAGGGGGGAGAAACAAGTTTGCAGGATTGACAAAAATGATCATACACATGTGCATAATACCAAACAAATTAAAACCTAAAAGGTTCAAATCATGCTAAGTATACATCCTAGTATCACAAAACAGTCATGTTAACTTGCATCATGAAGCAGAAAAGTGTTAAACATGGTATGGAAACACACACTAAGATAGCTATTCTAAGGGTTTTCAAACAATTCTAAGGATATAGGACTAAGTAAAATCGAGATATGCTGTGAGACACACTATCAAGGAAGCAGATCATAATTAATAGAAAAGGTCTTAACATAAATTAGATCACATTACATATGCAAAACTATCATTACAGAGATTCAGAATAAAGTGGGAAAGTAAACTCATGTCAAATAACAAATGTAAGCATTCATGTATTGACACAGTAGAGTAATTAACTAAAGAAGGTCCAAATTATTCAGATGAAGCACATTCAAATAACATATTTCAGAATAGACAATTTTTAGGTAAAATTAAATACTAAAGAGATTCAAACAAGTGTAAAGCTAACAAGGTCACACACAGAAGTAGCTCAAAACACATTGGCTAAACAGACTTAAGAGAATCTAAATTATTTAAACTAAGCATAAGCATGTTTCAAAACTGACAACATTAGGTGAACTGAAATGCTAAAGAGACATAAAACGAATGTGAAGCTAACAGAGTTGCACACAAGAGTAGCCGAGAAACACATTAGGCCATGGATTTTAGAAGTAAGAATATGCTAATCATAAACACATAAGAATGAAATTGCAAAGGTCAAATGACTTACCAGTTAAATGGACAACAATAAAGAACAAAATTTCACAAGAACCCAGAATCTTAATGCGTCAGAGTTCTCAAGAACTTCAAAGGAACCCCGGGAAATACTTTCACCAAGAGAAGGTTTAATATTAGAATCACAGTGTCCTTAGCTTTCAGTCGGCAAAAAACAAAGTACAGAGCAAGAGAATGAGGGAATAACAGAACAAAGCTCCAATTTTTAGTGAAAATATAGCGATTAAGGTCTGTCTCAAAGGGGAATGCGGAGGGGTTTACATAGCAGTAAAATCCAACAAACAAACAAGGAAACAAAATAAATCAAACATAGAATAAGGAAATAAGGCATGAAAATCAGTTCAAAATCAATTTAGGAGAGAAATTGGGTAAACCCTAGTTTATAAAAATCACAGATTGGCCAAAAATCTTGGCTAATAGGACCTAATATGTCCTTTTCATGATGCATATGGACGCGATTCCGTCCAAATTCAAACGATTGAAGTTTCAACGGCCAGAATACGAGAGATAGTATTTGCCATGTTTAGGCAAGTACTAAGTGATACCATGGTCTTGTAGAAAATAACGAGATTACACACAAATGGCAACGATATCATGGGAAGAATCCATGGTTGAGACGGATTTAGAAATATTCAAGAGGGCAGCTAGGGTTTCTCAGAGAAGAAGAGAGAGTGGAGAGGATTTAGGGTGGCAAATTAAAGAGAATGAGAGTATTAGGGTTGGGGTAGGTAATTAAAATGAGGGCTTTAATCGTGGTCCATCTCTTAAGATCAACGGCTAAGATTTTAAAGAAGCTCGGGTGGGTCATTTGAAATGGGTACTGACCGGGTTGGGTAGAAGGGCTGCCTGATTTGGGCTTGGGGTCTATTGGGCTAAGGTGTTGGGCCATTTTGGTCCGAAAATTGGCTCAAAGTTTGGTCTAACCCTTTTAAATATAAATAATTTATAAAAATTATTAGTAAATAAATAAAAAATATTTTATGCACTAAAATGATTTAAAATAATGATTTCATATTACAAAAATATAAAATACCATTTTGTCACAAATAATATGAATACGGAGAATTTGTGTATGAATATAGGCTATTATTGTAAATTATTAGGTAAATAGCTTAAGATACAAACATAAAATGAAGTGAAAATATTATGAAACATATATAGGATGCGAAATAGTAACTTTGGATGATTAAGTCATCACAAATAATTTAAAGGGATAATCACTAAATATTTATGTAATTTAAATGCAAGAAAATTAATTTTGAAGCTGTAAACATTATGGAAAATTGTAGAGAAATGCTTATATAGATTTGTAAACTGGATAATGATGCAAAATGATATTTTGAAAGTATATACAATATTTGGAAAAATATTAGGGTAAAATTGGGTATCAACATACTGCATTTGGTCTAGTTGGAAAGGCATAGAACCAATTCAGAGCGCCACCTGGCTAGCCTCAACTTGTAGGGCAACCCCTACCCACCTGTCGTCCTCCTCTGGCCAGTCGGACGTGAGATGCGGCTGTTGGTACGGTAATTATGCGCTAATGATCCTATTATATTGCCTTGCCCGAAGCTTGGGGCAAAACCTCCTCATATGACCAAGCTCCCCAAAATCGTAGCAACTTCTTGGTGCGGAAGACTGCTGACGCTGAGTCTGACCTTGGTGACCTGAATACCCATTGAAGAACCTTGAATGGCCGATGGACGATAGATACTCTCTAGAATGGCGCTGAAGCAGGGCCGCACGGGAGCACTCCGAGCAGATGGTGCTGCTGAATATGTGCGCCTGCTAGACTGGACCCTTATGAACTGACCTCTCCCCCTAGATAGGGAGCCACTGAATTTGCTCGAATGTTGAGGTCGCATCTCCCCTGTCGTATACAATCAGCCAGAGCTACTGATACCCTTGGTCCTCCGAGCTAACGCCACAACCTGCTCGTAAGAAGTCCCTATCTCAAGCTCTCGAGCCATAGTAACCTAGATACCATAATGCAAGCCCACAATATACCTCTGTACTCTTTCTTCATCTGTGGGGAGTATTATAAGTACGTGGTGAAACAACTCAGATAATCTTGCCTCATAATCGATCATAGACATCTGACCCTGTTGGAGCCGCTAGAACTGGCCCCGTATCTCTTCCCTCTAAGA
Organism: Nicotiana sylvestris; assembly: GCF_000393655.2. Taxonomy (NCBI): domain Eukaryota; kingdom Viridiplantae; phylum Streptophyta; class Magnoliopsida; order Solanales; family Solanaceae; genus Nicotiana; species Nicotiana sylvestris. The sequence continues at coordinate 109,182,507 of NC_091067.1, forward strand.
TGGTGGAATATACCTCTCATAAAAGAGACGTACCAACTGGTCCCAAATCAAGGGAGGTGAACCGGCTTACCTACTACAGAGATAAGATTACCACCATCTACCGGCCTTGCCCTCCAACTGAAATGTGGTGAAGTCCACCCCGTTGGAATCCTATACTCCTATATTTTATAGCATGTCCCTAGAACGACCAATGAAGTCTTGTGGGTCCTCATGCCTCTTACCTCCAAATATAGAAGGAAGTAGCCTGGTCCATCTGTCTAGACGCTTCTGCTGCTCAATGGTCGCGGCTGGTCTGTGCTCGGGTATAAGTGTCGCAACTGGCTGGGCCTCGCCCACAAGTAGTGCACCTAGGGTCTAATATACGACAGTAGCTTGCCATGAAGCATGAAAGGTTGGGGTATGTGCTCCCTTCTCCCTCCTAAGATGTGGTTGAATTTGCCAGAGAGAGCCCACCTGTGTCATTGAATCCATGAACTGTAGCATATTGCCCATGACCTCCTGGAATCCTAGTGCAGTCATAAAATCTGCTGGGGTTGGCTCAGCTGCAGGCGCCTCATCCTGCTTCTCAATAACAGAATCCTCCACTAAATCCACTGATGGTACAATAAAAGCAACTCTAAGATGCCCTCGTCCTCTAGCGGGAGCCATGGCCCTCCCCCAGCCTCTGACTCGACCTCTAACAACTAGGGAAGCAACTCCTATATCATCAGGTACAGCTGTAACACACGTTCTCACCATCTGTGAGAGAATATGAGAAAGATACTTAGCACAATATCAATTTCATGATAGGAGATGAAGAAAGAGAAGTTTTCCTAACACCCTATAGCCTCTCGAGGATAAGTACGGACGTCTCCGCACAAATCTACAAGACTCTACGATGCCTGATCATGACTTGTGAGACCTATGTGAATCTAGTGCTTTGATACCAAGTTGTCACAGCCCAATTCCCACTAAAGGTCGTGATGGCACCTACCGTCGCTGTTAGGCAAGCCAATGGTGATCTATCTATTTAATTACTCAATTTATTACTTTTGAAATCATAAATTTTATTTAGTAAAGAAACAAAGCATGAAAGCCATGGTGATGTAAAAAACATAAAGTAAAATGGTGATAATATTAGAAAAAAATCATAAGCATCTACTAGAACTTCCCAAAACCCGGTTCCACAAGTGCACGGTCAATCTAGTAGAATTTACAAACCACTGCAACTACTGTCCAAAATGAAATGGACAAAAATATAAAATGCAAGAGGAAGAAAACTTCGGGTGCCGTAGATCGGAACACGAGGGAGCAACTCACCACTAAGTCTTCGGGTAATGTGGATGCATGCTTGAACGGACACCAGATGTACCTGCCTTAGTACCTTCACAATTTGTGCAGAAGTGTAGCATAAGTAAGTAAATCAATGTGTACCTAGTAAGTATCTACTCTAACCTCGAAGAAGTAGTGACGAGGGGTCGACATCGACACTTACTAGTGGTTATATTAGGCATAAGCATATTTCAGAACTGGCAACATTAGGTGAAATTAAATGCTAAAAGGACTTAAAACAACTGTAAAGCTAATAGTGTTGCACACAAGAATAGCCTAGAAACACATTAAGCCATGGAATTTAGAAGTAGGAATGTGCTAGTCAGAAACACATAAGAAGAAAATTGCAAAGGTCAAATGACTTACCAGTTAACGTACAACAATAAAAAACAAAATTCCACAAGATCCCAGAATCTTGATGCTTCAAAGTTCCCAAGAATTTCAAAGGATCCCCGGGCAATTCTCGCACTAAGATAAGGTCGAATAATAGAATCTCAGTGGCCTTGGCTTTCAGCCGGCCAAAAACAAAGTGAGAACAAGAGAATGAGGGAATAACAGAACAAAGCTCCAATGTTTAATGAAAATATAGCGTTTAAGGTCTGTCTCAAAGGGGAACGGGGAGGGGTTTATATAGCAGTAAAATTGAACGAACAAACAAGGAAAAAAATAAATCAAACATAGAATAAACAAAGAAGGCATGCAAAATCAGTTCAAAATCAATTTAGGAGAGAAATTGGGTAAACCCTAGATGACAAAAATCGAAGATTGGCTAGAGATCTTGTCTAATCGGACCTAATATAGCCTTGCCATGATGCATATGGATGATAGTTCGTCAAAATTTAAACGATTGAAGGTTAAATAGCCAGAATCTGAGAGACAGTACTTGCCATGTTTAGGCAAGTACTAAGTGATACCATGGTCTTGAATAAAATAACGAGATAACACACAAAAGGCAAGGAAATCATGGAAAGAATCCATGGTTGAGACAGATTTGAAAAAATTCGAGAGGGCGGCTAGGGTTTCTAAGAGAAGAAGAGAGTGTAGAGAGGATTTAGGGGCGGCGGATTAAAGAGAATGAGAGGATTAGGGTTGGGGTGGGTAATTAAATAAGGGGTTTAATCATGGTCCATTGATCTCTTAAGATCAATGGCCAAGATTTTAAAAAAGTTGGGGCGGGTCGTTTGAAACGGATACCGACCTGGTTGGGAGAAGGGCTGCCTGCTTTGTACTTCAGGTCTATTGGGCTAAGGTGTTGGGCTATTTTGGTCCAAATATTAGGTCAAAGTTTGGGCCATCCCTTTTAAATACACATATTTTATCAGAATAATTTATAAAAATGATTAGTAAATAAATTAAGAATATTTTTATGCCTTAAAATGATTTAAATTAATGATTTGGCATTATAAAAATATAAAATGCTATTTTGACATAACTAATATGAATAAGGAGCATTTGTGTATGAATATAAGCTATTATTGCAAAATTAGATAAATAACTTAAAAATACAAACATAATTATATGAAATGAAGTGAACAATTTTATGAAACATATATAGGAGGCAAGATAGTAATTTTGTATGATTAAGTCATCAGAAATATTTTAAAGGGATAATCACTAAATAATTATGTAATTTAAATGCAACAAATTAATTTTAAAGCTCTAAAAATTATGAATTTTTTTAGAGAAATGCTTGTATAGATTTATAAACTAGAAAATGATGCAAAATAATATTTTGAAAGTATATATACTATTTGGGAAAATACGAGGGCAAAATTGGGTATCAACATATTGCATATGGTCTAGCCGGAAAGGCATAGAACCTAGCCGGAGCGCCACCTTGCTGGCCTCAACCTCTAGAGCGACCCCTACCCACGTGCCCTCTGCCTCTAGACAGCCGAATGGGCGATGCGGCAGCTGGTGCGACAATTATGGGCTGATTATCCTATTATGTTGCCTTGCCTCGAAGCCCGGGGCAAAACCTCCTCATATGACCAAGCTCCCCACAGTCGTAGAAACTTCTTGGTGTGGAAAACTACTGACCCTAAGTCTGACCTTGGTGACCTAAATACCCATTGAGGAACCCTGAATAGCCGATGGACGGTAAGTACTCTCTAGAATGGCACTGAAGCAGGGTCGCACTGGATCACTCCGAGCAGATGATGGTGATGAATACGTGGGCCTATTAGAATGGCCCCTCATTAACTGACCTCTTCCCCGAGACAGGGAACCACTGAATTTGCCAGAATGCCGAGGTCGCATCTCCTCTGTCGTATACAATCAGCTCTAGCTACCGATACCCTTGTTTTTCCGAGCAAGCTCCACTACCTGCACGTGAGAAGTCCCCATCTCAAGATCTCAAGCCATAGTAACCTGGATACAATAATGCAAGCCCGTAATAAACCTCCGCACTCTCTCTTCATCTGTGGGGAGTATCATAAGTACGTCGTGAAACAACTTAGAGAATCTTGCCTCATAATCGATCATAGACATCTGACCCTGCTGGAGCTGCTCGAACTGGCCACATATCTCTTCCCTCTAAGATGGTGGAATATACCTCTCATAAAAGAGACGTACCAACTGGTCCCAAGTCAAGGGAGGTGAATCGGCTTACCTACTACAGAGATAAGACTACCACCATCTACAGGCCTTGCCCTCCAACTGAAATGTGGTAAAGTCCACCCCGTTGGAATCCTATACTCCCATATTTTGTAGCATGTCCCTAGAACGGCCAATGAAGTCTTGTGGGTCCTCATGCCTCTTACCTCCAAATATAGAAGGAAGTAGTCTGGTCCATCTGTCTAGACACTTCTGCTGCTCAATGGTCGCGGCTGGTCTGTGCTCGGGTATAAGTGTCGCAACTAGCTGGGCCTCGCCCACAAGTAGTGCACCTAGGGTCTAATATACGGCAGCAGCTTGCCATGAAGCATGAACGGTTGGGGTATGTGCTCCCTTCTCCTTCCTAAGATGTGGTTGAATTTGCTGGAGAGAGCCCGCCCGTGTCATTGAATCCATGAACTGCAGCATATTGCCCATGACCTCCTGGAATCCTGGTGCACTCATAAAATCCGCTGGGGTTGGCTCAGCTGCAGGCGCCTCATCTTGCTTCTCAATAACAGGATCCTCCACTAAATCCACTGATGGTACAAGAAAAGCAACTCTAAGATGCCCTCTTCCTCTAGCAGGAGCCATGGCCCTCCCCAACCTCTGACTCGACCTCTAACAACTAGGGAAATAGCTCCTATATCATCAGGTACAGCTGTAACACATGTTTTCACCATCTATGAGAGAATATGAGAAAGATACTTAGCACAATATCAACTGCACGATAGGAGATGAAGAAAGAGAAGTTTTCCTAACACCCTATAGCCTCTCGAGGATAAGTACAGACGTCTCCGCACAAATCTACAAGACTCTACGATGCCTGATCATGACTTGTGAGACCTATGTGAATCTAGTGCTTTGATACCAAGTTGTCACGACCCAATTCCCAATAAAGGTTGTGATGGCACCTACCGTCGCTGTTAGGCAAGCCAATGGTGATCTATCTATTTAATTGCTCATTTTATTACTTTTGAAATCATAAATTTTATTTAGTAAAGTAACAAAGCATGGAAGCCATGGTGATGTAAAAAACACAAAGTAAAATGGTGATATATTAGAAAAAAATCATAAGCATCTATTAGAACTTCCCAAAATCCGGTGCCACAAGTGCACGGTCAATCTAGTAGAATTTACAAACCACTGCAACTACTGTCCAAAATGAAATGGACAAAAATATAAAATGCAAGAGGAAGAAAACTTCGGGTGCCGTAGATCGGAACACGAGGGAGCAACTCACCACTAAGTCTTCGAGTAATGTGGATGCATGCTTGAACGGACACAAGATGTACCTGCCTTAGTACCTTCACGGTTTGTGTAGAAGTGTAGCATAAGTACGTAAATCAATGTGTACCTGGTAAGTATCCACTCTAACCTCGAATAAGTAGTGACGAGGGGTCGACATCGACACTTACTAGTGGTTATATTAGGCATAAACATATTTAAGAACTGGCAACATTAGGTGAAATTAAATGCTAAAGAGACTTAAAACAACTGTAAAGCTAATAGAGTTGCACACAAGAATAGCCTAGACACACATAAAGCCATGGATTTTAGAAGTAGGAATGTGCTAATCAGAAACGCATAAGAACAAATTGCAAAGGTCAAATGACTTACCAGTTAACGTACAACAATAAAGAACAAAATTCCACAAGATCCCAAAATCTTGATGCGTCAAAGTTCTCAAAAATTTCAAAGGAACCCCGGGCAATTCTCGCACTAAGAGAAGGTCGAATAATAGAATCTCAATGGCCTTGGCTTTCAGCCGGCCAAAAACAAAGTGAGAACAAGAGAATGAGGGAATAACAGAACAAAGCTCCAATTTTTAATGAAAATATAGTGTTTAAGGTCTGTCTCAAAGGAGAATGGGGAGGGGTTTATATAGCAGTAAAATTGAACGAACAAACAAGGAAAAAAAATAAATCAAACATAAAATAAACAAAGAAGGCATGCAAAATCAGTTCAAAATCAATTTAGGAGAGAAATTGGGTAAACCCTAGTTGACAGAAATCGGAGATTGGCTAGAGATCTTTTCTAATCAGACCTAATATAGCCTTGCCATGATGCATATGGATGATAGTTCGTCAAAATTCAAACGATTGAAGGTTAAACAGCCAGAATCTGAGAGACAGTACTTGCCATGTTTAGGCATATACTAAGTGATACCATGGTCTTGAATAAAATAACGAGATAACACACAAAAGGCAAGGAAATCATGGAAAGAATCCATGGTTGAGACAGATTTGAAAAAATTCTAGAGGGCGGCTAGGGTTTCTAAGAGAAGAAGAGAGAGTAGAGAGGATTTAGGGCGGCGGATTAAAGAGAATGAGAAGATTAGGGTTGGGGTGGGTAATTAAATAAGGGGTTTAATCATGGGCCATTGATCTCTTAAGATCAATGGCCAAGATTTTAAAGAAGTTGGGGCGGGTCGTTTGAAACGGATACCGACCGGGTTGGGAGAAGGGCTGCCTGCTTTGTGCTCGGGTCTATTGGGCTAAGGTGTTGGGCTATTTTGGTCCAAATATTAGGTCAAAGTTTGGGCCATCCCTTTTAAATACACATATTTTATCAGAATAATTTATAAAAATGATTAGCAAATAAATTAAGAATATTTTTATGCCCTAAAATTAAATTATTGATTTGGCATTATAAAAATATAAAATGCTATTTTGACATAACTAATATGAATAAGGAGCATTTGTGTATGAATATAAGCTATTATTGCAAAATTAGATAAATAACTTAAAAATACAAACATAATTATATGAAATGAAGTGAACAATTTTATGAAACATATATAGGAGGCAAGATAGTAATTTTGTATGATTAAGTCATCAGAAATATTTTAAAGGGATAATCACTAAATAATTATGTAATTTAAATGCAACAAATTAATTTTAAAGCTCTAAGAATTATGAATTTTTTTAGAGAAATGCTTGTATAGATTTATAAACTAGAAAATGATGCAAAATGATATTTTGAAAGTATATATACTATTTGGGAAAATACGAGGGCAAAATTGGGTATCAACATATTGCATATGGTCTAGCCGGAAAGGCATAAAACCTAGCCGGAGCGCCACCTTGCTGGCCTCAACCTCTAGAGCGACCCCTACCCACGTGCCCTCTGCTCCCTCCTCTCACCTAAGATGTGGCCGGATCTGTCGAAGATAGCCCGCCTATGTCATCGAATCCATGAACCACAGCATAGGGCCCATGACCTCCTAGATTCCCGGTGCAGTCAGAAGATCCGCTGGGGTCGGCATTTTGCTCCTCAATAACATGATCCTCCACTAAATCCATTGATGGTACAACAAGAGAAACTTTAAGACGCCCGCGTCTTCTACCGGGAGCTATGGCCTTCCCCCAGCCTCTAACTCAACCTCTAACAACCGGGGAAACAGCTCCTATACCATCATGTTCTCACCATCCGTGAGAGAATATGAGAAAGATACTTAGCACAATATCAACTACGCAATAGGAGATGAGGAAAAAGAAGTTTTCCTAACGTCCTATAGCCTCTTGAGGATAAGTGTTGATACCTAATTTTTCCTTATATATCTTTAGTACATATATATAATTTCAAAATAGCACAAATGCAACTATAGGCATGCACAAGCATTTTTATATTTTTAAAATGTTAAATAACTATTTTAAACCATTTTAGTACACAAAATTATTTTTCATAAATTATTTATTATTTCTTATAAATTATATTGTATTAAAATGGCTATTTACAATATGGCCTAATTTTATTTCAATTTTAGCGCAATCCAACCCCAACCTAACCCAATTACCAGCCCAGTACTCAATTAAATTACCCGGCCCACACCCCAAATGCCCGATCCGGTCCCCCACACCCTTTAATCATGGCCATTGATCATAAAGATCAACGACCACCATCAACCCTTCCTAAAATAAACCCAAAAGACCCCCAAACCCTATCATTTTCTATACACCATCCGCCCTGAAATCCTCTCTGCTCTCAAACGCTCTCAACCTAACCCTAATATCCCAAACGTTGTCACTCGTCTATGGCCATCTCCGTTGACCTCTCACCACCTCTCAGGCCTCCGATGGCCTCTCTCATGTTGTTCTTTCCATCTCTAGGGCCCTCAAGGGACCAGGGCTAGTGGTTTGCATCTATTGGTCTTATCTCACCTGTTTCAGGCCACTTCTGTCAGATTCTGAGTAAGATCATCCTATATTAGTTACGATCTATGGGTTTCTCAGTATGTTTCTTCATCTCTATATGGTTTTCTTCGAAACCCTAATTTCTTTTCTAAAACCTCTTAAATCTGTACAGACCTAAGATAATTTGGGTTTGTTTCATGTGAGTTTTACAACAGCCTTAAGATTATTTACAAGAATCGTATGATTTCAAATTATTTTCATCTTTTCCTAAAACTAGGGTTTCCAGAATTTCTTTTTTAAAAATTGTTTGATGATCTTTTATGTTTAATTTTGACTAATTTTATGAGTCCGCTATAACCATAGCTCGTTTGAACTGAAAACCCTAATTTTTTGGGGTTCTTCGTTTGGTTTTACGGTATTGGTACATCTGATTGTGTTCTTGCTATGGGTTCTTGTGATCTTTTCTTGTCCTAATATGCTTTTATTGAATTTCTTAGTTCAACGCTTTCACTGATTCTATATGCTTGATTCTTTCTCAGTGAATCAGTGTCGTTTAACTATGTGTTTTGTTAAAGCTATGTGAAATCATGACTATTCATGTTCTACCTCATTTTATATGCTGAACGTGTTGACTCTTTCATGACTTTCTTAACCCTTGATTACTCTGAATCCCTTATTTTCTGGTTTAATTTGAATACTTTCCCTTAAACTTTTGATTCTTACTTTTCTATTCGATTTGACTGAATTGCTTGGCTTAATTATTTTTCCTTTACCTTGTTTGTATTCCGCTGATTATTACTGATTTGTTTCCTTAATTAAACTGTTGTTCATAGGGAGGGTAACAAGCTGGTAGATCACTTGGCTAATTATGCTTTAGATCATGGAGAAATAGAATGCCAAAAATTCTGGCATCTAGATGCACAGGGAAGGAGGTTAGTTAATGAAGATAAGCTACAATGTCCAAGTCTAAGGGTGAAGGTGGACAGGAGATAAGAAGTAAAGAGAAAAGGAAGATCAGGAGCCATGTCAACTTAATCGACCAATATATTCAAATCCTAAGGGAGGATGATATAATGGTTGGTATTTCTAACTATCTTTTCTCTCGTGCAGGTGCCATTACGAGTATATTATCATATACTTTCAGAAAGCCAAGAATTAAAACGCATATATGGGCAATGACTTGGGAATGTCTTGTTTTCCATCAAGACAAAAGGAACGACAAAGGCAGGCATGCCTAGAACAAATGCATGGGATTGAGGAGTCATCGTTAGAAGAAAAATTTGAGCTTTTTTGTACGCACGCGTCCAGCAGCTTTAGCGAATATGAAGGCATGCGCATTGGGATAACAAAACTGGATGTAATCAAAGACATGGAATACACGCATGCTTCTAGCATTACTATATGAATGAATGCTTCAAGATGTTTGGGTCCTGGAGATTACTCGGTCGACGAGCTACAACAGTTGGGAGGACAGTTTAAATTCCAACAGGGATGCACGCCTGTTTTCAAAAGGATTTGCATGTTGTCATACACATGGGAAAGAAGGCATGCGCATGGGGATTCGACAACAAAAAATTGGGACAAGCAATTGCTCGTTGGCAGTGTAACGAAAGATGGACAATGAATTGTTCACGCTACCTACAAGTACTAAGATATGGGGACAGAAGAATCGTGCCACGCCTGGTAAACAAAGGCTTGCCAATGTAACGCTTAACAAGACTAATGCTTAAAAAGAGTCATAGATGCAAACGAAAAGCTTAGAAGCGTGGCTGCAATTTACAAGAACAAAGCTGGAAAGTGTAGGCATGCACGCATGGATTAGTAACTTTGGGTGTTGTGCGAGCACACCTAATTCGAGTTGCTGGCAGTGTGTATGCATGTTTATGCACAACACTTTTCTCCAGGATATAACGCATGCCTGTAGTTCATTCTTTTGGAAATGCAATGGAAAAGTTTGCAGCACATGGAAAGGACATCAAGACATTAGCATGATACTAGTTATTTTTTGGAAATACAAACTCATGTATCAAAAGGAGCAAAAGCATGTGAAGCATGGGTTCAAATACCAAACAATGAAGTTGATAATGCAGACAAGCACATTGTAGGCATGTGCATTACTTTGGGTGCAAATGCTAAGGACCTTGGCCCCCTCAATAGTATGGGAATCTCAAGGGGACATCACATGATCAGGTGCAACAATACCGACTTGCTACATTGATGTATGCTACAGTGGCGTATGCTACAGTGATGTATTCTACAGTGACGTATGCTACAGTGTTGTATGCTACAGTACCGAGCTACCAAACTGGTGGAGTCGACGTGAAGTTGCTGAAAAGGGGCTATTCACGCAAATCAAATTTAACTCTAGAACTGGGACACTTTGGACTGGAGATACAACGTCGACATGGACTCACTTGGGCTATTTTGACAACTACAAAGTTTTAGTAGGCATAATGCGATATCAATTTGAGTATTATGCTCAATTTTGATAATACGTTACATTAGAGTGCAAAGTCTATTTCCTTTCATTGAAGGAAGACAATGACAATTTCCTAATTATTGTATTTTCTTTTCCATTTTTAATAAGAAACTAGCCCTAGGTGCTTGCCTAGCGGATTGAAATTTTTTTTACCTATTATATACTTAAACTTTACTTGATTTTTTTCCTAAAATGCTTAGCATGATTTTACCATTGATCTAATTATCCCTTGATTAAGGGAAGATCTTGTTGATTTACATGTGATTTCCTTGATTTACTACTTAATTGATCTCTTATCTTATGTGTCAAGATTTTGATTACTATATAAACCTCCTCTTCTTTAAGTTCTGGACAGAACACATTAGTTCAAAAATCACTATTCCTTACAATTTAAAAGTTCTCTTTCTCTTCTGTTATTTGTGATACTTGCTGATCTAGCAGGCTGAAAACCAAGGCTAGATATTGGAACTTCATTTGCTTTGTATTCTACACATTTTCTTCAATTGGTATGTCTCTAGTTAAGTTTTGGAATCCAAACCCTATGTGTTTTTCATTCCTGCACTAGTTCATCAGTTATGAGTTCAACTTGCATTCTTGTGTACTTATTTGCTCAGCATGTCTAAAATCTGCTTGTTTAATGTATTATTTAATTTTGCACTCTTTTTTGCTTACTTCTTTGCCTAGCATGTCTAAAATTCTGTCCTATCCAATGTATGCACTCTTTCCTATTTATCTCTTTGCCTAGCATTACTTACTGAGTCTCTGAGATCCTAAATGTTGTATGTAGTTTGTGACTATGTGAAGATCTATTTGTTAAGTGTTCTGAATGTCTCTTATCACTAATTGATTGTTTGTTGCTTGGTACTCTTCTCAAACCTCCTGCCACTACCAAGTTATTTCCTATTTTCTGAAAACTTTTCTACTTCTGAAGTCATCTCTATACTATTTTCAAAACAAAGCTATGTCATACACACTCACATTACTCTTAGAATATTAGGTTCTGCCTCTCTAGCATGTTTACTACCTTAAGATCCTTGAGATCTCTCTGAACTCTGGCATGTTAGAGTTGGCCTTTCCACACTACACCTAAATCAGCTATTGTTTGAGAAAACGTCTAGGTGTGAGCACTGTCCGGGATCCTTGAGGTCCTTAGGGAACTCTGACACACCTAGACATGATACTGTCTATGGAACTTTGGCATTAGAGGCTATTGGAGGCTTGGGAAGTCAGTTGGGCCTGCTTCAGGTTCCCGATAGTTAACTTCTTGTTTTGTTTCATTTGTTTTATGCAATTTATTCTGCTGGTCTGTAATAATTATTTGTAAACAACATTAGGGTGATTAGTGAAAAGGTGTGGGTAGTTATATATATTGGGTAAATTGGGTAGATACTATGCCTATAGGATTTGTGTTAATGCATTTGCTATGTTTGCTATACCTTCACAACATTACAAATCATGACTATATGATCCAAATGGCTTCAATAATAGAAATCATGTCTATAGGGTTAAAATCAACTTTATAACGGGAAATCATGCGTATATAGTGTAAAGGGATTGAGTGCAATTTCTGTTACAACATATACTTACACTTGTTTTACTAGAAATCATGCCTATAAGTTCTAAAATCAGCTCTTAATAATTAGATACCATGCCTATAGGAATTAAAACCAGTTCTAGTAGAAATCCTGCCTATAGAAATTAAAATCAGTTTAATTCATGTTAGTTCATTCTGAATTAGTTTAATCAATTGTACGCTTCTTTAAATGAGTTTTAAAATATTGCCTTAATTTACTACCGCTAGAAAGCATGTCTATCGGATCTCAAGTGTCTGTTTAAAACTGTTCACTGTTTTATTGCATCAATATAGATATCATGCTCTTAGGAGATCACTAGTCAAGACTATAGGGCAATTTAAACTCCGCAACTCTAAAATGGTGCTTTGTTATTTAAAACTGTTAAGATTTAACAGGTCTAAATCAGTAGGCAAGCTAAATAAGTTTTTTACACTTTGTCCTAATTCAACACTGTATAATTCCTGCTCACCTAGATACCATGTTCTAGGATTTTCTCTTAAATACCTGACTGTTGTTTGAAGACGTGCATTTACTTGTTATATTTGTGGAGGTGATTGTGAGCCTGTAATTTGTCCTTTTTTTAATTGCAGTCCTAATTTTTCTTGATTGACGCCTAGACTTTTATTCTTTACAACTTTAGGAAGGTCTAGAACTGTCCAAAAGTAGAGGTCCTAAAATACCTCCAGGGCCACGTGGACGAAACGGGTAGTGCACGCATAGGACATTTTAAAGGTTGCTAGAGCGCTTTAGGCTATGACCAAGGGGAGGGAATTGGGTAGTAAGGATATGATGACTACGTGCTAATGTTACGTGTAGCCCCTCATTGAGGAGTGTTTACCGGGCATTATGTGGGGTGATCCTATAGGCTAACCAACCTAGGACCCCTCTTTCCCAATTCCTGATGTTGAAACATTACTTTTCTATATGTATGCAATTTGTTCAAGTCTTTTCCTTTTTATCTCATTACTTGAATCATATAAAACATGCCTTTATTTACAAGTATGTGTTTAAACTATTTATTTGTTCAAAAGGACTAATTCATAAGTATAAGTTCGGTCGAGACCTACCATTGTGGACCGAGAGGGGTGCCTAACACCTTCCCCTCAAGGTTATTTCGAGCCCTTACCCTAAATCTATGGTAATGCAAACTAATCTAAGAGTTAATTACTCTAGGTGTCCTAACGCACCATAATCCGTTAGGTGCCGACTCTTCAAAAACCCAAATTCCCAAAAGGAAATGAGTTATTACCCTCGTGAATGTTGGAACCCGGACTTATCTCTCTCTCTGAAGGGGAAAAAAGGGTGCGCGACAGCATGGCAACTCTGTTGGGATATTTTTAGGCTCTTACCATAACGAACTTATCTTTTGTGAATTAGTCCAAGCATGCCTTATCCCATATCATTTCCCCTTATTTGAATTTAACTGTCTATTTTTAAGCATTTATGATTCTTTTATTCCTGAAACTGACCTGTCTCTTTGTTTTCTTTTTGTAACTGTCTTTCAATTATTTAAATACTGTAGTTATTCCTACGGGCAAATACTTGACTACATTCTATTTGATAAGTGGTTGTGCTCTTCCTATTTATTACCCTTAAATTCAGAAAGGCTTATTTGCAGTAAAACTAGTCAATCAACGGAGCACTCGACAGTTTCGTGCCTTTCCCGCTCAAGTTGTCCGCTTGAGGGTACCAGTCTAGACGCTCATAGTGACCTTACTCGGATTATAATTGTCACGACCCAAACTGGAGGGCCATGACTAGCACCCGACCACACATGCCGAGCACCAACGTACATTTCATCTAACCTTCAATATTATCTTTTAGGGCTGACGAGATCAATATAAATGGTAGACCTGGATCATGGACAACCAGCAATAAAATATGACGGCATGAACATACAAAGCAGGGGATGACTAGACAATCAAGAAACTACATATAAGGTATGAGCTACCACGCTACTATGAAAGACTATACAACAAAAACTAGCCGACAAGGCATACCAAACTATACATGAGTCGACACCTGTCTATGAGCCTCTAAAAGAACATAAGTGTTGCAACATAGCCGGAACAGGGCCCCGACATACCCATAATGTCTATAACAAAAATTGCATACCAAGACCAAGGCAAGTCCGGAGAAGGGATCTCGCCAATCACCGCTGAACTGGACAGTCTACTGTGGTGGGGGAGCTGCACCTACCTGTCTATCAGGACCTGCAGCACGACATGCAGCGTCCACAAATAAAAGGACGTCAGTACGAATAAAGTACTGAGTATGTAAGGCAAGGAACCATAAATACGATCAGTAATGTAAGCAAGGATAGAGAATATACAACCTGTAACATCTTAGTACCTCTGAGGGCTACTTACATGAAATGCATGATACATATGTATAAATACATAAACCTTTAAAGCATTCGCCTCTATGGGCATCATCATCATCATATCGTACCCGGCCATAATAGGCTCGGTAGAATCGTACCCGGCCACGTGGAGCTCGGTAAAACCCAACTGATCAGTGGTTGCACAATAGGTGCCGTACCCGGCCAACTATAGCGTGGCTCGGTAGAGTAAAATAGATACATATATATAATGCATGCTCGACTCATGGAATCACATTCTAAACCTTTCGGAGTGACGTAAGGTCGGTATCCTCTGTACACGTTATTAGGACTAACTCTTCACTATGAACCTTATAAGAATCAGGAAGTACCAACAACATTGATAACATAAGAATAAGAGAAGCAACATTAACATCAATCGTTCCATAAGAGGGAAAACAATGTAAGTACTGCTAGCTTCTAAGAGTAGAGTATCTTTGGAAGCTCGTTCATTACATTATGTACAATCGGAGTCGTGCAAAAGAAGGAAAGGGATAGCCTCACATACCTTGTATATACTGCCCCAATCTCAAGCTATGCAATTGTCAAAACTCCTTAGTCTACAATAAGAGAAACGATACTATCGTTATCATTTAAGCGTTATAACTATTATGTATCGACCACAACCTATTTTACGATGAAACGGACAGCACCTCCCCTATATATATGACCTCACACCATTCAAAACAGTCACCAAACAGCCCAAACAACATCAATAATAAACATATTGAGCCTCCCAAAATAGTCCACACACAGCCTAATCACTCCATACATACGACGACCACCGTAGTCGTGTCAAACAACCTGGAAATGTTACGAATAACTATCAGCCCATAACCCTACATATATATGGTGTTTCTCCACACCCTTACTCCTCCAAAACTCCACAAGATAGTAGTAAAATATGCAGCCCAACAACAACGCAAAACAGTCCACAAAACAATAACATTACTACCAAACCTTTCGATATATATCTCACAAGTTCTAGCTTCAATGGCTTAGCCGCAACTTGGATAATCTTAAATACATATAGATTAAGAGGTTCCTTACCTTTATACAGAAATAACAACTCCAATTTGACCTTAAATTTCCATGAAATATCCCTCCAATGCTGCCACAACAACAAAAAAATGAAACTAGCGATCAATTAGTGTTTTTCGGCACTAGAATCACTTTAGAAGGCTTGAAATCACCTAGGATTGATATTAAGAACATTAGGGAGTATTTACAGAACATAAACCCTTTAAAACAACCTCCCACACGAGCTGGAACGACACAAAAATGAGCAACAACAAGAAGAACAAGAGACTTACTAGCGCCACGGAATTCCCGACACTTGATTTGTGTTGTTTGCCCTTTTTTTGGGTCTTGAATCTTGAGAGAACCTTGAGAGGATGTTCCTAGGGTTCTAAGGTCTGAAAATAGTGAGAAGAAATGACTTAAAACGGGTTGGAGGCATCCTATATAGGTCCAAATATCTTAAACCGCCTTAGTGGGCCCCATAGAGAGGTGCTTGGCGCAGTCTCGCGAAAACGCGAATATCTCTCTACTCCGAGATCGTATCGATGAACGGTTTAATGCGTTGGAAACTAGACTCATAGATATTTAATTTGGTTGGTATATCACCCCGTAATTCCTTGTAAATTATGAGAAAAGATTAGAAACATTTGACCTAATGTTTAAGTAAAATTATGAACCTAAGTTGCGACAACTTTTGTCGACTTTTGTTTCATAACTCGTTTGACTTCAAGACTTATGATACGGATATTATATGATTAAAATACCTTAATAAATGACCTCTTGAGTGTATTAAGCACCGCTAGATTACCTAAAAATACGAGTTACAACATCCTTGATTCGTTTAACTTCTAATACTGGTTAATCACCCTTATACACTCTTGTATCACTTAAGACCAATAGGATTGACTTCTTATCATCTCAAAGATAATTCATTCTTGGATTTATGTTAACTAATATATGGCATGAACTAACACATGTGGATATGGGTTGTAACACCCTCCCCCCTTAGGAACATTCGTCCTCGAATGTAAGGGTTTATGGGGAGTTTAAATCATCGTGGATTCCAATGGAAATTTCCGATCAATTTTCCCCTATAAAATGGTCACTAGCAAAACTTGCAAGTAATTAAGCCCAACATATGGCTTCACAAGGCTACACAAAGCATTATGCGTATTTACATTATCTACATATCACCATTTTGTATTAAG
This sequence comes from Nicotiana sylvestris, assembly GCF_000393655.2. Lineage (NCBI taxonomy): Eukaryota > Viridiplantae > Streptophyta > Magnoliopsida > Solanales > Solanaceae > Nicotiana > Nicotiana sylvestris. The sequence continues at coordinate 109,199,210 of NC_091067.1, forward strand.
GAGGAGTATTCTCAAATTATTGCTTACCTCATAGAGCCGTTTCACCTTCCAATGTATCCTGTCTTCCACCAGCATCCTTGTTATCTTCATTCTGGAATAAGTAAGGGTATTTAGACTTCATCTCCTCTTCTGCTTCCCATGTCATTTCTTCCATATTTTTGTTCCTCCACAATACTTTGACGGAAGCTACATCTTTTGTTCTCAGCTTGCGGACTTGCCGATCTAATATCGCCACTGGCACTTCTTCATATGATAGGTCCTCTGTAACTTGTACATCTTTGATAGGGATGACTCGAGAAGGGTCTCCAATACATTTTCTCAACATAGATACATGGAATACCGGGTGGACAAATTCCAATTCGGATGGCAATTCTAACTCATAAGCAACCTGTCCAATTCGTCGAAGAATTTTATACGGCCCGATATACCTTGGACTCAGCTTACCTTTCTTCCCAAAACGCATAATACCCTTCATTGGTGAGATCCTCAGGAAAACCCAATCACCAACCTCAAACTCTAGATCACGACGTCGGACATCAGAATAAGATTTTTGCCTGCTTTGTGCCGTCCTCAATCGCTCCTGTATCACTTTCACCTTCTCAATAGCTTGGTGAATCAAATCTGGCCCATATAATTCTGTTTCACCGACTTCGAACCATCCAACTGGTGATCTACATCTCCTCCCGTATAGTGCCTCGTATGGGGCCATTTTAATACTGGAATGGTAGCTATTGTTATAGGCGAATTCTATGAGTGGAAGATGATCATCCCAATTCCCCTTAAAATCTAGAACACATGCTCGTAGCATATCTTCCAGTGTCTGAATGGTACGTTCAGCCTGTCCGTCAGTCTGCGGATGAAATGCAGTGCTGAGATTTACCTGTGTGCCTAAACCCTTCTGGAAAGACCTCCAAAAGTTAGCCGTAAATTGAGCTCCTCGGTCTGATATAATAGATATGGGCACACCATGAAGCCTAACAATCTCCTTGATATACAACTTTGCATAATCTTCAGCCGTGTAAGTTGTCTTCACTGGCAGAAAATGGGCACATTTTGTAAGTCGATCAATTATTACCCAGATGGAGTCAAACTTATGATAAGAGCGAGGTAATCCAATAATGAAGTCCATATTAATCACCTCCCACTTCCAGGTCGGAATCTCTATATTTTGAAGCAATCCACCGGGTTTCTGATGTTCTATCTTTACTTGTTGACAATTGGGACACTGGGCTACAAATTTTGCAATAGACTTCTTCATATTATCCCACCAATACTGCTCCTTGACATCATGATACATCTTTGTCGAGCCGGGATGGATGGAATATCGGGATTGATGAATCTCATTCATAATCTTCTCTCGCAACCCTGCCACATTAGGCACACACAATCGGCTCTGGTATCTCAGTGCCCCGTCTTTTCCGATCCCAAAAGCCATACTTTTACACTGTTGAATGCTTTCTCTTAATCGTACTAAGATAGGATCTTCATATTGTCGTGCTTTTACCTCGGCTACCAAAGATGATTCTGATGTATTCTGTACAGTAACACCTCCATCATCAGAGTCTAACAATCTGATTCTCATATTGGCTAGCTGATGAAGCTCTTTAATCAACCCCCATCTACCTGCCTCAATATGTACTAAGCTTCCCATTGATTTACGGCTGAGAGCGTCTGCCACAACATTGGCTTTACCGGGATGATACAATATCTCGACGTCGTAGTCTTTCAATAATTCAAGCCACCTACGCTGCCTCAAATTCAACTCTTTCTGCTTGAAGATGTATTGTAAACTCTTGTGATCTGTGTAGATGTCAACATGGACGCCGTATAAGTAGTGCCGCCATATCTTCAAAGCATATATTACTGCAGCCAATTCCAAATCATGGGTTGGATAATTCTTTTCATGCTTCTTCAATTGTCTTGATGCATAAGCAATCACATTCCCACGCTGCATCAATACGCACCCCAAACCTATACCTGAGGCATCACAATATACCACATAACCTTCTGTTCCTTCAGGAAGAGTGAGCACTGGTGCAGATGTCAATCGATTCTTCAGCTCCTGAAAACTACGTTCACAAGTGTCAGACCACTGGAATTTGGTAGCTTTTTGTGTTAACTTAGTCAATGGTGATGATATAGAGGAAAATCCTTCTACAAACCGCCTATAATATCCTGCTAGCCCTAGGAAGCTGCGGACTTCTGATGGTGTTGTAGGTCTCGTCCAATTCTTTACTGCATCGATCTTCTGAGTGTCGACACTAATACCCTCATCAGATATCACATGGCCAAGGAATGCTACTGAGTTCAGCCAAAATTCACATTTGGAGAGCTTAGCATATAACTTACGATCCTGAAGCGTCTGTAATACTATCCGCAAGTGGCCCGCATGTTCCGCCTCCGAACGAGAATACACTAGAATGTCATCAATGAATACAATCACGAACACATCAAGATAGGGCCTGAATATAGTATTCATGAGATCCATAAAAGCTGCTGGGGCATTTGTTAGCCCGAACGACATCACCAAGAACTCAAAGTGCCCATATCTTGTCCGGAAGGCCGTCTTTGGAATATCCTTCTCCCTAACCCTCACCTGATGATACCCTGAACGTAAATCAATCTTAGAGAAATACTTGGCACCCTGGAGTTGGTCAAACAGGTCATCAATTCTTGGAAGTGGATACTTGTTCTTTATAGTAGACTTATTCAACTGTCGATAGTCGATACACATCCGTAACGACCCATCTTTCTTCCGCACGAATAGGACTGGTGCACCCCAAGGTGAAGTGCTAGGCCTAATAAAGCCCTTATCCAGCAAGTCCTTCAACTGCACCTTCAACTCTCGCAACTCTGCCGGGGCCATTCTGTATGGAGGAATAGAGATCGGTTGAGTGTCAGGCAACACATCAATGCTAAACTCAATCTCCCTTTCAGGAGGAAGGCCTGGGAGTTCATCTGGGAAAACATCTGGGAATTCGTTGACCACAGGGATTGATTGTAAAGTAGGCGGTTTCGCCTCCGCATCCCTAACGCGAACGAGATGATAAATGTAACCTTTTGAGATCATTTTCCTTGCCTTAAGATAGGAAATAAACCTACCTTTCGGTGTAGCAATGTTCCCTTTCCATTCAATGACGGGTTCACCCGGAAATTGGAACCTAACCATCTTCGTACGACAGTCAACATTTGCATAGCATGAGGCCAACCAGTCCATTCCCATTATCACATCAAAATCAACCATTTCTAACTCAAATAAATTTGCCGAGGTTTGACGACTACAAATCATCACAGTGCAACCTCTATATACCCTTCTAGCAATCACAGAATCTCCTATCGGAGTAGATACCGCGAGGGGTTTACTTATCAATTCAGGTTCAATGCCAAACTTATTAGCCACAAAGGGTGTAACATATGATAATGTAGATCCCGGATCAATCAGCGCATATACATCATAAGAAAACACAGATATAATACCTGTAACAACATCTGGAGACGACTCGAGATCCTGTCGACCTACTAGAGCATAGGTTCGATTTTGAGCACCACTCGAACTCGGCACTGCACCTCTACCCCTACCACGACCTGTCGACTGCTGAAAACCCCGTGCTGGAGGTCGAACTGATGAGGAAGAACCAGACACAGATCCAGTCGGCTGAGCCATACCATCACCTCCTCTATTAGGACAATCCCGCATCATATGGCCAGGCTGCCCGCACGAATAGCATGCATCAGAACCTCGACGACACAGTCCAAAGTGGGCCTTGCCGCACTGATCACAATGTGGTGTTGGGGGTCTCATCTGACTAGTATCCCTGTGATGTTGCGAGCCAGATGCCCGCGAACTCTGACCTGGACCAGAATAGGATCGATCATATCGAGGCCTCTGAAACTGTGGAGGAGCACTAGCTACAGGTGGCGCCGAACTCCTCGAAAACTGTGGCCTGATGCGGCCTCTGAAGTCATCAGAATACCCTGCAAATCTCGCCCTCTTATGCTGGCCCCTATCCTGCTCCCTAACTGCCCTCTGCTGGCGCTTACGATCCTCTAGGGTCTGGGCATAAGCTTGAATACGGGAAATATCCATGCCCTCCACCAAGGAGGCTGTCGTACACTCATTTATCAGATGTGGTCCCAACCCATTCACGAACATATGCACCCTATCACTCATCTCGGCCACCATATGGGGAGCATACCTTGCCAAAGAATCAAACTGCATACTGTACTCTCGCACACTCATATTACCTTGTCTAAGGTTCAAGAACTTATCAGCTCTAGCTCGTCGTATCTCAACTGGCAAGTAGTGACGAAGAAAGGCCTCAGAAAATTCCTTCCACACAGCTGGAGGAGGGTTCGGACCCCTGGATCTCTCCCAACTATCATACCAGAGAACCGCTAAATCCCGTAGCCGATAAGAAGCCAACTCTACTGCCTCTGTATCACTAACATGCATAACCCGAAGTGTACGATGAACCTGGTCAATAAAAGTCTGTGGGTCCTCCTTGGGGTCTGATCCGGTAAACACTGGAGGGTCTAAATTAATAAAATCACGAACTCTTGTACTAACTGGTTTCTCAGCAGCACCTGTATTCTGCCTCTGAGCCTGAGCAGCTACCAAGCTAGTCAATAACTGCAAAGCACTCCGCATATCCTGGTCTGGAGTGCCAGACGGAGGAACTGGAGGCGCTGGGTGCCTTCTAATATCCTCTGGAGGAGATGGAGTAGATGAGGTATGAGAGGGCATCTCACTTTGAGCCTCACTTTGTCCTGCTCTAACTTGGGGCACCTGACTGGTACCCTCTCCCTCTACTGTATCAAGCCGTCTACTAATCGTTTGCTTCCTAGTCGAAGGCATCACTGGAAAAAAACAAGGTGAATATTAGAGACGAACACTTACGACTTAACTCTACGCACGATCTAGATTCAGGAAGAAGGTAACAACCCTAGATGTCATGTAGCCTCCTGATTATAAATGTGGCGCGCTACACATCCATAATCAAGAATCTACTAGACACGGCTCATAGACAACCCCTAGGACAGACTTGCTCTGATACCAAGTTTGTCACGACCCAAACTGGAGGGCCATGACTAGCACCCGACCACACTTGCCGAGCACCAACGTACATTTCATCTAACCTTCATTATTATCTTTTAGGGCTGACGAGATCAATATAAATGGTAGACCTGGATCATGGACAACCAGCAATAAAATATGACGGCATGAACATACAAAGCAGGGGATGACTAGACAATCAAGAAACTACATATAAGGTATGAGCTACCACGCTACTATGAAAGACTATACAACAAAAACTAGCCGACAAGGCATACCAAACTATACATGAGTCGACACCTGTCTATGAGCCTCTAAAAGAACATAAGTGTTGCAACATAGCCGGAACAGGGCCCCGACATACCCATAATGTCTATAACAAAAATTGCATACCAAGACCAAGGCAAGTCCGGAGAAGGGATCTCGCCAATCACCACTGAACTGGACAGTCTACTGTGGTGGGGGAGCTGCACCTACCTGTCTATCAGGACCTACAGCACGACATGCAGTGTCCACAAATAAAAGGACGTCAGTACGAATAAAGTACTGAGTATGTAAGGCAAGGAACCATAAATACGATCAGTAATGTAAGCAAGAATAGAGAATATAAAACCTGTAACATCTTAGTACCTCTGAGGGCTACTTACATGAAATGCATGATACATATGTATAAATACATAAACCTTTAAAGCATTCGCCTCTATGGGCATCATCATCATCATATTGTACCCGGCCATAATAGGCTCGGTAGAATCGTACCCGGCCACGTGGAGCTCGGTAAAACCCAACTGATCAGTGGTTGCACAATAGGTGTCGTGCCCGGTCAACTATAGCGTGGCTCGGTAGAGTAAAATAGATACATATATATAATGCATGCTCGACTCATGGAATCACATTCTAAACCTTTCGGAGTGACGTAAGGTTGGTATCCTCTGTACACGTTATTAGGACTAACTCTTCACTATGAACCTTATAAGAATCAGGAAGTACCAACAACATTGATAACATAAGAATAAGAGAAGCAACATTAACATCAATCGTTCCATAAGAGGGAAAACAATGTAAGTACTGCTAGCTTCTAAGAGTAGAGTATCTTTGGAAGCTCGTTCATTACATTATGTACAATCGGAGTCGTGCAAAAAGAAGGAAAGGGATAGCCTCACATACCTTGTATATACTGCCCCAATCTCAAGCTATGCAATTGTCAAAACTCCTTAGTCTACAATAAGAGAAATGATACTATCGTTATCATTTAAGCGTCATAACTATTATGTATCGACCACAACCTATTTTACGATGAAACGGACAGCACCTCCCCTATATATATGACCTCACACCATTCAAAACAGTCACCAAACAGCCCAAACAACATCAATAATAAACATATTGAGCCTCCCAAAATAGTCCACACACAGCCTAATCACTCCATACATACGACGACCACCGTAGTCGTGTCAAACAACCTGGAAATATTACGAATAACTATCAGCCCATAACCCTACATATATATGGTGTTTCTCCACACCCTTCCTCCTCCAAAACTCCACAAGATAGTAGTAAAATATGCAGCCCAACAACAACGCAAAACAGTCCACAAAACAATAACATTACTACCAAGCCTTTCGATATATATCTCACAAGTTCTAGCTTCAATGGCTTAGCCGCAACTTGGATAATCTTAAATACATATAGATTAAGAGGTTACTTACCTTTATACAGAAAGAACAACTCCAATTTGACCTTAAATTTCCATGAAATATCCCTCCAATGCTGCCACAACAACAAAAAGCGAAACTAGCGATCAATTAGTGTTTTTCGGCACTAGAATCACTTTAGAAGGCTTGAAATCACCTAGGATTGATATTAAGAACATGGAGGGAGTATTTACAGAACATAAACCCTTTAAAACAACCTCCCACACGAGCTGGAATGACACAAAAATGAGCAACAACAAGAAGAACAAGAGACTTACTAGCGCCACGGAATTCCCGACACTTGATTTGTGTTGTTTGCCCTTTTTTGGGTCTTGAATCTTGAGAGAACCTTGAGAGGATGTTCCTAGGGTTCTAAGGTCTGAAAATAGTGAGAATAAATGACTTAAAACGGGTTGGAGGCATCCTATATAGGTCCAAATATCTTAAACCGCCTTAGTGGGCCCCATAGAGAGGTGCTTGGCGCAGTCTCGCGAAAACGCGAATATCTCTCTACTCCGACATCGTATCGATGAACGGTTTAATGCGTTGGAAACTAGACTCATAGATATTTAATTTGGTTGGTATATCACCCCGTAATTCCTTGTAAATTATGAGAAAAGATTAGAAACATTTGACCTAATGTTTAAGTAAAATTATGAACCTAAGTTGCGACAACTTTTGTCGACTTTTGTTTCATAACTCGTTTGACTTCAAGACTTATGATACGGATATTATATGATTAAAATACCTTAATAAATGACCTCTTGAGTGTATTAAGCACCGCTAGATTACCTGAAAATACGAGTTACAACATCCTTGATTCGTTTAACTTCTAATACTGGTTAATCACCCTTATACACTCTTGTATCACTTAAGACCAATAGGATTGACTTCTTATAATCTCAAAGATAATTCCTTCTTGGATTTATGTTAACTAATATATGGCATGAACTAACACATGTGGATATGGGTTGTAACAATAATTGTGCATGTATCTTGGTCAAACCTAGTCGTATTAATATGTTGTCAACATAATAATCCTCTAAAACAAGTCCTATCCAAAGTCCATCGGGGTTTCCATAATCCCAACAGAAAGAAATACGTTCTGTGCATTAATTTGGAGAAATAAATACCAATATACTAATCCTGAATGTATAAATAGTCGAGTCTGGTGGGGGAGAAGGGCCTAACCCTTTTTGTTTTGCATAAAATGAGGCACGAGGCCCCCAGATTCGGTATGGTTAGCAACATTCCACCATTGCTGCTCGATTGGTGGGAGGACCTTTCCTCAAGGGACAAGAAATATATATGAAAGTACCTGGGTAACTTGCCTTCCCTACTAGATATTGAGCCAAACAACAAGTTTATCGAGGCTGCCGCTTTGTTTTGGGACGTTGAAAGGTCTGTGTTCCATTCCGGTGACATAGAAATGACGCCACTTCAAAAAGAAACTGGAGGGCTTACGGGATTGGCTTGGGATAGTCCCGGGTTATTGGTGCTAGAGAACTGTACTGATAAATATTTTTAAAGATGATGTGGCTAAAGAAAAATGCTGACCTGGTATGCCTGAAGGAATCTTACATACCCTTCGAATATCTGTATGAGAGGTATGGCCATAGCAAGTCCTACCGTACCTACCATGGTGATATCTCTCTCACTTCTCTGGGTCACATCCACCACAGAGTGTTTGTGTTCATCGTATGCTTCTTAGGCCTAATAGTATTCCCAATGAAAAGTGAAAGAATCCACACTAGGTTGGCCATGGTCACCAAGACTTTGATGGAAGGGATCAATGGACAGACATATTATATAGTCCGCATAATCATAGACGACATCTATAGGGCGTTGGAACGCTGTCAAAGAGGGGTCAAGCCTTTTGAAGGTTGTAACTTGTTGCTACAGTTGTGGTTGTTAGAACATTTTCAAAAGGGTTATTATCGCCAAGAATTTCCGCGAAGGTCTTGGAACGACCATATTGCCTTCCATCACCCCAAGCGGATGACTTACATTCCAAACAGGTTTGCTCAACTAGAAAGTGCCAAAGAATGGGTAGAGTTCTTCAACAAATCTGACCGAGGAACAGGTGCAGCAGATGTTTGAATGGTTCCCATCGGACGAATTCATCATCAGATCCAGGGACGCTCCACACCTGGTGCTGATTGGGTTGAGAGGGATATACCCTTATGTCCCTATCTGAGTTATGAGGAAAGCAGATAGGAAATAGGTTGAACCAAGGGTTGCCAAGATGAGTCATTTCGGGGTAGACTTTCAGGACACCGACGTCCCTTACAAGTGCCAAGCTCAGCACATGTGGCACTGCAAAATCATTGGGGAAAAGAACACCGTTGAAACGAGAGGTATCGTGCGGGGTGTGAGCCTCTCTACCTGGCATGGGTAGAGGACAATCTAAAAGGAATGGTGATGCCAGCAGACGGTCGAGGAAATAAGATCATAGAGGAAAAAGCTGAAGCTCAAGTCAAGTACAACAGGTTGCGCAAGAGGGTCCACGACTCTCAGAATGAGCATTGGGAAATACATGAGAGGAATGTGAGGTTGATTGAAGAATGGAAAGAAATGGCAGTCACTTCCAACAGGAAGTTGCAATATCTGGAGCGAGGAACAGTGAAGCTGGAAGGTAAAGTCATAAAGAGGATCAAGGATTGCCAGAATGCTGAAGGAACTGAAGGAGGACATCTGGACAGAGCCTACTTGTTGCTGGGTCTGCGCGAGCTGGGTGACCTTTATGATGGAGTTAGGAAGATCGAATCTGAAGAAGGTCTTTCTGGTACCAAATAGGCTAGATTTATTTGCTTTCTTGAAAATGTAATAAGGTCAAGTGCCAGTAGTGACTTACTTTTCTATTATCTTAGTGCCGTTTTGGGAATTCATCTATTTTTACATTATGAATAAAGTATTTATGGGCATCCAAAGTTCTCCAAATCTTTTTGTTGCTACGCCTACCTCGGGTACAACGAGGCTCCCAAATTAGGACATAAATTTACATTCCTGCAATAAGTGTTTAAATACTGCAAACACTTCAGAATCCTCACTGACTTGTTACCTTTTTATTTTCCCTTATTTTGATTATTCCCATCCCCTTAGGTTGGTTCGCTCATACTAGCCTCATCAGCATATCACACCAGATCTAGAGGCCCTCCACATCCTCCTCCTCCAAGCAATACAAAAGGCAGAGGGAAAGAAAAAATGGACGACTTAAGTGGTATCCAAAAGAAGAATATTGAGAATGTAGAAAATTCAGATGGTCATAGTACTCCGGCCCCAAATGATCTAGTATTGAGACTAGAACAAAAGATATTGGAATTGCAAAGAGAACTTGAGCAGGTCCGCAACTTGGAAAAATTGTCACTCACCTTAAATGTCCCCGACATCCACAAACAAAACACAAAGAACCCAACACCTCCCCAAAACACACAAAACCAACACCCACAAAATCCTCCTGCACCGAATCAATACACAATCCCACCCCAAAATCTCAATCCCTTACCAGTACCAACTGCACCACAATATTACCATCAATCAATTCAGTACTCACCAACCACCACTTACCACACTCCCCAAAACACACTACAACCCAATCCTGATCCCCAAAACTCAACTAATGACCATCATTACACCCAAGTCAGCGATACCCATCAAAGAAACCCTATATACATAAAAACTGTACCTCACTTCATCAAACCGATCTCCTATCCACCGTAATCATCCGAGAAGGACCTGCTCATTGAAAACATGGCTGAAGAACTCAAGAAGTTGACAAGCCGAGTTCAAGGTGTCGAAGGCGGCAAAGGAATATAAGGGTTAAACTATGAATACCTATGCATACTGCTAGACGTAGAATTACTGGAGTGATACAACCCTTCCAAGTTTGAGATGTTTGATGGCATAGGTTATTCCAGGGTCCATCTGAGGACCTGTAGCAACAAACTTGTTGGGGTCGGGAAAGACAAAAAGATCCGAATAAAACTCTTTATGAGGAGTCTTACTAGGGATGCTTTGTCTTGGTACATCAGCCAAGATCCCAAGAAATGGTCCAATTGGGTAGGTATGACATCAGATTTCATGGACCGGTTCAGGTTCAATACAAAGAATGCACCAGATGTTTTCTATATTTAGAATCTTAAGAAGAAAAATACTAAGACTCTCCTTGAGTATGCTACACGTTGGAGGTCAGAAACGGCTAAGGTCGGTCCATCTTTGGACGAGGAACAGATGAACAAGTTCTTCGTCAGAGCATAGGATCCACAATATTATGAAAGGTTGACGGTTATCCAAAACCATAAATTCTCTAATATCATCAAACTGGGGGAAAGAACTGAGGAAGGCATCAAAAATAGGATGGTAACAAATTTTAAGGCACTTCAAGCCACAAACAAGGCGTTACAATCAGGCAACATATAAAAGAAGAGAGTTCTTAGGGCAGTAATGGTGGCTCAGGGCCCTAAATCTCCACTTACCTATCAAACACCTCCACCCACATACCACGCACCACCGCCCACATATCAACCCTCATCTCCCAGATATTCCCAACTAGCCACTGTCCATCACACCTATAACTCCCAACCATCCCATTTTCAATCACCTCCAACTTGCCAAAACTTTCCAAGACCAAGATCGAATTTCGACTGCAAGCCACCCAGACAATACACCGCCATTGCTGAACCCATCGACCAACTATATGAGAGGTTGAAAGTCACTGGTTATGTCACCCCCATTCATGCTGTGGCATTAGAAAATCCATCCCAATGAGTCAATCAAAACAAAACTTATGCGTACCATTCTGGTATGAAGGGGCGCGCCGTTGATGAGTGTCGAACATTGAAAGATAAGATCCAGATACTAATCGACAACAAGGTCATACAAGCAAAGGAAGGTGCACCCAATGTCTGCAACAACCCCCTCCCTGATCATAGAGGTGGTGGGGTACATGTGATAAAGATGAACAAAAAATGGGACCCTGGGGGGTCTACTAGGCTTATTCAAGAAGGCGATGACTTTAAAGTTGTAGTCAAACTTACTCCTATTGTGATACAGACTCAGTCACCAATCGAGGTCGAGGTAGCCGCACCGGTTCTATTTGAGGTAGAGTAGCTCCACTTGCGGCTATTCCCACTCCATTTGAAGTAGAAGTGGTCAAACCTTTCATAGTAATAGTGTCAACCACACCTCCTTTCGATTTAAAAGCAATACCCTAGGATTACGTTGCCGAAGCTCGGTGAAAAGGGAAGGTGAAGGTAGAGGAATCTGATACTACACAAGGAATGACTAGGACTGGAAGAGTCTATACACCTGAACACTTGGGAGGATCAAGTAAGGATGCCACCGCAAGGCAGTCTATCATTGAGATAGGGCCAGATGACCTGTGGAGGAAAGTACAAGCAAAAGAGTATTTCGTCATTGACCATTTGAAAAAAACTCCTGCTCAGATATCTATCCTTTCACTGTTGCAAAACTCAGAGGCACGTAAGAACGCTTTAATGAAGGTGTTGAGCGAGGCTTATGTACCTAATAATATCATTAGCGGAGAAATGGTTAATATGGTGGGACAAGTACTAGAAAGTCATAAGATCATCTTCCATGAAGATGAGCTGCCAACTGAGGGGTTGAATCACAATCGAGCATTGCATATTACATTGCAATTTGAAGACAAATTTATTTCCAGGGTCTTGGTTGACGGAGGTTCAAGCCTCAATATTTGTCCGTTGGACACTCTGAAGAGGTTGGACAAAGGTTTTCATGAAATACGAATAGGAAGCAAAAACGTGAAAGCTTTCAATGGGTCCCATAGGGCCACAATTGGGAAAATCAACCTTTGCTTGCAGATGGGGCCAACTTGGTTCGACGTCGAGTTTTAAGTGCTTGATATAATCTTCTGTTGGGTCGACCATGGATCCATGACACTGGAGCTGTGCCTTTCACACTACCTCAAGCCATAAAGTTTGAATGGAATTCTCAGGAGGTGATCATTCACTGAGATGGGAGTAACCACATTTACACTAATCAAACCATCACGGCTATTGGACATAAAAGAAGGCTATGAGGGGAAACATATCATCACATTGAACGGATCAATGCCGTCGAGAAAGATAAGTGATGGAGCAGTAAAATAGAAAGCATATTGGCATAGTCTGGATATGAGCCCGACAAAGGGTTGGGAAAGAATCTCCAGGGCATCACTAAACCAATGCGGCTGAAAATCCATGGTACCACCTTTGGGCTCAGATATCTGTACACATCGCAAGAATACAATTATTTGTCGCCTCCATAGCGCGAACCGTATTACCCTCTCGAGCAACCAATGCCACGCTTAGAATAAGGTTTTCACTAAGCTGATAAGATATGGGGGACTGCAGAAGAGGAAGCACTTGTTGGGTTGAAGAATTTGTTCTTGGAAGATGAAGACATGGACTACAGTGCCATAAGTGAGGAGGAGTAAGAAGAAGGCCTCACTATTCAAACCGTAAAGAAGGGAGCTGTTCTCAGGAGCTAGACCGCCACACTATCCCGAGCCCACCGAGTCCCTGGGTAGCTTGGCAGATTTTACTTCTATAGCCATTCTAGACATTTAAGATTTCCGGTAATTTTGTTTTAAGGTTTACTTGTTTCAAGATAAATGCTCGATTCGTCAAGCCGTACTTGTCTAGATGATTCTTCGGATTTAATCAAATGTATTTGCTCTTTATTATTCATTACTATTTCTACACTTTTTCTTTATACATCGTTATTATTACTTTTCTTGATGAACTAGTGACTGTGACATTTAATGAGGCAACACAACACAAGGATAGTTATTTAGATGAAGAAGAAGAGATACAGGAGGAAGTTGTCAAGGAAGTTGAAAAATTTGAGAATAATCCCACGTCCAATTTAGATGAAACCGAAGCAGTAAATTTAGGGGACGCCGAGACAGTCAAGGAGACTTGCATAAGCATTCACTTATCACCAACAGAGAAGGAAGAATACATCCGTTTTCTAAAGGAATATTAGGACATTTTCGCATGGTCACATGATGAACTGACCGGTTTGAGCACGTCCATAGTGGCTCACAAGTTGCCCACTAATCCCATGTGTCCTCTAGTGAAGCAGAAACTCCGAAAGTTCAAACCATACATGAGCTTGAAAATCAAGGAGGAAGTTACCTAGCAGATCAAAGCCAAAGTTCTTAGAGTGGTTAAGTACCCAACCTGGTTATCCAACATTGTGCCAGTTCCAAAGAAGGATAGGAAAGTCAGAGTATGTGTTGACTATCGATATTTAAACAGAGCAAGTCCTAAGGATGACATCCCATTGCCAAATATACACATCCTAATCGATAATTGCACCAAGCATAAACTCCAATCCTTTGTAGATTTCTTCGCGGGTTATCACCAGATCTGGATGGACGAAGAAAATGCAGAGAAGACAACATTTATTACACCTTGGGGTGTATACTATTACAAGATGATGTCATTCGGTTTGTATAATGTTGGGGCTACTTACATGAGAGTCATGACAACCATATTCCATGATATGATACACAAGGAGATAGAGGTATATGTAGATGATGTCATTATCAAATCCAAGAGGGATGTAGATCACATAGCAGACTTGAAAAAGTTCTTTGACAAGCTAAGGAGGTACAACTTGAAATTGAACCCCTCAAAGTGTGCATTCGGGGTTCCCGTAGGAAAATTATTGGGATTCATTGTCAGTCATCGAGGGATCGAGCTGGATCCATCTAAACTCAAGCCTATTCAGAAGTTACCACCGCCTAAGAGCAAAAAGGACGTCATGAGCTTCCTAGGACATCTCAACTATATCAGTCGATTCATAGCACAGTCCAGTGTCATATGTGAACCCATTTTCAAGTTGCTGAGGAAAGATGCCGAAACAAGCTGTACAGAGGATTGTCAGAAAGCTTTTGACAAGATCAAGGAGTACCTGTCCACATGACCACCAGTTATGGTCTCGGCAGAACCAGGACAACCTTTGCTACTCTATCTATATGTATTGGATGGAGCCTTTGGATGTATTTTGGGTCAACATGACGAGACAAGAAGAAAGGAGCAAGCCATATACTACCTGAGTAAGAAGTTCACACCTTATGAAGCACGGTACTCTTTTCTGGAACGCACTTGCTGTGCTTTGACCTGGACAACTCAGAAATTGAAGCACTACTTTTGTGCCTACACTACTTACCTCATATCCAGGATGGACCCTCTAAAGTACATATTCCAGAAACCTATGCCAACTGGAAAGTTGGCCAAATGGAAGATATTGTTAAGTGAGTTCGATATCGTCTACGTAACTCAAAAGGCGATCAAAAGATAAGCATTGGCAGATCACCTTGCTGAAAATCCGGTGGGAGGAGCATACGAACCTTTAAAAACATATTTTCCTGATAAAGAGGTGTCGCTCGTAGGGGTAGACATTACCGAAGCATATGATGGTTGGAGGATGTTCTTTGACGGAGCTGCAAATTTCAAAGGAGTGGGTATTGAAGCAGTTTTGGTATCAAAAACGGGTCAACATTATCCGGTATCTGCTAAACACAAATTTCCCTGCACTAACAACATGGCAGAATATGAAGCCTGGATACTAGGGCTCAACATGGAAATCGACATGAACATTCAAGAGTTGCTGGTAATCAATGATTCAGACTTGCTTGTGCACCAGGTAAAAGGAGAGTGGACCACCAAGAATTCCAAGTTATTGCCTATCTGCACCACGTACAGGAATTGAGAAAGAGGTTCACAAAGATAGAATTCTGACATATGCCCAGAATTCAGAATGAGTTTGCCGATGCATTGCCCACCTTGTCATCTATGATACAACATCTAGATAAGAATTATATTGATCCCATTCCGGTGAGGATCCATAATCAACCGACATATTGTGCTCATGTTGAGGAAGAAACAGATGGAAAGCCTTGGTTCCATGACATCAAGGAGTATTTGTCAAAGGGAGAATATCCGGAGTATGCAAACCACACTCAGAAACACACACTCTGAAGAATGTCCAATCACTTCTTCCATAGTGAAGGAAATTTGTATAGAAGAACTCCCGATTTGGGATGGCTAAGATGTGTCGACGTAGGAGAAGCTTCTAAACTGCTTGAGGATGTGTATGCCGGAACCTGTGGCTCGCACATGAATAATTTCGTCTTGGCTAAGAAGATACTTAGAGCCGGATACTTTTGGATGACCATGGAGATAAATTGTATCCAATATGTCCGCAAATGTTTTCAGTGCCATTTTCATGACAACATGATAAAAATGCCCCCAAGCGAGCTCAATGCAACAAGCTGACCTTGGCCATTCGCCACCTGGGGAATGGATGTTATTGGTATGATTGAGCCTACTACTTCAAACGGACACAGATTTGTTCTGGTAGCAATTGATTACTTCACAAAATGGGTAGAGGCTACACCCTACAAAGCTGTAACCAAGAAAGTCATCGCAGATTTTGTCAAAGATCGTATTGTCTGCCGATTCGGAGTTCCTAAGTCCATTATTACTGATAACGCCGCCAATCTCAATAGTGATTTGATGAATGCCATGTGTGAAACTTTCAAAATCAAGAACAAGAATACCACAACCTACGGACCCCGAATGAATGGAGCTGTAGAAGCCGCCAACAAAAACATCAACAAGATACTAAGGAAGATGGTAGATTACCACAAACAATGGCACGGGAAGCTACCGTTTGCTTTATTGGGATACCGCACTACAGTTCGCACATCGACCGGGGCAACTCCCTACATGTTGGTTTATGGTGTCGAGGCTGTCATTCCAGCCGAGGTAGAGATTCCTTCTTTAAGAATCATACAGGAAGCTGAACTCAACGATGTAGAGTGGATAAGGAGTCGCTATGAACAATTGGCCCTTATCGATGGAAAGAGGATGAACGCGGTGTGTCATGGCCAACTTTATCAGAACAGAATGGCCAGAGCTTTCAACAAAAGGGTTTGACCAAGGCAATTTGCACCAGGATAGTTGGTGCTGAAGAAGATCTTTCTACATCAAGATGAAATCAAAGGGAAATTCTCTCTCAACTGGCAAGGTCCGTACATGGTTCATAGGGTGCTGACAGAAGGAGCACTCATACTTGCATAAATGGACGGAGAAATCTGGACAAAACCTGCATGAGACTAATCTCTGCCTCTATACCTGCATGAGGCTAATCCTTGCCTCCATATTTGCATGAGGCTAATCCATGCATTCTTATTTGCATGAGGTTAATCTCTGCCTCCCTACTTGCATTAGGCTAATCCTTGCCTTCATATTTGCATGAGGCTAATCCCTGCCTCCATATTTGCATGAGGCTAATCCCTGCCTCCCTACTTGCATGAGGCTAATCCTTGCCTCCACATTTGCATGAGGCTAATCCTTGCCTCCATATTTGCATGGAACTAAGCACTGTCCCTCTCTACACAAATATTACTCTATTTCTAGCACTATCTATTTGCTTTTCGATCGAGCTAAGCACTGCCCTCTATTTCACAAGACTAAGCCTTGGTTTGTTAACATCATATTATTTCATATCATGGGCTGAATATCGCCAATCTATCTGAAGGCATCATAGTCTAAAAGGCATCATCCTCATAGCTGGAAGACACCATGTCATGGCTTGAGGATCTCTCAAATTTGCATATCATTATTCAAAGGCGTCATGGTTCAGAGGCACCATCTTCATGGCCCGAGAACACTATTTCATGTCCTGCGAATCCCTCACTAAACAATTCATAGCCCAAGACATCATGGTCCGAGGACGTCATCTTTAACCGTCCAAAGACAACTTTCATGGTCCAAAGGGAACCTGCATCATGTTTAATTGTTCGCACAAATACATGTCGGCAGCATCTTTTCATCTGCAGATGACCAACAAGCAACCGCTATCCCAGCATGAGTGACCTCGCTCCAGTTCCTTCAACAGTCTCAAACCTTAACCGCTCACCATAGCCGCTTCCACATCTCGTGTCCATTTTTGCAATGACTTCATCGATATATTCCGCCAATGATTTCAGAACTACACATGGCATGATTCCTGTAAGACCAGGGATATGTAGGCAACTCGAAAACCGAAGTCCGGCCTCTGTCTTTCAAACATCCCATCCGGTCAAAATTGGCCATTGTTTTTTTACCCGAACACTCTTTCATCATTCCTGGGTAAAGAGGGGCAATTGTTGATAACCCATTTTTACTTATATATCTTTTTACATATATATACTTTCAAAATAGCACAAACGCATCTATAAGCATGCATAAACATTTTTATAATTTTTGAAAGCTCCAAATAGATTTATTTCTCCTCTTTTTATTTATAAAATTTCAAATAATTATCTTTCAAATTATTTTTGTGGTGATTTAGTCATCTAAATTCTTTATTTATGAAAAAATATTGTTTAAATATTTTTGTGCATTTTTTATAATTATATTTACATTTTTAAGCTAATTTGCATATATTTGCAATACTAGCCCTATTAATGCATAATTACATTATTGATACCAAAAGTGATCTTTTATATTTTTAAAATGTTAAATAACTCTTTTAAACCATTTTAGTACAAAAAAGTATTTTTCATAAATCATTTGTTATTTTTTATAAATTATATAGTATTAAAATGGCTATTTAAAATATGGCCTAATTTTATTTCAATTTTAGCCCCATTTCAGCCCCAACCTAACCCAATTACCAGCCTAGTACTCAATTAAATTACCCGGCCCACACCCCAAATACTCGATCCAGTTCCCCACACCCTTTAATCACGGCCGTTGATCATAAAGATCAACGGCCACCATCAACCCTTCCTAAAATAAACCCAAAAGACCCTCGGAACCCTATCATTTTCTATGCACCCGCCGCCCTAAAATCCTCTCTGCTCTCAAACTCTCTCAACCTAACCCTAACATCCCAAACACCGTCACTCATCTATAGCCATTTCTGATGACCTCTCACCACCTCTCAGGCCTCCAATGGCCTCTCTCATGTTGTTCTTGCCATCTCCAGGGTCCTCAAGGGACCAAGGCTAGTGACTTGCATCTATTGGTCTTCTCTCGCCTGTTTCAGGCCACTTCAGTGAGATTCCGAGTAAGATCGTCCTATATTAGTTACGATCTATGGGTTTCTCAGTATGTTTCTTCATCTCTGTATGGTTCTCTCCGAAACCCTAATTTCTTTTCTAAAACATCTTAGATCTGTATAGATCTAAATGATTTGGGTTTGTTTCATGTGAGTTTTACAACAGCCTTAAGATTGTTTACAAGAATCATATGATTTCAAGTAATTTTCATATTTTCCTAAAACTAGGGTTTTCGAAATTTCTTTTTAAAAATTGTTTAATGATACAACCATAGCCCGTTTGAACTGAAAACCCTAATTTTTTGGGGTTCTTCGATTGGTTTCTAGGTATTGGTACATTTGATTATGTTCTTTCTATGGGTTCTTGTGATATTTTCTTGTCCTAATATGCTTCTACTGAATTTTTTAGTTCAACACTTTCACTGATTCTATATGCTTGATTCTTTCTCAGTGAATCAGTGTCGTTTAACTATGTGTTTTGTAAAGCTATGTGAAATCCTGACTATTAATGTTCTACCTTATTTTATATGCTAAACATGCTAACTCTTTCATGACTGTCTGAACCCTTGATTACTTTGAATCCCTTATTTCCTAGTTTAATTTGAATACTTTCCCTTAAACTTTTGATTCTTACCTCTCTATTCGATTTGACCGAATTGCTTGCCTTAATTATTTTTCCCATGCGTTTTTTGTAATTCGCTAATTATTACTGATTTGTTTCCTTAATTAAACTGCTATTCATTTACACCCTAATTACCTATTTTATACCTAAACTTTACTTGATTTTTTTCCTTAAATACTCAACATGATTTTATCGTTGATCTAATTGTCCCTTGATTAAGGAAAGATCTTGCTAATTTACATGTGACTTCCTTGATTTACTACTTAATTGATCTCTTACCTTATGTGTCAAGCTTTTGATTACTATATAAACCTTCTCTTTTTTAAGTTCTGGACAGAACACATTAGTTCAAAAATCACTATTCCTAACACTTTAAAAGTTCTCTTTCTCTTCTGCTATTTGTGATACTTGCTGATCTAGCCAGTTGAAAGCCAAGGCTAGATATTGGAACTTCATTTGCTTTGTACTCTACACCTTTTCTTCAACTGGTATGTCTCTAGTTAAGTCTTGGAATCCAAACCCTATGTGTTTTTCATTCCTGCACTAGTTCATCGGTTATGAGGTCCAATTGCATTCTTCCCCACTTCTTTGCTCAACATGTCTAAATCTGCCTGTTCAATGTATTCTTTAATTCTACACTCTTTCTTGCTTACTTCTTTGCCTAGCATGTCTAAAATTCTGTCCTATCCAATGTATGCACTCTTTCCTGTTTATCTCTTTGCCTAACATGACTTACTGAGTCTTTGAGATCCTATGTGTTGTATGTAGTTTGTGACTATATGTTTCCTCTGTCCCTATCCATGTACCCTAATGTGATCCTTATGTGTCACAATCCCTTTATCCCCATGTGAAGATCTGTTTATTAAGTGTTCGAAATGTCTCTTATGACTAATTGATTGTCTGTTGATTGGTATTCTTCTCAAACTGTCTTCCACCACTAAGTTATTACCTATTTTGTAAAAATATTCTACTTCTGAAGTCATCTATGTACTATTTTCAAAACAAAGCTATGTCATACACTCTCACATTACTCCTAGAATATTAGGTTCTGCCCTTTTGACATGTGTACTCCCTTGAGATCTCTCTGAACTCTGACATGTTAGAGCTGGCCTTTCCACACTGTACCTAAATCAGCTATTGTTTGAGAAAAGGTCTAGGTGTGAGCACTTCCTGGGATCTTTGAGGTCCTTAGGGAACTCTGACACACCTAGACATGATACTGTCTATGGAACTTTGGCATTAGAGGCTATTGGAGGCTTGGGAAGTCATTTGGGCCTGCTTCAGGCACCCTATAGTTAGCTTCTTCTTATACTTCATTTATTTTATGTAATTTATTCACCTGGTCTGTAATAATTATTTGTAAACAACATTGGGGTGATTACTGAAAAGGGGTGGGTAGTTATATATGTTGGGTAAACCGGGTAGATACCATGCCTATAGGATTTATGTTAATGCATTTGCTATTTTTGTTATACCTTCACAACATTAGAAATTATGCCTATAGGATCCAAATGGTTTCAATAACAAAAATCATGTCTATAGGGTTAAAATCAACTTTATAACTGGAAATCGTGCCTATAGAGTGTAAAGGGATTGAGTTCAGTTCCTATTACAGCATGTATTTACACTTGTTTCACTAGAAATCATGCCTATAAGTTCTAAAATCAGCTCTTAACAATTAGATACCATGCCTATAGGAATTAAAACCAGTTCTAGTAGAAATCCTGCCAATAGATCTTAAAATCAGTTTATTTAAACAAATCGGTTTAATTCATGTTAGTTCTTTTTGAATTAGTTTAATCAATTGTCCGCTTCTTTAAATGAGTTTTCAAACACTGCCTTAATTTACTACCGCTAGAAAGCATGTCTATAAGATCTCAAGTGTCCGTTTAACTGTTCACTGTTTTACTGCATCAATGTAGATATCATGCTCTTATAAAATCATTGTTCTATGTTTAGGCAATCCAATAGGGTGATTTAAACTCCGCAACTCTGAAACTGTGCTTGTTATTTAAAACTGTTCAGATTTTACAAATCTAAATCAGTAGGCAAGCTAAATAGGTTTTTTACACTTTGTCCTAATTCAACACTGTATAATTCCTGCTCACCTAGATACCACGCTCTAAGATTTTCTCCTAAATAGCTGACTGTTGTTTGAAGACGTGCATTTACTTGTTAAATTTGTGGAGATGACTATGAGCCTGTAATTTGTCCTTTTTTTAAATGCATTCTTAATTGTTCTTGATTGACGCCTAAAATTTTATCCTTTAAAATTTTAGAAAGGTCTAGAACTGTCCAAAAGGAGGTCCTAAAATACCTCCAGGTCCACGAGGAAGAAACGGGTAGTGCATGCATATGACATTTTCAAGGTTGCTAGAGTGCTTTAGGCTATGACCAAGGGAAGGGAATTGGGTAGTAAAGATATGATGACTACGCGCTAATGTCACGTGTAGTCCCTCGTTGAGGAGTGTTTACGTGGAATTGTATGGGGTGATCCTATAGGCTAACCCACCTAGGACCCCTCTTTCCTAATTCCTGATGTTGAAACTTTACTTTTCTATATGTATGCAATTTTTTCAAGTCTTTTCCTTTTTATCTCATTACTTGAATCATACAAAATATGCCTTTATTTACAAATATGTGTTTAAACTATTTATTTGTTCAAAAGGACTAATTCATAAGTATAAGTTGGGCCGGGGCCCACCGTTCTGGACTGAGAGGGGTGCCAAACACCTTCCCCTCAAGGTTATTTCGAGCCCTAACCCTAAATCTATGGTAATGCAAACTAGTCTAAGAATTAATTACTCTAGGTTCCCTAATGCACCATAATCCGTTAGGTGGCGACTCTTCAAAAACCCAAATTCACAAAAGGAAATGAGTTATTACCCCCATGAATGTTGGAACCCGGATTTCTCTCTCTCTCCGGAGGGGAAAAGGGGTGCACGACAATAAGTACGGACATCTCCGCACCAATCTGTAGGACTCTACGATGCTTTCTCATGACTCGTGAGACCTATGTGAACCTAGTGCTTTGATACCAAACTGTCACAACCCAATTCCCACTAAAGGTCGTGATGGCACCCATCGTCGCCGTTGGGCAAGCCAATGGTGATCTATCTATTTAATTGCTCATTTTATTACTTTTGAAATCATAAATTTTATTTAGTAAAAACTAAGCATTGAAGCCATGGTGATGTAAAATACATAAAGTAAAATGGTGATAATATTAGACAAAAACCATAAGCATCTACTAGAACTTCCCAAAATCCGGTGTCACAAGTGCACGTTCAATCTAGTAGAATATATAAACCACTACAACTACTGTCTGAAATGAAATGGACAAAAATATAATATGCAATAGGAAGAAAACTCCGAGTGACGTAGATCGGAGCACGGGGGAGCAACTTACCACTAAGTCTTCGAGTAATGTGGATGCGTGCCTAAACGAACACCAGATGTACCTGCCTTAGTACCTCCACAATTTGTGTAGAAGTTTAGCATAAGTACATAAATCAATGTGTACCTAGTAAGTATCTAGTCTACCCTCGAAGAAGTAGTGACGAGGGATCGACATCGACACTTACTAGTGGTTATATTAGGCATAAACATGTTTCAGAACTAGCAACATTAGGTGAAATTAACTGCTAAAGAGACTTAAAATGACTGTAAAGCTAACAGAGTTGCACACAACAATAGCCCATAAATACATTAAGCCATGGATTTCAGAAGTAGGAGTGTGCTAATCAGAAACATATAAGAACAAAATTGCAAAGGTTAAATGACTTACTAGTTAAACGGACAACAATAAAGAACAAAATTCAACAAGAACCCAGAATCCTAATGCTTCAATGTTCCCAAGAGCTTCAAAGGAACCCCGTGCAATGCTCAAACCAAGAGAAGGTTGAATAATAGAATCTCAGTGGCCTTGGCGTTTAAGATATGTCTCAAAAGGGAATGGGGAGGGCTTTATATAGCAGTAAAATTGAAGAACAAACAAGGAAACAAAATAAATCAAACATAGAATAAGGAAAGAAGGTATGCAAAATTAGTTCAAAATCAATTTAGGAGAGAAATCGAGTAAACCCTAGTTGACAAAAATCGAACTTTGTCCTGAGATCTTGGCTAATCGGATCTAATATAGCCTTGCTATGATGCATATGAATGAGATTTCATCCAAATTGAAAAGATTGAAGGTTGAACGGCTAGAATCTGAGAGACAGTACTTGCCATGTTTAGGCAAGTACTAAGTGATACCATGGTCTTGTAGAAAATAACGAGATAACACACAAAAGGAAAGGAAATCATGGAAAGAATCCATGGTTGAGACAGATTTGGAAAAATTTGAGAAGGCGGCTAAGGTTTCTATTGAGAAGAAAAGAGAGTAGAAAGGATTTAGGGGCGGCGGATTAAAGAGAATGAGAGGATTAGTGTTGGGGTGGGTAATTAAATGAAGGGTTTAGTCATGGGTCGTTGATCTCTTAAGATCAATGGCCAAAATTTTAATGAAGTTGGGGCGGGTCGTTTGAAATGGATACCGACCAGTTTGGGTAGAAGGGCTGCTTGGTTTGGGCTTGGGGTCTATTGGCTAATTTGTTGGGCCATTTTGGTCCGAATATTGGCTCAAAGATTGGGCCAGCACTTTTAAATACACATATTTTATCAAAATAATTTATAAAAATTATTAGTAAATAAATAAAAAAATATTTTTATGCACTAATATGATTTAAATTAATGATAGTATAAAGATATAAAATACTATTTTGACACAAATAATATGAATAAGGAGCATCTGTGTATGAATATAGGCAATTATTGCAAAATTAGGTACTAGCTTAAAAATACAAACATAATTATACGAAATGAAGTGAAAATATTATCAAACATATATGAGAGAAAAAATAGTAATTTTGGATGATTAAGTCATCACAAATAATCTAAAGGGATAATCACTAAATATTTATGTAATTTAGATGCAAGAAAATTAATTTTAATGCTCTAAAAATTATGGAACATTGTATAGAAATGCTTGTATAGATTTGTAAACTAGATAATGATGCAAAATGATGTTTTAAAATTATATATACTATTTGGGAAAATATGACAGCAAAATTGGGTATCAACATATTGTATCTAGTCTAGCCGGAAAGGCATAGAACCTAGCCGGAGTGCCACCTAGCTGGCCTCAACCTCTAGGGTGACCCCTACCCACGTGCCCCAGCCTCTGGGTATCTAGACGGGTGATGCGGCAGTTGGTGCGGTAATTATGGCTGATGATCCTTTTATATTACCTTGCCCGAAGCCTGGGGCAAAACCTCCTCGTATGTCCAAGCTCCCCGCACTCGTAACAACTTCTCGGTGCAGAAGACTGCTGACCCTGAGTCTGACCTAGATGACCTGAATACCCACTGAGGAACCCCGAATGGATGATAGACGGTAGGTACTCTCTAGAAGCAAGTCCGCACTAGAGCACTCCGAGCAGATGGTGGTGCTGAATACATGGGCCTGTTAGAATGGCACCTCATGAACTGACCTCTCCCCTAGATAGGGATCCACTGAATTTGCCAAAATACCGAGGTCGCGTCTCCCCTGTCGTATACAATCAGCTCTAGCTACCGATACCCTCGGTCTTTTGAGATAGCTCAACAACCTGGTCGTGAGAAGTCCCCTTCTCAAGCTCTCGAGCCACAGTAACTTAGATACCATAATGCAAGCCTGCAATAGACCTCTTCACTCTCTCTTCATCTGTAGGGAGTATCATAAGTATGTGGTGAAATAACTCAGAGAATCTTGCCTCATAATCAATAATAGACATCTGAACCTACTGGGGCCGCTCGAACTGGCCCCGTAAGTCTTCCCTCTAAGAGGGTGGAATATACCTCTCGAGAAAGAGACGTATGAACGGGTCCCAAGTCAAGGGAAGTAAACCAGCTGGCCTGCTACAGAGATAAAACTACCACCATCTACAGGACTTGCCCTCCAACTAAAATTTGGTGAAGTCCACCCCGTTGGAATCATATACTCCCATATTATGCAGCATGTACCTACAACGACAAATGAAGTCTTGTGGGTCCTCATGCCTCTTACCGCCAAATATATAAGAGAGTAGCCTATTCCATCTATCTAGATGCTTCTGCTGCTCAATGGTCGTGGCTGGTCAGGGCTCTAGTTAAGTGCTGCAACTGGTTAGGCCTCGCCCACAGGTTGTTCACCTAGGGTTTTATATACGACAACTGCTAGCCAAGAAGAATGAGCAATAAGGGTATCAGCTCTCTCCTCTCGCCTAAGATATGGCCATATCTTCCCGAGATAGCCCACCTATGTCATAGAATCCATGAACCATAGCATATGGCCTCCTAGAATCCCGGTGCAGTCATAAAATCCGTTGGGGTCGGCTCAACTGCAGGTGCCTCATCTTGCTCCTCAATAACATTATCCTCCACTAAATCCATTGATGGTACAACAAGAGAAACTCTAAGATGCTCTCGTCCTCTAGCGGGAGATGTGGCCCTACCCCAACCTCTGACTCGACCTCTAACAACCAGGGAAGAATCTCCTATACCATCAGGTACAGCTGTAACACACGTTCTCACCATCTATGAGAGAATATGAGAAAGATACTTAGCATAATATTAACTACGCGATAAGAGATGATGAAGAAGAAGTTTTCTTAACACCCTATAGCCTCTCGAGGATAAGTACGGACGTCTCCGCACCAATCTGCAAGACTCTACGATGCCTGCTCATGACTTGTGAGTCCTATGTGAACCTAGCTCTTTGATACCAAGTTGTCACGACCCAATTCCCAATAAAGGTCGTGATGGAACCCATCATCGCCGTTGGGCAAGCCAATGGTGATCTATCTATTTAATTGCTCATTTTATTACTTTTGAAATCATAAATTTTATTTAGTAAAGAAACTAAGCATGGAAGCCATGGTGATGTAAAAAACATAAAGTAAAATGGTGATAATATTAGACAAAAATCATAAGCATCTACTAGAACTTCCCAAAATCTGGTGTCACAAGTGCACGGTCAATCTAGTAAAATATACAAACCACTACAACTACTATCTGAAATGAAATGGACAAGTATATAAAATACAACACGTAGAAAACTCTGGGTGCTGTAGATCGGAGCACGGGGGAGCAACTCACCACTAAGTCTTCGAGTAATGTGGATGCATGAATGAACGGGCACCAGATGTACCTGCCTTAGTACCTTGACAATTTTTGTTGAAGTGTAGCATAAGTACGTAAATCAATGTGTACCTATTAAGTATCTAGTCTAACCTCGAAGAAGTAGTGACGAGTGATCGACATCGATACTTACTAGTGGTTATATTAGATATAAACATGTTTCAGAACTGGTAATATTAGGTAAAATTAAATGCTAAAGTGACTTAAAATGACGGTAAAGCTAACAGAGCTGCACACAAGAATAGTCCAGAAACACATTAAGCCATGGATTTTAGAAGTAGGAATGCGCTAATCAGTAACACATAATAACAAAATTGCAAAGGTCAAATGACTTACCAGTTAAACGGACAACAATAAAGAACAAAATTCAACAAGAACCTAGAATCTTGATGTGTCAAAGTTCCCAAGAGCTTAAAAGGAAACCCGGGCAATGCTCGCACAAAGAGAAGGTTGAATAATAGAATCTCAGTGGACTTGGCTTTCAGCTGGCAAAAAATAAAGTGCAGAACAGGAGATTGAGGGAATAACAGAACAAATCTCCAGTTTTTAGGGAAAATATAGCGTTTAAGGTCTATCTCAAAGGGAATGTGGAGGGGTTTATATAGCAGTAAAATTGAACGAACAAACAAGGAAACAAAATAAATCAAACATAGAATAAGGAAAGAAGGTATGCAAAATCAGTTCAAAATCAATTTAGGAGAGAAATCGGGTAAACCAGTTGACAAAATTCAAACACTGGCAAGAGATCTTAGCTAATCGGACTTAATATTGCCTTGCTATGATGCATATGGATGAGCTTTCATCCAAATTGAAAAGATTCATGGTTGAACAACCAGAATCTAAGAGACAGTACTTGCCATGTTTAGGCAAGTACTAAGTGATACCATGGTCTTGTAGAAAATAACGAGATAACACACAAAAGGCAAAGAAATCATGGAAAGAATCCATGGTTGAGACAGATTTGGAAAAATTCAAGAAGGCGACTATAGTTTCCATGAGAAGAAGAGAGAGTAGAGAGGATTTAGGGGCAGCGAATTAAAGAGAATCAAAGGATTAGGGTTGGGGTGGGTAATTAAATAAGGGGTTTAGTCATGGGCCGTTGATCTCTTAAGATCAATGGCCAAAATTTTAAAGAAGTTGGGGCAGGTCGTTTGAAACGGATACTGACCGGTTTGGGTAGAAGGGCTGCCTGGTTTAGGCTTGGGGTCTATTGGGCTAAGTTGTTGGGCCATTTTTGTCCTAAAATTGGCTCAAAGTTTGGGCCAACCCTTTTAAATACACATATTTTATCAAAATAATTTATAAAAATGATTAGTTAATAAATAAAAAATATTTTTATGCACTAAAATGATTTAAATTAATGATTTGGCATTATAAAAATATAAAATGCTATTTTGACACAAACAATATGAATAAGGAGCATTTGTGTATGAATATAAGCTATTATTGCAAAATTAGGTATTAGCTTAAAAATACAAACATAATTATACGAAATGAAGTGAAAATATTATGAAACATATATGGGAGGCAAAATAGTAATTTTGGATGATTACGTCATCACAAATAATTTAAAGCAACAATCAATAAATATTTAGGTAATTTAAATGCAAGAAAATTAATAATGCTCTAAAATTTATGGAACATTATAGAGAAATGCTTGTATAGATTTATAAACTAGATAATGATGCAAAATGATGTTTTGAAAGGATATATATTATTTGGGAAAATATGACAGCAAAATTGGGTATCAACATATTGCATCTGGTCTAGCCGGAAAGGCATAAGAGCTAGCCGGAGCGCGACCTAGCGGCCTAAACCTCTAGGGCGACCCCTACCCACGTGCCCTCCGCATCTGGACATACATATGGGCGATGCGGCAGCTAGTGCTGTAATTATGGGCTGATGATCCTATTATATTGCCTTGTCCCGAAGCTTGGGGGAAAACCTCCTCGTATGACCAAGCTCCCCGCACTAGTAGCAACTTCTCGGTGCAGAAGACTGCTGACCCTAAGTCTAAACTTGGTGACCTAAATACCTACTGAAGAACCCTGGATGGCCGATGGATGGTAGGTACTCTCTAGAATGGCGCTGAAGCAGGGCCGCACTGGAGCACTCCGAGCAGATGGTGGTGCTAAATATGTGGGCCTGCTAGACTGGCCCCTCATGAACTGACCTCCCCCCTAGACAAGGAGCCACCGAATTTGCCAGAATGCCGAGGTCACATCTCCCATGTCGTATACAATCATCCCTAGCTACCGATACCCTCATTCCTCCGAGCTAACTCCATAACCTGCTTATGAGAAGTCCCCATTTCAAGCTCTCGAGCCATAGTAACCTGGATACCATAATGCAAGCTCGCAATAAATCTCCGCACTTTCTCTTCATCTGTAGGGAGTATTATAAGTACGTGGCGAAACAACTCAGAGAATCTTGCCACATAAGCGATCATAGACATCTGACCCTACTAGAGCCGCTCGAACTGGCCCCGTAACTCTTCCCTCTAAGAGGGTGGAATATACCTCTCGAAAAAGAGACATATGAACTGGTCCCAAGTCAAGGTAGGTGAACCAACTGGCCTGCTACAGAGATAAGACTACCACCATCTACAGGCCTTTCCCTCCAAATGAAATATGGTAAAGTCCACCCCGTTGGAGTCATATACTCCCATATTATGCAGCATGTCCCTACAACGATCAATGAAGTCTTGTGGGTACTCATGTCGCTCCTGCCAAATATAGAAGGAGGTAGCCTAGTCCATCTGTCTATACAATTCTACTACTCAATGGTCGCGGCTGGTCTGGGATCTGGTATAAGTGCTGCGACTAGCTGGGCCCCGTCCACAGGTAGTGCACCTGGGGTTTAATATACGGTAACAGCTTGCTAAGAAGTATAAGTGTTAGGGGCATATTCTACCTCCTCTCGCCTGAAAAGTGGTCGGATCTTCCAGAAATAGCCTGTTGTGTCATAGAATCCATGAACCGTAGCATATGTCCCATGACCCCCTGGAATCCCGGTGCAGTCATAAAATCTACTGGGGTCGGCTCGGCTGCAGGCTCATCCTGCTCCTCAATAACAGGATCCTCTACTAAATCCACTAATGGTACATGATTGCGGCCTACTCCACACTACTATTGAGTAGCGAGAGAGGGTCAGAGCAGCTTTTACCTGATTTTGGGTCGGGATCGATTTACACAAAGAGCTAGAATTTGGAATCGAGTATCTATCTAGTTTAGGATTGCATATGTGTTCCAAATTACTATTCTAATCATTTTTGGAGTTTCCGTTTTACTTCTACTATTATCAACTACAAATGGTAAATGCAACTAGATTAAGCTAAGAGTTAAACTAAAAAGGGTTGTTCAAATGGTTTAAAAGGCACTAGGGTAATGACTTTCACCTAGGTGGTTAATTGACGGGTAATTGAATCTAAGACACGATTGACATAATTGGGGAGTATGATATAACCGTTGCACTATTTTACCCACTCTACACCTCTTAGTAGTTCGAGTGATTTTGCTCAAATTGACTATCTCAAGACCAATTGGGTGTGCAAATTTGCACAAGCAACTAGGGTTCAAGTCGGGTATTACTCTCTTGAGGTTTAACGCTCTAATTGGGGCTATTAATCTGTTGAGTACGCCCGAATTCCTTGTTGGACCAATTTTGGAGACCTAGGCTCTCTTTCACAAGAAGAACCGAAGTCAACTAAACACAAACTAGTGTTTGCAACCACTAATTCAGAAATTAACCATGAAATAGGCTCAAATATCAAATACCCATTGTCAATTTAGCCCTAAAATACAAGACCCATCAATTACCCATACTTGGGTTGAGCCACAACCCTAGCTTATGGGTCTAGCTACTCATAATTAAAGAAGAAAAGCAAGAAATAGATGAAGAATAACTCATATTAATTGATCACTAAGGTAAATAACAAGATTCAATGAAGAAAAGTAGATACAATTGCCCAAAAATACCTAAGAATCTCGAACCCGCGAATGCAGCTGCTTAATTACAATATCTGATGCCCTAAAAATGGGAAAAGAAGCTATTTATACTAAGCTGAAAATTCTGGATAAAAATGTCCCTACGGGGTTAGTGCGGACCGCACAAAATGGATTGTGTCCGTACTAGGGCTCTTGACTTCAAAATCCAACTCTCTGAACTCAGGCAATGCGGACCGCACATAACGGAATGCGGCCGTGGATGCTTCTAGTGTGGTCCGCACAGAATGGACTGCAGACCGCATTGGCTTGAAACTTCAAAACTGGCATCTCTCTAATTCTTGGGTATGCGAACCGCACTAAGTCAAGTGCGACCGCATTAACTTCAGTGTGGACCACACAAAACGTAGTGCAACCACATTGCCTTTGTGCCTGAATGTCAACCTCTGTGAATTCGCTAGTGCGGACCGCACAGAATGGTGTGCGGCCGCACTGGCCTGTTTTGCTTGAGCTTTGTCTTGTCTTGGGACTTGTGCAAGTTTTACTCCTTTTTGAGCTGATCTTTGACATTTTGTCACTTTGTTGATCAAACCTACAATCAAGCACAACTTGTGAGGCTTTTGGGACTATTTTGTATGAATTTCTAATCAAAGCATAAGCAAGGAGTATAAAATGCGTTAAAATCCCTAGTTATCAACTGCCCCAAACTTAAGCTTTTGCTTGTCCTCAAGCAAACAAAATAAGACCCACCCCTTAAGGGAAAATCCAAGAAATTTTCAACTGACCTAAAGTAACCTCATCTAGCATCAGTTGGGACTAACAATTGCCCTCAATACAAATGAATCATTAACAACTTTTACTCCATGAAACACCATGGATTAAGTGCAACACAAGAGCATCAAGAATTGACTCAACACATCAAAGAAATCTTTTCTATTACTTCGGTCATTGTGGAACCCAAACTTACACACCCTCAAATTTCCCTAAGCAAACCTCACCTTTAGAATAGTGGCACTCAAAACGAGGTTAATGGAAGTTCACTAGGCTTGTATTATGGTTCTTGAAGGAAAAATATCTAAGGCCCAAAAGGGTTGACTAGGGATCTTATGATTGGTAGGTTATGGGTGTGTTCAACTATCATTTGGACCAAGGAGAGTCTATAACCATGTCTCAAGTCAGAATTCACTTAGGATTTCACCTCAACAAACATTTAGGGCAAGTTCTAGACCATGGCTCGGGACTTGGACTTGCAATGCGATTACTCACCACACAAGATATGGGATTGCTAACAGAGTTGGGGACCCACAACGACCTTAGATAAGATTTAAGCACACAATGGTCCCAAAAAACCACTTGATGATTATCGGTCAACACAAGAGTCTCAAGGTCACTACTTTCACCATCCTAAATACAATAATTTGTTTTTGACCATAAGATCAAAGGCAAATGTGCTAGGCCCAAGTGAAGCTTTGCTTGAGGCACCCTTAACTACTAACTACTAAAAACGAAAAGAAAAAACGGACTCAAACCCTTAAGAAGGTTGTCACGCCATCAGTCATTGGGAAGAGCCACCCGGTTCACACAACACTCCACCTTTGGAAAGAACCGTGGCATTAAGAAAACCAAAGGCTTATTGCAAAACTTGAGAAACAAGAAGCTATGAATAACAAATAAGAAGCTAAGAACGAAAAATTTGCGTAAAGTAGAATGAATATATACAAGATGGGATTTGAATATACAATAGATGGGATGAATATATACAATGTAACATAACTTTATATACAGACCCAAAGTAAAATAAAAGTGCGATAAATGTACGAAATGTTAAAATTATATACAACCCAAAGGTGAAAAATCCAGAAAGCATAAAAAGGTATCAAATATATATACAATCATTCGAATGAAAAAAAAGTAGGGCATACCCCTTCAAATAAAAGCTGGCATTGTCCCCAATGCAAACTCCAAATAAAGCATCAAAAAGAGATAGGAAAAAGGATATAGGGACTCCCTATGGCTTGTCTGTCTGCATAGGCTCCTGAGTGGTCCCAAGGTCCTCACTATGCTTGGGAACCTCAGACTGGTTCTCGGTGGCCTGCTGCTCTGCTGCTGCTGGGACCTAGGCTTGGACCTGGACAGGCTCCTAAAGTGCATCCTGAGGCTGACTGGAGGAAGCCTACGGTGGGTCGGCCAACTGGATGACTGCATGATCCGCTCTAGGAATCATCCTCTTCCTTTTGGAAGGCCTCTGTGAATGCTCTAGCTGGGAATGAGCTGCGGGTACTGGGTCTTGGAGCAGTAAGTCTAAAGGCATCTAATCCGCCTTCAGTCTGTCAACATCCGCTCTCAACACTTTCACGGACTCCTTGGATGCCCGTGTCTTCCTCAGCTTCTTGTGCTCCCGAGCAAGCTCCTTGAGAGACTTGCTATGTGAATAACCTGCTTAGTCAGTACCTTCTGAGTATCGAGGATTTTTTTCTGGTTGTCTAAAATATCTTTCAAAGCATCCTCTATCGACTGGGAAACCTGTGGGATGGGAGGTGCCGACTGAGCCTCTACCGTGGTAATCAGGATGGACAACTTGGATAAGGCATTATGCATCTCATTATTGATACTCAGAAATGCCTTGCTCAGTCGGTGGGCAGTAATAAGATGGTCCTGGGAAGATGGAATTTTTGGGTCCGCTGAAGTGGATGGACCAGGAGAGGCAGTAGTGGAAGTAGATGCAGGCTCAACTGGAGTCGCTACCACAATTGGCTCTTCAGACTGGCCAGTTGGAGCAGTAACTGTACTCTTGAAGTTCTTGCTCTTAGGGTTGTCATCCCCCTACATGATGTACTAGGAAAAAGGGGCTTTCGCTTTGACTTTGATGTCGAAGGGCCTCTTCTTCACTTTCATGTCCCGGAAGTACACAGTGAGGAAATTGGGGAACGGGTAGTTTTTGTCATGCTCGGAACCCACAATAGTAATAATCTGTGACATCACATTCCCCACATTGATTGGGTACCCCGCCATGATCGAATCCACTAACACAGTCTGGTGGAGAGGGAGGGAGTTCTCATGTGTTGTGGGGTCCAACCTACTACATACAAAGGTCTCCCACCCTCGTGCCTCAAAGTTCAAACTCTGTCTCAAGATCTTGACTCCAGCAGTCAACCAATCAGGGGTAGTACTTGGGATTGTTAGGTACTGTGCTAGCCAGGGACGAACCTCCTCGCCCATTTCCATATTTTCCATGTACAGGGTCTCATCTTCCTCACTAAACCCAAGATAGTCATTGATTGTCTTCTCGTCGAACAACACCTTCAGATTTCAAACCTTGGTCACTTTGGAGCCCTTTTTAATGTGGGCTACGTTACTGTAAAATTCCTTGACCAAGTGTTCGTTGGCATCCACACACTCATCTAGAAAATGTTCCCAACCCACTCTTATCCTAAACTGCCTCCTCATGTTGGGGTTGTGAGGTAGCAAGTCTCTATCAATAAAACTCCTCTCCAGGATTAGTTGCCTCACTGGCCACCATTCCCGGAACTTGTGGTACGCTACCTCACTAACAAACAGGTCCTGCCACACCTCCAGCTTCCTAGTTGGGGCCATATCCCCCACTTGTGGTTCACCTCCTTCTCCTACTTCTTCGTCTCCCCCTACTTCATCCTCATCACCTACTGCACCCTCTCCAGATAATGAAACTATGGGAGAGGTGGAGTATTCCCCACTACCATCACCTGAGCCCTCAGACGACCTAGAAGAGATGTTCACTGATGCTTGGGTAGTGGGGGATGCTGGAGGTGTATCTCTCAGTCTATGCCTCTTCGGCCAAACATGGATGTATTCTTGCACAAAGTCCAAAGAGATCTCCCAGGAAGGCTCATACTCACTCCCCGACATGTCAATGGCTCTGTCAGCAGCTTTTATCGCTTTCCTCATGTTCTTCATGTTTTTCCTAGCTTGGGGAGTGAGTCTTATCATTTTCTGCTTCCCTCCCCGGGAAGATTTACCTCTGCCACGTTGTTTAGATAATTTTCCTAGTTGTTGTACCATTGTCTGCAAACACAATTCAAATGCATTTGTTAGTATCAATAGCAGCAGGCAAGAAATAGAATTGTAGACAGAAGAAAAGAGTTGCAGAAGGTACCCAGTGCGGACCGCACAAAGTGGTGTGCGACCGCACAGGGGCCAATGTGGACCTCACAAAATGGCCATGCGGTCCGCACAGGGGTGGGATTTAGACTACCCACCCTCTGTATCTAGGTAGTGCGGATCGTACAAAATGTAGTGCGGCCGCACAGGGGCCAATGCGGTCAGCACAAAATGTAGTGCGGCCGCACTACCCAAAGTTCAGCTTTCAGAAGTTTCATCAATGCGGTCTACATAAAATGGTACTACGGACCGTACCGGCGCACTGCGGACCGCATAGAAATGACTGCGGTCCACACTAAGTGCCCAGTTGTGGCACTAAGTTAGGGTTTAATAGATTTTTGATTTTAAGCATAATTAATACCTAAACAATGCCCCTAAGTTATTTCCCATGGTTTTTAACTACAGGAGCCTACTCTAATCAAAACATTTACAAACCTAACCTAATTAATTTGAAGAAAAACTAGGGGAAACATAGAGAGGGAAACAAGAAAAACTAAAATCAAAAGAAATTATCAAAATTTAACAATTAAAAGGCAAGCAATGGTACTAGATATGAGAGTTAACGAAGAGTAACAAGTCCAAACAGTTAATTACGAACAAAGACGGTGATGAACAATGCTTGTATAAGTTTTAAGAGTTAGGGTTCAAAAAGGGTAAAAGGCCACATGCCCTATTTATAGAAAAGACCTAGGACCCAGTCTCACCAACCAGTGCGAACCATACAAAATCGACATCGGTCCTCACTACACAGCTTTTGCCAAGTTTGACCAAGTAACCCATTGCGGTCCCCACAAAATAGATAGTGGCCGCAGTGGTCCATTGCGGACCACACAAAATGTAGTGCGGCCGCAGTGGCAAACTTCAGAGAGGTCATCATTTCACCCTTCACTAGTGCGGTCCGCACTAACAGCTTCAGAGACCTGCCACTTTTTTCCACTATGTCCTGTACTGTACCAACACAATCCTGAAACATCTCACAACCAGTTAGCCCAAAGATAAATCCTATCCTACAATGAAAATCAAAGAAAAATAAGAAGAAAAACACATGGGTTGCCACCCAAGAAGTGCCTGATTTAACGTCACGGCACGATGCAAGTTACCATCACATCATTTGAAATTGATAAGTGCCACCATGTGGCTGTCATCACTATTTCCAAGATAATGCTTGACCCAGTGCCCATTAACTCTGAAAACTTCACCATTTTTGTTCTTTAAATCAAGAGCACCAAACGCGGTCACACACACCACTTCAAAATGTCCACTCCATTTTGATTTGAGCTTTCCCAGAAGCAGACGTAACCGGGAGTTGAACAAAAGAACCAAATCACCTACTTTGAACTCTTTTCCATGAGCATATTTATCATGAAGGTACTTCATCTTGTCCTTATACAAGGACGAACTGGAGTAGGCATGAAATCTGAATTCATCAAGTTCATTAAGCAGCTCCACACGAAGATTGGCTGCAACATCCCACTCAAGATTAAGCTTCTTCAAAGCCCACATGGACTTCTGCTCTAACTCAATCGGTAGATGGAAAGCTTTGCCAAACACCAACCGATACGGAGACATGCCAATCGGAGTCTTGTAAGCAGTCCTATAAGCCCATAGAGCGTCATCCAACTTCATTAACCAGTCAGTCCTATTTGCATTGACCGTCTTTGACAATACACTTTTGATTTCCCTATTGGAGACTTCAACTTGACCACTTGCTTGAGGATTATAGGGCGTAGAAACTTTGTGGTTGACACCATACTTTGAAAGTAAGGTGCCGAAAGCTCAATTGCAAAAATGAGACCCCCCATTACTGATGATTGCACAAGGAGTACCAAACTTTGTAAAAATGCTCTTTTTGAGAAATGCAACAACACTCTGGGCCTCATTGTTGGGCAAAGCCACGGCTTCAACCCACTTTGAAACATAGTCCACCTCCACAAGAATGTAAGTGTTCCCACATGAGCTAACAAATGGGCCCATGAAATCAATGCCCCATACATCAAAAATATCAACCTCAAGGATGGTACTGAGAGGCATCTCATCTATCTTCGGAATTCCACCCGCTCTTTGGCATTCGTCGCATCTCTTCACCAAATCACCCGCATCTTTGAAAAAAGTTGGCCAATAAAACCCACAACTAAGAACATTAGAAGTCGTCCTCGCCCCGCCATGATGGCCACATTGGAGAGGAATGACAATCCTCCAAGATACTCAATTGCTCCTCCTCCAGAACACACCTTCGAATCACACCATCCGTGCAAATCTTGAATAAGTACGGCTCATCCCAATAGAAGTCCAAACTATCCCGCTTGAGCTTCTTCCTTTGGTTAGAAGAGAGCTCATACGGGATTATACCGGTCACAAGGAAATTAGCAACATCGGCAAACCATGGCATATCATTCATCGACACCGAAAGTAGTTGTTCGTTAGGAAATGAATCATTGATCTCTAGGCCATCACGAGGCCTCCCCTCCTCCTCCAAGTGGGACAAGTGGTCTACCACTTGGTTCTCACTACCTTTCCGGTCCACAATCTCCAAATCAAACTCTTGAAGTAACAAGACCCATCGCATCAGTCTAGCTTTGGAGTCCTTCTTCTTCATCAAGTACCGGAGACCCATCGTGTCTATCGGTATGAATAATAACCTTGGCACCCATAAGATACGACCAAAATTTTTCCATAGCAAACGCAATAGCCAAAAGTTCTTTCTCGGTCACCGTGTAGTTCACTTGAGCATTATTCATTGTCTTGCTCGCATAGTACACCGGATGAAACATTTTATTCACTCTTTGACCCAAAACCTCCCCAACCGCAGCATCGCTCGCATCACACATGAGCTCAAAGGGCAAGCTCCAATTAGGCTCGGTAATGATAGGAGTGGTGGTCAACTTATGCTTGAGAAGTTCAAAGGCTTGCATGCATTTCTTATCAAACACGAACTTAGCATCCTTTTCCAACAACTTGTACAAGGGGTTCACTACCTTCGAAAAGTCTTTGATAAATCTCCGGTGGAACCCCGCATGACCAAGAAAACTTCGAACTCCCTTGACGGATGTAGGGGGAGGGAGCCTTGAAATCACATAGATCTTTGCTTTATCTACCTCAATACCATGCTTCGAAATTTTATGCCCAAGAACAGTTCCTTCTTCCACCATAAAGTGGCATTTCTCCCAATTGAGAACAAGATTGGTTTCTTCACAACGGGCCAACACCCTATCAAGATTCTTCAAGCATTCGTCAAATGAGTCCCCCACAACACTAAAATCGTCCATAAACACCTCCAAAATATCTTCCACCATATCAGTGAAAATGGCCATCATACACCGCTGAAATATAGCTGGTGCATTACACAACCCAAAAGGCATCCTAGAGAAGGCAAAATTGTCATATAGACAAGTTAATATGGTCTTCTCCTGATCTTATGAAGCAATCAAGATTTGGTTGTACCCAGAATACCCATCTAAGAAGCAATAGAAGGCACGCCCAGCAAGTCGATCTAACATCTAGTCAAGGAAAGGCAAAGAGAAGTGATCCTTGCGGGTCACTTTATTCAACTTGCGGTAGTCCATGCATACCCTTCAACTAGTGACTGTTCTTGTAGGAATCAACTCATTTTGAGAATTTGTAACCACGGTCATGCCACCCTTCTTCGGTACACATTGCACTGGCGAAGTCCAAGAGCTATCAGAGATGGGGTACAAAACCCCGGCATCCAACCACTTGATCACCTCTTTTTTTACAACTTCTTGCATTGCTTTGTTCAATCTTCTTTGATGCTCCAAGGAAGGCTTTGCATCATCCTCCAAGGTAATTTTGTGCATACACAATGCGGGGCTTATTCCCCGAATATCAGATAGAGTCCATCCAATTGCCTTTTTCCGCTTTTGAAGCACCGCCAATGTGGCATCAACCTGCATGTTAGTAAGGCAAGAAGAAAGAATAACTGGCAAAGTAGAATTTGAGCCTAATAACTCATACCTGAGGTGTGGAGGAAGTGGTTTCAATTCCAACACCAGAGGCTCCTCAATTGAAGGTTTAGTTAGTGGAGTCTTTCTATTCTCGAGATCCAAAGACAATTTCCTAGACTCATAAGAATAAGAGACCATTCCATATAAAGCATTCATGCACTCCACTCGGCTTGCATCCTCATTGACCACAGGATATAACAATACGGCCTCCAATGGGTCCTCCACATTGATCATTGCACTGGTGTCATCAATTATCACTGCTGTGATGAGGTCAACAAAAGAGCACACCTTGGTACTGTTGGGCTACTTCATAGATTTTCACACATGAAAGACCACCTTTTCATCACCCATCCGGAAGCTGAGTTCCTCTGCTTCCATATCTACCAATACCTTCCCCGTACCTAAGAAAGGTCTGCCCAGTATGATAGGAACTTCGTAGTCCATCTCGCAGTCCAAGATCACAAAATCAGCTGGCAAGATAAATTTGTCCACCCGGACAAGCACATCATCAATAATACCCAAGGGTCTCTTCATCGATCTATCCCCCATTTGTAACCTCATGGAAGTCGGCCCAAGTTGCCCAATACCCAATGTTTTGAAAACTGAGTAGGGCATCAAATTGATACTAGCTCCCAAATCACATAGAGCCTTGGCAAAATCCACACTCCCAATGGTACAAGGAATGGTGAAAGCACCGGGATCTTCAAGCTTCGGGGCCATAAATGCACTATAGCACTAACTTGGTGAGTCATCTTTATACTTTCACAATCTATAAAACGCTTCTTTATGACCAAATCTTTCATGAATTTTGCATAGCCCGATATCTGTTCAAGAGCCTCCACCAAAGGCACATTAATAGATAAGCTCTTCATCATGTCAATGAACTTTTTAAACTGATTATCATTCTTTTGCTTCGCGAGCCTTTGAGGATAAGGTGGAGGTGGCCTTGGTAAAGGTGTCTTGGCTTTAGGGACAACCGACTCCGACATGTCAATTATGTGTTCCCTAGATAGGTTTACATCATTTTGAGTTTCCACCTCGACATCTTGAATATCAATCCTCACTTCATTGTTCACATTTTCATCAACCACATCTTCAACTACCAAAGAGACTTCATTTTCTTGCAATTCAACATCATCATCCAAGATTTGCTTTTGGTTGGAGGCATTCACATCACCGCCTCTCCCACTTCTCGTTGTTACCACCATGACATGATTGTTTCCACCCTTCAGGTTCACTATTGTATCACTTGGTAGAGCACCCTTAGGGAGAGTATTTAATGACTGAGAGATTTGGCCATACTGTACGTCCAAATTTCTGATAAAGGTATTGTGGGAAACCAACTGTGCATCTGAATCCGCATTCTTCTTCATCATCTGTTTGAACATCATTTCAATTTTACTCATATCATTGCTAGAAGGACTAGGACCTTGAGATGGAAATGGGGGTGTATTGTTCGGTTGTTGGTACATTTGGGGCCTTTGAAAGCCTTGCCCCCGATTTCCTTGATTTCCATTGTTCCACCCACCTTGAATGTTATTGACACCCCAATTGTTGTTATTACCATTTCAATTACCTTGGTTGCCTTGATTGTTCTTCTGATTGTCCCAGTTGTTGTTTTGGTTACTGTTCCCCCAATTTCACTGTTTTGTTGTTGGTTGCCCCAATTGCCTTGAGGTCTCCACTGTTGTTGGTTGGAATTGCCCCGTTGGCTTTGATAGTTGTTTACATATTGAACCTCTTCACTTTGGTCATCATAACCATTATTTTGAAATCCATCATAGTCATCATCAAATTGATCAGAATTCCCTTGGTTTTGTTGCCTTCTTTTGTTGACAAGAATATTAATACCCTCCATGGAATTCACTTGGCGAGGATTTTGAACTTGTTGCAACTGTGCCTTTTCCAATTGGTTCATAGTAGTTTTAAGCTCAGTTATAGCTTACTCGTGATCATGTAGTTCTTTGTGCAAATGAATAACCGTGGGGTCACCTAAGACACATTGGCTCTACTTTGCCATGCAAAAGAAGTGTCAGCCATCTCGTCAAGTATATCACATGCCTCATCATACGACAGCTTCATAAAGTTGCCCCCAGCAAGTTGGTTCACTATGCATTGATTTGTTGTATTGATGCCCCGGTAGAAGTTTTGTTGTATCATAGCCTCGGTCATATTATTGTTGGGGCATTCTTTGACCATTGTTCTAGAACGCTCCCAAATCTCATGCAAAGGTTATGTGGGCTCTTTCTTGAAAGCCAATATCTCATCACGCAATGCTGCCATATGCCCGACGAGAAACATTTAGCAATGAATTTATCCGCCAACTCATCCCAAGTTGTGATGGAATGGTTGGGAAGTCTCTTGAGCCAATCTAATGTCTTCCCCTAAAGTGAGAATGGGAAGAGTCTCAACCTAAGAGCATCCTCGGACACATTCGTCTGCTTGATCCCCCAACATGTATCAACGAACCCCTTGAGATGTTTGTTGGCATTTTGATTTGCAGCACTCGTGAAATACCCACACTGCTCAAGTAAGGTCGACATCACATTGGTTATCTAAAAATTACTTGCCCGAATTCGGGGTGGGACAATAGCACCCGCATAGCCCTGGTTCGGAAGTATTCTGGGAGCCACTCTTGGAAGTGGCGGAGGAGGGTCTGGAACATTGTCATTGGGATTAGCATTGGCATTGCGGCCTCTACGTTGTCCTTGAGGTATAAGAGGCACCTCAACATCTCTGACATCATCTACCTCCTCCCCTGCAATCACGTTTCCAAGAGGGTCATTAGCATTGTTCACTGCCATTTGGTACCTGAGTTATGACACAAACAAGTAAGTAACAAAGAAGGAAAGAAGAACAATACACAAAACTAACTAAATAGATAGCCAAAATTGTTAGCTCCTCGGTAACAGTGCCAAAAAGGGTGATCGTGGCCTACTCTGCACTACTTTTGAGTAGCGAGAGAGGGTCAGGGCAGCTTTTACCCGATTTTGGGTCGGGATCGATTTCCACTGAGAGCTAGAATATTGATTATCTATCTAGCTTAGGATTGCATATGTGTTCCAAATTACACTTCTAATCATTTTTGGGGTTTTTGTTTTACTTCTACTATTATCAACTACAAATGGTAAATGCAACTAGATTAAGCTAAGAGTTAAACTAAAAAGGTTGTTCAAATGGTCTAAAAGGCACTAGGGTAATGATTTTCACCTAGGTTATTAATTGACGGGTAATTGAATCTAAGACATGATTGACATAATTGGGGAGTATGATCTAACCATTGCACTATTTTACCCACTCTACACCTCTTGGTGGTTCGAGTGATTTTGCTCAAATTGACTATCTCAAGACCAATTGGGTATGCAAATTTGCACAAGCAACTAGGGTTCATGTCGGGTATTACTCTCTCAAGGTTTAACCCTCTAACTGGGGCTATCAATCTTTTGAGTACGCCCCAATTCCTTGTTGGACCAACTTCGGAGACTTAGGCTCTCTTTCTCAAGAATAACCCAAGTTAACTAAACACAAACTAGTGTTTGCAACCACTAATTCAGAAATTAACCATGAAATAGGCCCAAATATCAAAAACACATTGTCAATTTAGCCCTAAAATACAAGATCTATTAATTACCCACACTAGGGTTGAGCCACAACCCTAGCTTATGGGTCTAGCTACTCATAATTAAAGAAGAAAAGCAAGAAATAGATGAAGAACAACTCATATTAATTGATCACTAAGGTAAATAACAAGATTCAATGATGAAAAGTAGATAAAATTGTCCAAAATAGCTAAGAATCTCGAACCCATGAGTGAAGCTGCTTAATTACAATATCTGATGCCCTAAAAATGGGAAAAGAAGTTATTTATACTAAGCTAAAAATTCTGGACAAAAAAGCCCATGCGGGGTTAGTGCGGACTGCACAAAATGGAGTGCGGCTGTACTAGGGCTCTTGACTTCAAAATCCAACTTTCTGAACTCAAGCAATGCGGACCGCACATAATAAACTACAGCCGCAAAGGCTTCTAGTGCGGTTTGCACATAATGGACTGCGGACCGCATCAGCTTGAAACTTCAAAACTGGCATCTCTCTGATTCTTGGGTCTGTGGACTACACTAAGTCAAGTGCGGCCGCATTAACTTCAGT
Organism: Nicotiana sylvestris; assembly: GCF_000393655.2. Lineage (NCBI taxonomy): Eukaryota > Viridiplantae > Streptophyta > Magnoliopsida > Solanales > Solanaceae > Nicotiana > Nicotiana sylvestris. The sequence goes on from NC_091067.1 coordinate 109,242,042, forward strand.
GCGGACCACACAAAATGGTGTGCGGCCGCACTGGCCTGTTTGTCCTGAGCTTTGTCTTATCTTGGGACTTGTGCAAGTTTTACTTCTTTTTAAGCTGTTGTCACTTTGTTGATCAAACCTGCAATCAAGCAAAACTTGTGAACCTTTTGGGACTATTTTGTATGAATTTCTAATCAAAGCATAAGTAAGAAGGAGTATAAAATGCGTTAAAATCCCTAGTTATCAGTACAACAAGAGCAACTCTAAGACGCCCTCATCCTCTAGCAGGAGTTGTGGCCTTCGCCAGCCTCTAACTCGACCTCTAACAATCGAGGAAGCAGCTTCTTTACCACCAGATACACCCGTTACGCACGTTCTCACCATCTATGAGATAATATGAGAAAGATACTTAGCACAATATCTACTGCGAGATAGGAGATGATGAAAGAGAAGTTTTCCTAACACCCTATAGACTCTCGAGGATAAGTACGGACATCTCCGTACCAAATATGCAAGACTCTACGATGCATGCTCATGACTCGTGAGACCTATGTAAACCTAATGCTTTGATACTAAGCTGTCACAGCCCAATTCCCACTAAAGGTCGTGATGGCACCCACCATCGCCGTTAGGCAAGCCAATGGTGATCTATCTATTTAATTTCTCATTTTATTACTTTTGAAATCACAAATTTTATTTAGTAAAGAAACTAAGCATGGAAGCCATGGTGATGTAATAAACATAAAGTAAAATGGTGATAATATTAGACAAAAACCATAAGCATCTACTAGAACTTCCTAAAACCGGTGTCACAAGTGCACGGTCAATCTAGTAGAATATACAAACCACTACAACTATTGACTGAAATGAAATGGACAAAAATATAAAATGCTACAGGAAGAAAACTCGGGTGTCGTAGATCAGAGCACGAGGGAGAAACTCACCACTAAGTCTTCGGGTAATGTGGATGCGCACCAGAACGGACACCAGATGTACCTGCCTCAGTACTTGCACAATTTGTGCAGAAGTGTAGAATAAGTACGTAAATCAATGTGTGCCTAGTAAGTACCTAGTCTAACCTTGAAGAAGTAGTGACGAGGGGTCGACATCGACACTTACTAGTGGTTAATAAATAAAGTGCAAGAATTATAAATAGGCATGAAAAAGAATTGTAACAATGGAATAAGAAGCAATAAATAAGTGATTCTTTAACAAAATATCAATTTAAAATCTCCAAATACCACATGCCAATTTCAAAAAATAAGAGCCATCAAGTAATTGTCAATTCTCAAGTCATGAAAGAACTATTAAGTATAATAGGACTCCTAGTGAGATAACACACATGAGTTATGCCGAGGTTATACATCCCAATCCATAATAATCCTGTACATATACTACTGAGGTCGTACAACCCGATTCATGGATGTATCTCATTATATATATATTTTCGAGGCGTTCGACTTGATCCACGGGAATAGAGAGACTCTTCGGGCTATGGGTCATATGATTACAGTACCATGATACACATATAAAGAAGCAAAATTTCTATAAATAATCGAATATTCCGCTTAAACTCAAAGTAACTAAGCTCGACCTAACATAATCCCTAATCAATTTTAATTACAAATTCAAGTAAATAACTAACAAGTTGGGTTCAGATAATACAAATATTGTGTGATAAAGTCCTAAGTCTACCCGGACATAAATATGATTTTTAGTTACGTACGAACTCTCGTCACTTCGTGTGTACGTAGCACCCACAATTTATAAATAACAATTTAAACACCTAGGGTGATAATTCCCTCTTACAAGGTTAGACAAGAGATTTAAATCTCTTCCAAGTCCACCACTCGACCCTTCAACCTTACTAATTGCCCGAAATCGATGCCGAGCAATCCGAAATTAGCCAAATGTCGTACAAACTAGTCAATGTATTCTCAAAAGTTAGTAAAAGCCACCCCGATCCCACATGCCCGAATTCCAAAACATTTTGTAGATAAATGCTACCCATGACCTTAAGAATTCAAATATTTAATTTATACTCAATTCCATACTTAATTTCGTGGTTTAATCCCATTTTGACCAAACCCTAGGTTTTTCAACATAATCCCACAATTTCCACAGTTTCTATGTTAAAATATACCCATAATCTATGTATTAAACTCACATTGGGTAAGAATCACTTATCTTGAAATTCTAGACGAAAATTCCCCCTCCAAGAGCTCTAAAATCGACCAAGAAAAGTGGAAAATGAAAAAGAATGGCCTAAGTCACGATTTTTATTAACTGTTCTTCCCAATGGTCCTTCTTCACGGTCGCGAAGGCAAAAACATTCCATCACACAAAAACCCTCTTTGTGGATGCCACAATATCATCACGATCGCGAAGGTTAACCTGACCAACCCTTCGCGAACGTGACCGGTCCATCGCGGACGCAAAGTCCAACGACCCAGCCTCCCAGGCCTAGCACCCCCTTCTAAGTGAACGCGACACAACCATCGAAAATGTGATGGCTACTGGTCTCAGCCTTCGCGAACGTGATTACCCTATCACGAACATGAAGCAAAAAATGTCCCAGCCCCAATTCCTTCACGCGAACGCAAGACTCCTTCAGCGTGCGCGAAGAAGGAAACCAGTTGCAGAAAATCTGTTATTTTGGACTTTACTCCGGGTGGTCCGAAAAAGACCCGAGCCACCTGCGACCTCCTCCAAATGAACCAACAAATGCATAAACATAATACATACCTGCTCAAAGCTTCAAAACACATAAAATAACATCGAAACTAAGAATCGCACCCTAAACCCAAATTAATCAACTTATGAACTTCAAACTTATTCAACTAGCTTCGAACGCGATGAATCATACTTAGACAACTCGGAATGACTCTAAAACAGAAATCAGAAACACCAAAGTCTACTTCAAACAAAATTTAAGAAACTCTAAAACCTTCAAGAGCCAACTTTCAACATTAAGCGCCTAGATCACCCAAAAGTCGACCCAAACATATACCAAAGTCCAAAATCATCATATGAACCTATTGGAATCATCAAATCCCGGTTCTGAAGTTGCTTACTAAAAATGTTTACTCAAGTCAAACTTGGCTACATTAGGCCACTTTTAAGGAACTAAGTGTTCTCAAAATCAAACCAATCATTCCCGCAAGTCATAAAACAGTAAAAGCACATATGGAAAGTCTTAAATAGGGGAATGAGTATCTATAAAGCAAAACATTTAGTCAGGTCATAACACACCAGGTATATTTACCCATGTGAATTCTTTTTAATTTGTTCACATCATACTTAATTAACATGGCTAAACCAATTATGCCAACTAGATAAATTATCAATATTTATAAACTTTAGATTTACATCATGATGTTGCAATTAACAATAAACTACAAGTTTATTATGATATAGGTTTTTTATATCAATAAACTTATATTTTATAGTGGTATTCTTTTATTTGTGTAGTACAAACTAGAGAATAAAGAGGGTAGTTTCTCACATACATATTACCTCCCTACAAGTAATAGTAATCGAAGATATTAAATATTTCCTTTATTTGTAGTCTCAACATAACCAACCACTTTCGCAAATACTTTAGAAACTCAATAAGTTTCATTGAGACTTACTACGATACAATACCTTATTGATAATCAATTTTATTTTATTCCAAAATAGTATAATTGGTTATTCCAGAGCTATAAATTAATTTTTATCCATATGGTGAATATCTATTTTTAGGAGAAAGTTATACCATCATGGTCATGGTCAAAATCATTATAGGAAAGATATGTTGCTTCCATTAATTTTGCTCTATAATAATCATGTTGCCATAATATTTTTGGCATAATCACAATAGGTAGGTGATCAATGACCATTCATACCATAATAATGAAATTATTTTCTTATTTCATCTTAAACCTCCTTTGTAGGTGAATGTGGTATATTCATTACCACTAGCGCGTTCATATTCTTCCAAGAAAGAACATGTGCAAGCTAGAACATGATTTTCTAAGCTAGAACACGTCTGGGCTACAAAACACCTAACCTTACGAACTAATTTGCCAAAGCCTGAACATCTGATTTGCAAGCGGCCTCTCAATAACTGGAATATACGCAAGGCTACCCATACTCACAGCCTTTCTACTCAAGGTATTGGCCACCACATTGGCCTTCCCGAATGATACAAAATGGTGATATCATAGTCTTTCAACAACTCCAACTACCTCATCCGCCTCAAGTTAAGATCCTTCTGCATGAACAGATACTGAAGACTCCGACGATCCATGAATACCTCACACGACACGCCGTAAAGGTAGTGCCTCCAAATCTTCAACGCAGGAACAATGGCTGCCAACTCTAGATCATAAAGATAGTAGTTCTTCTCATGAACTGTCACGACCCAAAATCCAACTAGCCATGATGGCACCTAACCTAACCCACTAGGTAAGCCGATTAACAGCAATCTAATTCTAGAGAATTTTAATAAGATAATTAAGAAAAATAAAATAGTTGAATCTTATACATTCCCCAAGGACTGGTAGTACAAATCATGAGCTTCTACAATTAGAATTTACAAGCTAGTATGAAATAAATACATCATCTGTTCGAAATTTACATAAACATATTTCTATAATTCTAAGGCTACCATAAACAAGAGGCAGCTACAACCGGAATGCAGGTACATCTTCAAAGCCGTCTCACGGCATACACAGCAACATCAACATCCAACATCTACATACAAGTTGCAGAAGTGTAGTACGAGTACAACCGACCGCATGTACTCAATAAGTAACAAACCTAACCTTAGGTTGAAAGTAGTAATGAGCTCGAACATAGATCAGGTCCAACACCAATAGTCAACAACTGTTCATAACAACGTAAAGCAAGTAATAAAAGAAGTAACTCAGAGATAAAAATCTCAGTTTACTCATAGTTCCCGAAGATAGTTCTGCTTTTTAAGTATATCAGTGAAAACCCAAGTCTTTACAAAATTACCAAAATATGAGTATGTTTGAAAATTGAAATTTTTCCAAAATGCTTTCCGCGGTAAATGCTTCATTTTCAAATGGCATGAGGAAAATACATCTCTATGCCTATACGTTAATATGTGTAAGAAGTCATGAATGGCGTGATACCATAAAATATGAGGAAAATACATCTTTACGCCTGTATATCAAATGTGTTGTCAATGTGATCCAGTTCAATGATAAAACCATATGCATACTCCTCCCAATCACTCAGTCCTCCTAGTCACTCAGTCCTTACAGCCACTCAGCCCTTACAGTCACTCAGTCCTCCCAATCACTCGGCACTTGGTACTCGCACTCAGTAGGTATCTGCGCTCACTGGAGGTGTGTACAAACTCCATAGGTACTCCTTCAGCCCAAGCGCTATAACAAACCAATCATGCCATAAATCACTAAAACATGTTGCAGCGTGCAGTCCGCTCCCATCATAAATCAATAAAACATGTTGCGGCGTGCAACCCGATCCCATAAAAATCCTCACCATCAGGCCCTCAGCCTCACTCAGCCATCAATCTCTCTAGTATCTCAGGCTCTCAATGTCATGGAAAATCAGCCCAGGAATAATGATGTGATGTATCAAAAAATGGCATCAGAGACTGAGATATAATATGCATATGAATGCATATGACTAATTATGTAAACGCAATGTAAGCAAATAACTCAACATCATAAGTGAGCTCAGTGGGTCCCAACAGAATAAGCATGTATCCTAGACATAATTTCTAACATGGGTCACTGATCAATAGCTCTAATATGTAGAGATTCATGGTTACAGATAAGATCAAGTAACTACACAGTACAACATGGATAAGAGAGTTGCAATTCACACAGTGCACGCCCACACACCCATCACCTCAACACCAAACACACAATATGAAATTCGGGGTTTCATACCCTCAACACCAAGTTTAGAAGTGTTACTTACCTCGAACAAGCCAAATCCAATACCGAGCAGGCGAAACGATGCTCCGAAAATACCATCACATGCATATCGATCTCCGAATAGCTTGAAACTAGCCAAAAGCAACTCAAATACATTAAATAATGCCAAAGGAAATAAATCCAATCGATAAAGGTCGAATCTTTAATCAAAAGCCCAAAAGTGGCCAAAACGTCCAACTCGGACCCGTACCTTGGAACCCAACAAAATTTAAAAAATTCGACAATCTATTCAATTACAAGTCCAACCATACAAGTTTCACTCAAATCTGACTCCAAATTGATGTTCAAAACTGAAAAATTCGCTTTATGACACTTTAGGCTAAAACCCTCAATTTCCTCTTTAAAATTCATCAACCAATTTCCAAAATGAAGATAGATTCATGAAAATAATCACACCCAAGTAGAGAACACTTACCCCAATCCTTGTGATTTAAATTTCTTCAAAAGTCGCCTCAATCCGAGTCCCACGTCTTAAAATATGAAGAAAGAACCAAAACCTTGATTTTATAACTTCTGCCCAGCGGTTTTCGCATATGTGGTCAAAACGTCGAATCTGCGACCTCCGCTTCTGCGAATAAAATCTCGCCTCTGTGAAGCCCTGTGAAAACCAGCCTTTCCGCACCTACGGATTTCCCCCACCCCCTTCTGCGCCCTTGCAGGTGCGCTTTAAGATCCCGCTTCTATGCTCAACCTCACTTCTGCACCCAAGGACATCACTTCTTCGCGATTGCAGGTGCGGCTAATTTCTCACATCTGCGGAGCCTTGCTTCCAGTTCCATTTCTGCTCCTGCGACTCCTTTGTCGCTTATGCAACCTTCGCACCTGTGCAAACCAGCCGCAGGTGCGATCACACCAGATCCTGCCACCAACAACTTTAGCCAAAAATGATCCAAACGATCCGAACCTCGCCTGAAACTCACCCGAGCCCCTCGGGACCACGTCCGAACATACCAACAAGTCTCATGGCATATCATGACATAATACTGACCTATCAAGGCCTCAAATCACGCATAACAATATCTAAACGATGAATCATACCTCAAATCGAACTTGAAGAACTTTGAACTTTTCAACTTCCAAAACTCGTGCCGAAACATAGCAAATCAGTCCGAAATGAACCCAAATTATGCACACAAGTTCCAAATGACATAACGAAGATATTCCAATTCCCGTAACTACAGTCCGAATTCAATATCATCAAAGTCAACTCCTGATCAAATTTATGAACTTTCCAAACCTTTAAATTTCCAACTTTCGTCAATTTATGCCGCAACCTTCTAGAAACATCCAAATTCAAATCCGGGCATACACCCAAGTTCAAAATTACCATCCAGACCTAATGGAACCATCAAAACGCCAATCTGAGGTCATATACTAAAAAGTCAAACCGTGTCAACTCTTCCAATTTAAAGCTTTCTAGTTGAGAATCATTCTTCCACATCTATCTCGAATAACCTGAAAATCAAAATTGACGACTAACATAAGTAATAATACATCATACGGTGCTACTCATGCCCGTAAACTACCAAGTGACATGTAAATGCTCAAAACGACAAGTCGGGTTATTACATGAACTTTCAACTTTTGCGACACGTATGCAATCACCCTGCCATCCTACATCAATACTGGACCGAGCCCAATATGATATGCATCACAATATACCATGTAGGATCATGAACCTGTGGTCAATACCAATACTGGCACCACTGTCAAAGTAGTCTTGAGCTTCTGAAAGCTGAACTCATACTTATCCGACCATCAGAATAGGGCACCCTTCTGTTGTTGAAGTAGGTCCGGATTTCTTTTGTTGAATCACCTACAAAGACTAGGAAACTCCGTATTTCTATTGTTGAAGTAGGTCTAGGCCAGTTCTGAACTGCCTCAATCTTCTAAGGATCCAGCCTTATGCCCTCTGCCGATACAATATTACCCAAAAAAGGGGACTGAGTCTAACCAAAACTCACACTTTGAATAATTGGCATATAACTGGATATCTCTCAGAGTCTAAAGTACAATCCAAAGATGCTGCTCATACTCCTCTCAACTACGGGAATAGATCAAGATATCACAAATGAATACAATCACAAAATAATCCAAATAGGGCTTGAACACCTAGTTCATCATATCCATAAATGTTGCTATGGGATTTGTCAACCTAAATGACATCACTAGGAACTCATAATGCCCATATCGAGTCTGAAAAGCCGCCTTAGGGACATCGGATGCCCTAATCTTCAACTGATGGTAGCCAAACCCCAAATCAATCTTCAAAAACACTTTGCACCTTGAATCTGATCAAATAATTCACCAATCCTCAGCAATGAATACTTGTTATAGTGACCTTGTTCAACCTCTAATAATCTACACACATCCTCATCGATCCATCTTTCTTCTTCATGAACAATACGGGCGCACACAGGGCGAGACACTAGGTCTTATGAAGCCCTTATCAAGAAATCTCGCAACTGCTCCTTTAATTCATTCAACTTTAGCGGGGCCATACGGTATGGTGGAATAGAAATGGATTAAGTGCCCGGGTCCAAATCATTAGAGAAGTCAATATATTTGTCGGGTAGAATCCTCGACAGATCTATAGGAAATACCTCTTGAAACTCGTGCACAACTGGTATTGAATCTATTGAAGGAACCTCCTGCACTAGGATTATGTATGTAGGCCAAATATGCTAGACATCCCTTCTCGATCTTATGTCGAGCCTTCACATAAGCAATAACTTTGCTAGTAGAATGTCCAGGAGTCCCCCTTCACTTTGATTGAGGCAACCCCGACATGGCTAATGTCACCGTCTTGGCATGACAATCCTAAATAGCATGATAAGGTGACATCCAATCTATACATAAGATAACATCAAAGTCCACCATATCAAGAAGTAGAAAATCTACATTAGTCTCAAGGCTCCCGGTAGACACCACACATGAATGATAAACACCATCTACTACAATAGAGTCTCCCACAAGCGTAGACACAAATATAGTAGCAATCAAAGAATCACGAGGAATAACTAGATATGAAGCAAAATAGGATGACACATAGTAATAAGTAGAGCCTGGATCAAATAGAACTAATACATCTCTATGGAAAACTAGAACAATAGCCTGACCACTCAGGCCGAGCTAGAAATGCATAAAAATGGGGCTGGTCCCAACCACTCAAAACTACATCTCTGGGACGACCTCTAGCTGGCTGGACTCTACCTCTAATAGCCTGACCTCTACCTCTAATGGCTTGAACTCCACCTCTAGCTGCCTGACCCCTACCTCTTGCTAGCTGAGCAGGAGGTGGAGCAACCGATGCCAAAACTATGGCATGAGAACTCTGTTGTGGCATGCCGCCCAACAATCTCAGACAGAACCTCCTGATGTGACCAGTACCTTCACACTCAAAACATCCATCCTGTTACTGTGGCTGCTAAAGCTAAAACTGATCCGAACGGTCTGGATAACCATGGTGATAACTCTGAATTGGAGTGCACTGATAGGAATTAATGGCGCACTATAGGCTGGTTGCCTAGAATGAGGCACATAAGGACCATGATTCCCTGAAGCATTGTGAAATGCCTGAAACGCTGACTGAAATGGCCTGGGAGGATTGCCCCTACCAAAAGTACCCATGCCTTCAAATGAGGCACCATTGAAACTACCAGCATGACGAGGCCTCTTATCAGACACTGGCCCCCTCTTCTGAGCACAAACCAACTCGATTCGTCTAGAAATATCTACGACCTTCTGAAAAGTAATATCATCTCTGGTCTCTTTACCCATTTGTAGTCTGATAGTGAAAGTGAGTCCATCAATGAATCTCCTCACTCTCTCCCTCCCAGTGTAGGAAGCATGATAATGAAATGTCGAGATAGGTCCACAAATCAAGTCCCGTACTGGGTAACAGTCATACTACCCTGATGAAGATGCTCAAACTGTCTGCGGTAATCCTGTCTTAGAGTGACAGGAATGAACTTCTATAGAAATAGTTGTGAGAACTGATCCCAAGTAAGTGCAGGCAACCCAGCTAGTCTAGTCAACATATAATCTCTCCACCACCTCTTGGCAGAACCAATCATCTAAAATACCACAAAATCAACCCTATTGATCTCAACTATAGTCATGTTCTGCACCACCTCTGGCAGCAATCTAGATAATCATGTGGGTCCTCAGAAGGTGCACCACTGAAATGAACATGACAGAGTGTGGTACACTTGTCCAACCTCAGCAAAGCCTTAGAAAACATAGGGGGCCTATCACCAGCCTGTGCCGCAACAACCGGCTGAACTACCCTAACTGGCAGGGCTATTGGATTCTGATACTAGGGAGTCCCTGCTCTAGAGTGTGAGTAGCGGCAGTCTATACTCCTCCCCCAGCCCGAGAGACGACTGGTACCATCGAGAATGTACCGATCAGGGCCACACACTCCATAAGTCCCACCAAATGGACTAGAGAATTTTGAAGCACTAGAGTGGTTATGAACCCCTCTAGGACCTGAGTTGGTCCGACCGGTACAGTGTGAATTGGAACCTCCTCCCCATGATCAATTTGAGTCTCCACTACAAGTGTTGCTGCTCGAGCTCTAGGCTGAGCTCTGCCTCGGCCTTGGCCTCAACCTCTGCCCCTGGTAGTAACTGCTGTACGGGGCTCCGGCTCTTATCTAGTTGTAGATGCAGTGCGTGTTCTTGCTATTTGTCAGAGAATAATAATAGAATAGTTCAAGAATTGATGATAGAATAAAATCACACGATAGAGAGGGAAAAAAGTAAAATTGTTCCTAAACTCCATAGTCTCTGGAAGATAAGCACAGACGTCTTTGTACCAATCCTCCAGACTTTACTAAGCTTGCTCGTGACTGGTGAGACCTAAGCAACCTAGTGCTCTAATACCAACTTGTCATGACTCAAAATTCCCACCCTCAGGACCCTAATGGTGCCTATCATTTCACTTGCTAGGCAAGCCAATGTTAGAATAGTTTGTAGCCATTTTTAACAATTCAAATTAACTAATACCAAGTAACCAAAATAAAACTGAATATAGTGAGAAACCCCAAAATATTAGCAATATCAAGATACAACCCCAGAACTGGTATCACAAGTGCACGAGCGACTAGAATAATACAAATAATGGGATGAACGAAAGTATAACTGTCCAAAATGAAATAATCAAATAGGATAGGGTAGAGGGGGACTCTAGGGCTACGAACGCCGAGCAGTTGTACCTCAAGTCTTCGTCAGGTAATAAATTCGGGCAATCTACTACCCATCGTTGCGACCGACTCCTAAATCTGCACAAGAAGTGTAGAGTGTAGTATGAGTACAACTGACCTCATATTCTTTGTAAGTGCCCAACATAACCTCGACGAAGTAGTGACGAGGCTAAGGCATGTCACTTAAATCTACACAAGAAGTGTAGAGTGTAGTATGAGTACAACTGACCCCATATACTTTGTAAGTGCCCAACATAACCTCAACGAAGTAGTGATGAGGCTAAATAATAATAATAATAATAATAATAATAATAATAATAATAATAATAATAATAATAATAATAATAATAATAATAATAATAATAATAATAATAATAATAATAATAATAATAATAATAATAATAATAATAATAATAATAATAATAATAATAATAATAATAATAATAATAATAATAATAATAATAATAATAATAATAATAATAATAATAATAATAATAATAATAATAATAATAATAATAATAATAATAATAATAGCAGGAAAGGAACTCATGAAAAATAAGGCAGTTAACTTATGAAAGTAAAATCGATCCTCAAAATCAGTAAAACTATGAATGTCAGTCCTCAAAATCTTGTATGCAACACCGAAGGCTAACACAATACAGCGATGAATACAAAACACACTATCTTTTGCGGGGAGCAACCCGATCCCACCGTACAAACACAATCATTCCTTATTTTACCATATCAATAACAAGAATAATATATAAAATCCATTGTGATACGCAACCTGATCCCACCATATCAGTATCAATTCTCACTTATTTCACCATACCAATAACAAGAATAAAACCCATTGTGGTGTGCAACCCGATCCCACCATATCAATATCAATTCTTCCTTATTCCACCTATTGCGGCATGCAACTTGATCTATTAACAAAATCAACAAACGTGATCAAATTCAACAACTCATTTCACAAGAATTTCTACGACTAAAGAATATGCAAGCAAAGTAATAAGGAACTATGTACCAAGTCCAGGAATGCTACAATTAATCCAAAGCAACAAGACATGCCAAATATATGATAGTTAAAGTGTGTGAGTAACACTTGGAATAAGCAAATTAATGAAATTAGCATGCTAAATCATAGGAATCCATTAAAACATGTAACAATAAGACTTGCAATAAAATAATTAATGAAATACGGGAAAAATTATGAAAACAATTATTTTAACGGCATATATACACTCGTCACCTCACATATACGCCACTACACATATAATACACATAGCACATAGTTCAAGGATTTCTAATTTCCTCAAATCAAGGTTAAACTCAATACTTAACTCGCTTTGCAGGCAAATCAAAGCTCAATCGGAGTCTTTCCTCTAAAATCCTCCTCCAAACCAACTTAATCTAACCAAAATCGGCTCAATAACATCAAACAACGCTAGGGAAATCAATTACAAAACATAAAGTTAAGATATTTATACTTTACCCAAAAAATCAACAAACGTCAATCCCGGACCTGTTTGGTCAAAACCCAAGATTCGGACCAAGACCCAATTATCCATTCACCCCTGAGCCATATTATGTAATTAGTTTCGAAATCCGACCCCAATTTAAGGTCTAAATCTCAATTTTACAACCCTCCTCCCCCCCCCCCCCCAATTCTTCCCAAATTCCTAATTTTCTATCATTAAAGAACATAGATTAAGGTTAGAAATAATGGGTGCTGATGGAAATGGAAGAAAAGAAGTTAAAGTACACTAACCTATGAAATAGTGATGAAATTTCTCTTCAAAATTGCCTCTAGGCCGAGCTCTAATGAGAAGATAGTGAAAATTGGGTGATATCCCATATTTAGGGCATTTTAAATCACCGGCGTCAGGTCTTCATCGCGTTCGCGAAGGACCTAACGCGATCGCGAAGCATTGTGTCCCAAATGGCCTTCGCGTTCGCAAGATGTTCTTCGTGTTTGCGACCCAATGACCGCGTTCACGAAGAACACCGACCCAGCTCCCCCATAATCCCACAAGCCTTCGGGTTCGCATATGGATGGCTATATTCGCAAAGGGTAAGCCCCCAAAAGCTTCGCGTTCGCGACCTGTTCCCCGCATTCGTGTAGGGTATATCCATTCCCAGCCTAGGTTACTCTTCGTTATTGTAGGAGTACCTCTACGATCGCGAAGAAGAATTCACTAGACACCAGCAGTAGCCAAAACCAGTAATTCTTCCTAAGTACAAAATCATTCGAAGCCTATCCGAAACTCACTCGAGCCCCTCGGACTCTAAACCAAACATGCACACAAGTGTAATAATATCATACAAACTTGCTCGCGTGATTAAAATACCAATATAACACCTAGAACTATGAATCAGATACCAACATGAATGAAATTTTCAAAGAAACTTAAGAACATGCAAATTTATAACTGGACGTATGAATCACGTTAAATCAACTCCGTTTTGCACCAAATATTGTAGACAATTCATAAATACTAAAATAAACCTATACAAAGTTCCCGAACTAAAATTCAAACCCAGTAGTAACAAAGTCAACCTTTGGTCAAACTTAGAAATTCTTTAATCCTTTAATTTGCTAATTTTCAAAAAATTACGTTAAATCAAGTTAAGGACTTCCCAATTTATTTTCGAGCATATGCCCAAGTCCCAAATCATAATACGGATCCACAGGGACCATCGAAATACTGATTCAGGTCTAGTTGTATAAAATGTTGATCGTAGTCAACTCAAATGTGTTTTAAGGCTTGAGTTCACATTTTCATTGATTCTCTCATAAAAATTTTCCAAAAAAGGGACACAGACTATGCACGTAAATCGAGAAATGCTAAACGAATCTATTCAAGGTCTTGAAATACAAAAATGAAGTATAACCCACAGCTCTAATGTTGTACATGTAAACCACTCTCCTTACAAGGACATCCCATGTTGTTGCTTTCATCTCAAATATCCTTGTATTTCTCTCGATCCACATTGTGTGGGTAAATTCTGCAAATACTAGTTTGAGTATCCTGGACAGTTGAGATCGCCCCTTTATTTTCTTTACAATCCATTTCTACCATTCAGACCATGATGTTGTAAATGATTGTTGTACCTGTAACTATTGCATGAGTCTGGACCATAGGTTTCTACAATATCAACATTCTGCAAAGATGTGATCCCTTGTTTCTGGTGCTTGATTGCAAAAGTAGCATATATCTTCCACTTGTATTCCCCAGCTCTTCAATCTGGCAGCAGTAAGGAGTCTTCCCTAAATTTGTAGCCACATTGTGAAAATTTCTTTTGGTCGTGCTTGATTCTGATACATTAAACCTTTCCATGGGACTGTAGGCAGCTCTCATAACAATTGCAAGTAAACCTGTTTGATTACATTCCTTTGGTAAGCTTGTCTATTATTGATGCCATCCAGATTATCCCTTGCTCTAAATATTTTCCTTACCATCCAAGATGCCTATTTTGGTATTTCCATGATGGCAAAGATTTGATCTTTAATGTAGTAGTTATGGATTCATTTGATCCAAAGCTTATCTTTCTTGTTTGCCAATTTCCAGCATGTTTTAGTGATTGTTGCCTTATTCCATAATGTCAAGTTGATCAAGTTAAGTTCCCATATTGCTCTAGGTGCACACATCTTTTCCCATGCCACTAAAGCTTTTTTAGTGAATATATTCTCCCCTGACCACACATATCTTCTGTAGTAAGCCTCTATTAGTTTGACAACTTTAGCTGGTATGATGAAGATTTATGCCCAATAAGATTGAATACAATTGATTACATTTTTAACCAATTGGATTCTGCCTACATATGAGAGCTTATTTTCCCTCCAAGAGGATATCCTAGCCACTATTGTGTCAACGAGTGGCTGTCGTTACATTACAGAGAGTTTCTTTATGTCAAGTGGTATTCCCAAATATCTAAAAAGGAGGAATCCTTGACTATAACCTAGTTTTTGCTATATGTCATGCTTCACTTCTAGGCTGACTCCTCCATAGTAAATTGAGCTTTTGGGTAGGTAAGCTTTAAGACCTGATGTTGCTGAGAAAATGTTGAATATGTCATGTAGTAATGCTATAGATGTAGCATCTCATCTTACAAATCGTAAGAGATCATCCGCAAAACTCAAGTGAGTTAAATCCAGACTTGAACACATGGGATGATAATAGAATGCCTTTTCCTGCTTCAAAGTCTTCAAATTTCTACTCAAGTACTCCACTGCTATAGCAAACAAAAAAGGGACATTGGATCCCCTTGCCTCAGCCCTCTAGCTGCAGCAAATGACTTAGTTGTTTCTCTATTGATGAGTATATTATAGTTAACAGTTGTCATACATTGGATAATCCACTTAGTGAATTTGTTTGGGAAGCCCAAACCTTCTAGTATTTGCTGTAAATACCTCCAATCCACTATACCATGAGCCTTCTGGATATCCTCCTTGATGAGACATCTTGGTGAAATGTTCTTCCTTGAATAAGCCTTGATCAACTAATGAGCAAGCAAGACATTATCAACCACCTTTTTGCTTGGGATGAACCCTGTTTGTGTATTTGAAATTATTGAAGCAATAACTTTCTGAATTTTGTTGGTCAACACCTTGGCAATGAGTTTATATAGTACTGTGCAGCAAGCTATTGGTCTATGTTCTTTGATTCTTGAAGGGTTAGGAACTTTAGGAAGTATTGTGATAGTTGTGCAGTTGATTGCTCTGTATAACTTTCCTGTTTGAAAGAATTCCTTAACTGCTTGACAATTTCTGAGTTTATAAGAGGCCAAGCTGATTACAAGAATAAAGAATTATATCCATCTACCCCTGGTGCTTTATCATCTCCAATAGCACACATCCCTTCATATATTTCTTGTTCTGTAACTTCAGCACAGAGACTGATCTACTGCATATGATTGAGCACTGGTCCAAGTTTCATCACCTGTTTGTTTATTGTAGGTGATTGGGTTGTAGCTGATCCTATCAGGGATTTATAAAAGGTAATAATCTCTTCTTGGATCTGGTGATGATCTGTTAGTCTATCTCCAAAAGCATTGACAAGTTTTGTGATGACTAACTTTTCTTTGTCTTCTTTCCTTCATAATTGCTGAAAAATACTTGGAGTTTACATCTCATAGTCTTATCCATTTAGATCGAGCTTTCTGTTGAAGGATGCCTTCTATTAATAACCATTTTTCCAAATTCTCTAAGAGTTGTTTCTCTTCAGCAACTAGTTCATCTGGGTAGCAGCTAAACATTTGATCATGTATCCCCTGCAGCTTATTTCTAGTTTGCTCTAATCTTTCTTTGATACCTCTAAACTTTGTGTTATTCAATTGCTTCAGTAATGGCCTTAGAGCCTTCGGCTTATACCAAACATTCTTCATAGGATCTGAATTATGATGTTCTTTCCATACTTCTTCTACCAATGCTAGGAAGTTTGGATGGTCAGCCCATACATTGAAGAATCTGAACGGAATCTTACCGTTTGGTTCTGCTCTCCTCATTGTTATTACCATCGGAGCATGATCTGAAATGAATGGTGGTCTGTATTCTACTTCCTTGTGCCCATATGTTTACATCCAGTCATCATTTCCTATAGCTCATTAATCTTGCTATATCCTCGATCAACTCCTTGTTGCTTATTTGACCAAGTGTATAAATCCCCCTTCCAAGGTAACTCATTCAAGTTTAATACATGCATACAGTCTCTTTCACTTCATTGCGTGTGACTGGATTACCATAAATCCTATCTTGTATTGTCAAAACTGAGTTGAAGTCTCCCTAGATGATCCATGGTTTAGTGCTTTGTGGTGCTAAGGCTTGTAACTGTTTCCACAATGGTTTCCTCTTACCAATAGTGTTGAATCCATAGACTATTGTCATGAAGCAATTCATTAGATTCTGTATACCAACTATACTACAGTGCATTATTTGAGCATATTGATCTAGCACTGTTATGTCATAAAATTTAGGATCCCATAACATCCAAATCCTCCCATTAAGTGCATGATTATAATTGTACCTCGTTTGCCATCCTAGTACCACTAGCTGAGCTATATGGTCAGCCTTATCCTTCTTAACTCTAGTTTCTACTAAGCCAACTAACTTTATATTATTCTCTTTTACATAGGTACACAACTCTTTTTGTTTGTATCTCTTGTTGGTACCTGATAACTAGGGATTCTAGCCTATTTTATGCTCCTTTTTGTTTAGGTTTTGAAAAAAAGTGTGTACTAGTATTTCCGAAATCTAACTTATTGTGCTTGTTTGCAGTGTTTGGTCAAAAACAGATAAGGAAGTCATAACTAGCTCAAAAAGGAGTGAAACATGCACAACTTCAAAACATGGGTCAAAAGAGCGCTGACAACAAAGAAACAACCGAGGACGCGAAGGATCCACTACTGAGGTAGTCATGACTTCGCTCTCAGCGGTGGCAAGGTTTAGAGAGCTAGAATTTTGGGCTTAACAAGTACCGCTCCCTCAGCGGAAGCCAGATTCAGAGAACCAAGAATTTAGATATAAGTTGAAGAATCTGGTCTGTGCTTGATTTTATACAGCCGCGGTAGTCTCAGTGCTACGGTGGTCCATTTTTTGCTATCAGCGGTACCCCTGTAGGGGCATTTTTGTCCGAAAAATTTAGCTGTGTATAAATAGTTCTTTTTTAGATTTTTACGTCATCTGTTGTTTAGCTGAGCACGTGAACATCTGTTTTTACCCTTTTGAGTAATTTTAGAGCTTGTTTAACAATTAATCTTAGATTCTTATCTTGTAATTACTTTTTATGCCTTCTATTTCATCTCAATCTATGATTTCTTCTTTGATTATGAGTAGCTAAACCCATTAGCTAGGGTTGTGGCTCAACCCTAGTGTGGGTATTTAATGGGTCTTCTATTTTGGAGCATAAATGTTTATGGGTGATTGATATTTGGTCTGATTTATGCTTTAAATGTTAAATTAGTGGTTGCAAACACTGATTTGTGCCTTTTTGACTTAGGCTCTTCTTTAAAAAGAGAGACTAAGTCTGGGAAATTCAGGCCAACGAGGAATTGGGGTGCATTCAAGGGATTATTAACCCCAATTAAAGGGTTAAACCTAGAGATAGTAATACCCGAATTGAGTCAATTTTGCTTGCATTGTTTGAACACCCAATTGGGCTTGAGAAAGCAAATTAGGGAAAAGTCACTCAAACTACCGAGAGGTATAGAGTGAGTAGTCACGTGAAATGGCTATATCATGATCCCAACTATAACAAATTTGCCCTATGTTTTAGATTCTGTTAGATACCCACCTAGGCGCAAGTCACTTCCCTAGTGCCTTTAGACCAATTAAGAAAACCTTGCAAAAACATCATACTTAGTTTATTTTCCTGCATTATTAGCCTTAAAGTAGAATAGTGAACAAACAAAGAATGATTGGAAGTGCAATTAAGAACACTGCACATTGCTAAATTAGAAAGGAATCCAACTCCAAACATATCTCAGCTGCCTGTGGATTCGATCCCGACCTTTTCGGGTAAAAGCTGCATCGACCGCTCTTGTCACTCTATATTGGTGTAGGGTTGGAACTGATCACTTTTTGGCGCCGTTTCTAGGGAGCTAAACCATTTTGGCTATCTATCTGACTAGTTTTGTGTCTTATTTTTCTTTCCTTTTGTGTTACTAACATGTGTGTGTCATCAATTTAGGTACAAAATGGCAAACAATAATCCTCTTAGAAATGTTTTGCCAGGGGAGGAGGTAGATGATAATGGTGAGTATGAGGTGCCTCTAGTACCTCAAGGTCAAAGACGAGGCCGCCAGGCCAATGACAATGTTCCAGACCCTTTCCCGCCTCCTCCAAGAGTCGCTCCTCGGGTGCTTCCAAATGAAGGATACGTTAGTGCAATTGTCCCACCCTGGATCCAGGCGGGAAATTTCCAAATTACAAATGTGATGTTGACTTTATTAGAGAAGCGAGGGTATTTCACAGGTGCTCCCCATCAGAATGCATATAAACATCTTAAAGGCTTTATGGATACCTGCTAGGGAAGCAAGCAGACCAATGTGTCGGGGATGCATTGAGATTGAGATTATTCCCTTTCTCACTCAGAGGGAAAGCTTTGGACTGGCTCGAAAAGCTTTCCAACCATTCCTTCACTACGTGGGATGAGTTGGCGGACAAATTTATAGCTAAGTTTTTCTCGTCAGGGAATATAGCGACTTTGAGAGATGAAATTTTGGACTTCAAACAGGAACCTAATAAACCACTTCATGAGGTCTATGAGAGATATCGGACAATGGTGAAAGAATTTCCGAACAATGATATGACCGAGGCAATGATTCAACAGGCATTCTACTGTGGAATTAACACGACCAATCAGTGTGTAGTGAACCAGCTAGCAGGGGGAAATTTTTTGAACACACCTTATACTGAGGCGTGTAAGATCTTGGATGAGATGACAGATACTTCCTTAGCTTGGCAAAGTCGAGCCAATGTGCCATAGGGTGATCCCACTATCATTCACTTACACAAAGAGCTCCATGATCATGGCCAGGCAATAGCAGAGTTAACTACAATAATGAACCAGTTAGCAAAAGCTCAATTGCAACAAGTTCAAGCACCGAAACAAGTAAATGCTATGGAAGGTGTCAACATGTTGATCAGCAAGAGGCGACAAAGAGGTCAACAAGGTCAAGGTAGTCCAGATCAATATGAGCAAGGTAATGGTGGTTTCAACCAAAATGGTGGCTATGATGAGAAAAGTGAAGAAGTGTAGTACGTGAACAATTACCAAGATAAAGGGAAATGCTCCTAACCAACAACAACAGTAGAGATCCCAACGGAACTGGGGGAATCAGAACCAACAAGGCAATAGCCGCTGGGGGAACAACAATCAAAATTGGGCAATCAAAACAACCAGGACAACTGGAGTGGCAACAACAACAATTGGGGAGGAAACAATAACCAAGTGGGTTGAAATAATGGCAATCAAGGGAATTAGGGGCAAGGTTTTCCAAGACCTCCGATGTATAAACAACCTAACAACCCGCCTCCATTTCCGTCCCAAGGTCCTAGCTCATCAAACAATGAGATGGGAAGGAATGAGATGATGTTTGAACAAATGATTAAAAAGAACGTAGACTCTGATGCCCAGTTGGCATACCACAATACTTCAATCCGAAATTTGGAGGTTCAACTAGGCCAGATTTCGCAATCTTTGAATACTCGCCCTAAGGGGATCTACCTAGTGATACGATAGTAAACTCGAAGGGTGGGAACAACACCGGGCATGCAATGGCGGTGATTACTAGAAGCGGTCGAGGTGGTGATGTGAATACCTCCAAGCAAAAGGAAATTGTGAGTGATGATGTCCCTATAGTTGATGAGCAAGTGAGTGAAGAGAATTTGAAAGTAGAAGTGAGAATTAATATTCATGATAATGAGGTGGAGACTCAAAATGATGTGAACCCGTCTAGGGAACACGTAATAGACATACCGAAAATGGTAGTGCCCAAGGTTACCGATCCCTTGCCAAGGCCTCCTCTACCTTACCCTCAAAGGCTTGTGAAGCAAAAGAATGAAAACCAATTTAAGAAGTTTATTAAGATGATGAAAAGCCTGTCAATCAATGTTCATTTGGTGGAAGCTCTTGAGCAAATGCCGAGTTATGCCAAGTTCATGAAAGACTTGGTGACAAAAAAGAGATAAATGGATTGTGAGACCATCAAAATGACTCATCAAGTAAGTGAAATTGTGCACTTGATGGATCCAAAGCTTGAAGATCCCGACACTTTCACCATTCCATGTACCATTAGGAGTGCAGATTTTGCAAAGGCATTGTGTGATTTGGGAGCAAGTATCAATTTGATGCCTTACTCTGTATTCAAAACTTTGGGTATTGGTCAACTGAGAGCTACTGTAATGAGTTTGAAAATGGCGGATAGAACAATGAAGAGGCCAATTGGTATTATTGATGATGTTCTTGTTTGGGTGGACAAGTTTATTTTGCCTGCTGACTTTGTCATTCTGGACTGTGAGGTTCATTATGAGGTGCAGATTATATTGGGAAGGCCTTTCCTTACAAATAGGAAGGCATTGGTTGATGTGGAATCAGGGGAGCTCACCTTCCGGGTGGGTGATGAAAGCGTGGTCTTTCATGTGTGCAAATCAATGAAGCAACTGAATAGTATTGAAGTGTGCTCTTTTGTGGATCTTGTCACGGAGGTGATAGTTGATGATACTAGTGCCATGATCAATGTGGAGGATCCTCTAGAAGCGGTATTGTTGAACCTTGATGTAAATGTGAATGAAGGTCGGTGGAGTGTGGCAATGCTTTACATGGGATGGGCTCTTACACTTATGAGCCTCTAAAGCTCTCTTTAGATCTTGAGAACAGAAAGACCCCACCAACAAAGCCCTTACTTGAGGAACCTCCTATTTTGAGTTGAAGCCTTTGCCTTCACATATCAGGTATGAATTCTTAGGCCCTAGTTAAACTTTACATGTTATTCTTTAGTCTTGTCTTACTAACATGCAAGTAAATGTAACACTGGAGGTGCTCCAAAGAAGAAAGAAGGCAATTAGATGGACTCTAGATGATATTCGGGGAATAAGCCCCGCCTTTTACATGCACAAGATTATACTTGAAGATGATACCAAGTCCACCGTGGAACATCAAAGGAGGTTGAACGAGGCTATTCAAGATGTTGTCAAAAAGGAGGTGATCAAGTGGTTAGATGTAGGGTTTGTGTACCCCATCTCGGATAGTTCTTGGACTTCGTCGGTGCAATGTGTACCGAAGAAGGGTGGTATGACTATGGTTACCAATGAGCAAAATGAGTTGATTCCCACCAGGACTGTCACCAGATGGAGGGTGTGCATGGACTCCGCAAGCTGAATAAAGTGATCCGCAAAGATCACTTTTCATTTCCTTTTCTTGACCAGATGTTAGATAGACTTGCTCGGCATGCCTTCTACTATTTTTTGGATGGGTACTCAAGTTACAACCAGATTTTGATTGATGCGGAAGATCAGGAGAAAACAACTTTCACGTGTTCGTATGACACCTTTGCATTTTCTAGGATGTCTTTTGGTTTGTGTAATGCACCGGCTACCTTTCAGCGGTGTTTGATGGCTATATTTACCGACATGGGGGAGGACTTATTGGAAGTGTTCATGGATGATTTTAGTGTTGTGGGTGATTCCTTTGATGAGTGTTTGAAGAATCTTGACAAGGTATTGGCCTAGTGTGAAGAGACAAATCTTGTGCTTAATTGGGAAAAATGTCACTTTATGGCCGATAAGGGCATTGTCCTCGGCCATAAGATCTCAAAGCACGGTATAGAGGTGGACAAGGCTAAAATTAAAGTGATATCAAAGCTTCTTCCTCCTACCTCAATCAAGGGGGTTAGGAGTTTTCTTGGGCATGTGGTTTACTATCGAAGATTCATCAAAGACTTTTCTAAGGTAGTGAATCCTTTGTGCAAATTATTAGAAAAGGATGCCAAGTTCATGTTTAATGAGGAATGTATGAAAGCTTTTGAACTTCTCAAGTGCAAATTGACAAACACTCCCATTATTAGCGCACCCGATTGGAGCTTACCTTTTGACCCATTGTATTATGCAAGAAAAATAATGAATGATGCTCAAGTAAATTACACAATGACGGAAAAAGAGTTGCTAGCAATTATGTTTGCAATGGAGAAGTTTAGGTCTTATCTCATGGGGTCCAAGGTGATAGTTCATGCTGACCATGCAGCACAACGCTACTTGATGACAAAGAAGGATTCTAAGGCTCGGTTGATGAGATGGGTTCTTTTGTTTCAAGAATTTGACCTTGAGATTGTTGAGCATAAAGCGAGTGAAAACCAAGTGGTGGACCACTTGTCCCGCTTGGAGGAGGAGGGGAGGCTCCGTGATGGCCTCAAAATTAATGATTCATTCCCTGATGAGCAACTCCTCTCTGTATCTGTGAATAGCATGCCTTGGTTTGTGGATGTTGCCAACTTTCTTGTGACCAGTATTGTTCCGTGTGAGCTCTTTTATAACTAAAAGAAGAGGCTTAAATGGGATAGCTTGGATGACTAGTAGGATGAGCCTTACTTGTTTAAAATCTGTAATGATGGTGTGATCTAGAGATGTGTTCCGGAAGAGGAGTAAATGAGTACTCTAGATGCTTGTCATTCCTCTCCCTATGGTGGTCATCATGGTAGGGCGAGGACAGTTTCAAAGGTGCTTAGCTGTGGTTACATTGTACAAGGATGCGGGTGAGATTGTGAAGAGATGTGATGAGTTTCAGAGAGCATGTGGAATTTCAAAGAAGGATAAAATGCCTATTACTACTATTTTTGAGGTTGACATATTTGATGTGTGGGGCATTGACTTCATGGGACCCTTCGTGAGGTCATACGGAAACACATACATTCTAGTGGCCATTGATTATGTTCCCAAATGGGTTGAGGCTGTGGCTTTACCCAACAATGAGGCACAGATTGTGGTGTCATTTCTCAAGAAGAATATCTTTACTAGGTTTGGCACTCCTAGAGCAATCATCAGTGATAGGGGTTCTCGTTTCTGTAATAAGGCATTTGACACTTTGATTACAAAGTACGGTGTCAATCACAAGGTTTCAACCCCTTACCATCCTCAGGCTAGTGGGTAAGTTGAGGTCTCCAACAAAGAGATCAAGAGAATATTGTCAAAAACGGTTAATGCAAATAAGACTGACTGGTCAAAGAAACTGGATGATGCTTTGTGGGCTTACAGGACTGCTTACAAGACTTCGATTGGTATGTCTCCATACTAGTTGGTGTTTGGGAAAGCTTTCCATCTTTCGTTCAAGTTAGATCACAAGGCCATGTGGGCTTTGAGGAAGTTAAATCTTGAATGGGATGTTGCAGCAAATCTTCGGGTAGAGCAACTCAATAAGCTTGATGAGTTCTAGTTTCATGCCTATTCCAGCACGTCCTTGTATAAGCACAATTTGAAGTACTTACATGACAAGTATGCCCGTAGTAAGGAGTTCAAAGAAGGTAACTTGGTTCTCTTATTCAACTCCCGGTTACGACTATTTCTGGGAAAGCTCACGTCAAAATGGAGTGGACCTTTTGAGGTAGTGCTTATGACTCTGTTTGTTGCTCTTGATTTGAAAAGCAAAAATGGTGAAACCTTCGAAGTTAATGAGCATAGAGTGAAGCACTATCTTGGAAAGTTTGATGATAGCCACGTGGTGGAAATGATCCATCTCAAGTGATTGATGGTAACTTGCGTCATGCCGCAATGTTAAATCAGGCTCTTCTTGGGAGGCAACCCATGTGTTTTTCTTTCTTTTGATTTTCTTCTTAGTGTAGGATTTGTTTTTGAACTAACTGATCGTGAGATGTGTGTAAGAATTTTTGATGTAGTGGAGGACCAAACTGGAAAAATTTGGCACCCTCTGAAGTTGGACCAGTGACAGCGCTCCATTTTTCGTGGTCAGCGGTAGCCTTATCATAGAGGCGGAAATTGGTGGCGGATGCAGGATTGAAAATCCCAAAATGAGACTTCTCTGAAGTTTCAACCGCATCCGTATTGCTTTTATTGCGATCAGCGGTGCCTTACCGCGGCCGCGATCCATTTTTTGCTCTTCATGGTTATTTCAATCATGAAGCCCTTCTGTTTTTCACAAGCATGGACCGTGGTGATTTACCACGGCCACGCTAGGTAAGATTGTGTGGGTCCCAGGTTATTGTCTATAAATAGAACCTCAGGGAGCCTTTTACCCTTTTCGATCTTTTTACTCGTAAAGCAAAATTTTCATTGTTCACGTTAGCCCTAAGCTGCACAAACACAATCAAAGCTCATTTTTCACCATCCTTCTCACATCTGGTAATTTCACTCATACCTTAATCTTTAATTTTCTACTTGTTTTTTCATTTAATTGATAGTTTTTGCTTCTTCCTTCTCTTGTTCTTGTAGTTTTAACTTAAGGCTCCTTAATGTTAATTAGGTTAGGCTTAAAATAGTTAGGAGTTATTAATGAATACCTAGTGGGGTATAAAATGTAGAGGAGATTGATTAATGCATGAAAATCTGAAACCCTAGGTTTACTAAGCCCGATTTTAACTTCCGCGGCCGCGGTTGATTTTTCACGGATAGTGCTCATAAGTTTGACCTGAGTTGGAAGTCCTGATAATCGCGGTCAGCGGTGTCAAACTTCGCTGACGACGATGCTTCTCCGCGGCCATGATACTTTTCTAGCGGTCTGTGGTGCTCAAGTTTAGAGAGGTATAAAAAAGGGTCCGCGACCGCGGTTGATTTTTCGCGAACAGAGGTGCAATCATCGTGGCTGCACTCAAATTATCGCGCTCAACAGTGCAATAGAATCAGAGGTTGGGTAGTCTGATCCTCACACCTCCGTGGCCGTGATACATTTTCCGCGAAAAGTGGTGATCATTCCGTGACCGCTCATCATTTTTCGTGGTCTGCAATTTTGTTCATGCACTATAAACTGTTCTTCTACTTTTCTGCACTTCTTCTTCTAGCATTAGTACTAATAATTCTCCACTGATTATGTTTGCAGACAATGGTTAAATCTAAAGGCGGTAGTGCGAAGCAAAAAGGGAAAGCAGAGTCCTCTAGGGGTAAGAGACAAAAACAAATTAAGTTGACCCCAGCAATTCGGAAATCAATTGGGGAAATGAGGAAGAACATCAGTGCTGCAAATAGAGTTGCTTACCACTCAGAGGGGAGTGAGTATGTGGCCTCCTGGGAGGCATCAGAGACTGACTCAGTTCCAACATATGTACCATACTTCCCGAAGAGACTTAGGCTGAGAGATGAGCCCACACCCCTAGCCTCTCCCACTTCTCCTGCTTCTTCTGAGTTGTCTGATGGCTCAGCGGAGAGTGGTGAGTCCTCAACTTCAGCCTCACCTACAGCTTTGTCACCGGCATAGGACCCCATAGATTAGATGCTGAGGTGCCGGATGACGGGAGAGGGAGTACCACCCAGACCGGAGGTGTAGAAAGGATAAGAAACCTAGAGGTTTGGCAACAGAGATTTGTCAGTGAGCTGGCATACCATAAATTCAGGGAATGGTGGCCTCAGAAGTCCCTAATTCATGAGCGTCAATTCATAGAGTGGGATCTTCTGCCTCATAACCCCAATGTGAAGCAGCACATCAATGAAAGAGTGGGATGGGAGTACTTCACTAGCAAGGTGCCAGAGGCTAATGAGCACCTAGTAAAGGAATTCTACGCCAATGCCTCCCACATCAAAAAGGACACAAAAGTGACTAAGGTGCGGAACCTGAAAATCAAGTTTGAAGGGAAAACGATCAATGAATACGTACGCTTCAATTATGAAGGTGAGACATTGTACTTATAGAAGGTGGTGATGGATGAGGCATCCCGTCCGTGGTTGGCATCACTTCTGGCTCTCCCGAATACCACTCTAGCATGGTTAACGGTAGGGGTTCCTATCTTGGGGAACACCCTTAACTTTGAAACAAAGGGTTAGAAGACCTTTGTATGCAACAAACTAGACCCCACTACTCACGACAACACCTTGTCGGTCTCCCAGGCGATTATAGTGGTGGCTATTATGGCGAGGTTCCCGATCAATGTCGGGAACATCATGTCTAAGGTGATCACCAGAGTCATCAACGAGGGTGATAGATCCTACCCCTTCCCAAACTTCCTCACCATGTACTTGGAGGATCAGGAGGTGGAGAAAAGAAATTTTGATGTCATGGTAAAGCCCAAAATGTCCTTTTCATGGTACAACCTTAAGGTTCCAGGCAACCCCAAATCCAAGGGATCCAAGGGCAAAGCTACTACTTCTACTGGATAGTATGAAGATCCAGTAGTGGTAGTCACTACTTCACAGCCTCCTACTACCATACCGGATCTTGCCTCAGTACCATCTACTTCCATGTCGTCCTCAGTGCCATCTTCCTCAGCCTACTCGTTGACTGCTCATAGGTTGAACCAAACACTCTCCAGCATCAACAACTGGATGCAAGCAGCAACTTCTAAGCTGTATGTGCTATCTAGTTCAGTGGCAGCCCAGTCGGTGCCCGCACAGCCCCAGCTACTAGCTTCGGTGGAGGAGTCTCTTAAGGAGCTTCTGGACAAACAGAAGACGCTCCTAGAGAACCAAAATATTATCATGGATGCTCTTGCAAATCAAGGAAAAACAATTAAGGAGCTGGGCAATCAGACAAAGAAACTGAAAAAGACTCGGGCCTCAAAGGAGTCGGTGAAGCAATTTAGGGGAGAGGTGGAGAAGGTGAAGGCAGCAGACCACTTACCATTGGATCTACTATTATTGGACCAGCTTCCAGCAGCTCAGACAGAGCAGGTCTAGGAGCAGGAGTCTGAGAGAGAGCCCAAGAGGAGGAGAGTGGTGCCCATGGTCGATGATGTAGAGATTCAGCTGGAGGACCCTGAGGGAGGTGCCTCAGGCCAGCCATAGGACCCCGAGCCAGGTGATCCAGGGACCCAGCCATAGGACCCCATGAATCCACAGGACCCGATGCAGACAGAGGACCCATAGGGAGTTTCCTTTACTCTCTACCCTTCTTTTTTATCTTATTTTTGGTTAATTAGCATTAAGGACAATGCTAGTCTTCATTTGAGGGGGTGGTCCTACTTTGATTATTTGGTAGTTGGTTTGTAATGATCATACTATTTTTTTTCTTTATGCTTATTTTTCACTTTTGGTATGTATATAATTTTACAATTACTTTTCACTTTTCCTTATTTTTCAATCTTGGTCTGTATATAAAGTTACTCTATTATGCATATATCCATTCCCTCTTATGTATATTCGTCTAAATACCCTATTGTACATATTTAGTTTACTTTCCACAATTTACTTTATAATTTCTTTTGCAATTTTCCTTAATAGTACAGCTTCTTATTTCATTTAGTAGCTTCTTTTTTTCGGTTCGTAGCTTCTTATTTTAAAAATTTTTGTAATCAATAAACCTTTGGTTTTTTTAATACAAAGGTTCTTTCCAAAGGTGGAGTTTGTCTGAACCGGGTGGCTCTTTCCGATGATGGATGGCATGATAACCTTCTTAAGGGTTTGAGTTTGTTTTTCTTTTTGTTTTTGTATAAATAGTAGTTAGTGAGCAATAGTTCCTCAGGTAAAGCTTCACTTGGGCCTAACACATTTACTTTTGACCTTATGGTTAAAACAAATTGGTGTGTATAGAATGGTGATAGTTGTGACCTTGAGACTCTTGTGTTGACTAAACAACCATCGAGTGGTTTCTTGAAACCATTTGTGTTGCTCAAATCTTAGCTAAGGTTGTTGTGGGCCCTGACTCTATTTCTTTAGCAATCCTATAGCTTGTGTGGTGAGGTATTGATTTGTAAGTCCAAGTCCCATGCCAATGACTCTAGAACTTGCCCTGAATGTTTGTCTAGGCAAAATCCTAAGTGTAGCTCGACTTGAGAAGTGATTATAGGCTCTTCTTGATCCTAGTTGAGACTTGAAAACATCTATAGCCCACCAATGATGATATCCCTAGTCAACCCCGTTGATCCATAGCCCTTACTCTTTCAAAAAAACCATGATACAAGCCTTTATCCGTTCTAAAATGATCCTCTCTTTGCACCCGATCTTTCCTTAGCACAAGGCAAAAGCATAAGTTTACGGGGAGAGACGAGGAATGAAAAAGTGATGAAAGACACAATGAAGAAAAAGAAAGGCAAAAAGAAAAAGAAAGAAAAGCCAAAAAAGTCAAAAAGAAAGTGAACAATGTAGAAGAAATGAAGGAATTCAATAAAAGCAAAAGAAAAAAGGCTTGGAAATATTAGAAAGGAGAAAAAGGATTGAAATGAATAAGAAAGAGTGACAGTGTGTCTCTCTAGCCCCTAAGGAAGAAGTAAATGACTCAAAGAGACAAGTAAATGTGTGCCAAAATGAAGCAAATGAAGTGCTTAAGGAAAGATGAAACCTTCTTAGACCAATATATCCTACCCTGAACCAAAAGCCTTCATTACATACCAGCAAAAGCCCTATATGATCTTGAGTTGAGCGAGCTTACATTAGTGGTGACTCATATAAGGGGCAAGCTTATGGTATTTAGAGCAGAACTTGTAACCGTCCCTTGAGAGAGATGAGTGTGTTTTCCACAATCCTCATTCCGAGTGACACAATCTAAAAGTTAGGTTTGCTTATGGAAAGTTGAGGAGTATGAGTGTGGGTTCCACAATGACCAATGTAATATAAAGAGTTTCCTTGATGAGTTGAGTCAACTCTTGATGCTTTTGTTTCGCACTATAGCCATGGTGCTAAAAAGGTTTATGTATTGTTAATAATGCATATGAGTTGAGGGTAATTGTTAGTCCCAATTGATTCTTGATAAGGTTACTTTAGGACAGCTGAAATTTTCCTTTTTTTTATCTTGAGGAGGGAAGTACTTTGTTTGCTTGAGGACAAGCAAAAGCTTAAGTTTGGGGGAGTTGATAACTAGGGATTCTAGCCTATTTTATGCTCCTTTTTGCTTAGGTTTTGGATTAAAAGTATGTACAAGTATTCCCAAAAGCTAACTTATTGTGCTTGTTTGCAGTGTTTGGTCAAAAAGAGACAAGGAAGTCATAAACAGCTCAAAAAGGAGTGAAACCTGCACAAGTTCAAAAGCTGGGTCAAAAGAGCGCTGACAGCAAAGAAAAAACCGCGGACACGGCGGTCGTGAATTCGCTCTCAACGGTGGCAAGGTTCAGAGAGCTGGAATTTTGGGCTTAACAAGTACCGCTGCCCACGGTGAAATTGCACGACAGGGGTAGTCTTAGCACGGTCGCGGTGCATTTACCGTCCTCATCGGAAGCCAGATTCAGAGAACCAATGTGCCGCGGTAGTCTGAGCGCTGCAACAGTCCATTTTCCACTGTCAGCGGTACCTCCATAGGGGCATTTTTGTCTGAAAAATTTAGCTACATATAAATAGTTCTTTTTCAGATTTTTAAGTCATTTGTTGTCTAGCTGAGCATGTGAACCGTCGTTTTTACCTTTTTGAATAATTTTAGAGCTTGTTTAATAATTAATCTTAGATTCTTATCTTGTAATTACTTTTTATGGCTTCTATTTTATCTCAATCTATGATTTCTTCTTTGATTATGAGTACCTAAACCCATTAGCTAGGGTTATGTCTCAACCCTAGTGTGGGGATTTAATGGGTCTTCTATTTTAGTGCTTAAATGTTTATGGGTGATTGATATTTGGTCTGATTTATACTTTAAATGTTAAATTCAGGTCAATAAGGAATCGGGGTGCATTCAAGTGATTGATAGCCCAATTAAAGGGTTAAACGTAGAGATAGTAATACCAGACTTGAGCCAATTTTGCTTGCATTGTTTGAACACTCAATTGGGCTTGAGAAAGCCAATTAGGGCAAAGTCACTCAAACTACTGAGAGGTATAGAGTGAGTAGTCATGTGCAATGTCTATATCATGATCCCAACTATAACAAATTTTCCCTACATTTTACATTCCATTAGATACCCACCTAGGTGCAAGTCACTTCCCTAATGCCTTTAGACCAATTAAGAAAACCTTGTAAAAATATCATATTTAGCTTATTTTCCTGCATCATTAGTCTTAAAGTAGAATACTGAACAAACAAAGAATGGTTGGAAGTGCAATCAATAACACTTCATATTGCTAGATTAGATAGGAATCCAAATCCAAACATATCTTAGCTCCCTATGGATTCGATCCTGGCCTTTTCGGATAAAAGCTGCATCGACCGCACTTGCTACTCTGTAGTGGTGTAGGGTTGGAACTGATCAGTACCCCTTATGTTCCAAACCACCTAAGACATCAGGTATGATGAGCTTGACCACCTGTGACAGGTGGTTTCAAGTTAGCCATCACATCTAAACTTGTTTGTTGTTGTGGACCTTGTTTCCTAGGTGATAGTATTATTTTAGCATAGGTCATTGGAACCCAATTTATCTTAACTGCAATCTTCCCTTTTTCTAATGGTCTTTGTGGGCCTTCCTCTGATAGCTGCTTGTCCTCCAGATTCTCAGCTTGCTCAGAAGTACACTCTACTTCCTTGCTTGGTTCTTCCACCTATTTTTGACTTTCCTCTAAAGTAGAAGCCATTGTTGCTTCTATATTTTTCCATCTCTGCTTCACTGGTGGTGGTCTCCTTTTCTTGGGTTGTTGATCTTGTTTAACTCCCTCTTTGGGAATTTTTGCACAGTCATGCCCAATTTTAAGACACCTTTCAAAAAACTCTGGCTTCCAATCATTCAACGGCCTGCTCAAATATAGCACTTGAGTCATCCATAACTGGTACTTTGCTTGGTAAGGGCTTGGTAACATTTACTTCAATAAGAATTCTAGAAAAGGAAATTCTTGATTGTTTGGTAGTGCACTCGTCTGCAAACATTGGAATTCCTATGGTGCTTGCAATTTTGCTCAGTGAGTTGCCACTCCAACAGTTCATAGGCATCTTAGGAAACCTCACCCATAAAGGTATTTCTGTCAAGAATTCTGCGCCAAAATCAAACTGTGGAGACCAGTGTTTCATTATCAAATGTTTGTTGTTCACTGTGTATGGACCAACATAAATAATTTCTTTCATATCAACCATGCTATGAAACCTGACTATGTAATAATCTTAATCATGATAGTATAATTTCGGCATAGTCATAGTGTTTCATATCTGATTAATGTATCGCCTCATATAATTGTATCCAAGTTTTTCACCAATCACATACACTATTAAGGCACACTTCCATTTCAAGTTTTCCTTCTCAACTTCTGTTTTTTTCAAGCTTAGCCATTAGGTTTCCTTCTACAATTTCAGGAGTTATGTAGCTCAACGTCATACCATTAGTAGCAAATATGTTACCTGTTAGTACTCCGGTCCAAGTAGACTCCTTACGCACCTCCGGTAATGGAATACTGACTGCTACAGGTAAAGGAGCTTGAGATACAACTTCTTGCTCTTTGCTCTTCAATGGAACAGTAGCGGCTAGAGCAGAGGGGGTGTGACACTACCCCTTAGGTCGACATGCATGGGGATTGGGCTTTGATTTATATTTTTCTGTTGTTGACTAGCTGATCCTGAAGCATCTCCGTGAGGGATCTGTGCGAGACTAACAAATCTACTTGCATCTTCGAAGCTCCAGAAATAGACTCCATAACCATTGCTGATTTCCTTTATATGGCATTTAGCTTTAGAATTTTGCCATCCACCTTCATTTGTTGCTTCTTATGTCTACCTCGAGCCTTCTTTCCAATCATAACTGAGAACGACACATGTTAGCTTAACATACGCCGAGAGGACCGAAGAAAAAGCTCCTAAAAACCACATTTTATTACTTTTCTTGTATTTAAAATCAAATTATAAGATTTCAAGAATTTAAATATGGTAAAATACTTACCTTAAATCCATAATTTATTCTTGGAGGAAGTTTATGGAATAATTAACAATCATTATACTCAATATAATGTACAAGTTGAGCATCGTGCACGTATCCCAAAGCCTTTGTAACCAAAGCACATGCCTAGTATAAGAATATCAATGCATTCACACAAGCGTCTCACTCAAACTCCTATACTTTCTCTCCATGTGTGGTTTAATTTCTCAAATATTAGACAACTAATTAATAGTATATCTATAAACTAAAACAACCGCTCTCTACTCAATTGGTTAAAGTCTCGTGCTGATAACATGAAATCTATCTATATAGAATAAGAGAAGCAAATCAATGAGTTTGATGCCAAGTGTCACGATAAAAATTCAGCAAGTGTCAATTTTAGGACACAATTACTTAGATTAGTTAATAATTAGTTACTATTTTTATTTTAAATTAAAATAATTGAATAGCTATATATTTTTAAGAAAACTATTATAAAAAGAAAATATATATATATATATAAATAAATAACTTCAATGTAAGACTTATAAAATGATAAAGCTAATTTATTTTTTTTTGAGATGAAAAAGTTTTTGCATAATAATTCATATGGTCATGATATAAGGATAAGATCATGTAACTAAAAATAATATAATAGATAAAACTAAAGATAAAAACATAAACAATAATTTTAAGAAATAAATAAAATATATAAAGATATAATTTAGCTTATTATGTAGTAATTTTAATTAAAAGAAATAAAGTTTCATATTAACGGGCAGCGGAATTCAGAGAAAATAATAATTATTACAATTATTAGTAGATTTAAAAGAACTTCTTCGTTTAACCTTTGAACTAATTCAACACTATCCATTTAGAAAATAACACAATAATACACGTATTGATTTGGAATGAATTACAATGGAATAGAAACTACAAAGTAATTAACTCTAAAAGATAGACATTCACCATCAATAAAATACTATCTATAACACCTTTGAAATGCGTATTTCTTAGGTTAATTTTTCAAACTAGTTGAGGCAGAATCCTAACCTTTAGCAGCTGAGCAAGACAAATTTATTTGGGCCAGATAATTAGTTTCGACTGAAGTATACAAATAACTTTCAAGGTGGATGTTCTTGAATTTTTGTTCTCACTTATTTTATGAACAGAACTTTAAGTTTAACAAGTATTGTCCCTTGCTTACTTTATAAACGATACTTTTAACTTTTAACCTTGAAATTTTATTCTTAGCAAAAGCGGGAGCATACCACCCAAAAAGTAACATACTTCCACAATTTTTTTATTAGTTTCTATTTAAAATAGCCTATGACGTTCTCCAAGTTCTAGCAGTTTGGTAAAATACAGAAATGTTGGACTATATGTCGGTATGTCTGGGCCTGTTGGACTGTTTACTTTTGGTGCCCTGTCCCATTCTTTCTTATTCATCGTTAATCATAACTTTCCTTACGAAATCTTAGTTTCTTATGCTCTCTGACAGCAAGCTAATAGTTAAAGTTGTTGAACTTTATTTTCCTATTTGCTTTGGTCAATAAATTTGTCTATACCAAATTGTATACTTCTATACGTATTGCACTGAAGTTTTTCCTTATGAAAGTTAATGATTTATGGGTTACACTTATTAGCGCGATCAGCTTATGTTTATTCGTTTCCTTTACAAATGAATTAAAGGGGAACAATCCAAATTTGTCCATGTTGACAATCCGAAATTGCTATATATTTGCCTCTGTAATGCTTTGAATCCATATATACATTTGCCGTTAGTAAATTGTCTCATATTTTATCTTTGCCATTAACAAAACTTTAGTATGAAATGGGTAGACACCAGGGGCAGACCCACATGGTATCAAACAGGTTAAGTTGAATCCGCCAGGTCAAAAATTTATATTGTGTATATTAGTAAATTATATTAAAAACAAGAGACAAATCATATAAAAGTGATAATTTGAACCCGCTTGGCGCAAGCAGAGTCTCTGGTTAGACCGTAAAGAGGGTTCAAATTATATGTGAGGTACTGCGTTCAAAATTTGCCAGGTGCCTGTTGCTATTTAAATTTTAGTCCGGGTAGTACTGAGTACATGTGGACCGTACGTCAAGACTGTGTTTCAAAATTAACCACTACTTGCCCTTCTAAATTTACTACTTTGGTATCCTCTGCTTCAAAAAATTTCCCCACCACCAAGTGAATTCAAATTCTTCCTTTCTCAAAATTCGATGAACCATGCAAGATAATTGTTTAAACTATTTAGTCTATCTTGAAATTTTTTGTTTTGTTTAATACTGTCACAACCCAATCTTCCCTTTTTGAGAAGTCATGATTGCACCTAATCTCTACGACTAGGTAAGCCTAACATTAGCGGAATAATAAAAATAAAAGTATAAATATAAACAACTAACAGCAACAGATAATAAAATAACTGATAGAAATATCGCTCGGCATATACAATAACCAGTTCTCGAAATATACACAGAATTTCCCCAAGACCCGGAACATCATAAGTCACAAGCTTCTAAGAATTCTATCTGTTTCTATACATCAGTAACTAGAAGAAGTAAAGGAGGGATAACATAAAAGGGATGGAGGGGGACTCCGAGATCTGCACACGCGGGCAGATGTACCTTGAAGTCTCCGGAGCAGCAACAAATACGCAACTAACATCGGGGCTGGTAGGAGGTACCTGGATCTGCACACGAAATATGTGCAGAAGAGTAGCATGAGTACACCACACCTCCCACGACCCGAATTTTTCATCCTCGGGAGTCGTGATGACACCTACTCGTGAAAGCTGGGCAATCCAACGATTAAGATTTCAACCTATTAGCAATCAACCCAAACAGATATAAACAATAACTATAGCTAAACAAATGAACAGCGCGGAAGAGTTATAACAAAACCACATTATCCAATACATGTCTACCCATGAATCTGGTGTCACAATTTTACGAACATCTACGAATTACTACAAACACTAGTCTAAAAAGAAAAGTACAACTGTTCTCGGAATGAAAAGATACAGCAAAAAGTTAAAATAGGGAAGGGGGACTTTAGGCTCTGCGGACGCCAGCAAATCTACCTTGATCTCCCTGGATTGAAGGAAACTACCTTAGCTACTCACCGAGTCCGGTACCGAAATCTCCACAAAAGAGTGCAGAGTGTAGAGTGCAGTATCAGTACAACCGACCCCATGTACTGAGTAAGTGTCGAGCCTAACATCCGCGAAGTAGTGACAAGGCTAGGACACGACAACCATATAAACATGTGCAGTTAAATCATATACAAACAAAATCATAATAACAGAAATCAACAAAATAAGATGGGGAAGGGACATGTTGCGGGGGATATCAGATTCTAACAATAAATCAATAAAGAAGCATCAATAAAGAAGCATAAAGAACATCATATCTATATCAACAAGAATAATGAAATGGTATAATGTGCACAGCATCACCCTTCGTGCTTTTACTCTCGTCATCACCATATGACACAACAGAAATTATACAACAACACCCTTCGTGCATTACCTCATATAATCATGGCACGTTATCACCCTTCATGCATTATTTCTCACAATATCAGCACGGCATCAACCTTCGTACATTAACTCTCAAATCATGGCACGACATCACCCGTTGAGCATTATCACTCATAATATCGGTGCGACATCACCCTTCGTGCATTACATTCACTCGCAATATCACGCACGACATCACTCTTCGTGCTTTACACTCTTCCTCACCCAAACAATAGAAACAAAACGTCCCAGGAAGGGAATCAAGAATATCAACAATAACATCCCGGCAAGGGATTCAGCTATAACCAATCTCGTTTTCAATAATTACTTTACAAAATAAAATTCAACTTGAGTCAATACTCAACAATAGTCAATTACCTAGAAACCTTCATAAGCTTTGTTCAACATCGATAATTATCAATTTAAGCATGGACAGCGCATAATAGAGTCATAACAATCATGGTATAAGACCCATGGGCAGGTTTGACACCAACGTATAGATACTCGTCACCACACCTATACATCGTACTCATATTAACACATAGCAAATAAGACCACAACTCATGTTACCTCAAGCTAAGGTTATGCCAAACACTTATCTCGATTCCACGGACAAGATTAAGCCTCAATTACCGCTTTACCTCTCGGTTCCACTTCCAATTCTCTTATATCTAGTCATAATTTACTTAATAACGTTAATAAATGCTAAATAAACCAATTTTAATGCATGAAAATTGATTTCCCATTGTTTTTCCCAAAAAGTCAAAAATCGACCCTGAATCCTCTTAGTCAAAACTCGAAATTCGAACCAAAACTCGATCGCCCATTCACTCACGAACTCAAATATGCAATTATTTTTGAAATCGGATCTCAAATTGAGGTCCAAATCATCAAAATTTGAAAATCCTAATTTCGACCCAAAAACACCTAATTTCCCATGAAAAACCCTAGATTTTGAAGTGAAATCATATAAAGATGTTATGGATTGAAGAAAATAAGTACAAATCATTTACCTATGATTTGGGGAAGAACTGTCTTCAAGAAAATCGCCTATGGGAGTTCAGGGTTTGAAAAATTGAAAGAATGAGTTGAAATCCCGTCAAAATCCCACTTAACAGGTCGCAGATGTCGCAATTTCCTGGTCGCAATTGCGAACCCTTGGAAAACCTGTTGACTTCGCATTTGCGATAATGGGCCTTCACAATTTCCAGCCCAGTATTTGCATTTGCGATGAGGGCCTGCCCAGGCTTGGTTCCAATTGCAACACTTTGGTCGCATTTCTCAAGCCTGATCACTTCGCAATTGCGAAGCTTGATCTCGCAATTGCGATATTAGAGGCCTGGGCAAAAATACCAGATGCACAGCTGAAATTTTCCTAAGTACAAATCACCCAGTGGCTTATCCAAAACTCACTCAAGCCCTCGGGGCTCCAAACCAAACATGCACACAAGTTTAAAAACATCATACAGACTTGTTTGTGCAATCAAATCATCAAATTAACATCAACAACTACGAATTTAACCTCAAATTCATGAAATTCTTTAAGAACATTGAAATTTCCATTTTCTCAACTAAAGGTCTGATTTATACCAAATCAACTCCGATTCTTACCAAATTTGACATATTCGACTTAATTATTATTTTAAACCTGTATCGGGCTTCGGAACCAAGATACGAGCCCGATACTATCAAGAACACACATCATTTCACTTCTAAAAGCCTTTACATTTTGCAACCAACAATTTTCTTTAAAAATTATTTTCACGGGCTAGGGACCTCGGAATTCGATTCCGGGCGTACGCCCAAGTCCCATATTTTACTACGGACCCTACGGGATCGTAAAATTATGGGTCCAAGTCCGTTTACCAAACATTAATCAATTTTAAAGGTCAAAATCAATCTGTTTCTTAAATTTCACATTAAAGCTTTCTAGAAACACGCTCGGATTATGCATGCAAATCGATGTAAGACAAAAAGAGATTTTCAATGCCTCGGAACATAGTTTTGACTTCTAAAACAAGAGATGACCTTTAGGGTTATCACAACAACGATACTCAATAAGTGCCAAGCCTAACCTCGGTCGAGTAGTGACGAGGTCAGGTCAGGGCCCCCGTGGTATATAATAAATAAAGCAGAAGAATATAGCAATATAATAAGAGACTGGAATTTAACAAAGAGGAAAAACACAACAGCATAACAGTAAATTACACAAGGATAAAACAGTAGAGGGTCTCCCCAGATTTTTTCTCGTTGTCCAAAGTAAATATGCAAGGATAACTCTCGAGGTACCGCCTCATAGTCTCAAAAGTAAATGTGTAGGGAGATCGCCCGAGGTACCGCCTTGTAGTCTCAAAAATAAAGGTGCAGGGGGATCTCTCGAGGAACTGCCTCGTAGTCCCAAAAGTAAACACATAGCTCAAACCGATAAATACAATAATTAACATCAAGAATTCTACAGTTAAGACTAATACAGATCAAGGAAAAAAGGAAATCAACTAGGCATGTTGCACAGAGTTCAAATAAGCAGTTAAAGCACTTAGACATGCTATATTAATTAAACAGGATAAGTACACATGTTGGC
This sequence comes from Nicotiana sylvestris, assembly GCF_000393655.2. Lineage (NCBI taxonomy): Eukaryota > Viridiplantae > Streptophyta > Magnoliopsida > Solanales > Solanaceae > Nicotiana > Nicotiana sylvestris. The sequence continues at coordinate 109,280,666 of NC_091067.1, forward strand.
ATAACTCAACTAAGATGAAAATAGGTTACTACTCAGTAAAATCGGATTTTACAAAGAATAGCCCGTGTACGCACTCGTGACCTCAAGTACACGGTGCTCACATAACACAACAGTACCAAATCCTAAGGGGAGTTCCCCCACGCAAGGTTAGACAAGACACTTACCTCGAACCAAGCTCAATTAATTAGTAAGAATGTCCTTTCCTCGATTATCCGACTACGAATGGCCCAAATCTAGCCAAACACAATTATATATTATAAATACAACTATAATAGGCGAATCTAATAAATAAAATTAAGACTTTAACGAGAATGTCGAAAATCGCCCTAAAAAGTCGACCCGGGCCGACGTCTCGAAATCGGGTAAAAGTCACAAAACATGAACACTCATTCACTCACGAGTTCACTCTTACCAATATTATCCAAATTCAATATCAAAATCCGAATAAAAACTTGAAAACTTAGTTGAAGAACTTTCCAACTTTTTCCAAAGTTCTCGACCCAAATCCTCAATTAAATGATGAAATCAACTATATATTAGTGGCATATAGCCATAAATGAGTTAAGAATCGTTACCCAAAAGCTTTATCTAAAAAAAACCTTGAATTATCGCCTCAATCCGATCTCTCAAAGTCCCAAAATTGAAAATGAGATAAAACCCCCGAACTTGATTCTTTTCTGCCTAGCGATTTCGCTTCTGCGGGCTTCCAGTCGCCCCTGCAATGCCTCACATGCGGAAATACCATCGTAGGTGCGGAACTGACTTAAGAGACCTGGGTCCGCTTCTGCGATGAGGTGGTTGCACCTGCATGTGTGAACCTGCGGACAATGGTCCGCTTTTGCGAGAACCTTCCCCAGCTTGACCTTCACTTATCCGATCACCTTTCCGCAAGAGCGGCTCCGCTTCTATGGTCCCTATGTCGCACTTGCGACCACTAGCTTCTTAAACCTAGGCCGCATCTACGATCTCCTTTCTGCACGTGTGTATCTGCACCTGCTACAAACCCCACCCAGGTGCGATGACATCAGAAGTTGAAAAACTTCAACAGTTACACAAGTTCAAATTTCGATCCGTTAAGCACCCGAAACTCACCCGAGGCCCCAGGGACATCAACCAAACATACCAACATGTTAGAAAATACCATACGAACTTAGCCGAGCCCTCAAACTTCTACAAGTGATGCCGAAACCTATTAAACCATGTCCGGTTGACCTCAAATTTTGCACACAACTCATATTCAACTTTAAGGACCTACTCCAACTTTCGGGATCGAAATCCGGCCTAGATATCAAAAAGTCCACTTCCGGTCAAAATCTCCATACATTCAACTTTCGCCATTTCAGGCCTAAATCAACTACGGACCGCCAATTCACAGTTCAGACACACTCCTAAGTCTAAAATCACCCAACGGAGCTAACGAATCCCATGAAACTCCATTCCAGAGTCGTCTTCACAAAATCCCGACTATGGTCAAAATTCTAGAACTTAAGCTTTTGTTTTAGGGACTAAGTGTCACAAATCACTCCGAAACCACAACCAAAACCTCCCCGACAAGACACATAAGCAGAAAAAGATATGATGGAAGCAGTAAATAGGGGATCGGGGCTAATATATTCAAAATGAGCAGCCGGGTCATTGTATCCTCCCCCTCTTAAAATAATCATTCGCCCTCAAATGAGTGTAGAGACATACCTGAAGTGGTAAAAAGTTGAGGATAACGGTTGCACATATGATGCTCGGTCTCCTAAGTCGCCTCCTCGACCGGCTGACCTCTCCACTTAACCTTCACTAAAGCAATGTTCTTTGACCTCAACTTTCAAACCTGCCTACCCAAAATAGCCAACATCTCCTTAATATAAGATAAATCCTTGTCCAACTGTACTAGGCAAAAATCCAACACATGAGACAGATCGCCATGATACTTCCGGAGCATAGAAACATGAAATACTGGACGGACTCTGTCACACCTCCTTTTTCACCTACACCCCGTACGGGCACAAATGAGTTTTTCCACTTAAAGGACAATCGGAACGGGATTTAATATTATTATTCAAAGTCGCCACTTAGGAGATTAATGGTGTCCCAAGTCACCGGTTTGATCCCGAACCGAGGAAAAATATGACTCTGTATTACAGTCCGCGAACCAGAAATCCGGATAAGAAATTCTGTTAACTCGGGAGAAGGTGTTAGGCATTCCCGGGTTCCGTGGTTCTAGCTCGGTCGCTTAATTATTGTATCTGATTTTAATACATGCTAGCTTATGTGCCTTTTATTTACAAACCGCTTTTATCATTATTTTAAAAGAATTGAAACGTCGCGAAAATGCATCTCGAACCGCGTAGCAATCAATGCACCCATGGTTGTTAACACATTTGGACTCCGTTGAGATTTGGATTTGGGTCGCATCAATGCGCACCCGAGTTTAAGAAGGTAATTTTATTAAAATCGTGCCTAAAGAGTCTAACACATATTATTATTTTGGGGAAAGCCGTGAAATTCGCTAAACGGTCCTCCCGAATTCTACGTATTTCATTATAACTAATTATTGAGGGCCCCGCAATTTATGTGTTTTGTTCAGCGAGGCTCGTCTCATTTTGTTTTAAAAAGGCAGACCCTAAAGCTATTAGAATTTCTATTTTTTATTGGTCTCTACTAATCAAGAAAAGGTCCTAACCAATTATTAGTATTAATAAAACAACATTTGAAAGTGTAACACCGGCCGAAATTTCCCACAGCCACGGACATTGGTCCTAAAGTTAGCCCAAATCAATCAAGCCCAAACTCTCGTGAATGGGCTCCACTCTTCTGACAGAAGAAATGAATATGCACTTACCTAGATCAATTAGATATTGATTCTCAAATCGTTCAAGGGAGTAATTATGTCGTCCTGATTTTAAAAATGAACAAATGTACTAATAAATTTACTCACGCTGGCCATTACAAGACAAATGTCATATATCCTAATTTGTGTTGCTTTTAAACCAATTGATGAACCAACTGACGAGAAAACAATTAAGACTAAAGTGAACTATTAACTCTGACTATTGACTCATAATTGTCAAAGCCACTGCATTACGAAATTATTTAGAACGCATGTTTAGCAATTAGAATAGAACTCAACGTGACAACATACCAGTTCCAGCTTCACCGCAAACTTGAACTGTTTATGATTTTGCATTTTTAAATAGAAAATCGCTAAGCTAAACAAGCTAAATCTAAGTAACTACAAATCAACAGTCCAGCGATCTCAATAACACAGTTTTGCCAGTTCAGTTATACATCCAAATTGATTGTATCGTACAACAACCAAATCACATAAAACTTTTAAAATATAATGAGATTCACAAACTACATAGCTATAGCTGAAGCTCCAGTTTTCATTTCATTTTCCAGCAAGTGATCTACATAGTACTGAGTTTCAGGGTGAGTACCTGTTTTATGAAGTGGAATAGAGGAATGGTCAGTCAGCAGTAACTCAAATGCAGCAAACTAATGGATGATCAACCAAACACAAATGCACAGCCCAGAAAAATGAAATCACAGCCCAGAGTGAACTCGAAACCAGATTAAAATGAGATATCGACCACAAATCAACTGAATGCACCCAAATAAATCGAAACTGAGCTTGAATTAACCCAAATTGAACTAATAGATCTCAGAAGAAATTCAACACATTAGAATCAAGCTATGAGACCAAGAGCAACTATTGAAATTTCAAGATTGAGCCAAGGCTCAATGTAACAGTACTCTTGCTGATGATTTATTTTACTGTAGTTTTCTTTTGACACTAAGAACTTAGGAGAAAATTTGAATCTGAAGTTTTAGTTTCAGATCTGGACTGGGGACGTTTTTTTGGAATATTAAGGCTAAAAAAAATCCATCTTCAGGCATTTAGGCATGCTTTTTATAGGCAGAGCTGAGGGCAGCCCTCATTCTCTGTTTACAAATCAGTCCCTTATCTATTTATTCAATTAGTCCCTTATTTTCTAACTTGTTACCCAAGTAATCCCACTAAACTTATTGAAATCTACACTAAAGTACCACTCTAGAAGGCCTTAGAAGATTCTAGTTTCAACTACCATGTGCTGCCCAATCCTAAATGTCTAAACTACCCATGAACTTAAGCTAAAACTACAGCTATAACCAAGACAGCTTCTTAAGCTCTGAATATACCCCAATTTAAACTCTTGTTGAATCTATCGATTGAACTCAGAATTAATGACCATACTAACTACCAAACGATGACTAATTAAACTGAAACTGAACTAATTAGTAATTAACTAAAGGAACAACAGAAATTAATTTAAGCAAAACTTAGTAACACTAATTAACAAATTATAAATCGAACTAAAATCAGGAATTGGAACATATTCAAACAAACAACTAGACTTAATCAAATCAGGACACAAGATTAGAGCAATATTGACAAAAATTAAAATGCAAATTAACTAGACATTAACCAAGGAATTCACACATGCAGAAAACTAGAAAAGGAAAAAGAAATTGAAGATAAAAGAAAATACCACTAAGAACTCACTGATAACAAAGAACTCCGGCCAGCGGTTGCTTATCCAAATCCCCCGAAATTTCTGACCCGTAACATCCCTAACCATGTGTTTTCATAAGAAAACACCTGGTTAGGGTTGTTAGGGTCCGAAATCTTGGAGATTTTGCCTTAGGGTTTTGGTCGGAAACCTTCGATTTGATATTCGAGCTGTTCCAGGTAGATTCGAGAGACAGGGCCATGGGGGTTGGGTAGAGGAGGCTCAGGCGGTCACATGATGTTAATTTGGTGGTGATTGGGTTACTTTGGGTTTTGGCCGGAGAATCTTTGATCGAAGATTCGACGAGCTAGGGCTGGATTTGAAGGAAACGGGTGGTGGATTCATGACGAGGGCGAGGAGGAGGTCTCGTGGTGTTATTTTGGTGGTCGATGGCATAAGTGGCGTTTGCCGGCGGTGGGGTTCCGATGAAGGATATGGGGGGCGGCTGGGTTTTAGGGTTAGAGATGGACAAGGGGGGTCTGAGAGACGAGATAGGGGGGCGTGAACGTTCGGACATATATATATAAAACATCCTAAGACGATCTCATCCGTTTGATCAAGAAACAACGGCTGAGATGGACTTCCTGAAAACGACGTCATTTGGACTTTTAGAAGATTTGAACCTGGTCTGTGTTGGATTGGGCTTGGGTCGTGGAAAGGAAGAAAAATGTTGTGCCTGGGTGAATCAATTGGGCATGGCCCAAATTATGGGCAACCCTCTCTCTATTCTTTTGTTTTCTTTTTCTTTTCTTTTCATTTGTTTCTTTTATCTATATTTTTTGTATATTTTTGTATTTTTCTGATTTTATTGAATTGCAACAATTAAAGTAAAGTCCTAATATATCTCACTAATTGATTTCTAAAATTATTTTAAAAACTATTTCGGGACGAATTCACAATTAAACAATTAAAAATTCAAAAGTGAACTATTTTTGTTATTTTCTTCATATTTTGTTCTAAAACAAATTAACCCCTGATTAATACTAAATATATTAAATTAAATCCTAAATGCAAATGCATATTTTGTATTTTCATATGAATTAAAATGCACAGACACAATGCAACAATTAACAGAAAATGACACCAAAATTCACAAAAATTGTAAAATAATAAAGAAATTGTTTTGTTTGAATTTCTTGGAATAATTTGATTTGGGAAAAAATCACGTGCTCACAACTGCTCCTCTTTGCTCGGAACCATGAAAAGTTTTCGGGCAAAGATAAGTGAGCAAATTTGAGAGATTTTTGCCCGTTTGAATATTACGTGTGAGGCATTTTTGAAAGAGTTGACCGCACCCTGCTTCGGAGGTTGCCTACATATCCTGGGCTAAACAAGAATCAGGTCAGTGTAGTTCAGGAGTGTCTGGTAGCTGGGACTACCAAGAGCTATGATTTCACTGCGATTGTTGTTGCTACTGCTTGCTGACCTTCCTTATTACACCATGGCAAAATAAATGAAGTTAAACTAAACTATGACCTACGAATTACAAAATCCTATCTAAATTCTTCAAACTTGTTGTTGTACTTCCTTGTTGCTTTGTTATCTTGTGTTTTCTTGGTAAAATACCTTGTTGCCATTGCGAACTACAAACTGAGGTGTTGTTCCTTTCTTCAAATTGCTGAACTTGAATGTATTCCCTTATTGTACGGGTGGGCTCCCGATTACTGAAACTTGAACTGTATGTCTCTGTTCTCCAGGCGGACTCCTGAGTTCTGAATCTTGAACTTGAATGTATTCCTCTGTTATCCAGGTGGGCTCCTGATTGATGAACTTAAACTTGAATGTATTCCTCTGTTATCTAGGCGGGCTCCTGACTGCTGAACTTGAACTTGAATGTATTCCTCTGTTATCCAAGCGGGCTCCTGACTTCAAATAGACAAAACAAAGAAACTTTTCTGCCCCAGTTTGGTGGCTGGGGCCTGGTGTGATTGTAAAACTAAACCATATTACCAAGTATTACTAAGGATTTGAAAGCTAGGTCCCATTATTCAGGGGGATCCTGACAACTCTTAACTAAATGACGGATTAAAATCTAAGTTATATCTTCTACAGGTGTGACTTATGCTAAATCTTGCTATCTAAGAGGATCTTTAAACTACTCCCCATTATCCAGGAGGGTCCTGAAAATCGAAGGTCAAAATTATCTTAAGGGTGATAACTTTCACGTCTGAATTACACTACCCTACAACCGAGTTTACACTAAATGTGGTTATCTAATTGAAATCTTAAAGCTATGTCCCATTATTCAGGAGGGTCCTGGAAACTCCTAATCCTTTCTCGATCATGCCAACTTCTAATCTAGCTTATATTCTTTTGGGATACATTTATGCTAGATTATGCTATTTCTGAACTTTAAACTAGGTCCCATTTTCTAGGAGGGTCCTGAAAATTTAAAACTAAATCCCATTATCCAGGAGGGTCATGAAACTTTAAAACTAAATCCCATTATCCATGAGAGTCCTGAAAATTTAAAACTAAATCCCATTATCCAGGAGGGTCCTGAAAATTTAAAACTAAATCCCATTATCCAGGAGGGTCCTGAAAATCAAAAAGCAAACCTTTTGGTGACTGCCTTTACCCACAGAGAGTTCCTCTGAAACAAACGAACTTTTTCTGCCCCTGTTTTAATCAAAGAAAAATTTGTCAGTTCAAAAATGGTGGTTAGCTGGCGGCATTCTTGTTGGAGATCTTTCTGCTGCATTGTTTTGTTCCGACTGGCTTCCCGAACTGGCCCTGAACCGCTTTGACTTTCTGACTAATCTTCGAACCCCTGACTCTAACAAACCGAGTGTTCTGTACCCATGTTGTTGTTTCACACCTCTGACCCTTTTTTGAACCTTTGTACTTCCCCCGATATTTCCCAATCATTCCACCGATGACATTTCCGGTGATTCCCTGTATTCCACCTTTCATCATATTGTTTTTGACATTCTCTTACCACATCGCGCTTTACACTTTCTGGAATTTGGTATTGAGTTTTGAAATCCCTTTCCACTTGCTTTGAACAAAACTAACATTGAAACATTTTAGACAGATAAAACCCCCAAAGAAAATGAAATGCCATGAGTTTACGAGTTAAGGATAAGATGAATCCAAAACTGGATGACTACTAAAAAGAAAAGGGAAAGAAACTTATCTGACCGGAACAACCGGTACCAATCGTCATGACATGCATTTCGGACTAATCGGCCCAATCTGTCCAAATAACCAACTCCTGGTCGCCACCCTTTGTTGCCCCAGAATTTCCATGTTACTTTATCCAAACCATAGCCTTGTTCATCCTGTTGTTCCTCGAAATAATTTTCCACCAACAGACCTTTCTCCATCAATCATTTCTCAACTCACTTTCGCCTTAAGGTGCCCGCAAGGGTTTTCACCAATAAGACTCTCTCATTTTATTCTTTCTCTCAACTCCCGTCGCTTTACGGTGCCTGTGGAGGTTTTCACCAATAAGACTCTCTCATTTTTATCTTTTTGCTTTTCTTGCTTGAACTAGAGTGTTGCCCCAGACATGAATTAGATTTACCTGCTTGACTTGGATTTTTCAAAAATTGATCAGAAGGTCTTTCTTTGGACCATAATGTGTGTTTTGGACAGGGCTAGCAGGAAAAGGTGTGAAGGCATCAAAATAATTTCATAATGGGTTAAAATTAAAACTTTCGAAATCAGATTTCTCACAACAACCACGACTTCTGCCCCAGTTTCTTGCTTGGGGACTTTTGAATTTTATTTTGGTATGACTGAACCTCAGAGAGGCTGCCTACGTACCCTTTCGGGATCAAGTCAAACGTAGTTCATGTCATAGAGACTACGTTGTTGTTTTTCTTTTCTGCTCTTCTTTTCCTTTCTTTTCTTCATTTTCTATTCTTTTCCCTTTCTCTTCTTTCTTCTTTTCACCTTCAATTTCCTCTTCTTTTCTTTTCCTTCTTTTCTTCCTTCTTCCTTTTTTTTCCCACTTTCTTTTTTTTCATTTTCTTTTCTTCCGCACTCGCATTTCTTAATGGTGCCATGGATTCCAAAAGAGGGATATGAAAGAGAATAAATAAGGCTCAAAGGGGATGTCAAGGGGTAAAAGTGTTTAGATAGCAGAATAAAACGCCTTCGTCATTTCAATCTTTAAAATATGCCAAATACAAACAAGTACAATCAAAATAAAGAAATCATATATAGTATCTCTTGACCGCATCGGAATTGATGGCCATTTCTACACATTTTCCTTCTATGTCCGTCAAGTATAGTGCACTATTAGACAACACTCTGGTTACGACAAATGGTCCTTGCCAATTTGGAGCAAACTTTCCTTTTGCTTCTGCCCAATGGGGCAAAATACGTCTCAACACTAACTGTCCGACTTCAAACTTCCTCGGACGCACTTTCTTATTGTACGCTCTTGCCATTCTTTGCTGGTACAGCTAACCACGACACACGGATGCCAATCTTTGTTTGTCAATCAAACTCAACTTCTCCAGGCGGCTTTTCACCCATTCATCATCATTGATCTCAACCTCTATTATGATTCGGAGAGACGAGATTTCCACTTCTGCGGATATCACTGCTTCCGTGCCATACACCAAAGAGTAAGGAGTTGCCCCCACCGAGGTACGAACAGTGGTGCGGTATCCCAACAATGCAAAAGGCATCTTTTCATGCTACTGTCTAGATCCTTCCACCATTTTCCGGAGTATTTTCTTTATATTCTTATTGGCCGCCTCAACTGCACCATTTGCCTTAGGGCGGTATGGGGTAGAATGACGATGAGTAATCTTGAACTGCTCACATGTCTCCTTCATCAAATGACTGTTGAGATTAGCTCCATTATCTGTGATAATCATCTTCAGTATCCCAAACCGACAAATAATGTTCGAATACACAAAATCCACCACAGCTTTCTTAGTCACAGACTTGAACGTCTTAGCTTCCACCTATTTGGTAAAATAATCTATAGCTACCAGAATAAACCTGTGCCCATTTGACGCTGCTGGATCAATTGGCCCAATAACATCCATGCCCCAGGCAATAAAAGGCCATGGTGCGGACATCGTATGTACTTCTAATGGCAGAGAATAAATCAAGTCTCCATGCACTTGGCACTGATGACATCTACGTACGAAACTGATACAATCTCGCTCCATAGTAAGCCAATAGTAACCTGCCCGTAGGATCTTCTTTGCCAAAACATATCCACTCATATGCGGTCCACAGACTCCTGAATGTACCTCAGTCATGATAGATGTGGCCTGCCTCGCATCCATGCACCTCAACAACCCGAGGTCTAGAGTTCTTTTGTACAACACTCCTCCACTAAGGAAAAACCCGCTAGCCAACCGTCGAATTGTTTGTTTCTGATCACCTGTGGCCTGTATCGGATACACACCCATCGTTATATATTCCTTGATGTCATGAAACCACGGCTCACCGTCCAGTTCCTCTTCCACCACATTACAATAAGCATGTTGGTCGCGGACCAGAATCTGCAAAGGGTCCATGTAAGCCTTATCCGGATGGTGTAACATCGATGTCAGAGTAGCCAACGCATCGGCCACTTCATTATGAATCCTTGGAATGTGCTTGAATTCTATTGACTGAAACCGCTGACAAAGCTCGTGCAAACATTGTCGGTACGGTATAAGCTTTAAGTCCCGTGTTTCCCATTTTCCTTGAATTTGGTGTACCAGTAGGTCCGAGTCACCCATGACCAAGACTTCCTGGACACCCATATCTAAAGCTAATCTCAACCCCAAGATACATGCCTCGTATTCTGCCATGTTGTTCGTACAATAAAACGAAGTTGAGCTGTAACAGGGTAATGTTGCCCTGTTTCAGAAATAAGCACCGCTTCTATTCCCACGCCTTTCATGTTTGCGGCCCCATCAAAGAAAAGTTTCCATCCTGGCTTCTCAACTTGTTCCAACTCTTCAACATGCATCACCTCTTCATCAGGGAAATAAGTCTTCAAAGGTTCATAATTTTCATCAACCGAATTCTTGGCCAGATGGTCCGCCAAGGCCTGTGCTTTCATCGCAGTCCGAGTCACGTAGACAATGTCAAACTCTTTGAGCAGGATCTGCCACTTTGCAAGCCCCCCTGTGGGCATAGGCTTCTGAAAGATATACTTTAACGGGTCCAAACGAGATATGAGGTAAGTAGTATAAGATGACAAATAGTGTTTCAGCTTCTGTGCCACCCAAGTTAGGGCACAACATGTCCTTTCAAGATGAGTATAACCTCGTAGGGTGTGAACTTCTTGCTGAGGTAATAGATGGCCTGCTCCTTCCTTCCAGTGATATCATGTTGACCCAATACACAGCCGAACGAATTGTCCAGTACTGTTAAATATAGAATCAAAGGTCGCCCTGGTTCTGGCGGAACCAACACGGGTGGATTTGACAAATACCTCTTTATCTTATCAAACGCCTCCTAACATTCGTTTGTCCACTTGACCGCAGCGTCTTTCTTTAATAGCTTAAAGATAGGCTCACAAGTTGTCGTGAGCTGAGCTATGAGCCTGCTGATATAATTCAATCTTCCCAGCAAACTCATCACCTCGGTCTTGTTCCTCGGAGGTGGCAATTCGTGGATGGCCTTGATTTTTGATGGATCCAGTTCAATACCTCGGCGGCTGACTACGAACCCCAATAACTTTCCAAACGGCACCCGAACGCACATTTTGTAGGATTAAGTTTGAGATTGTACCTGCGAAGCCTTTGGAAGAACTTTCTCAGATCCCTGACATGGTCAGATTGCTGTCTAGACTTTACAATCACATCGTCCACATACACCTCGATTTCCTTGTGTATCATATCATGGAATATTGTTGTCATTGCCCTCATGTAAGTTGCACCAACATTTTTCAAACCAAACGGCATGACCCGATAGCAATATGTTCCCCATGGCGTGACGAATGCTGTCTTTTCTGCATCTTCCTCGTCCATTAAAATCTGATGATAACCCGCGTAACAATCCACAAAAGAACCAATCTCATGTTTGGCACAATTATCAATCAATATGTGGATATTCGGCAGCGAAAAATCGTCTTTTGGACTTGCCTTGTTAAGATCCCGGTAATCGACACACACCCTGGTCTTGCCATCTTTCTTCGGCACAGGCACAACATTAGCTAACCAGGTGGGATACCGTGTAACCCGAATGACTTTTGCATCGAACTGCTTGGTGATCTCTTCTTTGATCTTTACACTTTTGTCTGTTTTGAATTTTCTCAGCTTCTGCTTGACAGGAGGGAGTGCCGGATCAGTGGGTAACTTGTGAACCACTAAATCGGTACTTAGACCTGGCATATCATCATACGACCATGCAAAAATATCCTTGTACTCGAACAATGCTTTGATTATCCCCTCCTTGAGCTGTGGCTCTAGATGAACACATATTTTAGTTTCACAAACATTGTCTGGGTCCCCTAGATTAACAGCTTCTGTGTCATTTAGGTTAGGTTTGAGTTTTTCTTCAAAGTGACTTAATTCTTTACTAACTTCCTCATAGGCCTTGCCATCATCATATTCCACCTCATCATGATACTCGATTTCTTGCACTATTATTTCTGAATTAGATTGGCTTTTAAAACTGGGCCAAAGATTCCTCATGCATGTCATGTCATCGATATCAGCATAAAGAGAACTGTACAGAAAAGAAAAGAAAAAGAAATGGAAACAAAATTAGGAATTAAGAAAGAAAAGGAATTGCATTTCATTGAATGTAAAGATAATAGGGTTTTAACTCATCCAAACGGGCGGAACATAGCAACTGAATTACAAACCCTGGAATAATCCAGGTGAACAAAATGAAAACAAAACCCACTGCCGCGACTCCCTCCGAGATGGAAGAGGAGTGGCTTCCCAGTTGTTGACATTAGCACGTGGTCCGTTGTACTGTATATCTGCTTTGCTCGACCCTTCCCCTGCCCCAACCATGTTCACCTCAGCAAATACCTTCTCAAGCCTCTCTCCAAGTTCCTATCCGCACCAATTAGTAGACCCGACACCTTTGCCAATAATTGCTTCCTGATACTTGGTCTGACGAAGGACCTGGACAGACATGGAATTGGTTTGGGAAGAACCCAGCCTCTTTTCTTCATCTTGCGGGTTCATCTTACATCCGCCGCCGTAGGCTTGAAACCCAGCCCAAAGGTATCCAGATTCTTGGGCAAATAAACTGGCTGAACAATACCTTGCAAATCACCACCCAACCCTTTGCCTGGTACAAACCTGTTTTTCAACATTTCAGAGGCTACCATGACAGTTGCAGCTGTTATTCTGGGGACTGGGACGCTTTTACCTTCAGGAACCTTTTCTACCGAGACTATATCGAAAACCTGGTAAAACCACGGCCCCTTATCATCATCAGTCTCTATGAAGGGTACGATGGCATCACTTGCAATGCTCATGTTGTCTTCCCCATGTACTACGATCTCTTGTCTATTCCACTCGAATTTGACCATCTGATGAAGTGTATAAGGCACCGCTTTGACAGCGTGAATCCATGGTCGCCCCAACAGAAGATTATAAGACACCGCCACGTCTAACACCTGAAACTCCATGGTGAACTCGACTGGACCAATTGTTAATTCAAGTATGATGTCACCCACTGTATCTGTACCACCACCATCAAACGCCCGAACGCAGATGCTATTCTTATGAATTCTATCATCATCAACCTTCAGCTTGTTCAATGTAGACAAAGGACATATATTGGCACTGGACCCATTATCAATCAGTACTCGAGTGACTACCGAGTCTTCACATTTCACGGTCAAATAAAGAGCTCTATTATGTTCTGTACCCTCCATGGGCAATTCATCATCAGAAAATGTCACTCTATTTACCTCAAAGATTTTGTTCATGATTTTCTCCAAATGATTCACTGAAATTTTATCGGGGACATGAGCTTCGTTCAATATCTTCATCATAGCCCGTCGATGTTCATCCGAATGGATAAGCAATGAAAGCAACGAGATTTGGGTTGGCGTTTTCCTTAGCTTCTCAATAATAGAATAATCTTGCACTTTCATCTTTTTCAAGAACTCTTCTACCTCTTCCTCCGTAATAGCTTTCTTAACTGGCGCCGGATTTTCCTTTGGAGCCCTAGCCTTTCTTAACTCTTCGGGAGCAAAACAACGTCCCGAGCGAGTTAAACCTTGTGTTTCACAAACTTCCTCTTTGATTTCCTTACCCTTGTAGGTCACAACTACCTGTTCATACTTCCACAGAACGACTCTACTGTCAATCACTGGTAACTAGGTTACTGGCTTTATGACAACTGGTTCTATGTGAGCCCCCTTCACGACTGCCGTAGGTGTGCTTGATACTCCCCGAACCACTACCTTGATCGGCTCTGGTTTGTCTGCAACAACGGAAGATCCTTTCCCTATCACCACAACTAGCTTGTTGTCTATTCTTTTCAACTAAACCGATGGTTTCTCACTAGTTGACCTTTCACTCACTTTGGCTTCACTAGAACGGATCATCATGACTGTCTGTGATGGCTTCTTAAGCTCTGCTCCCTTATGTATCAGTTCAATCATGTTGGCCTCATAATGCGCTGGCAACGGGTTCTGGTTAATATTGGGTGCCTCAGGGGCCTGAACCTCGATCTTGTTTGTGTCAATAAGCTCTTGCACAACAGTTTTCAATCTCCAACATTTCTCAGTATCATGTCCGGGAGCCCCTGAACAATACTCACAGCTCACTGAATGGTCCAGATTTCTAGGAAGGGGATTTGGCATTTTAGCCTCAACCGGGTTCAACAGGCCTACCTACCTCAGTTTGTGGAAAAGAGTGGTATAGGATTCTCCTAGCGGAGTGAATGTTTTCTGTTTCTACATTCTCTCGTTTCTGAAAGCCTGGTTTGGGCGGAAGCTGGATCCTGGCCTATAAGTCCTCGGGTGTGGATATGTGTTTTGTGGAGCTGGGTGTGTGTTTTGGGTAGCCAGCGCACGCCATTGCGCGTGAGCCGGAGGCTGGTTATAAGTTTGGGCATGATGGACGGAAAAGTGTGGCTTTGGTGGTAGATAATAGTGTTGAGGAGGGCCATATGGGGTATACAGGTAATTTGGGTGGTGGGTTATGGGTTGGTTGTAATATGGTGAATGACTTCTAGATCTGGACCATACTCCAGATTCGACAGTTGCAACCTCTTCTTTCTTCTTCTTCCCAAGCACACCCCCAGTGCCGTTTTGAATGGCTTGGGTGGTTGCTTTGATTGTTGAATAACTCATGATCTTATTGGATTTGAGTCCCTCCTCAACCATGCCGCCTATTTTCACGACTTCATTAAAGGACTTGCCCACTGCTGACACCAAATGACCAAAATAGGTGGGCTCCAAAGCCTGCAAGAAATAATCAACCATTTCGCTCTCTTTCATCGGGGGGTCAACCCTCGCCGCTTGCTTTCTCCAACGGAACCCATATTCTCGAAAGCTCTCACCGGGCTTCTTCTCGATCTTTGTCAATGACAGTTGATCTGGGATGATTTCAAGATTGTATTGAAACTGACAGGTGAAGGCTTGGGCCAAGTCGTCCCAGGTGTACCACCTGCTATGGTCTTGTCTAGTGTACCATTTCAACGCCGATCCTCTCAAACTTTGGTTGAAATATGCCATCAGCAGCTCATCTCTCCCTCCTGCTCCTCTCATCTTGCTACAGAATCCCCTTAAATATGCTACTGGGTCGCCATGCCCGTCATACAGATCAAACTTAGGCATCTTGAACCCGACCGGTAACTGAACATCTGGGAATAGACATAAATCTTTATAGGCCACACTTACTTGGCCCCTAACCCCCTCATGTCTCGGAATGATTGCTCCAGGCTTTTGACCTTTCTGATCATCTCCTCCTGCTCGGGGTTTTTGGGTGGTTTCTCGGTGTCTGCCGTGAGATCAAGATGAGGGGTATAAGAGTAGGGTTATGGTACTTTGAAGGTAGGCTCAGGGGAATAATACTGATTGTCGTGCGTCTGGAACAGAGGTTCACTGGGGGATCGGTGTAGGGTAGCAGGTAGCGGTGCTACAAAAATGGGAGTGATTGGTGGAGGAGGGTATAAGACTTGTTTGGATGGATGAGCCTGTGATGTATGAGAAGTGGTGCCTTGGCATTGTTGGTAGAGGGGAAATGCTGGAGATGAATTTACAGTGGGTGGCTCCTGAGGCTGAGCCAATGGTGGGATATAAGCAGGGTTAGTGGGATAAACTGGCGGTGGATGCCCCTTCGCCCAGGCTTGGTACATTTCAGCCCTCTGTTATTTCAATTTATACATTTCCTCCCTCATTGCATGAACGTCCATTTCTTCTACTTCTTTCGATGGGTCAAAAATACTCGTATTAGATTCTGGGCCAGTCATGTTCACTTTATATTTAGACCGGGTGTTGTATGGATGAGTTGCCAGAATGCCAAACAACTAACCACCTACCTGGACTCACACATTTTAGAAAATAATTCCGTTAGCGATTAGGCTTTAACAGATTGGATAACCGCACATTGGGTATGAATGCACCTATACAGTTAACCATTTCTATTATGCATTTGTTCGACCGCATGCGTCATCCCGACATTTCCTTAGTTCCAACTGTAAGCTTTCTCTTTTCTTTTTGTTTTCTTTTTTCTTTTCCCTTCTCTCTTTCATCTTTTCTTTCCGCATTCTATCCCTTTCTTGTTTTTCCGCTCTTTTCTTTTCTTATTCTTTTTCATCCTCTCTTGTTTTTCTTCTGTCTTTCTCTCTTTATTTTGTTACGGTCGAATCCTATGGAGATTGCCTATGTATCGTGACCCCGCATGAATCAGACCAAGTGTAGTTCGTGAAAATAAGTGCCAAAATAAAAGAACAAATTTTTTGGGAATTTTCAAATTTTCATTACCACAACATTCTATTACAAACTAAACATTTTGAAATGGAAAATAACAGACTCCAACTAAACTCAAATACAGACTCCGAACATACTAACATACTTGGACGCAAAGAGAAAACAGACTGACAAACAACAAACTCTAGAATGGAAAATGCAGACTCGATCTATGAATACATTAGTGCTTCAAAAGTGGGTGCCTGCGGGGCATTGTTCGGCCTCGCCGCGGGCTTAGGTGCGAAATCCCTTTCAAGTTGCTCCATCTCATACATGGTTCGCATGACGTAAGTCATCACTGCCGAGAAGAAGGTAGTTTGGGTCATGTCTTCACATGCCCAACATCTCCTAAGGATGGCATGGGCAATGGTCTCAATCCTGTCTCTTGTTCGACCCTTTTCTATAAGCAATCGCCTTACTTGATTATTGCGAGCCTCCAACACATGAGAATCCCGAAGATGCTGATCCTGCAGCTGCTGTATTTCCACTTCCATTCAGGCCAGTAAGTCATAGCAGTGTCCACTTTCGGTCTCAAAAGCTTTAGCTTGCTTAGCTGCCTTATCCTCAAGGGTGACCACTTTTCTTTTTAGACTAGCAATGGTCTTTTCATAATCCTTCTTTAATTGTTGCATGTAATGGGTGCATTCTTCTGTTCTTTTTACCCACTGTGCCCGGAGTTCCGCTATGGTGCCTTCGGATTTTTTTAGCTCATCCCGGCACTTGCTAATTTCCCTTTTCAGCCCCTTTATCAACCGCTCGTCCGACCGGCTCCTTTGTTGGTTATTGGCAGCTATCCTCATTTTCTAGACTTGGGCCCTAAGCGCCTCGTTTTCTTGGGCCAACCAGTTCTTTTCTCCCTGATCAGCAGCAACTTGCACACTGTTCTCAAATTTCAGAGCTCCAATCTGTTGTTTCAGCTTGCTGATTTCGGCCTGATAGCCTTCTTCTTTTGCTAGCCAACCCCATTGTTCTTGTGATGATTCAGTGAAATCCTGGATGTGAGGTCTTTTAGATGGCCTCTGATGCTCAAGTTCTCGTCTGTACCATGCGAGGTAGTCTGGCGACATTTCTCCTTTGGCCCGATCCTGCACACAAGTATCTACTTGTAAATATTGACATTGATTCCAAATCTCGCGGACTTTTGCTTCGGAAAACTATCCGTTAGGGCTAATCTCGATTACTTGAGCACTAAGATCTTCCTCCCGTGGCACTATTTGGCATCTCCCGAGTTGTCTCAGAACCCGACATGGAGCATAACGTTGGATGCTCTTAAGTCCCATCAAGAGAAAATGTGACCTAGCTGCTGGCATGTATATGATTTCTTCAACAGGCAACCATCCCAACGTCCACTATATCCCCGTCTGTGCTCATCCCATTTTTGATGGTTATTTTTACTGCATAGCTTGATGTCCATCTTGTTAAACCCTCCCATGTGGTCGTACCTGTCGAATATGAAGCGCAGAGTGCAGAAGCCTTTTGCCAAATCTGGATTATGGACTGTCCTGGGTATCTTTAATGAATCTAAAAACCGATGCACCGTAATGGCTCTTGGAGCAACCAGATATTTTCCTCTTAACGGAACCTCAGCATTTCCGATGTACCCGGCGATTTCCTCCAGAGTTGGGGTGAGCTCAAAATTTGAGAAGTGGAAGACATTGTGCGCCGGGTCCCAGCAGGTGACCAATGCTCTTATAATATCACCTCGAGGCTTGATTTCCAATAAACCCGTAAGACCTTTAAGATATTTCTTGACTTTGTCTTGTCCTTCTTTGCCAAAATCGTTCCACCATAGCCGCAACTCGAAAGGAATTTTAGTCATTATTGAGAAAGGTTCGTTTTGCATCGTGCTCATCCTGCACATTTATTAAAGTGATTTAAGCAAAAAAAAAACTTTTATTTGACTCAAAACAAAATTAACTATTTCCTTTTCCAAATTTAAAATGACAGACTCGGTTTTCAAACACGGCCTTTCAACATTCCCAAGAACGGAGACTTTAAGGCTGTGAGAGTCAACCAATCAAAAATCAAAATTGACCAAAGGTGGCCGTTATGCAGAGTCAGCATTTCGACGTCCATTTCGGGAATGTTCGGCTGTTTTTGACGAAAATGGCATCACTCGTTTTATTCATGCCAAAATTTAAACTTAAATATTTTGGTTATTTTTGAAAAGGGGAGGTTGGACCTGATGAGGGTTGCCTACGTACCTCACGCCCTGTAAAAATCAAACATGCGTAGTTCGGGCCGAGAAATTAACTATGTTTTGAAAACAAGACACTTTTTTTTTATTTTCTAAGGCAAGATAAACTATTTTTCCTTTGCTATTTTTGAAAAATATAATGACTCTTTTTCATTTTCGACAAACAATAAACAACCTATTTTCCCAAACTAAAAAAAAATAAAAAATTCAATAAAAGACTCTCTTTCTATTTTTCGTTTGCTTTTAGTAAAACAGACTATTAAAAATAAAGCATTTTTCTTTTTCACTTTCTCAAAATTTCGGCAGAGTTTCGACAGTATGTGATCATTGGTTTTTCTAAAATAATCAATTAACCCCCTAACTGTCATTTCTCTCTTTTCTCTTTTCCTCTTTTCTCAATTTTCTAACATTCCCGAGATTCAAAAAGCTGGTCAACATGCTGGTTCGAAATAAATATATGTACAGAACAAATAAGACGCATCAGGATGGTCTTTTCATTTCCGATTGCTAGCCCTAGACGGACCCAACCCCTGTGTTGAGTCCCCTAAGTCAAATGCATCATGATGCAATTAAGCGCTCCTACTAGGGATCCGGCATGAAGTCAAGTTAATCTAGGTTCAAAACCTGGGTATGTGTTCTAAACAGTGCACTCGAGCGGACAACTCGAGTCGAGGAGGGGGCAGCGTACCGGGGACCCGCGGGATCGTCCGGCTTTGCAACTTATCCGAGCCTCTTTTTATTTCAGGGTATGACACTAACAGAATAGGGAGTCTCAACCAGTAAGCACATCCCCGGAGGTGAAGAGAGAAGGGTGTCGACACAGTTTATATACAGTTCAAATGATATCAAAGCGGTAACATTTAGCATATTCAGCACAAAACATGTAGGAAAATCAGATATAACCAAATACAACAATTTATTTAAGCTCGAATTCTGAACCCTGAACTAAATATTCTGGGTTCGTTCCCCAGCAGAGTCACCAGAGCTGTCACACATCCTTTTTCACTTACACCCCGTAAGGGCACAAAGGAGTTTTTCCACTTAAAGGACAATCGGAACGGGATTTAATATTATTATTCAGAGTCGCCACTTAGGAGATTAATGGTGTCCCAAGTCACCGGTTTGATCCCGAACCGAGAAAAAATATGACTCTGTATTACAGTCCGCGAACCAGAAATCCGGATAAGGAATTCTGTTAACTCGGGAAAAGGTGTTATGCATTCCCGGGTTCCGTGGTTCTAGCACGGTCGCTTAATTGTTGTATCTGATTTTAATACATGCTAGCTTATGTGCCTTTTATTTACAAACCGCTTTTATCATTATTTTAAAATAATTGCAACGTCGCGAAAATACGTCTCGAACCACTTCGCAATCAATGCACCCGTGGTTGTTAACACATTTGGACTCCGTTGAGATTTGGATTCGGGTCACATCAATGCGCACCCGAGTTTAAGAAGGTAATTTTATTAAAATCGTGCCTAAAGAGTCTAACGCATATTATTATTTTGGGGAAAGCCGTGAAATTCGCTAAACGGTCCTCCCGATCTACGTATTTCATTATAACTAATTATTGAGGGCCCCACAGTTTATGTGTTTTGTTCAGCGAGGCTCGTCTCATTTTGTTTTAAAAAGGCAGACCCTAGAGCTATTAGAATTTCTATTTTTTATTGGTCTCTACTAATCAAGAAAAGGTCCTAACCAATTATTAGTATTAATAAAACAGCATTTGAAAGTGTTACACCGGCCGAAATTTCCCACATCCACGGACATTGGTCCTAAAGTTAGCCCAAATAAATCAAGCTCAAACTCTCGTGAATGGGCTCCACTCTTCTGACAAAAGAAATGAATATGCACTTACCTAGATCAATTAGATACTGATTCTCAAATCGTTCAAGGGAGTAATTATGTCGTCCTGATTTTAAAAATAAACAAACGTACTGATAAATTTACTCACGCTGGCCATTACAAGACAAATGTTATATATCCTAATTTGTGTTGCTTTTAAACCAATTGATGAACCAACTGACGAGAAAATAATTAAGACTAAATTGAATTATTAACTCTGACTACTGACTCATAATTGTCAAAGCCACTGCATTACGAAATTATTTAGAACGCATGTTTAGCAATTAGAATAGAACTCAACGTGACAACATACTAGTTCCAGCTGCACCGCAAACTTGAACTGTTTATGATTTTGCATTTTTAAACAGAAAATCGCTAAGTTAAACAAGCTAAATCTAAGTAACTACAAATCAACAGTCTAGCGATCTCAATAAGACAGTTCTGCCGGTTTAGTTATACATCCAAATTGATTACATCGTATAGCAACCAAATCACATAAAACTGTTAAAATATAATGAGATTCACAAACTACATATCTATAGCTGAAGCTCCACTTTTCATTTCATTTTCCAGCAAGTGATCTACATAGTACTGAGTTTCAGGGTGAGTACCTGTTTTATGAAATGGAACAAAGGAATGGTCAGTCAGCTGTAATTTAAACGCAGTAAACCAATGGATGATCAACCAAACACAAATGTACAGCCCAGAAAAATGAAATCACAGCCCAGAGTGAACTCGAAACCAGATTAAAATGAGATATCAACCACAAATCAACTGAATGCACCTAAATAAATCAAAACTGAGCTTGAATTAACCCAAATTGAACTAATAGACCTCAAAAGAAATTCAACACATTAGAATCAAGCTATGAGACCAAGAGAAACTATTGAAATTTCGAGATTGAGCCAAGGCTCAATGTAACAGTACTCTTGCTGATGATTTATTTTACTGCATTTTTCTTTTGACACTAAGAACTTAGGAGAAAATTTGAATCTGAAGTTTTAGTTTCAGATCTGGACTGGGGACGTTTTTTTGGAATATTGGGGCTAAAAAAACCTCCATCTTCAGGCATTTAGGCATGCTTTTTATAGGTAGAGCTGAGGGCAACCCTCATTCTCTGTTTACAAATCAGTCCCTTATCTATTTAGTCAATTAGTCCCTTATTTTCTAACTTGTTACCCAAGTAATCCCACTAAACTTATTGAAATCTACACTAAAGTACCACTCTAGAAGGCCCTAGAAGATTCTAGTTTCAACTACCATGTGCTGCCCAATCCTAAATGTCTAAACTACCCCTGAACTTAAGCTAAAACTACAGCTATAACCAAGACAGCTTCTTAAGCTCTGAATATACCCCAATTTAAACTCTTGTGGAATCTATCGATTGAACTTAGAATTAATGACCATACTAACTACCGAACGACGACTAATTAAACTGAAACTGAACTAATTTGTAATTAACTAAAGGAACAATAGAAATTAATTTAAGCAAAACTTAGTAACACTAATTAACAAATTATAAATCGAACTAAAATCAGGAATTGGAACATATTCAAACAAACAACTAGACTTAATCAAATCAGGACACAAGATTAGTGCAATATTGACAAAAATTAAAACGCAAATTACCTAGACATTAACCAAGGAATTCACACACGCAAAAAACCAGAAAAGGAAAAAGAAATTGAAGATAAAAGAAAATACCACTAAGAACTTACTGACAACAAAGAACTCCGGCCAGTGGTTGCTTCTCCAAATCCCCCGAAATTTCTGACCCGTAACATCCCTAACCATGTGTTTTCATAAGAAAACACCCGGTTAGGGTTGTTAGGGTCCAAAATCATGGAGATTTTGCCTTAGGGTTTTGGTCGGAAACCTTCGATTTGATATTCGAGCTGTTCCAGGTAGATTCGAGAGACAAGGCCATGGGGGTTGAGTAGAGGAGGCTCAGGCGGTCATATGGTGTTAATTTGGTGGTGATTGGGTTAATTTGGTTTTGGCCGGAGAATCTTTGATCGAAGATTCGACGAGCTAGGGCTGGATTTGAAGGAAACGGGTGGTGGATTTATGACGAGGGCGAGGAGGAGGTCTCGTGGTGTTATTTTGGTGGTTGATGGCATAAGTGGCATTCGCCGGCGGTGGGGTTCCGACGAAGGATATGAGGGCAGCTGGTTTTTAGGGTTAGAGATGGACGGGGGGGGGGGGGGGTCTGAGAGACGAGATAGGGGGCGTGAACGTTCGTACATATATATATAAAACATCCTAAGACGGTCTCATCCGTTTGATCAAGAAACAACGGCTGAGATGGACTTCCTGAAAACGACGTCGTTTGGACTTTTTGAAGATCCGGACCTGGTCTGTATTGGATTGGGCTTGGGTCGTGGGAAGGAAGAAAAATGTTGGGTCTGGGTGAATCAATTGGGCATGGCCCAAATCATTGGCAGCCCTCTCCCTATTCTTTTCTTTTCTTTTTTTTCTTTTCTTTTGTTTCTTTTATCTATATTTTTTGTATATTTCTGTATTTTTCTGATTTTATGAAATTGCAACAATTAAAGTAAAGTCCTAATATATCTCACTAATTTATTTCTAAAATTATTTTAAAAACTATTTCGGGACGAATTCACAATTAAACAATTAAAAATGCAAAAGTGAACTATTTTTGTTATTTTCTTCATATTTTGTTCTAAAACAAATTAACCCCTGATTAATACTAAATATATGAAATTAAATTCTAAATGCAAATGCATATTTTGTATTTTCATATGAATTAGAATGCACAGGCACAATGCAACAATTAACAGAAAATGACACCAAAATTCACAAAAATTGTAAAATAATAAAAAAAAAATGTTTTGTTTGAATTTCTGGGAATAATTTGCTCTGGGCAAAAATCACGTGCTCATAGACTCCTGCCAGGCTGGGAGGCAAGACAAGCTCATAAGCAACCTCCCAACACGCCGCAACACCTTGAACGGCCCATTAAACCTTGGGCTCAGCTTGCCCTTCTTCCTTAACCTCATAACACCTTTCATGGGTGACACCCGGAGCAAGAGACACTCTCCAATCATGAAAGCAACACAACGAACCTTCCGATCCGCATAACTATTCTGGCTAGACTGGGCTATGTGAAGTCGATCCTAAATCACCTTAACCTTCTCCAATGCGTCCTGAACCAACTCGGTACCCAATAGCGTAGCCTCGCCCGGCTCAAACCAACCCACTGGAGACCGACACCTCCTACCATACATAGCCTCATACGGTGCCATCTAAATGCTCGACTGATTATAGTTATTATAGGCAACATCTACAAGTGGCAAGAACTGATCCTAAGAACCTCCAAACACCATCACACATGCACAAAGCATATCCTCTAGTTTCTGAATAGTGTGCTCGGACTCCATCCGTTTGAGGGTGAAATGTTATGCTCAACTCTTCTCGAGTACCTAACTCCTACTGTACGACCATCCAGAATCGTGATGTAAACTGCGTACCCCGATTCAGAGATGATAGATACAGGCACGCCATGAAGTCTGACAATCTCTCGAATATAAACCCAAGCCAACTGCTCAAAAGAATAAGTAGTCATCACATGAATGAAATGAGCTGACTTGGTCAGCCTATCCAAAATCACTCAAACTGTGTCAAACTTCCGCTGAGTCTGTGGAAGCCTAACAACGAAATCCATAGTGATCCGCTCGCATTTCCACTCTGAAATCTCTAACTTTGGTAGCAACCCACCTGGCCGCTGATGCTCATACTTCACTTATTAGCAATTTAGACACCGAGCTATATATTCCATTATGTCCTTCTTCATTCTTCTCCACCAATAATGCCGCCTCAAGTCCTAATACATGTTCGCGACACCTGGGTGAATGGAGTATAGTGAACTGTGAGCCTCTTGAAGAATAAACTCACACAAACCATCTACATTGGGCACACATAGCCTGCATTGCATCCTTAATGCACCATTATCTCCAATAGTGACCTCCTTAGCATCACCGTACTGAACAGTGTCCATAAGGACGAGCAGAAGGGGTCATCAAACTGACGCTCCCTGCTACAATCATAAAGAGAAGACTGAGAGACCACACAAGTCAACTCTCAAATCGGCTCAGATATATCCAATCTAACAAACTGGTTGGCCAAGGCCTGAACATCCAATGTCGATGGCCTCTCTGATGCTGGCAGATATGCTAAGCTCCCCAAACTCTCTACCCGGCAACTAAAGGCATTGACCACCACATTGGCCTTCCCGGGATGGTAAAAAAAGGTAATATGATAATCCTTATGCAACTCCAACCACCTCCGCTGATGCAAGTTAAGATCTTTCTGCTTGAACAAATATTACAAACTCTACTAATCAGTATAGATCTCACAAGGGACACAAAACAAATAGTGTCACCAAACCTTCAAGGAATGAATAATAGCTACTAACTCAAGGTCATGGACAGGATAGTTTTTTCCATACACCTTCAGTTGTCTAGATGCGTAGGCAATCACCCTGCGTTCCTACATCAACACTGTGCCGAGACCAACCTGTACGCATCACAATATACAGTATAGGATCATGAACCTGTGGGTAACTCCAATACTGGAGTTGTAGTCAAAGCTGTCTTGAGCTTCTAAAAGCTCTCCTCACACTCCTCTGTCCACCTGAACGGGGCACCCTTCTAGGTCAGCCTGGTCATAAGTGTTGCAATAGACGAGAAACTCTCTACAAATCGATAGTAATACCCCCACCAAACCAAGAAACTCTGGATATCTATAGCTGAGGAAGGTCTGGGCCAACTATGCAGTGCTTCCACCTTATTTAGATCCACCTTGATCCCATCACTTGATACTACAAGACCCAAGAATTCCACTGCGTCTAGCCAAAATTCACACTTCGAAATTTTTTGCATATAGCTTCTTTTCTCTTAAGGTCTGGAGCACAGTCCTCAGGTGCTTCTCATGATCCTTTCGAGTTTAGGAGTATACCAGAATGTCGTCAATGAATACGATTACGAAAGAGTCTATATAGGGCCAGAACATACTGTGCATCAAGCACATGAATGTTGTTGGGGCATTGATCAACCCAAATTACATCATAAGGAACTCGTAGTGACCATACCGATTCCTAAAAGTAGTCTTCGGGATATCTGACTCTTGAATCTTCAACTGATGATAGCTTGAATGCAAGTCAATCTTGGAAAACACCCTAGTACCCTATAGCTGATCAAATAGGTCATCAATACGAGGAAATGGATACATGTTCTTCTCTGTAACTCTATTCAACTGGCGATAATCAATGCACATACACATAGAACCATACTTCTTCTTCTTCTTCATAAACAAGACTAGAGCACACCAGGGTGACACACTAGGCCGAATGAAGCCCTTATCAAGCAATTCATGTATCTGCTCATTCAATTCTTTCAACTTAGGAGGAGCCATACGATAAGGAGGAATAGAGATGGGCTAAGTGCCCGACAACAAATCAATATTGAAATCAATATCCTTGTCGGGCGGCATGCCCGGAAGATCAGCTGGAAATACATCTGAAAAATCTCTTACTACTAGATTTGACTCAACTGTAGGGGTATCAATACTAACATCTCTCACATAAGCTAGATACGAGTCACACCCATTCTCAACCAATCATTAAGCTTTAAGAAATGAAATAACTCTACTAGGAGTGTAATCTAAGGTACCCCTCCACTCTAACCACGGTAATCCTGGCAAAGCCAGCGTCACGGTCTTAGCGTGACAATCAAGAATAGCATATTTGGGCGACAACCAGTCCATGCCACAAACAATATCAAAATCTACCATACTGAGCAATAATAAATCAGCTCTAGTCTCAAAACCACTATGAACAACCAAACACAACTGATACACATGGTCAACAACAATAGAATTTCTCACAGGTGTAAATACATAAATAGGAGAACTCAAAGAATCACGAGATACACCCAAATATGGGGAAAAATAAGAGGACACATAGGAATAAGTAGAGCTTGGATCAAATAAGACCGACACGTCTCTATAATAGACCAGAACAATACCTGTAATGACAGCGTCAGAAGTAACTGCCCTAGTACGAGAAGGAAGAGCATAATATCTGGCCTGGCCTCCCCCTCTAGGGAGACCTGTACCTCCCCGACCTCCACCTCGAGCTAGTTGAGCAGGTTGAGTGGCAGCTGGTGCTATAACCATTGCCTAAGGGCCCGGTGGAACACGCGGTGCCTAAAAGGTCTTTGGAGGTACACCCCTACTAAGTCTGGGGCAATCCCTTACCATGTAGAGATTCTCACCACACTCAAAATAAGCTCTCAGAGGGTATGGCTAATATGGCTAGCTCATTCTAGGTATGTTGGACTAACCGCTGGAAGCACCCCGTGTAGGAGGTACACTAGACACTAGTGGTGCATAATAAGGATCCTGGGGCCTAGGAGCAGCAAAAATACCCCATGCTGCTGGAAGTACTAAATGAAAAGGGTGACTCACATAGCCCTTACCATGACGAACTACATCTGGGGCACCAGTACCACTATAAGTGCCAAACTCTTGAGACCTCTTGAACTTTCTCTCCTCTCTCTCTCCCGAGCAAGCATACACTCCAACCTCCTATCAATACTCATAACCTACTAGTAAGAAATAACCATCTCCAACTCCCGGGCCATGCTAAGCCTGATACTAGGGTGGAGTACCTCAATAAATAGACAAACCCTCTCTCGAACTGTGGCAAACCAAGGCTGGTGCATGTCGGGCCAAATCACTGAATCGAACTACATACTTTGACAAATTCATAGAACCCTGGCGCAATTGCTCAAACTTTGCGCACCATGCATCTCTTAGACTCTGAGGAACATACTCCCTCAAGAACATGTAAGTTCATGTTAGTGAAGTAGCCTCAGCCGAATTACCCAACTCATAAGCACGCCACCACTAATAGGCTGCTCCTCTAAGCTGGAATGTAGCAAAAGAAACCCCACTCGACTCCACTACACCCATAGTACGAAGTATACGATGGCACTCCTACAGAAAATCCTGGGCATCACCTATCACCAATCCACTGAAAGTAGAAGGCTGGTACTTCTTGTACCTCTCAAGCTTGAGCTACTCCTCCTCAGAAGCTGTTGCCCTACCCTCGGGCCAAACTGGAGATGTCGGCTGCATCGATATGATCTCTGGAACCTAGTCGATCTGAGCCCGCTGCTCTAAGGTACGGGCAGCGGGAGTCTGTGCTCCTCCCCCGGCTTGAGATGTGGCAAGAGCAAGTGGAATCAATTCAGCCTGAGCCAAGGTGTTGAACATGCTCAAGAATTATGCAAGGGTCTCCTGAAGAGATTGTGTAGTAACATGCGTCTCAGGTGTTTGCGCTCCGACTAGGGCTACTTGTAGCTCCTCTATAGCAGCTCGTGCAGGTGCTTTTACTGCACCATGTGGACATCTTTGTCCTCTGCCCCGCCTCTCGTGGCTCTAACAGGAGGTGTGAGTGCCTGGTCATCAGATCCGCCTGTACGTGTCCTCACCATCTGTGAGAGAATAGAATACAAAAATTTAGAATTTCGAAGCCAACAATTTCGCATGACAAGGAATCAAAAGAAGTGAAATTTTCCTAACAGTTTCATAGCCTCCCAAAGATAAGTATACACGTCTCCGTACCAATCCCCGAGACTCTACTAAACCTCATTGTGACTCACGACACTTATGATCCTAGAGCTCTGATACCAACTTGTCACAACCCAATCTTCCCTCCGTTAGGGGTCACGATGGCACCTAGTCTCTACGACTAGGTAAGCCTAACATTTGTGGAATAATAAAAATGAAAGAATAAATATTAATAACTAAAAACAACAAATAATTAAATAACTGATAGAAATGATGCTCGACATATATAATAACTAACTCTCGAAATATATAGAGAATTTCCCCAAGACCTAGAACATCATAAGTCACAAGCTTCTAAGAATTTGTCTATCTATTTCTATACATCAGTAACCAGAAAAAGTAAAGGAGGGATAACATAAAAGGGGTGGAGGGAGACTCTAAGTTCTGCGGATGTGGGTAGATGTACCTTGAAGTCTTCGGAGCAGCAGCAAATACACAAATAATAGCGGGGCTGGTAGGAGGTACCTGGATTTGCACACGAAACATATGCAGAAGATAGTATACCACAACAGTACCCAGCAAGTTCCAAGCCTAACCTCGATCGAGTAGTGACGAGGTAGGTCAAAGCCCCTCTGGTATATAATAAATAAAGTAGAAGAATATAGCAATATAATAAGAGACTAAAATTTAACAAAGAGGAAAAACACATAAACATAACAGTACAACATACAAGGATAAAACAACAGGGGGTCTCCCGAGATATCATCTCGTAGTCCCAAAGTAGAGATGCAAGGAGAACTCCCGAGGTACCGCCTCTTAGTCTCAAAAGTAAATGTGCAGGGTGATCTACCGAGGTACCGCCTCGTAGTCTCAAAAGTAAAGGTCAGGGGGGTCTCCCGAGGTACCGCCTCGTAGTTTCAAAAGTAAACACACAGCTCAAACTGATAAATACAATAATTAACAGCAAGAATTCTACAGTTAAGACTGATACAGATCAAGTAAAAAAGGGAAATCACCTAGGCATGCTGCACAGAGTTCAAATAAAAAGTTAAAGAACGTAGACATGCGATATTAGACTAAATAGGATAACTACACATGCTGGCATAACTCAATTAAGATGAAAACAGGTTATTACTCAGTAAAGGTCGGAGTTTACAACTAATATCCCGTGCATGCACTCATCACCTCACATAGACAGCGCTCACATAACACAACAGTACCAAATCTTAAGGGGAGTTCCCCTACACAAGGATAGGCAAGTCACTTACCTCGAACCAAGCTCAATCAATTAGTAAGAATGCCCTTTCCTCGATTATCCAACTCCGAATGGCCCAAATCTATCCAAACACAATTACATATCATGAATACAACTATAATAAAGTAATCTAATAAATGAAATCAAGACTTTAACGAGAATTTTGAAAATCGCCCTAAAATATTAATCCGGGCCCACATCTCGGAATCGGGTAAAAGTCACAAAATATGAACACACATTCACTGACAAGTTGACTCATACCACAATTATCCAAATCCGATATCAAAATCCAAATCAAAACTTAAAAATTTAGTTGAAGAACTTTCCAACTTTTCCAGAAATTTCTCAACCCAAATCCTCAAATAAATGATGAAATCAACTATAAATTAGTGGAATATAACCATAAATAAGTTAAGAATCATTACCCAAAAGATTTCTCTGAAAACCCCTTGAATTATTGCCTCAATCCGAACTCTCAAAGTCCCAAAATTGAAAATGGGATAAAACCCTTGAACTTGGCCCTTTTCTGCCCAGCAATTTTGCTTCTGAAGGCTTCCAGTTGCACCTGCAGTGTTGCACCCCTTTTTCTCGTAAAATCGGGTTTCAACATGTGAAAACTCTTTTTAGAAAGGGTGTTAAAAGAGAGAGTTGCCATCTAACGGGATTGAGGTGCGTTAGGGCACCTATTTTGCAGATAACTCTGTTTGACTAGTTTGCGTCACCAAAGATTGAGTAAGGGCTCGAAATTACCTCGAAGAGAAGGTGTTAGGTACTCTTCGAGATCCACAACTGTAGGTCCCGACCAAATTCAATTATATGAATTAGTGTATGTGATCAAAGATTAAAAAAATAAGGAATTTTGGGAAGTTCATTATTAAACACAAATAAATTATTTAAAGACAAGGTGGGGGTCTTAAATTTTTTAGCCTAAAGGATCACCCCGTGCAACATATATAATACTTCATAACTCCCTCAAGATTGGGTGTTACTCATATTATTCAGCGGGCACAGACTATCATCTCCTGCTACCCGATTATTATCTTTAAGTTGTTACTTAAAGCGCACTAGTTGGTTCAAAACCATGCCTTATGCGTGCACTACTCATCCTAGGCCTATGGTCCCGGAGGCTTTGGACCTCTATTTAGGTAGTTCTAGACTTCAACTTAGGATGCTCAAAATGATAAAACTACTCGAAATGCAAAACAGGTTCGACTTTATATAAAAGCAGTTAAGGGCTCAAGTTAGCCTCCACAATTTGACAACGAATGCACGCAAACACATTGAGCATTTGACAGTTGCAGATTTTAGACTAATTAAAGTTATTGAATCCTGTAGGCACGATCTCTATGTGATTGTGGATTTTAATACATGCAGCAGTTTCAGATGTAAAACGTAATTTTATGGGCGTGATATCTAAACAGGTGCACTGTTTAGGGAATCTGATATCGCATATTATTGAGACCACATGTTATAAGTTATTGATCCTATAGACATAATTGCTAAATGATTCTGGATTCCAACATTATAAAGGTAACGCTGTAATTTTGACGTATTAGGTATGTAGCATTAATAGAATACCCTATAGGCAAGATTTCTAGCAATTGACAATTGTACTTGATTTTATAACATTTTATCCTTATAAGCATGCTTTCTAGGCGGGTGATAGTATAATGAGAATAACATAAATGGCACTTAATTTGATTATGCTCCTATAAGCATTTTATCTACGTGAACATTACAAAGAGCATGTATTTGTGAATCAACGTAATCCTATAGGCATGGTGTCTATGTGATCAAGCTGCAATTTGAGGATTGATCATTTTATTTCCTATAGTCATGATTTCTAACAGATATGTGGAAGCATAACACATTAAACGAGTTAAATACCTATAAGCAGGTTATTCAGCACACACAATATAACAGAACATGTTCAAGTAAATTAAACACATATAGGCAGGATTTCTATCTGTTTCATGCAATATTAAAATAAGCCAAGTTTCCCTATTTTACTAATACCCCAATTGTTTTACATCATTATTATAGACCCAAATGAATGGCATATATTACATAAATAAGTAACTATAGTGAGCCTACAGCAGGCCTAAAGATAAACCTAGCAAGGCCAAGCCTTCATTCCCATGATTCATAACAGCCCAGAAATTACACCATTTACATAAGGCAGCCAGAAACCAATTGATTCACCCAGTGGGTGGAAAATAGAGTTGAGTATATAGAAACAAAACCCTAGTATGTCAGAGTTCCCAAGGGCTTCAAGAACCCAGAGCAGTGCTCACACTAGGGAGGCTGACAAAAGCAATTTAGAGAATGACTAAGGACCAAGTCCTTGTGTGTCAGTGTTCAAAAGGTTCTCACTTGAACACTGATAAGTTCTCACACTAGGGAGGTCAAAGGGTAGAACCTAAGTAGCCTTGGCTTTCAACCGGCTAAGAATAAGAGCTCAAAGAGACTGGGTAATAAGGGAGTAGACTAATTAAGGGACATCACTGAGGGATACAAATAGTTTCAAACTGAGCACATAGAACCGGTAATAGAACATGCTTAAGATTTAAGAACAGACTTAACAAAGTTTCAGAAAAATAAGTTCAACACATAATGCATATATTAACAAGACATGTTTGCAAGATTGATGTACACAGACTCATAGTAAGAAAAAGGTTCATATTACGTTAAGTGTAGATGCCAGTGTCATGAAAAAGGATCATATCAATTGGAAATAGAACTTAACAGGATGAGAACAAATTAAGGCAACTACTGGGAAGACATGGTAGAAGCATACGGGATCAAACATGTTGCATATCATCACAGCAAGTTCAGAAACAAACTTATGCTAGATACTTGGTGAATAAATTTATGCTTAGTCAACTAATCCAGAAAAAGGGATATGAAAGGATGTTCAAGTAACAGGGTTAATAGCCAATTTAAACAGTAAAGAGATGGCTAAAGTGCAAAGGTTCTAAACATCAGTAACACATAGGCTAGGCAGACATAAAGAGAAATTAACTCAGGTCTAAGCATGTCTCAAACTAAAAATGTAATGGAATTTAGATTAGAAAGGCCTAAAATTGAAGTAAGACAGTCAGAATTGCTTACGAGAACAGCCTAGAAACACAAAAAACCATAATCTTCAGAAGTGAAAACATATACTAATGACAGGCATATAGGAATGAAATGACAAAGGTTTGGTAACTCACCAGTTAAGCGGAAAAAAAGAAAAAGAAAGAGCAAAGTCTACAGTAGCAATAACCCAGAATTTCTGGCCTTGGCTTTCAGCCAGCCAGGAACCAGAATATAGAAGAAGAGTATGATAGAACAAAAAGTAGCAAGTTCAGTTTTTAGTGAGTTTCTTAAGGATTCCAGTCTTGTTTCAAAGGGGAATGGGGAGGGGTTTATATAGCAGCAAAAATCGAACACCCAAACAAGGAAAATCATTAGTCAAACACAAGAAAGGAAAGAACATCACATGCAATCGAAATCAGTAAGGAAAAGAGAGAAATTTCAAAACCCTAATTTTAGGGAAAGTACATAAATTGGCATATTCAAAAATTAAAAAAAAAATCAAGCATTGCATAGAATGAAATGAATATATACAGAAATATCGCTTAAAATGAAAGAATCAAACCAGTTTCTATTCGATCTAAAAATCTGAAACCCTAATTTTTTAGGGTAAGTAAGAATCAACAGAGATATACACAGATCCATACCCATAATAGAATAAGAATGAACATAGACGGAACAGTGAAAAGGTCAAGAATTTGAACAAATTTTGGTTCGATTCTTACAATATCTACTTGACATGTTTAGGCAAGCAGTATAGGGAAGGACCCAGTACTAGAGAGAGATCGTGTATGGATAGAAACACCCATGGAATCCCATGTCGGGTGGGATTAGGAGAGTGATTTAGGGAAGATGGCTAGGGTTTGAGAGAAAATAAACGAGAGGATTCAAGGGCAGCAGACGGGTGATAATGATTTAGGGTAAGGGGGTTTGGGTATAATTAAAAGGGTAGGAGTAATATGGGTCGTTAATCTTAGATATCAACGGTCATGATTTAAAAGGGGTTTTGGGGTCGGGTAGGTTTAGTTGATTGGGCTGGAGTTATTTGGTTTGGATTGGGGTGTTTTGGGCTAGTGCATTAGGTGACTAGGCTGGGGGTTGGTCTGAAAATAGGTAGAATTTAGGCTAGTTTTTAAATACACAATATTTAATATATAAATAATTTATAAAAGTAATAAATAAATATGAAAATATCATTTGTGCACCAAAATGATTAAAAATAATTACTTAACATTATAAAAATATAAAAAGTCATTTTCTGCATACACAATGTAGTTATACATTAATATGGGCTATTATTGCAAATTTGTGCAATTAACCCTAAGAATGCAAATGTTTTTTTAATCCACTAAGCAAGCGCCTAGGGTTAGTTTTTTATTAATAAAAAAAAGAAATACAAATGTCTTGATGTCCTACAAAATGTAAAGCATAAACTTTGTAAAATACATATACCCTATTATAAAATTGAGTAGATCACTCAAAATTGATATCACAAGTATTACTAATCATTGTATAATAAAATTAGCCATGAGAAGCATGTGTAGGCCATGAATTAAACAATGAAAAGAAGTTCTGCATTGTCTTTTAGTCCAGACCAAGCCCAGTTCATACGTGTCTTGCATCCATTACTCAAAAGGACGCTAATCCAGTGTCGAATCTCCAGGACTTCATTAGTGATTACAAACTGAAGATTACCATGCGTTGCCCAAGTCTCCAAAGCTCATCTAATGTTCAAGATCATGTGCATTCTCCAGTTTTTTGCTCCATCACCCTAGATTTTATGGAGTTGCTAAATTGAAATGCATGCTCAAATTCAACGTTTGTTGTCGACTGCTCATGCGATAGAGGAACAGACAAAAATTTCAGCTAGGCACAGGGTTGCAATATGCTTCTGATGTAAATCTTTTTCAACGTGCTCAGATGAAAAGTGAAGCGTGCTTTTTCTGATGTCCCTATTGTATAATGGCTGACTGTCTCGTTGAAAAAGCATTCGTCGCTAACTAATAAACAATTAAAAGCTGCCAAAAGTGCATTGCTCCTTTTGATTCTTAATCCAGTTGTTGTCCTTGCTTTCTCGACAGCGTTGCCATACCAATGTACTAGTGCATGCCTTTCTGCATCCCTGCGTATGCCATGCATGCCCCTCCAGACGTGAGAAATCATGCTTGACCAACCATGTCCCAGCTTTTTGTTATCGAAACCACGTGCACATGCCTTCTTTACCATGTGTATGCCAGCGTGCAATTCTTTGTGAAAACAGGCGTGCAATCCTGTTGTAATTTAAAATGTCCTCCCAACTCATGTAGGTCGTCGACCGAGTACTCTCTAGGACCCACACATCTTGAAATATGCATTCATATAATAATGGTAGAAAGCATTTGTGTATTCCATGTCCTTGATGAAGCATGTGTCCATTTAAAATTTCAAAAAGACAACATTGGCCTTCGTATCCATCTCTTCTTAGAATCTGGCGAGCCCCACATACTAAAAGGTGCAATGGCTTTTATTTAATGGAAAGATTCTCATTGAAATTAAACACTTGTACAACATGCTGGTTGTATATCCAAGGAATTGAATGCACGCTTGCACCCCATGCTGGATATGTTTCCAATGCCTTTAGTCATCCCTTTTGTGCTCTATTCTTGATTTGCTTTTGTTCTTTAGCAGAGGTTTTGTCGAGAAGTTGCATCATTGAATGCCATAAGCATTGTGATACTTGAGGATGTATCACAACTTGTGCATTAGACTCGACTTCAGTGCCCCGTGCAATCGATCTGGGCATTCTGATCATATGTTCCCTGCTTATGCATATCATGATATCTCTTTCAAGGGATTGAGTACCATGTACTAATACAACCCAATGAAATTGACAATCATGATAAGTCATCTCCATATTACCATTCCCTGCACAGAAACACCAAATGTTAGTATAATAGAAGATCATCAAGATCTCTCCCCATAGGATTCGACCTTGCTGATTAGTTAAGTCCATTCCGTTTCTCCTCCTCATTTTGCCTTTGTTCCACTCCATATTTATCTCTTTTTTGGCTTTGTTCCTTTCTCTTGACCTCCTAATTCCTTGCAACCTTTACTCTTATGTAAGGACATTGCATCTTATCTTCGTTAATGATCCTCCTTCCTTTTGAGTCCAGATCCCAGAAACCATGGCACTCAGTATTTCTTTCATCTATAGCATAATTGGTAAGGTGGTCTACTAATGTATTCCCTTCTCTGAATATGTGAGTGACCTTGATGATATTTTGTTCCTTCAGTCTTAAAATCTCCTCTACATGTTCAGTTATATACCAAGGAGGATTCCATGATTCCTCTATAATGTTCTTTAATAGCATAAACTCTGTCTGCAGCCATATCCGTAAATAATTAAGACTTTTGCACATCTTCAATGCCTCTGCAATAGCTACTGCTTCTGATACATTGTTGGTTCCTTCAGAGATCTCCCTTCCTTCTGCATATATCAAATCATCTGCTTCATCCCTTATGCAGAAACCAATTGAACTCCTCCCTGGGTTCCCTCTACATGCTCCATCTGTATTCACTTTGATCCATCCTCTTGAAGGAAATTCCCATAACACTTTATCATATTTCAGTCGAGGTGTGTATTGCTCCATCATTGTCAGTAAGTCCAGCCACTTGTGAGGCACCTATAGTCCTGGCTTTTTCAGTTGGACCAGCGATTGCAAAGTAGATGACATCTGGTAAATAACTCTACTCACTGACACTGCTTCTCCATATTTCAAACTGTTTCTTCTTTTCCAGAGTTCCCACACTATGCATGTAGGTAAAGCTTGTAACACTGGCTTCAATCTAGGTACTATTGGTGATGTCCAACACTTTGTAATTGCTTGATGTAATGACAACCCATCTAATGCAATTCCTGCTCTCCTCAGGAAGTAACTCCAAACACTTCTAGCTGGATTTGATGTGAACAACAAATGTACTAATGACTCCTCCTTAGGATCAGCACCGCACCAATATTTAGAAGGCATGGAGTATCCTAGTCTACGCAAGAAATCATCAAGTGGCAGTTTGGCTTTCCACACCTTCCACAGGAAGAATGATATCTTGAAAGGTAAACCTTTTACCCATATCATCTTGTAAGCTAATCTTGGGTTGGCTCTTCTTCACAGGTAATCCCATGCAGACTTTACTGTAAAATGTCCCCTTGTTTCAAGCATCCATAAAGGAGTATCTAACTGTGAACTTTCAGTTGGTGGTCTAATGTTCTACATAATGTGGTGTGCCAAATCTTCAGGTAGGCTCTCAAACATTTTATCCACATTCCACATACCATTTTCAAACAGATCATTGACATTATGAATATCCTCATCGATGCCAAACTCTGCAGGCACTTGGAAATATAAGGCTCCCATCTCAGTCCAATTGTCGAACCAGAATTGTGCTGATCTCATTCTCAGTTTCCAGTAGATTTGGTGCTCAATCAAATCCCTACATTCTAGCATTTTTCTCCACACGTAGTATCCACGCTTCCAAGGTACAATTACTGCATTTAGTTTCTTGCAGTACTTTTGACTAATAAATGCACTCCATAACGTGGGCTTAGTCCTAAAATTCCACCACAATTTGCAGAAAAGTGCCTTGGATACATCGTGTAGGGACCTGAAACCTATGTCTCCCTCCTCATAAGGCATACAAAGGTTAGTCCAGGACGCCCAATGTCCAGTGCTGCCTCCCACATTGCTGCTCCAGAAAAACTTGGCAAAAATGCTATGTATTTTGTTGATCACATGACTTGGTGGATTCACTGCTGACAACATATGAATTGGAATACTCTGCAGGACATTTGCAATTAAAACAGCTCTGCCTCCTACATATCGAAGTTTGCCTTTCCATGACTGGAGTTTGTCCATAACTTTAGTGATTAAACCCTGGTAATAGTCTCCCTTTCTTCTTGCATAAAAAATAGGACATCCAAGATAGGTCATAGGGAAACATTGTCTTCCTATACCTGTAATCCTTTCCACCTTATTAATCACCTCATTATCCGTTAAGTGATGCAGGTATATGGCTGATTTGGCTTTGTTCACCAGTTGACCAGATGATGATTCATAAGCTTGCAAAACCTCCATGACAAGTCTCAACGAAGTTTCATCAGATGAGTAGAAAATTATTGTATCATCAGCGTATGATAGATGATTTATTTTTGTGCTCCATTTTGGCATTCCAAATCCACAGAAATACAGGTTAGTGTGTAGTGAATTCAATCCCCGAGAAAGTGCTTCTGCTGCTAGAATGAATAGAGTTGGTGACAAAGGGTCACCCTGTTTAACTCCCCTCGATGATTTGAAGAAACCATTAGGCTGGCCATTTGTAAGCACAGAGTACAAATTGTTCCCAATCAAATCAAAGATCAAGCCAATAAAAGCTTCAGAAAATCCCATTTTCCTTAGTATTTTGGTCAGGAATAGCCATGATAGCCTGTCGTAAGCTTTTGTCATATCAAGATTAATCACAACGTTCAGACCTGCTTTTGTTCTCAACCTGATATCCGTAATGATTTCTTGAGTTAACAGTACGTTCTCAACTATGCTCTTGCCCTTCACAAAACCTGCTTGTTCCTCTGAGATTATGTTTGGTAATAATTCAGTCAACCTCTCATGAATTACTCTAGAGAAAATCTTGTTAACAAAGGTGCTAAGACTGATTGGTCTCATGTCTGCAAAGGTCATCACTTCTTTTTTCTTTGGTGATAAAACCAGGTTTGTGTGCGTAATGCTCTTTGGCAGCTGCTGACCTCAAAAGAAAGCCTTGACCATTTGGACAACATCTTCTTCAATAATTTCCCAGCAAGTTTGGTAAAAGGCTTCAGTGAAACCATCCGGTCCACCAGTTGAGTTCCCATTCAACCCCATAACTACTCTCTTCACTTCTTCATTGGAAGGTAAGGCTATCAATCTTTCATGTTGATCACTATCTACCATTGAAGGCACATGATTTAGAATAACGAAATCATTTGGGACTGCACTCTCAGTAAATTAATCCTTGTAGAACTTTATTGCTTCTTCTGCTATTAAGTGATCTTCTTCAATCCAGTTACCAATGCCATTCTGGATCCTTGATAATTTCAGTCTCTTCCTTCTCCTATTAACTTGATAATGGAAGAATGTAGTGTTTCTATCGCCATCTTTGAACCATAACATGCCAGCTTTTTGTCTCCAGAATTCTTCTTCTAATGCCAGATATTTAATCATTTCAGCTTGGACCTATTGTAATCTTTGTCTATTCATCTGTGTAGGATTGACTTCAAATTGTCTTTCATGGACCAAGACCACCTCCTCAAGGCTTGCAATCTTCTGGAATATATCCCCATATGTAGCTCTGCTCCAGGTAGATAGTGCTTGTTTAAGCTTCTTTAACTTGTAGTTAAAAATGCAAAAAGGGTTAGCACTAAAATCAGCATTCCAATTCTCCTTTACAACATCTTTGAATGTTTTATGCTTTGTTCAGAAGTTAAGAAATCTGAATGACTTCTTAATTGGAGGAGTTTCTATATCACATTTCAGCAGCATTGGGCAATGGTCAGACCTAATTTTGGATAGGTGAGTTATCTCTAATCCAGGAAAGGTCTGTTGTAATTCATTATTTCCAAGACATCTGTCCAATCTTTTAAAAATGCAGTCCTCCTCTGATCTTCCATTCCACCATGTAAATATGCTTCCTTTAAAACCCAAGTCTGTCAAGTTGCAGGTGTTGATGCAGTGCCTGAAGTCGTCTACTTCAATGAGAGAAACTGGCAAGCCCCCAAATTTCTCTTCCTCATCCCATATCACATTAAGGTCGCCTCCGACTAGCCAAGGTACTGTCATATCTGATGCCATTGCATACAATGAATCCCACAGTTCTATTCTTTTGATGTGATCACATTTGGCATAGACTAGTGTAAGGATGAGCTCAACATGTGTTTCAGAGTGCGTTAATCTCAAAGTCAGTTGTTGAGTCAAATTATAAAGAATGCACTGAAAAATATTTAAAACCTTATGTTGGTATAAATGATAAGTTTAGATCATAAAAATAATTTAGAGGATAATTATTAGATATTTATATAATAAAATATATAAATAAGTTGGTTTAAAGCCTTTAAAAATTATGAAAAATTATGAAAAATACTTGTATGTGCTTGTAAATCAAATGATGATGCATATGCATTATTTTCAGAGTATGTATATATATATATATATATATATATATATATATATATATTTTAAAATATGAGGAAAAAATTAGGTATCAACAGCTGCCTCTCTTTACCCGGGAATGATGAAAGAATTATCGGGTAAAGAAATGATGACCAATTTTGACCGAATGGGGTGATTTAAAAACTAGAGGCCGAACTCCAATTTCTGAGTTGCCTACATATCCATGGTTTTACAGGAATCAGGTCATGTGTAGTTCTGCACCCAACGGTGAATGAAGCTGATGGAATTATTATAGGAATGGTCGTGTGTTTCAGAAAGGGTTCTTTTGTGAAGGATAGTATCGGGTGCAGAATTATGAATGTGAATCTGAAATGTAACGGATGTGTTATAGAGCAAGTATCTGAATAGTCATAGAGAAAAGTGAGTAATTGACGGGAGTTGGTTACATTTAAAATATTTGCAGAATGCGAACGTTATGAATGGAAATCGGAGCGAAGATTGCTCCCGTTTGAAGAACGGTTACTTCATGGATTACCTACAAAACTTAAAACACGATGTATGAAAATATATATGGGTTGTTGCGAGAATTTAAACATGATGCAAATTCCCTTTGGACCATGAAGGTTGTCTCGACGATGCTGATGATGTCCTTAGACCATGACGTCCTGGGCCATAAATCGCATGATAAAGGATTCGCAAGCCATGAAATGATGTTCTCGGGCCATGGAAATGGTGACTCTGAACTATTACGCCTTTGAATAATAATGTGCATTATTTAGAGATCCTCAGGACATGGCATGGTGTCATTAGGCTATGAGGATGACACATTCAGACTATGACGCCTCTAGATAAGATGGCGATGTTTCAGCCCATGAAATGCAAAGACATGATGCTAGGTCATATAAGAAACGAAACAAGACAAAGCTTAGTCTTGCATAAGATTGGGACAGAGCTTAGCCTCCGGGAAGGCAAAATGGTGCGAGATTTCAAATAGCGTAGCATTCGGTATTAGGCAAGGAAAGGTAGAGCTTAGCCTTATGTAGTTGGGGAGGCAATGCTTAGCCTCATGCAAGAAAGGGAGATAGTGCCTGGCCTCATGCAATGAAAGGCAATGCTTAGCCTTATGCAGTTAGGCAATGCTTAGTCTCATGCAAGAAAGGGAGACATGGCTTAGTTTCATGTAATGGAAGGCAGTGCTTATCCTTATGCAGTTGAGGAGGAAAGGCTTAGCCTCATGCAAGAAGAGGAGACAAGGCTTAATCTCATGCAATGGAAGGCAGTGCTTAGCCTTATGCAGTTGAGGAGAAAGGGCTTAGCCTCATGCAAGAAGAGGAGACAGAGCTTAGTCTCATGCAGAGGAAGGCAGTGTGTATCCTTATGCAAATAGGGAGACAATGCTTAGCCTCATGCAAGAAGAGGAGACAGGGCTTAGTCTCATGCAATGGAAGGAAGTGCTTAGCCTTATGCAGTTGAGGAGACAGGGCTTAGCCTCATGCATGAAAGGGAGGTAGGGCTTAGTCTCATGCAATGGAAGACAGTGCTTAGCCTTATGCAATTTGGGAAGGCAATGCTTAGCCTCATGCAAAATGGAAACAATGTTTAGTCTCATGCAGGGGAAGGCAATGTGTATCCTTATGCAAATAGGGAGACAATGCTTAGCCTCATGCAAGAAGAGGAGACAGGGCTTAGTCTCATGCAATGAAAGGCAGTGCTTAGCCTTATGAAGTTAAGGAGGCAATGCTTAGTCTCATGCAAGGGAAGGATAGTGAATGATAGTAGGGTATTTTCTTATTTGGAGACATATTTGCATTTGGCAGCCTTGTCATTATGAAGATAGTGATTTTGATACGTGTATACTCGCGAATACTCCTGTCATGTTCGTTGAGCCTGCATCCAAAAAAAATCGTGAGTTTTGCGGGGAAGGTTGGTTCATGCCCTCGCCTGCTTGCTTTGCTTTGCTCTGGGGATCCTGTTTGAGTCACCCTGGGTAGCATCTAACTGCCATAGAAGTAAAGTTTTCAAAAAATATGTGTGCATTTGATGAACATAGTTATTTTATAACATAATAGTTTACAATATTGAGTAAATTAGATGAATCAACGATGTGACACTTTTAGAGACATTGCGACTTCCTTGCATTAGAATTTTAATGGTGCTCCTCAAAATTCTGCCCCAGTTTAATAAGCGATTCTTTGACCGTTCAGCATATGATGAAATTGGCTAGAGTTGTTCCGGATTTTTGAGGGTCCTCCTTAAAATTCTGCCCTAGTTTCTGACCATGGGGAAATGAAGATTTTATTAAGATGTGACCGAACCCACAGGGCTGCCTACGTATCTCCTTTTAAACGGGAATCGGGTCAAGCATAGTTCATTTATATCAAATGAAGAAATGTAAACAATCTAAATATAGTATCTCTTGACTGTGTATGAATTGATAGGCTTTGGCCGAATTTCTCTGTCCATTTCTGTAAGTATGAGTGCTCCTCCTGTTAGTACCTTGTGAACCATGTAGGGCCCTTGCCAATTAGGCGAGAATTTTCCTTTGGCCTCATCTTGATGCAGGAAGATCTGCTTCAGCACCAGCTGCTCCGGTGCGAACTGCCTAGATTTGACCCTTTTATTAAAAGCTCTGGACATTATGTTCTGATAAAGTTGACCATGGCATACCGCATTCATTCTTTTCCCGTCAATAACTGCTAATTATTCGTAATGACTTTGTATCCATTCTGTATCACTGAGTTCTACTTCTTGTATAATTCTCAGAGAAGGAATTTCGACTTCGGTGGGAATGACAGCTTCAGTACCATAAACCAACATGTAGGGGTTGCTCCAGTTTATGTGCAGACTATGGTATGATATCCCAATAAGGCAAATGATAATTTCTCATTCCATTGCTTGTGGTTCTCTACCATTTTCCTTAAAATTTTCTTGATGTTCGTATTGGCGGCTTCCACGGTTCCATTCATTTGAGGTATGTATGTTGTGGAATTCTTGTGCTTGATCTTGGAGGTTTCACACATATCTTTCATTAAGTCATTGTTCAGGTTGGCATCATTGTCGGTGATGATGGATTTTGGTCCCCCGAATCGGCAGACAATACGATCCTTGACAAAATCTACGACGACTTTCTTTGTTACAACTTGTAAAATGAACTTGTGCCCGTTTAGCGGCGGGCTCAGCGGACGGATGATATCCATTCCCCAAGAGACAAAAGGCAAAGGTACACTTGTTGCATTGAGTTCATTTGGTGGTACCCGTATCATAACTTTATGTATTTGGCACTGATGACACTTTTGGACATACCTGATGCAGTTTGTTTCCATAGTCATCCAAAAATATCCTACTCTTAATATCCTCTTGGCTAAAACGAAACCGTTCATGTATGGTTTGCAAGTTTTGACATGTATCTCTTCGAGCAGTTTGGAAGCTTCCTTGGCGTCAA
The DNA here is from genome assembly GCF_000393655.2 of Nicotiana sylvestris. Taxonomy (NCBI): domain Eukaryota; kingdom Viridiplantae; phylum Streptophyta; class Magnoliopsida; order Solanales; family Solanaceae; genus Nicotiana; species Nicotiana sylvestris. Next base: position 109,323,640 of record NC_091067.1, read on the forward strand.
CGCACCATAATAATCCTAGGTCTAGAGTCCTTCTGTATAGAATTCCTCTACTTTGGAAGAAATGGTTGGATAATCTATGGAGTGTTCGTTTTTGAGTATGATTTGCATACTCTGGATATTCTCCTTTTGCCAAGTATTCATTGATGTCATGGAACCAAGGATTGCCATCCGTTTCTTCTTCAACATTGTCGCGCCCCCTTTTTCCTTGCAGAGTTCGGGTTTTGACATCTCTTTTGGGACAACTCATTTCCTTTTGGGAATTGGGTATTTAAATTTTGAAGAGTCTCTACCTAACGGATTTAAGGTGCGTTAGGGCACCAAAAGCAAATAACTCATAAACTGGTTTACGTTACCAGAAACTGGGTAAGGGCTCAAAATAACCTCGGGGGAAAGGTGTTAGGCATCCCTCCCTGAGGTCCACAATGGTGGGTCCCGGTCAAACTCGAATTAGGTTAATTAGTCTTATAAGCAAGCAAAGCAATTTAGACAAATAGATATTATGTTTAAAACAAGGAGTAAAAGGGGTCCTAAATATTTTAGCCTATAGGATCACTTCTGTGCAATACTTGGTAATCGTCCCCAAGTTGGGTGCTATACATAGCATTAGCGCATAGGTCATCATATCCTTTACTACCCGATTACCCTCCCCTTAGTTATTACCTAAAGCGTTCTAGCAACATCAAGTACGTATCATATGCATGCACTACTCGTCCCTTTACTTATGGTCCTGGAGGTGTTTAGGACTTCTAATTAAGGTGGGTCTAGACTCTCCTATAGAATTTAAAAGGTGAAAATATAAGCGACAACTAAAACAAATAGTTTATGACATATAAAGGAACAGTTAAAGGCTCACATTTACCTCCACAAATAAGCATGCAATTGCACGTGTCAAACAACAATATCTCAGACACTTTTAAAAGTCCTATAACAGGATATCTAGGTGAGCACAAAGCAGAACATATGCAGGATTTTATTAAAACAAGGAAACAAGGTACTTAATCAGTTGCCTACTGATTTTATTACTAGCTGATTCTAGGCAGTTCACAAACAAAGCATAGTTTTATAATTTCCAGATCTTAATCGCCTTACAGGCTTGCCTAGGCATGGATCAGAAATGTCCTATGAATATGATATTTAATCATGAATCAGAGCCGCAATAAACCAGTAAATGATTTTAAGCAGGTAGTTTGGTTCATTAGGTCCTATAGGCATGTTGTCTAGGTGTAGAAACCAATTTTACCTTATAGATAGGGTATCTACATGTGAAAACTAATTTAAACCTTATAAACATGGTATCTAAATGCAGAAACAAATTTAAACCTTATTTGCATGCAGGAACTAATTTAAGCCTTGTTGGCATGTAGATACTGATTTTAAACTTACAGGCATGGTGTCTAACTAAACGAACATTGCAGTAACCTATAGGCATGGAATCTAGAATGCATGACTAATATTAAACCCCATAGGCATGGCAACTAAATGAACATAGGCAAACAAACATCGCATCAACCTATAGGCATGATATCTAGAATGCAGGACTGATTTTAAACCCTATAAGCATGGTATCTAAATGTACATAAGCAAACAAACATCGCAGCAAACCTATAGGCATGGTATCTAGAATGCGGGACTGATTTTGAACCCTATAGGCATGGTATCTACCCATTCCCAACAAAATATATATATATAAGAACCCCTCTCAGTTTTACTAATATCTTCAATATCTATTTTACAAGAATATTATTATTACAAACCAAACATAGATACTGAATTATAGAAATGAAATAGCTGAAACTATAGGGAGCCTGAACAGGCCCAAACAGTAAACCTGGAAAACCAGGCAGTACCCCAACAACTCATAGTATCCAAGAGAGTACTCTAGTGCGTTAAAGTTCCCAAGGTCCTCAAAGACCCCGGGCAATGCTCACACCCAGACTCTCCTTAAAGAGAAACAGTCTTTGTGCATTGTGGAAGGGCCAGCCCCAATGTGTTAGAGTTCGGAGGAGTCTCAGGGACTTCTAAGCAATGCTCAAACTGGAGGGGCAAGATCCTAGATATTCTAAGAGTAGGAGTAGAAGGTAGTGCTTGAAAGTTTAGAGATAGTTTTAAGAAAACAGTTTAGATGTAAAACAGCTCAGGAGTGAAAACAGCTCAGGAGTGAAAACAGTTCAGGCGTAAAAAACATTCAGAAACATTCTGAAACAAAAGGGTCTCAACAGAAACATAGTCACAAATCAAAGGCCCATATTGCCCAGATTTAACAGAAGGAGCTTAGCCCTGAACTCCATCAATTAACAACATATAGGATCAATTAGTTTAACAAGGTTTCTCATGGTCTTGATCCCTTACTAGGTTAACCTACAGGCATGTATTAATCATAGGACAATATGCTAGTATCAGACAATCACACAGAAAAGCAAGCAGAGTTGAAGGCATAGAGACCATGACCTAATGGCATAGAGGCAAACATGTAGATATGTTGAAAGCAGGAAAACACATAGGTCTAGTTAATAAAAGCAGGCATGTTGATTAAGAGTATTAGCATGAAGCACATAGGTCTAGTTAAGAATAGGCACGCTGATAACAAAGATCATACTGATTTAGTAACATGAAAGTAGACATGCTGCGAACAAGAAGTACACAAGTTAAATCATACAGAGGTTTGAATGATAGTAAAGTGGAGGCATACCAGTTACAGATAATAAACAGAAGATGAGAGATGTACAGAACTCAGTGGTCTAGCCTTGGATTTCAGTCGGCTAGGCAATGCAATGAACACAAGTAATAGAGAGGTTTTGAGAGCAAAGCTTTTGTGTGTGTCTGTATGATTTGAACTATGTTCATGTGTGTGTTAAAGAAAAGGGGTGAAGCTTATATAGCATTGAGCAGAGTAAACAAAAAAGTCAAGGAAAATTAACGGTACATAAATAAAGTATGCAAATCGATTAACAAGTCATCTAGGGCTAAACCTAATCAAATAATAAGACAAATTTCGGGAAATATCCCTTAAATTAGGGAGAATCTCATACGATATCATTTATCAGGCATGATCGAAGTTAAATAAGGTAAGCAATGAGTCTAAATACCATAGATTAGACTAATTAATCTAAATATGGCTAGTGGTACCAATTAAAAGTCATAAATGAGGAAAATAGGTAAAATCACGAGGAAGTGCTAATTTTAACAGGAAAAATATAATTTGAACCTTAAGTAAAATCATCAATCTATTTTGATTGACAAAGATAAACAATAACAGGAAAAATTGAAGCAGACAGTGAGACAAATGAACAATCAAAGGACTAGAGGCATGAAAGAGTCGGTAGAACTAGTAAAGATAATCAGATTCAAACACTTAGAAACTTTAGAAAAGTTTTGCAAAAACAAGAAGAAATGGAGCCCTAGTTTTAGACAAACATTAAGACCGATTAACAGTGAGGAAAGCAGAAAACCTTTAAATAAAAAATGTTATAGAAACTCAAAACCACTTCAAATCTACAGCAAATAATAAAGAATCAAAATCCTAATTTGGAGGAACATTAAAATTAGTCGATGATACGAAGAACATGAAAATTTTAAAGAAAACTTCCGTATAAACATGAAAACGTTTCAGATCTACAAGGATCTGAATAGGTTCAAAGTATAAGAGATAAGGGTTTTGAGAAAGTGACAGACATAAAACAAAATTTGGTTTGGAACCAGAGATTCGAGCCATAAACACAAGATAATAGTACTCACAAAAGGAGATGGCCATAGGTGGATTCTTAAACAGTTTCGAACAAAATCTGAGTTGGATCTCTTTGAGATCCCTTCATGAAACAACAAAATCGACACAACCAGAAGAGGTAAGAGGCCGGTAGGGGCCTCAAATCACCAGTGAATTCCATGGAACGGGTAATAATCAAACGGCTTGGGGCAGAATTTAGGCGACGATGCTAAGGTTAGGGTTGGTTCCAGAGAGAACCAAAGAAGAAGGGGATCTAAGGGCGGTTAGTTGTAACAAATGAATAGGGTTAATGGATCGTTTGAGTTAAAAATGGAAATAATGAATGTGGACCGTTGATCTCAGAGATCAACGGCCACGATTAGAGGAGATTTGGGTCGGGTAGGATTTAATTGGGTTAGGGTTGATTTGAATTGGGCTTGGGTTAATTTAAGTTGGGCTGGGGGTCCGAATTTGAATATAATTAAGGGGCTATTTTTTAAATAACCAAATAATTAATAAAATAATTTATACAAATAGCTAATTAAATGATAGAAATATTTTTTATGCGTAAAGATGATTTAAAAAAATTACTTAACATAATAAAAATATAAAGATTCATTTTCTGTATAGATAATGTAGTTATGCATATGTAGGGGCTATTTTTGCAAAACATGCAATTATAGTCTTAAAAATGCAAATGTAATTGTAAAAATGCAATTAAGAATATTTGAACACTCATATGAGCATAAAGGATGAACCTAGACGACTACATCATTGTAAAGTAATATGAGGGGTAATTATTGAATATTTATATAATTAAAAATACATAAATAAATTGATTTAGGGCCTTTAAAATTATAGAAAAAATTATAAAGATACTTGTGCATGTTTGTAAATGTATGTACAATATTTTGAAAGTGTGTATTCACATTTTAAAATATATGAGGGAAAAATTAGGCATCAACAAATATGAGCGCAATAAGTTGGTTGATTGTGGATTCTTACTAGAATATGGTCAATGAAATTCTCTTCCGGATGCTAGATCATGGAAGACAAAGTAGCCAGTGTGTCTGCGAACTCGTTCTGGATTCTCGGAACATGTTTGAATTATATCTTTGTAAACCTCTTTGTCAAATCTTGCACGTGATACAGGTATGGAAATATTTTGGTATTCTTGGTAGCCCACTCTTCTAGAACCTGATGTACCAGAAGGTATGAATCACCAATTACTAGAAATTCTTGGATATTTATGTCAATGGCCAAATTGAGCCCCGTGATGCAAGCCTCGTATTCTGTCATATTGTTGGTGCATGGAAACCTGAGCTTTGGGGATACCGGATAATGATACCCTGTCTCATACACCAAAACAAATCCAGTACCCACTCCTTTGAAATTTGTAGCTCCATCAAAGAACATTCTCCAACCATCATAGGTTTCAGTGATATCTTCTCCTACAAATGATACGTTTTCAGTTGTTCGTATTCTCCTCCTACAAAATTTTCTGCAAGATGATCTGCTAATGCATGTCCCTTGACTGCCCTCTGAGTCACATAGACAATATCAAATTCACTTAACAGTATCTGCCAATTTGCTATTTTCCTAGTAGGCATGGGTTTCTGGAAAATGTATTTTAGAGGATCCATCCTTGATATGAGATATGTAGTATAGGCACAAAAGTAGTGCCTCAACTTCTGATCTATCCATGTCAAGGCGCAGCAGGTGCGTTCCAGCAAGGAATACCATTCTTCATAAGGTGTGAACTTCTTACTCATATATTATATGGCATGCTCTTTTCTCCCCGTCTCATCGTGTTGTCCCAAGACACAACCGAAAGCTCCATCTAGTACGGACAGATAGAGTAGCAGAGGTCTACCAGGTTCCGGCGGGACCAAGACTGGTGGTGTGGACATGTATTCCTTGATTTTGTCAAAAGCTTTTTGACATTCCTCGGTCCAACTTGTTGCAACATCCTTCTTTAGCATTTTGAAAATTGGTTCACAGATCACGGATGATTGTGCTATGAAGTGGCTGATGTAATTGAGCCCCAAGAAGCTCATCACTTCTTTCTTGCTCTTTGGATGTGGAAAATCTTGGATAGCTTTGGCCTTTGAAGGGTCTAATTCAATTCCTCGGCGACTGAAGATGAAACCTAGCAACTTTCCAGTAAGGACTCCAAAGGCACACTTTGCAGGATTCAGTTTCAGATTGTACCTTCGAAGCTGATTAAAGAACTTCCTTAAGTCTGCTATATGATCTGTGCTTTTTCTGGATTTGATGATGATGTCATCCACGTACACCTCTATTTCTTTATGAATCATATCATGGAAAATCGTCGTCATGGCTCTCATATAAGTGGCTCCGGCATTCTTTAGGCCAAACAACATCATTTTATAACAATACATCCCCTACGGAGTGATAAAGGCTATTTTCTCGACATTTTCCTCATCCATCCAGATCTGATGGTATCCTGTGAAGCAATCCACGAAGGATTGGAGTTTATGTGTGGCACATTTGTCGATTAATATGTGTATATTGGGTAACGGGAAATCATCTTTGGGACTTGCTTTGTTTAAATCTTGATAGTTGACACATACTCTAACCTTTCCATCCTTCTTCGAAACTGGCACGATGTTAGCCAACCAAGTAGGGTATTTGACCACTCTGAGAACCTTAGCTGTGATCTGCTTGGTGACTTCCTCTTTGATTTTTAGACTCATATCAGGCTTGAACTTTCTGAGTTTGTGCTTTACAGGCAGACACATCGGGTTTGTAGGTAGTTTATGAGCCACTATAGATGTGCTTAAACCGTTCATATCATCATAAGACCATGCAAACATATCTTAGTATTCTTTAAGAAAATGGGTGCACTCTTTTTTCTCTTATGGTGACAGATGAATTCTTAAGCGAGTTTCTTTGACTGTTTCAGAATCTCCCAAATTGACTATCTCGGTTTCGTCCAAATTTGACCTAGGCTTTTTCTCAAAATTTTCCACCTCTCTGACAATTTCCTCAGGTATTATATCTTCTTCTTCTATTTCTTCTGAATCATTATCCTTATGTTGAGTTGTCTCATTACATGTTACAGTCATTGGTTCATCAGGATAAGTAATAATAATCCTGTAGAGAGAAAATGTAAAGGATAATAATAAATACTAAAATAGCAATGCATTAGATAAATCTTGAAATATCAAAACAAGTACGGCTCGATGACTCGAGCAATTATTTCAAAACAAAATTCATCTAAAACAAAATAATCAAAACGTCTTAAATGCTAAAATTGCTTTAAAAACTAGACAATGCTAATTGCCAGGCTCCCCAGGAACTCGACGAGCCCGGGATGGTGCAGCAGTCCAGTTCTTGAGAACAGCTCCCTTTCCCACGGTTTGAATTAAAAGGTCTTCCTCCCCATCCTACTCCTCCTCAACTATTGCATTGCAGTCCATCTTTTCACCATCCAGAAATAGGTTCCTTAGGCCAGCTAAAGCCTCATCTTTTTCAGATCCCCATATCATGTCAGTCTATTGAAATGTTTGGTGCATATATGGTATTGGCTATTTAAGTGGGTAATAAAGACCATGCCATCGCGCCGACCAATTCTGATACTTGTGCTAGGTATATTCATACCCCAGTCCAAAAGTTGTGTCATGGCGCTTTAGCTGTATCGATTTGGATCCCTTGGAGATCCTTCCCGACACCCTTATCGGGTTCGTACCCTATCTATAACAATATGCTTTCAATCTTATTGCTCCACCACTTGTCTTTTTCAATTGCATTTACGTGCTCGATGCGATGGTACGTTTCTCCACCCAACTTCATTATATTCTCGATAATCGAAATAGTTTGATTGGTGTAGATAGGCTTGGTCCTTTCCCCATAGATGTTTACTTCCTTATGGTTCCATTCAAATTTTACAGCTTGGTGTAGAGTGGAGGCCACGGCCCTAGCATCATGTATCCAAGGCCATCTCAACAACAGATTGTATGTGGCAGACATGTCTAATACTTGAAATTCAACATCAAACCAAGTAGGGCCCATCTGCAAACATATGTTAATTTCCCTGATTGTGGCCCTTTGGGACCCGTCGAATGCTTTCACGTTCATGGTTCCTGCTCGTATCTCATGCAAACCTTTACCCAACCTCTTCAAAGTAGTCAACAGACAAATGTTGTGACTCGAACCCTTATATATCAGGACTAAGGCAATGAATTTATCCTCAAAGTGTACCATGATATACAGTGCCCTGTTGTGACTCAGTCCTTTTGGTGGCAACTCATCTTCGTGAAAAGTGATCTTGTGGCTTTCCAGCACTTGTGCCACCATATTGGCCATTTCTCCGCTAGTGATGTTGTTGGGGTACATAAGCTTCGTTCAACACTTTCATCAATGCATTTCTGTGCTCCTCATAATTCTATAGTAGTGATAGAATAGATATCTGAGCAGGGGTTTTGTTCAGATGATCAACCACAGAGTATTATCTCGCTTGCACCTTTCTCCAAAGATCGCCTGGGCCAATTTCAATGATAGGATGTTTGGGAGCGGCTTCTTTACTTGTTCCTCCCAAATGCTCAGGTGTGTAAACCCTACCGGTTTTGGTCATGCCTTGTGCTGCACTAGTTTCTTCCATTTTCCCCTTTCTTTTTCTTCTTGCCTCTGCGTATGGTCCTATGGTATAGCATTGGACTTAAAGGATAGTATGGGTGCTACCGTCACAGTGAAGGGTGTGGTCATTTCCACCTCAAACGGAGTTGGTGCAGCTACTTCGACCTCAATCGGTGACTGAATCTGCACTATAATAGGTGTGAGAGTGACTAGATTTATTTTAGATTCATCCCCTTCACGAATGGGCCCAATCAATCCTTCTGGATCCCATTCTTTATCAGATTCTATCACATTTACCCCTTCGCCTTTGTGATCTGGGAGGGAGTTGTTGCGTACATTTGGTCCAGCCTCTTTTGCTTGTATAACCTTAGTGTCAATCAACGTCTGGATCTTATCCTTGAAAGTGCGACATTCATCAATAGTATGTCCCTTCATGCCCTAGTGGTAAGCACATGTGTTGTTTGGATTGACCTACTGAGATGGATTTTCCATGGCAATGACGGGAATAGGAGTGACATAACTAGAAGCCTTCAATCTTTCATACAACTTATCGATGGGTCCAGGAATAGGATTGTATTGTCTAGGTGGTCAACGGTCAAAATTTGGTTTGGGTTTTTGTTAGTTTTGGTGAGCTGGTGGTGGTGAGTGGCAATATGCAGGTTGGGTGTTATAGGTATGGTAAGTGGCGGTGGGTTATTGGTATCTGGGAGGTGAAGGCTGATATGTGGATGGTGGTGTTTGGTATGTGAGGTGAGACTACAGACCTTTGGGATACCATTATGGCACCAACTTCTTTCTTTTTAGAGATACCCCCAACTACAAGGCTTTGTTTGTAGCCTGCAGTGCCTCAAAATTTATCACCATTCCATTTTTAATTCCTTCCTCTATCCTTTCTCCTAGTTTGATGATATCAGAGAACTTATGGTTTTCAATGACCATCAACCTCTCATAGTATTGTGGATCTTCAGCTTTGACGAAAAACTTATTCATATGTTCTTCTTCTAGTGCTGGCCTTACCTTTGTAGTTCTGACCTCCATCGAGTAGCATACTTGTGGAAAGTTTCTGTTGGCTTCTACTTAATATTCTAAATATAGAAGACGTCTGGCGCATTTTTCATATTGAACCTGAATTGATCCATAAAATCTGACGCCATGCTTACCTAGTTAACTCATTTCTTTAGGTTTTGACTGATGTACCAAGACAGGGCGTTTCTAGTGAGGCTCCTCATGAATAACTTCATGTGGATTCTTTCATCTTTATCAACCCCTACGAGCTTGTCACAATATATTCTCAAATGTACCTTCGGATCACCTGTCCCGTCGAACAACTCGAACTTAGGAGGTTTGTAACTCTCTAGTAGTTCTAAGTCTGGTTGAATACACAAATCTTCATAATTTAGACCTTCTATGCTTTTACCGCCTTCAATACCCTGAACTCGACTAGTAAGCTTCTTAAGCTCCTCTACCATGTGCTTGCTGAGCAGGTCCTTCTCGGTGGACTCTGGTATGTATAAGGTCTGTTGTGGAGTGTGGGGTAAGGTTTCTATGTATATGGGATTGCTTTGATGGACTCTAGGAATTTGGGCATAGTGGTGGTCGTTGGTTGAGTTCTGAGGATCTGAGGTAGGTTGTGGTGCGTTTTGAGGAGTGTCGTAGGTGGTGGTTTGTGGATATTGAGTTGGATGATGATGATGTTGTAGAGGAGTCGGTACTGGTGGAGGATTGGGGTTTTGAGGAGGTGTGGCATATTGGTAAGGTGCGGGAGGATTTTGTTAGTTTTATGTGTTTTGGCGAGGTGCTGGGTTTTTAATGTTTTGTTAGTTGACGTTGGGGACGTTAAGCGTAAGGGAAAGGTTTTTCAAGTTCCGGACCTACTCAGATTCCTTTTGTAACTCTAGTATCTTTTGTTCTAACCTTAAAACCAAGTCATTCTGTGCCGGAGTACTCTGACCATCCAAAGTCTCGACGTTCTCCTCATGCGTAGCGTTGTCTTTTCTGTTATTGCTTGTATCATCCATTCTGGCTTTTACTTTGCTTTTAGGATCACTTGGAGGAGGAGGAGGTGGAGGACCTTACGATCTAGTATGATATGCTGATGATGCCAGTATGCACAAAACAACCTTTGGGGATGGGAATAAACAAATAAAGAAAAGAAGAAAACAAAAAGGTAAACAAGTCAGTGAGGAGTATTAAAAAGATGTTTGTAGTATGGAAACACATATTGTGAAATTTTAAATTTGCATCCTAATTTGGGGACCTCATTGTGCCCGAGGTAGACCTAGGCGACATATAAATTTGGAGAAAACCGATGCCAATAACCGCGTCATTTCATTAATATGAAAAATAAACCAAATCTCTACTAAAACGACAATAATTATAAAGAGTCACTAATGGCAGCTGCCTTATTACAACCAAAGCCTAAAACGAGTCTAGAAAGCAAGTAAAACATAACCCATAATCTATTTGGTCCTAGAGGGACCTTCTCCATGCTTGGCCTTCTTTGCTCCATCGCTCAGATTCCCAAGGTCGCGCATGTCCAACAGTAGATAGGCCCTTGCTAAGAGCCCTCCTTCATTGCCATCCATGTTTTGACAGCCTGCAACCTTGTTTCTTATCTTCCCTTCAAGCTCCATACCCCTAATCTAAATATTCGAACCTCTCCGTTGACTTAGTAGTGATTTCTCTCCACTCGTTAATTGCTTCCATGTCCGCTTTATGTTGTTCCAAATGCCTGGCTTCAGACTCGAATACCCTTTTACGCAACATCCTATATTTGACTTGTTCTTCAACAGCGTCATCTATAACCTTATTCTTTATATTAATCATGGCTTGACATCCCCCGCTAAACCATGATGGATAGAAGTGCACATGGCTGGCATGATACTGATCTGGCTCGATGGTATCTTTCTCCACAATGACTTTTTTGATGCCACATGTGTTGTGCCTCAAACTTAAATGGAATGGATTTCCCCAGGAATTCTGCCTTGTACTGAACTATTTTGAAAACTCATGGTATAACCTGCTTTCTCTCAACTTGTCTCATAACCCTGATAGGAGCATAAGGATAGATCACCCTCAATTCGATTAGAACAAGATGAGGAGTATCTCTCGACCTGATGATGAATCCACTTCTAGGGAACCACTCGAACATCCAATGTACCTTGTCATCAATTAGATTGTTGAAGAAGTGTGCCCAACTCACAGTGTTTTCCGGTTGCGCAAACCTATTTGGGAAAAAAGTTATTCTCTTCGGATGGTGATAGGCTATATGGTCATTCCATGGTCGTCGCAGAAATTCTTGATGGTATTCTCCCCTCTAAAGGTGTTCCAACAACCATACTTGTAGCAACAGATTGCAACCCTCGAAAAGCCTATACCCCTTTTTTGCAATGATCTAAAGCCCGGTACATATCAACCAGAATCGTAGGGACAATAGTATAAGTCTTCTCCTCAATCCCATCCATTAAAGCCTTAGTGGCCATAGATAGGCGAGTTTGGATCCTTTCTCCTTGTATTGTAAATACCAACATCCCCAAAAAACAGACAATGAACATAAAAACTCGGCGGTGAGTCCAACCCAAAGAAGTGATGGCAAACTTATCATGGTAAAGGCAGTATGACTTGTTGTGCCCATGATGCTCATAGAGGAAATTGAATGGTAGGTAAGAGTTCTTTAGACAGGCTAAATCATCATTTTTCCTAAAACCCATCATTTTCAAAAACCTTTAGGAGTGCGATTTTTCGTTACCAACAAACCAGGGCTATCCCATGGGAGCCCGGGGAAACCTCCTATTTCCTCTAAAAGAGGAGTCATTTCTATATAACCAAAATGGAAAGTGGCTCTCTTCTCGTCCCAAAACATGGTGGCGGCTTCAATTAATGAATTGTTTGGCTAAATGTCTAACATAGAGGGTAAATTTTTGAGGACTCTTTTCACATGGTTATTGTCAATTGGTGTGATATTTTCCCACCAATCCAGCAACAAAGGTGGGATATTTTGAACCATGCCGAACCTGGGGACTTCGTGCCTCATTTCTGCAAAATAAGTAGAGTTAGCCTTTTCCCCCTCCATATTTAGCTATTTAAACGTTAATGATCAATATATTCGCATGTTTTCTCCAAATAATGCACAGATTGTGATTGTGCTCATTGGGACTATGGAAATCCCGACAGACTTTGGACAAGGCTTGTCTTTGCGAGTTATTACGCAGACAGGGTTCTAAATCATACTAGGTTCAAACATGATGCATGTACAGTTGATATTAGAGTGTAGTTTCTTGAAGGGTCTAGACCGGTACCCTCAAGCGGACAACTTGGGAAGGAAAGGCTTGGAACCTTTGACTGCACCGCTGATCGACTAGTTTTATTGCAAATAAGACTTTGCAAATTTAAAGGGTGATTTAGGAAGAGCACGGATACTCATAAAGTGCTGCTATGGTATTAATTACTCACGAGTGGAATATGATGTATAACATGCTTTATGCAAATATAAAACAACATGTTGTCAAATACTTTCATGTTAAAAGCAGTAAATATAGTATTGAATGAACGTAAATACAAAAAAAAAAAACAAGAAGAAGTTAGCTCGAGCAGTGTAGAAATTGTAATAAAGTATATAAGGGAGTGAGGGTGGGGAGAGACATGATGTAGCAATTCTTAAAAAATGTCTATTGAAAAGCGCATGTTATGACCAAATTAAGCGGAAATTTGCATGTGAGTTCGAATAAAGGGAAAACTGGGAAAAGGATGTACAGGTAGCAATAAAAGGGAAATCGGAGTGGGATATTCATGTAACACTAAAGAAAATGAAGATACACTTATCAGGGAAGACTAATTCATATAGACCAAGTTCAATTATGGTAAGAACCTAAAAATCTCCAACAGAGTTGCCATGTTGTCGCGTCCCTTTTTCTCGCGAAATCAGATTTTGACATGTGACAACTCTTTTCATGAAGGGTTTTAAAAGAGAGAGTTCCCACCTAACGGGTTTGAGGTGCGTTAGGGTACCTATGTCATTAGGTGGTTAGTGAATTTGTTAAATACACTGTAGATGCTTCTTCTTGTTCATTCAATATAGAAAAAATAAAGCTCAGCTCTTCTCCTAAACTCTCTCTAAATTCCCTATCACTAATTTCTTCTTCTTAGCTGTGAATGATTGAAAAATTCAATATGGTATCAGAGCCATACTAATCGAGTGATTCTAAGGAATTTCTTCACATATTTGAAGACAGTTCGAGAGAATCTACTCTAATTTTGAGGTTTTGAACCCTAATTCTGCAATTTTTCAATGGCATTTTCTGAGAATTCGATTGAAAACGAAAATAATGGAAATAATATGAGCATTGGAGCAGTTCCTAGCTCAATTTCTTTGGATCACAATCATCCTCTTTACTTGCATGCGTCTGATGGTCCAGGATCCATGTCAGTGGGACTCATTTTGACAAGTATGGACAATTACGTTTTTTGGGGCCGTGCAATGAAAGTAGCACTGTTAGGTAAGAATAAACTGTATTTGGTTGATGGATCGACATCGAAGGAAGATTTTGGTCCAAGTTTAGGAAGTCAGTGGGATCGATGCAATACAATCGTAACCTCATAGCTGATGAACAATGTAAGCAGGAATAGGTAACAGGAGTATTGTTTTCTTCGAATGCACAAAAGGTATGGGTTGTTTTCAAGGAGAAATTTGACAAAGTAAACTTATCGAGGCTATACTACTTGCACAAGGAAATATTTACCTTAACACTGGGGATTTCATCAGTATCGGCCTATTTTACCAAGCTAAAGGATCTCTGGGCAGAATATGATTTGATACTGCCATCGCCTCCATCAGTTACTGAGTATATTGAGCAACTAGAGTATCAAGAATTGCTGCAATTTTTGATGGGGCTGAATGATAGTTTTGAGCAAGCAAGGAGCCAACTTCTGTTGATGCCAACTTTACCATCCATAGACAAGGCTTATACTATGGTGGTTCAGGAAGAAAGCATGAAATTGATTACTGGTGGTAGCTATGGACATAATGATCCTACTGCCTTGTTTACTGCTCATTCTAGACCAAAAAAGAACTATAGTTTAGAGTGTGATTTCTGTCATTTGAAAGGCCACACTAGAAATAAAAGTTATAAATTGATGAAATGTGAATATTGTAACAAGACATGGCACTTAAAGGAGAATTTTTACAAGATAATTAGATATCCATATGATTTCAAGCAAAAGAAGAAAGCTAATGCAGTCATGATTGATGCAGCTGGACAACAAGGAACGACAGTCTTACCAAGTGTGAACACATTTCAGCCAAGCAACATTGTTGAACTAACTCAATTTTTTACCAAGGAGTAGTGTAATCAGTTGTTGCAGTTGCTGAACAAAGGTTCTACTGCAGGAGCAAGTGCTAATATAGAAGGTAAATGTTTTTTGTGGTAATATAGCATTATGTAAGAATTTAGAACTTTTCAAGTGGATAGTAGATATCGGTGTTACTAATCACATGACTGGTGACAAAAATTTGCTGAAAAATAAAACTTCAATAGCAAACTCAGGGCAAGTGCAATTACCTACTGGAGATTCAGTACCAATTTCTCATATGGGAGAGTGTTAGCTCACAGGAAGTGATGTACTAAAAGATGTGTTATGTGTACCAGCTTTTAAGTTCAATCTCAAGTCAGTTTCTAAGGTGACTGAGGATCTCAAATGCAGTGTTACTTTCTTTCCTAAATGTTGTGTGTTTCAAGATCTCTTGTTTGGGAGGGTAAAGGAGATTGGTAGAAAGGAAGAAGGTTTGTACATATTATCAATGGCATTAGGAAAAACAATAAATAGAGCATTTTCAGCAACTAGTAGAGGAGGCATAGAGATATGGCATAAAAGAACAGGACATGTTCCAGTTCAAGCTCTCAGAAAGATTCCTAGTATACAACACTACAGCGATAGATTTGATAATGATTCTCTATCTAAGTGTGAAATTTACCCATTAGCTCGACAGACTAGAGTGCCTTTTCCAACTAGCACTAGCAGAAGTTTACATAGTTTTGATTTGATCCATATGGATGTGTGGGGATCTTATAAGATTTCTATTCACAATGGTATCAAATATTTTCTTACATTGGTTGATGATTTTACCAGATGGACTTGGGTGTTTCTTATAAGACTAAAATCTGATGTTACTTTTTTGCTCAAAAACTTTATTGCTATAATCTAAACACAGTTTGGGAAGCAAATTAAAGTTTTTAGATTAGACAATGAAAGTGAGTTTTTTAACAATGCATGTAGCGACCTATTTCAAATGTATGGGATTGTCCATCAAAGCTCATGTCCCCATACTCCCTAAAAGAATGGAGTTGTGTAAAGGAGAAACAGATATATACTGGAAACTGCTCGAGCAATCAGATTTTAAGGGCATTTACCGGTCAGATACTAGGGACATTGCATTGATGCTACTATATATGTTATTAACAGAATTCCTTCTTCTGTTCTAGCACACAAGTCACCATATGAATTGCTTCTGGGTAAGCCACCTTCCTTAACATATTTGAAGGTCATTGGATGTCTATGTTTTGCCATTAATCTGACAGGCCATGATAAGTTTGCACCTAGAGCTGCGAGGTTAGCCCTTCTAGGATATGCTGCACATCTGAAAGGTTATACACTTATGGATATGGAGAATAGAGTATTTTATAAGTAGAGATGTAGTGTTCTATGAGGATATATTTCCTTTTCAGAAAGCAGAAGACTCATTAGAGTCATTATTCTTGGATATAACTCCAGTGCCAAGGTAGGATTTGGATGAAGAACCAAATACAACAGTTAGTTCTGTTGATGCAACCAATGTGCCATGCTCATCTAATATAGCTCCTACTGCACCCAATATCACATGCTCACCTAATGTGACCCCTGCTCTTGTAGATGAACTGAAGATTTCATATCCTATTAAGCATAATAATGTGGAGAGTCCTAGGGATTCTTCTATTTTGCTTAATTCTAAGGGAACAAGGAAGTCAACTAGAGTATCTAACCCCTCATATGGCTTAAGGATTATGTCAGAAATGACAACAGAAGTACTGCAAGCTGCTGTAGATACCCCATCTCAGAAGTGGTTAGATATAAAGTAGTTTCCTCAAAATACCAAAGTTACTTGGCTAATTTTTTAGTTGAGGTAGAACCTACATCATATTCAGAGGCAGTGAAAGACAAACGATGGATAGAAGAAATACAGGCAGAAATCAAAGCACTAGAGGATAACAAGACTTGGGAATTAGTATCTTTGCCACAACTACAGAAGGCAATAGGATGCAAATGGGTCTATAAAATCAAATATAAAGCATCAGGAGAAGTTGAAAGATTCAAAGCTCTTTTGGTAGCTAAAGGATATATTCAGAGAGAATGTTTGGACTATCAAGAAACATTTTCACCTGTAGTAAAAATAGTTACTGTTAGAAGTGTGTTATCTATTGCAGCATCAAGACAATGGTCTATTCATCAAATGGATGTATATAATGCTTTTTTGCAAGAGGATCTATCTGATGAGATGTATATGGAAATACTTCAAGGCTTCAATGGATTAAAATATAAGTTCAAAGTTTGCAAACTGCTTAAGTCTCTCTATGGACTTAAGCAGACATCCAGACAATGGAACCTGAAGCAAATATCAGCCTTATTGGATGCTGGTTTTTAGTATAGTCATTTGGATTATTCCCTATTCATTAAGAGAGCAGCATATCACATGGTGGTTGTTCTAGTCTATATAGATGAACTTCTAATCACTGGTGATAGTACTATCATGATCAAATAGACTAAGGATAATTTGCAAGAATCATTCAAGATCAAGGACCTAGGGGAGCTTAAGTACTTCCTAGGCATAGAGTTTGCAAGAAACAGTGATGGTATACTGATGCACCAATGCAAATATGCCCTAGAACTCGTCGTTGAGTTGGGGCTCTCAGGTTTCAAGCCTGTATCATGTCCTATAGAGCCTAATGTGAGGCTTGCAACTAGTGAATTTGACACTCATATAGGTTCATTTGATGACACATTACTGACTGATCTAGGACCATATCAGAGACTCTTAGGAAAGCTTCTTTACTTAACTGTCACAAGACCAGACATTTCCTTTACTGTTCAGAGTTTAAGTCAATTCATGCATAGTCCTAAGGTGTCTAATATGGAAACTGCACTCAAGGTGGTTAGGTATATTAAGAATAGTCCTGGATTAGGAGTTTTCTTGTCTGCTCATTTTTCTGAATCATTATTAGCATTTTGTCATGCAGACTGGGCTGCTTGCCCTAATACACGCAAGTCAGTTGCAGGTTACTTTGTTAAGTTTGGTTCTTCCTTGATCTCTTGGAAGTCTAAGAGACAATCTACCATTTCCAGAAGTTCAGCTGAAGCAGAATATCACAGCCTAGCTTCCACAGTTGCGGAGATTGTCTGGATTCTTGGTTTGCTCAAGGAGTTGGGAGTGCAACATAATTCTTCTGTGCCTATATACAGTGACACTAAATCAGCTCTTGCTATTGCTTCCAATCTTGTCTTTCCCGAACGAATAAAGCACATTGATATTGATTGTCATTTAATCCGTGAAAAGATTCAACAAGACTTGGTTTCAACTCTATATTGCCCTACAGCGGAGCAGGAAGCTGACATACTTACAAAAGGACTTGGTCATATTCAGCACTCATATTTTATGTCCAAGCTAGGACTTCTCCGTATTTTTCCAGGTCCTAGCTTGAGGGGGGTGTAAAGGATGTAGGTTAGCCATAGTTATTTAATTACAGTTAGCTAAGCTAACTACAGTTAGTGTATTAGTTAATGTGTTAGCTAGTGGTAGATTACAGATATCATTAGGTGGTTAGTAAGTTAGTTAAATACACTGTAGATGCTTCTTCTTGTTCATTCAATATAGAAAACATAGAGCTCAGCTCTTCTCCTAAACTCTCTCTAAATTCTCCATCGCTAATTTCTTCTTCTTAGCTGTGAATGATTGATAAATTTAACAGATCAAAGATAAAAAAAACAAGGAATTTGGGAAGTTCATTATTAAACACAAATAATTAATTTAAAGACAAGGTAGGGGGTCCTAATTTTTTTATCCTAAGGATCACCCCGTGCAATATAAATAATACTTTATAATTCCCTCAAGATATAATTCCCTCAAGATGGGGTGTTACTCATATTATTCAGCGGACATAGACTATCATCTCCTGCTACCTGATTATTATCTTTAAGTTGTTACCTAAAGCGCACTAGTTGGTTTTAAACCATGCCTTATGCGTGCACTACCCATTCCAGGCCTATGGTCCAGGAGGCTTTGGACCTCTATTTAGGCATTTCTAGACTTCAACTTAGGCTGTACAAAATAATAAAATTAATCGACATGCAAAACAGGTTGGACTTCATATAAAGCAGTTAAGGGCTCAAGTTAGCCTCCATACTTTGACAACAAATGCACACATTGAGCATTTGACAGTTGCAGATTTTAGACTAATCAAAGTTGTTGAATTCTTTATGCACGAGCTCTATGTGATTCGGGAGTTTAATACATGCAGCAGTTTCATATGTAAAATGTAATTTTATAGACGTGATTTCTAAACAGGTGCACAGTTTAGGGAATCTGATATTGCATATTCATTATTGAGACCACATGTTATAAGTTATTGATCCTATAGACATAATTGCTAAATGATTCTGGATTACAGCATTATAAAGGTAACGTTGTAATTTTGACATATTAGGTATACAACATTAATAGAATACCCTATAGGTAGGGTTTCTAGCAATTGACAATTGTACTTGATTTTATAAAATTTTATCCTTATAGGCATGCTTTGTAGGCGGGTGATACTATAATGAGAATAACAGAAATGGCATCTAATCGAATTATGCTCCAATAGGCATGATATCTACGTGAACATTGCAAAGAGCAGGTATTTGTGAATCAATGTAATCCTATAGGCATGGTGTCTATGTGATCATACTGCAATCAGAAGATTGATCATTTTATTTCCTATAGGTATAATTTCTAACAGATATGTGGAAGCAGAACACATGAAACAAGTTAAATACCTATAGGCAGTATATATAGCACACACAGTAAGAGAACATGTTCGAGTAAATTAAACACCTATAGGCAGGATTTCTACCCGTTTCATGCAATACTAAAATAAGCTGAGTTTTCTCATTTTACTAATACCCCAATTTTTATACATCATTATTACAGACCCAAATGAATGGCATAAATTAAAGAAATAAGTAACTATAGTGAGCATATAGCATGCCCAAATATACACTCTAGCTAGGCCAGACCTTCATTCTCATGATTCACAATAGCCCAAAAATTACACCTTCATTGACATAAGGCAGCCAGAAACCAATTGATTCACCCAGTAGGTGGAAAACAAAGTTGAGCATATAGAAACAAGACCCTAGTGTGTCAGAGTTCCCAAGGGCTTCATGTACCCAGGGCAGTGCTCGCACTAGGGAGGCTGACAGAAGCAATTCAGAGAATAACTAGGGATCAAGTCCTAATGTGTCATAGTTCACAAGGGTCTCCCATGAACCTCAACCAATGCTCACACTAGAGAGGTCAAAGGGAAGAACCTAAGTAGCCTCGACTTTTAGCCGGCTAAGAATAAGAGCTCTAAGAGACCGGGCAATAAGGGAATAGACTATTTAAGGGATAGCATTGAGGGATACAAACAGATTCAAGTTGAGCACATAGAACAGGTAATAGAACATGCTTATGTTTTAAGAACAGAGTTAACAAAGTTTCAGGAAAACAATTCAACACATAATGCATATATTAACAAGACAGGTTTGCAAGATTGATGTACACAGACTCATAGTAAGAAAACGGTTCAGATTACTCTAAGTGTAGATACTAGTGTCACGAGAAAGGATTATATCAATTGGCAACAGAACTTAACAGGATGAGAACAAACTAAGGCAACTATTGGGAACACATGGTAGAAGCATACAGGATCAAACATGTTGCATATGATCATAGCAAGTTCAGAAACAAACTTATGTTAGATACTTGGTGAATACATGTTACACTCCGTAAGTTTAACAACCTTGATACCGTTATATATATATATATATATATATATATATATATATATATATATATATATATATATATATATATATTTGATATGGTATTTTGAGTGGAACATTTTTTGTAAAGAAAAAAATGCTTTAAAAAAATAAAATAATTTTATATAGTTATTAATATTACTACTTTCGAATATGTTATAAATTATACTCATAATATAAGAAATTTTATGAGATTTTTTTATCGTAAAGCTAGAAATTATTTTCTCGCAAGAAAAATAAGGTTATTCTTTTTACCATTTTAAGAATTAAGCGTACAAAATTTGTACTCTTTATATGAGATTAGGAAAATTATAAGTTGAGAAAATATATGTATTTTTTTACATGAATATTTTTAATAAAATAATAGTATGTATTTATTTTATATGGTACTACATGACCATGATAGTAAGTTATATAAAGTGTGTTAAAAATGAGTGGTATTTTAATTAATTCGAGATAATTCTTAATTATGCGGGTAATTGGTAATTACCTAAAAAATAAAAATCTAGGATAAGACCACTACGTGGCAGATTTTGCAAAGCAAAAATTTGTGACTCATGCCGATCAATGGTGGGATATTCAATTTGTGATGGAGGGTCACTATCTGATGATACATAAACTTTTGTAGGTAGATAGCAGAAATGTAAACGGTTAATCAAATTTGATGTACTAGCAAATGTAGAGGATTCGTGTGCCTTGCCAAGATGAGGGTGAATACTATATAAAGATCTCCATTAATATTATTTCCTTCCTCCAGGTATGTTTAGATTATCCCTTCTTTCTTTTGGCATGTTCTATATTATACAGACGAAACGAGCAAGTGCACAACTTCCTAAATGACTCTATTCATCGAAATAATAGAGCTGCTTATGTTATTGAATTTTCATGTGTCCTATTATTTTATCATCTGTTCGTGGATTTCAAAAAAATACGTAAGTTTAAAAAGTTTAATTCAGTATATTATTCAAAGACATAATGGTCTTATAACATTCTGAAAGATTTTATTAATGTACTTTACATGCATTGCATTCGTGTACGTTGACCCATGGCCAGATGGCGTTATATACGTGTATATATGTATATTATATGTATATGGGATATGGAAAAAGATTACGGCATTATATACGCACCACCACCTGATCAGCTGGTATACATTGATGATTTGTCATTTCATAATTTACAGAGTTATATAAACTTGTAGGTTGAGTCCTTTACTCCATGTTTCTTCCATTCTCTTTACATATTTATTTACATATCTTACATACTCAGTACATTATTCATACTGACGTCCTTTTGTTGGGACACTGCATTCATGCCTGTAGGTACAGATAATAAATTTGACAAGCCCTCATAGTAGACGAGATTGGCATTCAGCGAAGGATCGGTAAGACTCCACCTCATTCAGAGTGTAGCCAAGTCTATGAGTCATCATGTTTTTTTATGTTAAAATTTTGCTACAAACATATGGGTAGGCCAGTACCCTGTCCCATTTGATTTCATATAATCGTAGAAGCTTTGTAGACACAAGTTTATTATGTACAGTATATCAGAGGCCTTGACGGCCCATATGTGTCCATCTTTTAAAAAAATGGTTCACTGATACAATTGTCCACTTAAAATTATGCATTACGAGTTGTGGCCATATTGGCCCATGATAGTTACAAAAGGAATAAATGAGTTTTAGAGTGGTTCGCTCGGGCCAGTGCGGCACCGGTTGCCAGCCACGCCTCCCCAGGTTCGGGGCGTGACAAAGTAGTATCAGAGTGGGTCGTGTCCTAGGGAGTCTACAAAGTCGTGCCTAGTAGAGTCTCAATTATGGGTGTGTTATACGCCATATTTATAATTGAGAGGCTATAGGGCATTTAAGAAATGTTACCCTTCTTTTGTTTCCAGATCGTGCCATAGAGTTGAGTCATAAGAAATCAGTACAAAGCTTCCACCGAATTTTTAATGCACTAGAGGTGCAGGTATTACAGTAGAGCTTTACTGCGTAATGTGGAAGGGAGGTTATAAAAGAAACAAAATATACAATGCGAATTTGATAGGTAAGTAAGTTAAAGGTGAAGAAGATACAAGATACTCAAGTAGAAAAGGTTGTGAATAGTCGATACCTCAGATAGAGATTGGGTTTTAGTTTAATTACAGAAGAGACCCTAGTGAAAATTTTGTAACTTTGTAAAAGTTAACATTCGAGGACGAATGTTCTAAAGGGAGGAAGGATGTTACACCCCGTAAGTTTAACAACCTTGATACCGTTATATATATATATATATTTGATATGATATTTTGAGTGGAACATTTTTGATATGGTATTTTGAGTGGAACATTTTTTGTAAAGAAAAAAAGTTTAAAAAAATAAAATAATTTTGTATAGTTATTAATAGTACTACTTTCGAATATGTTATAAATTATACTCATAATATAAGAAAATTTATGAGATTTTTTTATCGTAAAGCTAGAAATTATTTTCTCGCAAGAAAAATAAGGTTATCTTTTTACCATTTTAAGAATTAAGCGTACGAAAATTTGTACTCTTTATATGAGATTAGGAAAACTATAAGTTGAGAAAATATATGTATTTTTTTTACATGAATATTTTAATAAAATAATAGTGTATATATTTATTTTATATGGTACCACATGACCATGATAGTAATTTATATAGAGTGTGTTAAAAGTGAGTGGTATTTAAGTAATTCGAAATAATTTTTAATTATGCGGGTAATTGATAATTACCTAAAAAACAAAAATCTAAGATAAGACCACCACGTGGCAGATTTTGCAAAGAAAAAATTTGTGACTCATGCCGATCAATGGTGTGGGAGATTCAATTTGAGATGGAGGGGTCATTAT
The DNA here is from genome assembly GCF_000393655.2 of Nicotiana sylvestris. Classification (NCBI taxonomy): domain Eukaryota; kingdom Viridiplantae; phylum Streptophyta; class Magnoliopsida; order Solanales; family Solanaceae; genus Nicotiana; species Nicotiana sylvestris. The sequence goes on from NC_091067.1 coordinate 109,346,885, forward strand.
CTTATGACACATAAACATTTGTAGGTAGATAGCAGAAATGTAAACGGTTAATCAAATTTGATGTACTAGCAAATGTAGAGGATTCGTGTGCCTTGCCAAGATGAGGGTGAATTCTGTATAAAAATCTCCATTAATATTATTTCTTTCCTCCAGGTATGTTAAGGTTATCCTTTCTTTCTTTTGGCATGATCCATATGATACAGACGAAATGAGCAAGTGCACCACTTCCATAAATGACTCTATTCATTAAAATATTAGATGTGTCTATGTTATTGAATTTTCATGTGTCCTATTATTTTATATCTATTCGTGGATTTCAGAAAATATGTAAGTTGAAAACGTTTACTTCAGTATATTACTCAAAGACATAATGGTCTTATAACATTCTGAAAGATTTTATTAACGTACTTCTCATGCATTGCATTCATGTACGTTGGCCCATGGCCAGATGGCGTTATATACGCGTATATATGCATATTATATGTATATGTGATATGGAAAAAGGTTACAGCGTTATATACGCTCCACCACCTGATCAGCTAGTATACATTGATGATTTGCCCATAGTGGCCGAGATGATATGATGGGATGCTCTCAGAGGCCTGATGATGTTATGGCGTTATATACGCGTATATATATATAAATATGGGATATGGGAAAGGTCATGGTGTTATATACGCACTACCACCTCATCGGATAGTATACGTTGATGATTTGCCCATAATGGCTGAGAAGATATGATGAGATGCCCTCAGGGGCTTGATAATGTTATGTACGTACAGACATATGCATTACATGACATTTATACGCATATGCATGATACTATAAGTATTTCATAAATTACAAAGCTATCCAAACTTGCAGATTGAGTACTTTACTCCATGTTTCTTCCATGCTCTTTATATATTTATTTACATGTCTTACATACTCAGTAAATTATTCGTACTGATGTCCTTTTGTTAGGACGCTATATTCATGTCTGCAGGTATAGATAATCAATTTGACGAGCCTTCATAGTAAACGAGATTGGTATTCAGCGAAGGAATGGTAAGACTCCACCTTATTCGAAATGCAGCTGAGTCTATGAGTCATCATATTTTTTTATGTTAAAATTTTGCTACAGACATATGGGTAGGTCGGTACTTGTCCCATTTGATTTCATATAATCGTAGAGGCTTTGTAGACACAAGTTTATTATGTACAGCATGTTAGAGGTGTTGACGGCCCATATGTGTCCATCTTTTAAGAAAATGGTTCACTGATACAATGTTGTCCACTTAAAATTGTACAATACAAGTTGTGGCCATATTGGCCCATGATAGTTACAAAAGGAATAAATGAGTTTTAGAGTGGTTCGCTCGAGCCAATGCGGCACCGGGTGCCAGCCATGCCTCCCCAAGTTCGAGGCGTGATAATACATTTATGCTTAGTCAACTAATCCAGAAAAAGGGATATGAAAGCATTTTCAAGTAACAAGGTTAATAGCCAATTTAAACATTAAAGAGATGGCTAATGTGCGAAGGTTCTAAACATCAGTAACACATAGGCTAGGCAGACTTAAAGAGAACTTAATTAACTTAGGTCTAAGCATGTCTTAAACTACAAACGTAATGGAGTTTAGATTAGAAAGGCCTAAAATTGATGTAAGACAGTCAGAATTGCATACGAGAATAGCCCAGAAACATATTAAACCACAATCTTCAGAAGTGAAAACATATACTAATTACAGGCAAATAGGAATGAAATGACAAAGGTTTGGTAACTCACCAGTTAAAATAAGAAAGAGCAAAGTCTATAGTAGAAAGAACCCAGAATTTCTGGCTTTGGCTTTCAATCGGCCAGGAATCAGAATATAGAACAAGAGTATGAGAGAACAAAGAGTAGCAAGTTCGGTTTTTAGTGAGTTTCTTAAATATTCCAATCTTTTTTCAAAGGGGAATGGGGAGGGGTTTATATAGCAGTAGAAATCGAACATCCAAACCAGGAAAATCATCAGTCAAACACTAGAAAGGAAAGAACATCACAAGCAATCAAAATCAGTAAGGAAAAGAGAGAAATTTCAAAATCCTAATTTTAGGGAAAGTATACAAATCAGCAGATTCAAAAATTAAAAAACATCAAGCATTAAATAGAATGAGATGAATATAGACAGAAATATCACTTAAAATTAAAGAATCGAACCAATTTTGGTGCGATCTAAACGAGTTATCAAACCCTGATTTTTTTAGGGTAAGTAAGAATCAACAGAGATACACAAAGATCCAGACCCATAATAGAATAATAATGAACATATATGGAATAGTGAAAAGGTCCAGAATTTGAACCAATTTTGGTTCGATTCTTACAAGATCTGCTTGCCATGTTTTGTAACGACCCGGTCAGTCATTTCATGGGTTACCGCTCTATTTCCCCTATTTCTGCTTCATTATATGTTTTTCAGTTGTATTCCACCATATCGTATTGGTTGTTCTGTATTCGGAGTGGTCATGAAGTGAAATGAGACACTTAGTCTCTTATTTGGAAGTTTAAGTTGGAAATGCCAACCGGATATTGATTTATATGTAGAATTTCTCGGATGTGAATTCTGATGGTTCAGATAGGTTCATTAGGTGATTTTGGACTTCAAAGCGTGTTCGGAATGTAATTTGGAGGTCTGTGGTAGCTTTAGGCTTGAATTGGAGAAATTAGAAATTTGGCAATTTCCGATCGACAGTCGAAATCTTGATATCGGGGTCAGAATGGAATTCTAGAAATCAGAGTAGGTACTTTGTGTTATTTGCGACATGTGTGCAAAATTTCAGTTCATTTGGATGTGGTTTGATAGGTTTTTGGATTGGTTGCGGAATTCGGAAGTTTTGAAATCCTTAGGCTTGAATCCGAGGGTGATTTGGTATTTCGATATTGTTTTGAGTGTTCCGAAGGTTGGAATAAGTTTGAATAATGGTATATGACTTATTGGTGTGTTTGGTTGAGGTCCTGAGGGCCTCGGGATGATTTTGGATGGTTATCGGAGAGTTTGGAAATTTGGGAATGCAGCTGAAGCTGATGGTTCTATCATAATCGCACCTGCGGAGTGGAGCATGTAGGTGCGAGACCGCAAAAGAGAAGGAAGGACCGCAGGTGCGGCCAAGGTTGAGAAGAGCAGGAACTGCAGGTGCGGAAGGTGGAGCGCACCTGCGAGACCGCAAGTGCGGTAGGGTGACCACAGAAGCAGTTCTGGTGGATTAAGTAGAAGTCATAGATGTGGTGGTCTGAACCGCAGAAGCGGTCTGCAGATGCGGGAAAATGGGTCGTAGGTGCAAGATGCCTGGGCAGAAAGTATATAAGATGGACTTCGTGAAATTTCGGTTATTTTCCACCATTCTTATTCGAAGTTGGAGCTTTTTGGGGAGTTTTGAAGAGGGAATCAAGGGGGTTTTCATTAAGGTAAGTTTATTGAACCTAAAACTCGATTCTATGGTGATTTTCAATTGATTAAGCATGAAATTTGTGGGATTTAAGGGTAAAAATTTGAGAAGTTAGGGCTCAAAATTGGAGAGTTTAAATTGGTGGTTTGAGGGGCTATTTGAGGTCCGATTTTGATGTTCTTGGTATGTATAGACTCGTGAGAGGATAAGGATTCTAGTGATGTAATTTTTATTGAATTCCGGTACGTGGGACCAGGGGTCGGGTTTGGCCAATTTCGGGATTTTTGAGTTGATTTGATTAGCTTGGGCTTTGTTCCTTTAGCGTGTATTAATGGTATGATACTGATTTTGGTTAGATTCAGAGCATTTGGAGGCCGAATCGAGAGGCAAGGGCATCGCTGGCTAGAGTTTTGGCTTGGCTTGAGGTAAGTAACGCTTCCAAACTTGGTTCTGAGGGTTCGAAACCCCGAACCATGTGTTCTATTATTACTATTGAGGTGAGGCAAATGCTAAGTGACGGGCATGTGGGCGTGCACCGTGAGAATCACGGCTTGGATCATTCCATGGCCCGCTTAGTGAATCTTTCTTATTGATGTCTTTGTTGTGATTATGTGATTAAGTTAATGAATGATAAATCATGCTAATTATCATGTTAAGACTTCTCGTCGATACTGTGGAGACCAGAGAGGTCGTTTCTAGCTAAAATATCATAATCTTTATTGATATTTTGTACTCAATCATGTTCATGCATATTATATCATGCCTCAATCTCGATTATTGTTATTTGGCACATCATATCATTTTTCGGGCTAGTATCATGACATTTTGAGCCTGTGTGTGAGACTGGAGAATGATGACTGAGTGAGGTCGAGAGCCTGATATTGAGTGATAGTATGGGATCGGGTTGTACGCTACAACGGGATATTAATTATGCCTTCGTTGTTCTGTTATAGAGCTTGGGCTAAAAGGAGCCCCTCCGGAGTCTTTACACCCCCAGTGAACGCAGTTGATGATATTTAGGGATGGATCTTCCCAGGGCAAGAATCTTGTCCGAAGTATTTATACCTGGAGGTGGATCTTCTCCATAGGGCTGGAATGGACTTCCTCGGTACTGTATGACTGCGGTCAGTGATGTGTATATATTCTGGGATTGATCTTTCCTGGGCCGGAAGGATATTTACAGTACCGAGTGGTTGATCAGTTATGAGTGGAGGTACACGGAACATTGTTCATGCTATCTGTGCATTGGTATATAGAGATTCCTGAGTTTTATACTCCGTACTGTTCATATTGTATATAATTACTGCTGTGTTTTTACTTGAACTACAAGCATGTCTACTTTTCTGTACAGTTTAATTGTATTCCTGATGAGGTTTGGTTTGTCACTACCTGTCAATCCATAATTTGGTCTTGTTAATTACTGAGTTGGTGTACACACGTTACCCCCTGCACCTTGTGTGCATATCGAGGTATCTCATGGCACGGTAGCGGTTGTTGACTATTCAAGTAGCGGACTTCAGAGAGATAGCGCGGTAACTGCCTGGCGATCGCAGTTTCGCTTTTTCTCCTTCTCTATCCTCCTCTTAGTACATTGTTGTTATTTCAAGACTATTTTGGTCTTGTCTTGTTTCGGATCTAATGTAGCGTTGCTCATGACTTAGTGACACCGAGGTCGGGCTTGTATATTTTTGCTTTGTTTAATTTTGAGTTTATATTTTTATCAAATTTCTATTGAAAAATGGTTTTACTTAAGTTTTAAATGAAATGTGGATTATTTTGGAAATGAGTTTGTTGGCCTAGTTTCACGATAGGCGCCATCACGACAGGGTCGGTTTTGGGGTCGTGACAAGTTTGTATCTTAGCCTAAGTTACATAGGTCTCACGAGTCATGAGCATGTTTATTAGAGTCTCGCGGATCGGTACGGAGACATATGTACTTATCCTCAGGAGGAATAGAACCTTTATGAAAAACTTCACATTCTTGAATTCTTGTCGTGCGAACCTGTTGACCCTGGTAACTAAACTTCTGTTATGTTATTCTCTCACAGATGGTGATGACACGTGCTACCGGTCAGGGCGGACAACCACCAATACCATCAGTTAAGGCCACTAGAGGTTGGGGATGTGGTCGAGACCGTGGTAGGGGCAGAGGTGTAGCCCGCATAGCAGCTAGGGCAGCACCTACAAATCTACCAGCCACCCCAGTTCATGATCAGGTTCCAGTTGCGGATGCTCTAGCAGGACCAGCTCAGGTACTGACTGTGCCTATTGTTATTCCAAGTCTTCAGGAGATCTTTGCTCAGATTCTGACCATGTGCACTAGTCTTGCTCAGGCGGTCACAGTTTCTACCACAGCAGTTACATCTTAGGCCGGGGGAGGCACTCAGACTCCCGTCGTCTGTAAACCCGAGCAGGATGTTCAAGGACTACAGACGTAGGAGGCACCACCAGCCCAGCTGGTTGCACCTGCTCAAGACTTTATGGTACCAGGTATGCCTGATGACGTGTAGCGTCGATTGGAGAGGTTTAGTATACTTCAGCCTCAGACTTTTAGTGGTGTAGAGGGCGAGGATGCCCAGGGTTTCTTGGACAAGTGTCAGAGGATGTTGCGTATATCGGGTATTCTGGAGACCTGTGGGGTATCATTCACTACTTTTCAGTTCTCTAGATATGCCTTCACTTGGTGGGAAGATTATGAGAGGCGTAGGCCTATTGGTGCAGCGCCCCTTACCTAGCATCAGTTCTCCATTCTCTTCCTAGAGAAGTATGTACCACATTCCCATAGAGAAGAGCTGCGCAGGCAGTTCGAGTATCTGCGTCAAGGGGACATGATCGTGATGCAGTATGAGATGAGATTTTCTGAGTTGGCCCGTCATGCTATCTAGCCAGTTCCCATGGATAGGGAGAGGATCAGAAGGTTCATTGATGGCCTCACTTATCAGCTACGGATTTTTCTGACCAAAGAAACAGTATCTGGCGCTTCTTTTGAGGAGGTGGTTGATATTGCTAAATAGATAGAGTCGGTTCGCCTCCAAAAGCGAGATGAGAGGGAGGCCAAGAGGCCTCGGGGATATGGTAGTTTTGGTGATGTTCCTTCGGAAGGTCAGTTTCATCACGCTAGAGGCCGTCCATTTAGACATGCTCAGCCAACCCGTTCGGGTCACCGTGGTGGATCATCTGGCCAAGGTTCTCATAGTTCACATCAGGGTCACTCATCTCTTAGTGCCCTTCCAGCTTAGAGTTCAACTCAAGAACCATCAGTTCAGGGCTCATCTATGCCTGGTTCTTCTACTGGCATCCTAGTGCTCGGGGCTCCCTTTAGTCCCCACCGCCATTTGCCGAGAGAGGTTGCTTTGAGTATGGATATTTGGGTCATATCAAGAGGTTATGTCCCCGTCTTACGGGAGGTTCATCCCAGTAGAGGAGTCAGCCTTCGACTCTAGTATCAGTTACTTCTCCACCCGCTCAGTCAGCTTGGGGTGGAGGTCAGTCAGCTAGGGGTCGCCCTAGAGGGGGAGGTCGATCAGGTGGTGGCCAGGCCCATTTCTATGCACTCCCAGCTAGACCAGATGTTATTGTTTTAGATGTTGTGATTAGAGGTATTGTCTCCATATGCCATAGAAATGCCTCTGTATTATTTGACCCCGGTTCCACCTTTTCATATGTGTCATCATATTTTACTCATTATTTAGATACACCCCGCGAGTCTCTTGTTTTATATATTCATATATTTACTCCGGTGGGCGATACTATTATTATGGACTGTGTATTTCGGTCGTGCGTGGTGACTACGGGGGGTTTGGATACCCGAGTAGATCTCTTGTTGCATAGTATAGTTGATTTTGATGTGATATTAGGCATGGATTGGTTATCTCTATGTCGTGCTATTTTGGACTGTCATGCTAAGACAGTGACGTTGGCTATGCTAGGGGTGCCACGGATTGAGTGGCTAGGTTCGATGGATTATGTTCTCAATAGAGTGATTTCATTTTTAAAGGCTCAGCGGACGGTTAGGAAGGGTTGTCTTTCTTATTTGGCCTTCGTAAGGGATGTTAGTGCGGAGACTCCTACTATTGATTCAGTTTCGGTAGTGAGGGACTTTCTAGATGTGCTTCTCGCAAACCTGCCAAGCATTCCCCTAGATAGGGATATTGACTTTGGTATTGATTTGGTACAGTTCACTCAGCCCATTTCTATTCCACCATAACATATGGCACCGGCGGAGTTGAAGGAGCAGCTTTATGAACTCATTGATAAGGGGTTTATTCGGCCTAGTGTGTCACTGTGGGGTGCGCATGTTCTATTCATGAAGAAAACCGATGGCACTATGAGGATGTGCATTGATTACAAGCAGTTGAACAAGGCCACAATCCAGAATAAGTATCATTTCCCTCGTATTGATGATTTATTTGACTAGCTTTAGGGAACGAGGGTGTTCTCCAAGATTGATCTCAGGTCAGGGTATCACCAGTTGAAGATCAGGGACTCGGATATACTTAATACGGCTTTCAGGACCCGATATGGTCATTGTGAGTTCCTTATGATGTCTTTTAGGCTGACCAATGCCCAAGAAGCATTCATGCATTTGAGGAACAGCATGTTTCAGCCTTATCTCAACTCGTTCGTTATTTTATTCATTGATGATATTCTGGTATACCCGCGTAGTCAGGAGGAGCACGCGGAGCATTTGAGAGTGGTATTACAGAGGTTGAGAGAGGAGAAGCTTTATGCAAAGTTCTCCAAGTGTGAATTTTGGCTCAGTTCGGTGGCTTTCATGAGACACGTGGTGTTCAGTGAGGATATTCAGGTTGACCCGAAAAAGATAGAGGTGGTTCAGAGTTGGCCCAGACTGTTCTCAGCCATAGAGATTCGCAGCTTCTTGGTTTGGTAGGTTATTACTGTCGGTTCGTTCAGGGAATTTCATCTATAGCATCATCCTTGACCAAGTTGACTCAAAAGGGTGCTCCTTTCAAGTGGTCAGATGAGTGTGAGGCAAGCTCTCAGAAGCTCTAGACTGCCTTGACCACAGCTTTAGGTTCATATATAGTGTATTGTAATGCTTTGAGAGTTGGTATTGGGTGTGTGTTGATGCAGGAGGGTAGAGTGATTGCTTATGCTTCTCGTCAGTTGAAGCCCCATGAGAAGAACTACCATGCTCATGATTTAGAGTTGGCTGACATTGTTCACGTGTTGAAGATTAGGAGGCATTATCTCTATGGTGTGTTTTATGAGGTGTTTATCGATAATTGTAGCCCCCAGCACTTGTTCAAGCAGAAGGATCTCAATTTGAGGTAGCGGAGGTGGTTGGAGCTACTAATGGATTATGATATCATTATCTTATAACACCCCGGGAAAGGCCAATGTGGTGGCCGATGCCTTGAGTAGAAAGGCGGTGAGTATGCGCAATTTGGCGTATATTCCTATCGAGGAGAGGCCTCATCAAGTTAATGTCTAAGCCTTGACCAATTGGTTTGTAAGATTGGATATTTCGGAGTCCAGTCGACTCCTAGCTTGTATGGTTTCTCGTTCTTTCTTATTTGATCGCATCAGAGAGCGCCAGTATGATGATCCTTATTTGCTTGTCCTCAAGGACAGAGTTCAGCACGGCGATGCCAGAGATGTGACTATTGGTGATAATGGAGTATTGAGGATATAGGGCTGGATATGTGTGCCCAATGTAGATGGGCTTCAGGAGTTGATTCTGGAGAAGGCCTATAGCTCGCGGTATTCCATCTATATGGGTGCCGCGAAGATGTATAAGGATTTGAGACAACATTATTAGTGGAGAAGAATGAAGAAGGATATTGTGGGATTTGTAGCTCGGTGCCTCAATTGTTAGCAGGTGAAATATGAGCATCAGAGACCGAGTGGCTTGCTTTAGCAATGTATATTCCCGAGTGGAAGTGGGAGCGGATCACCATGGATTTTGTAGTTGGACACCCACGGACTTTGAGGAAGTTTGATGCTATTTGGGTGATTGTGGATTAGCTGAACAAGTCCGCGCACTTCATTCCTATGTGTACTACCTATTCTTCAGAGTGGTTAGCAGAGATTTATATCCGGGAGATCATTCGCTTGCATGGTGTCCCAGTTTCCATCATTTCAAATAGAGGTACTCAGTTTACTTTGCAATTTTGGAGAACCGTGCAGCGAGAGTTGGGTACTCAGGTTGAGTTGAGCATAGCTTTTCACTCTTAGGTAGACGGGTAGTCCGAGTGCACTATTTAGATATTGGAGGACACGTTGCGCGCTTGTGTCATTGATTTGGGGATTCATGGGATCAGTTTCGACTGCTCGTGGAGTTTGCATATAACAAACAGTTATCAGTCGAGTATTTAGATGGCTCCATATGAGGCTTTATATGGATACGTTGTAGATCTCCAGTCGGTTGGTTTGAGCCGGGTGAGGCTAGGCTTTTGGGTACAAACTTGGTGCAGGATGCTTTGGACAAGGTGAAGGTGATTCAGGAGCGGCTTCGTGCAGCGCAATCAAGATAAAAGAGTTATGCTGACAGGAAGGTTCGTGATATGTCTTATATGGTTGGGGAGAAGGTTCTACTGAAGGTTTCACCCATGAAGGGTGTTATAAGATTTGGGAAGAAGGGTAAATTGAGTCCTCGGTTCATTGGGCCTTTTGAGGTGTTTCGGAGGATTGGGTAGGTGGCTTATGAGCTTTCCTTGCCACCCAGCTTGTCGAGTGTGCATTCGGTATTTCATGTTTCTATGCTCCGAAAGTATATTGGCGATCCATCCCATGTTTTGGATTTTAGCCCGGTTCCGTTAGACGGTGATATGACTTATGATGTGGAGCTAGTGGCTATTTTGGAGCGTCAGATTCGGAAGTTGAAATAAAAGGATATAGCTTTAGTGAAAGTGCAGTGGAGAGGTTGGCCCATAGAGGAGGCTACCTGGGAGACCGAGCGGGAGATGTACAGCGTATATCCTAACCTATTTGAGGCTTCAGGTATGTTTCTTAACTCGTTCGAGGACGAATATTTATTTAAGAGGGGGAGGATGTAATGACCTGGCCGGTCGTTTCATGGGTTACCGCTCCATTTCTCCCGTTTCTCCCATTTCTCCTTCCTTATGTGTTATTCAACTGTATTTCATCATATCGTGTTTGTTGTTCTGTGTTCGGAGTGGTCATGGAGTGAAATGAGATACTTAGTCTCTTATTTGGAAGTTTAAGTTAAAAACGTCAATCGGATGTTAACTTATGAGTAGAAGCTCTCGGATGCGAATTCTGATGGTTCGAATAGCTTTGTTAGGTTATTTTGTACTTAGGAGCGTGTTCGGAATGTAATTTGGAGGTCCGTGGTAGATTTAGGCTTGAATTGGCGAAATTTAAAATTTGGCATTTTCCGGTCGGCAGTGGAAATCTTAATATCGGGGTCGGAATGGAATTTTGGAAATTGGAATAGGTCTGTTGTATCATTTGCAATGTGTGTGCAAAATTTTAGGGCATTCGGATGAGGTTTGATAGGTTTTTGGATTGATTGCGGAATTTGGAAGTTTTGAAATCCTTAGGCTTGAATCCGAGGGTGATTTGGTGTTTCAATGTTGTTTTTAGTGTTCTGAAGGCTGGAATAAGTTTGAATAGTGGTATATGACTTGTTTGCATGTTTGGTTGAGGTCCCGAGGGTCTCGGGATGATTTCGGATGGTTATTAGAGAGTTTGGAAATTTGGGAATGCAGCTGAAGCTGTTGGTTCTGTCATAACTGCACCTGCGGAGTGGGGCCCGCAGGTGCGAGACCGCAGAAGCGAAGGAAGGACCGCAGGTGCGGTCAAGGCTGAGAAAAGTAAGAACCGCAGGTGTGGAAGGTGGAGTGCACCTGCGAGACAGCAGGTCAGGTGCGGTAGGGTGACTGCAGAAGCGGTTCTAGTGGATTAAGTGGAAGTCACAGATGCGGTGGTCTGGACCGCAGATGTGGGAAAATGGGCCGCAGGTGCGAGATGCATAGGCAGAAACTATATAAGGTGGACTTCGCTAAATTTGGGTTATTTTCCACCATTCTTATTCGGACTTGGAGCTTTTTGGAGGGTTTTGAAGAGGGAATCAACGGGTTTTTCATGGGTAAGTTTCTTGAACCTAAAAATCTATTCTATGGTGATTTTCAGTTGATTAAGCATGAAATTTATGGGATTTAAGGGTAAAAATTTGAGAAGTTAGGGTTTGAAATTGGAGAGTTTAAATTGGTGATTTGAGGGTCCATTTGAGGTCCGATTTTGATGTTCTTGGTATGTATAGACTCGTGGGAGGATAAGGATTCTAGTGATATGATTTTTATCGAATTCCGGGACGTGGGTCCGGGGGTCGAGTTTTGCCAATTTCGGGATTTTTGAGCTGATTTGATTATTTTCGCTTGGGCTTTGTTCCTTTAGCGTGTATTAATGGAATGATACTGATTTTGGTTAGATTCGGAGCATTTGGAGGACGAATCGAGAGGCAAGGGCATCGCGGGCTTGAGTTTTGGCTTGGATTGAGGTAAGTAACGCTTCCAAACTTTGTTCTAAGGGTTCGAAACCCCGGACTATGTGTTCTATAATTACTATTGAGGTGACGCAAATGCCAAGTTACGGGCGTGTGGGCGTGCACCATGAGAATCGTGGCCTTTATCATTCTATGGCACCACTTAGTGACTCTTTCTTGCTGATGTCTGTTTGTGATTATGTGATTAAGTTAATGAACTATAAATCATGCTAATTATCATGTTAAGGCTTCTCGCCGATACTGTGGAGACCCGAGAGGTCGTTTCTGACCGTCATATCATCAGCTTCATTGATATTCTATACTCAGTCCTGTTCAGTCTCGATTATTGTTATTTGGCACATCATATTATTGTTCGGGCTAGTATCATGATATTTTGAGCCCGTGTGTGAGAGACTGGAGAGTGATGACTGAGTGAGGCCGAGAGCGTGATATTGAGTAATAGTATGGGATCGAGCTGCACGCCGTAGCGGGATATTGATTATGCCTTTGGTGGCTTGTTATAGCACTTGGTCTGAAAGGAGCCCCTCCGGAGTCTTTAAACCCCCAGTGAGCATAGTTGATGATATTTAGGGATGCATCTTACCTGGACATGGATCTTTTCTGAAGTATTTATACCTGGAGATGGATATTCTCCATAGGACTGGAATAGCCTTCCTCGGTACTGGATGACTGCGGTCAGTGATGTGTATATATTTCGGGATGGATCCTCCCTGGACCAGATGGCCATATACAGTACCGAGTGGTTGACCACTTGTGATTGAGGTACGCAGAACATTATTCATGCTATCTGTGCATTGGTACACAGAGATTCCTGAGCTATACTCCGTACTGTTCAGATTGTGTTTAATTATTGCTGAGTTTTTACTTGAACTGCAAGCATGTCTACTTTTCTGTGCAGTTTAATTGTATTCCTGATGAGGTTTGGTTCGTCACTACCTATCAGTCCATAGTTTGGACTTGTTACTTACTGAGTTCGTGTACTCACATTACCCCCTGCACCTTGTGTGTAGAGCCAAGTATCTCAAGATACGGTAGCGGTTGTTGACTATTCTGGTCGCGGACTTCACGGAGATAGCGAGGTAGCTGTCTGGTGATAGCGGTTCTGCTTTTTCTCTTTCTCTATCCTCATCTTAGTACATTGTTGTTATTTCCAAACTATTTTGGTCTTGTCTTGTTTCGGAACTATTGTAGTGTTGCTCATGACTTAGTGACACCCGAGATCGGGCTTGTATTTTTTTGCTTTGTTTATTTTGACTTTATGTTTTTATCGGATTTCTATTGAAAATGGTTTTACTTAAGTTCTAAATGAAATGTGGATTATTTTGGAAATGAGTCGGCTGGTCTAGTTTCACGATAGGTGCCATCACGACCAGGTCAGTTTTGAGGTCGTGACATGTTTAGGCAAGCAGTATAGGGAAGGACCCAGTACCATAGAGAGATCATATATGGCAAGAAACATTAACCCAGTACCAGAGAGAGATCATATATAGCAAGAAACACCTATGGAATCTCATGTAAGGTGGGATTAGGAGAATTATTTGGGGAAGACAGCTAGGGTTTGAGAGATCAGAGACGAGAGGATTCAAGGGTGGCGGACGAGTGAGAATGATTTAGGGTTTGGGGGGTTTGGGTATAATTAAAAGGGTAGGAGTAATATGGGTCGTTGATCTGAGATCAAAGGTCATGATTTAAAAAGCGTTTTGGGGTCGGCTAGGTTTAGTTTATTGGGTTGGGGTATTTGGTCTGGGCTGGATTTTTAGGCTAGTGTATTATGTGATTGGGTTGAGGTTTGGTCCTAAAATAGGTAGAATTTAGGCTAGTTTTTAAATACCCAATATTTAATAAATAAATAATTTATAAAAGTAATAAATAAATAATAAAAATATCATTTGTGCACTAAAATGATTAAAAATAATTACTTGAAATTATAAGAATATAAAAAGTCATTTTCTGCATACACAATGTAGTTATACATTAATATGGGCTATTATAGTAAAATTATGCAATTAACCCTAAGAATGCAAATATAATTATAAAAAATGCACTGAAAAATATTTAAAATCTCATGTTTGTATAAATGATAAGTTTAGATCATAAAAAATAATTTGGAGGATAATTATTAGATATTTATATAATAAAATGCAGAAATAAGTTGGTTTAAAGCCTTTAAAAATTATGAGAAATTATGAAAAATATTTGTGTGCTTATAAATCAAATGACGATGCATATGTACTATTTTAAAAGTATGTGTATATATATATATTTTTTAAATATGAGGGGAAAATTGGGTATCAACATGCGGAAATACCATCGCAGGTGCGGAAGTGACTTAAGATGCCTGAGTCCACTTCTGTGATGAGGTAGTCGCACCTGCGGACAATGGTCTGCTTTTTGCGAGAAACTCCTCCAGCTGGACCTTCGCTTCTGCGATCACCTCTCAGCAGGAGTGACTCCACTTCTGTGGTCCCTATGTCGCACCTGCGACCACTGGCTTCCCAGACCAAGGCCGAATATGTGAGCTCCCTTCTGCGCGTGCGTGTCCGCACCTGCGGCCAATCCTACCGCAGGTGCGATGACACCAAAAGTTGAAAATTTTAAGCAGTTACACAAATCCAAATTTTGATCCGCTAAGCACTCGAAACTCAGCCGAGGCCCCCGGGACCTCAACCAAACATACCAACAAGTCCTAATATACCATATGAACTTAGTCGAACCCTCAAATCACATCAACCAATGCTAAAAGTATGAATCACCCTCCAATTCAAACTTAATGAATTTTGAAACTTCATATTTCTACAATTGATGCCAAAATCTATCAAACCACGTCCAATTGACCTCAAATTTTGCACACAAGTCATATTCAACATTACGAATCTACTCCAACTTTCAGAATTGGAATCCAACCCTGATATCAAAAAGTCCACTTCCGGTCAAAATCTCCAAAAATTCAGCTTTCACCATTTCAAGCCTAAATCAACTACAGACCTCCAATTCACAATTCGGACATGCTACAAAGTCCAAAATTACACAACGAAGCTAACAGAATCGATATGACTCTATTTCAAAGTCGTCTTCACACAGTCCTAACTACAGTCAAAATCCTAGAACTTAGGCTTCCGTTTTAGGGACTAAGTGTCCCAAATCACTGCGAAACCACAACCAAAACGTCCCGACAAGACACATAAGCAAAAAAAGATACGGGGAAAGTAGTAATTAGGGGATCGAGGCTAATACACTCAAAATGACCGGTCGGGTCGTTATAAATACTGTACTGAATTTTCAAGTTTGGTGTATAGTCTTTCTCTCTAATTATTGAAATTAATTTAGTGTTTATGAGACAAAAAATTTATTCCCTTTCCTCTGCAAATAGCAGCTTCTTAGTAATAACAAGAAATATTCTAGATTTTATTTAAACATCCTAGGGTTGATTAAATTTTGTTAAATTGAATTTCTTGTATTAAATGTTAAATCAAATAGACAGATTGATAAATGTCACGACCCAAAATCCACTGGCCGTGATGGCACCTAACCCAACCCTCTAGGTAAGCCAACTATTAATTATCAAATTTCAATTATATTAACAAGACAATTAAATGAAACTAATTTACGGAATTTTATATATTTCCCAAGGACTGGTAGTACAAATCATGAGCTTCTATGAATGGAGTTTACAAAGGAACAATGAAACAAATACACAGTCTGTTTGAAAAGTACATAGACATAATTTTATAAGCTAAGGCTACCTCGAACAAAGGAGGCAGCTACAACAGGGACGCTAATACATCTTCAAGTCCCGCAACCATCGAGCACAACAACAACAGCAACCGACATCTGCACGCAATGAGCAGAAGTGTAGTATCAGCACAACCGACCCTATCTACTGAGTACATAACAGATCTAACCTTAGGTTGAAAGAAGTGACGAGCTAACACAGGATCGGGTCCAATGCCAATATTTCCACAACAGTTCATAACAACATAATACAAGTAAAAAAAGATATTTCAAAAATAAAATACTTAGCTCGTTCACAATGCCAGAAAATGGTCATGCTTTTCAAATATCTCAGTGAACAAAAATCTCAGATCTCTTACCGAAAATGCCAAAAGTACGAGTATGTTTGAAAACTGTAATTTTTCCAAATATCCTTTCCACAATAAATAAAATATCTCATTTTCTTTCAAAATAACAAGTATAAAGTGTATCTCTATATCCACGTATCAATGTGTATAATAAGTAATGAATGACGTGATACTATCTAGCATGAGAAAAATGCATCTCTATGCATGTATGTCATGTATGCATATAAATGCCATGTATTTCAGAGGTGATACATGTACTCACACTCTTAGAGTAGCCAATCTCATTGCCTCGCATCCTTTCCTACTAAGATCAATACTCAGCACACTAAATCACTCAACACTATGTAATAACCGTTGCGGCGTGCAGCCGATCCATATATATATATATATATATATATATATATATATATATATATATATATATATATATATATATATATATATATATATATATATAGTCGAATGCGATCACTGGGGGTGTACAGACTCTGAAGGGGATCCTTCAGCCAAGCGCTATATTGCTGCGGCATGCAGCCCGACCTAATATCGCTGCAGTGTGCAGCCCGATCCATATATCGCTGTGACGTGCGGACCAATCCATATACATATATAATCAATATATCGCTGCGGAGTGAAGCTCGATCCATATACATAAATATAATCAATATATTGTTGTGACGTGCAGCCCGATCCCATAAAGTATAATAGATATAATATGTTGCGACGTGCAGCCAGATCCAAAAATGTCACTCTCACTCAGGCCCTCGGCCTTACCTAGTCATGAATCTCTCAAGTCTCACTCACGGACACACAATGTCATTAATTTAGCCCAACAACAATGATGTATCAATAACAACAACTAAGACGGAGATATGATATGAATGCATGAATATGACTGAGTACAAAATATCAATGGAAATCAGTGAGATAATAGCCAGAAATAACCACTATGGGTACAAACAATATCAGCATGAAGCCTAAACATAATATTTAGCATGATTGACAGCTTAATTGCTTTACCGCATGGTGAAAACACAAATATCCACAAAATAGGGCCATTACACAGGGCCATGGGAACAATAAAGTCCCAATTCACAAGGTTCACGTCTGTCACCTAGCAAGTGCATAACCTCAAAACCAATCACATAATACGTTGTTCGGGGATTCATACCCTCAGCACTAAGCTTAGAAGAGTTACTTACCTCAAATGAGCCAATACCAATGCCGAGCAGGCCAAGCAATGCTCCAAAAATGCCATCCACGCGTTCCGACCTCTGAACGGCTCAAAAGTAACCAAAAACAACTCAAGTACATCAAACAATGCTAAAGTAACCAATCTCAATCGAAAAAGGTTGAATCTTTAATCAAAAGCCCAAAATCGGCCAAAAACCCCAACTCGGGCCCGCACCTCGGAACCCGACAAAACTCACAAAATCTGTTAACCCATTCAATTATGAGTTCAACCATACTAGTTTCACTCAAATCCGACTTCGAATCGGCGTTCAAAACCTAAAAATTTATATTATGAAACTTTAGGCCAAAACCCCCAATTTCTTCTTTAAAATTCATCAGCCAAAAGCTAAAATCAAAGATAGATTCGTGAAATATAACCAAAACCAAGTAGAGAATAGTTACACTAATTCATATGCTGAAAAGCGCTACAATGAATTGCCCAATTCCGAGCTCCCCAACTCAAAACATGTTAAATGCACAAAACCCTCGTTTTAACATTGTTTTGTCTCGTTTCTTGTGCCAAAAGATATCAAAACTTACTTTTAATACCTTTAATGAATTCCTTGTAAAATTATAGTCAAGTTAGGTTCTTGAATCACTCCATTTGACCTTATATTGAAGGAGATAAGTTGGTTTCAATATTTGGAAATAGTATAGATTTTTAAATACGCAACAGTGGCAATTTCGTAATTAATTTAAAAAAAATCTAGCTACCCAATTCTTAGTAAAATGACCATAAAAGCCTCATACGATGTCCAATTTTCACGATTCTTTTTGCTACGGCTCCGTAATTACGATACAGAATCTAATGCTTCAATAAAAACAGAAATCGAAGCTCATTTGTTCAATGTGATACCATTTATACTTGAAGAAATGACGTCGAAGCATAAGAAAAGGGAGCGCAACACAACCCAAACCTATTTGAAACTCACCTGAGCCCCTCTGGACCCCATCTAAACATACCAAAAAGTTTCATATCATAATACGGTCCTACTCGAGGCTTCAAAACACATATAACAATATCAAAACGACGAAATGCACTTCAAATCAAACTTAATGAACTTTCGACTTCCAAAACTCAGGCCAAAACATATCAAATCAACTCGGAATAAATCCAAATTTTGCACATAATTCTTAATACATCATACGGAGCTACTCATGCCCCCAAACTACCAAGCAAAGTGCAAATGCTCAAAACGGCCGGTCGGATCGTTACATTTTCCCCCACTTAAACATACGTTCGTCCTCGAACGTGCCTAAAGTTGTTTCAAAAGCCATCAAATCGCCGTGTAACCTCGCTATGCACATAGCCAGGGGTGATCCCACGTCACGCTTTCCTATATAGATCCCATATAGATTTGATAACACACCATGACTGAAATTTTTTAATCCAACCTAGCCTATAAGCCTTTGAATCCAATTTCCACATCCAAAATTTTCTATAAGATTAGAATCTCGCATCTACACACTGTATAAGTTTGAACAAGCTGTATCAAGCCATAGTCATAACTCAAGATGAAATCATATGATATACCATATAACTCAAACACTCATAGCGATAACTTCTAATCACAGTAGCTGCTCAAAACAACCCAATACCAGTAATAAACCTCTTATCAAACAGAGCCTCGTTTAACACCTTCATATACTACCAACGATGAAAGAAACACGCATAAACCCAAAACCATTCATCAGACCAATAAGTTGTGGAACTCTCTCTCCTTTGATAGGAACTATAGCAAATTTCTAAGCCGATCAACATCAATATCCTTCCAAATATACCGCAGTCTGATCCGATAGCACCCATTCTAGGTATGATGACCTCATCCCATCTAACATAATCACTCTAGTGACATGACACATTAATACAGTCTAAATCCGCAACTCGTGCAATCCGTGCACCAATAAGCAACATTCTAAATATAATCAATCATGGAAAATGACTTAGCCAAAGGAACTATCTCACAAGCTCAACAGGTACCGCCACAAAGCAATGCAAAGAACCTATCACACACCGTATAACCAAAACACACGAATTTAACACAAAGGATCATGTCTCAACATAACTCCGCTACAATGCGTAACCCATCCAAACGCTGGTCCATATTATGTACCTCGAGCCACCCTTCTCAAAATCAATAACCACGCAAAATTCGACATCAAGCACCCAAAGTGCATTACCATAACCACGGAGAGCGAATAACACAATAACACAATTAGGAAAGAACATAGCCAACGTGCAATCAATCATGCAATACCCAAATACTTATCTGGCTCAAATTCTGCTATAAAGATCAAATAGAACCGCACCATATATGCATATAACCAACGAATCACAAATCCTCGTGGAATAGGAGAGTAACTCATAGATCATTTCAGAACACGAATAAGCTCAACAACAACCAACGGCACATCCCTCAGCACTAACAATATGGAGCCAACCAATCCGACTCGGTATAGCATACACATCATAATTGAGCCTACCAATGGACCCCCAAATCAACTCTAGTCACCCACAAATAGATAAATAATCCTCCAAAATTCCACAATGGCTGAATCATAACACATACTATAACCTAGCTAGCTTCGGCCATACTTCACAATCCACAACAATGCAACAATCTGCTTCTGAGAGCTCTCAGTCTCCAAATCCATAAAACACATGAATCACCATATCCGATCCCAACTCCACTGCTTGAATGTCTAACACATCTCTCATACATGATCATCACGCGAGGAATACTTCTATAATTCTTCTATGCCACACAACAAAATTTGAACACCAGCAGTCGATCAACTAGGAGAGTGTCGCAATACCAATGAAGTATCCATAAATCAAAACACATCCCCCTTCTGAAATATATACTCTCATCAAGCCATACCAAATAGTAATGTTATTTACCTAGTAATCTGAAACTGTCCATGTTGCCTAAGGACTCAAGATCTCCCCTTCAAAATGAACCGTGATATTACACATGCAAATCTCAACCCTACATAACACACCGCATATACTATGTCATCATACAAAAAATACGAGAACTTCGTAATCCACTCCGAGTCACAAGCAACTACTCACTCAGTTAGCCAAGAACATTCCATTTGATTTCATCTGGAGAAAATCACTATACATCACATGCTCCTCACGCCAGTAGAAAATATACATCTCAAACCATGGTAGAAACCATCGAGAACTCTCCGAACTCATTTGCACATAACCAAACCAACAGAACTGAATCTCTCTAACTCAACCAAGCCATGCAGGCCACCAAAACCCAAGAGTACCGCCACAAAACACCTGTAGAAACTCACTACCTCATAAGGACCAAAAGAGCCAATCGCATCCATTACCATGCCGATCCAACCTACTACCAAGTTGTCCTGTTTTTCCTAGTTTCTTCTGAATTACCTTCAAATTGATACTTCTCTTTGCCATAATACCACGATTCTCAACCAAGACTTACCACACGAGACCCTAGCATAAACCACACCGCCCTAAGGCTCACCCTAAAAATACCATCACCGAGATACCCACTCTAAAGAGACCTTTTGTGAATCTAAAGCCATTACCTTCGCCTTCCTGATACTGATATGTAGAATCCATAATGATATGGGAACGCCACAAGTCCTAACATCCTCCAATATGAATCTTAGTTTCTAGCCAAATACACATCCTGGAGATTCCCAATTGCCACGCTCAAATCTTGAATTCATTTGAACCATTCTCGAGAGTCTTCTACTTTGCTCAAATCTCAATTAGACTGACCAAATGGACCAAACAATTGGTGCCCCATTAGCACTCCAACACCCAAGGAAGTAACTCCACCTTAATGCAGCCAAATAAATTCCTGCTCCATACACATTACATCATTCATCAATAATAACTCAAATTGTTCCGTGATTCTCATATACTCGTAAAGTTTACCCAAAATTTTCTTTACTCAAGTCATCCTCAATCTCATCCTCTGCAGAACATAACTCATTCACAAGTATACCTCAAACTGAAACCAATACAACACATAATCGTGAAATCAACTTATCAATAGCGGACTCCCCTACTTGGATCAAAGCCATAGATCAAAACACACCATAACTCCCAATTCCCATAATTTATTACAGCCATAACATCGTAGTGAGATTCAACTAAATCCTTCATAAGTTCATGCAACACAAACCATATAATACCTCAAATCATTTGCAAATCTCATATTCATCCTCGTAATAGTCAAGCCCACACTCATAAGCAATCCAAACTCAAATTGCAACACATATTTCATTGGTAAAACTCCCAACAAACAATCATATGGATCACACAAACCTCGGGATACCACGCAGGAGATAGCCCACCTGCTTTGCCTCAAACCGACCTCTCTCTATACCCTTCCACGATCATAAACACTACGCAATCACTTAATCTTCCTGAATCGGAACTCATATCACGACATGAAATCTACTTCACTCCTCAACTAATCAACATGAAAAGACCATTCAACACACCCATAACTCGGGACTATATATTAAATCAGGATGGAAATCAAGCACTAAATATTCTTTCTACACTCCAAGCAGACCCTTCTCGTCACATTCAACCATATGAACACATCTCGCAGTCACATTATACTCATTATGTAGCCATCTAGCCATAAATTCTATGAATAGGGACAATGCCGGACATATAAATCCAAAAGTATGTGCTCACACATTCAACACCTCTATGCTCAAACCACAGTCAAAACCCAACCTCAAGTCCTCCAGACTGGACCATCATCAGCATACCAAAATTACATCCCACGCCTCTTCCATGGAACCACAAGCTGTCGATGTACAGCTGATACCTAGCACTCACATGCGCATACGAATGCGTGGCAGAAATTCAAAGAGTTACGCTTCAAGCTGAATCAATGCCGCATGATAAGGAAAGAAAGATGGGAAGTATATCCTAAATGTCCTGTAGCCTCTCGAAGATAGATATGGACGTCATCATACAGATCCACAAGACTCTACTAGACACTTGCTCATGACTTGTAGAACCTATGAACCTAGGGCTCTGATACCAACTGTCACGACCCAAAATCCACTGGTCGTGATGGCACCTAACCCAACCCGCTAGGTAAGCCAACTATTAATTATCCAATTTCAATTATATTAACAAGACAATTAAATAAAAGTAATTTACAGAATTTTATACATTTCTCAAGGACTGGTAGTACAAATCATGAGCTTCTACGAATGGAGTTTACAAAGCAATAATGAAACAAATACACAGTCTGTTTGAAAAGTACATAGACATAGTTTTATAAGCTAAGGCTACCCCGAACAAAGGAGGCAGCTACAACATGGGACGCCGGTACATCTTCAAGTCTTGCAACCATCGAGCACAACAACAACAACAACTGACATCTGCACGCAACGTACAGAAGTGTAGTATTAGCACAACCGACCTCATGTACTGAGTAAGTAACAAATCTAACCTTAGGTTGAAAATAGTGACGAGCTAATACAGGATCGGGTTCAATGCCAATATTTACACAATAGTTCATAACAACATAATACAAGTAAAAAAGAAGATATCTCAAAAGTAAAATACTCAGCTCGTTCACAATTCGAAAAAATGGTCATGCTTTTCAAATATCTCAGTGAAAGAAAATCTCAGATCTCTTACCGAAAATGCCAAAAGTATAAGTAAGTTTGAAAACTGTAATTTTTTCAAATATCCTTTCCACAATAAATAAAATATCTCATTTTCTTTCCAAATAACAAGTATAAAGTGCCTCTCCATATCCTCATATTAATGTGTAAAATAAATAATGAATGACGTGATACTATCTAGCATGAGAAAAATGCATCTCTATGCCTATATGGCATGTATGCATGTAAATGCCATGTATTTCAGAGATGATACATGTACTCACACTCTCAGAGTAGCCAATTCCATTGCCTCATATCCTTTCCTACTAAGCTCAATACTCAGGACACTAAATCACCCAGCATTCAGCACACTAAATCACTCAACACTATGTAATAATCGCTGCGGCGTGCAATCGATCCATATATATATATATATATAGTCGAATGCGATCACTGGGTGTGTACGCACTCCGAAGGGGATCCTTCAGCCCAAGCGCTATATTGTTGCGGCGTGCAGCCCAACCTAATATCGATGTAGCGTGCAACCTGATCCATATATCGCTGCGGCATGCGGCCCAATCCGTATACATATATAATCAATATATCGCTGCGGAGTGCAGCCTGATCCATATACATAAATATAATCAATATATCGTTGTGGCATGCAGCCCGATCCCATAAAGTATAATAGATATAATGTGGTGCGGCGTGCAGCCCGATCCAAAAATGTCACTCTCACTTAGGCCCTCGGCCTCACCTAGTCATAAATCTCTCTAGTCTCACTCACAACCGCACAATGTCATGAATCTAGCCCGACAACAATGATGTATCAATAACAATAACTGAGACTAAGATATGATATGAACACATGAATATGACTGAGTACAAAAATATCAATGGAAATCAGTAAGATGACAGCTAGAAATAACCACTATGGGTACAAACAATATCAGCATGAATCTCAAACATGATGTTTAGCATGATTGATAGCTCAATTGCTTTACCGCATGGTGAAAACACAAATATCCCAAAAATAGGGCCACTACACAGGGCCATGGAAACAATAGAGTCCCAATTCACAAGGTGCACGCCCACACACCCGTCACCTAGCATGTGCGTCACCTCATAACCAATCACATAATACATAGTTCAGGGTTTCATACCCTCAGCACTAAGCTTAGAAGAGTTACTTACCTCGAACGAGCCAATACCAATGCCGAGCAGGACAAGCGATGCTCCAAAAATGTCATCTCAGGCGTTCCGACCTCCGAACGACTCGAAACCAACCAAAAACAACTCAAATACATCAAAAAAATGCTAAAGGAACTAATCCCAATTGAAAAAGGTCAAATTTTTAATCAAAAATCCAAAATCGGCAAAAATCCCAACCTGGGTCCGCACCTCGGAACACAACAAAACTCACAAAATCCGTTAACCCATTCAATTACGAGTTCAACCATACTAGTTTCACTCAAATCTGACTTCGAATCGGTGTTTAAAACTCAAAAATTCATATTATGAAACTTTAGGCCAAAACCCCCAATTTCTTCTTTAAAATTCATCAAGCAAAAGCTAAAATCAAAGATAGATTCATGAAATATAACCAAAACCGAGTAGAGAACACTTACCCCAATTCATATGCTGAAAAGCGCCTCAAAAAAATTTCTCAATTCCGAGCTCCCCAACTCAAAACATGTTAAATGCACAATACCCTCGTTTTAACATTGTTCTGCCTCGTTTTTTGTGCCAAAAAATCTCAAAACTCACTTTTAATACCTCCAATGAATTTTTTGTGAAATTCTAGTCAAGTTAGGCTCTTGAATCACTCCAGTTGACCTTATATTGAAGGAGATATTATGGTTTCAATATTTGAAAATAGTGTAGATTTTTAAATACGCAGCAGTGGCAATTTCGTAATTAATTTTAAAAAATCTAGCTACCCAATTCTTAGTAAAATGACTATAAAAGCCTCATACGATGTCCAAATTTTACGATTCTTTTTGCTACGGCTCCGTAATTACGATACGGAATCTAATGTTTCAATAAAAACAAAAATCGAAGCTCATTTGTTCAATGTGATACCATTTATACTTGAAGAAATGACGTCGAAGCATAAGAAAAACGAGCGCAACACAACCCAAACCTATTTGAAACTCACCTGAGCCCCTCGGGACCCCATCTAAACATACCAAAAAGTTTCATATCATAATACGGTCCTACTCGAGGCTTCAAAACACACATAACAATATCAAAACGACGAAATGCACTTTAAATCAAACTTAATGAACTTTCGACTTCCAAAACTCACGCCAAAACATATCAAATGAACTCGGAATAAATCCAAATTTTGCACATAGTCTCTAATACATCATACGGAGCTATTGTGCCCCCAAACTACCGAGCGGAGTGCAAATGCTCAAAACGACCCGTCGGGTCGTTACAGTAAAAGTCGAAATAAATAATTTTTTGCATCATTTTAAAAAATATTTTCAACTTTGTTAAAACTTTAGAATGCCGACTTCGAAATGACTTCATTTTGCTATTATGCTAAGAGCAAAAAAAAAGTGATCAGAACTGCTTGTCATATCTGACACCCTTATACAAATAGGTATCGTCATCTAGGGCTATTCAAAACCGAACAGAAACCTATTATGCTACGAGCAAAAAAAGAAAAAAAAGTGATCAAACTTTGCTTGTCATATCTGACACCTTTATACAAATAGGTACCGTCATCTAGGGCTATTCAAAACCGAACAGAATCCGTTAACCGACCCGAACCGATGGCTTATTGGCTTATTGGAATCGAATTATCGGAGTAATGAATGATGAACGAATTGAGATTTTATAATTAACGGCTTAACGGTTTGAGGGCAGATTACTCAATTTTCTTGTCAGGTAAACTGTTAACCGTTAAGAATTTTTATATTTACATTTTTACTCTTATGTATATAAAGTATTATTGAAACCCTAAATAGCTAAATCCCTAATTTATATTTTCTAATTCATTCGTCTGCAGCCACTAGGGGCAGAGAAGTCGTCAGTCTCGTCTCTCTCTTGAATTGAGAAGTTGAAAAATTGAAATATCAATTATTAATACGTGTATGTCTGTATGAGTAATCTTGATGATATTAAAAATTTGGTTAATACATGTATGATAGTATGAGTTGTCTCGAAGACTCTTCAATTAGAAATTACTGTTTGGTTAGATCTTAGATGGTATTAAAAATTTGGTATTGATTTGAAACTGTTGGTATTGATTGAATGATTGTTCAACAAATTTCTATTTGGTTTAGTCGATAAGCCGCCCGATAACCGCCCGATAATTATTAATCCGATACCAATTCGCCCATTGTCTTATTGGATGACTAGCGGATTACTACATTTATAATTCGATAACTGTTAAGTTGAACCGTTAAATGTAATTATTCGTCCCATAAACACCTCTATCATCATCTTTGGCTGAATTTGCTTATACAAACTGCCATTGATAGACACTATATGTCAAACTAAAGGTTGGAGCCTCTTCCTAAATAATGATGAGAGAATCTTAGTATAACATAGGGTAAGATTGCTCAATTTCAAATAATACATAAACTAATTTGACCATTTTCCTTACTTTAAAAGTGACTTGTCGTTCAGCAGACAAATTCATGTTAGGGTGGAAATTAAGAGGAAACTGGCTATATAACCACTCCCCCCCCCCCCCACACACACACCCCACCGGAAAAAAAAACCAACCACAACTTCACACAAACGACAAAAAAGTTTCATAGAAAGCCACAATTTTGTTTTATTTCTTGTTCAAAAGATCGATGACAAGATTTATATGCAGGGACATGAGTCATTTTCATGCACTTTGATAGAGCAATAATCAAACAAAACGGAAATAGAAGGTTGACACCAGAAACTACAAATTAGTTGCTTTCCCAGCGAGCAGTTGATAAGAAATTACATTCTTTAAATATTCTAAACAACGTGTCAATCCCAATCTTAGCCATGTATAGAGTCTGAATTGCCATAAACACTTCTAGCAAAGACAAACTAAGAGATAGCATTAGGAATTGTTCTTGCTTTAATTATCACAAGCAATTTTGTCCTTTCCTCGATGTGATATATATATATAGAGAGAGAGAGAAATAAATATATTATTCGAATTCAAACTGATGTAGATAATGAACTGAAATATCTTCTATTTATAGAAGAAAGGAAGCTGTTGTGTAAGCTGTTGTGTAAGCTGCTACTACAAGCTACTATGTAAGTTGTTATTATAAGCTGCTGTGTAAGATGTTACGCAAGCTGCTACTGCAAGTTGCTGTGTAAGCTGCTACTGCAAGCTGTTGTGTAAGCTGCTACTATACCAGATGTGGATAATCTTCTACTGAGAGCAATGTTTATCCATAACGGAGTACTGAATGGATAAGCTTATTATACCCGGTATGGATAATCTTCTACCTAGGGTAATGTTTATCCATAACCGGGTACCGAAGTGATAAGCTTCTTCAGGAAACTTATTTCCAATAAAGTACTAAATAGATAAACATATTTACGGTGGAGTCCCATATGGATAAGCTTCTTCAGGAAGATTATTTACAACGGAGTACTAAATGAACATCCATAATATAATATATTTATAACACTCCCCCTTGGATGTTCATTAAAAGATAATGTGTCTCATTAAAACCTTACTAGGAAAAACCACGTGGAAAAAATCCTAGTGAGGGAAAAAGAGTACACATATTTAGTAGTACGCATTGCTAGGTGCCTCATTAAAAACTTTATAAGGAAAACCCCATGGGAAAACACCTTAGTAAGGGAAAAAGAGTGCATTGCGTATTTTACTCCCCTGATGAAAACCTTGTTTCAAATATTTGAGTCTCCGCATTCCAATCTTGTATACCATTTTCTCAAAAGTTGAAGTTGGCAAAGATTTAGTGAATAAATCTGCTGGATTATCACTTGAACGGATTTGTTGCACATCAATGTCACCATTTTTCTGAAGATCATGTGTGTAGAATAATTTAGGTGAAATGTGTTTCGTTCTATCTCCTTTTATAAATCCTACCTTTAATAGGGCTATGCATGAAACATTGTCTCCGTATAATATTGTGGGTTTTTCATCACATTCCAACCCACATGTTTCTCGAATGAATCACTGATCTCAATCATATGCACTCTCTGCTTGCCGGTTTGAAATCGAGCTTTATGGGTATCGGATAAATAACCTGCATCTGCATTACCAATACGATCTGCACCACTTTTGTTAGCATTAGCAAGATAAATAAGTGCACCATCTACACCGAGATAGAGTATTTCAGGACCAAGGAGCTCCTCATCCTCTTCTAGAGGTTGGAACGGATCCTTATTCACTTCAAGTGATTGAATATTCATTGGTGTACTTAATGGGTACACTTTGTCCATGTAAAAGTATTTTTAAGACCCTCTTGGAGCTCTTCCGGAGTTCCAATAAGATTTATGTCACCAACATAAACAGCAAGTGTAACAAATTTTGATGACATTTTCTTTATAAAAATACATGGACAAATAACATAATTTATGTAACTTTCTTTCAGCAAATATTTACTGAGGCGATTATACCACACGCGCACAGATTGCTTTAAACCGTACAAAGATCTTTATAATTTGATCGAGTACATTTCTCAAGACTTTGAATTATATGCTTCGGGCATTTTCAATCCTTCAAGGATCTTCATATAGATTTAGCCAAATAAGTCATATAGGTTAAGACTTGTATCTAAATGGTATGACATCTTCAAGTGTCTGGACTGCTGGTCCGATCCTCACAATCTTTTATAATATTGTGCACTATATTGTATCAAATATATCGTCGACGATCATTTTGTGTCAGTTCCGAAGCGACATAACTTGTGGAGATCTCATCACTTTCTTTATTTCTAGGTACCTGAACTTTTTCGGGAGTTTCATGAAATGTTATGTCGTGGGCTCTTCTAGAGCATATTTCCTCCTTATTATGATCATTTTGATCATTAGCTCCTACTATTTTTCAAGGATTGTTACCTTTGGAACCGATTGGTCTACCACGCTTCATGCGTACAGTAAACTCTATCCTTTAGGGACTTTAATTTTAATAGGAGCATTTGTAGCTGAAATATAATATTTAATTTGGATCAGCAAATGCTTCTGGCATTCGACTTGAATTATCTTCTAAGTGAGGATCATATTAATGATAATTCGATTCATATAGCATATTTTTCAACTGTTTATTCCATCCCCCAAATGTTAGAAAAACTAACATATATCCCCAATCATCTTTGGGAAACATATCTTTGTGTATTATGGTAGAGAAATTAATCATATACCACACAACAAAAGATAGTAAAAATATTTGGTTTCTGATCCTAAACCAATTGTGAAGGGAGGACTTATCATATATTGTTGATCTGATGCATACAAGTGCTGCTATATGCAATTTAGAAAATCTTAGACCAACACATGAAGCTTTGTTCTCATAAGCAATGGTTTAGCCATTAATAGGAGGTATTCAATGCTAAACCAGCTTGGATATAAACCAGCATTATCAAGATGAACTGTCTTGATTTCATAATCTGAAAATTATGCTCTTAATCGAGAAAAGCAATTCCAAATGCCAAACTGCAGGTTGACAATAATTACACATGTAACTATCTCATATATATGCACCTATAAGTGCTTTACATGATAGGTGAACGGGCACATATTCACCTTTTATATATTTCAGAATCAGGGGTCTTAGTCCCAACTTTAGCTGGTATAATCAATTCATTATGAGAGCAAGCAACACATGAGAATTCCTGAAGAATCTTCTAGTTCTTTAGTATATGCTTATCTGAATTCTCAAATAGCTCATTTAAAAATGGCAAATGAAAACTTCAAGTTTATCATGTCATGTGTTATCTCTTAGTAAACTTCTGGTTTACTATGGCATAAACTTTTGCTTTAGTAAACTTCTGGTTTACTGTGATACATGATATAGTACAAATTAAAGAATAAGACGGGTAACTTCTCACATACATATTATTTTACCCCCTATGATTGTGGAAACATGAAGATTATCAATCTTCCAATCATTTGTAGTCTCAATATGATAGCCATTTGTATTAGTAAACTTCAGGTTTACTACAACATATGTTTTGACCATAATCATATAATATGAATGACATATTTGTATATAAGCTCTTCGAGAGCCTTCATTTATTATCCACAATCTAATATTTATCTGGCACTACTGGTGTCATGTATCCTTTAGGCAAACAGTTAGCTCTTCAGGAGTTGTTGATACATTTTGTACTATCAAATATTTCTCATACACTTCTGGTATCATGAGAGAAAATCACAATCAAATAAACAATGTAAAACAATTGTTTAAGCACAAGAAAACTCTTCTTCATAATATTTTCCTACTTCAGGAGGCAATTTCAATTGTGTTACTTCTTCAGGAGCAAATTTAAAATACGAAATATTGAGTATATATTCTCTCAATTATATTACCTCTTCTGAAGGTGAATTGTGATATATTCACATCAAGAGTGCGTTCATATTTACCCGATTTATTAATATTGTCACATTCACTTCAGGGAATGGATTAATATTATCCAAAGTTCTCATCCTTCAGGAAATCGAACATAATTATCTGAATGCGCATTAATCACATCAAATTGTGATGCCTCAATCTCTTTTAAAATATTTACTACTTCAGGAGCAAATCGAGACGTGCATTTAATATAGAGAATATTTATGTAGCTTATCTTCAATTGTAACCATAGAAAGCCTAAATTATCACTTCTGGTGATCATAGACATATACCACTTCTGGTGGTTAACAAAATATAATTACAATGAGATATATGAAATATAACTACTTCTGGTGGTTGTATATTTCTTGAAAACTCTGCTAGAGTTTAAGTTAATCTAATAATATTATCCATATTCTTCAAAATGACATAAATAAGATATATTATAGTAAACATCATTATCAAATCATAATTTTTTCTTTATGTACAACAATTACATAACCATACTATCTATTACAAACAACAAAAATTAAAATATTTACATTTCTATAGATTCACCACCGATTACATGACTTGTTTCTCCTTCTGGGAGTGCAAGGTAATCAGTTACATCCAAATGCATGAAGTCTAAATTATCTTCAGAAATAAAATTTGCTTCATCATTTTTCTCTGTCTTCTTTAGGGAGGCTTGATAAAGCTCAACCAGGTGCTTTGGCGTACGACAGGTACGTGACCAGTGCCATTTTTCTCCACATCTATAGCATGCATTTTCTGCATTTGGTGCTTGCACCGCTTCATGCTTTTGTTCCTTTCTTTTCCACTACTGGTGGTGAGGAGTGTTCTTTGGTGCATTATTATTACCATGATTGGAGTTTCTTTCCCGACCACGACCATGACCACGACTGGGGCCACGACCTTTTCCACGTTTAGCCTGGTGGAAGTTTGTCTCATTCACTTCAGGGAATGGACAAGAACCAGTAGGTCGGATTTCATGATTTTTCATTAATAGCCCATTATGTTGCTCGGCTATAAGAAGACGTGAGATAAGTTCAAAATACTTTTTAAATCCCATCTCTCGATATTGCTGCTGCAGGAGCATATTCGAGGCATGAAAAGTGGTGAAAGTTTTCTCCAACATATCATGATTAGTAATATTATCACCACATAACTTCAATTGGGAAATAATTCTGAACATAGCAGAATTATACTCACTGATAGATTTACAATCTTGTAGCCTTAGATGAGTCCAATCATATCGTGTCTGTAGAAGAACAGATTTACAATATTGTAGCCTTAGATGAGTCCAATCATATCGTGTCTGTAGAAGAACGACCATCTTCAGGTGGTCATATCTATTTTTCAAATTATTCCACAGTATGACTGGATCTTTAACAGTAAGATATTCCATTTTCAAGCCCTCATCAAGGTGATGGCTGTAACGACCCGAACCGTCGTTTCCTGTATTTTCGTCCCGTATTCCCCGTTAAATGCTTATTCATGTTTCAATATGTGTACTTGGTGAATTTGAGTCAATTCGGATCGAGTTTGGTATGAAATGGGACAATTAGTCTCTTTAAGGAAGAAATAGTTTGGAAAAGTCAATCGGACGTTGACTTATGAGTTAGAGGGCTCGGAATTGAATTCCGATGATTTGGTTAGTTTTGGGGGATGATTTAAGGCCTAGGAGCACAATCGGAATTAATTTTGGAGGTCCGGTGAAGAAATTAGCTCATTTTGGAGAAGTTAGTGTTTTGGTGATTTCCGGTTGATCGGTGAAATTTTGATCCGACGGTCGGAATGGAATTCTGAGAATTT
This sequence comes from Nicotiana sylvestris, assembly GCF_000393655.2. Classification (NCBI taxonomy): domain Eukaryota; kingdom Viridiplantae; phylum Streptophyta; class Magnoliopsida; order Solanales; family Solanaceae; genus Nicotiana; species Nicotiana sylvestris. The sequence continues at coordinate 109,379,063 of NC_091067.1, forward strand.
CTATAGCTTCGTTATGTCATTTTGGACTTGTGTGCAAAATTTGAAGTCAATCGGACGTGATTTGATAGGTTTTGGCATCGGAAATAGAAGTTGGAAATTCTAAAGTTCATAAAACTTGGATTGGAGGTTGATTCATGATTTTAGCGTTGTTTGATGTGATTTGAGGCCTCGAGCAAGTCCGTAATGTATTTTGGGACTAGTTGGTATTATTGGTCGGGGTCCTGGGGGCCTCGGGTGTGTTTTGGATTCCCAACGGGTCATTTTTGGAAGATTTTTGCCGTTTTGAGCATAAATGTAATGATCTAAAGGTTCATTTTTAGTTCTAGAGATCCAAATTTGATTTAGAGACATCGAGAATTTAAATCATGAATTATAGGACTGATCTGGAAATTTTGGTTTAATTTCATCAAGTCGCGATTGAGTTTTTGACGTGAAATGTAAGTTAATTGTTTAACGAGAGAAATGGGTATTGAACTGGGAAAACGAGCTCCGAATTGAGTTTCGATTGAAGGGTTGTGTTCGTATTATTATTTGTGACTCATAGGAACAAGAATCGTCTAATTCCGAGTTCGTATGATGGAGTTAGAGCCATTTTAGTGAAAAATAGTTGTGTTGCAAATTTCTTAAAAGCTACTGTATTTTCTGCAGTAGTGAATAGTAACCGCGCGGGTGAATAGTGAACAGTGACCTCACGCGCATGAACAGTGCCCCCGCGTGAACAGTACCGAAAATTTCTGGACAGATTTAATGTCCAGCAGTCCGAGTTTGGTCATTTTTTCTTACTTCCAAGCTCGGATTTTGGGCGATTTTTAGCAAGAAATCTTGAGGTAAGTCACTTGTGATTATTTCTACTCCATAATATTGAATTATCATCGAATAATTCGACTAGATTACATGCTTTTGAGGAGTAAATTGAAGATTTAGGCCTAGAGATTTGAAAATACGATTTGAAGATTTGAGGGGTCATTTGAACTCTGATTTTGGTAAATTTTATATGTATGAACTCGTGGCGAGACGAGGAATCCGGTGATGTGACTTTCGTAATTTTTCGAGAAGTGGGCCCGGGGCTCAGGTTTTGCAAATTTCGTGAATTTCGATATTTTTCGAGTCTTTTCGATTGGGTTATATTCCCTTAGCCTATTCTAATGTATTTGTTGTGGTTTTGACCAGATTCGACGCGCGAAGAGGTAAATTCGAGAGGCAAGGGCATAGCGGAGTAGACATTGGACCGTCTTGAGGTGAGTAATGATTTTAAATGATGCACTGAGTGTTTGAAACCCCGGATTGCACAACATACTGCTATGTTGAGATGAGACACGCGTTGTATGACGAGCGCGAGGTCATTTACTATTGGGGATTGTGACTTGGTCCATCCCAGTTGATATTTTTACCGCGTAATTGATAAAGATTTATTGTTTTTCACTATGATTGGGCTTATTGCCATATTTGGGCTTCGTGCCAATTATCTGAAATCTTTTGTGAATTTACATCACTATTTTCCTCACGAATTGAAATATTATTTGAACTCAGTCCAATTGAATTATATTATTTTGTGAACTCAGCTACATTTATACTCAACTCGAGATTTAATGATATTTATAATGTTGTTGAGCTGAGCACTATTGTTTTACTGATGCCCAAGAGGCTTATGATTATTTTCTGGACTGATTGAGGCCGAGGGCCATACGTGAGGATATGTTGAGTGATGTGAGGAGGCTTTCAGGCCTTGAGTGTTATATGAGGAGGCTTTCAGGCCTCGTGTGTGATGTGTGAAGGCTTTCAGGCCTCGTGTGTGATGTGTGAAGGCTTTCAGGCCTATTGATATTGCGTTTGGGCTGTAGGAGCCCCTCCGGAGTCTGTACACACCCCCAGTGAGCGCAGGGTACCCAGGTGAGTTGGGAGTGGGCCCGAGAGGCCGTTGCTTGTGTGTGGTGAGTTGGGAGTGAGCCCGAGGGGCTGATGTTGTGTGCTGGTGAGTTGGGAGTGAGCCCGAGGGGCTGATACTATACTGAGATTTACATATTGAGCCCGAGGGGCAAGCTTTTGATTTATCCTTTCTGTGGAAATTATTTGTCTTTACTGTTTTAAAAGAAGAATTATCTGATACTCACTATTTTACTGTATAACTGATTTTACTGCTTGGGATAGCGCTATATTGTGCCGTTATGAGATTTCATATTTTCAGTCGTTATTTATTTTTATTACTCACTGGGTCGGAGTTCTCACATTACTCCCTGCACCATGTGTGCAGATGCAGGCAGAGCTGAGTTCGCTCCTGAGCGCTGATTCTTTCCAGACCAGGCGGTGACTAGGAGTAACGAGGTAGTTGTTGATGGTCCGCAGCCCCGTTTTCTCCCTTATCTTTGTTATTTATGATAATTTCAGACTTTGTAAAATATTAGTAAACTCTGTAGTAGCTCATGACTTGTGACACCCCGATTTCAGGCTGAGTTGGGAGGGTTTTCCTTGTTCTATCACGTTTATTTCGCATTTAAGATTATGTTGCCCATGATTTAGACTTATTCCTGCTAAGTAATTATAAAAAGATGTACTGTTTTGTTGATTGGCTGGCCTTGTCCTCACGAGAGGCGCCATCACGACCGGGTTGGGATTTTGGGTCGTGACAATGGCGTAGGAATACCATTGCTTTGGCACGGTCTTGGTTTGATGCCTGATTTTTGTCTTTGATGGTGTCTGCCAGACCCATCGCATCAAGATGAATTTCAGCATCAAGCACCCAAGACATGTAGCTTTTGCTTGATATATCCAGGGCTACAAATTCAAGTTTAGAAAGAGTTGACATTATTTAGGAAAAGAAAGTTCTTACCTCAGATACTTTAAAAATATTTGCTCGAGATGACAGAGTCTCGTACTGATAACGTGTTATAAAATAAAGACTATAAAGTAAAGACAAGTATAGAGAGAAACTGATATATTATTCGAATTCAAACTGATGTACATAATGAACTGAAATCTCTTCTATTTATAGAAGAAAGGAAGTTGTTGTGTAAGCTGCTACGCAAGCTGCTACTACAAGCTGCTGTGTAAGCTACTATTACAAGCTGCTGTGTAAGCTGCTACTGCAAGTTGCTGTGTAAGCTGCTACTACAAGCTGCTGTGTAAGCTGCTATTATACCAGATGTGGATAATCTTCTACTGAGAGCAATGTTTATCCATAACGGAGTACTAAATGGATAAGCTTATTATATCCGGTATGGATAATCTTCTACCTAGGGTAATGTTTATTCATAACCGGGTACCGAAGTGATAAGCTTCTTCAGGAAGCTTATTTCCAATAGAGTACTAAATAGATAAACATATTTACGGTGGAGTCTCATATGGGTAAGCTTCTTCAGGAAGATTATTTACAATGAAGTACTAAATGAATATCCATAATATAATATATTTATAATATATAAATATTATAAATATTTATAATATTATATATAATATATATATATATATATATATATATATATGTGTGTGTGTGTGTGTGTTTTTCTTTCATTATCGAAATAAACAAAAATGTGTAGAAGATAATAAAGATATACACGTCATGTGTTATAACTAATCACACTCCCCCTGTATATGTGTGTTGGACATCCTGGCACGTCACGATTAGGGAATGGGATCTATGCTTAGGGGAATTTTAACTTGTAGTAATTCATTCCCAATATTTTATTAGCCCACTTATGATAAAGATTTCATTGAGGTATAAATTGCCGGAGTTAGGATTTAACGTTTAGGGTTTGAAATTTTAGTTTATGTTATTGAATTTTAAAATATTAATAATTTTTATGTATATTTAATGAATTTTAATAAGACATATATTGAATTTACACAAAAATTACATTGCGTCCAATTGATAGGACAGAGTCAGAAGGATGAAGGAAGAGTTAATTTTCTGGCTACAGTATGTTGGATGGAGTATATGACAAAAAAATTGATTGTGGCTCTATACGTCCATTAGAATAATAGATTCATAAAACAACAAAAAGGAAAAGGCCGTCCGTGGGACCTAGACCTGTAGCTACTATAGATACTACAAGACAGATTTCCGAATCTTTAAAATCTATATTTTAGTTAATGAGTGATCGCTTTTTTGTCCTTTATTTATGTGATTTAAGGGATTAATTAAATAGTTTAGCAATCGAGAAGAAAGGCCGTTTGAAACTTTTAACTTGTTGACTCATCCTTTTGTATACCGGATAATTGTACTTTTTGGCTACTCTAAAAATAAGCATATTTGAACCAGTGCCTATAATTATTTTGGCAGAACGGCCTAAATGGTATTTATTTTTGTGCCACTTTGTTATACCAATCCTCAAACTATCATTTTACCAATTGAATATTTACACTCGTTTAAAATTAATTTTCTAAATCCATCTAACCATTGACTGAGCTTATGTGTCAGTGACATAGCCGAGGTGGACAAATTATGTGTAACACGCGTGTGTAAAGAGAGTGATACTAGTGATGTTGATTAAAAATAAATTAAACTAAAAAACAAAAAAGTAAAGTTAATAAGTTAATCGAAATTACTACCCTCCCTCTCCCAATTTTCTTCTCTTTCTCAGTTTCTCCCACCTTTCTTCTCGCCCCTCAGTCCCTCTTTTCCCCTCCACACTACTGTAAACAATGGATGGACCTTCAAAATCACAAAAATCAGGCAAAAATATACTATTTTTCTCTATTTCTTTAACAAAAGAATCTTTTAGATTTCTTATTTCTTTTTCTGTTTAATCAAAATCCAACTGATTAGGATTTCAGCGAGTTTCGTTCCTCCTACGACGCTGCTCCGGTATCCTAGCTGTGGTAGTAGCGTCACTGATTCCGATGACTCTTTAGGTTGACGAACGGATCTGTTTTGGTTATTGTTGTTGTGTTTCGCTTTTTGGATCTTTATTCGGATTTTAGAGAGGAGATTCAAAAGGCTTGTTTGTTGAGAATTTTCCAAATTCCATTGCTGGTGCTGGGTATTGAAATTTAGACTTGAAAATACGATAAATATTTGTGTTTGAGGATCAAAACTAGAGAGATAAGTTGAAACGCCATTAAAGCTCGTTTGAAGCTTTTTAGTATATTCAGGTTTAGAATTATTTTTTGTGAAATCGGATAGGTGTGATTCCTAATAAACGAAGGAAGAAAGAACCTATTGCATCTCTTTTCTATGGGTTCGGTATTTGTGTAGTGGCCAGACCTATTTTTCAATAGTTTATTTTTCTTAGTGGCACTAGTAATGACGTGGCGTCCTAAGTGTAAGAGATTATATTACAGACACCGGTAACCTCCTGTTATTAAACGTTTATTATACACGATTTGTACGAGTGTAAGTGTTCAACTGACAAAATGATAAGTTTGAATACCGGCATGACAAAGTGGCACAAGTTAATTGCCATTTAGGCTATTCTGCCAATTATTTTTGGTTGATGGGACAAAAATAAAAAAGCCTTACCATATGTTGGCCCAAAATAGTCCAAAGATAATGTGATAGGGAAATTACCAGTTATGTTAGCCAATAAGCAAGTTAGTACAAAATTAGCCGATATATAAAACACTATCAGTATTAGCCAATTAGCTATTTGTAGCAAAAAAATTACTCAAATTTTTTCTTTTTTTTTCCAGGGAAATTACCAGTTATGTTAGCCAATAAGCAAGTTAGTACAAAATTAGCCGATTTATAAAACACTATCAGTATTAGCCAATTAGCTATTTGTAGCAAAAAAATTACTCAAATTTTTTCTTTTTTTTCAGTGGGTATTGTTGGAATAGATTGGATATATCTTAAGAAGTTTAATCTCAGTTTTGGGATGATTGGTAGAGTTTTGAGGTGGTTTGAATTGAAAATTTGAAGTAGAAGATGAATATGGAAAAAAAGATGATATGTGTATCCCACTGTACATCATTGTATATCACATATGTATCAAATGTGTATCACATGTATATCCATGTATATGTGTGTGTGAGAGATATATGCGTGATACATTTTTGATACATGTATTGCAGATGAATTTTTGAACTCAATTTTAACCATGAATTTGTATACCAAATCAGTCCAAGTCACCGCCAATCTTCCTCATCTTTTGTATATTGACGCATCTATATGTTTTCAATGAAATTCAATTATACCCATTGAAAAAGGTCCCTTTATGCTTATATTTTTAACGGAAAAGGGTGATATATGCCAGTGAACTATGCAAGTTAGGAAGATATGCCTGTCGTTAATAGTTTGGCACAGATATGTCCAATCCGTCCAATACTTGTTCATTCGTGCCTTTAGTTTAACGGAACCACTATTTTGTCTTTCTTAAATAATTAATAATCGAACCCAACCAAAATATGTTGACCCAATCCTTTAGGACTCGACCCACCTTTATTTCAAAGATATTTTTATATATATTATTTTTGTTCGATTGAGAAATTGTGTGATAGTCATATTTATTTATTTGAGTAATTTGATAATCAATTTTTTAATCCTACTAAAAGTAGTAATTGATATTTATTTATTATTTTAATAATATAATCAAATTAGTTTGTGCTTTCTTCAATCATATCACCATCTATATTTATTTTTCTCATAGGTGCTTGTTATGAAATAATTAATTAATAAAAATGGAAAAGAAGCACCCTTGTTTTAACAGTGGTGCTTGTTATGAAACAATATTTGTTATAAAATAATTAATTAATAATAAAAAAAAAAGGAAGTACCACTATTTTAACAATTTATTACTTATTTCAAAACAAATTTGTAATGCAGAAAATAATCCAATAAACTAAAAATAAATCATATAATGTTCACTTATTTAAACAAAACAACCAGGTCCATCAGGTTAAGTTATAATGAACATGGAGTTATTTGTATTTGTATTGGTGAAAAATACAAATAGATTGTGAGAAAAATAAAAATAGATGGTAAAATGATTGAAGAAAGCACAAACTAGTTCGAATATTATATTATTAAAATAATAAATAAATATCAATTACTATTTTAGTAGAATTACTTCCCGAAATGATATATAACAAAAAAAATCAATTATCAAATTACTCAAATAAATAAATATGATTATCACACAATTTCTCAATCAAACAAAAATCATATATCAAAAAATATCTTTGAAATAAGGGTGGGTGGGGTCCTAACTGATAAGGTCAGAAGATTTTGGTTGGGTTCCGTTATTAATTATTTAAGAAAGACAAAATAGTGGTTCCGTTAAACTAAGGGCATGAATGAGCAAGTATTGGACGGATTGGGCATATTTGTGCCAAACTATTAACAACATGCATATCTGTTCTAATTCGCATAGTTCACTGGCATATATGGTCTGTTCCCGTATTTTTAAAATCTTGTGTATATATATTTCATCACTTTTTTTGCTATCTCATCCATGAAATTTCCTTTCCGTCTTGCATCTAATATTACTGATCAAGTTTACAAATATGGAAGGAAACTTTTGTATTTGATTCTTGAAGAGAAAGAATCCTTGTTTATTTGGATTTTTAATTTTTATATTTGGCTAGTTTTGGTAAGTCTATGATTAATGGTTAGAGATTGGTAACTTAGCACTTGTAAGATTCTCAATGTGATATTGTCCAATTTGAGCCAAGCCCGTACTACTTCCCCCAAAAGGCCTCACATCGTTAAAAATATCCAAACTCTTTAGTTTTTTTGTCTTCTTTTCTACTTTTCATATGGGATTTTGTACATACGCGATAATTTCCCCGTTGAACTAAGTTTTACATGACCTATCATCATTTATGGGCTAATTTGAAGATTAATTGCATGCCATATATAATGTTGTTAGGTTTAAACAACCCAAAAATACTTTTAACATAGTAGTATGATATTGTCCGATTTAGGCTAAGTTAACCCGCATTTCAAAAGTCCTCACACAATTAAGAGCATGCAACTCCTTATTAGTAGCTTCATTTTCTTTCTACTTTTCATGTAGAACTTTATTTACCTCCACCCAGCACTATAGCCATAAAAATCTTACTTCTGCCGTTTAACTAGACACGAAACTTTATAAAAAGAATAGTAGAAATCTTTTGTCTCAGAAATATCTTATTAGGTAAGTAGAATGGTTAAGTGAATTTAAATTATTAATACAAAAAATTAATAAAATAGTGTCAAAAGTTCAAAACCTTCTCCAAAAAAAGAAATAAATAAACAAAAGATATAATTACTGTGATAAAATTTATTTGCACCCAATATTTACCTTACCGTACTAACAACATTGTTAAGCGAGCATTGTGATTTGTGTGTCAATTTGAGTTGGGAACATGCAATAGTGGCAGTATGGCACAAATAACGTGCAATAATCCAAACAAGAGGGATTTGTCATTTTTATATCTGCCAAACAAAAACAAGACTATATTGTTGTAGAAGAAGAAAACGAAGGATTAGCCTTGAGGTTCAGACCCTTCATGTGCAATGGGTACTAAAGAAAGATTCCTCAAGTCTAGGCACTATTAATATATTTTTGTGCTTTAACACGAAGAATTTAAGCTATATACATCATTAATGAAAAGAATTTTTTATATTATCAACTCATTCAAAGAATATAAATAAGTAAGCTTCCTTGAAATGTGAGATTTGTAATCTTTAAAATACAATATATAACCTATTATAACATGTAAAGCTGGCATGATAGTCTAAAATTTTCTTATACTGAATGTGTAACGATCCAATAGATCGTTTTGAGTACTAGCTTTAATTTTAAAGTTTCGAGGCCTCCCATGGATTCCTTTAATGTTTATTGATTGGCGTGCGTGGTTGGTACCGTTTTTCAAAAATACGTTAAATTTTAGAGAAAATGAGATTTTTGACTTTAAAAATAACAAGAGTTGACCTCGCTTCAATATTTTTACTAAACGACCTCGGATCAGTATTTTGATGATTCTGGTATTTCGTATGACTTTTTTAGACTTATACGTATGTTTGGTTGGGGTCCCGGGTGATCCGAGTCCATTTCAACACATTATGTGAAAATTGAAAATTTTGGTTTTAAACTTGAAAATCTTGAGTTTTGTTGATCAATTCTTGTCGATTGATGTTATTTTGGTGATTTGAATGAGGGAGCAAGCACTACAAGAAAAATGACTTCTAGGGATGAGAATGATGGTCCCTAAAAGCTTATTTCTGGTCCTAAAATATCTATATCAACCAGTTAAAACTGGTCGTCACCGGTCGCTAGATCCTCCGCCGTTAAAGGTTATTAACGATGGGTTTGACATTTGGTCCCTAAATGTATTTAGCGACCAGATTAATACTAGTCCTTGAAAGGTATTAACGACTAGTTGAAATGTGATCCTTAAATACTTTTAGGGACCAAAAATATGGTCTTTATTGCAAATCAATGTCATATAATATTTAGCGCCTTCAAACATTTAGTGACAAGTTTACCGGTCGTAAAACGCTTTTAAGGACAAGAAAATCTGGTCCTTAATCTTATTTAGGACCAAGCATGGGTGGTCCAAAATTCTAATTTTTCATAAATTTTCAAATCAGATATATTGATTCTACAAATAGAAAATTTAATCACAAAAAATAATATAATGAAAAAAAGATATGGTTTCATATATAATAATTACTGACAAAAAATTAGTAGCATTGTACAATCATGGTGAAATATTTTTTGGACACTCCTTTAGCAAAAGTACCTCTAGCTAACATCCCTAAAATTAATATGATATTTTGTCCAACATTCCTAGCAAAGCAAAGGTCTACTGATTATGTCTTCAAAACCCGCATCTTGATAACCTGTAAAAAATATTCAACAAAAATTCCTTTAATAAGAAATTATAAAGATCACTAGAAAATTATATTGAATATTTTTTTTTCAATTTTACTCTATTAATAATTTGACCTTTTACCTGAAAAGGTGTCCAAATTCATCAAGTGTAATATATATACACTTCAAAAATAAAATAGCAATGTAAACGAGGCTGCATAAATATAAACAAAAATGAATTAGAAAAACTGTGTTATATAACCGTCGTATCATTTATGAAAACCTAGAAGGATAATCCTCAACCAAGAACTACAAATTTTGTTTCAAGTTGAACATCTAGACAATAGTTTATATGTACTTAATGAAAATCTAAACAATAGTGTATATGTACACAAGGCACATCTGAAACATCAAGCAGTAAAGCTATAAGGAAATATATTATTTTTACTAAAGTTTGATAGCTTTTATGCATTTAGCTTGGTAGGTATTCATCCAGAAATGATGCACTTGCGGGTAACATATCAAAAGCTCTTATCACAGCAATTGTGAAAGTTTCTTCGATCGCTAAACATGAAAAAATAGAACCATTGCAATGGGGAGGAAGCTATAGCATATCTTTATTTTCTTGAAGTATCAGCAGATGAAATCACTAATTGCAGCAATTTTCATATACTACATAGTAAATACACGAGAAAACTCTTTAGTACAGAGCTCGCCATTAATAATAGACTAAGCCCTAATTCCAAACAAGTTGAGGTCGATTATATCAATCCTCAATAAATTGTTGCCACTCAGACATTCATGAAAAAGCTCACAGCAAAAACAAAATCAATACAACACCATACAAGTAACAAGTAACACCATACATACCAACCCACTTTTCAGTGCAACACCATACAAATAAGTTGATGAACTCCAGTGACTCCACAAACATGTTTTACATGTAAATAGTCCATGAACTCTATTGACTTCACAAAGGCTTTTATTTGCATATGGTAATCATAGGTGAGTCCTTATAATAAATATTAATCGCTAACTTAATAAAAATAATAGTTACTAATAAGTTAAATCTACATTAATAATATAAAAAATCTTTATATTCTTATATATACCGTCAGACACTTCCCTATAACAACATCTCTATATAATAGTCATTCACTATGAAAACAAGTTTTTCTCAGAAATGCTTATTGTATTATGTTATAATATATATATATATATATCTCCTCTATAACAACACTAATTTACTATAGCAGAAAAACATATTGGAACAAACGAAATTATTATAGAGAGGTTTGATTGTAAAAGTTAAATCCAAAATAAGAAAAAGAGATTATAATTAATCCTAGCTAGCAGTACTAGTATAGTAGCAGATATAGAAAATTACCAAGCCATCAATATGACAGGTAGAATCCTCATTAAAAGTGGCTTTGGACTTAAAGCTGCGAGAAGACTCGTCAAGGGAATGATAATTAGGCCATGTCATAACAGTGTCCCCAGCACTAGGTTCAGCATTCTCATCAAAAATATTCTTATGAAATTCTCCTACTAATCTTCTACTAGTCCCGTATAATTGGGGGTCAGAATCTGATCTCATCCTCTTTTTTGCCACTCCACCTATCGTTTCTTGCTTCACAATATTCTCAGTAGTGATGTTTGCCTTATTTTTATCACTTCCCTATAGTAAAACAAGCATTCTTAACTATATGAATTGGACTCATCTTCTGTGAAGCAGATTGTCTCTATCTATATTATTTGCATAAGGTGGAATTGACCTATTTCATTCCACGTCAATTAGGTGGAACTCTTTGGTAACACACGCTGGGTGAGCATGGGAGAAATTGAAATTAAGAAAAATCAATTGATGCACGATTTAAGAAGTATCATGGATGGGGTTTGAGCTGCATTTTGTTGTCAATGGTATTCCTTGTTGATTCAGCTTATTGATCAACAAGTTAAATAGAATACTACTGGGAGATTTTTCAGCTTTAAAAAACTCTCCTTTAGCTGTTATAGTAGCATGAAACTTACTAACACATTAAGCAATTTATACCTTTTCAATCCAAAAAAAAAAAATCAATATAGCACTTACAGTGAAAATCTAAAAGACAAGAGGGATTTTACTAGTTGCAGCAATATAACATTTCCTCTAGGACAGTTACAACAAGATAGAACACATCAATCCACTTAAAAGAGAAGCACAATGCTAGACATCAGGTATTGCATATAAATACTTACTAACTAAATGATATTTGAAATGAGTAAGTTGTTACTAACTTGGTATGTTTATCAATGGTCATTCTCCTGATATGGTGATGTCGAAGGCTGGACATTAGCGTGTTGAGCCACCGGAGGGTGGACATTAGACTGTTGGCTCAAGAAAAATTCTTTTAGTTCCTTCAGTTCTTTCACCTCATTTTCTACAGTAGACAACCGATCCTTCAATGACTCATTTTGATCTAGAGAAGAACGTAACTCGGATCTTAATTCGGCCTTCGAGGAACCGCCATCTTTTAAGTCTTTTGCTTTTACTCCACCCCCAAAACCAAATACATGATTACGGGTTTGAGGTCCAAAGCATTTTTCCACTATCTCTATATTGGGAAGAGATGGTTCGGACTGCACCAATTCTTGAATTTGAGCCTTCAAAATATATAAAGAAAAACTCCCATTAGAACCAATAACTAGAAGTTTTTACATGTTTAATTGATGAAACCCACATGTTTTATAATTGTCTCAGATTCAACAAGTTCGTTGTTCTTCTTGCGAGTCTAAAAAAAAATAGTTGCCAAATCTGGTGGATTGCCATCCTTTTCGCCCTTCACATTAAAGTAAAAATGTCAAATAATGCCTTCTCAATATTTGAAAACAAAAATAGCAGATATTATAATACTTTTTGATAAATAATTTCTCTAATAGGCTTGCTGCCGATATGATGAGGCATCTTCAACTTAGCTCTGTTTGCTGCATTCCTGTTGCTTTTTGCCTGAAAACTTTCTGTACAAAAATATTCTTTTACCAACCACTCCCATTGTTTCTTGTCTACCCCCTTTGGTATATTCTTAAGAGCCTCTTGGATTGGTTTACCCCTCACGTACTTTGCATGCAATTGTCCTCTTCATTTGTTCCACAATTCTTTCATCCATCCCAAAATATGATTGCGATGAATATCTAGGTCATCGCTCTCAAATTTATCCTACAATAAATTAAACATATCATAAGAACTTTAGCAAAGAAATGATAAAACATAGAAAAGAAAATCATAAAACTACTTTAGCATAAAAAATTGTAAGGTTCTGGAAATGTATTTTGAGTTGTAACAAATAGCTTATAAGCAAATTGGACATATTTGTTACCTCAATAGCTGCCCACATGTGATTTAGCTTTTCCTCTTTAATATCAAAAAATGATGGAGGGAATATTCTTTCTAACTTGCAAAGAGTTAGAGGAATTTGGGCTTCAATTTGCTCCAAGTCTTCCCTCCTTAACTCCTTTGATCCAAGGACATTAAAAAATAAAGATAACTCCTAGACTAGTTTACTAAAAGTTAGAGAAGTGGAGAAAAATTAGCTAAATATTACATTAAACAAGTTTTTTAAACTTACTAACACATTAAGCAATTTGTACCTCTTCAATCCAATAAAGACCAAAAATTTAACATAGCACTTACAGTGAAAAGCTAAAAAAAAGAATGTAAGCCAGCAACTGCAAATTACATTAAGATGATCTTACTAGTTGTTGTAGTCTAATTATTAGATGTTCGCCTATTGAGAGAAGTCTTACAGGTTGTAATAGTGATATTTACTAGTTGAGACTAGTTGCAGCAGTCTCACTATTAGTTGCAGCTAAAACACAACTTTTAAGCCAAGTAACGCACTAGTTGCAAGAGTACCAACAATGTCATTTGCAACAGCAATAAAAAATTTCATCTAGGATAGCTTTACAACAAGATAGAACACATCATTCCACTTAAAAGAGAAGCACAACACTAGGCATCAGGTATTGTATTCGAATATTTACTGCTAAAGGGAAAAAATTCGCTAAAATCTAATACTAAATTCCTACTAAAAAGGGACTGAAACATAGAAATACACTCACAAACAATTTAAACAAAATGAAGTAAAGATCAGAATTTTTATGGAACATAAACAATTGCAGACAAATCCTTACTCCAACTTGAATAAAACCAAAAATTATTCTAAGCGTAAGTTTCAAATATAAGAACAGAGATTATAGCAGTGGAAGAACAAATTTGAAGGAAAAAAAAAACAAACAAAGCATAGGCTTTTACAAACAATTCACAAAGGGACACCCAAGCAAATATAATCTAGAAAAGAAATTGATTGTAAAAATATTTGCTGACTAGCAATCAATTTCTACCAACAAAAAAAATTAAAAAATAAAGATTTCACAAACCTGCAAAAATGGGTTATTGAGAAACAATAACAAAAGGTTAGCCCAGAAGATGTATAGAAAAAGAAAGTGTGCTTACTTGTGGTAAGATGGGTAGCAATTTTTCAACTTGATATTTTTCCCAAACCTGCAAAATATGAGATTAGCAAACCTATCGTAAGACAAATAAAAGAAAAATATTCCTTAACATACCAAGAAAAATATTTCTTAACATACCAAAAAAATGCCTTTGAGAGAAGTATGAAAATTTAAGGGATTTAGGGTTTTTACTTCTATGAGTAGTGAGAGAGATGAGACTTGAAGGTAGATTTAGGTTTGATAAAAGTTAAGAGTTTTTAGGTTAATTTTATTATGTTTTATTCCAATTTGGGTATGGCGCCACTTTCTCCCGGTTAATTTTTATAATTAAGGACCGTACATTATAAATTTTTTTATTGCTATTTAATATTTTAATTAAAAAATTAGAGATTTAAGGACCAGTAGTATTCTCGTCCTTACTAGTGTACTTCTAGGGACCAGATTCATACCTCGTCGCTAAATATTGGTCCCTAAAAAATCTTTTTCTTGTAGTGAAGTTTGTATAATATTATTATACTTGTGTGCATATTCGATTTGGAGCCCGAGGGGCTCAAGTGAGTTTCAGATGTGTTACTGAAGAGTTTAGATGATTTTTGAACTGTGGTGGCGTTGCTGGTGCAAGCCGACAGATATCGCAATTGAGATATCAGGCTCGCATTTGTGAGCCTCGCTATTGTGGTCATTGGATCTCATTTGCGAGGACTGGACTGCACATTTGCAAGGAGAAGTTCGCTTTTGTGAAGGAGAGGGATGTCTCTTTTGCGAATAATTTGGTCGCATTTGCTACCACTGGGACCTTTTTGGCAGCTTCGCAAATGTGAAACAATTATCCGTATTTACGAAGGTGGGCATTTTTCATTTGCGATAAAAATATCGCATTTGCGAGTTCTCTAGGCCTGATGCATCGATCGCATTTGCGATCAGTCTATTGTATTTGCAGGGCATTGCATTTGCAAAAAAGAGTCCGCAATTGCGATACCATCAACTGGATAAAAGAGGAAAAAATCGGGAATTAGCTCATTTTACGCCATTTCTCAATCCTAAACATTCTAAAGGCGATTTTTGAAGAACTTTGTCTTCCCAAATTTATTAGTAAGCATCTTTAACTATTTTTCAATCAATTTTATTACTTTTAATGAGTTTTTAACATCAAATTTAAGAATTTCATGGTAGAAATTAGGGTATTGGATAGAACTTGGAAATTTTGTAAAATGGAGATTTAAACCTCAAATTGAGGTCGGATTTCAAAATAAATCACATAATCGGGCTCTGGGGTTGAATGAATAATCGAGTTTTGGCCCGAATTTTGGGATTTGACCAAGCGGGCCCAGGGTTGGCTTTTGGAATTTCGGCCAAGATTGAACCTTTATTGATTGGGGATGTTTTCTTTAGCATTATTTGACTTCGTTGGATGATATTTGTGTCACGCCCCGAACCTAGGGAGGCGTAGCCGGCACCCGGTGTCGTACTGGACCGAGCGAACCATTCTGTAACTCATTCTTTTTGTGACTATCGTGGGCCAACATGGCAACAACTCGTAGTGCATAACTGTAAGTGGGCAACACTGTATCAATAAACTATTGTTCTTAAGACATGAATACTTATGGGCTGTCAAGGCCTCTGACATACTATACAAACTGAACCTCTGTCTACAAAGCTTCTAAGATTATTTGACATCAAATGGGACAGGGTACCGACCTACCCATAAGTCTAAAGTAAAACTCTAACGCGATGGCTCGTAGATTCGACTGCACTCCGAATGAGGTGGAGTCTTACCGATCCTTCGCTGAATGCTAACCTCGTCTGCAATGAGGGTTCATCAAATTGATTACTTATACCTGCAGGCATGAATGTAGTGTCCACAACAAAAGGACGTCAATATGAACAACGTACCGAGTATGTAAGGCATGTAAATCGATATATAAAGGACATGAAAGAAACATGGAGTACATGACTCAACCTGTAAGTCTGGATAACTCTGTATATCATTTAATACTTATAGTGTCATGCATATGCATATGAATGTCATGTCATGCATAGGTACATGTGTTCATAACATTATCAAGCCTCTAAGAGCATCTCATCATATCATCTCAGCCGCTGTGGGCAAAATCATTATCGTATACCAGCTGATCAGGTGGTGGTGCGTATATAACGCCATAACCTTTTCCATATCCCATATATATATATATATATATATATATATATATATATATATATGCGTATATAATGCCATAACATCATCACTCCTCTGAGGGCATCCCATCATATCATCTCGGTCACTGTGGACAAATCATCAACGTATACCAACTGATCAGGTGGTGGTGTGTATATGACGCCATAACCTTTCTCATATCCCCTATACATATATATATATATATATATATATATATATATATATATATATATATATATATATACATACATATATACATATATATACATACATATATACATATATATACATACATATATACATATATATATATATATACATATATACATATATATATATACATATATACATATATATATATATATGCGTATATAACGTCATCTGGTCATGGGTCAGTGTGCATAAATGCATGAAATGCATATGAAATACATTAATAAAATCTTCTCGGAATGCCATAAAAATCAATATACCTTTCGGATAAACTTTATCAAATACATATTTTTCATAGACCCATGAACAAAAGATATAATAATAATTCACACGGAGAATCAGGTAGACACCCCTAGTATTTCTATGAATAGAGGCATTTATGGAAATTGTGCGTTTTCTCGTTTTGTTCATGTCGTATAGATCATGCTAAAAAGAAAGAAAGGATAATCTTAACATATCTGCGTTGATTCTCTTGACAATCCCTCTAACAAGGTACTCCCTTAGAATTTGCAAGTCACGTTGCTATTACATAATTCAAGATTGTGTTGACATTTTGAATCATTTCAGTAATAATCTTCTTCCGTAATTCTTGCTTCTTCTCTATCCATTAGTACTTTCACCAAGTCTTTTTTCTTTTTGGTTCATGAAAGTATCTGCTCTATGAAAGTAGTCAAATTTTGGCTTCAAAATTACATTGCTTCTTCTCATTCAGTTTTGAATTGGATGATCACGTTTTGTTCCTGGTCTAACTACTAGAATGTATGTTTCCAAACTTCAGGTTCTCCTTCTAGGAATAATTCTCTAAAGTATAGCTAGTAGGATAGTGACAAAAATACATGTTGTGAAGTAAAAGAAAAGATAACAAGCGTGTTTCAATTCTAGGCTTCTTTAGATTTTTGCTCTAGGTGTCAATTAGTGTAGAGCAGTGACTGTAATATTGTGTCCTCGTGCACCTACTAAATCGTGATTATTCATTCTAGCTTCTTACATGTGGATTAATGTCCACGTAATTAAAAATTATCTCAAATTACTTAAAATATTACTTACTTTTTAAGACACTTTATATATACCATACTATCGTGGTCATGTGGTACCATATAAAATCAATACATACACTATTATTTTACTAAAACATCCATGTAACAATACATATATTTTCTTAACTTATAATTTTCCTAGTCTCTTATAAAGAGTAAAAATTCTCGTACGTTTAATTCTTATAATGGTAGAAAGATAACCTTCTTTTCTTGTGAGAAAATAATTTCTATATTTACAATAAAGAAAATCTCATAAATTTCTCATATTATATTTATAATTTACCATATTCGAAAATAGTAAGAATGGTAACTATCCAAAATTATACTTATAAAACTTTTACTATAATACTCCACTTAAAAGGAAATACCACATTAACATAATCTCTAACAGTTTCAAGGTTGTAAACTTACAGGGTCTCATAATAATAATGTCTCAAACCTTCTATAACCTCCTAATAGACATAATCCCTTCGAACTTATTTGGATTTACTACCTGTTAAAAATGACGTAGTACTTTACTTAATTTTCAAACTTTGCACATAGATAAACTAATAAATGATCCTTCAGCTTCAAGGATTTTTATTCTTCGATTTCCTTGCGTGGGGTATGAGAAATTCTACAATATTTTATCACGTGCAAACATGAAAAGAGTTTGTAGTTTATTCCATGTTGATACTACCAAATTCCCTTGACTGAGTCATGATGTGAAACTAGATTTGAGAACAAATTAATAGGAGGTCGCCTATTAAAACTGCGATATTGTTTTTTCAAATTTTATTTCCGACTCACTCTTCATTCTAAGGGATCTCTTACTCAATTCTCACCTTCTTGGTATAATGTAGAAAATAAATTCTCATCCTTGCCTCCCGAGATAAATTAGTAGCTAAAAGCGGAATAATATACTTACTCCCTTCAAGCTCATATGGATTACTATGACTTATCCTAATATTAAAGTACGTGACGTAACAATTTGACTAGGTTTTGATCATTTTGAAGATTATTTTTATGGAAGACGGTATTGGATTATGAAAATTATTTCGAAATGCGGCATATGTCTTGTCTAGCTTTGTTGGAGGAATTTTTTCTACTAATTGATATTGTTTGCTACATGTAGGGGTGATGCATATACGAGGTGACAAACGTATATGCATGTGCTAGGGTTTCCATGCTCAGGAGGGGAAAATTATATGCTTCTTAGTGCTTTTGCTGAACTTGATGATCCCTTAATGTATGCTTAATTTAATTTCATGACTAGTAAACTCAATTATCTGTGTTAGAAATCATATTAGAACTTACGACACCTTACAAAGTATTTAATATGTTGTTTTCGAAATTCGTTAGCATACTTAACTTGATCGTAGTATCAGGAATCTATACCTATACCTATTATTATCATGTTACACGAGCTTCTTTATTCGTATTAAGAGATGGTGATTGGGGCGTTTGGGCTATATTTGGCACGATGGGTATTTCTGTGCGGTTAGTATGATGTTGGCACGATGAGTGTTGCCGTGCGGTTTGAAATGAGAATGGTTTGTGGTTATTACCATGCGAAAAGGAAGAAAATTGAATTTCTGTTATGATCACTCATATGTTAAGTTCTTACATACCCTTTCTTTGGTTTCTATTAGTGTTTGATATTTTGTATAATACCTTCCGCTTGAGTTCCCTTAGTAGTTACCACTATATTTTTCCTTTTGGTCAGTTACTATTATAGCTATGCCTTTACCTTGTCTTATTGTTACACCTGTGCTTTATATTGTTACACATGTTCTTTCACTTTATTTACTTATATTACACATCCTCTTCGAATTCATGTCTTTACTTGTTATTAGCCCATACAAGTTACATGCTTCTAATCACGTGATTTACTTGTTAACTACCTTAACCTGCTACATGTCTTCACTCACTACGTGTTTTCACTTACTATATGTCTTCATCTCTATATGCTTTTACCTACCATAGGCCTTCACTGATTAAATGTCTTTACTTGCTACATGCTTCTACTTGCTGCATGATTTCAAATATTGAATGCCTTCATTTGATCCCTGTCCTTACTTGATAACATCTTTACTCGTTTCATGTTCTACTCTTCTTGTTTAGCTGGATTGGGTGACTTTTAGATTGGTTGTGTGTTATGTGTTGTGGAAGCCTTGTCATTATATACGGTAGGCTAGCTTTGATATTGGACCGCTCATTCTTCTCCGTTTGAGTTGTATTACCTAGTTGAATATCGCGTGTTCGATTTCTTAATGTTACATTTCGATCTTATCCTGTGTTTGGTTGTTGTTATGGTTTCATATGATAATATTTGATATTGGGATCGAGTTGCACGTCGCAATAGTATTATAATGTATATTGGGTTCGGTTTGCACGCCGCAATATTATTATTATTATGTGTATTGGGATCGGGTTGTACGCTACAACAATATTTGATATATATAGGGGATTGGATTATAAGCCGCAACAGTGTTTATCTGATATTGGGATTGGATTGTACGCCACAATAATATTTATTATATATGTGGGATCGGGTTGCACGCCGCAACAAAGGAGATGTATTATGGTTAATCTGGTCTTTTATTTTCGGTTACCGTATGATGTTGTGGGACTGAGAAGTAATGATATTCAAGGGCCCTCTGTCATTTGTATTATTGTTTCATTTATTACGTGATTATCTGCGTACTTCTCTCGTATTACTCTTTTTGCTTATCATCTGCACAGGTAAAAATAATAAGTGAGTATTTTCTAACTTAAAGCCTCGTCACTACTTCACTGAGGTTAGTTAAGATACTTACTGAATATATATGGTCGGTTGTACTCATGCTACAGTTCTTTACCTTATGTGCAGATCTTGGAGCTACATAGCTGTGGGAGATGAGGCCCTACACTGAAGAAGTTCCAGCGTTCCAGCTTCAATCTATCTCTTACTCATGGTAGTTTAGGTCTTAAACTCTATTTATGAAAATTTCAAACATATATTGTATTTTTTTTCGGTTTGTAAATCCAAATCATAGCGGCCTCATGACTTGTACTACCAGTCCTTGAGAGGTTGTATAGAATTTAGTCAATTTATCTCTTGTTATTAATAATCTATCATTTGAGTTACTTTATTCTATGTTTGGCTTACCTGGTATTAGGGTTAGGTGCCATCACGACTAGATGATTTTTGGGTCGTGACAGAATGTATATAAATGTTTATATTCTCTACGACTGTTGATTGTGCTCGTTCTTGCCCTTGCTATGATCAGAGGCATATATAGCATTAAGGTGATGGATTCGGCTGAACCCATAACTTTTGATACAAAACATAAGTTTATGTGTAAAAATCTGCTAAAATTGCAATAAATAGTAGATATAAAATCATAACTTTAAAAATATAATGCGTTCAATATTAAAATTTTTAAAGGTTAAACCTTTTGAGTTTAAATTCTGAATCTGCATCCGGCAGTGTTCAATATTTACCCTCCAGCTCCTATAAGAGGATATACTACTGAAATGGAAGAATGTTGCGACACACAAAGACACAGAGCAGGACAGTGTCCTAGGTGTTTCTCTTGGCATTTTATGGAATCACTAACTTCCAAATCTCCAGATGTAAAATACTTCCCAAGGATAAATAAAACCAAATTATTGAAACCTGTCCATTTATTTTTCATTAAAAAAACTATCCATTTTCAGTACTACTGTACTGGTATATGGATTCTTCCTGAGAGAGGTGGACTCCTGTTTCTTTCGACTGGAAACTAGTATATTATTCTACTAATATTCCGAATGATTCATTTAGTGGACCCCTCCTTCCTCTTTGGATCTTTTCGACACTTATAACATCGTTATTGCTTTCTTTTTTCGTTTATATTATCTTCCATTCTTATATATTGGTTTTTGTGAGAGTCCATGCAAACAGAAGCGGATCCGAGATTTAAATTTTTTGGGTTTAATTTTAAGGTTTTTAGTATTGAAACTATTATATCCTAAAGCTATGGGTTCATATTTATAATTTATTGTGATTTTAGTAGTTTTTTGTATATAAATTTATACACTGCATCGAAAGTTATGGATTCAATTGAACCGATATTATTGAGCTACATTCGCCCCTGCATACAAATGTAGCCAATTAAAGACCATTAGAAAATATCCAAGGACATCTCCTGTGTACTTCTCTTGTATAGACCAAGGCCAAAAGAGGAATTTACTAATTATGATCCTCAAGTTTTAGCATGCAAAAGCTTTTGGAAGCTAGTATTGCTTACGTCATTCCCAACACACTAGGTGACTTTTTTCATCTATGTTTGAGTTTTGTAGAGCTGAATATTTTTACTCTGACTATAGATAGCAGATAAGATATTCGATGAAATATTTGAGATTGTGTAAACTAATTACAACACCATTATTACAAAATATATACTCACTCCGTTTTAATTTATGTGAACCTATTTTTTTTTAGTCCGTGCCAAAAAGAATGACTCATTTCCTTATTTGGAAACAATTTACCTTTACAAAATGATTTATAGCCACACAAAATATATGTGTTTCATTTTACACCATAAGATCAAAAGTCTTCTCTCTTTTCTTAAACTCCGTGCCCAGTCAAATGGGTTCACATAAATTGAAACGGAGGGAGTATATATATATATATATATAGGTAAAAGAAATACTACAAAAGAAAGATCAAAGGATTTAAAAGCAATGAGTTTATTTAAATAGTTTCTCTTAATGAGGGGACTAAATTGGATACTCCTATATACTTTGTCGTGCATCTAGAATTAATAAGATATATATAGGTAAAAGCTACGTATTTAATAGGCTTTATTCTCTATTCATCATGAGTCAAATAAATTACAAAATTGATTCATACAGCACTTTTTATTTTTTCCCTTGTTCTATTGTATGTCCTCCATTTTTCTCTTTTTTGGACTCCTGGTCGTTATCAGGCGAGAAAACATAGTCCTAAGAATTATTTTTTTCTCCTTTTTCACCGTATTGTCTTCAACTCCAGAAGATCCAAGCAGAGATCTGACATTTTCCAGCTCCTTCCTAGCTTGGGAATTAACTTACAAATGCACCAAAAGATGTACAAGAAGGCTAGCCTAGGTCCCAATTAAAGTACTTGTGCAATTATCCGGTGCCCTTTGCTGGTGAGAGATAACATGTACGTCGTGGAATTAGTAGAGAAAAAATTAAAGTGCTTGTGTAGTTGTTTGCTGAAGCCAATTGGAGAAAGTTTGGAGAGTGTTCATGTCAGCTCTGTATTGCTTCTGTGTAAATTCTAGGAGGGCTGGCCATGTGAAGTCTGGATATATTCTTGGATTGTTGGAGTCGACCAATTCAGTTGGTGGGCTCACCACCTTATCCTTCTTGGGACAAAGAAAGAAAGCAAGAGATTTCCTAGGTATTTTGTTGTTTACCACTGCTCTGTGCAAGCAACTTTTGTATCTTCCATTTGATAGTGCCTGCCATAAGGGAAATCCATTTGTTACAGCATTGAACTTTTTCTATTTTCACTTTACCCAAAATTCAACTAACTAGGTGGTAGTGGTATATACACAAGAGTAACAAAAGGCATCATGTCGGCGTAGCCGCATACACTAAAGAGGGTCAATTGTACATTCTTCATTGAAAAATTATTATATATATAGAAAACTATATTTCATATATAAGTTAAAATTATTTTTTATACATGTGTATTAAATTTTGATCAACACTATTAGCGACCTTCCTAGCTTTGCTACACTAAGTCCCAACTTCAAAGTACTAATATATAATGCAGTAGTACATGTTATTGTTAGAAGTGTGATCATCTCAGCTAAAAATTTAAATTATAATAGAGTAAAGTTTAAGATAAGATGATCACACGCTTTAATGTGATAGTCGGATAGACATAAGTTCTGTGTTTGATTCACACCGCCACTCATTAGTAGCAAAAATTTTGATGTATTATAACACATGTAAATATGTTAGTCCTGCACGTGACAAGGATAGTTTAAGGATATAATTAAGTCAAAAAAATCATAATCTTCTCTAATCATTTAAACTTTTAGATGAAACGATCAACAATGAAACATAATCGAGCAAACAACCATATCTCTATTTGTCACGTAAACACTCATATTTGTCTTTCAAAAAAGCACTCAAATTGCTATGTAATGTACGTTAACAGTAGTGAATGACATCTTACCATAAATGTGTCGCCAATGTTAACCACAAAAGCATTGAAATTTGGAGTGATGGAGCGCCACTCGTTGTCCACAAAAACTTGAAGTCCTCCAACACTATCTTGATGTAGAATAGTTAATGATGTGGGATCACAATGAGGTCCTGTTCCTAAAGTGAGCTCTGGTTTTTGACATGGTGGATAATAGTTTAGTCTCATTATTGATTCATTTTCTTGAAAGAATTCTTTGAAGTGGTTCCTGCTCACACCAAGGCTCAAACCCAATAGTTCCATTATCCCTAGAGAAAGTGTGCTCATGGCAATGCTATAATCTTGGTAAACCTTCCTATAAAAGAACAAATAAAAAAACAATTAATATAATTGACTAGAGGGGAAAACAATTCAAACGGAAGTTACTCTCCCCCTATTATTTTTATATTTATATGGTGGTGTTCAACTAGACACATAATTAAAGAAAAAAAGACAGACTTTGGGCATATATCAAATGTAGTAGAAATGAAACCAGGTAACCACTCTAGCCATTGCGCTTTGAATTTTAGTTTTTCAGTAATAAAAATGTTCTGAATTATCTTGAAGTTAAGATTTTGTGTAAAAATTTCAAGACAAAATAAGTATTGGCTAATCTCTAAATAGTATCCCTGAGAAAGACTATCTGTGATTAAAATTTGTAATCTTTGCCATGACGTTTTTACGAGTATAAAAGCGTGTCATTAAAGGTAAAATAGGAAGTTTAAAGTTAAAAAAGCTTCCAATTATAAAAAGATATCAATATTCTATTTGGAACAGACTAAAAAGGAAAGAGTTTTATTTAAATTGACGAATATAAGGAAAGGTTAAAGAGTCGCATTCTCTTACCCAAGATGGCAAAAATTTTCACCCATTGTCCTTTGAAAATAATCTTCAACTATGTGGGACGATCCTTCCTCAGCAGAATATTGAAAAGAAAGTGTTTCTTTCCAAGGTAACTTAGAAGAAAATCTTCCAGTAAAGCTACTAGCATAACCACAGTGCTCACCAATTTTCCTTTGAGCTTTTTGCTTCTCATTAAGTGGCAATTCAAAGAACAAATCCATGTAACGATGTGCATTAGAAATGAGATTAGTGTCAATTCCATGGTTAATAACTAGAAAAAAACCATGTTTTTGACATGCTTCATTAACAAGGGTAGCTGCTTGTTTTGTTGCAAAAGGATCACCTGAAAGTACTCCTCCTAAGTCAATATGTGGTACATGAAGTTCTCGAGCATTAGCACAAGGTTTCTCGTTGTCTGGCCATATGAATTGGCTTGGTATATTCGACTCATTTTTCATTACTGAGGCATCAAAAATCAATGGCTCTTTTGATGTTCGTTGCATAGTAAACTTATTTCTTGTGATCATACAATCAACGGTCATTGCATGCAGTTTAAAATCTTGATATTTGATAGTGAAAAGATGATAAAAGTAGTAAGAGATAGGGAATAGAGTTGATTAAAAGAGAGTTGTGACAAAGGAAAAGCCAAAGGGCCGTTCGATGGGGAAAATAGGTGAACAAAAATTGGAATCTTATAGGCCTTGTGGTATGTCTCTAACACAGAAAGCAGGAACTCCAAAATTGACCACTTTGCTTAGAAGGGCTTATCAATGTTTTAAATTACATGTTGGTCCATAAGTTATTTGTCTTTTCTGTATGTTGACAGGACAGCGATTCCCGATAGTGTTTTGGCGTTTCCTTTGTAGGGTAACTATAAGAATTTGCCTAAGATATATTTTATTCGCCTATATTGTTAGTGTAAATGTAAACAAAAGAAAAAAAAAATAATGTAGCTAGTTTAATCAATTTATGACAGCTTTAGTTGCTCTATTTTTAAAGTTATTAAATCAGATTTACTATAAAAGACTATTGTAGTGGTATGTCAATTTAACCTGATAATATACAAAATTAATACACTGCTACAATATTGAAGTGTAAATAGGCTGAAATTACAAGCGCTAGTTTTTTCTTTAAAAAACTTAACTACGTTTCTCTTTTAGGTGTTGAGTGATGCCTTAATTAAATGATTGAAGTCAAGGACCTAAAGTAAAAGAGTTTTAGTTTTATATCTTATTGATTGTTTAAGAAAAGGGAGACACAAGAATCCAACTAATGCAAACGTGTTAAGTAATAGACAGTTTTTAGTTTTTAAAGAAGAAGAGGAAATGCCTATTATGTCTCTTTTATTATCAGCATTTCAAAAACGTGTTAAACCAGAAGAGATAAACAAATTTAAAAGGAAAACGATACTAATAATGAACCAAACAAGAATAAACGTACTTATAAGGAGATAACTATTTATATAAGGAAAAAGGTGGAAATGCTTGAGCAATTGTGTTAGAAATGGCATACCAAAAAGATTGCACGTCCAAACAAGAAGAAACAGATCAGATAGTTATGGTGTTGGAGACAACTTGTTTGCTGAAACATATCTTGGTGAAGAAAATGACAAGCAAAACAAGAAATTATGAACTCTAAGGTTTGTTTGGGTAACGCCAACATGATGCTTATGGCTAGGTCCAGCCTCCAGGTGAGAGGATGACTCAGGTCGGAGCGCTTGATTGAAGAGTTTGATTAATATATAAAGTTGTCTCGGTGGCGGACCTATATGTTAGGACAAAAAAAATCAGGTTTCACACGGAAACTAACAAAGTAACTTTGAATGACGATAAGTCAAATAACAGAAGAAAAATATACCAAAAGAGACACAAACATTTAACGTGGTTCAATCAATTGACCTACGTTCACGGCGGAGATGAACAATCCACTATATAAAAGAGAATACAAAATATCGAGAGAACAACCTCGCAAAGAGGCAAACAGAAGTGACACACTAACACTTGTCCCGTAAAGTTCTCCTCTTAAACACGACTCTCAAATCCCATATGGCTACATTATGGATGCTGCTGAATGAGAATGACGGATCCTCAATTTATAGAAGTCAAAACATTTTTCTACAAGAAAAAAAGAACTAGCCAAATATGAGAGATTTATAATTTTCTTCTATAAGAAGGAAAACCCAATTATAATAAATATATTGTCATTTCCTTCAAGAGATAGAAAAATCAAATATGGTAAGCAGATGAGGATAACACCTAACACTATATTTTAGTTAATTGGAGCTCTTGATGCTCTAAGCACCCATGACACTTTATTCAATTTTAAAAATCCTAGATCCATCATTAATTTTGCTCTTTCTAGTAGTTTTAACTTTTGATATGATGATAAATACTTGATCATACCAAGGTTTAGGAAGATTGTTCAAAGTTTCTTGAGTTCTACCAAAGAGTAAAATCTAACAAAAAGTAAAAGAATTGCAAGGTGGACTCTATTTCTCGAAGGGGCTACCACTTGTATATTGCAGTGACAGAGAGTTAAGAGCTATATATGTATAAAGCACTTAACATGTATTAAACAGCTATTATTGTGTTTTTGGTTGTTTTTTTGTAACGACCCGACTGATCGTTTTAAGAATTAATGCCCCGATTCCTTATTAACTGCTTTTTCCATGTTTATTTCTGCTATTTTGATTTGTCGGGATGTTCGGTTTTGAGTGTCAAAGAGTTTTGGGACACTTAATCCCTAAATGAGAACTTATGTTTTGGAAATTTGACCGTCGTCGGAGCAACGTGAAGTCGGTCTCGGAATGGAATTCTGAGGTTCCGTTAGCTCCGTTGGGTGATTTCGGGCTTAGGGGCGTGTTCGGATTGTGTTTTGGAGGTCCATAGCTAATTTAGGCTTGAAATGCCGAAAGTCGAATTTTGTAGTTTCCAGTTCGATAGTGAGATTTTGATTCGAGGGTCGGAATGGAATTCCGAAAGTTGGAGTAGCTCTATAGCATTGACTGTGACGTGTGTGCAAAATTTCAGGTCATTCAGATGAGGTTTGATAGACTTTTTGATCGAAAGCGTAAATTTAGAGTTTGGAAGTTCTTAGGCTTGAATCCGTGGTTGATTCGTCGTTTCGATGTTGTTTTAGGTGTTTTAAGGATTTGTATAAGTTTGGACAATGGTATTAGACTTGTTTGTGTTTTTGGTTGAGGTCCTGGGGGCCTCGAGATGGTTTCGGAAGGTTGTCGGAAGAATTGGGAGTTGTGAGAGCAGCTTCAGTTGCTGATCTTCTGTCATAACCGCACCTGCGGTTGGGTCCCGCGGGTGCATAGCCGCAGAAGTGGCGGCATCATCGCAGAAGCGGAAAATAGGGGAAACAGCAGAAGCCGCAGAAGTGGGAGATTTACCGCAGAAGCGGTACCGCATCTGCGTATGGGGAGTCGCAGGGGCGGAAAGCTGAGTTTAGTGATTTGCCGCAGATGCGACCTTTGTTCCTCAAAAGCGGGACCGCACCCATGACCACAGAAGTGGATTAGTTGGGCAGAACATATAAATAGTTGTCTTCGCGAATTTGAGTTATTTTCACCTCTTTTCAAACGGGAATAAGCCTTGGGGAGCATTTTCAAGGGAGATTTTCAGAGAAATTCATTGGGGTAAGGTCTTTGGTCCCTAAACTCGTTATTGAGGTGATTTTTATTATTATAAGCATGAAAATTTAAAGAAAATCAGTGGTAATTTGGGGGTTAGGGCTTGATTACTTAGAGACTTTTGAGTGATGATTTGAGGAACCATTTGAGGTCCGATTTTGGTACTTTTGGTATGACTGAACTCGTGAGAGTGTGAGAATTCTGGAAATGTAAATTTTACCCGATTCTGAGACGTGGGCCCGACGGGCATTTTGGTCATTTTACCTAATTTCGCGTATTAGCTTAGAATTTCTTTGCGGAATCAGTTATTTGAAGTGTTATTTACATTATACAATTGAATTGAATAGATTAGGGCCATTTGGAGTCGAGTACTCGTGGCAAGAACGTGGTTTCAGGTTGACTTTGAGCCGGTTCGAGGTAAGTGGCTTGCCTAACCTTGTGTGGGGGACCTTCCCTTAGGATTTGGTATTATTGATAATTGAAATGCCTTGTACGTTAGGTGGCGAGTGCGTACTTGTGCTAATTATTAAAAATCCGGATTTCATTGAGTAATTACTAGTATGTTTCCTTTCCTATTTATATTACTTGCAATTTAAGCCTGTTGTTAGATTAGGAAAGCATGTCTAATTGACTTAATTGCCTTACTTGTTCAAACTGCCTTATTCGAATTACGTGCAGCATGCTAGGTTAGAAATACCAGTTTTACCTTGGTATGGAACCTGAATTGAACTGTGTACTCTTCTTGTTGTTGATGTGTGTTTACTTTGGGACTACAGAATGGTATCCCGGGAGATCCTCCTGTATGTTTACATTTGGGACTATGGAACAGTATTCCGGGAGACCCCCCTACAAATTTACATTGGAACTACGGTGCTGCACCCGGTAGATTCCCTCTGTAGTGAGTATTTACATTTGGGACTACGGATCGGTATTCCGGGAGATCCCCTCGCATTATGAGTTAGACTACGGGACGGTATTGCGAGAGATCCACTGGATATTTACATTTGGGACTACAAGACAGTATCCTGGAAGATCCCCGGTTGTTATCTTTATGTTGAGCTATATTTCTTTCTGTGTTTACTTTGCCTTTGTAGTAGTTGTTGCTATCCTTTATATCCTATGTTACTTTACTATGGTATTCATTCATGATGTCTTTGTTCTATACTGTTAAATATTATATTTTATTTAACCTCAGTAGGGCCCTGACCTTCCTCATCACTACCCGACCGAGGTTAGGCTTGGCACTTACTGAGTGCCGCTGTGGTGTAATCATGCCCTTTCTGCGCATGTTTTTCATGTGCAGATCCAGGTACTTCTACTCAGACTTATCACGTTTGAGACGAGGCGCTTGAAGAGACTCCGAGGTATATATGCCGCGTCCGCAGACCGAAGAGTCCCTTTCTACTCTTTTTTTTTGTATTAGCCCTTCTGTTCTTTCGTTTCTTTGTTAGATATTCTGGAGTTAGATGTTTGTAAACATTCAAAGGCTTGTGATCATGAGATTCTGGGTTTTGAAAAATGTATTAATTTTTTAGAGTTGATATTGTGTATGTTGAGCGACACTTTTAAACGTTGTTTTATTTCACTATTTCGGTCTTTAATTGTTTTCTTCTGCAAATTGGTTTATTTTCCGCATTGTTAGGCTTACCTAGTCATAGAGACTAGGTGCCGTCATGATGGTTCATGGAGGGCGAACCGGGGTTGTGACAAGTTGGTATCAGAGCTCTAGGTTCATAGGAGTCATGAATCACAAGCCGGTATCGGTACGAAAACGTCTATACTTATCTACGAAAGGCTGTGTAACTGTTAGGAAAATTCCAATTCATTTGATTTCCTTGTCATGCGAGATTTTGACATCACAATTCTAAACTTCTGTCTCCTATTTCCTCACAAATGGTAAGTACACGCGCTACCCGAGATAATCAGACACTTGCGCCCCCTACTGCAACCATCAGAGGCCGGGGCCGGGGTAGAGGTCGAGAATGCGCACGTGGTACAACTAGAGCACCCGCGCGAGCTGCCGCCGAGGTATCAACAACAGTTCCAGCCGGAGTCCAGGCACCTGATACGCCTACTGCTACTACTTCTCCAGCTCTCCAAGACTCTTGCACAGTTCATGAGCATGTACACCATTTTAGCTCAGGCAGAGTTGCTCCCCCTTGCTGCAGCCACATCTCAGGCCGGGGGAGGAGCACAGACACCCTCCGCCCGCACTCTTAAGTAGCGAGTGCATGTTGATCAGGTCCCAGAGATTATTCTTATACAGCCTGTAGCCCTAGGTCAGCCCGAGGACAGGGCAGCAGCTTCAGAGGTAGAACAGCGGAGACTTGAGAGGTTCAAGAAGTATGATTCTCCTGTATTCAGTGGGTTAGCCTCGATTATGCCTTGGGATTTCTGGAGGAGTGTTACCGTATCCTCCGCACTATGGGTATATCAGGATCGAGTACAGTTTCTTTCACTGCCTTCCAGCTTCGAGGAGCCTCCTATGAGTGGTGGCGCACCTATGAGTTAGATAGTCTAGATGAGGCAGCTTCACTAACTTGGACTCAATTTTCAGATATGTTCCTGAAAGAGTTTGTTCCTCAGAGCCTCAGGGACGCATGTCGCGTTTGAGCAATTGCACCAAGGTGCTATGACTATCTCAGAGTATGTTGTCTGTTACACTAGCTTGGCTAGACATGCCCCAGCCTTGGTTTCTACTATTCACGAGAGGGTTCGCTGGTTTATTGAGGGGTTTATTCCCAGCATCAGATCTAGCATGGCTCGTGAGTTGGAGATGGATATTTCTTATCAGCAGGCGGTGAGCATTGCTAGGAGGATTGAGGGTATGCATGCTAGGGAGAGAGAGGAGATAGAGGCCAAGAGGTCTCGAGAGTCGGGCCATTATTCTGGTGCCCGTGCCCCAGCAACAGGTCGTCATGGTAGGGGTTATATGAGTCGCCCCATTCATTCAGCTCTTCCAGCAGCCAGTGGTGTTCCAGCTCCTCCTAGGCCCTAGGAACCTTATTATACACATCTAGTATCTAGTGCGCCTCCTGCGCGGGGTGCTTTCAGTGGTCAGTCCAGCAGACCTGTCCCGAACTAGTCATAGCCACCACTCCTCCCAGAGCTTGTTTTGAGTGTGGTGATACACGCCATATAGTGAGGGATTGCCCCAGACTTAGGAGGGGTGCACCTCCACAGACTTCCCAGCCATAACGTGCCCTGCAGAGTTCTCAGGCTATGGTTACAGCTCCAGTTGCTACCCCACCTGCTCAGCCAGCTAGAGGTGGAGGTCGAGGAGGTAGAGGTCTCCCTATAGGGGAGTCCAGGCCAGATACTATTCCCTTCCTGACCGTACCGAGTTTGTTGCCTCTGATTCTGTCATCACAGGTATTATACTGGTTTGTCACAGAGATGCATCGGTTATATTCGATCCAGGCTCCACTTACTCTTATGTGTCTTCTTATTTTGCTCTGCACTTGGGTATATCTCGTGATTCTTTGAGCTCCCCCGTTTATGTTTCTACTCCTATAGGAGATTCTCTTGTTATAGACCGCGTTTATCGGTCGTGTTTGGTTGCTCTTAGTGGTTTTGATACTAGGGATGATTTATTGTTACTCAGTATGGTAGATTTTGATATTATCCTGGGCATGGACTGGTTGTCGCCCCATTATGCTATTCTTGATTGTCATGCCAAAACCGTGACGCTGGCTATGCCAGGTGTACCGCATGTTGAGTGCAGTGGTGCTTTAGATCACACTCCCAGTAGAGTTATTTCTTTCCTTAAGGCTCAGTGTATGGTTGAGAAAGGGTGTGACGTGTATCTAGCTTATGTGAGAGATGTCAGTATTGATACCCCTTCAATTGATTCAGTCCCAGTAGTACGGGATTTTCCTGATGTGTTTCCAGCTGATCTTCCGGGCATACCGCTTGATAGAGATATTGATTTTGGCATTGATCTGTTGTCGGGCACTTAGACCATTTCTATTCCTCCGTATCATATGGCTCTTCCTGAGTTGAAGGAATTGAAGGATCAGTTTCAGGAATTGCTTGATAAGGGTTTTATTCGGCCCAGTGTATCACCTTAGGGTGCTCCGGTTTTGTTTGTGAAGAAAAAGGATGGTTCTATGCGTATGTGTATTGATTATCACCAGTTGAACAAAGTTACAATGAAGAACCGTTATCCTTTGCCTCGTATTAATGATCTATTTGACTAGCTCCAGGGCGCACAAGTGTTTTCTAAGATTGACTTGCGCTCAGATTACCATCAGTTGAAGATTCGGGAGCCAGATATCCCAAAGACTGCTTTCAGGACTCGGTATGGTCATTACGAGTTCCTTGTTATGTCGTTTGGGCTAACCAATGCCCCAGCGGCCTTTATGCATTTGATGCACAGTGTGTTCCGGTTGTATCTTAACCTGTTCGTCATTGTCTTTATTGATGATATTCTGGTGTATTCCCAGAGCCGGGAAGATCATAAGCAGCACCTGAGGACAGTGCTCCAAATTCTGAGGGAAAAGAAGTTATATGCTAAGTTATTGAAGTGTGAGTTTTGGTTGGATTTCGTGGCATTCTTAGGCCACATGGTATCAAGTGAGGGTATTTAGGTGGATCCGAAGAAAGTAGATGCAATGCAGAGTTGGCCCAGACCATCCTCAGCTACAGATATCCGTAGTTTTCTTGGTTTGGCAGGTTACTACCATCATTTTGTGGAGGGGTTTTCATCGATTGCAGCCCCTATGACCAGGCTGACCCAGAAGGGTGCTCTGTTCCAGTGGATGGAAGAGTGTGAGGCGAGCTTTTAGAAGATCAAGACAGCTTTGACTACAACCCTTGTTTTGATATTGCCTATAGGTTCGGGGTCTTATACGGTCTATTGTGATGCCTCGAGGATTGGACTTGGAGCGGTGTTGATGTAGGGCGGTGGGGTGATTGCCTACGTGTCCAGATAGTTGAAGGTAAATGCCCTGTCCATGATCTAGAGTTAGCTGCCATTGTTCACACCCTGAAGATTTGGCGCCATTATTTGTACGGTGTTCCTTGTGAGATTTATACTGATCATCGGAGCTTGCAGCATCTGTTCAAGCAAAAGGATCTTAATTTGCGCCAGAGGAGGTGGTTAAAGTTGCTGAAGGACTATGATATCACTATTTTGTATCACCAGGGAAAGGCCAATGTGGTGGCCGATGCCTTGAGTTGCCAGGCAGAGAGTTTGGGAAGTTTGGCTTATTTACCAACATCGGAGAGACCTATGGCGATGGATGTTCAGGCCTTAGCCAACCAGTTTGTGAGATTGGATCTTTCGGAGCCCCGTCAGGTTCTAGCTTGCGTGGCTTCTCGATCTTCCTTATTTGCCCGTATCAGGGAGCATCAGTATGATGACCCTCACTTGTTTGTCCTCAAGGACAAGGTTCAACATGGGGATGCCAGAGATGTGACTATTGGTGATGATGGGGTATTGAGGTTGTAGGTTCAGATTTGTGTACCCAATATTGATGGGCTTCGGGAGTTGATTCTAGAGGAGGCCTATAGTTCGTGGTATTCCATTCATCCGGGTGCCGCGAAGATGTATCAGGATTTGAGACAGCACTATTGGTGGAGGCGAATGAAGAAAGATATAGTTGGGTTTGTAGCTCGGTGCCTCAACTATCAGCAGGTGAAGTATGAGCACCAGAGACCGGGTGGGTGGCTTCAGCAGATAGAGATTCCGGAGTGGAAGTAAGAGGGGATCACCAAGGACTTTGTAGTTGGGCTCCCACGGACTTTGAGAAAGTTCGATGATATTTGGGTGATGGTGGATCGGCTGACCAAGTCCGCGCACTTCATTCCTATGTGTACTACCTATTCTTCGGAGCGGTTGGCAGAGATTTATATCTGGGAGATTGTCCGTCTGTATGGTATCCTAGTTTCCATCATTTCAGATCGGGGTACTCAGTTCACGTCACGGTTCTGGAGGGTCGTTCAGCATGAGTTAGGTATTTGAGTGGAGTTGAGTACAATATTTCACCCTCAAACAGACGGACAGTCCGAGCGCACTATTTAGATTTTTGAGGATATGCTCCGTGCATGTGTGATTAAGTTTGGAGGGTTTTGGGATTAGTTCTTTCCATTGGCGGTGTTTGCCTACAACAATAGCTATCAGTCCAGCATCCAGATGGCACCATATGAGGCTTTATATGGTAGGCGGTGTAGATCCCCGATGGGTTGGTTTGAGCCGGGTGAGGCTAGATTATTGGGCACAGACTTGGTTCAGGATGCTTTGGAGAAGATTAAGGTGATTCAGGATAGACTCCGTACAGCCCAGTCCAGACTGAAGAGTTACGCAGACCGAAAGGTTCGTAATGTTTCCTATATGGTTGGAGAGCGGGTTCTACTTCGGTTTTCGCCTATGAAGGGCGTTATGAGATTTGGGAAGAAGGGAAAGTTGAGTCCGATGTTTATTGGCCCTTTTGAGATAATGCAGTGTGTTGGGGATGTTGCTTATGAGCTTGCCTTACCTCCCATCTTGGCAGGGGTTCATCCGGTATTTCATGTTTCGATGCTCCGGAGGTATCACGGTGATCCATCGCACATGTTGGATTTCAGTTCAGTCCAGTTGGACAAGGATCTGTATTATGTTGAAGAGCCAGTGGCAATATTGGACAGGCAGGTTAGAAAGCTGAGGTCAAAGAATATTGCATCAGTAAAGGTTCAGTGGCAGGGTCAGCCGGTCGAGGAGGCGACCTGGGAGACCGAGCATGATATGCGCATCTGTTACCCTCATCTTTTTACTACTTCAGGTATGTCTCTATGCTCGTTCGAGGACGAACGAATGTTTAAGTGTGAGAGGATGTAACGACCCGTCCGATCATTTTAAAAATTAATGCCTCGATCCCCTATTAACTACTTTCCTCGTGTTTATTTCTACTATTTTGATTTGCCGGGATGTTCGGTTTTGAATTTCGGAGAGTTTTGGGACACTTAGTCCCTAAATGAGAGCTTAAGTTTTGGAAATTTGACCGTAGTCGGAACAATGTGAAGATGGCCTCGGAATGGAATTCTGATGGTTCCGTTAGCTCCGTTTGGTGATTTCGGGCTTAGGGGCGTGTTCGGATTGTGTTTTGGAGGTCCGTAGCTAATTTAGGCTTGAAATGCCGAAAGTCGAATTTTGAAGTTTTCGGTTTGATAGTGGGATTTTGGTCCGAGGGTCGGAATGGAATTCTGAAAGTTCGAGTAGCTCCGTAGCATTGAATGTGACATGTGTGCAAAATTTCAGGTCATTCGGATGAGGCTTGATAGACTTTTTAATCAAAAGCATAAATTTAGAGTTTGGGAGTTCTTAGGCTTGAATCCGTGGTTGATTCATCGTTTCGATGTTGTTTTAGGTGTTTTTAAGGATGGGTATAAGTTTGGATAGTGGTACTAGACTTGTTTGTGTTTTTGGTTGAGGTCCCGGGGGCCTCGGGATGGTTTCGAAAGGTTGTCGGAAGAATTAAGAGTTGTGAGAGCAGCTTCAGCTGCTGATCTTCTGTCATAACCACACCTGCGGTTGGGTCCCGCAGGTGCGTAGCCACAGAAGTGGCGGTATCATCACAAAAGCGGAAAAGGAGGGGGGGGGGGAAACAGCAGGAGCCGCACAAGTGGGAGATTTACTGTAGAAGCGTTACCGCATCTGTATATGGGGAGTCACAGGTGCGGAAAGCTGAGTTTAGTGATTTTTCGCAGATGCAACCTTTGTTCCGCAAAAGCGGGACCGCAGGTGCGGTCCCATGATCGCAGAAGCAGATTAGCTGGGCAGAACATATAAATAGTTGCCTTCGCGAATTTGAGTTATTTTCACCTCTTTTCAAATGGGAAGAAGCCTTGGGGAGCATTTTCAAGGGAAATTTTCAGAAGAATTCATTGGGGTAAGGTCTTTTGTCCCTAAACTCGTTATTGAGGAATTTTTTATCAATATAAGTATGAAAATTTAAGGAAAATCAGTGGTAATTTGGGGGTTGGGGCTTGATTACTTAGAGAACTTTGAGTGATGATTTGAGGGACCATTTGAGGTCCGATTTTGGTACTTTTGGTATGACTGAATTTGTGAGAGTGTGAGGATTCTGGAAACGTAAATTTTACCCGATTTTGAGACGTGTGCCCGAGGGGCGTTTTTGGTTATTTTACCTAATTTCGTGTATTATCTTAGAATTTCTTTGTAGAATCAGTTACTTGAAGTGCTATTTACGTTATGCAATTGAATTGAATAGATTTGGGCCATTTGGAGTGGAGTACTCGTGGTAAGAATGTGGTTTCAGGTTGACTTTGAGCCGGTACAAGGTAAGTGGCTTGCCTAACCTTGTGTGGGGGACCTTCCCCTTAGGATTTGGTATTATTGATAATTGAAATGCTTTGTACGTGAGGTGATGAGTGCGTACTTGTACTAATTATTGAAAATCCGGTTTTCATTAAGTAATTACTAGTATGTTTTCTTTCCTGTTTATATTACTTGCAATTTAAGCCTGTTGTTAGCTGATAGTAAGAAACCTCCACTTCCAACCAAGAAGTGTGAGTTCGAGTCTCCCCAAGAGCAAGGTGGGAAGTTCTTGGAGGGAAGGATGCCGGGAGTCTATTTGGAAACAGCCTCTCTACTCCAGGGTAGAGGTAAGGTTTGCGTACACACTACCCTCCCCAGACCCCACTAAGTGGGATTATACTGGTTGTTGTTGTTGTTGTTGTTGTTGTTGTTGTTAGCTTAGAAAAGCATGTCTAATTGACTTAATTGCCTTACTTGTTCAAACAACCTTATTTGAATTACGTGCAGCATGCTAGGTTAGAAATATCTGTTTACCTTGGTATGGAACCTAAATTGAACTGTGTATTCTTTTTGTTGTTGCTGTGTGTTTACTTTGGGACTACGGGACGGTATCCCGGGAGATCCCCCCTGTATGTTTACATTTGGTATTACGGAATGGTATTCCGAAAAATTCCCATGCACATTTACATTGGAACTACGGGACTGCACCCGGTAGATTCCCCCTATACTGAGTATTTACATTTGGGACTACGAATCGATATTCCGGAAGATCCTCTCGCATTATGAGTTGGACTATGGGACGGTATCCCGGGAGTTCCACTGGATATTTACATTTGGGACTATAGGACGGTATCTTGGGAGATCCCTGGTTGTTATCTTTGTGTTGAGTTGTATTTCTTTCTGTGTTTACTTTGCCTCTGTAGTAGTTGTTGTTGTCCATTATATCCTGTGTTACTTTACTGTGGTATTCATTCGTGCTGTCTTTATTTTATACTATTAAACCTTATATTTTATTTAACCTCAGTAGGGCCCTGACCTTCCTCGTCACTACTCGACCGAGGTTAGGCTTGGCACTTACTGAGTACCGTTGTGATGTACTCATGAGCTTTCTGCACATATTTTTCATGTGCAGATCCAAGTACTTCTGCTCAGACTTATCACGCTTGAGACGAGGCGCTTGAAGAGATTGCGGGGTATATCTGTCGCGTCCGCAGACCAATGAGTCCCTTTCTACTCTCCCTTTTTGTATTAGCCCTTATGTATTTTCGTTTCTTTGTTAGATATTCTGGAGTTAGATGTTTGTAGACATTCAAAGGCTTGTGATCATGAGATTCCGGGTTTTGGGAAATGTATTAGTTTTTGAGAGTTGATATTGTGTATGCCGAGCGGTACTTTTAAACATTATTTTATTTCACTATTTCGGTCTTTAATTATTTTCTTCCGCAAATTAGTTTATTTTCCGCATTGTTAGGCTTACCTTGTCGTAAAGACTATGTGACGTAACGGTAGTTCACGGAGTGCGAACCGGGGGAGTGACACTTTTTTGGAAGATAATTGCTAAGATCCCTTTTCTTTTTCTGGGCGTTTGTGCAACTCAAAGAATGCATATAAATCCAAAAGCCTTGTTTACGGGAATATAATCTTAATGCCAAATACAAATATTATAAGACGCACTATCAGATTGCTTATGCCCGAATAAACACTTCTCACACCTTAGGCGGATCCACCTTTAGGGTGGGATGGTACAGACCCGTTAGGTTGATAAAACTTTTTATGTTAAATTTTTCTTAAGCTAAGTTAAATATTTAATGAGATTTTTACATTCCTATACACTATATGAAATTATATTATCCTTCCTGCTCAAGTTTTACTATAATTATATTTTATATACCCAATTATTATTTATGTACATTTTAAGGGAATTAATGATAATAATTAGTGTCCTAAAATTACTCTAACATATCTTCCACTCCCCCACATTTCTCTCTCCACATCTCATCTCCCTCCCCCACATATCTTGCACTCACCCACGATTCCACCATTAACAACCATTAAAAAACTTTGAAATTTTAAATTTGAATTTGGATTTTCAAAAAATTAATATTTGTTTGAATTGGATGTTGTTGCAAATAATTGGGAATTCTCAATACCTCTCTCTCTATCTCTCAATCCCTAATTTTAGTAATGTAAAGCAAAAGAAAAGAGAGCAGCAATTCCATCATTGACAGTTATTAAAAAGCTTTGAAGCTTTGAATTCGAATTTGGGTTTTCAAAAATCATTATTTGTTTGGATTGAGTGTTGTTGCAAATAATTGGGAATATGGTTTGTAGTTTATATCTCAATTTTGAGGGGTTTTGGTGAAGATTAGACTTGGTTTTAGCTGAATTTCAGAATGAAAGAAGAAGAAGAAGAAGAAGACATGATATATATTATATTTACGAAATTGTAGTAAAATTGTACAAAATTTATATTATGTTGTTTATATATTTTTCTTTTATTTATTTAACTATTGTATGAAAGTTGAACAACATTGTATTAAAATTATATTTAAGTTGTATGATATTGTAGTTGTATATAACTGAGTAGAAATAATGTATAAAAATTATAGATAAGTTGTAGATAAGTTGTATAATACATAATTAGTTGTATGAAATTTGTTTTTACTATGTATAAATCAGATACAAAATATACAAAAGACATATTATATAAATTTTGTATAAAATTTATATTTAAGTTGTATGTTATTATAGTTGTATTTAACTGGGTAGAAATAATGTGTGAAAGTTATAGATAAGTTGTAGATAAATTGTATAATATATAATTAGTTGTATAAAATTTATTTAACTATGTATAAATCAGATACAAAATATACAAAAGACATATTGTATGAAAGTTGAACAACATAGTGAATTTCCCCAAATTCACTGTGATTTCCCAATTTATATTATCTCTGATTTGTTGCTTTGTTTTTCTGTTTTCTTCCAATTCACTTATTTTCTCCTCCTCAATTTTAGTAACCGTTCTATGTGAGATTGCTAATTCGTAAGCAATATTCTGTTGCTTTTTCATGACTTTCCCATATGGATATGGTGGTTGAAGTACTAAGCAAAACTTTGATAAAAGCAAGAAACTGAAAAATACAGTCATATACTCCTTTTGAGATTGAGATTCTATATGAACATATTTCCCATTCTTGTTTTCTTATCAATGATAGTGCCATTTCTTATAGGTTACAATAAAATATTATTGAACTGCAAACATCAATTATTGTCTTTATGATTTGCCTAAACCTTAAAGATTAAATGATTTGTCTTTTTAAATTTAGTGTTTGTTAAACAGTGACGCCCGAATTGGAGAGAAAGTATTGTATAAATTTTTTAAAAGGATGTTTATTATACACAAA
Organism: Nicotiana sylvestris; assembly: GCF_000393655.2. Lineage (NCBI taxonomy): Eukaryota > Viridiplantae > Streptophyta > Magnoliopsida > Solanales > Solanaceae > Nicotiana > Nicotiana sylvestris. The sequence continues at coordinate 109,419,033 of NC_091067.1, forward strand.
TACTCTAATTTAGTTTTTTTTTTGTTTAGATTATTTTAATTAATACAACCAATCAATGGAACGTTAGTGTTGCCTTTGTCGGTCTATAGTTCATAAAATTTACCCAACTATTCAACACTAAAATCACCTCGTGGGAAGGTGGGTACAGTCGTACAAATTTGAACACATTTAGTATTAAGAAATTGTATGTTTAAATTCATTTCTATGCAAGATCTATAGCTTCTATCGAAGATATGGGGAGAAAGAGAGAATCTGGAGAGAAATGGGAGAGAGGAGAGGAAAAAAAGGAAAAGGGTGTAACTAAATCTCTTAATTGAAGGCACAAATAATGGATTGAGAGCCTTTTAAGGTGGATTGTATATATTTCATAAACAAAACTTGTTTATGCCGAGTATTAACTAAACATAAACATTAAAAGTAATAAAGTTTCAAATAGTGTATAGAAATAAAAAAATTCCATATTTATTTCTATCTAACGGTTTGTGGAAAACTAGATAAAAATATCATGGATGATAGACCTTTTGAAAAGCCTTTCTTATATTTTGAACCTTGTTCGACTCTTTCTTTTCTTTTTTCTTTTTTTAATTTCCTTAGTCCCAACCATTTCCATTTTCAGTTATCTTCCAATTAACTATTTATCTTTTTATTATTTTTTATGTTTTTCATTCCTCTATTCTGTTATATTTGTGATTTCCAGTGAGAACACTAAAAAAAGAGACTCCAAAATTTTAAAATCCCGTAAATTAAGCATTTCTCTTAATCTCACATATGTGAGTATTCTTCTTTCAAGATCGAAAAATTTGATCTCGATGAAAATTTTGGATTGAAATCAAATTTAATTTATTATTAAATTTTTTTGTTTATTATATCTTAAAAATGTATGCTATTCTATGATTGTTAAATTCAATCTAAATCTCATTACTGTTGATTGGGATAAAATATTTGTAAGCATTACTTAGAAAAAAATATGAAATTTTGATTTTGATTTTTGGGAACTTGTAGCTTATCTAATTCTAATATTAACTTATGGGGTGTAATTTGCCTATTTAAGATTTTTTTTTGTTCTTATTTTAATTGGTGTAATTCCCTTGTGGAAGATGTTATTTTCTTAATTTTTAAGGGAAACACATTATTATCAAACGAGGAATCATGTTTTACTTCAATCACTTTGTTTATCCTAAAAATTAGATAACAATTAAACTTATAATGTGGCTTTAATGATATGTGATTTCACCTAATACCAATTGATAAACGTAAAGATGAGTGATGCAAATTGATAATAATACAAAGCAAACCTGTATTTTGTCAATGCCCTCGAGCTAATGAACCCTCGAGCTTGGTAGAGTAAGACAGTTAAAGAGCAGTAAGTTGATGAACAGAAGAAAGAAATACTATATTGCTTTGATATTCGTGAATGTAAGGTGTTTACAAATGATGGGGGATCCCCCCCCCAATATACTAGTGGAATCCTAATTATAGTACAATTCTAATTACGAAAATAAATCTCATGATTGGTACAAATAACCTCCCTTGATTTGATCTGTTCCGAGATTTTCGCCGTGATCTTCGACCAGTTACGGATATCTCGCCTTTTTGTTATTGCACTTCACTCGAAGTCGGCCATATTTAATCTCGATTGCTGTTGGCCTCGGTTTCAACGAACACTTCGATCTTTAGACTCGATGCCTTGTTTTCGAACTCGGGTCTGATTCATTACGAGGCTACCTCCGATGCAAATTCCTTGTCTCGATCAAATAGTAAAATCAGGTAGGCCCCATTTTGACCGTATATAGATAGTCCTCTCGTTTCTTGGAGTGTAACAAGAACAAACGAACTGAGCTTCGATTTTGTACCTCGACCAATTATGATGCCACCCTCGTGACGTAAGCGACGGAGGCTACTGAAGCGTCGCGTTTGCACAGTTCTCAAGATCATTAAATAGTGCCAGTTGATGGTCGGCCACTAGTGTTTTCAAACCGTCATAGCAGATATTATAAATAGATCTTCTTCATAATTTTCTCAAACTTTACTTTCAAAATTTCTCCTAATCCTCAAAAACTTTTCTATTCCTTTCAAGCTTATTAATTTTGAAGGTTCTTCAAATCATGTTTGCCAATCGTTTCTTAAAATAACAAGTTTCGTCTTCTTCTTCTTTCTTTGAACTCATATAACAATGGCGAAAACATAAAAAACCATTCCTCAAAAGGAAAAAAGCCTCTTCATCGTGGTCGACCGGTGATAAAATACTGGTGGAGCCATGTATCGAAGAGTGTGTCCCCGGGTCATATGACCTTACTTCCGATTTTAAAGTTGAAAAACCCTCGTCAGTCCCTAGCCGTTGTGAACCAATGTCGAGACACATATGCTCGATAACCAAAGGGGATCTTGAGCGGGTGAAAAAAGATTGCCATTGGAAAAACAAGGAGGTGGTGATTCCTACCCCCGATGAGGATATTACCACTCATGTGAAAGGGTTTTTAAGTATTTACAATTACCCGTTCACGCTGGGTCCCGTCGATCTCGTTATTATCGACTTCTGCCGCCAATACCATATAACCCTAGGCCAAATCCACCCCTCTTTTTGGTGCATCATTATTTTGCTCTGATTCTTCGTGAGCAAGGTCGAAGGGATGTCTTTCACCCTCGATTGTCTCATTAGACTGTACAGCCCCCATCTCTATCGAGACGTACCGGTAAGGCTTCAACGTCGGGCCATAAAGGTGTTGTTCTCGAGCATAGACGAGGACAAAGATCGAGGATGGATGGGTCGGTTTGTACGAGTTAGGACTTCTGACATAATCTCGGCCGAGAAAATGCCATTCCTCGAAGAGTGGAACATGAAGCATAAGTACAAACCCACTAATAGCTTTTGTTGATTGTCTTGCTTCCTTTACCTTTTCTCATCAACATTCTTTCTTATGATGCAGCGGTCTCTTGGGTGCCCGGTGTGATCTCGAACCTTGAAGGTTGGGTTCGAAAACTGGACTCAACCTCTTCGTACACTGAGCACTCATGGTGCGATTTGGCCGAGGGTCGATGGGAGGCCAAAAATCACAGTAAGCTTCTCTATTCGTGTTTGATGCCTTCCTATGAAATTTTTCTTTTATTTTTTTATTTTTACTTGATTTCCTCCTATACAGGTCTCAAAGACAAAGCTGTCATGAGGTCGCCCCCACCTGGGGAAGAGGAAGCCCGAAACCGGCTAAGGATAAGAAGAGGAAAATGGTCTCGCCTTCTGACACTCCAAAGCCTAAGAAGAGTAAGACTCGTAAGTCGAAGAATGACATTGTCGCTCTGCTTGCTGACGTAGCCCAGAAACTACGAGATGAAGAAGAGGATAAAGAAAATGATGACTATGAGCTTGTGGCTCGAATGAGGGGAAGCGTTGAAGCTTCAAAAGCAGCTGAGCCGGTGACGGCCGAGGAGGCTCATCTTTGGACCAAGGAGATCTTGAAAGATGGTCCGAGCAAAGTCCCCTAGTCATCGGAGGCCAAAAATGTCTTTTGCCGTGATGAACAATCGACGAGTGTGCCTGAAGAGTCCGGTTTCGAGGCCTTCTGAGAAGGAGAGAGCGCCCCAAGTGTCTTGCTTGGGGCAATCAACATTGATGATTCGCCATCCCTCCCCACATTTTTTGCGGAGTGAATTCGAGAGGCCCAGTCTATGGAGATCCCCGATGTGGGAACTGCCCAAGGGGATGACTTATTCCGTGGCTGCTTCACGGGGATCGATGATGTTTCCGACCTAGATGTATCGATCATTTTCTATGAGGCTCAACGACTCCTGAACCAGGTAGATTTCAGCTCCCGTTATTAGGTTTACGTTTGCTTTTATTTCCTTTTGTATGATTTTCTTCCTTTATCCAGAGGCTGTGATGCTTTATCGGAAGCATTTTCCAAATCCCGAGCTGAGCTGAATCAGTATGAGGCTGATCTTAAAAGGCTCACGGAGGAAAGAGACACCCTTAAATTCCTCTATGTGTAAAAAGAGGAGGAGGTCAGGGACCTCTGAGCTGAATTGGCAATAGCTCATAAAGAGCAGACTAACCCGATTGAATAGGTAATGAAGATTTTTCTTAGAAGTTTAGTGTGTTAATTCGGGGATGGCGACTGATACTTTGACCCTGCATGTTCAGTAGAAGGCCGAAAAGATCGAGCAGCTTCGTGAGGAGGCTGAAATGAATAAGGCAGAGACTTTAGGCTGGAAGCATAACATGGACCGCCTTGCCTCTGAGAAAGATACTGCTCGAGCCCAGTTATCTTCGATCGAGCGTCAACTCTAAAGCGTGAAAGAGGAGAGCTTGGCCCGAGCCAACAAAATTGATGAGCTTAAGGATCGGTTGACCGCTGAGCTTGCAAAGGCCACATCTGAGGCAGAAAGAATAAAGGCCAATGCGGAGGCGGTCGTGGCCATCTATCGAGCTGATGTTAAAGCCGCTCACGCTAGGGCTGTTCATTCGGATCAGATATCCGAAATCCGAACTGATCCATTCAATTTTGAATTTCGGATTTCGGATTGGATCGGATTTCGGATTATGTTTATTAAAATTTTGGATTTCGGATCGGATTTCGGATTAGTATATTTTAATCCAATCCAATCCGAAATCCGAAATTATTAGGACATGTATAAATACTACACTTTAATTTACATCAACCTCCAAGTTATTACCTTTACAATTGCTAGATTTAGCTATATTGGCACCATAGTACTCTCATAATTGCATAAATATGAATTTTTCTTAATGTATTGCCTCTTTTACAAAGAAAATATACATATTAGTTTAACTTTGAGGCATAATAATACGATCTGATATCCGATCCGATCCAAACTTTAAAATTCGATCCTATCCGATATAATTCGGATCGGATTCGGATTACATTTTCTAGAATTCGAAATCCAAAATATGCTAAATCCGATTCGATTCGATCCGTGCACAGCCCTAGCTCACGCTCGAGAAAAGGAAATTTCCGATGCTACTCAGGTTCGATCATTCTGTGTTTCTGAGCATGCCAAGTCCCAGTCTCAGAGAGAGACTCTCGAAGAAATTCATGCTCGTGGTTTTGACCTCACTACCGATATTGAGAACACGAAAGTGCTCGAGGCCGAAGCCAAAGCTATGCTCTCCGAAGATGATGACTCCGGGAGTGCAAGTGGATCCGAGAGAGGATAAGATGAAGATGGAGCTCCCGAGGAAGATTAGGCACTTAGAATTTTTTTTATTCTTCTTTTTTTTAGATTGTTTGTGTAAGACCCTGTGTGGTCTTTGTAAATACTTTCGTATAGATGAAAGGTCTTTTTTCTTTCCTATTTGTCTCTAATTTCTGTTTTGTGAAAATTCTGTATTGCTTTCGCCTTATGACAATTCTGATATACTTTAGGTTTTGTGAGAAATTCGACTCACTTCGCTGCTTTGTGAAAATTTTGTTGAAATCTGATTGTTATAGTCTCTATAATCGAGTGAGTACTTGTTCGAACTTAGAGTAGAAAAACTCTTAGGCTTTTTGGTTAAGCGAGGGCGGGTCCTCAAGCTCAACAATGTAATGGCCCTTAGGCTCTTAAAAAGAGTGGATTTTTTTCTTTTTTCGACTTAAAAGTTTTAGTCATATAAAAATTTATTATGCCTTAGCATGAGATAGATCTGTACCTATTAGGGTTCACTATTATTGAAAAAAACATTGTTATGCCTTAGCATTAGTTTGTTGAGTTTGGTACTTCTTAAGGTTTTCGAGGGTTGATGTTATCACAACCTTATGTAAATTTGCCGAGGGTAGCCCTTTTTAAACCGATTTTATGAAAATATTTGAAAGCCTGTTTGATTACAGAATTCGGACGTCTCTGAACCGTGTTAGTTTGGACGTAACCTTTAACTTGATATTTGCCCATTGGGCTTGTTTCTCGATTATACTTAAAACTTGTTCGAAGTATTAGTCCCCGAGTGGCGTGGTTGTGGCCTATAAAATTGAGGATCGCCTTTTTAAGGTCCTAAGATTTCGAAGTTTGATATTCGAGTATGTCGATTTTCGGACGACAGTCCCTGAGTACGGGGTTAATTGCTCGAGCTTTAGTTGTGATTGGCTCTTGAGCCGGTTTCCGTAATATACCGTAAGTATAAAATTGTAAAGTAGAAATCTCGCTAAGGCATGGAACATCTGATAAGGAAAAAGTACTTACTTCAATAGATCATTCATGCGTACATGTTTTGTCATTAGGGCTCAGGCAATCTACACGGGCACAGTTCGTTTGACTGTTTTCCCTTTATAAATTTTCCTATCGAGACCCTGTTGACACAAAGTATTTTCCTTGGAAACATAACATCCAAGGGGGATAACCCCCAGTAATCGAGGTTGATTGTAAAGAAGCCTCAGATACTGTTGAATTTCTCTAAGTTAGCACGAACAATGGATTCCTCATTAAAAACCTTGCCAAAAAATCCCATTTGGGATAAAAATCGGTCGAAGGGAAAAAGAGTGCAACACGTGCTTTCCGACCGAAGGATTTTGATTTTGGATAGAACTTTGACGTCTTCAACCAAACATCTCCAATAAGTTAGTATAAAATACAAATAAAAAAGGGAGAAAAATATACCTTAGCAACAATATCTCTTGAGGAGTGATATGTTCCAATTATTTGGCAATTGTTTGCCGTTTATCGTGCCATGTTTATAAAAAAATTCCAACAATGCCGAGGACCTGATACGGTCCTTCCGAATTTGGACTGAGCTTTCCCTCGTTTGGGTCTCGAGTGTTGATGGTGACTTTTCTCAAAACTGAGTCCCCAATTTTGAAGTGTCGAAGATTGGCTCTTCGATTGTAATATTTTTTGATTCGTTGTTTCTGGGCAGCCATTCAAAGAAGGGCGGCTTCCCCTTTTTCATCTAGCAATATGAGGCTCGTATTCATAGCTTCATGATTTGATTCTTCCATTGTGTACTGAAACCTGACACCTGGTTCCCTGACTTCAACCGGGATCAGAACTTCAGCGCCATATACTGAGGAAAATGACATTGCCCCCGTACTAGATTTTGTCGTTGTCCGATATGCCCAAAGGACTTCAGGCAAAATTTCTCTACATTTCCCCTTAGCGTCGTTCAACCTTTTCTTTAGGTTCTAAATGATGGTCTTGTTTGTCGATTCGTCCTGTCCGTTCCCACTTGGATGATATGGCGTCGATAATATCCTTTTTTATTTTGTGATCTTCGAGGAACTTCGTTATTTTGCTACCGATGAATTGTTTTCCTGTCACACACTATCTCGGCGGGTATCCCGAATCATCATATGATGTGTCCCAAATGAAGTTGATGACTTCTTTTTCTCTGAATTTCTTGAAGGCATATGCTTCAACCCACTTAGAGAAATAGTCAGTCATAAATAAAATGAACTTAGCTTTACCTAGGGCCGATGGTAGAGGGCCGGCGATATCCATTTCCCATTTCATGAACGGCCATGGGGATATGACTGAATGAAGCTACTCCCCGAGCTGGTAGATCATTAGTGCATGTCTTTGGCATTTGTCGCATTTTCAAATGAACTCCTTAGTATCTTTTTCCATATTGTCCCAATAGTATCCTGCTCTGATGACTTTGTGAACCAGTGATTCGGCACTGTAATGGTTCCCGCAAGTACCTTCGTGAATTCTTCGTAGGACATAGTTTGTATCTCCCGGACCCAAGCATATTGCCAACGGCCCATCGAACATCCTTCTATACAACGTTCCATCTTCGAAAAATATGAATCGTGTAGCTTTCGTTCGTAAAGTCGTCGATTCCTTAGGGTCCGACAGAAGTTTTCCATTCTTCAGATAATCGATATATTTGTTTCTCCAATACCAAGTTAGGCTTGTGGAGTTTATTTCGGCATGGCCTTCTTTGACTACCAACTTTGAAAGTTGTACGACAGTCCCTGAACTAATTTCATCATCTTCGACTGATGACCCCAAATTTGAAAGGGCATCAGCCTCACCGTTCTGTTCTCGAGGTACATGGTGTAGGGTCCATTCTTTGAACTGGTGTAAGGTTACCTACAATTTTTCCAAGTACCTCTGCATTCGATCTTCTCGAACCTCGAAGGTTTTGTTGACCTGGTTAACCACGAGTTAGGAATCACACTTGTCCTCGATGACCTCTGCTCCTAAACTTTTAGCCAGCTCGAGACCTGCAATCATGGACTCATACTCGGCCTCATTGTTAGTCAACTTAAGGTTTTTGATAGATTTCCAATCGTATTGCCTGTGGGTGGCTTCAAAACAATGCCTAGCCCGAACCCCTTTGCATTCGAAGCTCCATCTGTGAAAAGGGTCCACTCCCCTGAAGATGTACCCGATTTTAGCAATAGTTTATTTTCAACCTCCGCCACGAGGGCTGATGTAAACTTGGCCACGGAGTCTGCTAATATTTGAGATTTGATGGCTGTTTGGGGTTGATACTCGATATCGTACCCACTAATTTCGATGGCCCATTCAGCCAATCAGCCCGAGAGTTCGGGCATGTGCAAAATATTACGAAGGGGGTAAGTGGTTACGACACAAATTGGGTGACACTGAAAATACAGTTTTAATTTCCTAGAGGTTCTTATTAGAGAAAGCACTAATTTTTCTAAGTGTGGGTACCAGGTCTCTGCTTCACCTAAAGTTTAGCTAACGTAGTAAATGGGAAATTGCGTACCTTGCTCTTCTCGAACTAGGACACCACTTACTGCGACCTCCGAAACTGCCAAATACAAGTAGAGTTGCTCGTCCACTTTTGGAGTGTGAAGCAATGGTGGGCTCGAAAGATATCGCTTAAACTCTTCTAATTCCTGTTGGCATTCTGGGTTCCAAGTGAAATTGTTCTTCTTCTTGAGCAGTGAGAAGAACCTGTGACTTCGATCCGAAGATCTCGAGATGAAACGGCCTAAAGCGGCTATCCGTCTTGTTAAAAACTTTGTACGACCTTAACGTTGTCCACGACTGTAATGCCTTTGATTGCCTTGATTTTATCGGGTTTGATCTTGATCCCTCAGTTTGACACCATAAAGCCAAGGAACTTGCCTGAACCAACCCCGAATGCACATTTCGCGAGGTTGAGCTTCATGTTGAATTTTCTTAATATGTCGAAGGTTTCCTGCAAATGTGTCAAATAGTCCTCTGCGTGCAGGGACTTAACTAACATGTCATCAATATAAAACTCAATTGATTTACCTATTTGTTCTTTGAACATTCGGTTTACTAGGCGTTGATAGGTAGCACCAACATTTTTAGTCCAAACGACATTACATTATAGCAATAAGTACCGTACTTAGTGATAATGAAGTATTTTCCTGATCCTCCAAGTTTATTTATATTTGGTTTTACTCGAAGTAGGCATCAAGAAAGCTAGGGATCTCATGGCTGGTCGTGTGATCATGCGCTCAATATTCGGCATGGGAAAAGAGTCCTTAAGTCATGCTTTGTTTAAGTCTTTATAGTCTATACACATTCTAAGTTTATTCCCCTTCTTGGGGACTACAACTACGTTTGCTAACCACTCGGGATACTTCCCTGATGGATCCTATTTTGAGATGTTTGGTTACCTCGTCCTTAATGAATGCATGCTTTACCTCGGACTGCGGCCTTCTCTTTTGCTTTACCAGTCTGAACTTCGGGTCCAAATGCAATCGATGAGTGGTGATCTCCGGTGGGATACCTATCATGTCAAGGTGGGACCAAGAAGAATAATCCATATTTTTCCCTGAGCTCGGGAGTTAACCTCGTGCCCAGGTATACCTTTTGATCGGGCAGATGCTCGATCAGTATGACTTGTTCCAGCTCTTCGACCGTTGGCTTTGTGGCATCAAAATCATCGGGGATTACAAAGGTTTGAGGTATCATACGATCATCATCCTCGAGAATCTCCTGCTGCTCTGATCTTGTCGAAGCTAACGACTGTGGTTGATATTTGACTCCCTTCTTTTCCTTTGATTTTGGTCCCTTAGTTGATGTTAGTGCCGATACTGGTATTACTTCATCAATTGCAAATATCTATTTAGCTGTCGGTTGTGCGCCGTACATCGTTTTGTCTCCTTCTGGTGTTGGGAATTTTAAAACTTGATGAAGCGTTGAAGGTACTGCCCTTATATTAAGGATCCAAGGTCTTCCGAGCAGCTCATTGTACCTCATGTCACCTCCAATCACGTGGAACTTCGTTTCCTGGATAGTTTCGGCCACGCTCACTGGCAACATGATTTCCCCTTTGGTGGTTTCACTCGCCATGTTGAAACCGTTGAGCACTCGATCTGCAGGCACGATTTGATCCTGAAGGCCGAGCTCCTCCACGACCTTCGATCGAATAATATTTGTCGAGCTACCTGGATCAACCAACACACGCTTAACTTGAATTTTATTCATAAGGATAGATATTACCAAAGCATTGTTGTGATGCTGTTCGATCCCTTCTGCATCCGCATCATGGAAAGATAAGGTATTTTCTGGTAAGTAGTCCCGGGTACGCTTCTCCCTTGTAATTCTAACTTTGGTGCATTCAAATGTCAGACCCTGAGGAATATCGACCGCACCGACAATCATATGAATCATGTGTTGCGGTTCCTCCTGTTCATTTTTCCTATTTGCGTCCCTATCTCTGTAGTGGTTTTTTCCTGGGTCACTCAAGAACTCTCGAAGATGACCTTCGTTGAATAAACGTGCTACCTCCTCCTTTAATTGTCTGCAGTCTTCGGTTCTGTGACTGTAGGTTCCATGGTACTTGCACATTTGATTTGGATTCCTTTGAGCTGGATCGGTTTGCAGGGGTCTGAGCCACCTAGTATCCTTGATTCTTCCAATGACTGACACAATACCTGAAGCATCGACGCTAAAGTTGTATTCCAATAACTGTGGTGCTTCCTTAGGCTCGACATGTTTATCGAATCCACTCTTATTCATGAGCCGTCGAGAATTTTGACCTCAATCATTCCTTCAATCATTTCGAATGGGATTACGTCCTAGTCTGCTATTTCTATAATCTGCGCTATATGGTTGATCGATCTATGTTCGATCGGGGCTCTCTGTCGATGTCTCTTTGAATCCTGCCTTCAAATCTATTTGGGTAAATGGAACCGGACGGGTCTTCCAACTGATCATCCTTGACTCTGATCTTTGATTGGTATCGATTATGTACATCGGCCCAGGTCACCGCTGGATATTTGATCAAATTCTACTTTAGTTGTCGTGAGGCTCCGAACTTTGCTCATTCAAGCCATGAGTAAAGTAATGGACAGCCCAATCATCGGTAGCCGGGGATAGATTCTTGCGCTCCATCTGAAAATTGAAATACGAATTTCCTTAGCATTTCATTGTCCTTCTGTCTCACTTTAAAGAGGTCAGGCTTCCTAGTCGCGACTTTTATTGCTTTAGCATGTGCCTTTATGAACGAATTGGCAAGCATGGCGAAAGAGTCGATGGAATTGGGCGGTAAATTTTAGTACCATATCATTGCCCCCTTCGATAAAGTTTTTCCAAATTTTTTCAACAGAACAGATTCAAATTCATCATCTTCTAAGCCATTTCCTTTTATTACGCATGTATAAGAAGTGACATGCTCGTTAGGATCAATGGGTCCATTGTACTTGGGAATTTATGGTATGCGGAATTTCTTCGGAATGGGCATCGGAGGAGCAATTGGTAGGAAAGGCTTTTGTACGAACTTTTTCGAATCTAAACCCTTCAGAATCGGGGGTGCTCCCGGTATTTGATCAACCCGGGAGTTGTACATTTCTACCTTTTTATCATTAGCCTCGATCTTCTTTTCTGCTGATTCAATTCGCTTAGTAAGCTCCTCGAGCATCTTCATGATGGCGGGATCAGTTCCCGATCCATTGTCGTCCAATTTCTCTTGTGTGGGTTCGGCCTTATGAGTAACTCCCTCTGATGTATCAAGTTCGATTCTGCTTGGGGCTCGATTCTGATTTTGGAGTTGCGCTATCGCGGCCTGCTGAGTTTCTAGCATGTCAAATATAATTGGAAGGCTAATTTCGCTTTCTTCACCATTTTGTGCGTTCTGGTCGGTTGCCCAGATGTCTCTATAGACGTTATTTTCAAGGTCGGTGCCTAAATCTTCACTAATGGCGACATGAGAACTAACATCAGCCGGATCTATGGCCTGTGGTGCGTCGGGATTGATTGGAGGACTCCGTTTCCCAGGGCGACTACGTGTTTGTTTTTACCATGAAGACCAAGGTCGTTATTAGTGTAAGTGGATACTACTTGAGAGTTTGACATGTTGATTTCTGAAATCAAAATACTCACGAGAACAAGTGTAAAAGTAGTGTGTGTTATGAAGGTTAAAATATTAAGCAATCGCTATTATCCCACCACGGTGGGCGCCATACTGTTTACCCTAAAATTGGATAACAATTAAACTTATAATGTGGTTTTAAGGATATGTGATTTTACTTAATACCAATTGATAAAGGTAAAAATGAATGATGCAAATTTACAATAATACAAAGCAAATCAGTATTTTATCAATGCCCTCGAGCTAATGAACCCTCGAGCTTGGTAGAGTAAGACAGTTAAAGAGCAGTAAGTTGATGGGCAGAAGAAAGAAATATTATATTGCTTTGATATTCGTGAATGTAAGGTGTTTACAAATGATTGGGACCCCCCTTTATATACTAGAGGAATCCTAATTATAGTACAATCCTAATTACGGAAATAAATCTCATGATTGGTACAAATAACCGCCCTTGATTTGATCTGTTTCGAGATTTCCGCCGTGATTTTCGACCGGTTACGGATATTTCGCCTTTCCATTATTGCACTTCACTCGAAATCGGTCATATTTAATATCGATTGATGCTGGCCTCGGTCTCAACAGACACTTCGATCTTTAGACTCGATGTCTCATCTTCGAACTCGAGTCTGATTCATTACGAGGTTACCTCCAATGCAACTCCCTTGTCTCGATCAAATAGTAAAATCGGGTAGGCCCGATTTTGACCGTATACACACTTCAATCCTTAAGATTTCATTATCAGTTAAAAATTCTTCTTAACCCTCCCATCAGATCAGATAATGCCATAAACAATAATGTCATTCCAACGAATTAGGTGCATGATGAATGCCATCGGAATATATATGAAAGATATCTTTCAATAGGTGCTTTCCAGAAATGATTTCTACTTTAAAATTTTGAGTGCCAATTATCAAATAGTGTTGAATTTGCATAATGTGTGAGGTTTCTAATTTCTCACCAGAGTGTTAATATTTTTTAGTAAAAACCCTGCCTCCGCCCGTGATTGGCTGCCTCTACCTAATGTAGCTTATCGAGACTTAAAACTCGACTTTTCCTTAACACACCCCACCTACTTCTGTTGGGGTACAATGGGGAATGGTCATGAATCTTGATGTTGGGAGTAATATGAGACTATTAAGAATTAGTACATGTTACACGTTAATGGTGGACTCTATTCATCAAGAAGGACAACATAACCTACTTGACTAACATGGTCTTCCAGATTTTTTTGTTTGATTAGTTGACTTTAGGAATTGGACGAGTCTGGCTCCCATTTGTGTTATTGCATTATGCTCTGTATTTCAATGAGTCTAACTCTAACTTTACTTAGAGTTTCTTTAGGAAAATAATGACTTTCTCTGTTTCAAAACAGAATAAGCCTGATTGTCACAAGGGCAACCTGGTTGCACAAAGTATTCCATATTCAAATAGGGTCGTATCTCAAGAGGTGTAACACAGATAATTTACTGTAATACAAGCATTAGTGGCAGTATTCATGGCTCAAAACCATGACGTATAGATCACATGGAGAATACACTCGATTTTACTAGTGAAAATTCTACTAACTGTTAAATTTGACAAGATTAATGTGAACTCGTGTGAATATTTGGAAGCCTCCTTTTAGGAAGAAATTGATAGATGCATTTTTCATGCATTTACATTTTATGATCACACTTTATGTAAAGTCATGCATGACATTACTAAAGCAATTTCCCATCTATAAATAGCAAGGGTTTTGTTCATTTGTAAACACCTCTCACTTGCTTCTTATCTCCTAAGGCATTTGAGTCTTCTTTCTCTCTTGTAGTATTTCACTTGTATTTTTGGAGTGAAATAAATTCTGAGTTGATTGTGTCCGAGGACTAGGCAGAAAAATAAATTTTGCCGAACCTCGTAAATTTCTGGTGTTTTTATCTATTTTCTTAATTACTATTTATTAGCTACCTTTAAATATAGTAGTTTTGATTTAATTACTCTCTATATATTCGGCTCCCGCAATAATTAGTATCAGAGCCAAGGTTCTATCTGAGTATGCTTTGTGGTTGCAACATAGTCTAAACTTCCACATCAGAAAAGAATTACTTTGATATTTTGTAGTGTCAGCAAATAAATAGTTCCTGTAGCAAAAATGGAAGATGTAACGATTCGACCGGTCATTTTACTTTTTATATCTCTGTTTCCCTAATTAAGACTTCTTGTATGTGCTTTTACTGTTTTATGACTTGTGGGGATGGTTGGTTTAGGTTTGGAAGGGTTCGGATTGAAATCGGAACACATAGTTCCATATTGTGGCCTATGGTGGCCAAGTTTGACTTGAGTCAATGTTTTGATTAAATAACCTTGGAATCGGGATTTGATGGTTCCAATAAGGTCGAATGATGATTTTGAACTTGGACGTGTGTCCGGATCGAGTTTCGGGTGATCCAGGAGCATTTCAGCACTTAATGTTGAAAGTTGGTTCCTTGAAGGGTTTTTAGTTATTTAAATTTGGTTTGGAGTAGACTTTGGTGTTATCGAGGTTCGTTTGGAATTCTGAGCCTGAGAATATGTCTGCATGGTGATTTATGACTTGTACGCAAAATTTGGTGTCATTCCAAGTAGTCTAAGTATGATTCGGCGCGTTCAAAGCTAATTAAGAAGTTTGAAGTTCATAAGTTGATTCAATTTGGTTTTGGGGTGTGATTCGTAGTTTCGATGTTGTTTTATGTGTTTCGAGGATGCGAGCAAGTCCGTATTATGGTTATTGAATTGTTGGTGCATTTGGACGGGGTCTCGGGGGGCTCGAGTGCGTTTCGGACTGCTTGGAGCTAAATCCAAAACTGCTGGTTTGCTATTCTAGTGTCCTTCTTCGCGAACGTGGAAGGACTCTCGCGATTGCGAAGAAGGATTTGGGGATTGGGTACTTTTTCTCTTCAAGTTCGAAAAGAAGAGCGCATTTGCGAAGATTTAGGACCAGTGGCCTTCGAGTTCGCGATGGCATGATCGCTTTAGCATAGAAGGGGTTGAAGGGCCAGGGGTCTATGGGTCATTGTTCTTCGCATTCGCGAAGGGCGGGTCGCATTCACGATGCTTGGGCTAGTCTAGCCTTCGCGATCAGGAGGACCCTATCGCATTCACGAAAGAAGAGTTTCAAGGCCTGGGCAGGCTTTGCCTTTGCGATCGCGAGGCCCTTTTCGCGATCCTGAAGAAGGGGCAGCTGGGCAGAGACTTAAATAAAGCCGGGATTTTGGCTATTTTGTTCATTTTTCTGATTTGTTGGACGATTTTAGAGCTTCTTGGAGAGGGGTTTTCACCTAGCTATTGAAGGTAAGTGATTTCTATACAATGTAAGTAAATACATAGATTATGATAGATTTTTTGTAAGTAAATACATAGATTATGGTAGATTTTAACATGAAAAATGTGAAAATTTTAGGAGTTTGTCGAAAAATCTAGATTTTGATAAAAAAGAGATTAGACCACGAAAATAATTATGGAATTGGGTAAAAACTATATATTTGTGTTCGTGAGGTTGTGGGTAACAACTATTTACAAATATTTCCAGAATCCGGGCAATTACTCTAATAGTTAAATTATGAACTTTTGAGCAATTATTGATTAGTTTGTACAATATTTGGATAGTTTCAGATTGTTCGGAACCGACTTGAGGCTTTTAGAGTAATTTGTGGACCAAAAGGTGGACTTGGCACCGACTTGAGTCATCTTCCGCACCGACAGATTGCTATGAGTGCGGGGAGCCCGGTCATATGAGGAAATCTTTCCCCAGGATTCGGCGTAAGGCGGTACAGCAGGGCCATCAATCTATGATTACCGCACTAGTTGTTGCACCAACCGACTGGCCTGCTAGAGGCAGAGGGCAGGTGGGTAGGGGTCACCCTAGCGGTGGAGTCCAGGCAGGTGGCGCTCCAGCTAGGTTCTATACTTTTTCATCTAGACCAGACGCAGTAGCCTCAGATGTCGTGGTCACAGGTATTATTTCTGTCTACGGTAGGGATGCTTCAGTATTATTTGATCCAGGGTCCATATACTCATATCTTTCTTCTCTATTTGCTCATTATCTGCATGTCTATCGTGTGTTCTTGGGTGCTTCTGTATATGTGTCCACGCCCGTGGGCAATATTTTTATTGTGGATTGGATCTACTGGTCCTGTATTGTGCTTTTTTGTGGTTGTAAAAACAGAGCGGATCTTCTGTTGATCAACATGACCGACTTTGAGGTCATCCTAGGTATGGACTGGTTGTCTTTGTATAATGCCATTCTTGGATGCCATGCCAAGACTATTACCTTGGCGATGCTAGAGTTTCCTAGATCGAAGTGTAGGGGTTCATCTATCAGTGCATCTAATCGGGTTATCTCTTTCTTGAAGGCTCGACACATGGTCGAGAAGGGTTGTTTGGCTTATCTAGCTTATGTTCGGGATACTACCATAGAGACTCATATGATTGATTTAGTGCCCGTGGTGCGAGAATTCTCCAATGTGTTTCCTTCTGATTTACCAGGCATGCCACCAGATCATGATATCGATTTCAGTATTGATTTGGCACCAGATATCCAGCCTATCTCTATTCCACCGTACCGCATGGCTCCGAAAGAGTTGAAGGAGCAGCTTGAGGAGTTGCTAGCAAAAGGGTTCATTAGGCCGAGTGGGTCGCCTTGGGCTGCGCCGATGTTATTTGTGAAAAGGAAGGATGAGAATATGCTGATGTGCATTGATTACCGCTAGTTGAACAAAGTTACCATTAAGAACAAGCACCCGTTGTAGCGTATTGATGATTTTTTCGACCAGTTGCAGGGTGCCAGGATGTTCTCTAAGATTGACTTGAGATCAGGGTATCATTAGCTGAAGATTCGTGCTTTGGATGTTCCGAAGATGGCTTTCCGGACTAGGTATGGCCACTATGAGTTTCTAGTGATGTCCTTCGGCTTGACCAACGCCCCGACGGAGTTTATGGATATGATGAACTGGGTGTTAAGGCCATATCTTGACTCCATCATCATTGTCTTCATTGATGACATATTGATCTACTCGTATAGTATGGAGGAGCACGAGCAGTATTTGAGAGTTGTGCTTCAAACCTTGCGGGAACAGAAGTTATATGCTAAATTCTCCAAGTGCGAGTTCTGGTTAGATTCTGTGGCATTCTTGGGGCATATTGTATCAGATGAGGATATTAAGATGGACCCCAGGAAGATCGAGGTAGTCCAGAGTTGGCCTCGTCCGACCATAGCGACCGAGATCAGGAGTTTCTTGTGGTTAGTAGGTTATTATCGCCAGTTTGTGGAGGGCTTCTCATCTATTGTAGCACCTTTAACTAGATTGACCTAGAAGGGTGCTCCGTTCCAATGGTCCGATGATTGTGAGGCGAGCTTTCAGAAGCTCAAGACAGTTTTGACTATCACACTAGTTTTAGTGTTGCCTTCCAGTTCAGGGATGTTACTGTGTATTGTGATGCTTCACTCGTTGGCCAGGGTAGTGTATTGATGCAGGAGGAGATAGTTATTGCATATGCTTCACGTCAGCTGAATCCCCACGAGAAGAATTGTCTCGTACATGATTTGGAGTTGGCCTTAATGGTTCATGCTCTCAAGATCTAGAGGCATTATCTTTATGGAGTGTCTGTGAAGTTTACATCGATCATCGCAGCTTGCAGCATTTGTTTAAGTAGAGGGATCTTACTTTGAGGCAGCGCATGTGGCTTGAGTTACTGAAGGACTATGATATTACCATCCTTTACCATCCGGGCAAGGCGGATGTGGTTGCGGATGCCTTGAGCAGAATGGCCGAGAGCATGGGTAGTTTGGCATTTATTTCAGCATGTGACGTCCGAGGGAAAATTAATTTTTCCAACACAGGGAGAAAATGAGAAAACAACAGAAGATTTTCTTCCGGAGGAAAAGCCAGTGGAAAGGGAGATTCCAACTCAGAAACCTCAACAACAACTTGAATCAATAGCAATCAGCAAGCAAAAAAGATCAATAATGAAATTTGCTCGTCTCATAGATATAGTGGCTTGTGCAGCCTCAATTGTAGTTGATGGTATTCCTACCACTTATAAAGACGCAGTCCAATGTACAGAGGAAGATAAGTGGAGGATATCCATGAATGAAGGAATGCAGTCTCTTCATCAGAATCGCACATGGAAATTGGCCAATCTCTAGAAGGGAAAGAAAGAAATTTGGGGCAATTGCATATTTGCAAAGAAAGAAGGATTTCCTAATAAAGAAGATTTCGCTACAATGCAATATTACTGGCCAAAGAATACACTTAAAAGGAGAGAATTGATTATAATTAGGTGTTTTCTCCAGTCGTGAAACACTCATCCATTAGAGTTTTGTTGGCTTTGATAGCACAGTTGAATTTGAAACTAGTTTAGTTAGATATAAAAACTGTATTTTTACATGGAGACTTGGAAGAGTAAATCTATATGACTCGCCCAGAAGGATTCAAATTTGCTAGAAAGGAAAATATGGTGAGCGAACTTGAAAAATCATTGTACGGATTGAAACAATCTTCTAGACAATGGTACAAATGATTTGACAAGTTTATGTTGCGGCTGAAGTACAGAAGAAGCAAGTACGGTCATTGTGTGTATCTGCGCAAGCTTGAAATAGATCATTCATAATTCTTCTTCTATACGTTGATTATTGATAGCTTCCAAAAGTCAAGAGGAAATTGATAAATTAAAGATTCAACTGAAAAAGGAGTTTGAGATGAAAGATTTGGGTGAGGCGAAGAAAATTCTTGGCATGTAGATAAAAAGAGATAGACATTCAAAGAAACTCTATCTATCTCAGAAAGAAAACTTGAAGAGAGAAATAGATCGATTTGGCATGAATGAGAACACGAAGTCAATTAAAACTCTGCTTGCTCCTCATTTAAAGCTTGATGCTGCTATGTCGCCAAAGATTGAAGTTGAACGAGAGTATATGTCAAGAGTGCCATATGCGAATGCCATTGGTAGCTTGATGTATGCAATGGTTTGCACAAGACCTGATATTTCACATGCTATCGGAGTTGTAAACAGGTATATGCATGATCCAGGAAAGGAGCATTGGCAAGTTGTGAAATGGATTCTACGGTATATTCGTAATACTATAGATGTTGGATTGATTTTTGAGTAGGAAGATAGTCAGTATCTGATTGGATATTGTGACTCAGATTATGCGGGTGATTTGGACTGGCATAGATCAACTACTAGCTATGTTTCACTTTTGCAAATGCACCAGTTAGTTGGAAGTCTACTTTGCATTCAACTATTTATTTGTCTACTATTGAGGCAGTGTTACAACCCATATCCACATGTGTTAGTTCATGCCATATATTAGTTAACATAAATCCAAGAAGGAATTATCTTTGAGATGATAAGAAGTCAATCCTATTGGTCTTAAGTGATACAAGAGTGTATAAGGGTGATTAACCAGTATTA
This sequence comes from Nicotiana sylvestris, assembly GCF_000393655.2. Lineage (NCBI taxonomy): Eukaryota > Viridiplantae > Streptophyta > Magnoliopsida > Solanales > Solanaceae > Nicotiana > Nicotiana sylvestris. The sequence continues at coordinate 109,438,705 of NC_091067.1, forward strand.
GAAGTTAAACGAATCAAGGATGTTGTAACTCGTATTTTTAGGTAATCTAGCGGTGCTTAATACACTCAAGAGGTCATTTATTAAGGTATTTTAATCATATAATATCCGTATCATAAGTCTTGAAGTCAAACGAGTTATGAAACAAAAGTCGACAAAAGTTGTCGCAACTTAGGTTCATAATTTTACTTAAACATTAGGTCAAATGTTTCTAATATTTTCTCATAATTTACAAGGAATTACGGGGTGATATACCAACCAAATTAAATATCTATGAGTCTAGTTTCCAACGCATTAAACCGTTCATCGATACGATCTTGGAGTAGAGAGATATTCGCATTTTCGCGAGACTGCGCCAAGCACCTCTCTATGGGGCCCACTAAGTCGGTTCAAGATATTTGGACCTATATAGGATGACTCCAACCCGTTTTAAGTCATTTCTTTTCACTATTTTCAGACCTTAGAACCCTAGGAACATCCTCTCAAGGTTCTCTCAAGATTCAAGACCCAAAAAAGGGGCAAACAACACAAATCAAGTGTCGGGAATTCCGTGGCGCTAGTAAGTCTCTTGTTCTTCTTGTTGTTGCTCATTTTTGTGTTGTTCCAGCTCGTGTGGGAGGTTGTTTTAAAGGGTTTATGTTCTGTAAATACTCCCTCATGTTCTTAATATCAATCCTAGGTGATTTCAAGCCTTCTAAAGTGATTCTAGTGCCGAAAAACACTAATTGATCGCTAGTTTCGCTTTTTTGTTGTTGTGGCAGCATTGGAGGGATATTTCATGGAAATTTAAGGTCAAATTGGAGTTGTTCTTTCTGTATAAAGGTAAGGAACCTCTTACTCTATATGTATTTAAGATTATCCAAGTTGCGGCTAAGCCATTGAAGCTAGAACTTGTGAGATATATATCGAAAGGCTTGGTAGTAATGTTATTGTTTTGTGGACTGTTTTGCGTTGTTGTTGGGCTGCGTATTTTACTACTATATTGTGGAGTTTTGGAGGAGGAAGGGTGTGGGGAAACACCATATATATGTAGGGTTATGGGCTGATAGTTATTCGTAACATTTCCAGATTGTTTGACACGACTATGGTGGTCGTCGTATGTATGGAGTGATTAGGCTGTGTGTGGACTATATTGGGAGGCTCAATATGTTTATTATTGATGTTGTTTGGGCTGTTTGGTGACTATTTTGAATGGTGTGAGGTCATATATATAGGGGAGGTGCTGTCCGTTTCATCGTAAAATAGGTTGTGGTCGATACATAATAGTTATGACGCTTAAATGATAATGATAGTATCGTTTCTCTTATTGTAGACTAAGGAGTTTTGACAATTGCATAGCTTGAGATTAGGGCAGTATATACAAGGTATGTGAGGCTATCCCTTTCCTTCTTTTGCACGACTCCGATTGTACATAATGTAATGAACGATCTTCCAAGATACTCTACTCTTAGAAGCTAGCAGTACTTACATTGTTTTCCCTCTTATGGAACGATTGATGTTAATGTTGCTTCTCTTAGTCTTATGTTATCAATGTTGTTGGTACTTCCTGATTCTTATAAGGTTCATAGTGAAGAGTTAGTCCTAATAACGTGTACAGAGGATACCGACCTTACGTCACTCCGAAAGGTTTAGAATGTGATTCCATGAGTCGAGCATGCATTATATATATGTATCTATTTTACTCTACCGAGCCACGCTATAGTTGGCCGGGTACGACACCTATTGTGCAACCACTGATCAGTTGGGTTTTACCGAGCTCCACGTGGCCGGGTACGATTCTACCGAGCCTATTATGGCCGGGTACGATATGATGATGATGATGCCCACAGAGGCGAATGCTTTAAAGGTTTATGTATTTATACATATGTATCATGCATTTCATGTAAGTAGCCCTCAGAGGTACTAAGATGTTACAGGTGGTATATTCTTTATCCTTGCTTACATTACTGATCGTATTTATGGTTCCTTGCCTTACATACTCAGTACTTTATTCGTACTGACGTCCTTTTATTTGTGGACGCTGCATGTCGTGCTGCAGGTCCTGATAGACAGACAGGTGCAGCTCCCCCACCACAGTAGACTGTCCAGTTCAGCGGTGATTGGCGAGATCCCTTCTCCGGACTTGCCTTGGTCTTGGTATGCAATTTTTGTTATAGACATTATGGGTATGTCGGGGCCCTGTTCCGGCTATGTTGCAACACTTATGTTCTTTTAGAGGCTCATAGACAGGTGTCGGCTCATGTATAGTTTGGTATGCCTTGTCGGCTAGTTTTTGTTGTATAGTCTTTCATAGTAGCGTGGTAGCTCATACCTTATATGTAGTTTCTTGATTGTCTGGTCATCCCCTGCTATGTATGTTCATGCCGTCATATTTTATTGCTGGTTGTCCATGATCTAGGTCTACCATTTATATTGATCTCTTTAGCCTTAAAAGATAATAATGAAGGTTAGATGAAATGTACGTTGGTGCTCGGCAAGTGTGGTCGGGTGCTAGTCATGGCCCTTCAGTTTGGGTCGTGACAAACTTGGTATCAGAGCAAGTCTGTCCTAGGGGTTGTCTATGAGCCGTGTCTAGTAGAGTCTTGATTATGGATGTGTAGCGCGCCACATTTATAATCAGGAGGCTACATGACATCTAGGGTTGTTACCTTCTTCCTGAATCTAGATCGTGCGTAGAGTTGAGTCGTAAGTGTTCGTCTCTAATATTCACCTTGTTTTTTCAGTGATGCCTTCGACTAGGAAGCAAACGATTAGTAGACGGCTTGATACAGCAGCGGGAGAGGGTACCAGTCAGGTGCCCCAAGTCAGAGCAGGACAAAGTGAGGCTCAAAGTGAGATGCCCTCTCATACCTCATCTACTCCATCTCCTCCAGAGGATATTAGAAGGCACCCAGCGCCTCCAGTTCCTCCGTCTGGCACTCCAGACCAGGATATGCAGAGTGCTTTGCAGTTATTGACTAGCTTGGTAGCTGCTCAGGCTCAGAGGCAGAATACAGGTGCTGCTGAGAAACCAGTTAGTACAAGAGTTCGTGATTTTATTAATTTAGACCCTCCAGTGTTTACCGGATCAGACCCCAAGGAGGACCCACAGACTTTTATTGACCAGGTTCATCGTACACTTCGGGTTATGCATGTTAGTGATACAGAGGCAGTAGAGTTGGCTTCTTATCGGCTACGGGATTTAGCAGTTCTCTGGTATGATAGTTGGGAGAGATCCAGGGGTCCGAACCCTCCTCCAGCTGTGTGGAAGGAATTTTCTGAGGCCTTTCTTCGTCACTACTTGCCAGTTGAGATACGACGAGCTAGAGCTGATAAGTTCTTGAACCTTAGACAAGGTAATATGAGTGTGCGAGAGTACAGTATGCAGTTTGATTCTTTGGCAAGGTATGCTCCCCATATGGTGGCCGAGATGAGTGATAGGGTGCATATGTTCGTGAATGGGTTGGGACCACATCTAATAAATGAGTGTACGACAGCCTCCTTGGTGGAGGGCATGGATATTTCCCGTATTCAAGCTTATGCCCAGACCCTAGAGGATCGTAAGCGCCAGCAGAGGGCAGTTAGGGAGCAGGATAGAGGCCAGCATAAGAGGGCGAGATTTGCAGGGTATTCTGATGACTTCAGAGGCCGCATCAGGCCACAGTTTTCGAGGAGTTCGGCGCCACCTGTAGCTAGTGCTCCTCCACAGTTTCAGAGGCCTCGATATGATCGATCCTATTCTGGTCCAGGTCAGAGTTCGCGGGCATCTGGCTCGCAACATCACAGGGATACTAGTCAGATGAGACCCCCAACACCACATTGTGATCAGTGCGGCAAGGCCCACTTTGGACTGTGTCGTCGAGGTTCTGATGCATGCTATTCGTGCGGGCAGCCTGGCCATATGATGCGGGATTGTCCTAATAGAGGAGGTGATGGTATGGCTCAGCCGACTGGATCTGTGTCTGGTTCTTCCTCATCAGTTCGACCTCCAGCACGGGGTTTTCAGCAGTCGACAGGTCGTGGTAGGGGTAGAGGTGCAGTGCCGAGTTCGAGTGGTGCTCAAAATCGAACCTATGCTCTAGTAGGTCGACAGGATCTCGAGTCGTCTCCAGATGTTGTTACAGGTATTATATCTGTATTTTCTTATGATGTATATGCGCTGATTGATCCGGGATCTACATTATCATATGTTACACCCTTTGTGGCTAATAAGTTTGGCATTGAACCTGAATTGATAAGTAAACCCCTCGCGGTATCTACTCCGATAGGAGATTCTGTGATTGCTAGAAGGGTATATAGAGGTTGCACTGTGATGATTTGTAGTCGTCAAACCTCGGCAAATTTATTTGAGTTAGAAATGGTTGATTTTGATGTGATAATGGGAATGGACTGGTTGGCCTCATGCTATGCAAATGTTGACTGTCGTACGAAGATGGTTAGGTTCCAATTTCCGGGTGAACCCATCATTGAATGGAAAGGGAACATTGCTACACCGAAAGGTAGGTTTATTTCCTATCTTAAGGCAAGGAAAATGATCTCAAAAGGTTACATTTATCATCTCGTTCGCGTTAGGGATGCGGAGGCGAAACCGCCTACTTTACAATCAATCCCTGTGGTTAACGAATTCCCAGATGTTTTCCCAGATGAACTCCCGGGCCTTCCTCCTGAAAGGGAGATTGAGTTTAGCATTGATGTGTTGCCTGACACTCAACCGATCTCTATTCCTCCATACAGAATGGCCCCGGCAGAGTTGCGAGAGTTGAAGGTGCAGTTGAAGGACTTGCTGGATAAGGGCTTTATTAGGCCTAGCACTTCACCTTGGGGTGCACCAGTCCTATTCGTGCGGAAGAAAGACGGGTCGTTACGGATGTGTATCGACTATCGACAGTTGAATAAGTCTACTATAAAGAACAAGTATCCACTTCCAAGAATTGATGACCTGTTTGACCAACTCCAGGGTGCCAAGTATTTCTCTAAGATTGATTTACGTTCAGGGTATCATCAGGTGAGGGTTAGGGAGAAGGATATTCCAAAGACGGCCTTCCGGACAAGATATGGGCACTTTGAGTTCTTGGTGATGTCGTTCGGGCTAACAAATGCCCCAGCAGCTTTTATGGATCTCATGAATACTATATTCAGGCCCTATCTTGATGTGTTCGTGATTGTATTCATTGATGACATTCTAGTGTATTCTCGTTCGGAGGTGGAACATGCGGGCCACTTGCGGATAGTATTACAGACGCTTCAGGATCGTAAGTTATATGCTAAGCTCTCCAAATGTGAATTCTGGCTGAACTCAGTAGCATTCCTTGGCCATGTGATATCTGATGAGGGTATTAGTGTCGACACTCAGAAGATCGATGCAGTAAAGAATTGGCCGAGACCTACAACACCATCAGAAGTCCGCAGCTTCCTAGGGCTAGCAGGATATTATAGGCGGTTTGTAGAAGGATTTTCCTCTATATCATCACCATTGACTAAGTTAACACAAAAAGCTACCAAATTCCAGTGGTCTGACACTTGTGAACGTAGTTTTCAGGAGTTGAAGAATCGATTGACATCTGCACCAGTGCTCACTCTTCCTGAAGGAACAGAAGGTTATGTGGTATATTGTGATGCCTCAGGTATAGGTTTGGGGTGCGTATTGATGCAGCATGGGAATGTGATTGCTTATGCATCAAGACAATTGAAGAAGCATGAAAAGAATTATCCAACCCATGATTTGGAATTGGCTGCAGTAATATATGCTTTGAAGATATGGCGGCACTACTTATACGGCGTCCATGTTGACATCTACACAGATCACAAGAGTTTACAATACATCTTCAAGCAGAAAGAGTTGAATTTGAGGCAGCGTAGGTGGCTTGAATTATTGAAAGACTACGACGTCGAGATATTGTATCATCCCGGTAAAGCCAATGTTGTGGCAGATGCTCTCAGCCGTAAATCAATGGGAAGCTTAGTACATATTGAGGCAGGTAGATGGGGGTTGATTAAAGAGCTTCATCAGCTAGCCAATATGAGAATCAGATTGTTAGACTCTGATGATGGAGGTGTTACTGTACAGAATACATCAGAATCATCTTTGGTAGCAGAGGTAAAAGCACGACAATATGAAGATCCTATCTTAGTACGATTAAGAGAAAGCATTCAACAGTGTAAAAGTATGGCTTTTGGGATCGGAAAAGATGGGGCACTGAGATACCAGAGCCGATTGTGTGTGCCTAATGTGGCAGGGTTGCGAGAGAAGATTATGAATGAGATTCATCAATCCCGATATTCCATCCATCCCGGCTCGACAAAGATGTATCATGATGTCAAGGAGCAGTATTGGTGGGATAATATGAAGAAGTCTATTGCAGAATTTGTAGCCCAGTGTCCCAATTGTCAACAAGTAAAGATAGAACATCAGAAACCCGGTGGATTGCTTCAAAATATAGAGATTCCGACCTGGAAGTGGGAGGTGATTAATATGGACTTCATTATTGGATTACCTCGCTCTTATCATAAGTTTGACTCCATCTGGGTGATAATTGATCGACTTACAAAATGTGCCCATTTTCTGCCAGTGAAGACAACTTACACGGCTGAAGATTATGCGAAGTTGTATATCAAGGAGATTGTTAGGCTTCATGGTGTGCCCATATCTATTATATCAGACCGAGGAGCTCAATTTACGGCTAACTTTTGGAGGTCTTTCCAGAAGGGTTTAGGCACACAAGTAAATCTCAGCACTGCATTTCATCCGCAGACTGACGGACAGGCTGAACGTACCATTCAGACGCTGGAAGATATGCTACGAGCATGTGTTCTAGATTTTAAGGGGAATTGGGATGATCATCTTCCACTCATAGAATTCGCCTATAACAATAGCTACCATTCCAGTATTAAAATGGCCCCATACGAGGCACTATACGGGAGGAGATGTAGATCACCAGTTGGATGGTTCGAAGTCGGTGAAACAGAATTATATGGGCCAGATTTGATTCACCAAGCTATTGAGAAGGTGAAAGTGATACAGGAGCGATTGAGGACGGCACAAAGCAGGCAAAAATCTTATTCTGATGTCCGACGTCGTGATCTAGAGTTTGAGGTTGGTGATTGGGTTTTCCTGAGGATCTCACCAATGAAGGGTATTATGCGTTTTGGGAAGAAAGGTAAGCTGAGTCCAAGGTATATCGGGCCGTATAAAATTCTTCGACGGATTGGACAGGTTGCTTATGAGTTAGAATTGCCATCCGAATTGGAATTTGTCCACCCGGTATTCCATGTATCTATGTTGAGAAAATGTATTGGAGACCCTTCTCGAGTCGTCCCTATCAAAGATGTACAAGTTACAGAGGACCTATCATATGAAGAAGTGCCAGTGGCGATATTAGATCGGCAAGTCCGCAAGCTGAGAACAAAAGATGTAGCTTCCGTCAAAGTATTGTGGAGGAACAAAAATATGGAAGAAATGACATGGGAAGCAGAAAAGGAGATGAAGTCAAAATACCCTTACTTATTCCAGAATGAAGATAACAAGGATGCTGGTGGAAGACAGGATACATTGGAAGAAGAAACGGCTCTATGAGGTAAGCAATAATTTGAGAATACTCCTCCTTAATACAAAATGATGATATGTAGATAATGTAAATACGCATAATGCTTTGTGTAGACTTGTGAAACCATATGTTGGGCTTAATTACTTGCAAGTTTTGCTAGTGACCATTTTATAGGGGAAAATTGATCGGAAATTTCCATTGGAATCCACGATGATTTAAACTCCCCATAAACCCTTACATTCGAGGACGAATGTTCCTAAGGGGGGAGGGTGTTACAACCCATATCCACATGTGTTAGTTCATGCCATATATTAGTTAACATAAATCCAAGAAGGAATTATCTTTGAGATGATAAGAAGTCAATCCTATTGGTCTTAAGTGATACAAGAGTGTATAAGGGTGATTAACCAGTATTAGAAGTTAAACGAATCAAGGATGTTGTAACTCGTATTTTTAGGTAATCTAGCGGTGCTTAATACACTCAAGAGGTCATTTATTAAGGTATTTTAATCATATAATATCCGTATCATAAGTCTTGAAGTCAAACGAGTTATGAAACAAAAGTCGACAAAAGTTGTCGCAACTTAGGTTCATAATTTTACTTAAACATTAGGTCAAATGTTTCTAATATTTTCTCATAATTTACAAGGAATTACGGGGTGATATACCAACCAAATTAAATATCTATGAGTCTAGTTTCCAACGCATTAAACCGTTCATCGATACGATCTTGGAGTAGAGAGATATTCGCATTTTCGCGAGACTGCGCCAAGCACCTCTCTATGGGGCCCACTAAGTCGGTTCAAGATATTTGGACCTATATAGGATGACTCCAACCCGTTTTAAGTCATTTCTTTTCACTATTTTCAGACCTTAGAACCCTAGGAACATCCTCTCAAGGTTCTCTCAAGATTCAAGACCCAAAAAAGGGGCAAACAACACAAATCAAGTGTCGGGAATTCCGTGGCGCTAGTAAGTCTCTTGTTCTTCTTGTTGTTGCTCATTTTTGTGTTGTTCCAGCTCGTGTGGGAGGTTGTTTTAAAGGGTTTATGTTCTGTAAATACTCCCTCATGTTCTTAATATCAATCCTAGGTGATTTCAAGCCTTCTAAAGTGATTCTAGTGCCGAAAAACACTAATTGATCGCTAGTTTCGCTTTTTTGTTGTTGTGGCAGCATTGGAGGGATATTTCATGGAAATTTAAGGTCAAATTGGAGTTGTTCTTTCTGTATAAAGGTAAGGAACCTCTTACTCTATATGTATTTAAGATTATCCAAGTTGCGGCTAAGCCATTGAAGCTAGAACTTGTGAGATATATATCGAAAGGCTTGGTAGTAATGTTATTGTTTTGTGGACTGTTTTGCGTTGTTGTTGGGCTGCGTATTTTACTACTATATTGTGGAGTTTTGGAGGAGGAAGGGTGTGGGGAAACACCATATATATGTAGGGTTATGGGCTGATAGTTATTCGTAACATTTCCAGATTGTTTGACACGACTATGGTGGTCGTCGTATGTATGGAGTGATTAGGCTGTGTGTGGACTATATTGGGAGGCTCAATATGTTTATTATTGATGTTGTTTGGGCTGTTTGGTGACTATTTTGAATGGTGTGAGGTCATATATATAGGGGAGGTGCTGTCCGTTTCATCGTAAAATAGGTTGTGGTCGATACATAATAGTTATGACGCTTAAATGATAATGATAGTATCGTTTCTCTTATTGTAGACTAAGGAGTTTTGACAATTGCATAGCTTGAGATTGGGGCAGTATATACAAGGTATGTGAGGCTATCCCTTTCCTTCTTTTGCACGACTCCGATTGTGAATAATGTAATGAACGATCTTCCAAGATACTCTACTCTTAGAAGCTAGCAGTACTTACATTGTTTTCCCTCTTATGGAACGATTGATGTTAATGTTGCTTCTCTTAGTCTTATGTTATCAATGTTGTTGGTACTTCCTGATTCTTATAAGGTTCATAGTGAAGAGTTAGTCCTAATAACGTGTACAGAGGATACCGACCTTACGTCACTCCGAAAGGTTTAGAATGTGATTCCATGAGTCGAGCATGCATTATATATATGTATCTATTTTACTCTACCGAGCCACGCTATAGTTGGCCGGGTACGGCACCTATTGTGCAACCACTGATCAGTTGGGTTTTACCGAGCTCCACGTGGCCGGGTACGATTCTACCGAGCCTATTATGGCCGGGTACGATATGATGATGATGATGCCCACAGAGGCGAATGCTTTAAAGGTTTATGTATTTATACATATGTATCATGCATTTCATGTAAGTAGCCCTCAGAGGTACTAAGATGTTACAGGTGGTATATTCTTTATCCTTGCTTACATTACTGATCGTATTTATGGTTCCTTGCCTTACATACTCAGTACTTTATTCGTACTGACGTCCTTTTATTTGTGGACGCTGCATGTCGTGCTGCAGGTCCTGATAGACAGACAGGTGCAGCTCCCCCACCACAGTAGACTGTCCAGTTCAGCGGTGATTGGCGAGATCCCTTCTCCGGACTTGCCTTGGTCTTGGTATGCAATTTTTGTTATAGACATTATGGGTATGTCGGGGCCCTGTTCCGGCTATGTTGCAACACTTATGTTCTTTTAGAGGCTCATAGACAGGTGTCGGCTCATGTATAGTTTGGTATGCCTTGTCGGCTAGTTTTTGTTGTATAGTCTTTCATAGTAGCGTGGTAGCTCATACCTTATATGTAGTTTCTTGATTGTCTGGTCATCCCCTGCTATGTATGTTCATGTCGTCATATTTTATTGCTGGTTGTCCATGATCTAGGTCTACCATTTATATTGATCTCTTTAGCCTTAAAAGATAATAATGAAGGTTAGATGAAATGTACGTTGGTGCTCGGCAAGTGTGGTCGGGTGCTAGTCATGGCCCTTTAGTTTGGGTCATGACAGGCAGAGTACATGGCAATTGTGAAGGCCGTAAAGGAGACAATTTAGCTTCAAGGGTTGCTTAGAGAGGTTGGTATTGGTCAAGAAAGCATCACACTATTTTGTAATAGTTAAAGTACTATCCAATTAGCAAAGAACCAAGTTTATCATGCAAGGACGAAGCACATTAATGTTTGATATCACTTTGTACAAGATGTTATAAAAGAAGGTGGAGTCATGGTGCAGAAAATTTGGACTATAGTCTATCTTGCCGATATACTAACAAAAGTAGTGACAGCGATCAAGTTTCAACATTGTTTGAACTTGATCAATATTGTTGAACTTTGAAGCTTGAAATTGAAGACACAATCAAAATTTATCAGTGAGAGGAAATTGAAAGTGTGGAATCTTGCCAAGCTGGAGATTTGTTAAATTTGACAAGATTTATGTGAACCTGTGTGAACATTTGGAAGCCTCATTTTAGGAAGAAATTGGTAGATACATTTTTCATGCATTTACATTACATGATCATACTTTATGTGATATCATGCATGATATTATTAAGGTCATTCCCCTTCTATAAATAGCAAGGTTTTGTTCATTTGTAAACACATCTCACTTGCCTTCTTATCTCCTAAGGCATTTGAATCTTCTTTCTCTCTTGTAGTATTTCACTTGTATTTTTGAAGTGAAATACAGTTTGAGTTAATTGTGTCCGAGGACTAAGCAGAAAATCAAATTTTGCCGAACCTCATAAACTTCTTGTGTTTTTTATTGTCTTATTTACTATATATTAGCTACCTTTAAATATAATAATTGTGTTTTCATCACTGTCGGCTCCCGCAACACTAACTAGATTTGAATCTCCTAAAGATAGAAAGATATCCAATAGACCTTTAAAGCGTTCATTCTTGTTTCCATCTTTTCTGGGGATTCACTAAGTTGTTTGGTGCTTAACAGGTAAGTCGTATAGTCTTGGTTTTGTGGATTGCTTTATTAGTTTATGGTAATCATTATTGTAATTGTAACCGCCTGGAGTTCTATCTTGGTGGCTATGCTGTTAGTTATATACTGTTCTTAAAATTGGAATTACGTTATTTTAAAATTTTCTGGCCTATTCAGAAGAACTAAATTGAACTCCAGAATAATTGAAAAATTTTTGGATATTTTTTTTTTGTTTCTATTGCCTTCTGATAAAGTTATGTGCTGATTAACAATGTGATAATAAATGCCGAAGTTCAGATGCATGTATGGAAAAACTACGCCACATTTGTCCTGTATGTACCAGCCAAATTACAATTACCGATTTCCCGAGTCTGCTACGTGCTACATAATATTATTGTCTCTGTCTTAATTCATACGAAGGTATTTGACTAGATACAAAATTTAACAATAAAATAAAACTTTTGAAATTTATGGTTTAAAATAAATTATAAAAATTTGTATGGGTAGAAATCATCTCATTAAGGGTAAAACGAAAAAATTAAAGTTGAATTGGTATTAAATATATAAAAGTGTCATTCTTTTTTAGACGGACTAAAATACAAAGAATGTCACATAAATTGAGACTGAAGGAGTACTATTTTATAAGTATATGTTATAGTCTCTCTATTTCAATTTATGTGACATTGTTTTCAATAGTTCAGTTTATAATAAATGTCATATTTTTATATTTAGAAACAATTAAAATTAAAATATTTATTTTATCCCTAACGGGAAGATTTTGAGCTATACAATAACTATATCATGTTTAAGATCACAAGTTACAAGAATCTCTTTTCGTTCTTAAGCTTTGTATCGAGTCAAACTACCACGCATATATTACGGTCGCATAAATCAGAAGAGAGGGAGTATAAATATTAATGGACACACCATCTGTCTTATTTCATCTTGCTGAGATCTATCTACCTTGTCATAAGGCAGAGGAGACTAAAAGTACGTGTAAGCTATAAACTCGAAATCAGACCTCTAAAATTTCGTTAAAACATATGAACTTGAAACAACAGTCAACTCGAGATGAATAGAGTAACTCAGAGATCATTATGATCAGACACAAACTGGGTGAAGTGAGTTGTAAAAACATGGTGGATTTCAAGAATAGGGCCACGAAAATCAAGTAACTTAGCAGAGTGGTGGGAATAACAGGGGCGGAGCTAGATTGTGATGTACGGGTTCGGACAAATTAAATAGTTTTTGCTCATTTATATTAGGAACTTCATTAAATATATATAAATATTTAATTACGTATCCAATAATTAAAACGAATTATCGATTCAAGTAAATTCAAATCCATAAATTTTAAATCCTTACTCCGTCTCCGAGCGCGATTATGCCAAATGCCAAGATGGAGGAGCATTAGAGGACCCCCAACAGGTTGGAGTAGTTGCATATAATACATAAAGAACCAAAAATAGAAAGTTTCTTGACATCTTATATATGGACATATTTGTCGCAGCTTCTTCATATTCTTCTCCATTATCCACAGCAACATTCATTCATTAGTTTCATGTATATAACAATGTATATTAATTTCTTGTAGGTTTGGTGGCCATTCTAGTTTATGGTGCAGTATTTTTTTTTATCAATAAAAGACAAAATTCAACCTGGCTTCTTGCCTTTGCTATTTCTTTTTGAGGCAAAAGGATCTCAACTCAAGCTCTCACACGTGGTGGCGGATGTAGCTCATATTTAGTGGGTTCACCTGATTAACTAGTACTCCTATTTGACATGAAATTTTTGTGAGGATAAAAGAATCAGGCGTCCTAAGAAAGCTAATAAAGCAAATCTTGAACAATGATAAATAGATAATAAAAGAGAAATATATCAAAAAATAGATAAACATTTAACGTGATTCGGTCAATTGACCTACGTCCACAAATGGAGATGAGCAATTCACTATATAAAAGAGAATACAAAATATCGAGAGAACAACCTCACAAAGAGGCAAACACAAATGACACACTAACACTAACACTCCCCATATGTCTACATTTGTGGATGCTACTAAATGAGAAGGAAGTATCCTTAATTTATAGAAGTCAAAACATTTTTCTAAAAAAAAAAAAAGGACTAGCCAAATATGAAAGAATTATATTTTCCTTTTCGTAAAAAAAAAATATGGTAAATATGATGTCCTTCCTTCAACAAATAGGAAAACTTAATATGATAAAAATCAACACAAACAAATAACAACTTTAATAAATGTGAAAAAATTACTAAAAGTTCATCAATTATTTGAATTCTAAATTATTATTTCAAAAGTATAACTTGTCAAGTGCTAAGGACCTTAAAAATTAAATTCATCAAATTTAAATTTTAAGTCCCTGCTGCTCACATGGTAAAAATAGCACGGTATAGCCAGTTTTCGGACTGATCATTCAAAAATAACCAGCGTTTATGAAGTCAATGAAAAATAGTCATTATTTTGCTGCAACAGAGACCGGTCCAGCATAATATACTGGAGTTCGGTGCACCTGTGTATGAACTCCAGCATATTATGCTGGACCGGTATACTTTGCTGACTCCAATATAATATACTGGATATTGGAGCACCGGTGCTCCAAACTCCAGTATATTATATTGGACAATTATACTTGCTGGAACTCCAGTATATATTATGCTAGAGTTCTAGTGTACTTATGCTATTATGATGGAGTTCCAGCATACTTATCCTGGAACTCCAGTATAATATACTAGCGTATTTTCCGGGTTTTGAACAGTGTTTTCGTTCAGATTTATCTTTACATGGCTAAATTTCGATTACTTTTAAAACTGAGCTATTTTTGAACGATCAGTTGTAAATCTGGCTATTTTTGAATTTCTCCCGCTCACATGAGATACAGAGAAAAGAGACCATATCCTCTTAACGGGTCAAAAAAATTGTCCACTTCATACACAGCTAGTTTAAGCATTATTTGGTAAATTAAAATAGAATGATTAACTTTGGTTCAAATAGAAAAATTGTCTAGTTAAATAATCTATTCAATAATCTATTCAGGCGGAGGTAGGATGGCGGTTACAGGTTCGACGGACTAATAGTTTTAGTCCAAATTTTATATTTTTCTAAAAACTCAATTAAAAATGTATAAATTATTAATTTAGAACCCAGTACTTAAAAAGATTAAAATTCCGAACTCATTAGCTTCAAATCCTGACTCCGCCTCTATTTATTCTCCCCTAATGATTTCGTCCTGAGAAATAGTGATCGTTCTTTCTTCGATTTAAGACTGAAAATCATAAACAGATGGCTATTACATCTTCCCTGGAATAGGTATTTTTACATACTGATGTAAAAGTACTACTTATTAAATAATTAGTGAGCCAAATTAAGCGTTACTAAAAATGAAACAAAGTGTTTGTGACGAAAATCTAAGTACTTGAATAGCATGATAAAATCAAAGATTAAATCCAATTTGAACAAGAACTCGAGAAATTTGATTGAATAATAATGCAAATTACAAGAAGAAAAAATATGGAATCATTATTCTATTAATTGTTCAACTTGAACATCAAGCACTGGAGACTAGACAAAGCACTAAAGAAGAGGTCAGTTAGCATCATGAAAATATGACTATATTTCAGAAATCTCCAAATTAAACCAGAATTGACAAACCATAACTTAAAATAGTAACTATGCTGTTGCTCCTTGTGTTGGTACGTATAATAGTTGACATAAGGCATTTAAATCTACTTCCATTATCAAGAAATGATATCCAAAAATAGCAACATACAAATTCAAGGGGGGTCAGTGTAAGGTAACAAGTTCCATCAATTTGAGGCAACTAACATGATAATGGAATGGTCACAATGTTATGCAGACAAAAAGTGGGGCAAAAGAGTTGTTCAAAATGAGAAAATCTTATTGAAATTGACAGACAAAGCAAAGGTTGGTTCTCTATTGAAACTAGTATATCTGTTACTAACATATAACTTCATATGTGTGCACCACTGTCTTCAATTAAGGACAAAATGCAGTTTCACTTCCTTTCTTTTTCCACTAAAAGATGGCTTACCATCATCATCATAATAATTCAATTGGTGGGTCTTTGATTTTTATCAAAATGGGGGGCAAAGACTATCTTATTTGATTTTGGTCTTGGAATATTTTGGGATAAGAACTAAGAATAAAGATTTTTAGAAAGACATGCAATAGTTTGAAATGTTTGTCCTTTTTGCTTCACAAACATTTTAGTGCATTACCATTGATGCAAAGGGGAAGAACCTTATGCCTACCACAACACACATTATTAGTTCAACTTGTCAACAACCCTATTTTGCTTGTATTTTCTAATTAAACACTTAAAATTTCTTTTAAGAAAAACATGTCCTAAATCCTGAAGCAAACTAACCCTCATGTCACGACCCTAAACCCAACCCGGTCGTGATGGCGCCTTTCGTGAAGACAAGGCCAACCGACTATCTTCCAATTCACTTTAAGCAATTAAAATAATAACTACTAAGTCTTTAATCAGAAATAAAATCTCATAATAAGCATTTAACAGTATAATTTGCGGAAATAAAAGCCAACACAGCCCAACTTCGGGGTGTCACCAGTCATGAGCATCTAAAACAATACTACCAGTATGAAAGTCTTACTCCACTACTAAATAACTGAATCAGAAAAGAAATAAGATAGAGGGAGGTTGCACTGGGCTGCGAATCGCCAAGCAGCTACCTAGTAAACCTTCGAAGATCTGCTGGAACTGTCAACCCTTAGTAGCAGGATCTGTAGCGCCCGAATCTGCACACAGAGGTGCAGGGAGTAAAGTGAGTACTTCCAACTCAGTGAGTAATAAGAATAAATAAAGACTGAATGATATAAAATCACGTTAAACATAACATTTAGCTATTAGAGGCATAACAAAATCAGTAACACAATTTAACAATGAAATCTCATAAAAATACCTTTTTAAGCCGTCAACAATAGATAGGAAAAAAAAACTAGGAATGGTAAACACATAAGAACTGTCCCTCGGGCACAATAACATCAAATCTGCCCATCTGCAATATCACAGAACAATACCAGCCCCTCAGGCTATATCTCATGTCACACTGGGGGTGTGTAGACTTCTGGATGGTCCCTTACGGCCCAAACGCAATATCAAGCCATGTCGTGGCATCATAAATAGGCTCTTGGCCTCATATCAATATCAAGCCACCTCGTGGCGTACAATCTCAGGCCCTCGGCCTCATTATCATAATTAGTGTATCACTGATGCGGCGTGCAGCCCGACCCAAAAGTATCCTCACAATACATGCCCTCGACCTTACTCAGTCAGAATCTCATAAGCTCTTCGGGCAATAGTAAAAATATGCAACTCAGCTCAAAATATCTTTAAAACATCATTTAAGGTTTCTAAAACAGATTAACATAGCTGAGTTTTGAAAACATTGAAAGATCTGGCATGGCTGAGCATAAGTATGAAATCAAATAGTGAGAAAAATATCATTAACGATCCCCTAAGGGTTCAAACAGTTAGCACGAAGCCTAAATATAGCATTTAGTCCAAAGTATAATAATATCAAATAATTAGCTACCAAATATACAGAAAAATAGTCATTCGGAATGGACTAAGTCACAATCCCCAACGGTGCACGACCCCACGCTCGTCATCTAGCGTGTGCGTCACCCCAACACAGCCGAACATTGTGTAATTCGGGGTTTCATACCCTTAGAACAACATTTAAAATCATTAATCACCTCGAACTAGCCCGAAAAGCTACTCCGCAACACGCTTGCCTCTCAAACCAACTTCTGAGTGCTCCAAATCTACCAAGTTCAGATTTTTATCATCAAATTATGCTAAACGCATGAATTTCAATTGAAAAATATCGATTTTAAGCACAAAACCCGAAATTAGTCAAAACCCGACCCCCGGGCCTGCACCCCGGAACTAGACAAACTTTATACCAAAATGTTCTTCATCATCTCACAAGTCCATACATATAAAGAACTCGAAAATCAGAGTTCGTTTGACCCCTCAAATCATCCCTAGAAGGTCTCATAATCTCAAACCCTAACTCCACCTTTTTCTACTGATTTTCATGAATTAAACACTGATATTTTGTTCCTTAATCACAAATAATCGAGTTTTAGGGTCCAAAATCCTTACCTCAATGAAAAACAATGATTTCCTCTCTTCAAAATCGCCTCAAAGCTCTTTTCCCGTTCAAAAATGGTGTAAAAGGTAGAGCTGTCAATATGGCTCGGCCACATGGGCTTTAGCAATTGACGGGCTGGGCTGGGCTAGCCCACCATTTTGATGGCCTTATAATGGTCAGCCCACCCCAGCCCTATGTGGGTCACGGGCCCCCATGGGCCGGCCCATCAATTTTAAAAATATAATTTTATATTTTTTCTTTAAGTTCTGACCTAAAAAAAGATAATTATTTAAAAGTTACAAAATATCTTTCGCAAAACTTAATAAATTTTTATATTGTTCCAATATATCACAATAAATACTAAAAAAAGTAAAAGACAGGACTATATTTCATTCACTAAAAGTCAAAACTTAAAACAAACTATTCAAGAGAACGTTCATGATGCTTATGAGATATCCAACACACCATCTTCATCAAACACATTTGAATCCGCTTGTGACAAGGTTGTCTTAACATCTTCACTTTCATCTACAATTCATATGCAATATTAATTAGCTAAATATTAAAAATAATTAAATTTTAAAAATTAATAATATTTAAATTCACATAAAAAATATTACCAGTTTGAGTTCGGAAAAACCTGTGCAGGCAATTTCAAGTAGTAACAAGTGTTTGGACATTTTCATAATAAATGCAACTTCTGTACTTTGTAAGAACACGCCACCAATGCTAAATGGTGATTCTGATGATACAATGATAATAAGAATGTTAAGCACATCACACACCATTATTGAAAGATCGGGATATTTTCTAGAATGGTCCTTCCAATACATGACAACATCATCTCTTGAAACTTCTTAAGATCAAGTTTTGGTTCATCTTAGTAAAGATCCAATTCTGACTTTTCATCTCTAAAGGCAGTATACTTTTTATTTTCTATATATTTTAAATAAATATTTTATTAGGCCCACGGGCCGGCCCGGCCCAGCCTCAGTCAAGCCTCACGGGCCACGGGCTTACTCGGGCCGGGCTTAAAAGCCTCATTTTTAAACGGGCTCCAAAAATTCTAGCCCAGCCCTACTAAATCACGGGCTGGGCTAGCCCAACGGGCCAAGCCCATATTGACGGCTCTAGTAAAGGGGTTTAATGGTTGCGGAAGGTTTATTTAAATACTGCTCACGCATTTTACTGTTCACCCGAGTTACTGTTCATGCTGCTGTGAAAATTGCACCAGCTTTTCTTCTAGTCTAAATTGATCCGTTAACTTTTCGAGGTCCACCTAAGGCCCTCGAAAATCTCAAAAAATATACCAACATGTCCCATAACATCATTCGAACTTAGTCGAGCCTTCGAAACACCAAAAACAATATCAAAACACCAAAATCACATCAAATTCAAGCGTATGAACTTTGAAATTCCTAAATTCCACCCACGACGCCGAAACTATCCAAAACAACTCCAATTGACCTGAAATTTTGCAGACATATCCAAAATGATATTACGAACCTGTTCCAACTGTCGGAATTCTATTCTGACCCCGATAGCCTATTTTCCACTACCGACCGGAAATCGCCAAAAACTAACTTTCGCCAATTCAAGCCTAATTCTACACCGGACATGACAAAAATATTCCAGACACAATCCTAAATTCCAAATCATCTAACTAAGCTATCTGAGCCATAAAATCCGCATTCCGAGGTCGTTTACCAATGAGTCAACTCTCTGTTGACTCTTCTAACTCTAAAGCTACTTTTAGAGACTAAGTGTCTCAAACCTTACCAAAACCATTTCGGACTCGATCCGACCAACCCGATTTCACATAGCACGGATAACCAAAGCATAAAGAAACAGAAGTGGGGAAAAACGGAGCGGTAATTCATGAGACGACTGGCCGGGTCGTCACATCTCATGACCTTGTTTTTGTGCAAACAATGCCCTTTAGATAACAAATATGTAAGTTTTTGGGATCGTGGGTCGCCCATGTGAACTGACCCGATCCAATCTTACCCGACCCGTAAATAAAGGATTATCTAATTTTTTAAATAAAGGATGAATAATTGTGTTACAACTGTTCAACCTTATCCTTAAAAGGAAGGGGAACAGTTATTACTGTTCAAATCTTTTTTAAAAAGGAGAGGAAACAGTTATCTCATAACTGCTCAATAAAAAGGGGAAGTTTTCTGCTTCAAAAGAGAGCACGAGAGACATTACGTAGAAAAAACAATAGGAAAAACCAGCAAGAAGAAAAAACAATCTTGACTTTCTAGATTACATCATCACACTCAAAGACATTTAGTTTGCGAACTTTAACCTTGATTTCCTAGTGAAATCAAAAGAGACTTGGGGCAGATTCTTTTGGTAGCAACAACAACAATATCCGCTGCGAATTTAAGGTACACAATCCGTTATTTTTGCTCCGAATTATATTACAAGATATCTTTAATTGTGTATAATCTAATTGGGTTGGACAAAAGTTACCAGGTTCGGCTGGACAAGTAACTTATAACCTAGCTCCCCTGTTACCAATTACATTAAGTTAAGGAACAAAAAAATCGAAGAGCCTACAAAGAACCAACTCAAAGGTATTAATTCCAACTTCTTCTAGTTTCTGATAATTTTATGAATTATTTGATGAAAAAAATAAGTGGTGCCTGAGGGAAGTTGGATATTAATAGAAATTAAAAGGTCCTTAAGTGAAGTTGGCGAAACATACTGCTATTAAGGAATTTCTCTTTTCCACGTATAGACCCAAAAAAAGAGATCAACAGGTGTGATCTATTTCCAGATTCCAATTTTGGTGCTAGCACAGAATGTTCTCACGTCTCTAACATCTATTAATAGGAACTATATATCTTCTTTTGCTGCTTTTAACCAAAGGTGTCATCTTAATCTATGTGGGGTTTTTTTTTTTCGGTTAAGTCATTATATTAAAAAAAAGCCTAAGCTGATGTACATTCCGTATGATCGTTCTTGTTCTAAAGGTAGAGGGGTATAGTTTCCCAACAAGTAAAGATTAAGGGGGTCTAGTTGGAATTTACTCTTATTTTTATGAGTATAAATTAACGAAGACCAAGATTCTAGGGTTCTTTTCTGTATATAAAGAATATTAAGTTGCAGTATAATGATTGCAATTTCATGATACTCGCCAATTATTACCCTGTTCTTACTTCTCCTCCCCTATATACAGACCAAGCAATTTAAGTTTATGGGTTCTGGAATTATTAAGCTCATAGTTCGTCTTAGTTACTTGATTCACAATTTAATATTTATATATATTTAACAAATTTCCTAATATAAATATAGTGTTTAAGCAAAAGTGACACTCGCATCTAATAGGTTAGCTCAGTCTCTGACAAAGAAAGAAACCAACTCCTCCCTACCTGTCAAGGAGGAGGAGCTGGTGTGATCATAGTTGCTCTAAAGCAAGCTAAGTTTCTTGAAAAAAACACATAGAAGTTTAGTTTTTTTTTTTAAAAAAAAAAGGACTATTAGTTCGGAGAGGAGAATCGTTGTTTGATAGACGAATTACTTGGGAAAATAGATATTTTTTCTTTAATTTAAAAATAAAAAAATAAAGTAGGGCGGAACAATAGATAACCTTTTTACCGAGTCCTCTGTCTCGACAAATTAGTTCATGTTTGAGCCAAGATATCACTTGGTAATGTCGGAAGCCTTAGAATAGTTTTACCTAAAATACACCAAAGTTCAAGTAATGACTGGACCAACTGTTATAGAAAATAAGTACACATATATAGTTTCCTCACATGAAGTGGTCGGACCTCTACCATTGCACAAATTTGATGGTGCTAACTAAGCACGAATAGCCAGATGAAAACAGATGATCTGAATTGACCCTTAATTCGATAACCCGGTATATAAAGTATCCTGCATTCATATAAAATTCGTAGAAGAACCGCACTCGTAGGAATGTGATGTATATAGTCTACCGTAATGTTAATGACTGTTTTTACTGCTCAAACCTATAACTTATAAATAATGCGGAGACAAATTTAACGTTGCTCCAAGGATCCCGTCGAATTGACCCTCAGCCATTTAGAGGAAAAAAAAAAAAAGCAGAATCCCAAAGAAAATCCAAGGAGAGCAGCAAGTACCAATGCAGGGGCCAGGCTATGGTCCAATAAGAAGCTGCACACGTACAATATATAATGCTGAGATGGACCAACATGAAAGTGCACCAAGACAATGTTCATTCAATCTAGGATCCTCATATTTCCAGCTGACACCTTCAAGTTGAAGCCACCTTGACCACATTCGGAATGAGACTCATTTTGGATTCACCACCTAAATGGAAAACATAGACCATCTGCCTCTAACGTGCTCATGTGCCATTTTAAAAGATAATGAAAGCGACATATAATTATGTGACAGTAATTCGGAGTACGAGAGCCTCAGTTTATTAATTTTTTATATGAATTCGGACGTATAATTTTCAAACACTCTTCGATAAAATTGACATATTTAAAAATTACGTAAAAAGATATTCAAATCGCAATAGTTATCAATTCAAAAATATTTGCAAAGAATGTGATCAAAGAAAATCTTTTGTACTCTCCAAATAGTAACTGTGTCATATAAAGTGAAATAAAGAGAATATTTTTTCTGTAATTTAGTAAGAATTTGGACAATATTCGGTTGAAATCGGAAAAAAGAGCATTTGAAATTTGAGGTTAAGAAAACAATATTTCAAAGTCCAAATTATGTTTGAACATGAATTTTATTTTTATAAAACCAAAATTGGACCCAACGTGTAAAGTTCATCCAGATTGAACCAAATGCCAAATGTTTACCGTAAAAATGGTAATAAAAATTAAATTTTATGATGCGACTCTAAAATACGTGATCTATTTTTATGTTAGTTGTTTATGCAGTTGATGCTAGATATGTGAAGATAAAAGATGAAATGCGAGGCTAAAGTAGAGTTATAACCAAGCGGAGGGGTTAGCTACTCGGGCCTCTGACTGACCGATGAGGGGCCTCGAGGTCGATGCCTGGACTCGGGCTCGAGCTATCGGGGATAATTGGAAGAGGGCTAATAGTTAGAATATAATTAAAGGAGGCTCTTTATGGCCAATAACAAGCAATAAATGAAGAATAAGTATGAAAGTAATAAGCAATAGCAATAGTGTCGAGAGAATATGTTAGAGAGAAAAGAAAGAGTTCTTGTATATTTCGTGTAGAATAGTTGGGGCAACAACAGCCTACTACAAAATGGTAAGGATCCTCTTTATATAGGAGGGGAATCCCATCACAATACAAAATGCATTAATTGCAAAGGCATGGAGATGGGACGGCTAGACGTGACACCTTGATACAAGTTCCGGGCAGGCCGGCTTTGTCAGACTTAGTCGCGTGCCTTGGGAATTTCCCATCTTTACTCTAATCCTCGATCGACATTCCCTTTAGGCCAGGCCTCGACGAGCATCAAGAGAGGGAACTCGGTCACAGCTTCACGTCCTCGAGGCCTCGAGGTGTTCTTCTGAAACGAATCATTAGCAAGAAATTGGACCCTCTAATTTCGCCGCATGTTGATACCCAAATTTTTTTTAAGTATTTTTTACACTCAAAATACTTTCAAAATAACATATATGTACATACATAAGCATGCCCAAGTATTTTGGTATTTTTTCCAAATATTTTAAGGATTTTTCAAAACCAATTTATTGTCTATTTTAGTAGTGCAAAATCCAATAATTATTCCCAAAATTATCATTTTGGTGAATAATTTATTTATTTCTCATATTTATACCAAAATATAATTAAGGTGATTTTTGCATATTTTTACAAATTTATTTGGTATTTTTAAAGCTAATTTGCATATAATTGCAATTATAGCCCATGTTTCGATTAATAGTATTTTTATAATTGCAAAATCAGTTCCAGTATTTTTGTATTACTAATAGTTTCAGTACTTTTAATTTTTTTTAAAAATCATTTCCATTATTTTTATAAAATTAAGAGGGAGAAATTGGCTATTTAATACCTAACCTATTATTATTGCAATTTTAGCCCCAATTGTAACCCACCCCATCAGATTTTTAATTAACCCAATACCCAATCCAAATCAGCCCAACCCAATCTCTGAATAACTCGGCCCAACTTCGATTTAATCTGAGCCGTTGATCAAATGAGATCAACGACCTAGATTTCGTTTCCTTAATTAAATTCTAACTACCCCCGACCCCCCATTACATCGAGACCGGTTTCTCTCTCTACTTGGTCTCTTCCTCTCCTCCTTCTCTCTAGAACCTTCTGGTTCTTCTCCGATGGCCTTCACCATCTATCCGGCCACCTCCAGCCTCACCTCTTTCGACCACCAGCCACCGTGAAACCTTATCTCGCTGATTCCCTATATCTTGGAGACCCCATGAGCCTCCACCATAAGAGATGGTCACTGAAAGCTTTGCCTGGTTTGTCTTCGGCCTTTCTCCAATGGGTTTTGGTCCGATGGTGCTATGAACACCATTATTGCTGAGTTTCATAGCCAGGTTTGTCCTACTTCTCACTAGTTTCTTATGAAACCCTAATCTCTACCTAGACCTCTTAAATCTCTGTATTTTCTAAACGATTTTAACTCACACCTTTATGTTTTACACTACTCTCTACTCGATCTTTACGATTGCTCAAGTTTTAAACGTTTTGTTCCCTTTGTTTTCAAACTAGGGTTTCTGAACCCCTTTTCGAAATCACTTTATCTTCTGATTTTGAGTACTATATGTTTGTGTTTATATTATTTGCTTGTTTGTTGATCTTCTGGGTTATTCTCCGAGTTCTATGCTTTAATTTTGTTGTTAGGGTTCCAACCTTTTACTGTTTTTGTGATTCTTGCTTAGGGTTCTCTGATTTTCGTGCCTATTGTGTTTAATAAGTCTAATTATTCATTGTTTACCAAATATTCTACTGATTCTGTGCATCTCTTCGAATCCCTGATTTTGTATATGTTTTCCTTAGAAGTTTTTTCACTGATTTTGAATCACTTCCTTTTTTGTGAGATGCTTTCCTTACTTAGAACTAATTCCTTGTGATTTTAGTCTCATCCGTGATTCTTTGACTAATCAGAGTTAATTTATATTTTTACCATATTTATGCGCATAAACATACTTTCAAATATTCAGTATATATTTTCCTTACTTGAAATATTACGTATTTGGCCCTTATTACATGTTACATGCTTTACTACTCCTATTATGGTAGATTAAGTAGTCTAAGTGATATTTTCCTTATCTGATATAACTTGTACCCATTCGAATCATGACTCCCTAATTAAAAGGAGTTTGGTCCTGTGATTGATTCCAATTGGTATTGCTTCTATAATTGTGTACTTGTTACCCTATTCTTTACTTGTTTTCAAAACTATAAATACTCTACCCTCTATATAACATAACAGACGAACAACCACACTGTTCTGAACTCTCTCTTACACACACAAGCATACTCACTGTTCTCTCTTACTTTCCTACACATTCTCACTCGTTTCTCTTATTGACTACTGGTTACCTAGTCGGCTAAAAGCCAAGACTGAGTAACTTGTTGCTCTACTATTTTATTTCTCTATACATTGCTTCTCTCTTGGTCTGCACACTACTGCTCTATTATCCCACTCTTGACTGGTATGTCTGCTATTTGATTTACAACTTCCAAAACAACATGTTTTTATGCATATTGCACTTTCTCTTATTTCTTTTATGCTTCTACTTATGGTTCTGCTGTTTTCATTGCAATTAGCGTGCCTCTTTGCTAGTTCATTGATGTGATTACCCTTCCCTTAATTCAGCATGTCTACTGCTTCCCTTACTTGTTTAATACAGTTCTTCCTTACCCCTAACCCCAGTACATTATTAGCATGTATTCACGACCCTTCCTAGCTACTAAATAATCCTGAACCTCTTCCATGAGCACTTTGGGATGAAATGTGTTGTGACTGTTTAAGTTCCGAAATGTTTTCTCTGATGTTTACGTATGTGCAACTATGCTCTTACATGTGAACTACTTGTCTCCATTTCCCCTTTCCCCTGTTTGTGTTTTCTTCCCTGAACTATGTGTGATATTCTAGTTCTGAGATTGTCCTACTCACCTTCTTACAAAACTGTCACACTCTTCTATTGTTTTTCTTTCAAGAACTGATTCTATATGGATCATTTTTAAACTGTTTTTTTTCTCAACTCAATTTCCTTAAAACTATATCACGCACTCTCACTACTCTTAGAGATTAGGTTCTAACCCCTTCGTGTAAGCATTGCTTTGGGTACCTCTGAGTACTCACTGAACTTTGATGCACAAGGCTGGTAATTCCACACTGCACTTGTTTAACAATTTTTGGTAAATGTTTGGGTGCTGGTATTGGTCAGGGACCCAATGGGGCATTAGGGAGCTTTGTCGCACCCAAACCATGGCAAAGGCTATGAAACTCGAAATGAGTGAGGTTGGAAGATTGGGCCTGGCTGAAGTCTCCTTATAGAATAACTTCTTATTTTTTATTCTTTATTACTGTAATTCGGCTATCCTTGGTTTGTAATAATTTGTAAACGAATGATTGGGGTCGAATAGTGAATATAGGAGGGGTTATGCATGCTTAGTTCAAGTAATGGGTAGAAAACATGCTTATAGGACTTTATTTACCTACTTGCGCAATAGATATCATGTATAGGACATGCATCTCACATATTAGTAATCCTGTTTTAGGCTCTTTACTTTCAATCTGTTATTATACTCATTTCGTAATCACGATTAGTTAATAACCAACAAGTAACTATTATAAAATTACTGCTGCATTCTCATTAGCATCTAGAGACCAT
The DNA here is from genome assembly GCF_000393655.2 of Nicotiana sylvestris. Taxonomy (NCBI): domain Eukaryota; kingdom Viridiplantae; phylum Streptophyta; class Magnoliopsida; order Solanales; family Solanaceae; genus Nicotiana; species Nicotiana sylvestris. Next base: position 109,465,051 of record NC_091067.1, read on the forward strand.
GTTTTAGGAGCTTCTATGTGCATTAGACATCCTGTTACTTAGGGTTTTTATTTTTTTCTGAGTTGCAATTGTTGAACGCCTCACCAGTATGTTTAATCTAATAATACAAGTTTGGTTAACTGTGTCCTTTTAAAACTGGAATTAATATGCATGCACCCCCTTTAAGGTAATTAGGCAACGCATACAACACCTAGACAAACTTTAAGCCTAATAAGAATCGATTAATCATGTTTTACCGGTTTAAGACCAATCAGCCTCTTATAATTTTGAACTCTGCTGCTCCCATTCTTGCTGAAGTTCACTCTGTTTTTTTAAAAAAAACTCCTGCTCTATCTGGAAACAAAATCTTGAAATTGTGCATCTATTTACTCTCACTGATTTTATAATTCTTGTTCTATTATGTTTTCAAACTACTGGGTTACCATTCTCTGCCCAGAATCGTGATATTTTGAATACTTGTCCAGAACCTCATTAAGCTACTGTCACTACTTGATTTTCAAAAACCATGCTTTAACGATTTTTTTTATCTGTCGCTAAACTCAACTGTTGTTATCTATTCATGTTTTCTGAAAACTCCTATCTTTGAGACCTTAAATGTGTTTGAGACGTGTTGATTACATGTTTACTTGTGAGGGATCTGTGAGCTTTTTATTTGCCTTTGTGTTCCCTTTATGTGTAGTTCTACTTGTTATGTATGTCGCTTAGCATTTTGTCCTTTAAACCTAAGGGTTCAGCCTAGTCCTTACCTTGTTGGAATAGTAGTCCTAAATACCCTCTAGGATTTATAGGATGGGACGGGTAATAGCATGCAATAAGTAACGATACTATTCCGCGCTTTAATACCTTAACGGGGTGGGATGGGTAGAATATAGATATGATGACCGGTGCGCTAATATCACGTGCGATCCCTCCTCTGAAGAGTGATTGCTGGATATTGCATTGAAGTGATCCATACTAATCATAAACCTAGGACCCCCTTCCCTTTATTTACTTTCATCTCTTCTTGTAAAACTATCCAAATCCTTTTTTATAAATTTCTGCCCTCTCTACTTGCCTTCAAAAGTTTTCAACCTAATTGCAATGTTGTATGCAAGTCCTTATTTGAGCCTTGATTATTTACTTGTAAAGTCACAATTGTAACATGGCCGGGACCACACTAGTGGATCTTGAGGGTTGCCTAACACCTTCCCCTCGAGATAATTTCTAGCCCTTACCCAAACTCTGGTTCTTCATCTCAATTCATTTCTTAAAAGTGTCCTGATGCACTATAATCATTAGGTGATGACTCTTCAACTTCTAAGACCCAATTCTCGAAAGGGAATAGAGTTGTCCTTCCAATGTCGTATACCCGATTTCGACCCACCGTAGAAAAAAAGGGCGTCGACATCGCATACAGATAGTGTGAACACCTAATTTTTGACAATATTTAATTTTTTATCACTTCTTTTATGTAAATATTTTAGGGGTTTTAACCTACTATTATTTTAGCTTTATTACACTTTTTATTATAGGATAAAAATACCAAAAAAAAATTAAAAGGTGAATTATCACTATTAATATTTTTTTATTATTTTTTGTTTTTTTATATAAAAAATCCGAAAATATTTTTTTTTAAAATAATAATAATAATAATAATTTAGGGAATGATTTAAAAAATAAGAAAAAGGGAAGTATTGAATAAAAAAATATAAAAGTAAAAATAGGTGGAATTCTCTTTTTAAAAAAGTAAAAGAATGTAGAAAATTTAAAAAAATAAAAAGTTTTGTGGAAATTTTAAAAAAATTTAAAAGTAAAAGAAGGTTGGAATTAAAAAATAAATATAAAGGTATCTAAAAATTTAAAAAATTTAAAGTAATTGAAAGTAGCATTTTTAAAAGAAAAAGAAAAGATAGTGGTTTGTTTTTTTAAAGAAAAGTTAAATAAAGTGAGATTCTCTTTTAAAAAAATAAAAAGTGGGATTTTAAATAAGATAAAGTAATTAAAGTTGGAATTTTAAAAATAAAAGTAAATAAAGGTGGGATTTCTTTTTCTAAAAAAATAAAAGCAATTTGTAAGTGGGATTTCTTTTAATTAAAAAAATAATAAAATAATAAAAAACAAATCTGAAAATTTCGAAAATTTTGCTATAAATAGAAGAGAAAATTTAGGAAGAAGGGTGGAAAAAAAGAGAGGAAAAACTAGATAGAGAGAAGAAAAAAAGAGGGGGCGGAGTGAGAAGTATACACCCGATATACATTCTGGATACACTGAATATACAGGGACAGAATTCATTTTGGAGAGTTTTGAAGTTGAAAAGAATAGTTACTGTTTCATTGCCTCGCTTAAGATCTGAAATAGTCAGAACCTTCCTGCCTTTTACTTCTTCTCTATTTTTACTGGTTTTCTCCGTGTTGCTGGGATTTCCGGATTGAGGTGTTGAAGCCACTGTGTGGGACTTTCTACTGCTTTATTTTTGCTGTTGCTCCTACTAACTTCCTCCTTCTTCATTGTTGTAACTTCCAGGTACTTGTTCTAAAGCTTTCAAATCTATGGAAAGGAAGTAAAGAGTTATTGGAATGGATTTTTGAATTTCCCATGTTCCTTTGTGTTTAATTTAATGTATAAGCAGTAGTTCACTTGATATCTCATAGTATGTATTAGGATGATTTTGGAATACATAAACCGGACTTGAACTGGAAGCCCAAACTTTTAATGTTAATTGATTATGATTTTTCTTTATTCTTAGAGACAAATAAATAGAAAATCATAGTCGATTTAGGATATGCTTAAATAAAAAATGGGACGAGCCTTGCCAAATAAAACGCACAAGTTGCGGGGCCCTCAATAAATGGTTAATAATTGTATAGACTTCGGGATCGGTCGTTTAGCAAATTTCACGGCCTTACCCAAAATAATGATACGCTAGTCGCTTTAGGCGCGCCTTTAACAATTTATTTTCTTAAACTCGGGTGCACATTTATGTGACCCAAATCCAAATCTCAACAGAGTCGAAATATGTCGGTAACCACGGGTACATTGATGTGACGTGGTTCGAGATATATTTTCACGATGTTGCAATTCTCGATAAAAATGGTCTATGATAAAAGCGGTTAAAAGTTAAAATTCGCACATATGTTCAACATGTATTGTATCAGATAATCAAGCCGAATATGACAGTTGAGCGACCGTGCTAGAACCACGGAACTCGGGAATGCCTAACACCTTCTCCCGGGTTAACAGAATTCCTTATCCGGATTTCTGGTGCGCAGACTGTTAAACAGAGTCATTCTTTTCCTCGATTCGGGATTAAAATTGGTGACTTGGGACACCCTAAATCTCCCAAGTGGCGACTCTGAAATAAATAAATAAATCCCGTTTCGATTGTTCTTTAATTGGAAAAAGCTCCCTTCCGCGCCCCTTTTGGGCGGCGCGGGCGAAAAAGGAGGTGTGACAGCTCTGGCGACTCTGCTGTGGACGCTTTACCCAGAACCACCGGTTCAGGGTTAGAAATTCGAGCTTAATAAATTGTTGTATTTTGACTTTATTATCTGATATTCTCATATGATCTGTGCTTAATATGCAAAATGATGCTTTTACCGCTTTGATATTTTGTTAACTGTATATAAACTGTGCTGAAACCCATCTCCTCTCTAAGTCTTCTAAATCATGAAGAAGGGTGCACTTCATGTGACTTCTTTTCTGTTTAGAGTCAATCCCATTTTTAGAACGAGGTTCGGATAAGTTGCAAAGCCGGGTTGAGCTTCTGTATCCCCGGTACGCTGCCCCCCCTCGGCTCGAGCTGTCCGTTTGGGTAAGCCAGGTCTAAAACAAACACCCAGGTTCTGAACCTAGAATAACTCAACTTCATACCAGATCCCTAGTAGGAACGCTTATCTGCATCATGTGCATTTTTTGACTTAGGGGACTCAACACAGGGGTTGGGTCCATCTAGGAATAGCAACCTGAAACAGAAAAGACCATCCTGATGCATCCTACTTACGCTCTGTGCATTTATTTGTTTCGAACCCGCATGTTGACCGACTTCTGAATCTAAGGAAATGTTAGAAAATTTTTGAAAAAAAAAATTGAGAAAAAGAGAAAATAGCGAGGGGAGAGTTAGATGATTAATTTAGAGAAAAAAACCAGTGTCCAAGTACTGTTGGAACTCTGCTGAAATTTTGAAAAAAAAAATATTTTATTTTTAAAAGTTGTTTGTTTACCCAAAAAACAGAAAGTGTGTAGGAAAGAGTTCTTTATTTTAGTTTGCTTTGTTTTTTTTTTAAAAAAAACGGAAAGGAAAAATAGTTTCTTTTGCTATGAAAGAAATATGTTTGTTTTCAAAAATTAGTTAGTTTATTTGGTGAACTACGCCGGTTTGATTCTCACAGGATGTGAGATATGTAGGCAACCCTCATCGGGTCCAACCTCCCCTTTTGCTAAAATAGCCAAAAAAAAGTCAAAATTTTAATTTTTTTGTCATAAATAAGTCGGGTGATGTCCAACCTCTCCTTTGCAAAAATAACCAAAAAAATATCGATTTTTTGTCATAAATAAGTCGGGTAATGCCGCTCATGTCAAATATAGCCAAGTGTCCCCAAAAGGGACGCCAGAAGGCTGACTTTGCATAAACGTCCACATTTGGTCATTCTTTTAGAATTTTGACCGGTTATCCACACAGCCTTAAATTCTTCGTCCCCGAGGCGCTGAAAGGTCGTGTTTGCAATACCGGGTCTTTTATTCTAATTTGAAAAAAAACAAGAAGAGAGTCATAAATAAGTTGGGTCACGCCGTTTTGTCAAAATTAGCCAAATGTTCCCAAACGGGACACCGGAAGGCTGATTTTGCATAAACAGCCACCTTTGGTTATGTTTTGATTCTTGACCCTCACAGCCTTAAAATTTTCGTCCCTGAGGCGCTGAAAGGCCGTGTTTGCAATACCGGGTCTTTTATTCTAATTTGAAAAAAAAACAAGAAAAGAGTCAAAAAAGTTGGGTCACGCCGTTTTGTCAAAAATAGCCGAATATTCTCGAAAGGGACGCTGGAAGGCTGACTTTGCATAAACGACCATCTTTGGTCATTCTTTTGGGTTGTGACCAGTTATCCAGCACAACCTTAAAATCTTCGTCTATGAAGTGCTGACAGGTCGTGTTTGCAAAACCAGGTCTTTTATTATTTGAAAAACAAGAAAATAGTCAATGGTCAAGTGAATACCGTTTGGTTTTTAGTTAAAATAAGCCGGCCCGGCTTCAGTGATGTCTTAAAACCGTTCTTTCCGAGATAGCCTTAGATTATCTTTCATTTGTCGAAGGGATATTTTCGTAAAAGAACGAACAAGTTTGTGAAAGGTCGTAAAATAATCCTTCCCGGCCTTAAAATTCATGTGAAATTGAGAAGGGACCATGTCTGAAAAACAACCATTTGGTTAAAATTGGCATATAGGGGAAGGAATCTGGCTGTTTGTTTTTGAATTTGTAATTCTTTGATTAGAGTATGCAGGTTATTTGATTTTCGAGACCGTTTGTTGTCTTTTGTCAAAGTCTGTTAGTATGATCAGTTTTTAAACTTTTGTAATCAAGTTTGTTTTATTATGAAAATTGAAAATTCCAAAAAATATTCTATTATTATTTATCTTTTATTGGTCCGAACTACGCAATGTCTAATTCATGCGGGGACATGATACGTAGGCAATCTACATAAGGTTCGACCACCGCTAAAAAAGAAAAAAAGAAAGTGAATAAAAGAAAAGAAAGAGAGAGAGAGAGAGAGAGAGAGAAAAAGAAAAAGAAAAAAGAAAAAAAGAGGGAATGGAGGGTTTCCGAAACACTTGAAAAATGCACAAATAAAATAAGCCGGGATGATGCATGCAGTAGGAGCAAAAACATGTTAGAAATGGTTAACTGCCTAAGAACATTGCATCCCCAACGTGCAATTGCAATATCTATTAAAACTCTAACGCTAACAGGTTTGTTGTTCGTCCAATTCCAAACAGTTAGTTGTTAAAGCGTACTGGCACCATACCATTATCAAACAAGATCAAAAGGGCCTATACCAGAAAGCATGACTGGCTTAGAAAATAGTGTTGAGTCGGAAAGGACGGCACATCAGATGCTGAAGGAGGCGATGGCCAATATAGAAAAAATGAGATTGGAAATGAATGAAATGCAGCTAGCCATGGCTAAGGTGCAAAAGGGGCCCGAACCACTCGTCACTCCTACTCCCCCACCAGGACACACGCCGGAATACCCTTCCCCCGACCCTTCAACAAGCTTCCCAAGCTACCACTACTATCAGGGGAGAGATGCCTATGACCCCCAAGCTCCGCCACCCAATCAGAACCCTCCACCACCAAATGTTCCTGTCTTTGTGGAACCTCTCCCAGCCACATTACAAAGATCGTCTAGTGAACCACTGTTCCAAGTTCATGACACCCAATATTTTCCTCCTGAACCCACTTTTAAAGCTCCTGAGCCATACACATATACACCCCAATTTGGGATCCCAGAGGAAGCTGAGAAACCAGTTAAGAACACAGAACATGAGGAGGTGATTCGAAAGGTCAAAAGCCTAGAGCAATCCTTCAGGAACATACACGGGTTAGGCCACCAGGTCAGCGTGGCCTACAAGGATCTATGCCCTTTCCCTAACGTCCAATTGCCGGCAGTGTCCAAGATGCCCAGGTTTGATTTATACGAAGGGCATGGCGATCCTGTGGCACATCTACGGGGTTTTTGTAGCAAGATGAGAGGAGCTGGTGGCAAAGACGAGCTGCTGATAGCTTACTTTGGCGAAAGCCTAAGTGGGTCAGCACTGGAATGATATACAAGACAAGATCCGAGCAGGTGGTACACCTGGGACGATCTAGCACAGGATTTCGCAGGTCACTTCCAGTACAACCTTGAGATAGTCCCTGACCGTCTCACATTGCTAAAGTTTGAGAAGAAGCCCAGGGAGAGCTTCCTGGAATTTGGGTTCTGATGGAGAGAACAGGCAGCCAGAGTTGATCCTCCAATGAGGGAAAACGAAATGGTGGACTATTTTCTGCAAACTCTAGAGCCAACGTACTTTGGTCACTTGGTGACGTCAGTTGGCAAATCCTTCAATGAAGTAGTGAAAATGGGAGTTATGATAGAAGAGGGACTTAAGTCCAATAAGATCCTGAGTTACTCGGCAATCTAGGCAACGACTCAGGCCATTCAGAGCGGCACGGGAGGTGCGCTTGAAAAGAAAAAGAGAGAAGAGGTCGCGACAATAGAGGCAGGCAACTGGTCCAGATCGAGAGGTCCTTCCCCTCACTACCATCCCAGACCCCATCACCCAAAATACCCTCACACTCCAAATTACCCTCCACAACCCTACTACCCACCACAAGAACCACACTTCTCCGTACACCAAGCCCAGACGTACACTCAGCCTCCGGCTCGCCCGCAATGGCGCGCGCCGGCTCCCCAAAACACATATCCACCTCCACAAAACACCTATCTGCCACCAAGGGCCTACAGGAACCCTCCAGGGGCAGGTTTCCGGGGAAATCAGGCTTTCAGAAATGAAAGAATACAAAGAACATTCACTGAGTTGGGAGAAACCTATACTGCCGTGTTCCACAAATTAAGGCAGTTAGGCTTGTTGAGTCCCGTTGAGCCCAGATTGCCAAATCCCCTTCCCAAAAATATGGACCACTCGGTAAGGTGTGAGTATTGTTCGGGGGCTCCCGGACATGATACCGAGAAGTGTTGGAAGTTGAAACATGCAGTGCAAAATCTTATTGACACCAACAAGATTGAGGTTCAAACACCAGAGGCACCCAACATCAATCAGAACCCGTTGCCGGCACACCATGAAACCCACATTATCGAGCTAGTACACGAAGGAGGGGAGATAAAGAAACCCTCACAAACAGTGATGATGATCCGTGCCGGTTCATAAGAAAAGTCAACCAGTGGAAAAGAGGTGGTATAGTTGGAAAAGGTAGATGACAAGCCAGTTATGGTGTTGGGAAAAGGGTCCAATGAGGCAGATGTGCATTTCGTGGGGCTGAAAGCAAAAATCAACAATTGAATGACTACTCCTCTTCCTCTACGAAGGGAGTCTTGGTAGTGGGCTCTGATTTTCTTTCTTGTTGTCTGGATTATTCCAGGATTGTAATCTAGATTTCTTTTTGTGCTCGCCAAAGTGTGAAACCTTGTTATCCCGTATTTTAATAAAGTGAAAGTTTTTTTTCCTCATTCCTTATTTTGTTTTAATTTTTCTTCTTCTTTTTCTCTTCTGAACAGTTCTCTTTATACTGGTTCTAATCAAATGGGATGCACGACGGATCTTCAACCTAGTCTAAAAAAAAATCAATCTGATTTCGAACTTATAGTACAAGATTGTGATGATAAGTCGGAATACGATGAGGATGAAGCCTTCGAAGAAATTAACAGAGAGTTGAGCCAATTTGAAAAAAAAGCCCAACTCAAATGACACGGAAGCCGTCAATCTAGGGGATGCGGATGATATCAGGGAAGCTAAGATAAGCGTCCACATTGAACCAAACATCAGGGAAGAACTAATCAAAGCACTTACTGAATTCAAAAATGTTTTGCATGGTCATACGACGATATGCCGGCACAAATTGCCCACTGACCCGGCATTTCCTCTCGTCAAGCAAAATTGAGGAAGTTCAAAACCGTCATGAGTGTGAAGATTAAGGAAGAAGTAACCAAACAGCTGAATGCTAAGGTTATTCGGGTCGCTCAATATCCTAATTGGTTGGCTAATGTGGTGCCAGTGCCAAAAAAAAAGATGGAATAATCCCGGTGTGTGTTGATTATCGCAATCTGAATAGAGCAAGCCCAATGACGCTTTATGTTTAACAGATATCGAAGGGAAATGCGTCGACATGGCTATCAATTCTGACGGGGGCAATTCTTTCTTCTATCCAAATACTTTAACCATTGCTTCCCTTTTTTAGCCTTATTTATTCTTTCATACACCTCTTTTTTGGAATCAGTAATGAAAATGAAAGAAAAAGAGAAGAAAAAACAAATAATGATAATAAAGACAAAAGAAAACTCACAAGAAAAAAAAACAAAGGAATTGGGAACTACGTTTGACCTGATTCCTCAAAGAAGGATACGTAGGCGCCCCACGGCTCGGTCATGGTGTAATAAAAAATAAATAAATCCCCAAGCAAGAAAACTGGGGCAGAAGTTGTGTTTGTAATTTTGGGAAGAAAGTTCGATTCCAAGAGTTGTAATGTTTTACCCATCAAAATGATTTTGAACCCTCTTGATACCCCTTTTCTTTTAGCCATACACAAAAACCCATATTGATGTCCAAAAAAGACCTCCCGATCAGTATCCAACAAGTGCCAAGTCATGCAAACGGAAGTCGGGAATAACACTCCGATCCCCAGCAGAGAAGAGGATCATAAACTGGAAATGAATTGATAACCGAAAAGAATCCCTAGCGGAGAGAGTCATATCGGCAGCACTCCAATCCCCAGCTGAAAATAAAATAAAATGAGAGAGTCTTATTGGTGAAAATCTTCACAGGCTCCATAAGGCGACGAAAGATGAGAGAAATAAAACGAGAGAGTCTTATCGGTGAAAACCTTCACATGCACCATAAGACTACGGGAGTTGAGAGAAACAAGAGAGTCTTATTAGTGAAAACCCCTCGAAGGGCACTATGAGGCGACAAAACAAGATTGGCGGAAAGGATCCACATTTGGCAAAGAGTTGAGTGCCTGTTTATCCCCAGCAACATGAGGCCGTCCGAAGGGTTGATTGATACAAATAGACTGGGTTGATTAATCCGGAATGCGTGACATGATCGTTGGGATCAATTATATCATTCATATAAGTTCTTTTCTTTCCTTTTCCCCAGCATTTGTTCAGAAAGACTTCTTCTTTTTCTATTTTTTGAGATCATCACTTTTTCATTTCTTGGTTTAAAGACTTTACCTCCCCAGCAGTTTGTTTTTGAAAAGGATTTTCAGATCTTACTACCAGTTGCCAAAATGATGCAAAGCAAAATGCGAATAGGACAGGCCAAAGATAAGGCGATAAAGCGAAAAGAAGTTGGTCGCAAGACCAAATGATGAATGGGTCTAGATCCCAAGAGGACCAAATTTCCAAGGGAAGTTGGAGAAAAACAAGAAAACAACAGTTGAGAAAATTGTGGACCTAATTCCAAGAGCCCCCCCAGCAGATCATCGAGATATAGGAGCATCCCCGACAGATTTTTCGACCAAGTTCCAAGAGGGTCGGACAACACAGAGTGGGAAGGAAGAAAAGGAAAATTCATCCCCAGCAAAATAATCCCCAACAAGTTTTGATAGCGTAATGAAACACAAAGCGGGGAAGGGAGAAAGGGAAAAACCATCCCCAGCAGGAGTGGCACGACCACTCACCATGTTTTAAAACTAACAAATTTTTTTTGATTTGAAGCAGGAATAAATCTTATTAATGGCGAAAAACATGCCACAAGGAAAAGCACCAAAACTGGGGCAGAAAATTTTCTTCCATTGTCGAAAATTTTCTCGGAGGAACGAGTAAATCAATTCAAGTTTTAAGAGATAGCAAGACAGCACGATTTTAAGAAAAACAGTCGGAGGTAAGACAATTTCAAGTTTTGAAGTCGGGAGCCCGCCCGTATAATAGAGGTATGCAGTTCACTCTTTAAATTTCAAGTTTTGAACATGGGTCTATCAACCCTCGAATAGGATATGATAGGTCTGTCCGCCCTCAAACAGGATATGATAGGTTTGTCCGCCCTAAAATAGGATATGATGGGTCTGTCCGCCCTAGAATAGGATATGATGGGTCTATCCGCCCTCGAATAGGATATTTTTGGGTTCATCCGCCCTCGAATAGGGTATTTTAGGTTCATCCGCCCTCGAATAGGATATTTTTGGGTTCATCCGCCCTCGAAAAGGATATTTTGGGTTCATCCGCCCTCGAATAGGATATGATGGGTCTATCCGCCCTCGAATAGGATATGATGGGTCTGTCCGCCCTTGAACAGGATATGATGGGTCTGTCCGCCCTCAAATAGGATATGATGGGTCTGTCCGCCCTCGAACAGGATATGATGGGTCTGTCCGCCCTCAAATAGGATATGATGGGTCTGTCCGCCCTAGAATAGGATATGATGGGTCTATCCGCCCTCGAATAGGATATTTTTGGGTTCATCCGCCCTCGAATAGGATATTTTGGGTTCATCCGCCCTCGAATAGGATATTTTTGGGTTCATCCGCCCTCGAAAAGGATATTTTGGGTTCATCCACCATCGAATAGGATATGATGGGTCTATCCGCCCTCGAATAGGATATGATGGGTCTGTCCGCCCTCGAACAGGATATGATGGGTCTGTCCGCCCTCAAATAGGATATGATGGGTCTGTCCGCCCTCGGAAAGGATATGATGGGTCTGTCCGCCCTCAAATAGGATATGATGTGTCTGTCCGCCCTCGAACAGGATATGATGGGTTTGTCCGCCCTCGTATAGGATATGATAGGTCTATCCGCCCTCGAATAGGATATTGAATTTAATCCTTCCTCAAAAGGACATTTAATTTATTTCGACCCAAGTGTTCCTGCTTGTATAAACATTGCCAAAATATATATTTTCATAAAACATTGCCAAATGCATTTTATTTTCAAAGTTGCTGATGAAAGTCAGGAGCCCGCCTGGAGAATGGAGCTTGTGTCATCTTTCAAAAGTCAAGGTGGAGTCAGGAGCCCACTTGCAGAACAGGGGAATACATTGAAGTTTGAAGTCAGTAAAGCAGAGGGTTACAACAAAAATCCCCAGCAAAAATCAGAAGGAAGACCACAAGTCGAGCTAGAAGTAAAGAAATACCAGAGGAAACACAAAGCAACAAGGCAGCAACAATCACATGACCAAGCTCGAGAATAAATCTTTGTAATTCATAGATCATAGCTTAGTATAACTTCTTGTTTTCTTTCTAGCAATGGTGTAATAAGGAGATCGAAAAACAGTGGTAACAGCATGCAACATCAGTAACAGTAACATCGCAATCCCATGGTAGTCCCAGCTACCAAATCTTTCTGAACTACACGCGACCTGATTCTCTTATAACCAGGGATATGTAGGCTGTCCAAAACTAGGACTCGGTTGCGCCTTTCCTTTTTTATTTTATTCCTGTTTTGAATAACGATATGATCAAAAATTAGTCGCATTGTTTACTTTATCTTTGCCCGAAAGCTCTTCGTGTTTTCGAGCAAAGAGGGGCAGCTGTGAACACCTAATTTTTGACAACATTTAAATTGTTATCACTTCTTTTATGTAAATATTTTAGGGGGTTTTAACCTACTATTATTTTAGCTTTATTACACTTTTTATTATAGGATAAAAATACCAAAAAAAAATTAAAAGGTGAATTATCACTATTAATATTTTTTTTATTATTTTTTGTTTTTTTATATAAAAAATCCGAAAATATTTATTTTATTTTTTTAAAAATAAAAATAAAAATTTCGGGAATGATTTAAAAAATAAGAAAAAGGGAAGTATTGAATAAAAAAAATATAAAAGTAAAAATAGGTGGAATTCTCTTTTAAAAAAAGTAAAAGAATGTAGAAAATTTAAAAAAATAAAAAGTTTTGTGGAAATTTTTAAAAAATTAAAAAGTAAAAGAAGGTTGGAATTAAAAAATAAATATAAAGGTATCTGAAAATTTAAAAAATTTAAAGTAATTGAAAGTAGCATTTTTAAAAGAAAAAGAAAAGATAGTGGTTTGTTTTTTTAAAGAAAAGTTAAATAAAGTGAGATTCTCTTTTAAAAAAATAAAAAGTGGGATTTTAAATAAGATAAAAGTAATTAAAGTTGGAACCAAATTTTGGAGATACATGGACAGAATTCATTTTGGAGAGAGTAAAAAAAATAGAACCAAATTTTCTAAAATATTGTGAGCGGAAGAACACCATAGAGAGTTCAAAGCTAGAAAGAAAAAACAAAGAGAGACTTCCAGGCTATTTTTCTTCTCCATTTTTACTAGTTTTCTCCGTGTTGCTGGGATTTTTGGATTGAGGTGTTGAAGCCACTGTGTAGGACTTTCTGCTGCTTTATTTTTGCTGTTGCTGCTACTAACTTCCTCCTTCTTCATTGTTGTAACTTCCAGGTACATGTTCTAAAGCTTTCAAATCTATGGAAAGGAAGTAAAGAGTTGTTGGAATGGACTTTTGAATTTCCCCTGTTTCTTTGTGTTTAATTTAATGTATAAGCAGTAGTTCACTTGATATCTCATAGTATGTATTAGGATGATTTTGGAATGCATAAACCGGACTTGAACTGGAAGCCCAAACTTTTAATATTAATTGATTAGGATTTTTCTTTATTCTTAGAGACAAATAAATAGAAAATCATAGTCGATTTAGGATATCCTTAAATAAAAAATGGGACGAGCCTTGCCAAATAAAGCGCACAAGTTGCGGGGCCCTCAATAAATGGTTAATAATTGTATAGACTTCGGGATCAGTCGTTTCGCAAATTTCACGGCCTTACCTAAAATAATGATACTCTAGTCGCTTTAGGCGCGCCTTTAACAATTTATTTTCTTAAACTCGGGTGCACATTTATGTGACCCAAATCCAAATCTCAACAGAGTCGAAATATGTCGGTAACCACAGGTACATTGATGTGACGTGGTTCGAGATATATTTTCACGATGTTGCAATTCTCGATAAAAATGGTCTATGATAAAAGCGGTTAAAAGTTAAAATTCGCACATATGTTCAACATGTATTGTATCAGATAATCAAGCCGAATATGACAGTTGAGCGACCGTGCAAGAACCACGGAACTCGGGAATGCCTAACACCTTCTCCCGGGTTAACAGAATTCCTTATCCGGATTTCTGGTGCGCAGACTGTTAAACAGAGTCAATATTTTCCTCGATTCGGGATTCAACCAGTGACTTAGGACACCATAAATCTCCCAAGTGGCGACTCTGAAATAAATAAATAAATCCCGTTTCGATTGTCCTTTAATTGGAAAAAACTCCCTTCCGCGCCCCTTTTGGGCGGCGCGGGCGAAAAAGGAGGTGTGACAGATAGTCTCCGCATTTCCTAGAACGAAGCGATGGGAAATGATTCTTATACCCAACTCCTCGGGCTTCCCGTAACGACGTCATGCCGATGACGCAACCTATGGCACGAGTTTTCATGATAACCGGGACATCCCGTGGACTTGTCTTTTCGATGCCATTCAATGTGCTATCGATTCTCCTTCTTCAAAGTGATAGTACCGCCGTCGATTCAATTCTTCAAGAACGCATTAATTGTATCTGCAGGTTAATCTTCCAAAGGCATTGATGGCTGTGTCATTATCTCCTATAAATGGGGGTATTCTGGCGTTATCTTTCTATCCAAGTGCCTTCCTCCATTCATTCATCCCTTTCTTCTCGCCTTTTTTTTAATTGTTAATCACCATGTTTGGAGTTCACGGCTTTAAGGCTGTTTGGCAGCATTCCCACCGGCTGTGTGGTGTCCTTATGTCTGAGCTTCCCCTTGTCGAGCGAGATCATACCGTCTTGTTGTTGCTATTGTTGTTGCTACGCCTGTTGTTGCTGTCCTTATTGGCTCGAGGTGGTGATACATGGGCGGCTGGATTCCTCCGATCTAAAAGGGCGTTTAGACTCTACATCGCTGCTCGGGAGAATATTCGTACTATACACTACTGCTCACTCTACTGCCCTGGCCTGGTGTGGCAATTCATCCCTTGGGTTTTTTATCTTAAGGGATAAAATGGCACAACCGGCCATTGAGGCTGGGGCCCGCCGAATCTTCAACCCTTGGCTTTGGCAGGTTATGTCTCTTTTTTCTGCCTCTTCTACATCCTTCCCCTTTCCTCCTCTTCATCTTCTCCCTCGGCTGTGTTATTCCATGGGATCGAGCTGGGAACCTAGAGGAGACGATGACCGAAGGAGTTTCCTTCGAGGATACGAGCTCAAGATGGTGGCGCTCGGAGATGCTCCTACCGGAGATGAACCTTCGAGGGTAGACTAGATCCTTAGGCTTTATTGTCTATACACTCTTCTGCTTCTTTGTTCCCATGTAAGGACCCCTTCTAGGCTTTTGTAATCATATGTAAGGACCCCCTTGTGGGATTTTGTAATGGAATATTTCATGAATACAAAGATTTTTTCCCGATTTGTCTTCGATGCTTGCTACATTCTTTTATGTTTGTGCAGACTCCGAATGCATGACTCTGTTGACGATTGTCAATATCTAACTCGGATGCGAGTATTCCTTCCGGTCTTTGGTTGATAGAAATGTCTCCTTTCTGAGCCCACCGTTGTTCCTCGGACAAAGCTTGAAACGGTTCGATAGACTCGGGTCATCGGGACCCTCAGGTCATATGAAGACAACGCATCGAACCTTGAAACTTTTGAGAGTGGTCTCTGAGCGAGGGTCGGCTTCAGTCACCTGGAGATTTACTTTGAACTTGATGTAGGTAACCTTTTAAGGTGTTGTAGGTAGGTCCCTGAGGAGGGGTTACCCATATTTAGGCGATGTCCTGAGGTTGAGCCCTCATGGACGGGGCTCGAAGTGCTTACTTTTCTTCTTGAGAGGAACCCTCGAGGTCGGATACCACCTCGGAACTAGAGATGATGTTGTTGGATATTTAAAGCCTAACTTCTTTTAGTGGAGGACCTCGAGGTCGAGTACCACCTCGGAACTTGTATTGAAGTCATTGGCCTCCCGGGGCCTAACTTGGGTAGGCGGACCGTTGTTGTTTCCCCATATATATATGGGGTTGCTCCCGCTTCTTGAGAGATCTCATTATTTTAGATAGCTATCTTTACCTTTCAGCGTCGAGTTCTTCATTACCTTAGCACCAAAGCATTTGTGTAGGTTCCCGCTTCAGTTTGCCAGTTCCGCCATAGCAATGACTGCTACTTCAGGGTTTGCCCGGCAGAGATGGGAGAGTTCCACTTTCAGTGCTCAGGATCCACAAGAGTTTACTTTGAAGACTAAGTCTTCGATAAGAGAGGAGCACCTTGAGCTAGTGAGGAGAGACTGCAGATGGGGTGAGAGGGTAGTGTTGCAAGTGCTTCCTCCAGATGAGGGTATCACTCACTTTGCTGATGGATTCCTAAACGTGTACTTGTACCTTTTCGCACTAGGCCCCCTTGATAGGGTTGTGCTCGATTTCTATTTAAAGTATTAGGTTACTTTGGCGCAGATACATCCGCCGTTTTGGCGAATAGTGTTGATGACGAGGTTCTTTGCGGATAAGGCAGGGCTTGAATTCACGCTCAGTCATCTTGTCAGTTTGTACCGGCCCTTTCATCATCAAGGTCTCCTAACCTTGCGGTGCCGTTCGACTACGCCCTTCATTGTTATTGTCGAGGAAAATGGAGACCAGGTATGGATGAGCCGCTTCGTCCGGGTGCGGACCGCTGACATTATACCCGAGGAAGTCATACCATTTACTGAGGAATGAATCTATACTCGTAAGTGGTGCATATCGTACTTTATCAGTTCTCTCTATGACAAAAATAGATTTCGTAATCATGCCTTCTTCTCTTCCTCTGCAGCGGTTTCATGGGTGCCGGGTGACGTTCATGATCTTTCGAACTGGGTTCGAGAATTGGCGACCCACTTGACCTGTGCGGAACACGAGTGGTGAGCTTTGTTCCGGGCAGGTGGTATGTAAAATATCATGGTGAGTGTTGTGTTGTTCCTTCCTTGCTATCACCTTCCTTTCTGTTGACGGCATTTCGAGAAATACGAGAGACCCGGGATCGCATACGCCGAGTGATCGTGCTTTGACCGGAGCAGTCTGTTTCAGGACCGAAGGGACTGGATTGGCAGGTGTGCATTCGGCCTTCGAGGAAGTCCGCTGATTTCACTTTGCGGTGAGCTTTGTCACAGGCCTTCCAAATCTCGCATCTTCCCTTCCTTATCGAGTTTTTCTTTTGTAGGCCTTTGACAGGAATAGGTCTGAGCTGCTCCGTCATGGGGCTAGGCTCCGGGAAGCTCTGGATGAGGGTAGGTCCCTTGGACTCCTTTGCAAGGAAAGGGAAGTTGAGTTGGCACACTGGCGATATGAGGCGTACCGGAGCTCGAATTGCGAGAGCTATTTGATGGAGCAGGTAACTTCCCATCCCGGGCGAATATGCATTTCGCTTTTTAACTTCTCAGGTTAACTCTTCGTCTATCCTAGCTGTTGAAAAAGACGGAGGCCCTGGAGTGCCTTAGGGATGATGCCGACCGAGCCAGGAATGACTGTGGCGAGCTAAGAGCTCAGGTGCAGGCTCAAGCTTCAGAGGAGAAAGATGCCTTGGCTAAAGTTCCTGCCTTCGAGGTCCAACTCCTCTTAGCCTGTGATAACGCTTCAATTCAAGCGGATATGATCCCGAAGCTCGAATCCAAACTTTCCAAGGTTAGAGCTGAGATCGTTGATGCTCGGATCGAAGTAGCATTGAGCCAGACTAAAGCTGATCAAGAGATGGCAATTTATTTGAAGGGTGCTACCGATGCCCAAGCCGAGTTGAAGAGGGTCCTCGATCGTGAAGAGAGGATCAAATAATATGCTCGTTGCAGATCCCGAAGAAGGTTTCCCGAGGAGATCGGTGCCAGGGGTTTTGTTCTCCCGGAATAGATGGCGCGAGTGGGGGTGGATGAGTGTAATGCTCCATCACTCTTATTTGATGCCGAAGAGAGTGAAGGTGAGGCTGATAGGCCATTGCTCTCAGGGATGGGGCGTAGACTTTGCCATTTTGTATGCGATATCTTCAGAGCGTGCTTGTAGTCGGAGAATGCATTTTTTCACATTTGTAAATAAAAGAAAACTTGAGGTCTTATTTCTTTTGTACCCCTTTCTGCTTTGCTTCTGACCAAGAATACTAGTTTCAGAGTTGGTGAGAATCCTTAGATTCGTGATATGGCCCTGGGGCTCATTAGGAAGGTCCGAAGGCTCTTACGCGCTCGGTCGATGCGACCTTTAGTGTAAGCTAGCGTTAGATTTCTTACGCTTTTGCTCAACTATTTTGGGTTTAGTCTCCGAGTCGGGCTTCGACTCAAGCTCATTCGACCCTCAAGCTTTTGTGTCTGCATGGGCAGGCGACAATGGCTCTTATGCCTTGCCCTTGGGCATTTGTATTTTAACTATTTTGGGTTCAGTCTTCGAGTCGGGTTTCGACTCGAGCACAATTGACCCTCAAGTTCTGTATTTGCGTGGGCTAGCGACAACGTCTCTTACACCTTGGATCAGAGCGACCTTTTATATGCACAGTCCCGAGGCTCGTTAAGCTGGCGACAACGGCTCTTACGCTTTGCCCTTAGGCATGTATAGTTAACTATTTTGGGTCCGGTCCCCGAATTGGGTTACGACTCGAGCTCATTTTGACCCTCAAGCTTTCAAAATTTAAGTTGGTGACAATGGCTCTTACGCTTTTGGTCATTGTGACCTTTTAGTGTGTAGCCCTGAGGCTTGATAGGCTGGCGATAATGGCTCTTACGCTTTGCCCTTAGGCATATGTAGGTTTTGTTTTCCTCTCGTTAAGGACTTTTTGAAATGATTTTGCCTGACCCATTGTCGGTTCGGGTAGAACCTCGATTTCAAGTCGTTTGCGGTGTTGTTTGAGCACCTCGGAAGGTTTGGCTCGTAGGCTGAGTAAGTCGAAGCCTTGTAATTTGGAGTTGACATGGTCGAAGCTCTTTTGCCTGTTGAGGGTAGCCTGTTTAACCAGTTCTTTTCGAAGCAGATTCAAAGTAATGGCCTATGATTTTGTAGCGATAGTCGGGTGTCCCCGAGTCGCGTTAATTTGGCTGGTACAACGGTATGACCGTGGTCATTTGTGTTTGGCCGAAGCCATTTTTGATCCCGAGTATAGTAGTTTAGGCGTTTATATCGAGGGTATGCCCTTTCGGGAGTCTTACAAATATGACATATAGCCTAAACTTCAAGATTGAGTTTATGCCTGTAATAAGGTCTTACAAAATTTTCATGCCTTTTGAGGTCTTATAGTTTTGTTGATACCTGGTACAAGTATGATTCATGCCTTGCTTGAGGTCTTACAGTTTTGTTGATACTTAGTACAAGTATGATTCATGCCTTGCTTGAGGTCTTACAGTTTTGTTGATACTTGGTACAAGTATGATTCATGCCTTGCTTGAGGTCTTACAGTTTTGTTGATACTTGGTACAAGTATGATTCATGCAACAAGTATGATTCACGCCTTGCTTAAGGTCTTACAGTTTTTGTTGTTGCCTTAAATAGGTCTTACTAGACCGAGTCTGCCTGCTCGGGGTTTTATGGCCTCGGGTTTTTAAATAAATGGCAACAGTCTCCGAGTCATCAAGTTTGCTTAGGCTTGGGGGTCGTTACTCGTAAGCCCGGAATTGCCTCATTGAGGGCTTATGATTTTGGAGATTCCGACCCTGAGGTCATGCGTTTTCTAAGTTTGCGATGCCAGTCTCTGAGTGTTTGGGGAATTTTTCCTTTTGGAGATGTTTCGTGATTTCTGTGTTGCCTTGTTGAGGGCTTATGAGT
The DNA here is from genome assembly GCF_000393655.2 of Nicotiana sylvestris. Taxonomy (NCBI): domain Eukaryota; kingdom Viridiplantae; phylum Streptophyta; class Magnoliopsida; order Solanales; family Solanaceae; genus Nicotiana; species Nicotiana sylvestris. Next base: position 109,484,535 of record NC_091067.1, read on the forward strand.
TTGGAGTTCCGACCCTGAGGCCATGCGGGTGCCGAGTTATTGACGCTAGTCTCCGAGTATTTCAGGGCGTTCTCGGTGGAGGGATCCTTGCTATGAAAATGTTGAATTTCCTTTGGAGTGCGAGGTGCTTTGGCGAAAGATATTCTTTGATTGTTTGGCATAAGTACATGTTATTTTGTTGCCATGAGTCTGGCTTGTGCGGACACGGTTCATTTGACCATTTGACCCGGTACCATCTTTTCCTATTGGAACCTTGTTCGTTGTTCCCTGGTTCTTCCGAGTGGATAACCTCTCGAGGGGTTGCCCTCCATTTTTCCAGGTTGATTGCAAAAGAAGACTTGTACACTTGTTGGATCCTCCTTAGGTGGCGTGTGGACGTTGCCTCGTTAAAAGACTTGCTGGTGAAATCCTTTTCTGGGATAAAAACTCGGTCGAAGGAAAAGAGTGCAACGGATGCCGTTAAGGCCTTGAGATCTTCGGGTCGGATTAGTACTTTTGACTGCTCTGACCCGGTGCCTGCATATGGGTTAGTGTAAAATAATGAAAAAGGGAGGTGGTCTTACCTTATCATGGGATGCGCCGGTAATGTTCCGAGGTTTGATGTGTCCCTATTGTTTGGAGCGAGGACTTGGTACGGTCCTCCGCTGTGTTTAATCGGACTTAGCCAAAGATGTAATTCGATTATCCTTCGGCTCTTTTGAGAGTGGAGAAATTGGTGTCGGTGCTACGTTACATATCTCGAACACTTCCCTTGCCGCGTGTTGTTCCCCGTATATGGTTTTAATTTCATCCTTTGCTGGGAATTTCATCATTTGGTGAAGAGTGGATGGTACCGCTCTACTGCAGTGTATCCTCGGCCGTCCGAATAAGGCATTATAGCTCATGTCTCCTTCGATGACATGGAATTTGGCATTTCGGGTCGTGCCGCCGTGCTGACTGGGAGAATGCTCTCTCCTTTCATTGCTTCGATCGCCGTGTTGAATCCGTTAAGGATTCGAGAGGCGGGCACGATTTGGTCTAGCAGTTCAAGCTGCTCTATCACCCTCGACTGATAATGTTAGCCGAGCTACCTGGATCCACGAGTACATGTTTTATTTGAAAAGAATTTACAAGGATAGAGATTACCAATGCTTCATTGTGAGGTTGAGACAAGGTCTCGGTGTCCTCTTCACTGAATGTGAGGGCGTCCTCGAGAATATATCCCCGGGTTCGCTTTTCTCTGGTGATGGATATTTTTGTCCTTCTCACTACGGGTTCATGCGGGGCATCGACGCCTCCTATGATCATGTGGATGACATGTTGTGGCTCGTTTGACTCGTTCTTCTTGGTCGCCTCTCTTTCCCGGAACTGGGTTTTGGCTCGATTGCTAAGGAATTCCTAGATATGCCCTTTTCTAAGTAGTCGGGCTACCTCTTCTCGAAGTTGGTGGCAATCCTCGGTCATGTGGTCGTGTGTGTTGTGAAACTCGCACACTAAGTTGTGATTCCTTTGTGAGGGATCCGATTGTATAGGCCTGGGCCACTCAGCGTCTCTGATTTTACTGATGGCGAACACGATGTCCAATACATCGACGTTGAAGTTGTATTTCGACAAATGAGGTGCACCTGTTGGCCCTGTGTTCCTATCGAATATGGATCTATTGATGAGTCCTCGAGGATCCTGTCCTCAATCCATTCTCCGATCAATACGAGATAGGTTGCGCCTCGAGGCATTCCTGCTATCTTCGATATACGACTGATATCTTTCTTTGTTTGGTTTCGGTTCCTTTGCAAGGAGCCTACGTGGGTATACTGAGCCTGAAGGGGCTCCCAACTGGTCATCCTCGACCTTGATTTTCGATTGGTACCAATTGTGGGCGTCCGATCATGTCACAGCTGGATACTCGATTAAATTCTATTTCAACTATTTTGAAGCCACCGAGCTTCGTTCGTTCAGACCTTGAGTGAAAGCCTGCACTGGCCAGTCGTCAGAGACTGGCGGTAGCTCCATCCGTTCCATTTGAAAGCGAGACACGAATTCCTGCAGCATCATTCTCCTTTTGCTTAATTTTGAAAACGTCGGTCTTCCTCATCGCTACTTTGATGGCATCGGCATGTGCCTTTACAAAGGAGTCTGCTAGCATGGCGAATGTATCTATGGAGTTTGGTGCCAAGTTGTGATACCACATCATGGCCCCCTTCGAGAGTGTTTCCTCAAACTTTTTCAGCAATATGGACTCGATCTCATCGTTCTTTATATCATTGCCCTTCACCGTGCTAGTGTAGGCATCAACGTGTTCATTGGGGTCTGAGGTCCAGTTGTACTTTGGGAGATCCAGAATTTTTAACTTCTTTGGAATGAGTTTTGGGGCCGCTTCTTCGGGGAACGACCTTTGTATGAACTTCTTCGAATCCATACCCTTCAGGACCGGGGGTGTGCCCGGGATCTAGTCAACCCTGGAGTTGTAGGTCTCGACCTTCTTATCATTGGCTGCTATCATTTTCTCACCCGATTCAATCCTTTTGGTGAGGTCTTCGAGCATTTTCACGATGGCAGGGTCGGCTATCGATCCGTTGTTGCTCGATCTCACCAGTACCTGTTCAGCCGGGGGAGTAGTTTCCGGTGCTACTGTGGGAGTCTTCGGGTGGCTTTACAGCTGAACGATAGTCAGCTGTTGTGCCTGCAACATTTCAAAAATAACATGAAGGCTAGCTTCCCGTTCTTCCCGAGCTGGGGTTTTTTGGGCTTCCTGATGGTCTCCATGCTGTATGCTCATGTCGGAGTGTGAGGTTTCGTCGACCTGCTGTGCGTCTTACGAACTCGCGTCCACTAGAATTGATCCAAGTGCATTATCGGGGTTTTATGGTGGCGCGCCAACAATTGGAACAGCCACACTGTTTTCTCCATGGTTCTCAAGGTTGTCGTTCCCAACTCTATTCACTGGGCCAGACATTTGGCCTAAAATCGAAGATCTTGGACAAGAAAAAGTGTGAAAGATGACTTGCGTTGTATGATGAAACCAGCAAGAAAATAATTACTACTCCCTCTGTTCCAGTTTATGTGAACCTATTTCCTTTTTGGTCCGTTCCAAAGAGAATGAACACTTTCTAAATTTGGTAACAATTTAGCTTAAACTTACAACTTTACCCTTAATGAGAAGCTTTTATAACTACACAAATACTCTGGGCCTCATTTGGACTTGTTTAGGACCACAAATTCCAAAAGTCTTTATTTTTTTCTTAAGCTTTGTGCCTAGTCAAACAGGTTCACATAAATTGGAATGGAGGGAGTATTATTTATAGCCCCACGGTGGGCGCCAAACTGTTTACCGTGAAAATGGTAATAATAAACAAATTTGTTGATGAGACTCTAAAAATACATGATCTATTTTTATGCTAGTTGTTTATGCAGTTGATGCTAGATATGTGAAGATAAAAGATGAAATGCGAGGCTAAAGTAGAGTTATAACCAAGCCGAGGGGTTAGCTACTCGGGCCTCTGACTGGCTGATGAGGGGCCTCGAGGTCGATGGCTTAACTCGGGCTCGAGCTATCGGGGATAATCGGAGAGGGATAACAGTTAGAATTTAATTAAAGGAGGCTCTTTATGGCCAATAACAAGCAATAAATGAAGAACAAGTATGAAAGTAATAAGCAATAGCAATAGTGTCGCGAGAATATGTTAGAGAGAAAAGAAAGAGTTCTTGTATATTTCGTGTAGAATAGTTGGGGCAACAACAGCCTACTACAAAATGGTAAGGATCCCCTTTATATAGGAGGTGAATCCCATCACAGTACAAAATGCATTAATTGTAAAGGCATGGAGATGTGATGGCTAGACGTGACACCTTGATACAAGTTCCGGACAGACCGGCTTTGTCAGACTTAGCCTCGTGCCTTGGAAATTTCGCATCTTTACTCTAATCCTCGATCGACATTCCCTTTAGATCGGGCCTCGACAAACTTCGAGGGAGGGAACTCGGTCACAGCTTCGCGTCCTCGATGCCTCGAGGTGTTCTTTTGAAATGAATCAGTAGCAAGAAATTGGACCCTCTGATTTCGCTGCATACACCAAACACTAAATCGTGATGTCAAAAAGTCCCAAGGTTGAATTCATGCTTTTTTAGTTATTACATGAGAAATCTATCTCTTTTTATAACTTCCTAGACTTGCCCAATTTGAAAACAATAAATATTGCAAGACAATTAAGTAAAATGAAACGCATTGAGCACTTCACTCCACCTTAATTGTAAGTTAATCAAGTTAAGCGATTTAAATTGTAGCATGCACGGTAAGTGTAAGTACCTCACAGCCCCTACCCTAACCTAATAATAGCATGCTTTTCTGCCTACACTAATTAATCTTAAACTAATTATGGGATCTCCTCTACTTTATGGATTTCCTAAAGCTTTCTGGCAAAAAAAAAAATTTGTATGGCAGCACTACCAATTTTGATCCTTTTCTGGTCCATTTTAGAATCTGGTACTACTTTGAAAGATGATATTTAAGTACGAAGCCAATGTTAGGAAAATAATGAGAGAATACTTAATAAAGAAAAATTATATGACGCAATTAATGCAACAACAAAAGATAAAACAGAATTTTGGATGTGAAACACCGGCTTGAGACAAATATTAAGGACATTGTGCTTTCAGAGTAGTTTGCTTGCCCAGATTTATTATTCTTTTTTTTTTTGTAAATTATTCAATTACCTTACAGTATTCATTGAGAGATGGTTCAATAATTTGAGACAAATTTCAATAGTTTTAACAAGTCAAATGCCGGAATTAAAGTTATCAATATGCTATAGAGTTAAATTTATCCCTAAACTATGCGAAATAGGCCATTACCAAAATGAGTTATATTTGTTCTTATATCAGGACAGTGAAAGCTTAGCACCTGTAATGTCATGCGTCCCTCAATTAAATCGTAGATTTTCTTAAATGGAGGATAAATCTGCACTTGTCACATAATATTGGAGCTGTTTGTTTGATACAAGACAGCCATCGCTGAGAAAGTTTCAGATGAAGAAGAAAAGACAAGGAAAGAAGAACCTCTTTTGATACAAAGCATCTTAACCGTTCAATACATAATAAAACTAAAGATCAAGGCCATGCATCAGATACAACCTCATTTAATCAGCACCATTAATCTGGGATAACTGTCCACTTTGGATACTGTTGCTACAGGATTTCTTTAGTGCATGTGACACTATATATATTAGATTTTATTTTTTATACACAATAGCTAGGTAGTTACAAGCCCACAAATAAGAATATATAGTACACGTATACAATAGAGTAATAGTTTTTTATTCTTTTATATAAATACATGTAAAGGAAAGGAATGAAATACACCGAAATTTTCTAACATTATCTTCTTTTCAATATTCCTTCATGGTATCAGAGCAGTGAAAGCTCGATCCATCAGCCGTCTTCCTTATCTTCATATCAATCCTAAACAATGCCTGATAACACTGAAACCACAATGGGTCAGATCATCACTGGAGGACTCCCCACCATCGACTCAAACCATGCATACTTTCTTCATTCTTCTGATGCACCAGGAATGTTTCTTGTCAACACAGTTTTGATGGAAGAGGATTCCAGAGATGGAGAAGGTATGTGCTTATAGCACTTTCTGCTAAAGCCAAAATTGGATTCATCAATGGTGCTTGCCCTGCTCCAGCTCTCACTTCCAGAGACTATAAGACTTAGAGCAGGTGTAATGACATGGTAACATCCTGATTGCTCAGCTCATTGTCCAAAGACATAGGAGATAGTGTCATTAATTACTCTAAATCTACTAAAGATCTCTGGACCATCCTTGAACATATATTTGGTCAGTCAAATGCAGCTAAGCTCTATCACCTGAGGAAGGAATTATCAGGGTTAGTACAGAAAACTAGTGACATAGCAAGCTAGCTACTTTACAAAACTCAAATGTTTATGGGATAAATTGGATTCACTTAACTGTGATGTGAAGTGCAGTTGCTTGTGTGTATGTGAAGGGAAGCAAAAATTGAAAAAATTGCTAGATGATGAAAGGCTTATTCAGTTTCTTATGGGTTTAAATGATAGTTATGGTCAAGCAAGGGGAACTATCCTAATGATGAATCCCCTACCAAGCATCAACCATGAATATTCACTGGTGTTGCAAGATGAAAGACAGAAAGAAGTTTTTGCTCACCCATTCATTTCTCCAGATTCTTCATCTTTTATGGTCACAAATCAAAACAACTTTGCACAAAGAGGCTCAAAGCAAATGCAAAGGAACCTTGTGCAATATCAAAAGTTTGGGAACAACATCCAAAAAGGGATTAACTCTAATCAAAGGAACACAACTTTCAAGGGAAAGAAAATTAAGTTTAACCCTAATGTAATATGCAGTCATTGCAAGAAAGTAGGTCACACTATTAGTGATTGCTACATAATTATAGGTTTCCCAGAAGACTTTGAATTGACAAAGGAAAATCAATTTCAGACCAGAAGCAATGAAGCATTTCAAATTGAGAAAACAGATCAGAACTGCAGCAATCAGAATAAAGTACTCAATCAGCACCTCACACGGGATCAATTTTCACAGTTGGTATAATTAATCAAGCAGGTTAATGGTGTATATTCAGGAAATTCTGAAACAAATATCAATGCTGATGTTATTGCTGGTACTATTACTAGATATTCTGGAACTTGTCTTTTAGTTTTTAATTCTAATACATGGATTATTGATTTTGGAGAATCTGAACACATGTGTTTTGACTCAAATGCCTTTATTTCCTTGACAGCCCTTCCAGTTCCCTTAAACATAAATCTACCAAATTCTTTCAAGATCATTGTCACTCACATAAGAAAAATATATATTCTGCCTGATTTCATTTTGGAAAATATATTACATGTACCTAGTTTCAGATACAATCTATTATCTGTTAATAGGTTTTGTTTACAATTTCATTCTATTCTCTTTTTTTTTACCTCTGGTAACTTTATGTTGCAATGGCCTTTAGTAAAAAGGGCACAAGTTTTTGTCACGACCCAAAATTACCCTTGTCGTGATGTCGTCTATAGTGAAACTAGGCAAGCCGACTTTTTACCAAAAACAATGCGCTATTACATTTTTTAAAGATAAATTCACACTAATTACTAATAAAACTTCATAAAGAACATCTAAATAACAAAAGTGCGGAAAGAAAAAGCCTGACATAGAGGTGTCACTAGTCATGAGTATCTACTAAAAACTGTGTAATAATACTAAGACTAATACAGTCTGGAAAACAACCACAAAAAAAATCTATAGGAGGATAGGAGGGAGAAGAGCAGGACTGCGATCGCCATGCAGCTACCTTGGTAACTCCAATAGATCTGCGACTGATGAAATCAACACTCGCTAGCACATCCAGTAACCCCTGAATCTGCACACAAGGTGCAAGGAGTAATGTGAGTACGCCAACCCAGTAAGTAATAATAGTAAATAAAGATTGAGCAATAGTGACAAGCAGTAAAACACATAAAGTCCACATCATGAAATCTCGGTAAATACAACATGCTTTCAGATCAGTATATGAGTCAAATCATCTCGTTTAAAATCCAGTTTTCAGTAAAAATCATTTAAAGACATTTTTCAAATGTTTCAACCGAGGCTCATTGCAAAAGAGAGTAAAAGCGTTGAAAATTATAAACAGCCCCTCGGGCAAAACATCACTCATGTGCAGCCCTTCGGGCAAACCTCACAGTCACTCGTATACAGCCCCTCAGGCATACCTCACCATCACTCACACTCAATGGATACTCGTGCTCACTAGAGGTGTGCAGACTCCGGAGGGGCTCCTTCAGCCCAAGCGCTACAACAAGCCATCTCGTGGCATAAATCAATCAGGCCCTCGGCCTCACTAAATCATGAATTAGTACAACATGCTACGTGTGCAGCCAGATCCCACAAATATCCTCACAAATCAGGCCCTCGGCATCACTCAGTCATAAACTTCTCAAGCCACTCGGGCATTTCAATAAAAATAGGGAACTCAACCCAAAACAACATTTATATGCCTCAAAATAGAGTAATAAAACTGAGATATGAAGTAAAACAGGTGTAACGATGACTGAGTATAGATTTTCAATCAAAAACAGCGAGATGATAAGAAGAAAAGGCCCCTAAGGGTCCAAACAACACTGGCACCAGGCCCAAAATATAGCATTCAACCGCATTTATAGAAACTCTTTCTGAAACACATAATATCATATAGTTTCAACAAAATACGCAACTTTACAGCTACTATCGGACGGACCAAGTCACAATCCTTAACGGTGCATGCCTACACGCCCGTCACCTAGCATGTGTGTCACCTCAAAATAAACAAAATGATATGAAATCAAGGATTTCATACCCTCAGGAATAGATTTACAATCATTACTTACCTCAAACCGGTCAAATCCCTATTTCGCAATGCCCTTGCCTCTTGAACTGGCCTCCAAATGCCTCGAATCTAGCCATAAACATTTCAATACAATCAACACGAGCTAAAGGAATCAATCCCATAAGAAAATGCTAAGCTTTAGGTCAAAAGTCAAAAAGTCAGCTCAAAAGCTACGCCCTGGGCCCACATCTCGAAATCCAACAAAAGTCATAAAATCCGATAACTTATTCAATTATAAGATTAACCATACTAGTTTCACTCAAATTCGACCTTGAATAGGCCTTCAATTCCCAAAAATTTATTTTATGAAACTCCACCAATTTTCCCAGAATTCCATCCCAAATCACGAATCAAATGATGAAGTCAATGATATATACATGAATATTAGCCAAAACCGAGTTAGAATTACTTACCCAGATGATTTCTTTGAAAAACTCCCAAAAAATTCACCTGAAACCGAGATCCCAAATTCCAAGATGTGAAATAAACCCTAAACCTCGCTTATCAGTGCCCTCTGAATCTTCACTGCGCGGTCCGCATAAATCCGTCACGACCATACACTCCTCACCTCGGTTCGCATAGTTTTGTTGCCGTCGTGGAACCTGAGGCATACCTCCGCGGTTCGCATAAAATCCACTGCGGCCGCATCCCCACTTCTGCGGCTCGCGTAATTTCCACAACAGCCACATAATACCTCAGCGGTCCGCACCAATTTTGTACGGTCCGCACCAATTTTGTACGGTCCGCATAATTTTGTCGCGGCCGTGGACCCTGATACATACCTCCGCGGTTCACATAAAATCCATTGCGACCGCATCCCCACTTTTGCGGCTCGCATAATTTCCACCACGGCCACACAATACCTCAGCGGTCCGTACCAATTTTGTGCGGTCCGCACTTCCTACACCACATAAACTTGACACCAGAAATATGCTAACTTTTAAAGCTAAGAATTGATCCGTTAACCACCCGAAACTCACTCGAGGCCCTCGGGACCTCAACTAAACATACCAACACATCCCATAACATCATTCAAACTTAGTTGAACCTTCAAATCACTCAAAACAATGTCAAAACACCAAATTACCCTCGGTTTCAAGCCTAAGAACATCTATATTTCCAAATTTTCACAAACGATGCCGAAACCTATCAAATCACACCCAAATGACCCCCAAATTTTGAACACACATCACAAATAACACTACAAACCTACTCCAACTTTCGGAATTCCATTCTAACCCCGATATCAAACTTTTCACTTCCGACCAAAATTACCAAATTTCCAACTTTTGCCAATTCATGCCTAATTCTTGCACAAACCTCCAAATCACATTCCCGACGCGCTCCTAAATCCAAAATCACCTAACAGAGCTAACAGAACCATAAAAATTAAAATCTGAGGTCATTTACTCATTCGTAAACATACGGTCTACTTTCTCAACTTAAGCCTTCTCAAAAGAGACTAAGTGTCTCAATTCACTCCAAAACCACTCTGAACACGAACCAACTAACGCGATACGATCAAATATAGTTGAATAACACAAAAAGGAAACAAAAATGGGGAAAATGGGGCTATAACTCACAAAACAACTGGCGGGGTCGTTACATCCTCACCCTTTTAAACAAACGTTCGTCCTCGAACGAGTCTAGAAACATACCTGAAACGTCAAATAGGTGTGGATATCTTCTCCATATCTCCCGCTCGGTCTCCCAAGTAGCCTCCTCCATGGGCCAACCTCTCCACTGCACTCTCACTGAAGCTATATCCTTTGATCTCAACTTTCGGACATGCCGCTCCAAAATAGCCATTGGCTCCATATCATAAGTCCAATCACCATCTAACTGAACCATGCTGAAATCCAAAACATGAGACGGATTACCGATATACTTCCGGAGCATAGAAACATGAAATACCAGGTATACGCCCGACAAACTAGGTGGCAAAGCAAGCTCATAAGGTACCTCCTCAATCCTCCGAAGCACCTCTAAAGGCCCATTGAACCGGGGGCTCAACTTACCCTTCTTCCCAAATCTCATAACACCCTTCATGGGTGAAACCTTTAGTAGAACCTTCTCCCCAACCATATAGGACACATCAAGAACTTTTCTGTCAGCATAATTCTTTTGCCTTGACTGAGCTGTACGAAGCCGCTCCTAAATCACATTCACCTTATCCAAAGCATCATGTACCCAAAAACACAACCTCGCCCGGCTCGAACCATCCCATTGGAGATCTACACCGCCTCCCGTATAAAGCCTCATATGGAGCCATCTGAATACTCGCCTGATAACTGTTATTATATGCAAACTCTACGAGTAGCAGAAATTGGTCCCATAAACCTCCGAAATCAATTACACAAGCGCACAACATGTCCTCCAATATCTAAATAGTATGCTCGGACTGTCCGTTCGTCTGAGGGTGAAAAGTTCTGCTCAACACAACCTGAGTACCCAGCTCTTGCTGTACGACCCTCCAAAACTGCAAGGTAAACTGAGTACCTCTATCTGAAATGATGGAAACTGGGAAACCATGCAGGAGAATAATCTCTTGGATATAAATCTCGGCTAGCCGCTCTGAAGAATTGGTAGTACACACAGGAACGAAGTGCGCGGACTTGGTCAGCCGATCCACAATCACCCAAATAGCATTGAATTTCCTCAAAGTCCGTGGGAGCCTAATTACGAAATCCATGGTGATTCGCTCCCACTTCCACTCTAGAATCTTTATTTGCTGAAGCAGGCCACCCGGTCTCTGATGCTCATATTTTACCTGCTGACAATTGAGACACCGAGCTACAAACCCCACTATATCTTTCTTCATTCTCCTCCACCAATAGTGCTGTCTCAAATCCTGGTACATCTTCACGGGACCCGGATGGATGGAATACCACGAGCTATGGGCCTCTTCTAGAATCAACTCCCGAAGCCTATCTACTTTGGACACACATATCCGGCCATGCATCCTCAATAACCCATCATCACCAATAGTCACGTCTCTGGCATCATCGCGCTGAACTCTGTCCTTGAGGACTAACAAATGAGGATCATCATACTGGCGCTCTCTAATACGGTCAAAAAAGGAGGACCGAGAAACCACACAAGCTAGGACTCGACTGGGCTCTGAGATATCCAATTGCACAAACCGATTGGCGAAAGTCTTAACATCAACTATAGGAGGTCTCTCCCCAATAGGAATAAATGCAAGACTACCCATACTTACCGCCTTCCTACTCAAGGCATCGGCCACCACATTGGCCTTTCCCAGATTATACAAAATAGTGATATCATAGTCCTTTAGCAGCTTCAACCATCTCCGCTGCCTCAAATTAAGATCATTTTGCTTGAATAAGTGCTGGAGGCTACAATGATCAGTAAACACCTCACAAGACACACCATAGAGATAATGCCTCCAAATCTTCAACGTGTGCATAATGGCAGCCAACTCCAAATCATGAATAGGGTAGTTCTTCTCATGCGGCTTCAACTGACGAGAAGCATAAGCAATCACTCTACTCTCCTGAATCAACACACACTCAATGCCAACCCGAGAAGCATCACAATATACCAAATAAGAACCTGAAGCTGATGGAAAAACTAACACTAGAGCTGTGGTCAAGGCAGTCTTGAGCTTCTGAAAGCTCGTCTTACACTCATCCGACCACCTAAAAGGAGCACCCATTTGGGTCAATTTGGTCAAGGGTGATGCAATAGATGAAAATCCCTGAACGAACCGACAGTAATAACTTGCCAAACCAAGAAAGCTACAAATTTGTATGGCTAAGGACAGTTTGGGCCAACTCTGGACTGCATCTATCTTCTTCAGATCAACCTGAATACCCTCACTAGACACTACGTGTCCCAAGAATGCCACTGAACTGAGCCAAAACTCACACTTGGAGAACTTAGCATAAAGCGTCTCCTCCCTCAACCGCTGCAATACAACTCTCAAATGTTTAGCGTGCTCCTCCTGGATACAAGAGTACACCAGGATATCATCAGTAAAAACAATAACAAATGAGTTGAGATATGGCCGAAACACGCTGTTCATCAAATGCATGAACACTGCTGGGGCATTGGTCAGCCCGAAAGATATCACAAGGAACTCATAATGACCATATTGGGTCCTAAAAACTGTCTTAAGAATGTCTGCGTCCCTGATATTTCAACTGGTGATACCTTTATCTGAGATCAATCTTGGAGAACACTCTCGCTCCCTGAAGCTGGTCAAATAAATCATCAATGTGGGGCATATGATACTTGTTCTTGATTTTGACCTTGTTTAACTGTCTATAGTCAATGCACATTCTCACAGTGTCATCCTTCATCTTCACAAATAGAACAAGTGCACCCTAAGGAAACACACTAGGCCGAATAAACCCATTATCAAGGAGTTCCCGAAGTTTCTCCTTTAATTCTTTTACCTCTGTCGGTGCCATATGATATGGTGGGATAGAAATGGGCTGAGTGCCCGACACCAAATCAGTTTCGAAGTCAATATCCCTATCCGGCAGCATGCCCGACAGGTCTGTAGGAAATACATCCGAAAAATCTCTCACCACTAGAATTGAATCAATAGTAGGAGTCCCTGCACTGACATCCCTCACAAAGGCCAAATAAGAAAGACAACCTTTCCCAACCATTCGCTGGGCCTTCAAAAATGAAATCACTCTACTGGAAACATAATTCGTCGAACCTCGCCACTTAATCTGTGGCAATCCCGATATAGCCAACGTCACCGTCTTAGCGTGACAGTCCAGAATAGCATGACACAGAGACAAACAATCCATGCCCAATATCACATCTAAATCGACCATATTAAGCAGTCTACTCGGGTCTCCAAACCCCCAATAATCACTACATAAGACTGATATATGCGATCTACAACAATAATATCGCTCACCGGAGTAGATTCACGAATAGATGAAATAAGAGACTCGCGGGGTGTATCTAAATAATGAGCAAAATATGATGACACATATGAAAAAGTAGAACCAGGATCAAATAATACAGAGGCATCCATGTGGCCAACTGAGACAATACCTGTGATCACCGCATCTGAAGCAATAACATCTAGTCTGGCTGGGAGTGCATAGAAACGGGCCTGACCACCACTTGATCGACCTCCCCCTCTAGGGCGACCCCTAGCTGACTGGGTGGGTGGCGAAGTAACTGATGCTGAAGTCGATGGCTGACTCCTCTACTGAGGTGGACCCCCATGACGACGAGTACACTGCCTCCACATGTTGCCTAACTCCCCACACTCATAACAACCCCCTGGTGCTAGTGACGGGGACTGAAGGGAACCTCTAGCACCGGTATGACTAGTAGAAGAACCTGGCATGGAGAAGCCCTGAACTGATGGAGCACGGGACAAACTCTAAGCTGGGAGGGCACTAAGTGATGAATGGCCCTGATGAGAATTGTGAGAACATGGCCCGATGATGCCTTACGGTGAACTGGGCAAGCTGACTGGGTATGTTTGAATGGACGACCTCTATCGTGCTGGAACTGACCCCCATGAGGAGTAACCCCCAAAACCACCAGATCCACGAGGTCTCTTAGCCTCCCTCTCTACTCGCTCCTGACGGTAAATCGATTCTATGTCCCGAGCAATATCAACAACCTCCTCAAAAGAAGCACCAAACACCCTCTCTCTAGGTATAAGAATCTGTAGCTGATATGAGAGGCCATCAACGAACCCCCTGATCCTGTCCCTATCTGCGGGAACCAACCAGATAGCATGATAAGCTAACTTAGAGAACCTCATCTCATACTGCGTCACAGTCATATCATCCTAACACAACTGCTCTAACTGCCTGCGTAGCTCCTCTCTATGGGACTACGACATATACTTCTCTAAAAAGAGAATGGAGAACTGCTGCCAGGTTAGGGGCACTGCACCAACAGGCCTACGCCTCTCATAATCCTCCCACCAAGTAAAGGTAGCTCCTGAGAACTGAAAGGTAGTAAACGAGACCCCACTGGTCTCCAGAATACCCGTTGTACGAAGTATCCTCTGACACTTGTCCAAGAAACCCTAGGCATCCTCGCCTTTTACACCACTGAAAGTCCGAGGCTGGAGTCTACCAAACCTCTCCAATCTACACTACTTGTCCTCAGGCATGACTGGTACCACATAGTCCTGAGCAGGTATAACCGGCTGGGCGAGTGGTGCCTCCAGTGTCTGTAGTCCTTGAACAACCTGCTCGGCTGTACGGGCGGTGGGAGTTTGAGTGACCCCCAGCCTGGGAAGTAGTTGTTGTAGTAAAAATAGCGAGCGCCTGAGCAAGACTAGCGCACACGATCAGAATCTGAGCTAAGGTCTCCTGAAGACCTGGAATAACAATAGGCATTGCTGGTGCCGAAGCTGGTCCCGTCGAAGCATCCACAACTGGGACTTGATCATGAACTGGGGTGGCTGGTGGATCTGTAGGTGATAGCCTAGATGCTGTGTGGGTTGTACCCCTACCCCTACCATGGCCTCAATTGCAACCTTGGCCTATCGCGGCCGCAACGAGTGATACTAGTGGTCGTCCGTCCTGACCGGTAGAACGTGTACTCACTATCTATAAGAGAATAGAATAACAAAAGTTTAGTTACTGAATCAACAGATTCGCACGACAAGAATTCAAGAATGTGAAGTTTTCCTAAAGGTTCTACAGCCTCTCGAAGAAAAGCATAGACGTCTCTGTACTGATCCACAAACTCTACTAAACCCGTTCATAACCCGTGAGACCTAAGTAACCTAGTCTCTGATACCAACTTGTCACAACCCAAAATTACCCTTATCGTGATGGCGCCTATGATGGAACTAGGCAAGCCGACTTTTTACTAAAAATAATGTGATATTCCATTTTTAAAGATAAATTCACGCTAATTACTAATAAAACTTCATAAAGAACATTTGAATAACAAAATTGCGGAAAGAAAAGCCCGATATTGGGGTGTCACTAGTCATGAGCATCTATTAAAAATTGTTGAATAAAACTAAGACTAATACAGTCTGGAAAACAACTACAAAAAAAATCTATAGGAGGATAGGAGGGAGAAGAACAGGGTTGCGATCGCCATGCAGCTACCTTTCTAACTCCATAAGATCCGCGACGGATGAAATCAACACTCGCTAGCACGTCCAGTAACCCCTGGATCTGCACACAAGGTGCAGGGAGTAATGTGAGTACACCAACTCAGTAAGTAATAACATTAAATAAAGACTGAGCAATAATGACGAGCAGTAAAACACATAAAGCCCACATCATAAAATGTCAGTAAATACAACATGCTTTCAAATTAGTACGTGAGTCAAATTATCTCGTATAAAATCCAGTTTTTGGTAAAAATCATTTGAAGACATTTTTAAATGTTTCAATAGAGGCTCAATGCAAAAGAGAGTAAAAGTGATGAAAATCATAAACAACCCCTCGGGCAAAACATCACTCATGTGCAGCCCTTTGGGAAAACCTCAGAGTCACTAATATACATTCCCTCGGGCATACCTCACTATCACTCACACTTAATGGGTACCCGCGCTCCCTGGGGGTGTGCAGACTCCGGAGGGGCTCCTTTAGCCCAAACGCTATAACAAGCCACATCGTGGCATAAATCAATCAGGCCCTCGGTCTTACTAAATCATGAATCAGTACAACATGTTGCATCTTGCAGCCCGATCCCATAAAAAACCTCACAAATCAGGCCATCAGCCCCACTCAGTCATAAACCTCTCAAGCCACTCGAGCATTTCAGTAAAAACAGGGAACTCAGCCCGAAATAACATTTATATGCCTCAAAACAGAGTAATAAAACTGAGATATGCAGTAAAATAGGTATAACCATGACTGAGTATATATTTTCAATCAAAAACAGTGAGATGATAAGAAGAAAAGGCCCCTAAGGGTCTAAACAACACTGGCACCAGGCCAAAAATATGGCATTCAGCCTAATTTACAGAAAGTCTTTCTAAAACACATAATATCATATAGTTTTAACAAAATACGCAACTTTACAGCTGCTATGGGACGAACCGAGTCACAATCCCTAACGGTGCACGCCCACATGCCCGTCACCTAGCATGTGCGTTAGCTCAAAATAGAAAAATAATGATACGAAATTTGGGGTTTCATATCCTCAGGACTAGATTTACAATTATCACTTACCTCAAACGGTCAAATCCCTATTCTGCGATGCCCTTACCTCTCGAGCCGGCCTCCAAATGCCTCGAATATAGCCACAAACAATTCGATACAATCAACACGAGCTAAAAGAATCAATCCCATAAGAAAATGCTAAACTTTAGATCAAAAGTCAAAAAGTCAACTCAAAAGTTGGGCCCTGGGACCATGTCTTGAAATCCAACAAAAGTCGCAAAATCCAACAACCCACTTGATTATAAGACTAACCATACTAGTTTCACTCAAATCCGACCTCGAATAGGCCTTCAATTCCCAAAAGTTCATTTTATGAAACTCCACCAATTTTTCCCAAATTCCATCCCAAATCAAAAATCAAATGATCAATTCAATGATATATTCATGAATATTCGCCAAAACCGAGTTAATATTACTTACCCAGATTGTTTCCTTGAAAAACTCCCAAAAATTTGCCTCAAACCGAGCTCCCAAAATCCAAGATATGAAATAAAACCCTAAACCTCGCTTATATAGTGCCCTCAGAACCTTCACTGTGCGGTCCGCATAAATCCATCGTGGCCGCACACTCCTCACCGCGGTCCACATAATTTTGCCGCGCCACGGACCTTGAGCCATACCTTTTGTGGTCCACATAAAATCCACCGCGAAAATATTCCTTCTTCCATGGCCCTCGTAATTTCCACTACGGCCACATAAAAACTCCGTAGTCCGCACCAAATTTGTGCAGTCCGCACTTCCTACACCAGATACAGTTGACACCAAAAATCTACTAACTTTTAAAGCTAAGAATTGATCCGTTAACCACCCAAAACTCACCTGAGGCCCTCAGGGCCTCAACCAAACATACCAACACATCCCATAACATCATTAAAACTTAGTCGAACCTTCGAATCACTCAAAACAACGTCAAGACACCAAATTACCCTCGGATTTGAGCCTAAGAACATCTAAATTTCCAAATTATCACAAACGACGCCGAAACCTATAAAATCACGTCCAAATAACCCAAATTTTGCACACACGTCACAAATGACACTACGAGCCTACTTTAACTTTCAGAATTTCATTCCGACCCTGATATCGAATTTTTCACTACCAACCAAAATCACCAAATTTCCAACTTTCCCAATTCATGCTTAATTCTGGCACAGACCTCCAAATCACATTCCGGATGTGATCGTAAGTCCAAAATCACCTAATGGAGCTAACAGAACCATAAAAATTCAAATCGAAGATCGTTTACTCATAAGTCGACATCCGGTCAACTTTTCCAACTTAAGCCTTCTCAAAAGAGATTAATATCTCAATTCACTCCAAAATCACTTCGAACCCGAATCAACTAACACAATACAATCAAATATAGCTTAAAAATACAAAAACAAAATAGAAATGGGGAAAGGGGGCTATAACTCACGAACGACTGGCCGTGTCGTATAGTTTTTGGTAAGGCAAGGGAATGACTCTACCTTTTGGAACCAAGTGGAGTTAGAAATAGCACAATTGTGGAACCAATTTTAGTTTTAAATCAAAATTTCTTTAGTAAATTGTCAGTTTCATTTCCTTTATCTGCAAGCTCAGTTTCAGATGCAAGCCTTTGGCACATTAGGTTAGGGCATTTGCCCTTTTCAACAATGAAACATCTTAGTTTTATTTATTTGCCTTCTAACTCTGATTGTTTCTGTCAAATTTGTCCTAAAGCTAGGCCCGAATTCCTTTTCCTTTAAGTCAAATTAAACCAACAAGGGCATTTGAGTTAATCCATGTAGATGTTTGGGTCCCTACAAGGAACCAACTTACAATAGTTTTAAATATTTTTTGATAGTTGTAGATGATTATAGTAGGGCAGTTTGGACTTTCCTTATGAGAACCAAAAGCATGCTTTTGGACTCCTTAAAAATTTCTTCACAATGGTGGAAAGAAAGTTTGGTTTACAGGTACAAAAGATAAGAACATATAATGCTTTTGAACTTGGGAAAGTGTAACGACCCAACCGGTCGTTTTGAGCTTTTGCACTTCCCTCACCAGTTCTCGGGCATGACTAGTCCCGTGTGATGTATTATGACTTATGTAAATCGTTGATTTTGGTTTTCAGGGTAATCAGAATAGATTTGGAAGCATAATTCTCAGTTTGAAGCTTAAAATTTGAAAGGTTTGATCAAGTTTTGACTTGTTAGTATATGATCTCAGATTAGAATTTTTATGATTTTGTTAGCTCCGTTAGGTAATTTAAGGGACTTAGGAGTGTGATCAGAACGTACTTTGGAAGTCCGGGATAGATTTAGGCTTGAATTGACGAAATTAGAATTTTGGCATTTTAAGGTTGATAGGTGAGATTTTGATGTAGGGGTCAGAATGGAATTTTTGGAGTTGCAGTAGGCCTGTCGTGTCATTAGGGATGTGTGTGCAAAAGTTCAGGTCATTCGGACGTGGTTTGGTAGACTTTTTGATCAAAAGTATAATTCGGAAGATTCTGAGAACCTTAGGCTTGGATCCGATGTGTTTTGGTTGATTCAATGTTGTTTGAGGTGTTTTGAAGATGGGTATAAGTTTGGATAGTGGCATGGGACTAGTTTGTGCTTCTGGTTGAGGTCACGGGGGCCTCGGGGTGATTTCGGATGGTTGGTGGAAGATTTGAGTTGGGTTGTAACAGCTGAAGTTTTTCCCATTGCTATCATAACTGCACCTGTGGCTAGGGGACCGCAGGTGCGGTCTCGCAGAAGCGAGTTTGGAGCCGCATATGTGGCCAAGGAAGGCATCAGCTGGAACCGCAGAAGAGGTTGAGGTGGCGCACCTGCGATAGTGCAGGTGCGGGATTTTTTTCGGAGATGCGGCGCCTGGGATTTAAGTGGTGACCGCAGAAGCGGCATTTGGGACCGCAGAAGTGGTTGCATAGGGGCGAATTCTGGACCGCAGGTGCAAAATCCCTAGGCCAGAAGGTATAAAAGAATTCCTTCGCGACTTTTTTAGTTGTTCTTTACCATTTCAAGTCGGTTTTGGAGCATTTTATGAGATTTTGAAGAGGGATTCAAGGAATAACGTCTGGAGGTAAGATTTTTTAACCTAATAATTGATCCTATGGCATTATTGCACTGATTTGGCATAAGATTAATGGAAATTAAGGGTTAAAAAATTGGTATTGAAGACTTTGACTTGAGGAGTTGAGGGGCCATTTGTGGTCGGATTTTGGGATTTTTGATATGTATGACCTCGTGGGGAGATAATGAATCTATTGATGTAAATTTTATCAAATTCCGAGACATGGGCCCGGGGGGTCGGGTTTTGGTTAATTTCGGGATTTATGTTGTAAAATGATTATTTTCGCATGGGCTTCATTCCCTTAGCATATTTTGACGTCGCGATTCTGATTTTGGATAGATTCGACGCGAGTTGAAGTCGATTCGAGGGGAAAAGGCATCGTGGACGAGAGTTTGGACCGGATTGAGGTGAGTAATGATTTTAAATGATGTACTAAGGGTATGAAATCTCGGGTTACACATCATTGTGCTATGTTGAAGTGATGCACATGCTAGATTACGAGCGTGGGGTCGTGCACCATTGCGGATTGTGACTTAGTCCATCCCGAATGTTTGTTTTACTGGGTATTTGATTGAAGACTATTTGCTATCATCATGTTTTGGGCTGAATGCCATATTTGGGCCTCGTGCTAATTATTTGGACTCTTAGGGGATTTGTACTGCTATTTTCTCACTGTTTTGATTTTTCATATCAGTACTCAGTCATGCTATATTATACCGTTTTGAGAACTCATCCATGCTTACTCTGTTTCAACACATTAAATGATATTTTAAATGATACTTTGGGCTGAGCACCATGTTTTACTGTAGCTCGATTGGCTTATGAGATTCTAACTGAGCAAAGCCGAGGGCCTGTATTGTGAGGATACTTTTAGGTCGGGTTGCACGCCGCAGCAGTGATACACTGATTTATAATTATGAGGCCGAGGGCCTGAGATTGTAAGCCACGAGGTGGCTTGTTGATATGAGGCCGAGAGCCTATTGATTATGCCACGAGATGGATTAATATTGCACTTGGGCCGTAAGGGGCCCCTCCCGGAGTCAATACACCCCAATGAGTGCGGGTACCCATTGTGATATGAGATATAGCCCGAGGGGCTGGTGTTGTTCCATGTTATAGCCCGAGGGGCTGATTCTATTGGTATTGTGCCCGAGAGGCGGCTTTTATGTGTTTATCTTTTCTAGCTGCTTTTCATTTACTTGCTTAACTGTTAAAAGGTGTTTTAAAGAATCTTTTTCTAAACTAAGGTGTTTTCATAAGATTTCACTGTTTTATTTCCGTTTATTGGTTTTACACTTCTTCTCTATAGGATGTTGTTGTGTTTTACGTGATTTCTTATCGCTCAGTCTTCATTTATTATTATTACTCACTAAATTGGAGTACTCGCTTTACTCCCTACACACTGTGTGCATATTCAAGAGCTTCAGGTTCCACCAGTGAGGGTTGATTGCTCAGCAGGCTATTTAGGAGTCCACTAGGTAGTTGCTCGGTGTTCGCAGCCCAGTGTTTCTCCCTCTTATCATTATTTCTTTCCCCTTGTACTGAATTTTATGATAGACTGTGTAGTCCCTTTTTCGTGTTCCTATACTCATGTTAGATGCTCATGACTGGTGACACCCCAATGTCGGGCTGTGTTTGGTTTTTCTGTAGTTGATGTATTTCCCTCTATTATGGTATTTATCATTATTAATGACTTAATTATGAATTATTATCTGTTAATTTAATTCGATGTTGTGTCGGTTGGCCTTGTCTTCACGAGAGGCTCTATCACAACCGGGTTCAGGTTTAGGGTGGTGACAAGTTGGTATTAGAGCCTAGGTTACGTAGATCTTACGAGTCATGATCAGGTTTAGTAGAGTCTCGCAGATTGGTACGAATACGTTTGTACTTATCCTTGGGAGGCTGCAGAACTTTTAGGAAAAACTTTACATTCTTGAATTCTTATCGTGCATCCTTGATTCAGCTTGAAATGTAACTCTTTGAATTCCTTCCACGTGTTTGCATGCACGCATGAGCGCTCAGTATCAGATGTGCATCGATGGCATGTGATTCCCTGATTGAGGGTGAGATGTGATTTTCTGTGCATTGATGTTGGGTCAGTTTGGAAGACTTAAGGCTGGGTTTGCCTGCAGCTTGAGCACCGAGGTGCTGATTGTGTGAGCACGTGTTTTTGAACTTATATGTTTAGTAGTGTCCCTATTAGTAGAAGTGATGGCTAGATGGCTATGCGATGAGTATCTCATGCAGATTATTCTGAAGTTTGCGTAATCCTTTTTGTCGTTTATTGGAAGATCTCTGTTACCATGGAAATATATGTGTTGCAATTTGAATTTGGGTCGCCTAGAGAGTGGGTTTAACTATTACAAAGTAAATGCGAGATTTGCAGAAGATTTAAAGTACTAGATGGTCTGTGTTTCACGAGCTTATGAATGATTGAGTTTAATATCACTATGGTATTATGGAAGCAATAGATTATATGCATTATGATTTATTGTGTGTGTTTTGATATATGGTTTTGAGCCAACTGGGGGAGTCTGCTATTGATTAGTTGATTGCACGGTTATGTGCTATGTTGGTTCCAGTTTGAAGCGTACTGGTGAATCAGTTATGGCTTATGAAGGTTTAGACCGAGGATGGCTCGAGTAAGGAAATTTCGATAAAGGTCATGTTAAGCCTTAAGGGGTATTAGAATCGTAGAATAACTTGAGTTGTTATTGGTAAAGGATGTACGGTGCATAGAGTAGGAAGTTTCTTGGTTGTATTAGGGTGAGGTTACATTCTGCGGTGTCGGAGTGCTAAAGGAGCACGGGTCGCCCGGTCCGGTTGATCGGTATAATTGCCGTTTGAGTAGAGTGGGTGACTCTCGAGAATGGTTCTAATGGATTCAAATTTTACGTGTAATAATTGGAGATTTTCAAGTTGTATAATTTGGCTAGGAACCGAGGTTTGCATTGGAGGGTGCCAAGACTTGTGTCATTTCTATATCAATTATGGGATTCTATATATCAGTATCAGGAAGGTAATGGCTTCGGATTCGCAGGAAGTCACTTCAGGGGAGGCATTTGGAATGTGGTCCATTTGGAAATATTTAAGATAGTACTCAGTGGCTTATGAGCCTTAGACAGTGTGGTTTTATGTTTGGGTCTCGTGTGGTGAGTCTGGGTTGAGGAAATTGTGGTGTTATAGCAAGAAAAAGTATCAAGTTGAAGGTAAATAAAAAAGAACTAGGATAGAAGGGATAGCTTGGTAGAAGGCCGGATCGGCATGGTAAGGTTATGGTTAGTACTTTGGATGCTTACATGGTAATGAGTTTCTACGGGTGTTTCGCGGTAATGATCTTGGGTGTTAGTGCCCTGCATAGCTTGGTCGAGTTAGAAGGATTTAGTCTTGACGGTTTAGTTTTGTGCAAATGGAATTCGGAGAGTTCTTGATGGTTTCTACTACGGTTAGAGGTGTATATTTTCTATGAGCGTGAGGAGCATGAGATGTATAGTGATTTTCTTCTAGATAGGATCAATGGAAAGTTCTTGGCTAGTTGAGTATGTAGATGCTTGTGTCTCGGAAGGGATATGATGTTCTCATGATTATCTTAGGAGGGTATAGTATATGCGGTATGTGGTGTAGGATCGAGATTGTCATGTGTAAGGTCACGAGTCAGTTTGGAAAGGAAGGTCACAAATTCTCGGGTAGCACGAGAAGCTTCAGATGATTAAGGAAATGGTATTACTATTTGGTGTGACTTGATGCGGGAATACGTTTCAGAAAAGGGCAATGTGATTAATTTGATGGTACTTCATTAGTATTGTGGCACTTTCTTGTTGGATCAACTATTGATATTCGAGTTTGCTTGGTGGCACGAAAGAATTTTTGGAGTATCTCTCATGGAATGATTGGGTATTAGAGGTGTGGTATGTATTCGGATGGCGGAAGTGGGATCAGATATGGAGATTCGTGTGCTATATGGAGTTGGAGACTGGGAGTTCTCATAAACAGGTTATGTTGTGGTTGTGGGTCGCGTGTATCAGCTTTGTGTAATGGCTATCGGGGTTTGGAGACCTGACTAGATCTTTTGCTTCTTGATAAGTTAGATTTTGATGTGATATTGGGTATAGATTGGTTGTCTCTGTGTTGTGTTATTTTGGACTATTGCGCTAAGGCAGCGGCGTTGGCTATGTCAGGGATGCCACGGATTGAGTGGCGAGGTTTGATGGATTATGTTCTTAGTAGGGTGGTTTCATTTTTGAAGACCCAGCAGATGGCTAGGAAGGGTTGTCTTTCCTATTTGGTGTTCGTGATGGATGTCAGTGCTGTGACTCCTATCATTGATTCAGTTCCGGTGATGACGGGTTTTTCGTATGTGTTTCCTACTGTTGGGCATGTCGTCGGACGTGGTTGTTGATTTTGGTATTGATTTGGTGCCAGACACCATACTTATGGCACCAGAGGAGTTAAAGGAGTGGAAGGAATAGCTTCAAGAACTCATTGATAAGGGGTTCATTGGTAGACATATATGGGTGTGTGTTCTGCATTGAGACGACTTTGTTGACTTCGAGTTGCTATTAGTAAGGGATGTGTTGATTCGGTTGTTATTGAGCTATTAGTGTTTTGAGGTGATCTATGAGTTACTTTTCTGTGTTGTAAGGCATTATGATTTGTTGGTTATAGGCAAATATGGTGTAGTTCTGTTGGGGTTTCATAGTGGAGGTCGAGCGGGAAGAGTATTGGGTATTGCTCGGTGGATAGCGTATCGGTTGTGTCGTTTTGGGTGTGTAATGTTATGTCAATTGCTTCGCAGTGGTTATGATGATTTGCTTTGGTTCTAGACATCAAATTGCGTGTGGTTGTCGATTTTGAGCAGAGTGACTTGAGGTGTTTCATAGGGACCGGTGTTTCGATAGGGTCGCGCATTGCAGCGAAGTTGTGTGGAGATATGACCTTTCAGGTTAGATTCGTGTGTTCTGTTTCTACGAGGTGTGACGGGTTCTTAGCATTGTATTGTGGTGGTACTAGTGAGCTTGAGGTACACCTCTTTCTTTTGAGTCATTTTCTCATAATTTGAGTACGTTCAGATTGTTGCTTATTGGTGTGCAGATTGCACGAGTTATGGCTTTAGATGGTATTGATGTGTCATGTCACCAGAGTAGTTGTGTGGGATTAGATGAGATCATTGGGATCTAGAATGAATACAAGCGAATTCGGTTTCAGTGTGTTGGAAGGATAATATCTTCGGCTCAGAAATTCGCCATGGTTCTTGCCAAAGGGGATGTGTCTTCACGAATGGTTGATCTAGGGAATGGTTATGACTTTCTACGTGTTTTATTTATCATTGGCAGTGTACGAAAGTATTGGAAGGAGGCTTTATTTGATAAGAGGCTTATTATCGATACTCGGTTATTTTGAGCAACTGCTGTGATTAGAAGTTATCGCTGCGAGTGTTTGAGTTATGTGGTATATCATGTAATTGCATCTGAGGTTGCAGGTATGGTTTGTTACGGCTTGTTAGACTTATTCAGAGTATAGATGTGAGATTATAATCTTGTAGATGGTTTCAGAAGTGGAAATATGGTTCTAAGGTTTATGGGCTAGGTTAGATTGTGAAACCTATAGTTACATTGTGTTATCGGACCTATATGAGATAGGGTGACGTGGGATCACCCCGGGTATATGCATAGTAAGGTTACACAGCGATTTGATGGCTTTCAGAACAATTTTGGGCACGTTCGAGGACAAACCTATGTTTAAGTGGGGGAGAATGTAACGACCCAACCGGTCATTTTGAGCTTTTGCACTTCGCTCGCCAGTTCTCGGGCATGACTAGCTCCGCGTGATGTATTATGACTTATGTAAATCGTTGGTTTTGGTTTTCAAGGTAATCGGAATGGATTTGGAAGCACAATTCTCAGTTTGAAGCTTAAAATTTGAAAGTTTTAACTTGTTAGTATATGATCTCGGATTGGAATTTTTATGATTTGGTTAGCTCCGTTAGGTGATTTGGGACTTATGAGTATGATTGGAACGTGCTTTGGAGGTCCGGAGTAGATTTAGGCTTGAATCGGAGAAATTGGAATTTTGGCGTTTTCCGGTTGATAGGTGAGATTTTGATGTAGGGGTCGGAATGGAATTTCGAGAGTTGTAGTAGGTCCGTCATGTCATTTGGGATGTGTGTGCAAAATTTCAGGTCATTCAGACGTGGTTTGGTAGACTTTTTGATCAAAAGTGTAATTCGGAAGATTTTGAGAACCTTAGGCTTGAATCCGATGTGTTTTGGTTGATTCGATGTTGTTTGAGATATTTTGAAGATGGGTATAAGTTTGGATAGTGTCATGGGACTTGTTTGTGCTTTTGATTGAGGTCCCGGGGGCCTCGGGGTGATTTCGGATGGTTGGCAGAAGATTTGATTTGGGTTATGACAACTGAAGTTTTTCCCATTGCTGTCATAACCGCACCTGCGGCCAGGGGACCGCAGGTGTGGTCTCGCAGAAGCAAGTTTGGAGCCGAAAATGCGACCAAGGAAGGCATCAGCTGGAACTGCAGAAGCGGTTGAGGTGGCGCACCTGCAATAGCGCAGGTGCGAGATTTTCTTCGCAGATGCGGCGCCTAGGATTTCAGTGGTTACCGCAGAAGCGGCACTTGGGACCGCAGAAGCAGTTGTGCAAGAGCGAGGTCTGGACCACATGTGCAAAATCCCTAGGCTAAAAGGTATAAAAGAATTCCTTCGCAATTTTTGAGTTGTTCTTCACCATTTGAAGTCGGTTTTGGAGCTTTTTGTGAGATTTTGAAGAGGTATTCAAGGGATAACGTCTGGAGGTAAGATTTTTGAACCTAATAATGGATCCTATGGAATTATTGCACTAATTTGGCATAAGAGTAATGGAAATTAAGGGTTAAAAATTGGGGATTAGGGCCTGGTATTTGAGACCTTGACTTGAGGAGTTGAGGGGCCATTTGTGGTCGGATTTTGGGATTTTTCATATGTATGAACTCGTGGGGAGATAAGGAATCTATTGATGTACATTTTACCACTCCGAGGTGTGGTCCCAGAGGGTCGTGTTTTGGTTAATTTCGGGATTTATGTTGTATATTGATTATTTTCGCATGGGCTTTGTTCCCTTAGAATATTTTGACGTCGTGATTCTGATTTTGGATAGATTCGACGCGAGTTGAGTTCGATGCGAGGGGAAAAGGCATCGTGAGCTAGAGTTTGGACCAGATTAAGGAAAGTAATGATTTTAAATGTTGTCCTAAGGGAATAAAACCCCGGGTTACACATCTTTGTGCAATGTTGAGGTGATGCACACGCTAGATGACAAGCGTGGGGTCGTGCACCGTTAGGGATTGTGACTTAGTCCATCCCGAATGATTGTTTTACCACGTATTTGATTGAAAACCATTTGCTATCATCATGTTTTGGGCTGAATTTCATATTTGGGCCTCGTGCTAACTATTTTGGACCCTTAGTGGATTTTTAATGCTATGTTCTTACTTTTTTGATTTTTAATATTTGTATTCAGTCATGCTATATTATACCGTTTTCAAAACTCAACCATGTTTACTCTGTTTCAACATATTAAATGATATTTTGGGCTGAGCACCATATTTTACTATAGCCCGAGCGGCTTATGAGATTCTGACTAAGTAAGGCCGAGGGCCTATGTTGTGAGGATACTTTTGGGGTGGGTTGCATGCCGCAACAGTGATACATATATTTATGATTATGAGGCCGAGAGCCTAAGATTGTACGCCATGAGGTGGCCTGTTGATATGAGGCCGAAAGCCTATTGATTATGCCACGAGATGTCTTGATATTGCGCATGGGCCGTAAGGGGCCCCTCATGGAGTCTGTACACCCCCAGTAAGCGCGGGTACCCATTGTGATATGAGATATAGCCTGAGGGGCTGGTGTTGTTCCATGTTACTACCCGAGGGGCTGATTCTATTGGTATTGTGCCCGAGCGGCGGATTTTATGTGTTTATCTTTTCTAGCTGCTTTTCATTTACTTGTTTAACTGTTTAAAAGGTGTTTTAAAGAAACTTATTCTGAACTAAGGTGTTTTCATAAGATTTCTCTGTTTTATTGCCTTTTATTGATTTTACACTTCTTCTCTATAGCATGTTGTTGTGTTTTTATGTGATTTCTTATCGCTCAGTCTTCATTTATTATTATTACTCACTGAGTTGGAGTACTCACTTTACTTCCTACACCCTGTGTGCAGAAAATAGTATTAAGCCACCACAAGTTTTTGCTCAAATCTCACCCCAAACGTGCAGCAAAAACACACCAGAACAACCATGTAAATCAGCTATATCATAAAAACTAGTCACGGAAAAGAAACTGACACACTAGAGTTTATATATTCTAATGTATTTCAATTTCGGGAAAAGAATACAAAAAATAGGAAAGAATTCTATTTTTGTTTTTTTTTCATCTCAGATTTGGCTACTCATGGAGTTGGTTTGAGATGCTGTTGAATTGAAGTTTCCGATCGAGGTACCTCTTTTTTATTTCTGGTTTATTGTTATTGATGATAAAGATAAGCATCTGGATAGTCATTTTAAGATTGGTTAAGGTTTGGTTGATTCAAATTGATTTGGTTTGTGGCTTTCAGTTATTATTATTTTCACTTAGGAAATAATTAACTGGACCTTCAACTATGTCTATTGTAAAGCAAATACTGTCAGGATAAATCATGCCAAGACTTGGTCTTTTTTTTTCTTTTTGTTTTTACCAAAAGGTAAATTCGTTTGTTTGTTATATGTTCTATCACTTAACCGAACACAAAATAAATAGGACCACTCCACTAAAATCTAACACTTATAAATAGAGGCATCACGCATGGAAGTTTTAATCGACCAGTTTTCATTTTTAAAGTGTCCATTCCAAGCTTTTGCTATTTTTTTAGTTATTTCTTTTAGTGAATATTCTGTGATGGTGTTTGAATGAATTCAAAATGTGTTAGATCCTTTGTTTGTTATTTAGTTCTTTTAATTTCGAACATGAGTGTCTAAGCTTACTAATCTCATAAGACCTTATATAGATTTGATTTCCTGTTTTTGAGACCTTGCAAATACTAGTGTATACGGGGTTGTTAATTGATGCAATGTAATAATATCTGAATCTCGTAGTTTAGTTTAGGCACGTAATTAAACTATTACAACTACGGGTATGATTCCCGTGACGTGGTTGTGATATTTGGTTTCTAAAATCAGATATAAGTAGGAGTATCTTTAGTTTGCCTTCAAAAAATATACAAACCTTTTCTTTAAAATAATTTGAGGTACGCCATACACAAATAAAATCCATAACATATGGCCCTCACATAAATACGAAATTAGTTTCGAAAATGCTTTGCACTCTCGTAGTTTGCTTTAGGTGCGTTAATTAAATAAACCATCAGAGCTACAGATACGGTTCCTATGACGTAGTTGTGATGCTTAATTTCCAAATCCGGGGTACATTTATGTGACTCAGCCACAATTTAATCTTGTTAATAAAATAAACATGTTGTGGATCGTGGGTACGGTTCCCGTGACATAATTCGCAACGTGTAATCAAATAATTAGTTGTATAATAATTGGATTATTAAAAGCGGTTTAAAAGGAATAAAAATGCACATAGGTTTCAAAGATGTTTTAAAATCAAATAAATAGGCCAATAATAACAGTTGAGCGACCGTGCTAAAATCACAGAACCCGGGAATGCCTAACACCTTCTCCCGAGTTAACAAAATTCCTTACCCGGATTTTTGTGTTTGCGGACTGTAAAACAGAGTCAATCTTTCCTTGATTCAGGATTTGAACCGGTGACTTGGGACACCATAAATTATCTCAAGTGGCAACTATGATTTTTAATTAAATAATCTCATTTTGATTGTGACTTAAATTAGAAAAAAATCCCTTATACTCCTTCCGGAGGTAGAAAAAGGAGGCGTGACAGCTCTGACGACTCTGCTGGGGACAAGAACCCAGAATCTCTGGTTCAGGGTTCAAGAATTCGAGCTTAGAATAATTGTTATATTTTACTTTATTTATTATCTGGTTTATTACATGTTTGAGCCTAATGTGCTCAATGCCGCATTTTACCACTTTGATATAATCTGAACTGTATATAAACTGCTACGAAACCCTTCTCTTCTCATCTTCGGGGATGTGCACGCTAGCGTGACTCCTTTTCTGTTAGTGTCATACCTTAGATTAGGAAGAGGCTCAGACAAGTTATAAAGCCGGATGGCCTTTTGGTTCCCGGTACATAGCCCCCCCTCGGCTCGAGTTGTCCGCTCGGGTACACAAGTCTAGAACAACATATCCAGGTTTTCAACCTAGAATAACTCTGCCTCATGCTGGATCCCTAGCAGGAACGCTTGTTTGCATCATGTGCATTTGACTTTGGGGACTCAACATAGGGGTTGGGTCCGTCTAGGACAAGTGTACCCAAAAATAAAAGACTATCTTGATGCTTCCTATGTGCTACATGTTGCATTTCTTCAAAGGTAAAAAGGTCATTTGTCGGACCAATGATAGTTGAGGGCAAATGAAAAAAAAAAAGAGGGTGAAGTGTGAAAATAAAGTAAGTAGGGCCCAATTATGTTTTCTGTCACATTTTTGTTAAGGAAAAAAACATGAAATATTCACAAAGATTTTGCACTTTTTCATCATTTTTCGAAATTCAAAAATAAAAAAAAAGAAAAAAGAAAATCCAAAAAGAGTTTATATGCTTCATCATTTTTCAAAAACAAAAATATGTTTTCTCTAAATTAGTTGTTTTTTTAATTCTCACCCGTATCCAATATGCCTGAACTACGCATACCTGATTTTCGTCTTTCGGGGCATGATACGCAGGCAACCCATATAGGGTCCGATTTTTCTAGTAAATCTTAGGTTCTTGGCTTCGCGGGGTATTAGCCAAATCTTGCATTTTTAGCCACTTTTAGTCACATAAGTTAATTTGAGAAAAATAGTCACAATCATGTTTTGCATGTGTCTAATAGGAATGGTTATTGTCTCACATAGCGTTCTAGGTCTTTAACTTTATTTGGTCTAATTTTCTCATACATCTGTGGAACTACTTACCGGAGTTTGGGCATGACAGACGCTTTAGGGCCATTCAGTCAAGATCGCTCATTCAGAAGTTGCTTTAGGAGATTTTTATTTTTTTTTATTTTTTTTTGTTTTGAGTTTGTTTTTATTTTTATGTCGTCTTTTACCTTCTAGTTTTGTATAGTAATGTCGAGTTTTTTTATTATTATTGTACTTTCTATTTTGCATTAGAAAAAGTGTGTTATAAATCAAAAATCCAAAAAAGAGATTTTGCGTTTTTATATTTCCGTTAAAAGTCTTCTGTAGAAATTTAAAAAAAAATCATTTGAGGTGGTTTTTTCCTTTAGGCAATTAATATTTATAACTTAAATAAAAAATTGCTTTTATATTTCCTTTTAGTATATTAAGACTAAAAATTCAAAAAAAAAGCGAATTTTCTTTTACTACCTCTTTAAAAAGTTTTCTTTAAGGTATTAATTCCAAAAATCCAAAAAAGATTTTCTTTTGAGGTTCTTCTTTGGGAAATTAACAAAAAAAAAAAATCTTTTTATGTTCATTAAAACTTTAGGATATTGTACATAGAAGAAAAAAATATACTTTATCTTTTGTTTATCTTTAAAGTTTCTTCCTTAGGTAATCAAAAACTGAAATTTAAAAATAATTTTTTTATCTTGTTCATTTCTCTTTTAGAAATACTTCTTGAGGGATATCAAATGAAAATTTAAAATATTTTTTTTGGTTTATTCTTTAGATTTCTTTCCTAAAAAAACAATCAAAAATATTTTTCTCTTCTAGGGGTTTTCCCTTAATAAATTCACATAGAATATTTGTTTCAAAAAGAAAAAAAAAGGATAAAACAAAGATATGTGCTCGTTAAGCTTGAGTTTAGAATAGGTTATAGAACATTAAGTCTAGAAAATTCAAAAAAAAAAAAGGTTTTGCTTCTTTTATTTCTCTTTTCTCATTAGAGTAGTCATCAAGGCAAAAAGAAAAAAAAGAAAAAGAAAATGAGAATGTTATTTTGTTTACTTTATTCCCGTACTACGCAAAGATCTGATTCATGCGGCGTCATGATACATAGGCAACCTACATAGGGTTCGATCAAATTGTTTTTATTTATTAACAGAAAAAGAAAAAAAGGAAAAAAGAGGTAAAACTATGGGATGTGAGAAATGAGAGGAAAGAAAAGAGTGATAATTAGAAAAAAAAAGAGGAAGGAAAATGAGGAAGCAAGTGCTAGAAAAGAATGAAAAGAGAAGATTGAAGGGAACAAAATTGGGATGATGCCAAGTGACCTTGTGACCCTCGAAGTCATTCCAGAACCGTTAATTGTTGCTAGGTGCATTGCATGCAATGTGATATTTTTAGCTATTAAATGCCCTAATGCTGACATGATGACCCCATTTTGTTCCTTTTGTTATCTTCATTGAGCAGAAGAGTGGTTGGTTTGTGGTTTTTAAGTAACTCATCCATACAACACGAGGTCAAAGAGCAAGGTAGTCATGGCTAACAAAGACTTGGACACAGGTGTCACACCCCTTTTCTACCCCTCAAAATAATAATAATATGTGTATGGGCCAAAGAGTTTTTCCAATTAAAGTGACAAAATTTGAATAGGGATTATTTTATTGTTCAGAGTTGCCACTTAGAATTGATTTTTTCGGTGTTCCAAGTCACCATTTATTTGGATCCCTAGTCAAAGGAAGGTTTGACTCTATTTTAATCGGTCCGCGAAAATAAAGTTCGGGTAAGGAATTTTGTTGACCGGGGAGAAGGTATAAGGCATTCCTCGAGTCCCGTGGTTCTAGCATGGTCGCTTTATTGACTTAATCTTGGCTTGAATTAATTTTGGACAAACTAATTTATATTATTTTCATGTTTTACCTATCCTCTTTTATCTCTTGATTATTAGAAAAAATTAAAGAATATTTTTGAATAATAAGATGTCATAATCACACTACGCAAGCGAATGCGTGATCGACGAAATTTGTTATTTATTCATAACGGCGCTACCCAAGCGAATCCGCAGTCATGACAGACGATTGTTAGCACGTTATTTACTTTTGAAAAATTGCTGCAATTGTGTTGGAGGAAACATTAACCCTCTTTTTTTCAAAAAATTTATTAAATGTCACTGCCACGCTACGCAAGCGAATCCGTGATTATGACAAAAGATTTATAAATTAATTAAAACTATTGAATATGACATGAAATTGATGAATTAACTTATTAAAAGTTATGCGTCACGCTACACAAGTGAGTCCGTGAAGTTAAAGCGCACCTACTATTTGCTTAATGTTTAAATTAATTAAAGGAAAACTAGTTAATTAAAATAGTAAAAAATCTGATATTATTATTATTTTTTCGAGCTTTATAGTTGGGAAAAATTATGCAAATAAATGTTGGACCAACTTTATCTATTTCAAAAGAAATGAGTCAACTTCTTGTTAAAAACAAATGGGCCAGCTTGTATGGAGCTTTTGGGCTGCTGGAATTTATTATTAAAATGGCTCAAGAAATGAATTTCAATTGACCCAATGCTATATAGAAGAAAAGGGGTAATTTTGTTGTTTAAAGGTAAATGAGCCAACTTTTATCTTTGATTCAATAAGGCCCAAAGTTGATACAATCTTAGCTCTTTACTTAGTTTGAGTTCATGACCACTAACGACATAGTCACAATTGTATAAACGCCCACTTTACAAAAATAGCCATTTTTGCAAATCCGGCAAAATGGCCAGATTCACAAAGATATTATCACAACATTCCTAGAAGCATATGTTGGCAGTGAAATTTCAGCAACTAAAACGAACTCATGCTATGTGTTATACACCTAAAGTCATTCATAGCATACTTAGCATTGTTACTCGGATATAATAGCTTGAAAACATGCTTAAAAAATCCATAAACGACTTACATATCACATTCAAAAACTTACAACTCAATATTCAAGTATTATGAAGGACTATATTCACATTATCACATGCTTGATACATAACAATAACATACAAGCTCTTTTGTTGTCAAACTATTCATCACATCAAACACATTTAAATGGTGCAGCATGTTTAAGTTGTTCCCATTGCTGAAAATACGTACATTACGAGTCTTAAAGGATTACCTGGTAGCAAAAGAATAAACAGTAGTTCAGCAACTAAAGCAACATAAAAACAACAACAAAACAGCAGCAAAACCAGCAGCAAATCCGTGTTAAAACAACCCGAAAACTTAGAGAGGGAACCCAGAAACGAACTCTAAAGAGGACTTATAATTTTTTAAAAGTTTGCACTCTAAGATTCACTCCCAAAGCTCACCATTTCAGCTTACTTTTCATGTGTTCAACTGTTGATTTTTTTGTTTGTTTTTGTGACAAAGCAATTAAAAAAAAAATGCCCCCTGAAAGTGTGATGGAGTCCCCTCTATATATCAAAACAACCAGCTATTTTAAAAAATTAAAAATCAATCTTTTTGACAGATTTTTCTACAAAATCTCCTCTTAAATTCAAAAAGCAAGACTTTCTAGTTCAAATCTTGTCAAGTATTTCAAACAAAATCTGCTCTCCACTATTCAAAGATAGACTTTATTCAAATAATGTCCAAAGGTCTACATTTTCTTACCAAACAATTTGACTTTTGAGTGTTGTACTCAAAGAGTCTTGAAGCAGTAAACAAACAACCAAACAAGTACCATATACTCTTAAGTATTTTTCATTACCTCACTTTTATCAATACAAAACTATTTTACTACTTCAACAAGTGCAAAAATAAAAAATTTAACATTTCAAACTTCAAAAACTAATGCTAAAATAATTAATAATAGACAAAAATAAAATCTGAAAATTAAAAATAAAAATAAAAAATCAGTTATGAAAAAGAATAGTATTTTACCATTTTACACATTAAAAGGCCGAAAAACTGGTGGTATGTCAAAGAGGGTGTTCCGGGAGGTCGCCGGAATTAGGCCGGATTTTGATCGCCGGATTTTTGGGGTAAAATTGACATCAATAGCTAGGTCTTGAGGAGATCTATCCATTGATGTAGGTATTTTGGGGTGGTAGTGGTTGGAGCTTCAAGAATTTGGGCAAAAAAAGTGACGGAAAAATTTCCTAGATCTAAAATTCAAGGAGTTTGAGAGATTTTTTCAGGATTTCGTTTGGAGATATGGAAAGAGGAAGTTGTGGAGATTACGTAGTGTGAATTTGGAGGTGTTTGGAGGTGGTCCGCCGACGGCGGCAATTTTCGGCAGGCGGCGGTGGGCGTAGCTGGGGCGGCGTAGAGAGAGTGAAGAGAGAGAGAAGAAGGAGAGGGAAAGAAGAGAGAGGAAATAAGGGGGAAATGGGGAAAATTTTTGGGGATTTTAGGCTTTAAATACCTTGGATGAAGATCAAACTAGGACCGTTGGAGTAAATCAAGATGGGTGGATGAGATTGAATCTTGTCACTTAACCAAAACGACGTAGTTTCAAGACAAAACTACGTCGTTTTAAGGTCTTCTTGGCAGCCTCCTTTTTGACCGGGTTTGGGCTCTTTGGGCTCAAATTTTGGGCCAATTTTGGCACAATTTTAATTAAATTACACTAGCTCAAACCCCACCCCATTTATCAAACCATTACTCAACTCTTAAAACCTATATATACACAAATAAGAACACACACACACACACACACATACATATTTTATATATATATAAGGCGAAAATTAGGCATTTACAGCTGCCCCTCTTTGCTCGAGAACATGAAGAGTTTTCGTGCAAAGACAAATAAATGCCATTGATAATTTTTTGCTCACATTCACTCTAGTGGAAGCATTTTGAAAAAGGCGGTGACCGAACCTTGCTTCTGAGGTTGCCTACATATCCTTGGCTATAAAGGAATCAGGTCAGTATAGTTCTGGGAAAATTTGGTAGGTGGGACTACCAGACACTGGAGTTAAGACTGCTGTTGCTGCTGCTGTTGCTGTTACTCTTACCGTTACTGCTTCTTACATCAAAAGAAAAAGAGAAGAGCACTACATTTGTCTGCAAACTAAGAGTACAAAAATTCCTATCCACGTGTCTTCTAGAGTCAAATCTTGATTCTTGACCTGCTCGCTTGTGTTGACCTTAGATGGGATCTTAATTCTTTTGAAGAAAAGATTATGACTCAATCTCGATGGCTTGCTTTCTGGATCAGAATTTGAGAAGATGAATCTTGAGAAGCTGGGATGCTGACACATTATCAAAGCTAAACTCCGACTATCTTGTGATCGAAGGATTTCTTTCTTCTAATGAGAAACTGAAACTGCAAGCTTGAATCGTCACTTGTGCTATACGGCAGAGCCTGCAAAGCCATCAAAGACAAACAAAAACGAACAAAATTTTTCTGCCCCAGTCTAGCACTAGGAAAATTCTGTGAGTTATTAGAGAAATCTGTAAATTATCTAATTTATTGAAAAGACAGATAAAAACAGTAGTATAAACTAGCTGAAAGAGATAAAATTTGGTAACGAAGGATAGTTTAACCAGGGATTGGTACCTTGTGCAACTTAAAGGAAATGTAATCATAGGTTGGTACCCTCTCTTACTGGAAGGAAATAGAATCAGGTGTTAGCACCATGTATTATCGATAAAGTGTTGAATCCCTCTAGGCAAAACGGTTCGATCTGAGTTAAATTGTATTTAAATAACCTGAGCGAATATTACTTCTACCCGGAACTACGAACTAGATCCCCTTAGGCGAAACGGTTCTACCTGGGTTAAGCTACGTAAAACACCCTGAGAGAAGAGTACTTCTACCCGGAAACTATGAGCTGGATCCCCCTAGGCGAAATGGTTCTACCTAAGTTAAGTTTCAAAAAACACCCTGAGCGAAGAGTACTTCTACCCGAAAACTATAAGCTGAATCCCCATAGGAGAAATGGTTCTACCTGGGTTAAGCTACGTAAAACACCCTGAGTGAAGAGTACTTCTACCCGAAAACTATGAGCTGGATCCCCCTAGGAGAAATGGTTCTACCTGAGTTAAGCTTCAGAAAACACCCTGAGTGAAGAGTACTTCTACCCAGAAACTATAAGCTGGATCCCCATAGGCAAAACGGTTCTACCTGAGTTAAGCTTCAGAAATAGGAGGTGTGAACAATAGTGATGCATGCTGAAAATAAAAGAAAAATGGAGATTTTAAGGATCTTACATTTGGTGACATTCGTTCACTTAGGACCAATATTCTGCACTCCTTTGTTCCTGCTTTAAACAAAGAAAAACTTGTGAGTTTTTAAAGTGGTGGTTGGTTTGTGGCCTTGATGCCCTGAGTAGCTTGATTCACGACCACTACTGTCGAAGAACCGATTCTGTCAGCGTGGTACCGAGATGTTATGCCGCTCTGTATCATTTTCTAGAGACCTTGGCTTCACAATATTGCCCCCAACTATTTCATACCCAGATGTCCATGGTACCGCTACCCTTGTCTCTAAGGCAATGCATTTTTCTCTAAAATCAAACTCAGTTGTCTTACCCCAGTATTAGTTTGTGTCTGTAGTGCTCATCAACTTTTCTCATAAAGCAGGGCTTGCTTAGGCGACCTTTTCAGCTCTTTTTTTAGACACTTTGTTTTTCTTATCGAATGAGATCAGAGATGGATTCGTGCCTTCGTCAATGCCATATATGCCTCAAATTGTGCTCGATATTATGGGGAAGTTGTAGCCAGTTTTGTAGCCATTTCTTTGCTTCGATTTTGATGCAGGATTAGACCGAAGGGGACTCAAAGAAAAATTATGGGTAAAAACAAAATAATAATTGGAAGCGAAAAAGAACTGTGCTTAAACAAAAGGTGTCCCTTTCAGGAAAAGGAACAAGGAGACTTATCTGGAGGTATGTGCCGACTTTAATGAATCATGACATGCATTTTGGGCTGGATGCCTTATCTGTCTGAGCTGTCTAATTCTCAAAATCCGCCGCAAATGTTCATCTTGAATTTGTCTTGGTGTTGCTCATGCCGGAGAATCAAAGACCCTTATTCAGCTAGTAGCGCCCATTGCAGGTTTTCGCTAACTAACCTCTCTCATTTCTCTACTAATTGTCACCTTATGATGCCCATCTGGGTTTTCACCAATAAGACTTTCATTTCTCTGCTCACTATCGCCTTATAGTGCCCGTACGGGTTTTCATTGATAAGACTCTCTCATTTCTTTTATTTTTTTTGACTAAGATATTGTATGAGGGAGGTTATCCAATGCCTTTGGCATGGGGACTTCAATCATTCTTTAAAAACATCGATTAGAAGTTCTCAAAAGATAAAAAGGCGAAATGAACCTTGAACTGAATTACAACTTTTGGAATCATTTTTACAGAAAAAACCGTGAAATAAAACAAACTTCTGCCCCAGTTTTGGAGTATTGGGAATATGGATTTTTTCTTCTGATGGGACCGAACCCAGGGTAAGGCTGCCTACGTATCCTTTCGGAATCAGGCCGGGCGTAGTTCAATGACTCAGAGATTTGTTTTTTTTTTACAAGTACACAAGTTCCAAGAAGTGAGAAACAAGGAAGACAAATACGGCTCAAAAGGATTAACAAAAAGGGTGACACCTATTTGGAATAGCGAGCAAATGACAACCTTCGCCACTTCAATCTGAGAAAATCAATGCGGGAAAATTCTACAATGGGTATATATCAGATATAATATCTTTTGACTGTATCTGCGTTAATAGTCATATCTGGTACCCGTCCTTCTTCATCTACCAAGTGCAAGGCCCCTTTTGGTAACACTTTCTTGATGATGTAGGGTCCTTTCCAGTTCGGGGCGAACTTTCCTTTAGCTTCTACCTGGTGCGGAAGGATGCGTTTCAAAATCAGCTGGCCTGCCTCAAAGTTCCTTGGGCGCACTTTCTTATTGTAAACGTGTGCCATTCTTTGTTGGTATAACTGGCCGAAACACACTGCTGCTAGCTATTTTTCATCGATCAACATCAGTTGTTCTAATTGGGTCTTGGCCCACTCAGTGTCTTCAATCTCTGATTCCATAATAATTCAGAGAGAGGGTAATTTCGAATTCAGCGGGTATTACAGCTTCAGTTCCGTATACAAGCAGATACGGAGTTGCGCCAACAGATGTGCGAACAGTCGTACGGTATCCCAAAAGAGCAAAAGACAACTTTTCATGCCATTGCCTGGAACCTTGGATCATCTTCCCAAGAATCTTCTTGATGTTCTTGTTTGCCGCTTCGACTGCTCCATTGGCTTTTGGCCGGTAAGGGGTAGAATGGCGATGCATGATTTTAAATTGTTCGCATACCTCCTTCATCAAATGACTATTTAGATTGGCTGCATTGTCAGTGATAATGGTCTTTGGGATACCAAAGCGATAAATTATGTTGGAGTGAACAAAGTCTACCACTGCTTTCTTGGTGACTGCTTTGAAAGTGACGGCTTCCACCCACTTGGTGAAGTAATCAATTGCAACCAAAATGAATCTATGCCCATTTTAAGCCTTTGGCTCGATCGGCCTAATATCCATTCCCCAAGCAATGAAAGGCCAAGGAGAGGACATGGGATGCAACTCCGAAGGAGGCGAGTGAATCGGGTCACCATGAATCTGGCACTGGTGACATTTGCGAACAAATCTGAAGCAATCTCGCTCCATGGTAAGCCAGTAATACCCTGCCCGTAGAATCTTCTTCGCCAAAATATATCCATTCATGTGAGGTCCGCATACCCTTGAATGCACTTCACTCATGATCTGCTCTGCTTCTGTAGCATCTATGCATCTCAACAAGTTTAAATATGGGGTCCTCTTGTACAGAATTTCCCTATTCAGGAAGAAACCACTGGCGAGTCGCCTTATAGTTCTTTTTTGATCTCCTTTGGCATGCTCTGGATATTCTCTTATTTTCAGGAATCGTTTTATGTCATGATACCATGGTTCACCATCTGGTTCTGTCTCGATTGTATTACAGTAACTGTGTTGATTCCGAACTTGGATTTCTAGTGGATCAATATGAGTGTTTCCTGGATAAGGGAGCATCGAGGCTAGAGTAGCCAATGCATCGGCTAGCTCATTGTGAAACCGGGGAATGTACCTGAACTCGATAGATTTGAATCTTTTGCTCAAGTCTCGCACATATTGTCTGTACGGAATAAGTTTGATGTCTCCAGTCTCCTATTCGCCTTGGGCTTGCCTGATAAGCAAGTCAGAATCTCCCATAACTAATAGTTCACGCACATCCAGATCGATGGCCATTTTCAAACCCATGATACAAGCTTTATATTATGCCGTATTATTAGTATAGAAGAACTGAAGTAGGGCCATTGCATGGTAATAGTGTCCAATAGGTGAGATAAGGATTGCCCCGATCCCAACTCCTTTGATATTGACAGCCCCATCAAAATACATTTTCCATATAGGGTGATCGTCTGGAACCACTTCCTCTATCGAGTTGACCTATTCGTCCAGGAAGTATGTGCTAAGTGGCATGTACTCATTATCAACTGGATTCTCTGACAAATGATCTGCCAAAGCCTGTGCTTTCATTGCTGTGCGAGTGACATAGACGATGTCAAACTCTGTGAGCAGGATTTGCCATTTTGCGAGCCTGCCAGTGGGCATTGGCTTTTAGAAGATGTACTTCAAGGGATCCATTCTGGATATGAGGTAAGTAGTGTAGGCCAAAAGATAATGTCTCAACTTTTGAGTGACCCAAGTCAAGGCTGAACATGTCCTTTCTAAAATGGTGTACTTAACCTCATAATCGGTGAACTTCTTGCTCAAATAATATATTGCCTGTTCCTTTCTGCCTGTTGCGTCATGTTGCCCCAGAACGCATCCAAAGGAATTATCCATCACTGATAGATACAAAAACAAAGGCCTACCAGGTTCAAGTGGGACAAGTACAGGGGGTTTTGATAAATAATCTTTGATCCTGTCAAATGCCTTTTTGCAATCATCTGTCCATCTGATAGTGACATCCTTTTTCAGCAACTTAAAGATGGGCTCTCACGTGGTTGTGAGCTGAGCAATGAACCTACTGATGTAGTTCAACCTCCCGAGCAAACTCATGACCTCTTTTTGTTCTTCGGGGGTGGCATATCTCGAATGGACTTTATCTTAGATGGATCCAATTTGATGCCTCTCCAACTGACTATAAAATCGAGGAGTTTCCCAGATGGGACCCCAAATGCACACTTGGCTGGATTAAGCTTAAGGTCGTACATACGAAGCCGTTCGAAGAACTTTTTCAAATTACACACGTGATCGGCTTGTGTCTTTGATTTTATGATGACATCGTCGACATATACTTCAATCTCTTTGTGCATCATGTCGTAAATAATGGTGGTCATGGCCCTCATGTAAGTTGCCCCTGCATTCTTTAAACCGAATGGCATGACCCTATAACAAAAAGTACCCCATGGTGTGGTGAAAGCGGTCTTTTCTGCATCATCCTCATCCATTAGAATTTGGTGGTACGCAGCATAGCAATCCACAAATGATTGGATCTCATTCTTTGCGCAATTATCTACAAGAATGTGGATGTTTGGCAAAGGAAAATTATCCTTTGGACTTGCTTTGTTCAGGTCCCTATAGTCGACACAAACTCTGGTTTTTTCATCCTTTTTTTAGCACGGGCACAACATTTGCCACCCAAGTGGTGTATCGGACAGCTCTGACCACATTGGCGCTTAGTTGCTTCATTATTTATTCTTTGATTTTGTCGCTCATGTCTGTTTTAAATTTTCGTTGCTTTTGTTGGACTGGTGGAAAACTAGGATATGTAGGAAGCTTATGAACTACCAGATCAGCACTTAAACCCGGCATATCATCGTAAGACCAAGCAAACACATCTCTGTATTCAAATAAAAGTTGAATCATGATATCTGTGGTTTTTTGTTTAGTGTGAATGCTTATCTTCGTTTCTCTAACTTCTTCAGGACTTCCGATATTAATCGTCTCAGTTTCATTGAGGTTTGGCTTAGGCTTGTTTTCAAATTGTTCCAACTCTCTTTTTATTTCCTCAACAATCTCATCTTCCTCATATTCAACCTCTTGATGTGTTATTTCGATATTAGACAGTTTTTTCAAGATCTGGGCATGAATTCCGCATGCATGTCATGTTATTAAAGCCGGCATTAATAAAACTGAAATGAAAATAAAATGACAGGAATTAGGAAAAGGAAAAGATAGGAAACTTAATAGGAAACTGAACTGCATTTTATTGAATTCGAATGGATAGAAGGGTTAACATCAAAACAAAACAATCATCCTGAGATATTTGGATTACAACCCTGAAAGTAACCCAATATACAAAAAACAAGCTGCAAAACAGACTACCAAGACTCCTTCCTTGTGGGGAGAGGAGTTGCTTCCCAGTTGGTGAGCATGGTGTCTGGGTCAATTAGTTGCACATCGGCACGACTAGTGCCTTCACCAGCCTGGATCATATTCACTTCAGAAAACATCTCGCTGAGGCCATGGCAAATTTCATCAATGTTTGCATGCGCCGAGGAATTTTGACCCTCTCGGAGTCGTGGCTTGACAAAAGTGTAGAAAATATGAGGGATAGGCTGTTGCAAGACCCATCCACTCTTTTTGCGGTGTTTGGATTTGTTTTTGTCTGCTTGTGTTGGCCTGAAGCCTAAGCCAAAAGTACCCCGGTTGCCTAACGGAGCAATAGGCTCTGAAATTCCTTGCAATGATGCCCCCAAACCTTTTCCTGGCTCATAACCTTTTCTCATCATAACTGTAGCCACCATTACAGATGTGGCGGAAAGACGAGGATGCAGAATGGGCTTTCCTTCCTCGACATGGTTCACAACAACCACTTCAAAAGCCTGATAGACAATGGACTCAGACCCTTCCTTGGCCTCAATACAAGGGATTAATGGGTCTTTATAAATGGAAGACTCGTCTTCTCCGTGAACAATAATTTCTTACCCGTTATGTTCAAATTTGAGCATCTGGTGCAAGGTGGATGGCACAGCTCGGGCTGTATGGATCCATGGCCTTCCAAGAAGAAAGTTATAAGAAGTGACCATGTCCACTACTTGGAAAACAATCTCAAAGTCCACCGGCTCAATCGTCATGGTGAGGTTGATTTCCCCCATGGTATCTCTCGTTGAGCCATTGAAAGCCCGAATGCGAAAATACGTACATTACGAGTCATAAAGGATTACCTGGTAGCAAAAGAATAAACAGTAGTTCAGAAACTAAAGCAGCATAAAAACAACAACAAAACAGCAGCAAAACCAGCAGTAAATCCATGTTAAAACAACCCGAAAACTTAGAGAGGGAACCCAGAAACGAACTCTAAAGAGGACTTATACTTTTTTAAAAATTTGCACTCTAAGATTCACTCCCAAAACTCACCATTTCAGCTTACTTTTCATGTGTTCAACTGCTGAATTTTTTTTTTGTTTTTGTGACAAAGCAATTAAAAAAAAATGCCCCCCTGGAAGTGTGATGGAGTCTCCTCTATATATCAAAACAACCAGCTATTTCAAAAAATTAAAAATCAATCTTTTTGACATATTTTTCTACAAAGTCTGCTCTTAAATTCAAAAAGCAAGACTTTCTAGTTCAAATCTTGTCAAGTATTTCAAACAAAATCTGCTCTCCACTATTCAAAGATAGACTTTATTCAAATAATGTCCAAAGTCTACATTTCCTTACCAAACAATTTGACTTTTGAGTGTTGTACTCAAAGAGTCTTGAAGCAGTAAACAAACAACCAAACAA
This sequence comes from Nicotiana sylvestris, assembly GCF_000393655.2. Lineage (NCBI taxonomy): Eukaryota > Viridiplantae > Streptophyta > Magnoliopsida > Solanales > Solanaceae > Nicotiana > Nicotiana sylvestris. The sequence continues at coordinate 109,527,836 of NC_091067.1, forward strand.
GTACCATATACTCTTAAGTATTTTTCATTACCTCACTTTTATCAATACAAAACTATTTTACTACTTCAACAAGTGCAAAAACAGAAAATTTAACATTTCAAACTTCAAAAACTAATGCTAAAATAATTAATAATAGACAAAAATAAAATATGAAAATTTAAAATAAAAATAAAAAAATCAACCATGAAAAAGAATAGTATTTTACCATTTTACACATCAAAAAACCGAAAAAAATGGTGGTATGCCAAAGAGGGTGTTCCGGGAGGTCGCCGAATTATGCCAGATTTTGGTCGCCGGATATTTGGGGTAGAATTGACATTAATAGCTAGGTCTTGAGGAGCTCTATCCATTGATATAGGTATTTTGGGGTGGTAGTGGTTGGAGCTTCAAGAATTTGGGCAAAAAAAGTGACGAGAATGTTTCCTAGATCTAAGATTCAAGGAGTTTGAGAGATTTTTTTAGGATTTGGTTTGGAGATATGGAAAGAGAAAGTTGTGGAGATTACGTGGTGTGAATTTGGAGGTGTTTGGAGGTGGTCCTCCGGCGGCGGCAATTTCCGGCATGCGGCGGTGGGCGGAGCTGGGGCGGCGTAGAGAGAGTGAAGAGAGAGAGAAGAGAGAGGAAATAAGGGGGAAATGGGGAAACCTTTTGGGGATTTTAGGCTTTAAATACCTAGGATGAAGATCAAACTAGGACCGTTGGATTAAATCAAGATGGGTGGATGAGATTGAATCTTGTCACTTAACCAAAACGACGTAGTTTCAAGACAAAACTACATCGTTTTAAGCTCTTCTTGGCAGCCCCTTTTTGGACCGGGTTTGGGCTCTTTGGGCTCAAATTTTGGGCCAATTTTGGCACAATTTTAATTAAATTACACTAGCCCAAACCCCACCCCATTTATCAAACCATTACTCAACTCTTAAAACCTATACATACTCAAATAAGAATAAATACACACACACACATACATATTAAATATATATATATATATATATATATATATATATATATATATATATATATATATATATATATATATATATATATATATATAAGGCGAAAATTAGGCATTTACAACAGGGGTTGTTGATATGTTTAAAGGAATTGTTGAAT